>NC_047545.1:3650181-4922880 GCF_012275295.1 Melopsittacus undulatus
ACCAAACCACTGCTCCTTTTCTTCCCTGAAGATATTCCTCTGCTCTTGACACCATGAATCACACATGGGTTGCAGTGTATTCACAACTGGCAGGTTCAACTCTATGAAAGTGAATACACTTCAAAACCAGAAGAAAGATTATTGATTAAAGCAGTAATGAAGAAAAGGAACAAGAAGGTATCAGAGGGTGTCAACATAACTCCAATAGGTTTTAAAGAGCTTTTTTTCTGTAGTTGAAGAGGATGCAATCCTCTGGATATAATTAAAGGAATTCCTTGTCAATACCTGACATTGAGGCAGTGCCAAATCCATGTTTCAGGAAAGAAGGTTCTTTTTCTCTTCTCTGCTCTGCTGGAATAAGAAATAAGTCCTTGGCAATAAATTCTTTTAATAAGACAGTTTTAACAGTAACTGATAAATCATTGTTATCACCTGAATGCAGCTCACATGACCAACCAAACTATAGCTAGTATAGATTCATTACAAAGTAAATGGGTGTATCATTCTTGACACGTTACATTGTCTTTCGAAGTGATCCCATTGTGCACACACACATCAAACAGTCTGGAGACATCAATAAGAATCTAAAGAAATTAGTATAAACCCTATTATTTATGTTGGGTTTTAAGAAAAAAATAGTTTTATGATCCAAGTTCTTTCACCAAAAGTAATCAAAGGGAGCATGTGACTTCCATTGAGATCACGACATGCCCTTACCAATAGCAGTTACCCCAACCACTACTTTATATTCCCTCTGTTTCTTGTCCTGGAATTGTTTTGGTCTCTCATATTTTCATAATTGTTTTTCTACACCTGATGTGATGCTTCGTTAACTTTTTCTTAACTAACCTCCAAACCTCACTCTGCTAACAAAGGCCACCAGGTGGCTCAGAACCCAAAGGGAGCTGCAGCATCAGCCAGAGTGCTTCATACTCACCCACTGTAGTTCTTTTGACCATCAGGTGAATGATGGCAATGAGCAACTGCCAAACCAGGGCCAACTTGCACATATTGAGAAGCAGCAACCCATTCACAGAAAACTGAGATTCAAGTGATCACTTGGAAGAATATTACTTTGCATTTTTCTAGAATTAATTTCAATGTAATGAAGTAGTCTCAGTTGTAATTTTTGTTGGGTCTATCAAGAGTTTCCCCACACCCCTCCCTTGTCTAAACCAAGCAATTTTCTGGGGTATGGAAGTGGAAAACAGCTGGGAACACATTAAAAAATAGCTCTGAGTATCATAGACCATATGTATTACAGCAAAAACATTACCTTGGTGCTATTTTAGAATGCATTGTAGCCACCAATGTCCCAGTATGTGGCTGAAAAGCTGGGACAGCCTCATCTGTGTACATGCCTCCATTCTGTCTGTGGTTTAAGCTGACTATATCAGTCATTACAACCAAGCCAGTTTCCTAAACAGTAAAAGACCACAAAACAAAAACCAACAAGAGAAAAAAAGAAAAGAAAAAGATAAGAGAATTAAAACATGCACCAATAAAAGCTTTTCAGACAAGAATCCCCCAAGTCTGTGCCAACATTTCCAGGGCAAATTTCAATTGAAACGTGAGGATTTTTTAGAACTTAATATAAAAATGTTTGCTAGTGTGAAAATATGTGGACACTTCACAGGCAGAAGACTTATGAGAAAGCTCTTGCTTGCTTGGAAAATGCATTTAAAGCAATATCTGACATTTCTGAGTATGTGTAACTGCCAGGCAGTTACAGGTGAAAAATTATGACACATATTTTTCCCTCAGAACATTACATTACAGCTTTTTATCCTTCTTCAAAGCTTCCAGTGTGTTCTGCTGCAGTTAGCAGGCAGCTCTCACATCAGACATCACCAATGCTGCATTCCCAGGAATGCCAAGCAAAATGGAAACTGTCCACAGAGCTTCACAGGAAAACTACAGAATTCCTAAGAAAGCTCTCTGCCAGCTCTGTCCCCTAAATGCACTTATTCATAAGAGACAGCAGCTCCCAGACACCAAAGGCAGCATGAGCTTTGTTCTCTTTACATATACATCCAATTATTACAGATCAGGTGTAGAGCAATGCATACATACCAGCTAGTAACATATGTACAGAACATGTTTATGCCTCTAAGAAAGAAAACAACCCATCAGAACAAAACCTCAGGAGATGACAGGGAGAGAAGCAGCATTGAATGAAGCAGTGTACAGTTGGGGGTTTAGTTTATGGTTAAAACACTGAGGCATTGGGATAATATGCAGAAGTCTATGGGGTTTAAGGCAACATAATAGAACATTTCAGCCGAAATTGCAGAAAGGACAAAGAATAAAGAGGCAGAGGATGCAAAGGAAGCCAGGATCATTGTTATTATTAGCAGTTATGTGGATTTAAAAAATGGAAGGAACACAAAATATTAGACCTGTGACACTGGGAGTGGCAAGTAGTAGAAGCCTATATAAAGAATATAAACCATATATAGCAAACCTTTCACAGTTCTCAGAAATTACTTTTCAGCCTCCCCCCTAGCGAAACAGCTCAGATGTGAGAAAAAAAGAATGGCCTATGGAGCTGAAAATTATCTGCAAACATTAAAGAAGACACTCCATAGAGAAGTGAGGCTGATTCTTCCTACTGTGAATGCGAAGCGAGCATCCTTGGTGATGTCCCAGTGCCAGGGAAAGACAGAAGATCTACGGCGTCTACGGGAGGACATGCCTGGCCACCAGAAGTGCCCTTCTTCCTTTGGAGCTCCAAAAGCATCAGATACATCGTACTCTGCAAGCTCTTGAAAAACCTGCAGGGAAAGGGCAGAGACTGCTGTGCTTAGGTACGAAGGCTACCTGCCAAAGGTGAAATGCAGATAGCTGTTATTAGAAAAAGCTATCCGTGTCTTAAGTTTCCTTATACCTGACTGGCTGTCAGCTGAAAACCTGTCTTCAGTAAATAGACGCTCTTATCCACAGTGGCAATGCAGACACAGCTTGACTTTGCAGCTCTGACCTTGATGTTCACAACATCACCAGGTCTGGTCTCATTTGCTGAGAGCACCACTGCAACCTAGGAATTGAACATCAAATCCCATGATCTCGACCCAGAATCAGCACATAAAACTACAAAGAGTAACAAGACACCAGCCCTTCCTCTCCACTAGCTATAGTGCCAATACCTGATTTTCAAAGGAGGACTTCACTGTGAACTGCAGGCTGTCTGTGACCCCTTCTCCATTCTCCCTGACGTAATACACCAGGAGACGGCCCAAGGGAGCCATGTTGGGA
The DNA here is from genome assembly GCF_012275295.1 of Melopsittacus undulatus. Classification (NCBI taxonomy): domain Eukaryota; kingdom Metazoa; phylum Chordata; class Aves; order Psittaciformes; family Psittaculidae; genus Melopsittacus; species Melopsittacus undulatus. The sequence goes on from NC_047545.1 coordinate 3,653,437, forward strand.
ACTACTGAGAACCGGAGGAATGTCCTGCAGACCTCAGCCTCTGCTGCAGGAACACTGGGAGGTGCTAATGGAAATACATGGGAAAAAAAGACAGTTTTAGTAATCAAAATCACTTTCCTCCTGCCCCATCCAAATGCTGCGAAGCACAGAACTCTCCATCCAGGACTTCCTGTGCTCCTGTTGCTTATATTCTTCTTGAACTCAGAATCTCTTCCCTTTTGATTTTGGGAATGCTGATAGGCAATTAGCAGCCATGGCACAATGAGTAGTATGGAGAGGGTAAGAACAACTACTCAACGTTTTTCCTGTTCCCTGAATTTACCAATTTGTATTTTCTATTATTCTTTATACAAACTAGGAGTCCACACTTTATTCCCTCTTGGAGAAAGAGATCTTTTTTCTGTATTTGTGCAATGAATACCACTCTTATGCCTCCACAAAATTATTCTATGCCCTTTAAAAAGCACAAATTCAAGCAAGAGGATATTTAGGTTTGTGCAAAGGTTGTTTTCCCCTGAAAATAAAGAGTAAGTTTGCATTTCTGACACTGGCTACCTGTTCCTGGGAGGCGTGTGATATCAATGTTCTTCTCAAAGGGAAAGGTAGCTCTTTTACTTCTCTGCTGGGTTATATTGCTGGGCTGCAGTCCTGAAAGGACAATGTTGCCTCGCGATGCCACTTCATAATGTAGAGTGAAATTGCAAGGACATGTGGACTTCACTGCAATCCAAGCCTCCTCTCCTACCTGCACTCAGAGAATAAAAAGCAAAAGATTTGGTCTATTAAACGCATGCTTTTTATTTATAAAGCACAAAAATCTATTTGGGTTTCAGTCCACAAGAGATGTGACCTTTCTCCTAAGGAATGTTTGCATTGAAAAGTATAGTACATTAGCACTGTTTTCATTGACTTTCTTCACAATAAAAAGGGGCCTGTGTTGAGCTCTTCACTCCCTGTAAATCTAACAGGAGAATGGGCTGGGGGTTTGTATGCATTAATGAAACAATAAAGGAATCTCTGGAATCCTGAAAGTTAAGCCTTTTGGCACAGAGCAGCTGTCAGAATTGGTTGAATTTTAGACACCTCTTCTGTAGCCCAGCCCCAAAATGAAAGAGCTGAGCTGGGGGTGGGAAGGGATGTGCCCCCACAGTTTAACTGAGATTATATGTGGTGATTAGTTTCATATGGCAAATACTAATTCAAACATAAGCAATGTGGCATAAAGTTCCTGGGAGGAGATCTGAGGGAAAATGCTTTCCAATTACACAAGTCTTAATTTGCAAGTCTGGCACTCAAGGAGCTGTCAAACAAATAAACAAGCCAAGAGCTTCTTTTTTTCTGGGCAAACTCCCTGATGCCTGCAACAGGCTCCAGAGCAGCACAGGCTTCCTGCACTTCTTGTGCACTGAAGGCCTGTACTCAGAGGAACTCACTGGGTACTGAATAGCCTGGAGACAGAATGACCCAAATACTGCCAATCCCAACAGAGCAGACATCAGTGCTCAGTCACAGGCTTAGGACTGGGTCGTGTCTGCCTAAGTAATTAGCTCTCTGTGGAACCACCAACTTTCCTTCTTGCTTCTGGGATACAAGGAGCAGCTAACATTTGTATTAAGTGGGACTTCCACACCTGATCCTCCTGTCATTTACAGCATAGCAATGCTCAGCTAGGACTGTTAAGGCTGAAGAGCAAAGTTAAATCCCAATGAAATCTTTTGAAAAACCTTTTTTTTTTCCAGCACTGACAGTGATATCTTTCCAGAACGTACTATGGTACAAACCAAAAAGGCGAGGGCTAGAATACAAGGAGCTAATGGGTTAAATACAGCAAGAATGCCACAGAGTCCAAGAAGTGCCTCGTGACATGAAATATTTGAAGTATTAAGAATTCCCCAGTGCAAATGATGAAACAATTCATTAAAAGAAAATGAATGTAGCTAATTGGAACACCCAGTAAGAGCTGGCAAAGCAGGGAAACAGTTCCCACATCAGCTGGTCATCCACCTCCTAGCTTTCCCACAGAAGAATTATTTCTAATCAGGTTATAATAAGAACAAGATGTTCAGATTAGCAGTGTATAATCCCCTTTCCATACCTCAGGAAACTTGTAAAAGATTAATTAGCCATTAAACTTCCATGAAATGCAATGATAAAAGAAATGTTCTTATTTGGATACAAAGAGTCTCAAACCAACCTTTGGATCTACTGATACTAGGAATCTAAGTGTCACTTTTTTAGCCCCATAAAGCAATATGCAGACCCTTGGAGCATCTTCTTGGGTACAGAACAAATCCTAAACAACTCAGTAAAACAACATACAACAGGAATCACGGTTAAATCAGATCTCTTCTTCAGGAGAGATCACAACAGCTTTCATATGCATTTTTAGAGAAGCTCCTACAAGAGAAGACAACTAAATTCATAGTTTAATAACTGGAAGACTGAATAGATCCAGTTGAGATTTAAAGTGGAAGTTCTAGTTAGACTCCATAGCCCTAATTTGGATCTTTAGTTATCAAGCTACTCCCACAAACATCACTTGAATCTCTCCACTTTTGTTAACTTGAACTAAAGCACATCATTTTCACCAAGCAGTTTGTATGTGAACATTACTGGAGGAGCACAGAACATACATTCAAATAGGAAAACCTTTTCAGTGCCTACACATCCACCCTCTCTCTCCTATCCTCACAACACAAAGAAGAATGAGATGCTGAGCAAAGCATCAAATGTACTTTGCTTAGCACTGTCTGCTAAGCCCACATTAAACAGTTATTTGGTGGCTGAAGTGCAGCTACTTCAACCTTTGTACAGGAAACAACAGTCCAGGATCCCAGAAGCAGAAGTGGCTAGAAATTTAATTAGAACAAAGTACGTTAAGCCAAGAAAAGCAGTTGCTCCTATGATGGAGTACAATGTCAACATACCTGGAAAGGTTTATCTGGTGCCTGGAGCTGGATGTGACACTTGCTGGGCGAGTACCAGCTGCTGATGGACAAGTAGTTTGGCAGATACTGATCCCCAGATGGTTTTCCATCAATCGCTGTCACTTTGGTCTTAACAAAAGTTACATCTGAATGTTATATATGTATAGAAAGCCTGATTTGTACTCTCTTCTTACACAGTGTCCCCACTTCCCACTTTATACTTTCCAGCAGTTATCTCTCATCATTTTTACATAGCAACAGTACTCCAAATATTGGACCCTTATTACCATGTTAAGCTGTATTTGGAGAAGCATCTTTACATGATGGTCATCAACCTCAGTTCTATTGGCAGCAAGAAGCAAAACAAGTATTTGCTGCATTTAAATCAAGAAGCTGAAGCTAAAAGGCACTGATTTCTCTTTGTAGCATTGATGTATAAAGTGCAGGTTTGACAAGATTAGTTACATTAAAGCCCACTAATCCTATAAAGAGCTTTCACCCACCTCTAGCCAGACATATTGGGCAGCTGTAGGGATGGAGGGGATTTCAAACTCCACCAAGCCATTTCTTGATTCCAGTTCACTTGTATAAACGTTGTCCTTTGGTGTGAGTTCAGCTTTAATTCGGATAGTGACTCTATCAGCTGGACTTCCATCAGGGTAAGTGACTTCTACCTACACAGTGTTTCATTTATAGAACAACAGGTTTTACATTACAGGCAATTCCAGCCAATGACACAAACAGCAAGTGGATAAAACCACACCAGAACATGGCATAACATCCTGGGATCAAGTCAATATCAGCCACATGTCAGCATCTCTACTTTTAATCTTACCTTTCCTTTGTAGGGCAGTCCAGGTTTGAACTGTTTTCTAGTATCTTTGGAGTACTTGATATCAATCAGCTGTTTCTGGACAGGCGTTGAGTCATCAAATGTAACCTGCTTGCTCCCATCAGAGCTGATCACTGTGGCCCAGATGTTGACTGTGCCTCGGAAATGCTCTGGAACATCAGCTGGCATCATATCTTTCACACACACATCAAAGACAGCAGAGCCATCAATCTGCAAAATGGATGGAGGGAAGGGAAATCTAAGTTTGCATTCACATTCCAAAAGGGTCTAGAAGCCCAATCTAAAGTGTAGACACATAAGAAATATGTGATTGGTCCACCATAATGGAAATATTTATTGCATTTATCAATTTATTTTCAGATCTCCCACCAGCAGCATCAAACAGAGCTGTGGTATTCATGCCAAAGAGTACAAATCAGGCATTTTATCACAGCTGCCTCAATGGTCTCACTCACCTGGGTGGTCTTGAGGACAGGGTGTCCCACCTCATGCCTGTAGTACCCTACGCCATTTATTGTCATGTTGATAATTAACTTTCCTGTCACTGGTTTTCCAAACGTGTATCTGAAATGGAAAGAAGATCATTCCCAACTGCCAGCTGTTTCTTGTGTTCCTATCAAGGCTGCTACCATGTGAGCTGCACAGCTGGAAAACCATGATGAGAAATCATCTGAAAAGCCTGCAGCAGATGAGATCCAAGCTTCAGTGGCTGCACCGTAAGTAAGGAAACTTTCCTTGGGCCATGCTCCTACCTGGCATGGACGGTTCCTTTTTCACACAGTGAAAGGTCACGAATGTAGCGAGGGGGCTCAATCAGCAACTCAAACTTTGGTAACACTGCAATGAAAAGAAACAACAGATTTTCAAGATCTGATTGTCCAAATGATAGCAAAAGCGCTGGCAAGATCACTGCTGGTGGTGGGATGAGTGCAGTGCAGCTACTGTGAGACAGGACAGCACTCAGCAGAGAACTGAAGCAACAAAAGCAGCAAACCAAGACTTTCTCAACAAGACACCCCCAGCAAAACACCTTAGATTTTTACTCCAGGGGGATTTTAACTTCAGCCAGGATTTGAGCCCAAGCTTCTTCTCTTAGATACACAGTAAACAGGACTATGACTCCTCCATCATGTGTTGGGAATAGGGTCGAGAGATTAGCAATTGTCAGTGGCTGTGAACAGGCTTGTGTGAACAGGTCAGATACCCTAGCTCGTGTGCTGGGTGTAACAACGCCCACCTTGCATCAAACTGAGGAACTCTGAGACTGAAAAGGAATTCCTAATTCCAAAGAGGAATCTAGGAAAGGAAGGAGAGCACTAACAGCCTGAAAGCATCTTCAAGAGTTTTCCAAAGCAAAATGAATTGTGCAATTTGACACTTCCAAGTCCTTCACTTTATGGAGAATGGGAACAAAGAGCCTGGTTAAGTTGTTAAGTGTCTATATCCCTGAAGTATCTGTATCCCTATAAGCCAAGTATTCATATCCCTACATTCCTAGCCTCTAAAGAATTCTTCCTCATGACACTCTAGATGTCCTGGTGTTTCATCTCGGGTAAAAACATTTCATAAGGCTTTGTTTTTCCCAGTGCATTTGGGTTATGGTCAAAGCTGATCTGGATAAAACTCACCATATTTCTGAACTTCAAAGGATTTGTTGTATGTGTGTCCTTGCATTTCAGCAAAGATGAGCCATTCACCAAACACTGGCTGGTCAGACAGCGGAAAAGTCATATTCACAATACCTGAAAAAGGAAATAACGTTTTGTAAGCTCTGTATCACTCATCAGCCCTTGTCAAGGCTTATTGAACACAACTCGGCAGGAGCAAGAGCAACTAACAATACACTGAATAAAAACCATCTGAAACTTACCACAACAAAATGGTTTCAAATTGCTCCACTCTATCATACGAGACCCCCGAGGATCCTGCAGAGCGGTTTAGGAATGAGAAATGTCACAGTGAAAATGAGTATCACCAATACATTTAACTCAGTTTGTAACAAAGAATATATACACTTCATTAACAGCGCACATGTAACTAATGTCTGTCAAAAACATCTCTGAAGATACTTTACCAGGGGTACTTGCTGTCTAAAATTCAGTACTCATTTAGACCCTGCTTGTATAACCAATGCACACAGCAAGCACTGTCAAGTGCCAGATCTTCCACCTATCTTAGGACACCAATTTTGCATGTGAGGAACAGGCGTCTGAAGACTCTTTCTGCTCATAAAGGGAGCTGTATAACAAGGCAATTTTTAGATGACAAAGTTGGATGAAATTAATCCCGTTGGTTTTGTCAGAATTATATCTGTGACTAAATGCAAACAAGAGAAGAGGGTGAGTTCTTCTGCTTGCTGACAGCTAAGGAAAACACATGGGAAAAAAAATAAAAGACTAGACACAGAAGGAACCTCTCATTCACCTCAGGAGGAAGAAGACAGGAGCACCCTTTCCTTGCCATGAATTTCTATTGTCCACTATCATAATGTTTGGGTGCAGAGATGAGATTGGCCCTGCTATATCAGCCCAGCCAGATGAAGGATAGGAGTGTGTCTGCATTGGAAAGAAGGGAGAAATTGAGTGGGACTGTTACATTTATAAACCCCAATGAATCTAGCCAGTTCTTCTCAGTCTGAAAAATGGGAATGGATTGCTGAAACTGAAGTAGAAAACAAGTATATTTGTTGGTGAGAACAAAAAAGCAGGACACAAAGATCAGTTAAAGACACGGGGATAGAGATAATTGCACAGGTTACAGTTGGGAATGGCCTTAATGGACTTGAAAAGGTACAGATGGATGACTTGTTCCTCTTATGGCTACATGAATCTTGTGCCTCTACAGGATGCATGCTACATAACTGGCAGACAGACAGATACTCACCACCACATAAGCTTCAATCTGAAAGAAAAAAAAAGAATAAAAGGCTTTATGAAACAAAGCTACTTTTCTGCTTCTTGTTCTAAAGTGCTGAAGCAAGGTGTGACGCACAGAGTGACAAAGTTTAAACATCTCTTCTTTGGCAAGAGTAGCTGAGAAACATACATTTCATTCACCCATCTAACTGGAAAAGTCATACTTTGTGTATCTGTGCATTACCTAAATACCTAAATTACCTAAAAGTCTTCAAAATGTCCTCTAACTGTTTTGGCATAGTTGCATCCTATTTACTAGCACTACAAAAGCATTTATATTCTCCTTTAACAGTAGTGTCACCGAATGAAATAAACTTACATGGTAAATCACAAGATATGGCTAAATAGCTTTAAAAACCCAATTGTATTCCTGCATAAATGTGGATTAGAATAAAACACAGCTTGCCAAATATTGCACCATATTTTACAGTGTGAAAGAAAACAGTTTTCTTTACCCTGTCATTGACTGGTCTCAGGTCAGAATTCACCATAAAGAGGTTTATCAACACTAGAAAAAGAAAAGAAGAAATGTGTTAGTCATCACAACAATGAACAGAGTACCTCACCCTAGAATTTATCTCTGAAAAGAGTTCTGCTTGAAAGCAGTCCTAGCATCTGGCAAGTCCTCCACGGTCACTTTACCTTTCTGCTTGGGTTTATAGACAGGTTTATCAGTCTGGATGAACACTGAGGAGCCTTTGCTATCGATGGTTACTGTGGTATAGTTGTGGAAAATGTAGCCTTCCTCTGCTAGATGCCGGTTGCCCCAGACTTTGAGATGTGCCTGTCCACGGAGTCCTGAAGGCACCTAGAAAATAGACCACGAGGTGAGGAAGACACAGAAAAGCCTCTCAGCTTTCTGTGGAATATAATTGACACTGAAATGAGCAAGGAGCAGCCACCTGCAGCATTTCAGTGTAACCAGGTTAGTCGTAAAAAGAAGATGAAGAACATGCTAGAACTTTTACAGTGTATAAAATTCAAAGGAGGCTAAGTCATGCTAAAAACATGGCAGGAAATTTTCTTCCCTTTCTTTAGCAATCGAGCAAAGTGAGATTCTATCTACATGTGCAGCTTCTACTACAGAAGATGTGTTATATGGGGAAATGAACCATGCCACAGAAGACATGGTTCCATTGATAGAGGAATAAAAATCCTCCCCCCAAAAAAACCCCAAAACCAGACACAAAACCCCCAAAACAAACAGGCACATTTTCAACCAGTTGCTCAGAGAAATAAATGACTTTTCAAATTCTGTTAGAATGAAAATTATGAAGTAAATATCTGACAATATTATAAATATTGTAATAGGTCAGGGAACCAAATCAGCAATGAGACTGCAGACTTTATTCAACAGCAAGTTAGTGTCTTTGGGTAAAGAAATCTCTAGCATTTGGTGTAACTGCTGATGTTCCCTACCATATAGGTCTATATTACACCTTCTCAAAAAGAACGAGATATTTATGAGTTTGTATATTAGCACAGTAAAGGGTGGGGAAATATCAAACCCTTTCTAGATCCTAAATCCCAAGCACAGTCTAACTACTGGCAGGACAGAACAGCCATACAGTAATTACAGGAAAGGCAAAGAAAACTGAGGGGTACACCACCAAGGCAAAGATCGTATCAGTCACAACAGACCATCACCCAGCTGTATAGACTTCTGGAAATCAAAGGCATTAACTTACTTACGGGCCAATAACATGGATGATGCAAGCAGGTGCAGTGAAAGCATCCATGCTGTGCTGCAGTAATACAACAGAACTGTTCCCTGTTCCACTGCTGTGGTTGAAGGCAAGTCCCTTATGTTTTCACCAAAACCATCTTAAAAGAATTGACACTCACCTTCAGTTTAATTGTTCCTTTATCTAAAATGAAAGAGAGAGCATGTTATTCTTCTCAAGCTAAGGTACTAACATGATGGTTAAAGAGCCAGACTGCTCAAGTCTTGCCTGCTTTAGAGCTTACACCGCTACTAGCGGTGGTAGAACAGCACTACTGGACTTCATCTACACTAATTTCATTCAGTTTTAAGTTGGACATAATTAAAGCATCCTTTGTCTTTCCACACAGAACAGAGGTATCTGTCTTTGATTTGTGCATTTATCCAAATGCACAAGTAATACCACCTCTTTCAGCACTACTCAGTCCTGAAGATACAGAAATTGCATTTCCAGCTCTCAAAGTAAGAGTAGAAAATAATGATGCAGATTTTGTATCTTTCTTTAAAGTCAACTTACACTTTACACAGCTCCTCAGTGTCAGGCATTCAGGTTTCAAAAGGAACCCATGGCAGGGGGGTTGGAACTAGATGATCTTAAGGTCCTTTCCAACTGTAACTATTCTATGATTCTATGAAACTCTTGGATATCTATTATCCAGGGTTTCTGTGTGTCTTAGTGTGCCAAAATTACCAGCCTTGGGCGTTTGAAATCACATACATCAAAACCCCCCCACCACAACCAACCGAGAACATTTAGTAGTGGCCAATGAATTAAACAGTAATTTGCTTCCAGTTCTGTTATCACCTAATGCAGTTCTCCAAGAGAGATCTGCTTCCACAACACCTCAACTTAGAAACTAGTTCTCAAGTTCAGAATTACAGGAACTTACCCAGAACTGTTCCGTGGCCTCGTGACACAGTTTCTCCTTTGACTACTAACTGAATCTGGACTGTTGTCTCCTTGACAGAGTTAAAGATGGTTACACTTATAGCTTCCTCAACACCAGAGCGGAAAACAGAAGGTGCTGCGATCAAATAGCCCCTGAGGAGCAAAATTGGAAGTAGACGGTCAAGAACAGCAGCAAGAGTGTGACCTTTATTTAGAAGCCACTTTATGTATAGCAGCAGGAAAAGAAATTACTATTCTGCAACACATTTGCCCCTGTAGGGTTAATACTTGTGACCATCAGTAGTCTAGGTCTGTATCTAATATGCATAATATGAACATGGAAAGCAGTTACAAGATTGGGCTCAAATTCTCAGTTTTACTACCACTTTTATTCAAACAATTACCTCCTGCCAGTTTACTAACCCTGGCAGAAAGGCATTATTTCAGCAAGTACACAAACACACAGCTTTAAAGCCACCCCAGACGACCTCCCATATATGCTACAATCCCTGTGTTTCTGAATGGAATCTGCACCATTCCTCCGTACTGAATGGCACTGTGCCATGAACTTGTCAACTAAAAGCATTACAGCCCCTGAGCTCTTTGATGCGCTGGGCTGGAAGCAACACATTTACATTCTCTTCGTGACACACCTTTCTGGGTTTTTTTTCCTACCCAAAAGGATTTCTTTTGAAACAAGGCAATTCCTCAGTGACTCTTGAAGCCCATTTTCTCAGCCCTTGCCTTTCTACAGTTCCATGAGCCAGGTTGCTTTAGTTCATGATTAATTATCACTTTGGGATGAGGACGATGGTGTTTTACAGCCCCCCAAGTCATCTTTTATCAAATTCCAAGCCCATGTTTCTCTCTCAGCAGGCCTCATTGCCATGGAGATCCCATTACCCCCAAAGGAAGTTCAGATCCCTGTGACATTTGACTTAAATTGCATGGGGTACTTGCAGATTCAAAACCTTATGGTTGCCAGGTTTGAAAATTCATTAGGACAATCATAAACAACAATAAAGAGTTACTACTTAGCTGCAAACTCTTAGTAAGACAGACATAGCTGATCTAGTTGCAGAGGGAGGAGGAGTACCAGCTGCAGCCAGGATGAGCTGATTAGATTCAAACTGTCACACAAGCACAGCATTACAGTGCCATATGTGAAGCACATGTATTCACATTGTTCTGAACTGCTGCAGCTCCTGAAGTATCACTCTGTTGATATGGTCATGTAAATCACCCAATAAATGGTGTTCGAATGCTCAGTATTTAACCTGGCTATTAAACAGTTAACTTGACAGTGACCGGACAGATCCTTTAAGCACATTTGACTAACAACTCTGCCAGGTTATGCCAAAACTTGGCAGGACTGAAAATATTTTCTAGCAAGCAAGTGAGAATAAGTTCTCCATGGCACTCAGTTAATGCAGCTATTCATGATGCTGAGGGGCTATAATAAGCTAGGGTTAAAGAACAAAGCAAACCTTAATCAAAGTTAACCTAAACACACTGGAATGAGCTGTGGATTCAATTTCTACAAGCCAGAGGACTTGCCCAGCAGTGCAATGTTTCTCCCCGGCTGATTTTCCCCACAAGAATGCTCTTCGGGGGTAACTAACGTTACCTTCACCCATCCCAAGCCCAACAGCAGCCCCTGCGCAACACCCTGGATTCCTTAAATAATTGTTTGCAGATAAAAGCTTTGCAGCCGCTCGCCGGAGCAGCTACAGGCAGGTATTTCTAAGGAGGCTTGCTGCCTTTTTTTTCTGCTTCCCCCTTTCCCTGTGCTATGCACTTTTGCACCGGCGAGTCCAAACGTGCTGCCGGGCTCGGGACTCGCCGCAGCTCGCCTGCCCGACCCCAGCCCCTCCAGGCTTTGTTAAGCGGCCGGTGCAGCCCCCACCGAGCAAAGGGGTTCACTCCCAAGACCCCCTCCCAGCCCCTCTCCTTGGAGGAGCTCCCTCCTCTCCTCTCCTCTCCTGCCGGTACTTACTGCCGCTCCCGGGGCTGGGCTGCGCTCAGGCTGCAGAGGGTCAGCAGCACCCTCCAGGCGCAGCCGGGCTGCCGGCGGGGCATGGTGCTCCGAGCCCCGGCGCTCTCCGCGCCCAGGAGGAGCCTTTTGTTCCCGGCGAGCGCAGCCCGAGCTCCCCCGCCGCCCCGCTCCCGGGCTCGGCTCCCCGGTGCCTCTGGCCCCCGCCCCTGCCGCGTCCCCGCCCCCGGGCCGCCTCCTCCTGGCCCCGGTGCCCGCTCGGCTCCGGCCCCGGCTCTTTGTCTGCGGCTCCCCGCCCGCTCCCGACAGCGTGCACCGGGGGAGGGGGCCTGGCCCTGCACCCCCGGGCCAGCCGCCGCTCCGCACCTTCACCAGCCTGCCCGGGGAGAGCACCTGCGGGGGCTCCCCTCTTCCCTCCTGCTCACAGCCGTGCGGGAGCCGGCTCGGAGCGGGGCGCAGCAGCCCTAACGAGCGTCAGGACTGGGACCAATCTGTCCAACTGCATCCACGGGCCCTCGGCAACCCGTCTCCATGTCGCTGTCCCAGCCCGTGTCTCCTACAGGGGGGCTTGGGACAGGAGGGGGAGCTCGCACTACACCAGCCTGAAGATGAGGGTGCAGCCAACGCGTAGCGCTTACACAGCCGAGAGAAAAGCCTTTCCAAAGCAGTAACTGAGATTCAAGGTGACACAATAAATGCCCTGTCCCACAGCGATGCATATAGACATCGAGGAATGATTTCTCTGATCCCTGCTGGAGACAACCCAGGCAATGCAGGATCCCAGACGTGTTTCAACAGAGCTCAGGGCTAAACGAAAACCCTCAGCATAGGTAGTTTGAATCATGCTCCCCACCACACACACCCCTGGCTTCAGGTGAATGGCTGGGAAAACAGCAAAAAAGAAGAAAAACACCACACCTACTTTCCCCCTTGGTTAATGCCATTGTTTGAACCTCAATCCATTCCTTCTAAAAATAACTGATATGGAACCCAGTGTTTTATTGAGCAAAACTACAGGTTTGTATCCTGAAGTCAAACTCCATAGCTTACCAAAGGCCCTTCTTCCAGCTCCTGCCAAGAAAAACAGCAAACCAAGTTGCTAAAGCTGCTAAACTTCTAAAATGCTTTTTTCTCCCTCTGCAAATTCTTTCCATCACCATTTTCAGCAATGTCATTCCTAGTGAGCACTCAGAACTCAGGCAGTCCTGAGTGAGGTCTCCCTGACACCTTTAAGGGCTGCTCAGTCCATCACAAGAGCAACAGCCTGCATCTTGTTTGAAACTCACAGTGATTTTAATAGGATTTCTCTTCAAAATAATGATAAAACAAAAGCAGCAGCTTGAAATCAGCAGCTTTTTAATAAATTTTAAAGGAATCACCTATTTAAAACACTCACCCTTACGTGAACAATCCTCTACTAACACTTGTCTATAGATCCTGTTCTAAGACTTGCCCTCGTCCTCAAGATGAGGGTGAAGAACTGAGGGAGCTTTACTTACCACGGTAAGAACAGCAGAATAATGCTCTCCCTGCTTGAATTAGGATGGTTTAAAGATTGTTCACCACCTCGGGAAAGGCTCTTTTTATTTCTTTTTAATGGGATTTTTCTAGCTCTAGTTCATCTGTAGGAGGAGTTGCAGAATGCCTTGGAGCAGCTTTCAGCTGTGAGATGAATCAACTTTGCTTGCTGGTGTGCTGGTTAAGCACGACTGCTCCTGTCTTCCTCACTTCATCGCTCATGTGTCTTCACATGACAAAACAACACTGTGACATCTACCAAGGGACTCTCATGTACCCTAAATTGAAGACACATGCAAGAAAGCATGAAGTCAAGAGGAGGACCTCCTAATGCATCTTTTCTCTCCATCTTTAAAAGAAATAGGGTGGTTCCTTGGATCTCCCATTCCTCTGAAATGTAGAATAGTACTCAATTGGTACTACCACTCTTGTACTAGGAGCGGTAACATCTACAGTGGTTGCTGACGTAAGCCAGGCAGTGTCTACAAGAACAGGTAATGCATTTTGTTAATTAAATACATGAACCCTCTCCACAAACCCTGCACTAGTAGTCTTTGGGGTGACATCAGTTCAGTTGCCATCACACGGGTTTTACACAGTTAACCACAGTGCCCACCATTCCCATTTGTTAAGAGCTGGATTTTGCTACAGATGTTTCACTAGAACATTAAGTTCTATCTTTCCCCATACTAAATGCAACTATGGCACAGTTAAGATCAACCTTAACTTATACCAACACTGTCAAACTTGGGGCTCACTTCAAACCGTTTACGACACTTAAAATAACTCAGTTTTATACCACAGCTTGGCCTTTGCAACTGAACTGGACATGGAAATAACTGGAGTGTTTACATTTAAAAGAGTGGATTCTTCCCTACTGCTGCATTCCCCTCAGTTTAGTCAAACTTATTCAAACTCTAGAACCATACAGATAATTTCCCAAGCACACCAGCCAGGCTTTATGAAAAGCAGCTTATGAAAGAGTGTGTTAACATGGGAATGTTTTGGTGTTTTAATATCAAGACAAGCCAAAACACTCAAAGATGAAACAAAATCTGGTAATCCCAAATTCTGTTTCAGCTTCATCATACTCTCGGATTCATCCATGGAACCCTGTATGTATGCCTTGGTATTTCCCTGTCTGCAAAGCAGCAATAGTAATGTTAAGCTCCTTCCTAAGGGGAACACTTAAAAGCACGTTTGAATCCTTTGATTAAAGACAATAAGGAGGCAAAATGAAAATTCAACCCGTCTGCTTTCTCCTGGTACAGCAGCCTATAACCAATGTACAGTACCTCCCCTATCAAAACCATGATACTGGTAATAGTCCTGCAGAGACCAGGTATGTTTTGGCTGAAATAGCATCATGCTTTCAAAAAAAGGATTATCTTTACACTTAACCTATACCTCTTTCTAGAGTAGACCCACAAATGGCTCCTTACAGACTCATGCCTGAGATCTATGGGGTAGGTACCAAAGAATTCACAACATGCCATTGAACATCCATTCTGCAGACACACATTTTCCCTTGGAAGAGCTCTGGGGATGGAAGCAACAGGATTCAGCAATGAACTGGTGAATGCAGCAGAGTCCACCCCTCAGGTGAAGCTCCATCATCTCCAGCATAATGCTAGCATCTTTTTGACCACAAACCCATGCGTTTGTACAGTTCAGAAATCAGTGATCATCATGGGGAGCAGAACCCTTTCAAGTCATCATTAACTTCTTTTTAAAGGAGAGATTTCTTCCAAATGAAAGATTTTCTATTTGATATTTACTGACTACAAAAACTATCAGGCAATTACAGTCTCTGAAGACCGCAAGCCATCCTCTAATTATGAAAGTATGCAAAATCCTGTAAATAAGGCTGGAATCAGCTTGGTTTGAGGGAAAATAAAAAAAGCTTTAGATATCATTTCAAACTATTTAGTTACTGAAATGGAATTTTCTGTGCTTGCCAAAATGAATCCTATTCAGTGTGATGCAACAGGTGTTGGAATTCCAGCAGCCGCCTGCAACCCACATCTGGTAAGAGTTAGGAGTTTAAAGCAAGTTCTGCTTATGTATAAAAACTATTCATCAGTCAGATCTTTGGCCCATATTCACCCACCCACCCGCCCTGTGCATAGCTCAGATTTTTATTTCCTTTACAAAACACATAATCCTGCTCCTCACGAAATTTTAGGAATCTTACAGCACTTGTTCAGGTTGAAAGTGTGCACTGGATTGGTATGGCTGTACTGGTGTGTCAAAGGTGATGGCCTGCAGCTCACAAAGAAAGGTGTGAATACATCTATATTGGGTTTGACTAGATGTAAATAACATCCTCACCTCTTGTATGTTATCATTACTCTGCAGAAGAAAGAATTGCCCCCCCACACTTCCCATCTGCCTCATAAATTATGTGTAATGCTACAATTGTCACAGGTATTTGCCAAACAAAAACTAGAATTAATAGTAAGCACTAAATAACCCTCATTCTTGTACTGCCAGAGTATTGCCACTCTCAGCTGTACCTCCTTTTGTTTCCCTTCCCAACAGCAACATTGAAATCAGTAAGGCTACTCATAGGAATCAAGTGGTAGGATCACACCATTAATAATTAGCCCTTTGAATTGCCTCAGCATGACTACTCTAACTCATCACACAGATGACCAGACCTCAGGGCACAGGAAGTAATCCTCACTTGGAGAACACATGTGTAAGTTGTGCACAGAAGAAAAGCTACAGCAGTAAAACCAAGGCTAATCATTTAGTTTTGCATTCAGTCCTGTACATACTAGGTTTTAGTAAAAGGTGGGTGAAAAATAAAACCCAGACCAGTCATCAACCTTAGGGAAGCCAGAATCATTTGACTGCCCTTCCAATTAGAAAACCATTCGTGTTGGTCATCACATACTGCCAGCAAGAATAAGGTCTTAGTTAATTTTTACAGCATTATATTCATGGTAAAAAACCCCACACCCATTTCTTTAACTCCCAGTTTTGTTCTCCCTTTGTGTTCCTGTGACAGCCCCCTTTCTGTTAGCCAAACACAGGTATCTACTGTAGAAACTGATAACTGCAAATCAAGGATCCCATTGGCTTTGCCACATTACTTACTGCAAGCTTACCAGCAACAAGGAAACTACATCAGTCCAGAGACAGAGTGGTAGGAACAAGACTGATCATGCCTCCCGGGAATACAAGCATATCTAAAATAAAATTACAAGGAAAGGATAAAGAGCACATTTAAAATAAGAACATAATCTGAGTAGCATATAACAAGAAAATGGTATTAAGAATGTAATTATTCAATAGTTCTGCCAAAAATGCTTATGAATCATCTTTAGAACAAGAGAGACTGATCTTTTGCAGTAGTACAGCATTTTAATTCCTGACAAAATTATTTCTTCCTATTATTTCTGTCATCCTTATGGACAGATGCTGACTTAGAACAGGAAGAGAGCACTGTACTTAATCCGAAGTGGGTGTCATTAAGACATATGCAGCAGATACTAAACTAAGGAATTAAGTTTTGATATGCCACAGGCCATCTCCGAACATCTATATAAACAAAAAATTTGTTATGTCTCAAGAGGCAAACTGTGTTTTCTTCCCTAACATATGAACTTTAAGATCTTGAAATAGTAAGAAACTTGATAGGCCTTTGCATATACATTATCACAGAAATGTTTTTAAAAGGAACTGATGAGAGGCATTTGAGACTATTCTGCAAAGCTCATCCTCCAGCCTTGTGCTTGCTTTCCAGACCACACACAAATGCAGAGGAAGAAACAACCTAAACTCATTTCTGTGAGTTGAACAGGAATGCTCACATAATCACTGGAACTGCTCTTAATTGGTGTGGCTCAGTTGTACATTTCAGAGCTGTTACATCTTCTGCTGCTGTGGAACTCTTTTCATGTCCTGGCAATCACAGTCCAGCCAGCAGTTTGTTTATCATATTCAGTATGAGTTTCCGGATCTCCAACAAAGTGGTATTTACTCCGAGGCAGGGAAGATTGCAGTAATCCAATAAGTTCTCATTAGCCTAAAATGCAGAAACATCTGCTGGGGTCATGAGCTGCTTACTTGCTGTTGATGAGCAAAGAATCAGCTCCATTTGAAGCTAGTGTGAACAAAAGAACTGTAGGGTTGGGGGCAGTGGAGAAGAGACAAATGGGCCTCCTGGGCTTTAGCTCCACTGTAGCACACCATGGGCAAGAGGAATGTTCCCTCACCTTGAACCCTGCTTATCCTTTTGCAGGCTTCCAAGCTGGTGTCCAAAACAGTCAAGCAACATTCACGTTACTGAAGAGAACATGGCCAGAGCTCCCCAACCCCACCAGAACCCAGACAGGGCAATCTGTGCAGTGCAAACCTAGTTGAACATCATTGCCAAATGGTTTTTAGTCAACTCAGAAAATTTTGCAGTGGATGAGTACTTATATTTCTGTGCTTCCCTCTTCCCTCACAGGTTCTCAGGCCTAACTGGCTCATTTCACAATTTGCTTTCAGCTTTTAGACCTCCACCCCCACCAAAAAATCCCAGCATCTAAGGACATGTGAATGTTAAGAATGGGTCAACAAGAACTTCTGGCCTGAAAAATGAAGACATCAGTAACAAGTACAGCAGAAATTAACCAAATAAAATTAAATCTACATTGATCCAAGCTACAGAAAAGAGAACATTATTAATTCTAGGTAAAAAAAAAAGGAAAAAAGATTGATAACCTTAATAAAAAGAGCCTTTAAGTTGTTCAGGATTCCGACCGATATTCAGAGCATGTGACATTGTCAGAAAACAAGTGGAAAACACAAAATAAGTGGTGTCACATCTGCTTAGCTCCTGCTCCAGTGACTCTGCAGTTCTTTGTTGTTGTTTGTACAGTGTTAAATATAGCAGCATCTAATTCTGTGGCTATTTCAAGGTGGAGGAGCCTAAAACACTTCTGTAAAAAGCCAAAACAGAACCACTTAGAAAGAACATTCAGGAAAATCAAGATGGAAAAGTGTCAGTCTAAAATAGCTTAGAAACCTTTCCTGGAGAGGCTGAGCTGTTTTATCTAACATTTGTTCTACCATTTGTACAAAGAATTGCCCAAGTGTTTGTTCAGTTTAAGGAAAAGAAGGGATAGAAGGCTCAAATCAACATTATGCTTCTTCTGTATCAGCGACTGCACGTCCCCAGGCTCATTATTGTTTTGTACATGCAGTTGGCCTTTAGCTCCAGGACTCCCACTTTGCTTTAGGCTCGTTGCATAGACAACGGCTGCCACCTGCAGCAGCAAGGACGAATTACTGCCCCAAACATTTATGGCCAGAGGAACCTTTCTCCACCACCCTTCCTCAGCGAAGAGAACTAACAGCAACCCACTCGACTTTAGAGTGAAACTTTTTACCGCTGCCTCTAGCAGTAACACTTGGGGAGTGTGTATATATATTTATCTCATCAAATCATGGAATAGTTTGGGTTGGAAGGGACCTTAAAGCTCAGCCAATTCCAATCCCCTGCCATGGGCAGGGATACCTTCCACTACACCAGGTTGCTCCAAGCCCCATATATACAGCAGTAACTCAGTGGTAGAAAATCCCTTAATCGAAGAAGATGGGTTTAATTTAAAAGTATTTCCTTTAAAAATACAATCTTTTTTAGACCAGCAATAAGGTCTATTGTCAGGAAATCCTTGGAAAGACATTCTGACTTATGTCTGTGCAGAGACAGAACTATCAAGACTCTATGAACTTGATTTTCATTTCATCTCTCCTCCCTCATACTTAGAACCTTCTGAGTCTCAAAATGACAGCTTATCATAAGCAGGTTAAAGGCATGAGAACACAAATATTATCCAAAGAAATATTATAGGAAATAGCCTAGGAAAACCAGCTATTTGATCAGCAGTTTCATCGTATAGGAGCCTTTCTACCAAGATCTCCATTCATCAGAACCGAACAGCTAACCTACGACTCGACTGCTTAGCAAAGTTCCCCATCCAGCGGCCAACCCTGTAGGTGCAGCTCAGGCTCCTGACCCGGAGCACGGTCGTGCTGTGCGCGGGACCTATGACTTGTGCACTGAATGGCAGATCACACAGGAACTATTAAGCACAGCTCATCTAAACATGTTTGAGGAAGAAGTGACAGATAAATAGCTCATGGATAAGCTGCTGCCACAAAAATGGCACTGATGTGATATACAAGAAGGTCTTAACAGCTTGTATGTACCCACTTCTCAGCCAGTGCATGGCACATCTTACTGATCCAGTTACTACAGCTTAATATACTCCTAATTTTTATGAAAAGGAGACAAGAATCTAGCTAGACCCTCAGTAATACAGCGAAGAAAGCCTGAATAGAATTTCAAGGAGTACAAGGAGAACACTCCAAATATTTTTGAGCTTTCTAGACACAGCTTAAGCCATAAATGTACCACTGCAGACAATGCAAAGCAAAGCCTTTGAAAAACCATCACAAAAAGAGATTCCATAGGTAAAAAAACAAAACAAAACAAAACAATACAGGATACAGCATGTCTTTCAGAGAGAAATGCATTCCAGGTGCAAAAATGTAAAGTACATTGAAAAAAGATGTCCCATCTGGCACGTATGTTTGTAACAGATCCCACTCACCCCCAGGCACTTACTCAGTAGTTAGGCTTGAGGTTTCTCTGAACATTCACAGTCTTCTGGTCTCAGCACTGTGGGTGCCAGTAGGTCCTGGCTTGCCACTGGGGCTCACTAGTGTTTGTAAGTCCATCACCACATATATTGTGTAGCATTAGCCCTATGTAAACCCAGACAGAATCAAAATCTTCTGTAGAAGATCAGTTAAGATAGTCAAACATGAAGGCCTTTGATACAGCAGTGGAAAATAGGCTTTATTATTAAAAAGAATAAACTCCTTCAAGAGGAGTCAGATTAATACAAAACCATTTATGATTTTAATAATTTGATTCCAAGACAACTAGGCAACAAATTACCAAAACTTTTCACTTGTTACAAGTAACTTGAGTTCCTTCCAACGATCAGCCTCATTACTTAGTATCCACACAGCATTTCCTCTCAGCAAATCCAGAAATAAGGGACAATAAAGTGTTACTCCAAAAGCTACCCATGGAGGGACCAATTATCATCCCTACAGAACCTCCTAACAAGATCAGCAGATGCACAGTACCACATACACATTTCCACATCTAGATTCTGACACATTGTCCTGTAAGGAACCCTACTTTGGAAAGAGATGCAAATCAGTGTCCTCGAAACTAGTACAAGAAAGTAAACCAAGAACTTTTATAATACATAGGTTATATTTGCCAATAATGTTTCTTATTCTTTACCTTTCAGTATTGTCAAGGCAGAAAGGATGAGAAAGGGGTCACAGAAACTCATGTTCAAAATCAAAGTCTCCTCATGGGACAGCATGTAGAACAAAACTCCTTTTTTCCTTATCAGTAAGCACATGTGATGCTGGTTTCATATTCTAGTATAACTGAAAATTTGGACAAGTTATACTTTCATACAAGAAGTAAAAAGGTAACAAATCTGCTGGCACTGACTTAGTAAGCCCCCACTTAGTAAAACAATACACAAACTTATTTGAAGTACCAGCGCTTCATAACATCTAGTCCATGCTTCTCTTCACATTTTCTTTGGTTACGCAGAGAAACTTCTTTACTAACTTCAGAGTACAGGTTCTGCACTGCTGTGAAGGTCCTGGAACAAATGAAGCAAGCTTTATCAGCTACTGTGGAGGGTAACAACTCCTGCTTAAGCCCAAAGCCTGGACATTTGCATCATTCTACCAAGGCGCCACCAGAAGAAAAAATGTAAACCATGAATTTTCTTCCCAAAGGCTAGAATTTGGAGGAGGGGCAGTTTGCAGGAGGGGGTATGCGTGGCTTTATGGTCTATCAATCTGCTAAGATTTTAGCTTTAATCTTTTCTGGGGCAACAAAGAAAGGAAAGGAAATATATCATGCTTCATCTCTTCTTTACACTCTCAGAAATACTTTGTTGACACAGTATCTGAGGGGGAAAAAACCCAATGTTTTCTGCACTCCTCATACCTCCTAATGGATATTTGCGTGGTTATTATTTAAGACAGAGTCCTTCTAGTTCACTTTTCTGTGTCCTGCAGGTCTCCACTCTCCCACATACTTGTGCTTTATCAGGGCTATTCTTGCTCACCAAATTTCTCAGCTAAAGTCTCAGAAAGTGGCACACTAAAGCAGTTTGCTTAAAATACACAAATGAAAAACCACAACTGCCTTTGACCATAGGTAAGGTAGGGAGACAAATACGGGTGTCCGCTATGAAATGAACAGAATTAAACTTAGTGCTACTATCCCCTCAATTCATCCTTCCCCAATATATGTTCTTGCTCTATATTGGCAAGATATATAGACCTTCCTCTGAATATTTAGCCGATAAGTCTTCAACTGATTGTTGTAAATACCTTTGAAGCTCTTCATCCAGTTCCTGAGACACTTCTTTAAGCTCTTTCACTGCATGAAATGCTTTTGTACTTTCTTCCGAGTAGCTCGGTGTAAGTTCTGTGAGAAGCTCCCCCGAGATCTTTAACTGTTTTCGCAGTTCTTCTACAATAGGAAGTGTTAAAGATACTATTCAAAAATGCAAGTAGTGGCATCAGTTAATACAAGATTACATAATAGCTGTAGTAACTACAGAGACAAGTGAATTAGATGATGGAAATCTACTGTTTGTTCAGCTTTCACAAACACACCACGAGAAAACTGTGAAACCCAAATTATTTTTAGCTATTGTGACCAGCAAGATGCTATTAAAATGGCTAATCAAGCTCTCATTCAGAGTATGCCAGAGATTTTTATGACAAATGCAAGAAAAAGAACAAGTTTTAAACATTCAACATTTCCTGGTATTCTGGTTTCATCTGGGGTAGAGGTAATTTTCTTCCTAGTAGGTGGTGCAGTACTGTGTTTTGGCTTTAGTCTCAGAACAGTGCTGATAACACACCAATAGTTAAGTCGTTGCCAAGAATCTCCTTTCTTACCCACCAGCAGTTTAAAACTGTAACTCTTTGTCCAGACTTCAATACAAACCACAAGTACTAATTTATTAACAAACATTCTCTGATTCTAGACAACACACAATGCATTCAAGCACTAGTTCTGCAAGAAACGTGCAAATCTACACCTCTAAGAGAGAAATAAGAGATAACAGTACTTCAACTTTTTTACTTCATCAGGAAGAAAGAAGAAGGAAAGCCATGGATGCAGTTAAAAGCAAGTTTGATGAATCAAATTTTCATACCAAGGTATGTTTGCATATCTCCTTCTATGTGAATATTCTTTATGGGTAATTCATGTCTGGTCGCATCCAGGGAAACTGCAAATCTTCTATAGTTCTCTTGAAGTTCTTCACAAACAGGAAGAAGGGAAGAAAGTAAATCCATCTGAAAAAGATGTGAGGAACCAACATTTCTTCAAAAGCAAACACAGGTTCAGTTCTGAAAATTAAATCTTAAAAAGAACTTCGTTATTCATTAGCAACTTGTTTTCTTACAACCAGGCCAGACCTACTGCTGTCTGACATCTAAATGTAAGACAAATAAAGATGTTCACTTCTCATCTCAGGGCTAGCACCTCAACTCTGGACGTAACTGTGTAGGATGCTCATGGGGCTAATAACACTCCCATCTCCTATGCACCAAGTGCAGACTGCTCTGACAATCAGTGCTTGCCTACTGCATGCCTGACAGTTATAACTTCTCCTTCCTGACTATCCACAAGGGACAACAAAACAAGGACAAAGGCATTTGCTTAGGTTACTAGAGAACATTACATGCCACAACAGGAAGTATGTATTTATTCTGTTTAAGACGCATAAAATTGTACCCCAGCAGGCCATAGAAGCACAGAAATCTCTGAATAAAGGAAACGAAGCTCACCTCATAAGTGAGCTTGTTTAAATATAGGAGAAGCATAAGTTGTAATAAAGCCTACCTGTTCGTCTAATGCATCATTAAGTTTCTGCTCTCTTTCTTGGAGTAGAATGTCACGCTTCAACTCACAGAGCTTCTTATGTTCTCTCTCCTTTTCCTCATACAACATTAACAATTTTTTTTCTGCTTCTTCCTCCAGCTTGGCAAGGTTTTTTTCTGCCTATTACATCCAAAAAATATTCACAGCTAAATTAATACTATATCCAGGTAATTAACACATTCTGAATAAACAAATGTAAGCCTTGGACCAGGTCAAAGAGCTTCAGATACTGAACTGGAGACTTCATGCAATGAGCACAGTACATTATCCCCACCATCTTCTTCCCCCATCCCTGCAAATGGTTCTTGTAAAGGAGTAATGTACATGTACAACACTGAGTGAACAAAGTCACTGCTACAGCCCTGAACTTCAAATATTCCCTCTCATGCTGTTCCCAAAACTTCTGTGCAGCCCTACTTTATGAAGAACCACCACCAGCTTAACAAACTGACATTGGGTTCACTCTAAGAGTTTTCAAAGCAAGTCATACAGTTTTACAACCATCAACAAATGAAGTCTCAAAATGCAGCTTTTATGGATCAGAAAGCACAGACAAGAAATTAAACAACTCCTCAATATCAAGTTCTTCTACCAGAAACACCAAATACTTGACTGACTCTCACCTTTAGTCTTAGGTAAGTCAAAAGCACTGTCTGAGAATCCAGCTCTTCTAATTCATCAACAGAAAACCTTTCCTTCAAAAAGAACAGTATATGCTAGATCAATTTTGGTATTTAAACGATTAAATATTCAAATAAATTACTGAAAGTCCAATTTGTGCCCAGAATCATGAACAACTGTTAGCTCAGTGAAAAAAGCTTGGGTTTTTAAACAACATGTTTATTAAATATACCTCTTTGTTCCACCACTTTTAAAAGCATTTGCAGCAGGTAACACTAGTAGAGAACTTGAAGTTACAGTGCTACGTTGAATGAGATGCCTAAACAAGGCAGCTCAAATTAGACTGAATTAACATTAGTGATCTGTGCAAAAATGTCAGAAAATATTTAAAGTTAACAAGAATACAAAAAGAAGCCACTTGAGGGGATGTTACAATTGGAGCAGATTCTTTACCACAAGAAATGTAAGCAAAGCTTCAGTCAGCATTAGAACACCTTATAAGCAAAGTAAACATTGCCATCGGTAGAAGAGACTTATCCTCTGACTTTAGGTCATCCCAGGATGATCATCCCAGTTGTTATCAAAATTAAAGACAAAATCTTCATTTCATGCATTTCAAAATA
This sequence comes from Melopsittacus undulatus, assembly GCF_012275295.1. Classification (NCBI taxonomy): domain Eukaryota; kingdom Metazoa; phylum Chordata; class Aves; order Psittaciformes; family Psittaculidae; genus Melopsittacus; species Melopsittacus undulatus. The sequence goes on from NC_047545.1 coordinate 3,677,502, forward strand.
CATGTGCTTAACAAATGAAAGCAGTGACTCACCTCTGCTTCAGCATCTTCTTCATGAGCAGATTCTGAATAAGGAGGCTTTTTGCACACGCTTTTATCTGAATCACAACATAAAAGTTATTGCTCTCTTCTACCAAGGTATATAAATGAGTTAACATATGTCCTTGGCTCAGCTGTAACTGTTATTTTTCTCCTTCCTAGTAGCTGGTACAGTGCTGTGCTTCAGCTTTAATCTGAGAACAATGCTGATAACGCACCAATGGTTTAGTTGTTGCTAAATAATGCTTATTCTGATCAAGGACTTTTTAGTCTCTCATGCTCTGCCAGGGATGAGGGGCACAAGAAGACAGGAAGAAGGAGAGATAGGACACCCAGTTCTGAATTACCGACTGGGTTTAAACCACAACAGCATACCATTAGGTTCTTCAAAGGCAAAGATAATATCAAAATTATTATGTGTAGCAGCAAAGACAACTTGTGCTCTGTTTCTGGCTCTGATGGTAGTCAGGAGAAAATGTAGAGCACAGGAGCATTTAGCTTTAATTGACAGTTACAGACAGATGTGATATAATTTTCAGAAGGGCTGATAATCTAACACCCATCTGTTACAGGAACAAATATTGAGAGTACTTTGTCTTTTAATATTTGATTGCAAACCAAAAGAACACACAAAAGATATTCAAAATTGAGGCTAACTTAAAACCTGAAGGTCTTAATACCTCCACTTAAAGACACTTGAAATAACATTAGTCTTATTTAACAAAATCTTTTTGTGAATATAGAAGAATACAAGGGTTACTTATCACAAGTTATAGCACATACATCAAAAATAATAAAACAAGGAACTGAGCATAAGTGGAAGCTTACCGCTAATAGCTGAAAGATCTATGTCCGGTAGATCACTTTTAGCCTCATCTAGTAAAGTGGACTGCAAGTTACGTTTCTCAAAACTACTTTTACTTAATGAGCTGGAGGCAACACCTGTAGAAATAAACAGTTATCAAACCAAAAGAATTAGAACAGGTTCTGCACAAGTTCACAGTTCCATATTCTTTCAGTAACGTGTGGCAACCTTACACAAGTTTTTACACATGTACATTATATGCATTATTAGCATACTCCCTCACACAGAGCTAAGTTAGTTCAGGCTGTTATTGTCTTAAACAGGTCAACAACACTCAGATGTTAAAAGGGAATAATGTTATTTCTCCAGGATATTTCAAGTCAAGGCCTTGCAGAAAGCTTTTTACAACCCAAAGAAATAAAAACTGGTTTGCAAACAGGAATTTTTCAGTCCTTTACGCTGGGTTTATTGAAAATATTAAATTAAAAAAAAAAGCAGAGCAATGGTGAGGGCATAGTAAGAGTAGCTCAAAGCCATACGCAGAAGGCATGAGGGGAGCTTATTTTAAACAATCACATTACGTAATTCCAGATCCAGACAAGAGTTTAATGCACCTGTGTTTGCACCTCTTAACCTCACATCAAATTAATTAATTCAGATAACTGGCAGTGGTACAATTAATACAAAATACGATCTCTTAGCAACATTTTAGAGCTGGCAAGAGTTCCACAGGTTAGAAATACAAGTTCACAAAAGATCTTTGACATTCTGGTAAAACCTACCAGCAGGAGATTTACATTTCCAAGAAGAAGCTGATCTTAGTGTAGTTGCAGATGATGATTTAGAAGCAGACTTTGCTGAAGCACCCTGACAGTCAAGAAACAGGTAAGACTGAACTGTAAGCTGCGACTGCAATAAGCACTGTATCTTACCCCCCACTTGAATGCTGACAATAAACTATAACCCCACAGTGGTTTAGTGCTTTACAAATCACCTGAGGACTATCCCAAATTCCCACCCCAGTCTGCATCTCCTCATCCCCCATAATTCCCTCATAACCCCAGCAGTCTTGCTGCCACAGGTCTGAGCCGCCCTCATCGTTTCTACCCTTTGCTGAACAGCACCTAAGCTCACCAGTGAGGAACCCGAATGCCTCTTGACGTCCTTCTTGGCGTCCGTCTTGACATCCTTCTTATCGTACTGCAGGTAACGAGACTTGATGATTCTTCCTCCTGAAGAAGGCGCAAACAGAGCTCAGGCGGGCCCGCCTCAGCTTCCCCCCTCAGCCGGAGGGGGCTCACCCTCTCGCTCACCTTTCCTCTTTGTCGTGGGTTCTCCTCCACTCGCCTCCTTGGACATCCTGCATGGGCGGAACGGGAGACGCCAGCAGCGGCAACGGTACGCTCCCTCCGGCCTCCGCACCGCGCCGCCTCAGCCGCGTTCGAACGGTGGCGCGCGAGGAGCGCCGGGCGCGCTCCCGATGAGGCAGCGCGCCCCCTGTCGGGGCGGAGGAATAGAATCAGCCTCCGAGCTGGGGGGGGTCACGGCGGGGGGTGTTGCAGCGCCGGGGGTGAAGCAAAAAGCGGGGGACCCCGGCAGCGCCTACAGCACGACGGACCCCAAACCCTTCCCCACACCCCACGGCGGTGGGGAGCCTCCGCGCGGCCCTGGCGCTCCTAGAAACGGCTGGAGAAGGGCGGTGAGCACCGCAAGCGTCACCTGTACCAACAGCGGGACCCCCCCCACAGCACCGTGAGCTGGCGCTCCCAGCACTGCGGTTCTTTGGCTTTCACACAAATCCCCCCACTCTTGCTCCTCGCTTCCTACCTCAGAAACCACCCGGCTCCCGACCACGGGCACCCGGCTCCCGACCACGGGCACCCGGCTCCCGACCACGGGCACCCGGCTCCCGACCACGGGCACCCGGCTCCCGACCACGGGCACCCGGCTCCCGACCACGGGCACCCGGCTCCCGACCACGGCCACCCGGCTCCCGACCACGGCCACCCGGCTCCCGCTTGCGGGACGGGGCTGAGGGGACCAGGCCAAGCCGAGCACCGACTACCTCAGCCCCGCGGCGACTCTTCGCGTTTCCCGCCCCGGCACGGCCCGCCCTGAGCGCGGCGCCTGCGCAGTGTGCACGCAGCGCCGAATGGGCGCCGCCCTGCCTCCCCTTGTACCCGGAAGTGGCTGAGCGGGGCCTGTGGCGGGAGGCGGTGCTGGTCGCCAGCTCTTCACCCACCGGCTGAGGTAAAGGGCGGTGAAGCGCGAGTTTGTGCCCCCATGGGGGCCCTTTCCTTTCTCCTTTCTTTCCTTCTTTCGTGTCCCTCCTTTTCTATGGGTGATGGAGCTCTGTAGCGGTGCCACTTCAGCGGGACCGGGTCTCACCCCGAACCTGGCCGCTGTGGGGTGGGTGGAGGGGAATTGGAGGGTGTCTGGCGGGCGGCACCTGCGGGGTTCTGCCGCTTCCCTCAGGAGCCGAGGGCTGGGAGCTGTGCCCCAGGACGCTGCTTGGGGCCGGGCTGGGGCTGAGGGGGCTCCTCACGACCGGGGGGTGGCTGCTCGGCTGCTCGCTCGTTCTGCATCTGATGTGCTCCAAGAGCTGGACGTGGCTGAGGGGAAGGAGCGCTCCGCGCCGCCCGCCAGTGCCTCCCGGCTCTCGGGCGATGTTAACTTCATCGCCCGTTACTGATCTTAACCCCGCAGCGTTCTGCTGTTTCATGTGATGTCTCTTAAGTGTCGGTATGAGCAGCCTGTGAGCTCTCGTACGAATATCTCGGCATCGTTCAAAAAAAGCTCGCTGCGTTCCTTTGTTTCTTTGTTTTATCTTTGGGTAACTCTCGGCACTATCAGTGTTGCTACTGCATTGAGGGCGTGCTTTATCACGGTGACCATCATTGCCTAACAGATACATGTCTCTAGCTCTGTCCTGGTAGTGCTGCGTCTTCTTGGTAAGTTCGGTTTTGCAATCTCTGAAAAGTAAAACTTGTGCAAGCTGGGAACATCCTCTTGTATCGTGGTTGTAGACTAAAATTAGCAGAGTCCTGTCCTGCTTCATGACTGTTGTGACCACACAGTTGATAACAGGTATGTGTAATCCTAATACAAGATGACTTCCCAGCCTGGTTTTCTATTACTTCATGAGTATTTCGGCGAATTCTTACCAAGCTTTGTTTGTAAGTCCTGTTTGTATAAAGTGAGAAGTACCTTGGATGTAAAGGAGTTCAGTATTCTTTGATTTCACCTTCTAGAAATGGGTGGTAGTGTAGCAAAGGGCTGGAGATGATCTCAGGCTCCTGGCAAATACAATTAGCTTTTCAAAGATGTCATCAGCATCCTCCCACGTTGCGCCTAGAGGTGGATTGGTATCGGTTTGTCTGCAGAGATGTTTGCAAATAAGAGTTTGTCATGGGTAATTAGAAGCTCTCTGATTCCAGGTCTGGTAGCTGGAATGTATGGCTGAAGTACTTGCCCTGAAGTAGCAGAGTGAGGTGATTCTGCGTTCCGGTGTAGTGTACTGGTGTCACACCCCTCAAGTTTTTGTAAGTCTTCGGTGACTTTTAGTCAGTCTTGTCAGAAACAAGTCCACTTGATGTAAGGGAAGCAATATGGGGAACTTCTAATGCACATATATATTCGTATTGGCTTCAAGATTCATTGAGGCTCTTTTCTGAAAACAGTGAGTTTTAATGCTTTGTGTCTTTGAACTAATGATGAGATTTTCTACCTTCTCTGCATTTAAAGTCCAGTAGCATTGTGCTTTCCAGGATGATGCATCTAAGGCTATTTCCTTAACCATTAGTGCTTACTTATTAGCATAAAAGTCAGGAGTTAAATGCAGTAATGTGGCCCAGCTGTTTTTGTAGAACTGTACTTAACTTGGGTTGTTTGCGATTTGTTTGATGGTTGTTTTGGGTTGTTTTTTTTTCCCTGCTTGAGCGTTTGTCTGAACAAAAGCTTTTTCAGTAGCTGAGTATTGTAGTTTCAGCAGTAACAGGACAGCTATCTGTGCAAATGGATAGTCTAATCAGTAGGAAGAAAGGCCATAGGTTTGTGAATTTTGGTGGAACCTAAAATTAATATAGAACTGAATAATTTAGGAAGAGTAAATGAAGCTGATAAAAAGTTGAAATGAGGTTCACTTAGAAGCTAATGCTTTGTACAGACTGAGTTTTCTGACAAATAATGATTCAAACATTAGGCCTCTTGAATAATCCTGTGTATGAATAACTGTTTGACTCATATGTGCATAGTTCAATATTGCTTCAGCTAAATATGGCCTTTCCTTAACTGGATGGTCATATACCATGATTTTTGTATCAGGGGCATTTAAAAAGAAAACATTCCTGAAAGACGCAACAGTATGAGCTATCTCAGCCGTCAAGGAGAAGAGTGAAAAATCATGATGTAAAAGTTTGTGGTTCGGTACTTTTTTTGTGAATCTGAAGGCATTTATTAATTGCGTTTCTGAGAAACAAGACCTATTAGCAAGAAGTAAAGCCTGAAATGCTGATAAGGATTTCAATAGGCGGCTATTTTAATAGATGATCTGCCTTCTGAAAGGGCCGTCCGGGAGTGTCTTTATTTCCGAAAATGAAAGTTCAGAGATTTTGTCTCTAGTGTATCATGTTTTCTTGAGTGGGGCTTGCAGAGTTGCTTTTATCTAGGCTTTATTGTGTTATTTGTATCTGATTACAAAATGAAACTCAATGCAGATCCTAGAAAAATATGTTACTCCTTTAAACACCAGCAAGGCTTAACAATAAAAGTGTGTTTAAAACTGTTTTTGACAAGCACACATTCTGATGAACCCTTTCCCCCCCAGTAACGCACGCAAAAGAGCAACCTAAAGTTTCTGAAGAAAATTTCTTATCAGTGTAAATGCAGCCTTAGACCAGTGAAATTTTTACTTCCTTTGTTGACAGCTGTAATGCTATTAAGGATAAAATTAAGAAAACTACAAAAAATGGTAGTATAGTCTCCAAGGTTCTTCTGGCTTATGTTTTTAGCCTCTAACGCTCTCAGTTGTTTTCCCTTCATTCCTTGTTTTCTCAACAGAGCCACATTTTCATTTCCTCTGAATCATGCTCAAGCGTACATCTGTAAGTCTGATATCATACTTTTTGTAAGGTAATAACATGTTATAGATCTTTAACGTCGCCATAAGCGAGATAAGGTATCCTTGTCTTGAGGTTAAATTGTGCATCTGAGTCATTAAGAGGAAGTAGAGGTCTGTATTTTGGGTGGTTCAAGGGTGTAGATTGGGATTGGGGTCTCAAGGGCCAGAGGGAATAGAGAGAAAGTAAAGAGGAACTGCTTGTAAGGAAGGTAATTTCTTTGCCTTTTTCCTGTGTTATGTTGCATTACATTGCAGTCCAGCTTCTCCTTTGTTAGGAAGTCTGTGGCAGTTATTTCTGTGGTAGGGTTGATTACAAACAGTAGTACAAATGTGTTGTAAATTTTCTCACTCCATTCAGAACCACTCCTTTTAGAGCAGAAAAAGCCAAGAGCTTTTAGTTAAGCCAAGGATCTGAAGTTCAGTCCAACAGAATTTTTTATGACCCAGAAAGTGTTAACTTAAGTGTTAACACCTAAGTGTTAACAGAATGTTAAGCAATTTTGAGGTAGTGTCCACGAATGTCTGGAATACTGGAGAGGAAAGAAAGAACTAATTATGCTCAACAGCAACTGTATGTCCTTGTGACAGGGATAAGAGTTGAGGCCTTTGCGTTCCCTATAATGCAGTTAATTGTGAAAACTTTAGAGTGTCTCTGTAGCCTGTTTTGCTGGAAATTCCTTGCTCTGGATATCAAGGATATTAACAGCTGAATGCTTTTGAAATTACTCTAAGTTTTCAATTTGACAGACACAAGGTCTCTTTTAGGGATGGTCATAGGCAATCCTGGTATTCCAGAAGATTAGAGGTACTAGAAGATTAGATCAGGCACTTGTGATGCGTTTCTGCTTTTGTGTTGAAAATGACTTGAACAATGGGAGAAGCTTGAATCATTCCATTTGAGGAATGCAGCGCTGGAAATGTACATGAAAATATGAAGAACTGGAATATTCTAAAGCTCATCCTCACCAATTTTGCTGTAACAGTAGCTTTCCCTTTTTAGCTTTGCTATGATTCATTGACTAAATATGTGGCTTCAAATTATAGCCTTATTTAAACTAAACAGATACCCTGTGCTGATTGGGGTGAAATTCTGTTCTGGACTTTTACCACATTATTAAGTGCACAATGTTGGCTTTAATGCATATAAAAAATTAATTGGCTTGATAGAGACTTGCAAAAACTTACTTATTTTCTTAAGCAAATGAAAGTATTAATTGATATGTAATATAAAAAGAAATACGTTATTAGACTGTTGCCTTTATAAGCTTATTATGGTGGTGCTATTAACAAATATGCTGTAGATTCTATGAAGGATGGGGTAGGGGAAGCTAACAAAACCCTGAAAAGAGATTTTAGATGGGTTAGAATTGCTTCCCTCTTTCTAGTCCTGTTGGAATTATCCTAGGACAGTCAAATAAAGGTGGCCTCTGTTACCTTGTATTTAAGTTGGCCTAGTGCTATTTCTGATTACTTGTCTTCAATCTCACTTGAAACACAAGTACCTTAAATTGTGTCTGTTACACTGGCACAAAGAAACCACTGTCTCAAGAGTGCAAATCATATATCACTATATCCTTTAACACACTAATCCCCTGCAGCTGTTGCCACTCATGCCCACAGCATTAATACAGTGCAACTTCTTGAATAAAAGGTTAAAAAGCTTTGCATGCCAAACTTTTTTGACTTTGCTTGCCCTCTTTGCATCAAATAGGGCTATGGTGAAAAATGCTTTGCTGTGTTTTGTAGATGCTGATGACTGTCCTTAGTAAATGTCCTTAGTACTGTGAAGATGTATTTCTTGTGATGCAAAAGGCTTGTGAAAAGTAAAACATTTTAAGGAAACCAGGAAGGAGTCTGAATGTGAAGTCTAAAATTAGTTGATGTGCACCTAGTGCCAGCTTCTGCCTCCCACTTAACTAGAGTACTTAATAACTAATGCACAGCTGTGTTTTCCCATGCATTGAAAAGGAGCTTCTTGTAAGAAAGAAACAGAAGCAACTGTGCAGAATTTCTGTCTCCAGTGGTGGTGAAGCTGCTGTTTTCCCAAGTTTGCTGTTTTGCATGCTGACCAGTATGGTTTCATTATTACCTTCTACTCTTATATTTCTCCTTTTTCTTCCGGTGTTCTGTGCACCTGAAGCCTGGCTTCTGCTTCCTTCTTGAGCCAAATTACACTGAATAAATATTTCATCTGCTTAAAAGTTTTCTAAATAATTAGAGATCATAAAATGAGAAGGAATCATTGTAATCATCTGTTCAGACTACTCTTTGACATTAGTAGGAGGGTGGTATCTTATTCTCTTCTCTGATTTACAGGCATGTCTGTAACTCAGGACTGGCTGATTTTTAGCAGTCAGGCCTCAGTGTTAGTGTCATTTCAGGTTTTCCAGTGCACTGGAGCCTTCTGGTGACATTTCTGTCTTGTGTTACCCTGAGTTTGTCTAGTTCTGAATTCCAGCCACTGGCATGTGCTGTAGCTTTGTCCTCCAGACTGGTGATTGTTACCAACTCTAGTTCCCTATGCAAGGACTTAAACTGATAACAGTCTCTCCTGGGTGTTTATCATGGACAAAGCTTCTACAGTATTTTGCAGTAAGGTATTTTCCAGTAGATTTGTTGCTGTTGTTGCCGCTCTTGTCTCAGGTTCTTAATTGAATTTCAGATGTCTTCTAGATGCAGTATTGGTCACATACTTCTGAGGGTAGCAGGCTTGCCTAAAAAAATATTCCTTCAATATTTATCTGGGTAATACATTCACTGTCATGCTTGTGGTGTTATATTAGAATAACCATATTGAAATGATTACTTGCTCTGATTTTTCTCTCATGTTTACTTTGTTGCCAAGAATGCACCTTCACTAGACTCTAATCCTCCTATTGCTTGATGGTACCTTGTCCTTAGTTGAATACTGGGACTCATAGTCAGTATTAAATGATTTGAAGTAGCATGTCTATTTAAGTTGTTGAGTGAAAGCAGTCTTAAAGCTCAGTGGTGTTGAAAACAAGCAAGTAATGTCTGGATTTCATACCTGGTTAAGATGAAGCAGTGTTAATGCTGCTGTGACTGTCAGCAAGTTCTTTCTACTGTAGGCAATAGAGTGATGGATGCCTGCTTGAACTTCCACCAAGTTGTATGGTGACTGCATAATTTACAAATCTGCATGTAGCATAAATACATAAAGGTGATGTCTGCATGTTGCTTTGTCAGAAATCTGACTTCTTCAGGATGAGTGGTCTTGTTCTTTCTAGTTCTTCAGTCACACACACCTGGGCAGACCCTACTAGCTATCACCGTGTTGCTGCTTGCTGTAATTGGCCTGGGTTTTTCAGTGGTAGAGAAGAGGCCATCTGTGTTCTGGTTTCCTCTTTGGAAAGCATGATATGAGAGGCTTGAGCAATGTACCAGATATATTGTGGCAGATGACATGAGATGAGGTTAGGAAATACATGTTGGTGAAGTCAGAGGTCAGCACCTACGTTCAGCTCTTATGTGTGGGCAGAAAGTTGGTGCTGGGTTTCTTAGGGTGCTGTTCTGGCAAAAATGCTCACTGAGGGGACTTCCTCTGTTGTACCAGACTGTGTGGCTGAAACTAATTGCTGGGAGGAAAAAAGGAAGTCTGCACAAGACTGTTTCCCTTAAACTGGCTGGCTAACTTGAGAGGAAAATGGTCACTGTTCTTTTTGTCTGTGCTCCAGATTTATCTTCCCCATGAGCAGCAGTCTCCTGTAGGTCATACTCTATGTTAAGGTGTTTGAGCTTTTAGAGATTAAGAATGCTTTACAGTTGCATGGTTACAATTGCAGAGGTCCTTCAGACTTACCTACTGGTCAGTGATAAGTACAGGAAATGGAGAAGGGACTTTGAGCTCACTGCTCCCTCCTTCTGTATGACCAAGTTCTTGGAGCAAGCTCTCCTTAATGAATGACAAATGAAACGTAACGGGAGGGGGGGGGGGAAACTAATTCTCTGAGGGATCCGGACAGCTTGCCCAGAGATGTGCTGTGGTTTGTCTTGCTGTCTGTGGCTTGCTCAGCCTTCCTTTTGATGAGTAGCCGCTGAAAATGATCCAGCTTGCATAACAATGTCTTCTGTAAGCTCACTATTCAGAGTTCCCTTAAAGAACAGTACTCTGAGGCTTTTCATGAGGCAGGACTATGTCATATGTTTCTGTGCCTTGATTCATTACTTGCAGTGGAAGTGGCTGCTAAATGCTTCCAACTCTACTGATCTTAATTTGAAATGATTGCTCTCTGTGGCCTTATGCAAGTTCCTGTGCTGTTGTTTAGTGGCAAAAAATAACTTCACTGGCATTTCTCTGCCCCTTTTTAGTGTACATTTGGCATGTAAGTGTATAATTAGAACACTTTGTTCTTGAACAAAAATTGAACTGATATTCTGGGTATGAAGTTGTACAGACTGTTAAAGAGGATACTTCATTATCCTCCTTCTTTTATCCCCTGTTGATAAGCTAGTCAACTATTGAACTAAAGCAGTGTAAGCAAGCTTAGCCCTGGTGATCTGTATGTACCAAATTCAGTTGAGGGAAAAATCACCTGCAAAAGCATAGAGTTACAAAGCCAAGAGGCTTTTAGTTTGGCAGAAGGAGGAGGTTGGCTTCTGTGAGGTTAATGATAAATTTCTGGCGTGCATCAAGGATGAAAGGAGGAAAAAAAATCAGAATGAATGATCTTTGGAAACTCGTGCATGAGGTCACTGAAGCCCAGTGAGGAAAGAGTTGTAAGTGAAGGGTGTTATTTGGGATCTTGTTAGTTGAACTGAAAAGTAGTCACAATAGTACCAGTTTTACTTTTGCCTAAAATGGAAGATAAAAAGTGTGTTCAAACCTTTCTGCAGCAAGGATGTGGTTCACTCGAGTGAAGTTAGCACTCTTTTGTCTGAGTAAATGATGCATGTTTAGGAAATCACTATGGTGTGCAGGATCAGGAGATGTTGATGGCAGTGTTTGCATTGGTCAGCTATAGGTAGTTTCCTTATGGTTGAATGGGTAAATCCTGTTCCCAGTCTGTACCTCTTGTGAAATGAGGTCAGTTGGGGGAAATGAAAAACAGTGTGGATCTTGGTGTCAGAACCATCTTCCTCCTTGCATTTATGCAGTATTCATTCTGCCATAGTTCGTGGCTGCTCTGAACTGTCTCTGCTGATTTAAGAAGTGATCAAACCCTGTTGCTACCTCAGGCTGCTTGTGCAGCTTTAAGGGAGTGTTTATGTGGGAGGATAAATAAATGTTTGTGTAGCCATAGAGTGAACCAGGCCAGGGAAATTACCTGGGTTAAAACTAACCTGGGGAAACAAGGAAGTTTGAATTTGGATGCTTACCCAGTTCAGCTTGCTTTGTGGCTGTAAGAATGCTTATGTTACCTTAACTGGGATGAAGGGATTGCCTGGGAATAGCATAGATCCTGTGCAGTTATCAGTCCTATGGGGTAGGCTAAGTAGACTGAAACAATAGCACTGATATGTGTTAATAGTGAATTGATTCTTTAATAACTTGACTATTCTGTAACTTCATTCTCAGCCTCTAGAAAATAACTTAATATCTCTTGTACACATTTTGTTTTAAACTTCTGACTTTGCTCTTTTTTCTCCTTCTCTTATTTCTTCTTTTCTAGACAATGGGCACTGCATATTAAGCAGGGGCAGAAGACCGAAGCCCATCTGGGGACAGAATGAGTTTAAAAGATGCTGACAGTGCAGTTTGCCAGGCAAAGACAGCCTACAATCTTCATATTTACCCCCAACTCTCAACAGAAAGTGCTCCCTGCTGCAAAGTGACAGCAACCAAGGACAGCACATCTTCAGATGTCATCAAGGATGTGATTAATATCTTAAACTTGGATGTCTCAAAACATTATGTGCTTGTAGAGGTGAAAGAATCGGGTGGTGAAGAATGGGTACTTGATATCAATGATTCTCCAGTTCATAGGGTTTTACTTTGGCCTCGTCGCGCTCAGGATGAGCATCCACAAAAGGATGGGTACTACTTTCTTTTGCAAGAGAGGAACACTGATGGGACCATCAAATATGTCCAGATGCAGTTGCTTTCCAAGGAGGCAGATGATCGGCGTTTGGTTGAAAGGGGGTTTCTTCCATGGCATCAGGAGGACTTTGATGACTTGTGCAATCTTCCCAACCTAACAGAGACAACGCTCCTAGAGGATCTCAAGTGCCGCTTTCTAAAACACAAAATTTACACTTACGCAGGAAGTATCCTAATTGCAATTAACCCCTTCAAGTTTCTGCCCATTTATAATCCTAAATATGTCAAGATGTATGATAATCATCAACTTGGGAAGTTGGAGCCTCATATTTTTGCCATTGCTGATGTGGCTTATCACACAATGCTTAAAAAGCATGTTAATCAGTGCATAGTTATATCGGGTGAAAGTGGGTCTGGGAAAACTCAAAGCACAAACTTCTTAATTCACTGCCTCACTGCACTGAGCCAGAAAGGGTACGCAAGTGGTGTGGAGAGAACTATTCTAGGAGCTGGGCCAGTTCTGGAGGTAAACTTCTTCTGCTAAAACTGCCTTCTGCAAAGATTGTTTCTTGAAAACTTCAAATAGCTGCTGTTGGATGTTTGATGGTCACCTAAGGTTTAGACTTTAAATATCACTGGGCTGCACTGGTGTTTGGCTGTGTTGCTCAACTGCTTCTAATTGATTTTCCTTAATTCATCCTTCCGTTCAGTTGACTTCCTGTTGCTTTTAATTTATATTTGACTTAACTTTCCACTACTAAGAGCTGATATTCTGGGACAGAGGTTACCTGTGTTTTCCATCTTAAAGTTTTAATGGCATTTAAATCAAATCATAAGTAAATGTTTTCATAAAATGAACGTTTCCACTTAAACATGAACTGCTTAGTGTAGTTGTGCCTTTATGTGCAAGCATGTCCTGCAGCATTTTTATGAACTCACTTTTTGAGGGAGTTATTTCCTTTCTACAACTGTTTGTTTTCAAGAGAGCAACATTGTTAGTTGGGAAGAAAATGTGAGTTGGTTTTGGCTTGTAATTACTACAGCATTTTCAACAGAAAGCAAAACTAAACATGTGAGAAGGAGGGGGTACAGCTGGTCTTGCATTAGGTTGCAAACTTCGACTGATCTTTCAGAGTTAAGCCTTTCCCTTTTGTGCTCTCATCTGAAAGGAAAAACTCTGGATGCTTGGATGGATGGTTACCCGTAATAAAATCTTCAACAGCAAGGAGCTTGAATGCAGCTGTTGTCACATATTGACTATTTAAATGTATAAATTACAACACTTTTGTTAAAAAAAACCAAACACCTTTTTCTAAGCTTTTAGATAAAATGTGAGAAAGCAATGAAGTTAAACTTTAAAATGCATTACACTTGATTTGAAAGCTTGTCTGTAAAGAATGAGGAATACATGCAAGTTCTTTTTTTGCCTTGATTGGTTGTCATAGGTACTGCTGCTTGAAAGAAGAAGTAAAATCGTTTGAGGTTTGGTTGCTGGAGTTTGAGTTTGCAGTTCTACACAGAAAACAGGAAGGGGTCACTGTGGAAAGCACTGATCAGCTGATCTTTCTGCCTTTGATAAAATTAACTGTTTCACATCCTTGCCCCCGGATGTGTTACAGCTGTGTCAAATCAGGAAGAGACAGAAAATCTTGTGTTGCAGTTTATCCACTGAATGAGAAATGCACGTATCCCCAGATTGAAAATCAAAATTAGTAGCTTGCTGGAGTCACAGCTGGGTGTATGAAGACAAACTGAGAAAGCTGGGGATGCCAGAGAGGGAGTCTTCATCGGGGAGTGTAGTGACAGAACAAGGGGTAATGGGTTTAAACTGAAACAGGGAAGGTTTGGGTTAGATATAAGGAAGTTCTTCCCTCTGAGGGTGCTGAAGTGCTGGAACAGGTTGCCAAAAGAAGTGATAAATGCTCCATACCTGGCAGTGTTCAAGGTCAGGTTGGACAGTCTTGAGTATCATGGTCTAGAGTGAGGTGGCAGGGGGTTTGGAACTGGACGATTTTAAGGTCCTTTCCAACCCAAACCATTCTATGATTCTGTGTTGTGTATGTTTGGGAATGTTCATGAAGAGATACTGGTGATTTTTTACAGTAAGATTGGTTGTCATAGGTACTGCAACTTTTTCAGACTTCCCCTCAGCATTCAGCAATGCATTTCATAAGAAAATAGTCTTGCTAGCTGGAAGTATGATGATTGAAAGCTTAGCTCTCAAACTTGCCAGATGGATTCAGACATGGCTGTTAGAGTACATGTTGTTGAAAATATGAGGCTCTCTTCTGAAATTTGGTAGCGGGAAGAGACTTCCCTGTTCATGTAACCAGTGCGCATCAGGAAGTGATGGAGCATAGAAAAGTGAAATCAAGCGATCCTACTTGGATACAGCGGAGTGATTCAGCTGACAGGGAAGCTTCCATGTTTCCCAGCGTTGATGCTCCTGTGCAATTCCAGTCACTAAGTAGAATTTACAAAGCCAAACGCAAGTCACATCTTGATCTTGGGGAGGGATACGTGGGAAGTATAGTCTGCTTTGTGGAAGTCAAATTGATGACAAACTCTTCTGTTAGATTTTTGTCACTTCTAAATCCAACTGCAGTGACTCATTTGGGTTTTTACTTAAGGGAACTAAAGTGGTACAAGGGAATTTTTCTGAAATGGATGTTTCAGGAGTATTTTTGCATGAAGGATTTTGTAGTGCCTGAGGTGCTGGGGAATGGTATGTTTCATTCCGAAGTTTTGAGACTTTATGAGAGATGAAAGTTTACTCTTGACTGAAGTCTGTTCCCCTGGCTTCTACATCATAAAAGCCAGTTGCAGTTTGTCTCAGAACTTCCCCTTTTTAGTGACTTCTTCTTTTACTTAGGCCTAAGTAAAGTTTATCTACTTATAGGCTGACCTTTTGTAAAAGATCAAGTAGCTAAAGCAAACACTAAGGTGAGCTCTATTAGTGTATTATGGAGGTGGATTTAGAATTTTATCTGCACATACTGAACTTAGAAATTTATTTCTTAAGGAATCCTGTTTCTGAGTTGGCCAACTAATCTGTATTCAAATCTGTAAGTAACTTGAAGAGAAGCCATTGTTAATAGTTTAGCTGGTTGTTCTGTGGACAGCTATGCTTCAGCACAGCCTACAGATGTGGTCTGTTCTGGTTTTCAACTGTTCATGTGACGTACAGTTACTTTGGCTCTGTAGGAATTGCTCTCAGACTTTGGTTGTAATTGTTTCTCCAGGTTGACATAAATCATCTCAAATGAAGAGCAGTTGCTTTAAAATTGGCAGGAAGATAAAGATAGGCTCTGTTTTCAGATACTCCTGACTTTTTCATCCTCTTCTAAATTTAGTGCTTAAAATATAGCTCCCTGACTTGGAGTTTTGCCGTTCAGTTTACTCACAGTTGAAGTCTTAAGAAGGAATTCACATTTGGGAACTAATATTTGGGTCAAATTTGGAATAATGAATCAAACCTTTGTTTTTTGAAGTTCAAATGAGAGAATTGAACCTTTCCATACACACAAGTTTCCAATAAATTTGTATTTTCCTTTCATCAAGGAAAAATGGCTTAAAATGCATGCTTCAAGTGTAGAATGCAGGGTGTGCAGTCTAAGACTGAACTTCTTTTGGAGATTTAAATTAACTGATTAGATTCTTCAAGCCAATTACTTCAGTAAGTGGCTGAAAATGGAGGAAGGGGGTGGGAGCATGTGGCAAGGGACATATAAGAGGGAATTGGAGCTTCCTCTTCTGGCCACAAAGCTCCTATTGGCTTCTGTCTGTTAACTGTAACCCTTAGTATCCTGGGTTTATGACAAAAGTTACTTTCTTAGAGTGCTGGAAGTTCATTTCCCTCTGCTGTGGAAGCTGAGGAGAGGAGGGACAGGTGGAAATACTGGCATTGTCATAACTTTTACATGTAGTATTTTAATAGGCATTCCTTTTTTCACTTTGGGTATGTTCTTAATGATTTCCTAATGGCACTGAACCATTCTTTGGAAAGAATTAAGACTCACATAAAATGGAAAGTCCAACAGGAAGCATTCATTAAGTGTTCTTCTAAAGAAGGCAGTTGTAAATGTGGATGTTGTCAGCATAATCAGGTGGGGACGAGATTTTTCTAGCATTCAGCATAATAAAAAGTTTGTTAAATTGTAGAAAGTAAACCTTTATGCTTTACCTTTCTATGGAAAACAGTAAAGCAATCTGCTGTCAGCAGTGTTTTCTTTATTGCAGCCCCGTTGTGCTTATGGTTTTGGTATAAGATAGATTTAAGCTGAATGGTGCGTCAACTCTGGTTTTCATTTGGATTTACCATAGAAGTCTGCATATATATTTAGTGGGTGTAGTTTGTTCTATTTAAGGGAAAGTAGTTGTTTTGAGGCTATTATCTGCCTGTGTTTGTTTAAAGAATCATAGAGGAGGAATGGAACTTCCTTTTTCCAGTTAGTTGGATGTTACTAAGCTTTTTGGTAGAAATTTGTTGCGCACTTCTCCCTGCTGCACACATCTCTTGGAGGGGGTGGGAGGGTGGGAATCACCTTGTCCTTCATGCAGTTGTATCATGCGGATTGCTCAGACTTCCCCAGAACATCATACAACATGCAGAGCTGCAAAATTACCCTGAACACTGCAGCTTCTGTGTGGATGAGCAGATATTTTGCAGCATGTCTAAGATCACTACTAAACTGAGTTCAACTCTGAAGCAGTCATTTCCTCTTCTATGCTGTGCAATTTGAGTCTTGGATGCCATTTGGGGTGTTGAAAGATTGGGCTATGCAGTGGCTTTTCTGCCATGGATTAGAGTGGTCTACATAGGAACTCTGAGGGCTTTCACATTTTGGCAGTTCTTGTGAATGAATGGAGTTAGATTTTTAGTTGTGTTCCTGAGCTCCATGATAGGAGCATGTGTGTGGTTTAGGGTTTTCTTTTTACAGCAAATAAAAGGAGAATTTGGCATTTTACTGAATACTGTCAAAGCTGTCACTGTTGTAGGAGTTACAAGTAGCAGCCTTCAGTTTATGCCTCTTGCATTCCAAGCTAAGAGGGAAGGGTTGGATGACTTCCTGACTCTCAGAATAGGCTACCCAACTCTTATTCCTGCTGGCCTTGGGCTGCTATTTTTGACTCACTCTCTTTCATGTAAGCCTAGTGTTCTGCAATGGAGAGATTTAGATGTAGCTTCTCATTCTTACCTGTCTTCTCATGGACTCACATGGGAAAATAGTAAACTGGTTTGGTTATAGAAAGTATTCTTTCTCTTTAGGTGAAATTCTCTTGTCCCCTCACATCTTCTGAATTTATTCTGCAAAGGCATATGTGGCTCTGTAAAGGCAAACCAGGGAGATATTCCATTTGAATCTGAGCTATGTATATAGAGTACCGTGCTAGAATTGGCTGTGAAAGATGCTTTCCATGCAGAGCAATAGCTAGGTAAAATGGGAGCTTCATTCTTACCTGTAATCCTTTTATTCTTGTAGGATAAAGCTGTAGTAGGGTGAAGATGTTTAACCACTATCAAACCAAACCATTTAACAGATTAAATTTTGGCACTTCTCCGATTTTAGGCAGGAATGTCCCTACTTATACTGTTAACTTTTCAAAGTATATTGAAGAGTGTGGTAGCAGTGATTAGAGTTTAAAGTTAAATGTTACCCCCCATAAAATTCCCCACCCAAAATGTTAAGCAACTTGGAATGTTCTTTAAAAAGTTGTAGATGTCAAAGGCTCTTATGAGAAAACCATTCAGTACATGAAAACTTTCCTAAAACTGTTAATATTAGATCAGCTTTTAAGAATTTGCTGTATGCTTTGACTAAATACCAGACACATGAGATCATAAGAGCCTTTAGTTTTAAACTGTATTCATTACTTACATGAGTAATCACTAAGAAGAGTTTTTCAGGAAGCCTGGGCTTGGAATTTCTTAACTCTAGGATGGCAAATGTTTGTTATTAAAACCTAATGTGGCAAATTTAGCTATACTGGTTGCTATGTCTAACAAACTGAGAGTTAACTGGTGTCTTCTGTTCAAACAACTTTCTAACAAGAAGCTTTCTCTGGAATCACTTTGCAAGTGCACTGTTCTGCAGCCTGGCAAGTTTCACTACAAGGGGTTTCTTGCCACACTACCTAGGAAGTTGGATGGTGTTCTTCAGAGAGCCACAGCTGGGAGGAGCTGGGTTTTGATTTGCAAAGCAGAATATTTGCTGTGCTGATGTTACTGGACTTCCACTTTTGGTTTGGTAATGGTTGGTAACTGTAAGGAATTGACTTGAGTTTTATGCATACATTAATATGCATATGCATGCAGAATGGGCTCTAAAAACCACATCTGGCTGATAACTTGCTGGATAGTAGCTATAAAAAGATATTGATGACTCTGGTCGATGCTTTGAGAGTGTGATTGGGGATAGATGCTGTTTGCATCATGTCACATGTAGCACGGCCTCTAGGAAGTACAAAGCTGAACTCTGCCTCAGTCATCTATAAGCAGTGCTGGACACAAATTGTCTCTTTAGAAACTCACAGAATTTCCTGAAGTTACAGCAGAAAACCACCTTGTGGGTTTTCACCCTGCACAGGAAGAGCTCCTTTAGCTCTTTCCTTTAGGTCAGAAATAGCAGTTGTCTGAAGAATTCTGGCCGTTCTCCCAGTTCATACGAAGTTTCTCACGTTCTCTGAACACTGGGCAGCCTCCAGTAGAAATCTACTTGTAATAGAGCTCTGAGAACCTGTTTTAGTAATAGTGATCCAGGATCACACTGCAGCCCTTCAGGTAGTTTGGAAAAAGACCCACAAACCAAAATGCCCCCCCAAAAAGGAGAGAGTTCCAATAAACAGACGTTTGACTGTCATGAAAACAGTACTCCCCAGGATATACACCGTAATGGGGCATTTCTGTGTGGAAGAGTTCAGTTCAATGTTGTGTACAGTATTTATGTCCATCATTCTCCGGATGTGTGTGTGGAGGAAGAGGTTGGCATTTTTGTGAAATCATTCCATGAATGTTCTATATTAGTGGTGGCGGATTTCCTAATGGAGGCCTTCATCGCTTGGAGCTTGAAGAGGAAATATCTGCAGCAGGAATTGCTGGTGATAGTCTGCACTGAGCAGTGTAGTTTTCCAGACAATTGTATTTTACACAGGCTTTCTTCTCAATATGCTGGATTGCCTCCTGCATGTTAGAAGGATCACAGGTTTCTCTGAAGCTAAGAATGCATAGTTAAGAGTTGATAAAGTTAAAGACATTCCCAATAACTAATTCTACTGGACTTTTGGATGTAGTAAATTATCCTTATAGTTCTTAAGTGCAGTTCCTGCAAAGGATATTTTATGTCATGGGTACTAGCAACTATCAGAGGGCTCATGATGCAGGCAGAAGTATTAAAGATGCACAATTAGGATCTGTGCCATCCCTGGTTTTTCCCCTTTCCTAATGCCTCATAATGAAACTCCATTTTTCAGTAGCGTGTAGCGGAGTTAACTGGCCAGTGAGTGACATAGTTCTGTTAACCAAAGGCTTTCTGTCTGTCTTCTTCCTGTTTCTGTGAATACACAACTTTGAAAATCCATTGGACTTTAGCAATGAGATCTTCATGTTCCCTTCTCACTTAAAGAAAAACTGTGTTCATTGTCAGTTTTTTTGGGTGGAAGCAATACATTAGGGAGTAGGATGTAGTTTGTGGACTGGGAGAGGCAATTTCATTGTAATTGTGCTGTCATCTCCCTACTGAATAGCCTCTCTAAGGTTATAATTGTTAGTATTGAAGGTGATTTACACACTCCAGCTGTGATTACCTTTCCTGTACTCTGAGAAATAGCTATATGTATTATTCCCCTCTCTCAGTCCCTCAAATATTATTGCATGTGACAAATAATAAATGTATATAGAGCTGTAAGGAATAGTGGAGGCTTCTTAAACTGCCTTTTTGGTATTTGTATGCTACCATGGCCTTAGTATTTCATGTTTATTCTGCAAGCTAACAGGAGGCTGAACAATGAACAGAAAAGCTGTGTGTTAGCATATTTTGCTTAACTGAAAATTAAGTCCTTTTGCTTTATTACAGGCATTTGGAAATGCAAAAACAGCACATAACAATAACTCCAGTCGTTTTGGGAAGTTTATTCAAGTCAACTATTTAGAGAATGGTATTGTCCGAGGGTAAGTACAGTCTGAAGTGATGCTGGCGTTGATCTCTGTGCATTTAGGAATTGGTGAAGACTTTTGTATATAAAATGCTGCCTTGCTGAGGTGGTTCTCTTGTGAGAATAGTTTGCTGCTGTAGAGTTTTCAAGGCTCTCACTGAGAGCTGTGGAATAGTCAGGTGATGGATAATGTTCTTACCTTGCTGTATGACCATATCAAGTTAAGGAATTAACTGCTACTGCATCTTTACCTTCCTGCTAAATGAAGGCTTTTTTCACAACATCCATTGTAATTTCTGTTTTGCAATTAAAACCAGAAGATCTGCATTTTAAAGAGGAACTGGGGAAGGGAAATAGATTTGAGGAAGCCATTGTAAAGAACAATCTCAACACCAGTTACAAAGGAGACTACATAATTACGGGTTTATTTGACTTAGTTGAAATGTGTGCTTCTCTCTGAAGGTCAAACATGAAATATTATATACTTACATTTTTTAAATATATGATAATCACATTTGAGTCTTAAAATTCTATTAATGTTTTTTACCCCACTGTCAATTTGTACCTGGGTTAGTTCAGGTGCAGGGCCATAATAACTAATATTGGTGTGGAATTCTGCCTGAAGTGGAAGCTTGCTGCACTCTGGAGTGTCACTAGCTATCACTGACTTGTGTGCTCTGGTGTGTCTTTCCTTTGGGTCATCTTGGTGTTTGCAGTTTACCAAATGGCAATACTAGAAGATACTGGCAACCCTGTACCACATTTGATTTGAACTAGGTACAATTTTGTCTTCAGTCTGAGAAAAAGCTGCTTCAACTTTGGCCTCATTCATTGTATCCCATGTCAAGGAGGTTAGAGTATCATTTAGGAGATTACTTTGTCAAACTGTAGGGTTTCTGGCTGGCTTCCATTTTAGGCTGATGTATATTCTGTCATAAAACATCTAACATTTGTTAGATGAAGAATCAGTTATCCAGTATATTTCTGGAGTCTCGTAGTCTTTGCATTCCTTGTCAGATAACTGTTAATCTCAGAGTAGATAACGTATTGTTAGCGCTCTACATACTTGTTTCTGCAACCAGTTTTTCATCAGAGCATTCCTAGCTTTGTCTGCCTTTCCCCAGTTATGACTACTGAACCCAAGCACCCGACATGGGTGTTTCTCTTTGTTCCAGTTACAGTATTATTCTTGGTTTAGACTGAAGATAATGACTAAGCTATTCTCTTGTATGCTTTAGCACAGATTGCATTATTTGAGCTCTCTTGGCAGTTGCTGTGTGAGGTTTTGAGAGGTCTTTTCTTTTGCCCTCATGCTGCTTTTTCATGTTTTGTGGCTCTTTAGGGCTGTTGTTGAAAAATACCTGCTTGAAAAATCTCGCCTGGTTTCTCAAGAAAAAGATGAAAGGTAAGAGATCAAGACAATTTACTAACACAATTACAATCCATGCAAGAGTTTAAGATCATCTAAAGTATATAAATAAAAGATAAATTATTCTATGTTCATGAAAGAGAGATTTACTGTCTTTGTAGGAACTACCATGTCTTTTATTATTTGCTACTTGGAGTCAATGAGGAAGAGCGTAAAGAATTTCACCTCAAGCAACCTGAAGATTATTTCTACCTCAATCAGGTAATCCATGGCATGGATTTACCCATGCATTGATAAGTGTTGTCTGTCTGTTGTGTTAAAGGTGAAAGGCAGCAGAACATATTATGCTTGTTTTCTTTGTGATGTTTGGGTTTCATTCTTTGCCATTAATTATGGATCTCTCTTCCCAGCATAACTTGAAAATTGAAGATGGGGAAGATCTCCGACATGACTTTGAAAGATTAAAACAAGCCATGGAGATGGTTGGCTTCCTTTCAGCAACAAAAAAACAGTAAGTAGAATCATTTAAGCTTTTGTTACTGCTGGCCAGTTAATGTTCATGAATTGCAATAAACTGCATACATGTTGGGGTCATATTTAGTCCAGTGGGAAGCAAGGTGATCCGAGTTGGAACTAGATGATGTTAAGGTTCTTTCCAACCCAAACTACTCTATGATTCTTGAGTGTTTGAGGAGGACTTGCAGACAAATTCTTGAAAGCAAACCTGTTGTAATGAACTTCTAAGAAAACACTCTTATAAAATTTAATTTTCTTCCTTAGGATTTTTGCAATACTTTCAGCTATTCTTTATTTGGGCAACGTTACGTACAAGAAGAAAGCTACAGGTCGTGATGAAGGGTTGGAAGTGGGACCTCCAGAAGTGTTGGACATTCTTTCCCAGCTTTTGAAAGTAGAGTATTTCTCTCTAGCTCTCATGTTTGATCCACCTGTGTATCATGCTCTGCCTCAGCATTTTACTTGGATATCTTGGTGCCTAGTTTGCTGTATCTAGATCTGGTTTATGGTACTTCCACAAAGCTTATGGGGTGGGGAAATGGACGAAATTGGTGAAATTTTTGGGGCTAGGGATGGGATGTAGCCCATAGCATGGAAACGGAGTTTGTTTATTTGCTTATCATAGAGCTGAGCAGGAATGAATTTAGTGGGGATGGGTTCTGTGCCACCATAGGGAAACTTCTAAAGGAATCTAAGCTGAGAATAACCTAAAGATGTTGAAGGCCTTGTAAAGCTATTGATGAATGGTAAACGTAGCTGTTGTCAAAAAGTTTGGGCTTCTCTGAGGAAACTGAATGTCATGTTCCTATCACATTGCACACTGGGAGTTTGAGGATGACAATAACTCTTGTTCTTGCTTATTTTAAAGGTTAAACGGGAAATTCTAGTAGAGGTGCTAACAAAAAGAAAAACTGTGACTGCTAACGATAAGCTTATTTTGCCATATAGTCTCAATGAGGTAAGTAAAAGAGCAGTAGTAGAATGATCTTAACTAACTGCAATTACTATGTTTGGATTAAAAAAGCTAAGACTGTACACCCTCACAAGTAGTGAGGGCCATTTGGAAGGTTAGAAGTTAGCTTTAAAGGAAAATGTTGTTTTTCTTTGTCTCTGCTAGGACTGCAACCTTTGAGTTGATACTGGTCTCGACTAGAAATGCTTTTTTAACCCAAGTTCTGAATACTGTTTCACTTGCAGGCAATAACAGCTCGTGATTCAATGGCAAAGTCCTTATACAGTGCTTTGTTTGATTGGATTGTCCTGCGAATTAATCATGCACTCCTTAATAAGAAGGACATGGAAGAATCTGTTACAGTAAGTTTCTCACAAAAGCCAGTCTTTGTAGGCAATTGTGTACTTGGAGCTAATGTCAATGCTAAAGATGGTGTGTTCAGATACCTGGGATAAGTTTTGATTCTTTTGAAGTCTGTGGTTGTATCTAATCACCTGGTTCTGCCATATACATGACTGTGAAAGTGCTTTTTGTAATGGTTAGCTGCGGGTGAAGTCAGTGCATGACAGATTGCTTAACTGGGTTTCCACATCTTCTTTTAGTGTTTGTCCATTGGTGTACTTGATATTTTTGGATTTGAAGACTTCGAAACCAACAGTTTTGAACAGTTCTGTATAAATTATGCAAATGAACAGCTTCAGTATTATTTCAATCAGCACATTTTCAAATTGGAACAGGTAAGAAATAAAAGTTGCTGAAACAAAACCTGGTTTTTATCCTATATTATGCAAACTTAGTTACTATTCTGCAAAACTACAAGGCATATTTTTTATAACTCCTTGAATATAGCTCCAAAAGACTTCTTTTTTAATTTGCTTCATTACTGCTTATTATTGTTTGAAGGTTGTAGCTTTGGCTGTATTTAGTGCTCTATGTGTCCTAATGACCGCAGGGTCTTTCTTCAGAGGGCTAGTATGATGTTTCTGCCTAACTGTAAGAAACTTAAAAAGACCTTCAGGTGATACCAGACAGAAATCAGATGAAACTGCAAACTTTGAAAGTCTGTAGCTGAGGTGTTTGTTCCAGGTTTTTGTTTTGTTTTCATGGTCCAGAAACAATTTATTTTTGTTACTTTCTAAATATTTAATAACTAATTATTAAATATTTATTGCTGGTTATTAAATATCTTTGTTGCCTCTTTGACCTGACTGCGTTTAAGGGGTGCAACTGAATGCTGATATTGGCAGTAGTTCTGAAATCCTGATACTACTGGAGGATGTTGATTTAGATGCTTGCAGATGGTATCATCTTCTTACAGAGCCCGTTGAGTGCTGCAGGCTCTAACAGATCCTGTTTCTTGACTGGGGTTTGGGGGGTTTTTGCACTAGACTTGGGTTTTTCTGTCTGGTTTGTGCTGAAAGGTTCTTCTCAGGTCACTCAGCTGAAAGAAGGAAGTCATTCTGTGCAACTTGGTATTTTGTCAACAGAATGTAGATAACTTTAAACAAGCATTTTAAAGAGGAGAAAATGACCAAACATGCAAACGTGGTATGTAGACATAATGTTGAGGTCCCTGTTTTGTAACTTGGGACAGAAGTGGCTATCCAGGCTAACTAGGATAAATAGTGACACTGTTTGCTTTTTTCTAATGCCCCGTTTTTTCCAAAGAAGCTTAATCCCTGAATGATCCACTTCCTGTATCTCTTGCAGCCTGAGGGCCCCCAGGGGTGATGTCTATATCTTTTTAAAGAAAGGCTTTTTTGTGTGTGGAAAATGGCATTTTGGGTCTGTAATTCAGCATGCACACTGAGCAGCCTGTCATTAGGCAGACTGGGTCCATTTCTTATCGTCATCATCATATAGAATAGTGAGCACTGCTCTTTGTCTTTTGTTCAACACAAAACTTCGTTAATTTTTTGTCTGACTCTTTTTTTTTACATTAGTACCTTATAATTTTCTTTTTCCTATGGGAATTTGCAGCATTAGGAAAACCAGATATTTTGGTTCCATATCATAATGGGAAGCTTGTCCTGTCAAGCATTTGATGCATTGTCATTTCAGCACAAGAGCTTCATATTCTTTTCTCAAAGAGAGCTCTAAGTTTCCTGAAGCTAAGCAGTTCATGTTGCTTCTTTAGGGAAGTTCTGCTGCTGGTGTTGTGTGGGGCTGAGCTGCCTCTTTTGAAACTTCTGTTCTTCTGTCTGAAAGTGCAGTTTAGTAATTCTGGAACTTGCTATTAAATACTTACCATTTCTCATAATGTAAGAAAGGTGGAAGAGAAAAATAGACTTAAATTCCTCCAATATATATCTGCCTATGGTTTAACGATGTAGGTGTAATGTTTGCCTCCAAGTCTGTAGACTGCTGGTTGCTGGGAAGGCACAGCAAAACATTCTTTCGGCTGTTTTGCTTATTAAATAGTTTGAATCCAAGCATCTGCTGTCGAGTGTCCTGCCTCCATGGACCTTTGATCTGCCCCAGTATTCCTGCTGTTCTGTTCTTATTTATAAATCTTCCTTGTTTTTGTTTCTGCTGCCTGAACTAACAAATTCAACTTGCCAAGGATGTTTTTTAAGTGCTTAGACCAAAAGACGTGAAAAGTCAGGGCACTGTACTGATGAGAGGCTTCTCTTGAGCTACACAGGAGGAATATAAGAGTGAAGGGATCACTTGGCACAATATTGACTATACTGATAATGTGGCCTGCATTCACTTAATCAGCAAGAAGCCCACTGGCCTCTTCTATCTTCTGGATGAAGAAAGCAAGTAAGCAACAAATGTCTTCTGAAAACAGCTGTGTGGCAGGGAGGAGGGAAGGACTGTGAAAGAGAACAGAAATACAGCACTCTTAAAATGGGGAGGAATGTTGTGGGAAGCAAAGAGTCATCTTGGTGACTATTCGCTATGCCCTAGTTTGTTTTTAATGACTCCAGTATGGTGGTGATATAAATTGATGCTAAAATTGAACTTTGGCTCAAGCAAACTTAGAAATGTTCACTTTTGTGTTTTACCAGGGCATTCCAGTTAAAGTAAAATGCATGTCTGTAAGTCTTTGGAACATTAAGTAGCAGAGTTGGTTAATAGTTAATGTGGTGTTAAGCATACTTGACTGGTGAAGTGAGAGGAAGCATTGACGCACTTGAAACCTCAGAATATTCTGCAGTGAGTGAAGCTGCTTGGTTTTGGTCCAGAAATTAGGCCCACCTCCAAGATTCAAAGCAGGGGTGTAAGTCTCTATTAAAGTGTAGAGGCCTTGGACAATACCATACTTTCCCCAAGGATCAATAGGTGTTTGTCACCTTGCACCTCAGTAAATGTAATAACTGACTTATTCTGTTTTGTGTTCCTAGTTTTCCACATGCCACAAACCAGACTCTCCTTGCAAAATTCAAACAGCAGCATGAGGAGAACAAGTTTTTTGTTGCAACCCCAGTGATGGAGCCTGCTTTTATTATTCGACACTTTGCTGGGAAAGTGAAATACCAGATAAAAGTAGGTGATAGATGTGATGAGTCCCAAAAAACCCAAACTTTCCTTGTTTTCTGATGGTTTTTGTCAGGATGTAGAAAACTTGCTGGGGTTGAACTGTATCAGATGTGTCCTCAGATGCAGTTTGGGTTTTTGGTATCCTTTGGAGGGTAACGCTCACTATAGTAAGAACTATTCAGAATAGTGGATTATGTATATTTTGGGTCAAAACACAGCTTTCCTGAGAGCTTGTGCCTCAATGTGCCTGTTTTGCAGGATTTCAGAGAGAAAAATATGGATTACATGAGACCAGATATTGTTGCTTTACTACGAAGCAGTGACAGCGCTTACGTTCGGGAGCTGATCGGAATGGACCCCGTGGCTGTGTTCCGCTGGGCTGTTCTGCGAGCGGCTATTCAAGCAGTGGCTGTCTTTGCAGAAGCTGGACGCCAGAGAGCTCAGAAGACTGCAGGTATTGGATGAAAAATGCTCTGGGAACACTTTCAAATCCCATACAATTGATTAGTGCTTGTTGACAGAACTAGTTTATGGCAAAACTGGTACGAAGGACAAAACTGACTTCAAAAATGGCTTAACATTCACACACCACAGAGATTTGTCACTCTTATCAGAGATCATTCAGGCTTCCTCCTCCGATAAGTGAACAGCCTGCTGGCTGTGCCAGATTTGAAGTCCTCTTTGTAAAAGTTGGGGAAGATAGTAGTAGTTCTAGCATGGATTCTTGTCTTAGCACTGGTTTTGATCTTCTTGGGCCTCCCTGAAATTCCTAATGAGTACTCAGGATTAAAGACTGATTTTGAAGCAGCTGCAATTTGCTTTCTAGAAGTAGGGAGTTTGAGAAACAAAGTGGTCTAGCCCAACAGCTGAAGTACTAGACCCAAATTCCAGGCCCTTGGATAGCTATTGTGCTTGCTGCAGTTGGTGGTTTGGGGTTGTTTTTGTATATTAGTCTCATATCTTTGTCAAAATCCAACTTGTTGATTATTTCGTAACAGGAGTGGTACGTCAAGGACCCAGAATTCCCCTTGGAGAGCTCCAGAGGTCAAATACACCAGTAGAAAAAGTCTATCGGTGAGAAACACATACTTAACCCCTGTCAGGGAAAAAGCCTGAATTGCCAAGTCACAGTTTCATGTATCAGATGTCAACTCGATCTTTCCACAAGGACAGCAAGTTTTATTTCTGTCTTATTTCAATGCTATAAAAACAATACTCTGGCTTCTTTAATGTAAGACCTAGCAATTCCAAGTGTTGGTGGTGTAGCTCCAGTTCCATTTACCACTGGGTTTTTGAGTTCTCTGTCTGTGCATGGTATTTGTTGCTTTTAGTATTGTGTATTCCTCTGCAAACAGTCTGTCACTGAAGGATTTGTAGGAGCATTGATGTTTTTCACAGCCTTTTAGGAGTCAGGGCAAGCCCTGCAGAACTGCCTCTTCATGTTGCTCTATACAGGCGTGTTTTGCCTTCCTATGGAGTGTTTAGATTTTATACATGTTCCTTTTACAGCTGCTCAATGCTTGATTTCTCATTTGATTGTTCTGAGGATTTCGATATAAATGCTTTTGAAGACATCATTTCTTTATATGAAAACAAGAAGTAAGTAAGAAGTAGGTTTGCTCTTATATGCCAGGGAGGCACATTTCCCAGACAGACTGACCTTCTGAGCACGCTCTGTGTAAAACTGAAGCCATGAAGCAGTCACATAAAGCAGTGGCTTCATGCTGCTTCATAATTACTTCAGCCTGAACAGTCTCTGTCACTTGTGGCAACTTAACAACTAAACATACAATTTGGGTGAAAGGATTTGCTATAGCATAACTGTGATGGCTTAAAACAAAGTCCTGGCATTCAAAAATGGTCAGAGGTACCAAGGGAAGCAAGCAACTCTCTGTAATAATGTTGCTGCCTCAGCAAGCAGCTCAGAATGGTGATAGCATCTGACAGTTGGAAGTGATTCTTATGCTTCTGTTATTTTTGGTTTGTGCCTCTCTGGAGAGTAAAGAAGGTAAGTTCTGTGCGAAGACACAACACAAGCACGGTGCATGCTTAAATTATGGACTCTGCCGCACATTAGGGACCATCCCAGGCTTACTTTGAAAAGCAAAGCACATGAATAAGTTTTGAAGTGAAAAT
The DNA here is from genome assembly GCF_012275295.1 of Melopsittacus undulatus. Lineage (NCBI taxonomy): Eukaryota > Metazoa > Chordata > Aves > Psittaciformes > Psittaculidae > Melopsittacus > Melopsittacus undulatus. The sequence continues at coordinate 3,706,072 of NC_047545.1, forward strand.
GAAAACCAAAATTTTACCAAGTACTCCTACAATAGCTACTTTTTAACTTTTCTTATGCGAGTCTGCTTAAGCAGCCTCATTTTAGTAGTCAAATCTATATCTAAAAGTATTTCCTGCTTGATTATAAAGAAGCTTATATCTTTCTGAAAAGGTTACTTAGCTTAACAAAAAGATTCCATCCTCATTAAGTACCCTCTGTTTTCTGAATTGTAAATTCCAAGGATTTACATTAAGAGGTAGAATTGGAGAGTTAAGTTTAGTCTGAGACCCTGATAATCAATTTTTAGGACACTGAGAGTGTATAAAGTGCTCACTTGACATCAGAATCATTCATGCTTAGGAAAAAGTAGTCTGGGATTGACCTGCCACTGTTTGGAGCACACTCGGTGATGGGATCTCTTGGGATTTTAACTCCTTTTTGTTCTCTTTCTCTCTCCCGTGGCTTGTGTCCTTGTTTGCCATCTTTGTTTTGCTGGGAATCACTTTAGAGACATGCATGAACAAATCATCGCAAGTATAAAAGGACTTCCCTGGCAGGGAGATGATCCTTGTAAGCTGCTTCGGTCACTCAGCCGACTTCAACACCGCTCCCACTTCATGTGAGTTCTGGTGCTCTGGGTATTGCTTTGAAAGTGCAACAAACCCCAAGCAGTTATTTTAGTCCATAAAAAATATACTGGTCCCAAGTTTGATGCTTGTCTACTGCAGAACACTAAACAAGACGATTAGGAATAAAAGAATTCTTTCTCAAAAATATAAAGGCAATAGAGAATGTGTTGTTTTGTTGCATTAGCTGAAAGTTAAGTCTACTTTTTTTGTAAACTTGTTGTAAAACCCAAGTATGCCAAGCTTCTTGTTGCAAAATGCTGGACAATGAAGTCTCTCCCAAATTATAACTAACTGCATCCTGAAATTCAGGATGCTAATGCTGTGTATTTTCCTGGGCTAAAATTCAACATGTGCCCACCTATGCATGTGTAAGAAAATCAATCTGTGGTCCATTGTGTAATAAATAACTGTAAACTGGGTGGCATGGAATTGGAGCATGCCTTACATCGCAGAAGTAACATGCTTAGAATTAGGAGGATGTGAACCACAACCTTGTTTCTGAGGGCTTTATGGTCTGTGTGTGAATAAGAGCTATGCCTGAAGTTTAATGCCCCAGGAGGATCTGGGGATGATCTCAGACCTATCAGAATTCCTAAGTGGAGTATGTGGGGCATGTATTGTCCTTCTGTGAGCGGTTAAGTACTTTCACAGGGGTTCTGGTGCAAGCAGCAGTAACTTCTGAATCAAGTATTTGTGTATTTGATAGTGCCTTAGTGTTATGATGACAGCCAAATGACTGGACAGTTAGCTATGTAGAATAACCTGCTCCAAAACAGTGTATGCAACAGTGAGGATTTTATAGCTTTAAGAGGAAATGTTTCACTTTTGAAAGCTTCCAATACCTATGGAGTTGATTTAAAAGTAATTCTTGTTGCAAAGCAGTTTGCATTTCTTGCATTGATCACTTGTAAGAGATGTGCATGAACACACCCTGATGCTACTGTGCTCATTGGTTCTATCCTTCTTCTCGCCTTATAAACAGCACCAACTTCTGGCTTGCTGAAATAACCCAAAATCATGTGTATTGTTTTTCTTAAATGATCTTTCATATTTTAACAGGAAAAGTAGAGGTATCAAACAAAAGCAGATCATTCCTAAGGTAAAGTTATTCCACAAAGGTAGAATTCTCTTGGGTTTTGATTTTGGTTTGGTTGTTGAGTTTGGGGTTCCCCTTCAGTTAAGAGTCTTGCACTTTGCTGATTATGAAAACTTTCTTCTAGAACTTACTGGATTCCAAGTCTCTGAAGCTCATAGTAAGCATGACTCTGCATGATCGAACTACAAAATCCCTCTTGCACTTACACAAAAAGAAGAAACCCCCCAGCATAAGTGCACAGTTCCAGGTAGGTGACTAGGATTTTGTATGGCCGTCAGACCTGAAACAGCCTTATTTCTGAGGAAGAAGCTGTACTGCTGTCGAATGCTGATATCTGGAGAAGAAAACTGATTCTGAATATTTCATTTCAGACTTCACTTAATAAGTTATTGGAGACACTGGGTAAAGCTGAGCCATTCTTCATCCGCTGCATCCGTTCCAATGCTGAGAAGGTAAGAGCTGAGCTGACTGCTGAGGACCCAAGTCTTCTAGGCCTGTAATAGATCTCTTTTGACTTGCTTGCTGTTACTCTGTATGAAGGTGAAAGTTAACTAGGGTGTGAAAACACAATGTGCTTTCTGTACTGGAGAGAAATAGGACTCTCAGGCATTTACTAGCTGTTGTCTGCTTATCTTTTTCAGAAAGAGATGCTTTTTGATGAAAGCTTGGTGCTTCAACAGTTAAGATACACTGGCATGCTAGAAACTGTGCGAATCAGAAGATCTGGCTACAGTGCCAAATACACATTCCAGGTATGTGAAGAACTGGAAGTGGATTATGCTATCAGAAATACCTGGTTTGGGGAAAAAAACCCTGTTGCCTCAGGGTCTTTTGTGTCTTTTCATATGAAGCTCATGATGACTTGGGATGAACTGTGTCAAAACTACAGTGAATTTTTAGAGTCTGCATGGTAACAAGTTGTAGTCTAATCTCCTGTGTGAGTCATGTACCATTAAGTTGCTCTCTTTGTTGAATGACAGAAAGCACTCTGCTGTTATAAGCAATTACAAGCAACCAGTGCTGCATATTACTGTCTCCATATGTTGAATTAGTTTTCTGTAAATTAACTTTATAGATCACATATGGGTGATCTTTAACTGGAGGCTGAATGAAGCCTATGATTTACAGGGGAGGAAAAAGTAGCTCAATTTGAAGTGAGAAATAAGTGTTTTGAACCCAGATAGCTTAGATGTCATCTAGATTCCTAAAATAAAGCTAAAACTTGTGCATTTCCTTCTAGCTTTGATCTTTTCCTTTCTCTGCTTTTCACAGGAATTCATAGACCAGTTTCAGGTGTTACTGCCCAAAAATGCCAAAGCCTCTAAGGAAGACATTGGTGTTTATTTGAATAAACTAAAACTGGATGAAAACTACTATCAAATAGGGAAGACCAAGGTCTGTGAAAATTCCTGTAAGCCAGTAAGAAATACTGATGTACATGGCAAAGTTTAGTGCAGTTCATTTATGGGTGCATTTTACATTTAAATTAGGTTTTTTAACTCTTGCAAATTAACTCTTGCAGGCATTAGGAGTTGCCTCCCTGTTTTTCATGCCAGCCTGTCATCTTGCAATACAGTACAATTCTGTATTATATGGGTATTACTTTAGGGAAATTGCTGCTATTGACATTTAATTTACAAGAGTTCTGTGATTTGAAGGCTGCAAGTACAGGTGTATGGTTAAGAATCTAAACACTGAGATTTGGTAAAACAAAAGGACTTCTGGGGTGTGCTGTCAGCTGATAAAACTTGGTTCGGTAGCATTCTCATTAGCCATTATTTAGCATGCAAAGTAACTTGAGTGGGGGCTGCAAGGCTCTTGTTAACTGTTTATTGATGACCTTTAACTGAGCAGGTTTTCATGAAAGAGGCTGAACGGCAGAGACTACAGGATACACTACACAAGGAAGTGATCAGGAAAATCATCCTCCTTCAGAGCTGGCTCAGGATGGTTTTAGAAAGGAGACGCTTTCTCCGAACACGGCAGGCAGCCATTGTTTTACAGGTATCTGAGAACAGTGCATCACCTTTGCCTAAGAAACCAACTAACACACTCAAATAAAAGTCACCCTTTGAGTGCCTCTGCCTTTATAAATCTCTCTCCTTAGGCTTGCTGGCGTTCCCGATGTGTTAGGATGGCACTGCAGAGGAATAATGCTGCCATTTATATTCAGTCAGTGTGGAGAAGATACAGGGAGCGAAAATGCTACCTTCAGCAGAAGAGGAGGATTTGTCTCCTGCAAGCCATGGTCAGAGGGCATCTACAGCGCAAGAGGTAAAGGAAGATGAGCAATCTGATATGAAAACATGCCTTTTAAGTGCTGTGCTACTTGGCTTCACCTGCCAAGCTCAGTTTCTGTGGGATATATTGACTTAGTAAATAAATAGTTATTACCCTGTGATGCTACAGTCAGTATCAGATGGCTAGTGCTGTGTGGAAGCTGGTCCAGTGCTTCATACTTAAGCATGATTCAGCTGAGTCGCACTGATGCATGCCAGTCCTAACAAGCAGACCTCCAGGCAGTCCTACTGGGACTGTAAGTGCTTTTGTACTTTGTGTCCACTCTTGCTGTTGAGGCTGCATTTAAACAGTTGGGTATTTTTTTTAACCACTGGGCATTAAAATATTTGTGTTTTTGTCTTGCAAATTCTTAACAGGTTTCAGAAAACGGCTCTAGAAAAGCAGAAAGCTGAAGAAAAGCAGGGAGAAATACAAGAAGGTCAAGACAATGATCTGAACAAGGATGAGCACAGTGAGCCAGTAACAGATGAGTTGCCTGAGACACACAAGTCAGAGCTGGATCAAGCTGTTGGGGATGGAGATCAAACTCCATATGAGCAATCCGAAACCTCATATGAAAAAGCCCCATTGACCCAGAAGAACATGACAGAGGCCTCTGAGAAAGTAACAAACAGCCGGGAGAAACGGGAATTTCGCCGGCAGAGGGGGCTGGAACATAATGAGTTACAGAATAAGCATGTCCTGCTTTCCCTTGAAGGACCATCTTCACTGTGCCACGAGGAACAGACCTCTTCTGAAGAGGCCCTGAGAACTGTTCCAATGCAAGAGAAATCCACAGCAGAAGATCCTGTTCTTCAAGGAAGCAGGGAGGGGGAGAGAAGTCCAATTGAAGAAAAAGTTACTTCAGACATGGCACTGTCAAGCAAGCTAAAAGAAAGTAGTTCTGTCCATGAGCAACCACCTGTATCAGAAGTAGATAAGACAGTTGATAGAATGCAGACACAAGGGAATCAAAATAACCAGATCAAAGGTAGCCAAAGCTTTAACTGCCCTGAAAGACCAACAAATCTTGCACTGAATCTTCATAACACCCTATCTGCGACTGGGAGCTTTCAAACTCCATCTGAATACGGGGCAGATAAAAACAAACGTCTTGTTCAGAAGGCAGCCAAAGATCTGGATAGTCCTACTTCTTCCCTGATCCAGAGATATGTGGATGACCCAGGGAAGCTGAAGTACAAGAGAGAGAAGTGGAAAGGAAAGAGACAGTCAGATGCTGGTCATAATGATATGCTGAGTCAGTCTTTGGATGAAAGAACGCGTGTGGATAAGTCTCCTCAGGATCAGTTAGAGTAAGGGCAGCTTCCTAATTATTCATCTTTGTCAGAAAACAGATATCTTTAATGTTAGAAGATAGATGGAGGACTCCTGAGAGCCTGTCTGCCATGTGGTGGGAGAAAATACAGCTACGAACAACTGCTCTTTTTCTTGGCTCCCAGTCATCAATCTTGCAGTTGAATTTGTATGGGTAGAATGTTTTCAGAAGCTAACGAAAGATGCAAAGCCTGTCTTGCTGAATTCAAATGGAGAGCTGGGGCTTTAAAGTAGTGTCTGGAGTTTATTTCCATATGCATTTTGTTCATTGGAAACAAAGTTTCAGTAACTTGCAGTTTGCAAGCATCATCCCTCTGATGTGGCAGGAAATCTGGCATACCCATTATTTGCTTTGTTTCTCCAGTACATCTGGCATTTAAAACTGAGTAGAAGAGTTGATTGGGATTACCTCTTAGATGTAACATTGAGATATGGGCTATTTAAAGGTGATAAATATGAAGAGGCTACAGATTTCTATAAAACATGTATTCTGAAACAGAATTCTTCTATTGCAGAAAGAAGGGGAATTCATCTTCATTAAGTGATCTTTCAATACTGGCCCAGTGTGTTATCATGAGTCAGGTACTGATGCTATTGTGCATATTTATACTTAATTATTCTTGTTTACAGGTATTAAAGGTTTGTGAATACCTGGCTCTGATGGTGCCTGTGTTCCTGTCCAGTCGTAGTTTTTTTACTTGATAGCCATACAACAATAATTCATTAGCAAATACTATACAACAATTTGAAAATATAATTTGCAGTAACCTTGATCAAAGCGTTATATGTACTTGGCTCTTACATTAATAAGCAAATATCTATTTGATAAAGGGTTTTGTCTTGATGAAGCAGACTTTTTTCACTAGTCTATTTCTTAAAACTATTTAAAGAATCTCTTTCACTCAATATGTAGGTTTTTTTTGCTCTTTCTCTTTAATGTAGCAATCACCAGATGCAGTAGAAGAAGAAAAAGGCAACAAGAAATATCCTGTGCAAAAGAGGCCCACTGACCTCCTGCCTAGCTCGGACACAGCCGGTTCCATGCAGCCAGCAAGTCAGCAAATAGATGCCAAGTATGTATTCTGTATGTGAGTGACGTGCCTTTAGGAAACTGAAAAGAGGACATTTCTCCTCTGTGGGTGCTTGTCTTTTGAACTGTTTCTTGTTAACCTTAGAACCACTATCCAGCTCAGAGCAAAGGTTTGTTAGTGTTGTCATCCAGGCTGAGAAATCAGACACCCAGGAGAGAAGCTGAAGAACTCAGCAAGCATGTAATGCTGCTTACCTGGCCTGCTCCAATGTCTGGCGTTCTGCAACCTGGGAACTTTGTGTACCAGAAATGATGTCTTGGATGTGTGCTCTGTTGTCTTGGATGTTGAATATAGTGCTCTAATCTAGTAGATAATCAGAATATCCACATGTTCTTTCAGACTGTCTTTCCATTTTGTGCTGCTCTGTTTTCTCTAGATTGGACCTTAGAGTAATAACCACAATAAAGGTTAATCTTATTATGGGTTACTGTTAAAAGAACCTTTTGTTGTAGCAGAGCCAGCTTCCAGTACTTATGTGACAAACTCATATCTGCTTTTGTGTTCAGGTCTGCTTTTAAAAGTCCTTTGCGTAGGCTTTTGGGCAAAAAGCCAGACAAGAAAATTCCAAAGGAGAGTCCTGATGTGATTGATGAAGAAGGCCTCTCCCTTGTATCTTGTGTCCTCTTTCCAGAAACAGGAGGGACACAGAAAGCTTCGGAAGGTGAGTTTGTGTGACTTAATCCTCAGCTTGCTAGTACAAACTTTCCTGTGATGTTTTGCGTGGCTACTGAGGAAGCAAATACTGCAGAATTCAATCATCCTGCTTTAATGTACAACCTAATGTCTTTCCCAGCTTCTTCAGGACAGCCTAGTCGCCCCCAGGCAGGGGAGCGCCATTTGAAAGAGAGCAGTAAGACAAAGAAGAACCGTACTATAAAGATCAGCAAGATCTCCAGTGTATCTCAGAACTGGCGAGCTTCCATGGTCCGTGAGATTGCAAATGCCAATGAACTGAAACATCTTGATGAGTTCCTCCTAAATAAGGTAAGAAGTTTCTGTTCTTTGTGTAGAATTCTAAAGACTACTTTTCTAGGTGCAATTTTGTTATGATTTAAAGCAAAGAGGGATTGATTTGATTGATTTGATAGCTTGACTGAATTAGGTCTGTATTAAGGCCCTTCCTATTCCTTCAGGTCCTTAATATTATATTAAGTACTCATGGCACTCATGTTACTTCTTAGTTCACAAACAAGTGAGCAGCAAAACTTGAATTAAAAAAGGCACAAGCTGTAAGGGTTGGAGCCTTGATACCTGACTCTCCTGTTTTGTATCATATCACAGTGCATTAAGAAATGTAAATAACAGGACTGGCCATACATGACTATGCCCAGTAACTGAAGCTTAACACTGGTTGGATGTTCCTGTCTGAATGAAATTTGATGCAGGTGTATTTGCCTTCCAGATCAATGACTTGCGCTCCCAGAAGTCTGGTGTTGAATGCTTGTTTTTTGAAGCCACAGAGAAGTTTCGAGGAAACATCAAGACCATGTATTCTGCTCCTGTAAGTAGTAAGCCCCAATAAAGTGTGAAGTTGGTAGGAAATAAACGAGCCGTGTGCAGTTGAAATGTTTGACCTAGAATTCAAAGCTGAGTGTTAGACTTGAACATTTCACAGTTCTGCTGTAATCTTTAGACTGTTTTGTTTCCCTTTTCGCATTCACTCAGCTTATTTTTAGAGAATGGATTTTCCTGTCTTCAGCCTCTTAATATTGCTGTGTTTAAACACCAAGGAGAGGTGCCAACAGCTTTTCCAGTATTCTTCCAACACTGCCTTGTCTCAGCCAAATGCCTTTCTGCAGTGTAGTAGGGAAGTGTGCTGACTCGTTTCTGTTATGAGCTTAGACACATAAATTATTAAACCTCCTCAATGGTATCCAAAAAGAAGATTGTCTTCCGAATAACATTTTTTTTTCCTTCTCTAGAATGGGCAAATACATGTTGGCTACAAAGATCTAATGGAAAATTACCAGCTTCTAGTTACAAATCTGGCCAAGAAAAGGGAAGAGAAAGAGGTCAAGCTAGTTTTGAATCTTTTCCAGTCCCTTCTGGATGAATTCATCAGAGGATATAACAAAAAAGAAGAATCTGAGCAGCCCAAGGTATAAAACTTACTCTGTTACTGGCTTATGGGATGATCAAACAATGTTACTGTCCGAGGAGAAGGAACCTGTGTTACCTCAGAAACCTTTTCCATCGCATTCTTCGTTAATTGGGAAACACCTTCCATACACAAATCATGTGTATAACACATTCTGAATGCTGATACACCTTTTGGAATTGTTCAGTATTTAAGTTAGTCTTAATATTTCCAGAATCTTAAAGTGTTTGTGCATTTTCTTTGAAAACTTAGGAGTTGAAGGTTTTAGGGATGGAATTGCTTTGTCATCATGCAGTGAGCTCAGGTGATTTTTAGGAAGCTGGCACTGAGCTCAGACAACCCTCATACCAAGCCGCAGTATATAAATATATACTCATATACATATATCTGTGTATAGTGTCTCAAATATCTAGAGGTTAAGTAGCGCCTGGGAAACTGAATAGGAAAAAGCAGGAATGGAATGTATGAATTTCAAAGGCTAATGGCAGCTCTGTGTTCCACTGCAGCAAACCAAGGCCCAGAAGAAGAAACGAAAACAAGACCGTGCAGTGAGTACTTTCTTTTTTGTAATAATCTGAGGCCTCAGCTGCACTGAGAATAGAGACAAACACTCTTGGAAGAGCTTGATGTTGTACTGAAATACTGTTTATTTTGCATGCTAAATTACTTACCTCTTAAAGATGTGACATAATGCAAAACTGGTTTCCATAAATCAGAGATCTTGCTTAAGCAATAACAGGTGCTACTCGAGCATTTCCTTCCTTGTCCATAGCATCTCTTTGAACCTAATGGCTTTCTCAGTCTCTGAACTGTTTAAAGGAAAACACTACTAAATCTTAATAATGAGCTATAGCTGATACTATGGTATTGCACTGATGAAGGTATTGCACATAACCAAGGCAGGAAATCTATCACAAAATAATCCAGCAAACCCAACTGCCATAAGATAAGGTGAAACATAGTTTTCAAGTCAGAGCCATCAGCTGTAATTGTAAAATAACAGTGGAAAATATAAGGTAGGATAGATTAAAATGAAGAATAATAATGTAAAAAGGCAAAAAAAAGCCCATGAGTTCCTTCCTGTCTCCCACCAGATTGTGGAACACTGTGGCCACGTATTCACAAACTACCAGGTGAACATACGGCAATCGTGTGAGCACTGCTCATCCTACATCTGGCCCATGGAAAAGGCCTGCCTCTGCAGTGGTAAGTTAAAACACCTCATTTGTGCCACTTAGTTGCCAGTATGTGCAGATTGTTTGTAACTGCCTGGTACAGATGAGTGAGCAGTTGATGCAGTTTATGCAGTAACACAAGATACTCTAATGGGATTTGGAAGGCTTGTAACAATTTCTTCTTCCTCTAGCTTGCAAGTTGACTTGTCACAAGAAATGCATGTCCAAAATCCAGAGCAGCTGTACATCCTGTGGAAAAAAGGTAAGAACTGTAGATCTGGGATGCAGAACTGTGATGCCATAAGTGATACATGCAAAATGCTGCCTTTTTTAACTCAGCAAATGAACAGCGAATGTCCAGGCACTGACTAAAAATTGCTTAAACAGTTCCCTTCTCTGCACATAGAGGCAGGCCCTGCAGCTGCAGAAACAGAACACTCTTCTAAAGGTGATACTTGAGCTAATTTGGGAACTTCTGCTTTGAATGTGTGTGCTGTGTTGGACAAAACTGTTAAAGAAATCCTTCTGTGTGTACTACAGTGCTTCTTCATTGCTGCATTTCAGGAAATCTGCCTTGTGATCAAAGGCTTGTAGCCAGCTAGGATAAAACACTTGGCTTTTGTTTCTGGAAGCATAAGCTAATTATAGCATGAAGCAATGGAATTTTCTAGCTGGGGAACAGGTATTCACAGTGCTTGGCCTGTATCGATTCCAGAATGAACAGGACACAGAACCACGTCATTTTGGAGTGTGTGTGAGTTCCCTGACCAGTGAGAAAAATTCAGTCCCCATTGTCATGGAGAAGCTGCTGGAGTATGTGGAGATGCATGGCCTCTACACAGAAGGCATTTACAGGAAATCAGGATCAGCAAATCGAATGAAGGAGCTGAAACAGTTGCTGCAAGCAGGTCAGGTGATGTTGTCTGCACTTTTGACTTCCTTGCAGTTTTCCCTGCCATTTGGATGGGAAAAGCTGCTTAATACATATAAATCACTATCAGCAGACTGTTATTTTTTGCTTCCAAGTTGCCACTTAGATTCTTTGATGGCGAGATCTTACTATTTCTAATCTTACTATGTTGGGGTTCCCATTCTGTACATCAGAGGAATGGACTGCTCTAAATACAACCTTGTCTTTTCAGATCCAAACTCAGTGAAACTGGAGAATTACCCTATTCACACGATCACGGGTGTCCTTAAGCAATGGCTCCGGGAGTTACCAGATCCTCTAATGACATCTGCACAGTACAATGACTTTCTCCGAGCTGTAGGTAGGTCTTAAACTGTTCAAAGCAGTGTTTTCTCTTTATCATGCCCTTGGGAAATAAACTTTTAAGGTGCTTATGCTGGTGAAAGAGTTTCCTTGCAGTAGGTGAAAGTGTGTACTTGCAGCAATGATTTTTGATGTCTTACTTAGAACACTTTTCAGGGAGTTTCTCCTCACTGAGGCATTCTAAGTATTGTTGGAGGTGTTGATGTGTCACTTGATGATTGCTCCCCACAGCAGCTCTGAAAAAGTAGGAAAATCACAGTGCCATGAGGGTTCCTTTAATATCCAGTTATAATAATGACATGGTAGTGTGACCTCTAAGAATTTAATCTCTTGTGTTTGAGACAATGTCAGTAAGTGCCTTTCACTGACATTGCACAGCAATTATCATCTTGTGCTTTCTCCCTTTGTGCAGAACTACCAGAAAAGCAGGAGCAACTCAGTGCCATTTACGGAGTCCTTGAACAGCTTCCACAAGCAAATCATAATACCTTGGAGCGACTCATCTTCCATCTGGTCAAGTAATGAATTTAATCACTTCATTTGGAGAGAAACTCCATGAGATGTTTTTGAGTCCCTCTTGGAAGCTTTCTAGAATCTTAAACCCCAAAGTGTCAGTGTAATGGTTGCTGGTCTAGAACTGAAAGAATTGAAGTTGGTAGTTGTGCTTACTTGTACCATTTGGTGTATTTGTATCAAATTAGGTAAGAACAACTTTGAAGACAAGGTAGATCTGAAAGCCTAGGTGAAGTCTTTCCTGAACACCAGGATTTATACAGATGAGCACACAGATGACAAGGATGTCAGTGTGCTTGGTAGGGACTGCATAAGGATTAAAAATGCTTGCACAAACACTAGTATTAGGAGCAGGGATAAGTGGTACTCATAAAGGAGCTGCTTTTATCCAAGGAACCTGAGAATTTTCCATGTGGTCTTCTGAACAGAGAGAAAAGGTATTTTTAGGGAGGAGGCATTAAATCATCAGAGTTGCTTTAACAGGTTACCAGATTAGCTTAGCCTGGATGGCTCCTGTTCCTTTCTCTGATACATGAGAGCTTGAATACCTGGGTGTGAATTAATGTTGAAACTTCTTTTGGACTGCTCTACATACTTAGTACTCCACAGATTTCCATACATGTTGTTTGGGAACTCTGACAAAGTTTGATGAGCTTGCTTCTATCCTAGCAAGGTTTGCTTAAAATCTGTTTTGTTTTGGTTTTCCCCTGAACATTGACTTTCAGAGTGGCTTTGATAGAAGATGTCAACCGGATGTCACCCAATGCCTTGGCCATTGTTTTTGCTCCGTGCCTTTTGCGTTGTCCTGATACCTCTGACCCTTTAACCAGCATGAAAGATGTTTCAAAAACAACAATGTAAGTTTTAGCAGCCTGCTGCAAAGTAGTACTTTGAAATATGATGGAAGGCCATCTGTATTTGTTACAAGCTTATTCATATCAAGCTGAGAAACTTGGGGTTAAGAGTTACTAAATTCTGACCCTGATAGTGTTGTCCATTTATATGCCCTTCTCCAAGTCTATCCACCTGTCTCAAGTTTACAAAGGATAAAATAGGATGACTTAAGTCTTAAACAGCAAGTTTGTTTTTTACATCAAGATAATCTTTTGTGGGGGCTGTACACTAATCATACAGATTTTCTGAGGTACAAGCCATAATAAATAGTAGGATATAGAATTAAACTGCCTGCTGCATATTTGGAAACTGCTGATTATTTCTTCTGTGTTGTTCCTTGAATTGAAGAAGGTTCAGTTCTTGAGCCTCTTTGATCTCCTCTCACCCTCCAGCAGCTCTGGCTCTCTGAATGCTCCTCACTGCAAGGTTGGCCTTGTGTCTGTCTCCAATGAAAACAAAGTCTGAAAAACTGCAGCTTTTGTAACTTCTTCCTGACCCATGGGGCCACAGAGGTGGAAAAAGGCAGTTGCAGGGTCATTCTGTATCTACTGCTCTGTGGCAGCACAGGGAAGATGGGCAGAAGAAGCAGTTAGCAGGCATGGTAATACCTGTTTACTTACCATTGTTGTGTACAGTCAGCATGAGAGGCTTTGGTTATCCCAGGAAGAACATATGCCAGTGTCTTCAACAGCCTGTCCTGTTTTGCTTGCTGTGTTGTTCTCTTCAACCTGTTCTCATGCCATAGGAACACTTTGACTGCATGTCATCTGTGTGCATGTGTGGCAAACATCCCCGAGCCTGGAGAGGTATCTCATCGCACCATCAGTGTCTCCAGAGCCTTTAGAGAAAGAGGCTGCTTGATAAACTCTTGTCCTTTTCTCCAGGTGTGTAGAGATGCTCATAAAGGAACAGCTAAGGAAGTACAAGATAAAAATGGATGAAATCAGTCAGCTTGAAGCAGCTGAGAGCATTGCTTTTCGACGCCTCTCCTTGCTTCGGCAGAACATGGTAAGTGTTGAAACAAACCACCAAGCCACACCATTCAGCAGAAAGCATCTCGCCAGTTTCTTGGGAAGGGATACGTTAGTTATTCTGTCCATCCCATTCAGGAAGTCAAAGATCAATTGCAAAAAAATAAATGGATTTGGACTTACCCAGAGCTGTAGGTAGGAGCTAAATATACAGCTGCACTGTAGTCTGTTTAGTAAATGAAGGGTGCAGGGGTGGGGATTCGCTCTTATGGTTAAAAACATGCAGTAGAACTAAGATTGCCGAGCCTTTTACGTGGCAAAGGAGATCCTTCATTCCAGAGGTGGAAGTGGACAAAAATATTCTGTGTTTTAATAGGACAGATATGCATATTCTTTTGGTTTTGTTGTATTGATTTAAACCAAACAAAACTCTTATCAGAAGCCTCATATAGTGAATTTGATCTTGATCTCTCCCTAGCTCTGGCCTGTAAAACTTGGGTTTTCTTCCCCTTATGAGGGGATGCTGGTATGTACACTGCCTGTGTTAAGAATGCATGTGTTGGGGTGTTTTTTTCCATATGGTACTATTGCATGACTAAAATACTACATATATTGTCACTTGATTTTAAATACTCTCGAACCATCAAGACTGCATGTATTGGTGCCACTTTCTCCCCAGCCTGCATGCAGGGCTGCTGACCTGTCCTGTCATAGGCATCCAGAATGTAACATGTATTCAATGTAATAATATTACTTGTGACTACTAAAACTAATCTGAGGCTGGCAAATCAAATTGCTATGCTTAAAAAGAACAAAACCCCAGGTGAATGGGAACATTTCTATTGATTTTTGAGGCGTTTGTATGGGTAACTAACAACTCTCCATCACTTCCATCAGCCTTTCATTTGGGCTACTCATTTATCTTCCACCTTGCAACTAGTAGACAGTCAAGACTTGTATAGCTTCTTATGACTTATGAGAAGTGTTACATGTAAATTTGTCTTGCAGAGTAAAAGCTCACAGGTCAAAGGCAGTGACAGTGGCAACTCAGAACTGCACTCATTGCATGAAGAGGAGGATGTTTCTGAAGCAGATAACCGGGAAAAGGAGATTCTCATCGATCGCCTACAGTCAATAAAAGAAGAAAAGTAAGTGAGCCTTTATCTCTGCAGAGCGTGTCCTGTGCCCTTGGAGGTAATATAGGTGGTAAAGCAGTATACCTTTTGTCCCAAATGATCCAGTTAGTTTTGTTTATAGGCCTTTATGAAGGAGAAAAGGAAAGTACAAAGCACTAGCTGAGTGGAAAACCCATGAGAATTAATACGTAATGACTGCATGCAGGCAGTTTACCTCTGAGCATGAGCTGCACAAAGTTGCTCGTAGCAGAGATGCTGTCTTTAGAGTGCTACAGTCTCTGTTTTGATGCAGGGAAGATATAACTTACCGGTTACCTGAGCTCGATCAGCGGGGCTCTGATGAGGAGAATGTAGACTCAGAGACCTCAGCGAGCACAGAGAGCCTGCTTGAAGATCGAACAGGACGGATGGATACCGAAGGTCAGTATTAAGGTAGTGTGTGCTTTTTTTTATTCTCCATCCTTCACCACACGAAGCCAGGTGACCAGATGCTATCTGGTCACAATTGCTTGCACCAAGTTACATGCTTTTGGTATCTAAGGATTTTGTTTCTTTAAAGCAGTTACTGGATTACGCTGCCATACTCAGAGCTCCAGTAAGCCTGCCAAAGACATTTGCAAAGTGCCTTCTCTTCTGCAAACCTCTTCAAATTCTCCCTCTGCATCCCTGCCTTTAAGACACAGATCATCTTTAACACTGTCCAGGCTTAAAGTGCCCCGTCGAACTCCGGTCATACCAACAGCAAATATAAAGCTTCCTCCCGGCTTTTTTAAGTGTACAGAATCCCAGGGCAGGATTTCAGCGAACGAGGAGCCTCAGCTACTGGTGAGACGAAGGGAGCAGCCAGCAAGGCGAGCTGATCAAATCCACTCAGTGTACATTGCACAAGGGTCTGCCGTGGCCCACGCTCAGGAACTCTTGGATGAATACGAACCAACAGCAAAAGTCAAACGGAGGTTTTCGGACCCTTACTCTCACACTCCCTATATAGAGAAGTGAAAAATGCTGTCTGGATGTCTTTGAAGTTGACTGCAGCCTTGGCTTTCATGCTTTGGAGGCTGTGACCTTGTTTTACATGGCTGCTGGGAAGGTGGCCTGGAAATATGCAGTACTGTAAGGGTTAAGCAAGGTTGTTTCAAAAGAATACTCCTCACTTTTAAATTAAAACCCTGCAGTGAAAGCAGAACATAAAACTTGTGGTAAAATACATGGGTTGAGTGTACAGCAAGAGTCCCCTGATTCTGCTGCCATGCCTGTCTCCATTTGCCTTACAACGGACTCCAATGGGACCAACAGTGAGTTTGGGTCAATGTGTGTTGCCTTGATTTTGTATGTTTTTATGTCAACTTCTTGTGTGGTTTACAGAACTGTTAATGTTGTAATAGTCTTAACTGAGACCAAACTATATAAAAACGTTTATTAATACATTGCACTTTTAAAAGTACACGTGTTAGGTTATTGATGCCTGTCTCGTCTGATGAACCATCTCTTCTGAAGGAAGCTTTGAAGAGCATCTGTGCAGTGCAGCTCTGGAGGGCCAGGTGCCATCATAAAGTGTTTTGGCTCCGCACCAGCCCTCTGTGGCACTGGTGTGAAACCCACGCTGTGTGTACCCTGCTCCATGTTGGAGTATGCCAGCAGCACGTGCTTGAGCCCAGAAACCAACAATGGGAGAGGGGATCCTGCTCCTCTGCTGTGCTCTGGGGCAGCAGCACGAGAGGGACATGGAGCTGCTGGAGCAGGGAGGCCATGGGGATGCTGCGAGGGCTGGAGCAGCTCTGCTCTGGAGCCAGGCTGAGAGAGCTGGGCAAGAGAAGACTCCTGAAGGGGAGACCTGAGAGCAGCTCCAGTGCCTGAAGGGGCTGCAGGAAACCTGGAGAGGGGCTTGGGACAAGGGATGTAGGGACAGGCCAAGGGGAATGGCTTGAACCTGCCCGAGGGGAGACTGAGCTGAGCTCTTAGGCAGAAGCTGTTCCCTGGGAGGGCGCTGAGCGCCCGCCCAGCGCCGCCCGTGCCCCGCCCCAAGATGGCGCCCGCCGCCTGGAAGTGGCTCTGAAGCGGTTTCCGGTAGCAGCCGTTGGCGATGGCGGCGACGCGGCTGGAGCTGAACCTGATACGGCTCCTGAGCCGGTGCGAGGCGCTGGCGGCGGAGCGCCGGGACCCCGAGGAATGGCGGCTGGAGAAGGTGAGGGGCGGCCCGGCCGGGAGTAGGCTGAGGCAGTGAGTGCTGTGGAGGGCTGAAGGCGCGGACTCGCTCGCAGCCCTGGCAGGCTCTGTCAGACCGAGTATTCCGCCTTCATGTCGGTTAAAAGCGATCTTCTCCCTCAGTATGTGGCTGCTCTTGAGGACATGCTCCGGGAGCTGAAGAAGCAGAGCAGGTGAGCAGAGCTCTGAACCGGCGGGGGGGAAGGTTCCCTTATGGGCTCGTTGTTAAAACTGCTTCTTTAAGAGCCATTTATAGGGATACTTCTTCCATTTGTTTTATTGGGAAAGCGGCCTGGACAATGGGAAATCCTGCTAACGTTTGGTTTTCATGGGACTGTTTTCATTGCTGATAGCAAGCCAGCCCCGGAGCTGCTCAATGAATACTCTCGCAAAGTGGACTTCCTGAAGGGGCTTTTGGAAGCTGAAAAATTGGTAAGATCGACTAGTTTGGCTTGTAAAAACCTGTATTCTCTGTTCGTGCTTACCTTCTTGCCTGGTTCTTATGTTTGCCTTTGGTTTACATTTCAATATAACTCTTAATAAAATCTTTGCAGGCAGTCTTTGTGAAAATGTGGATAAATAGGTTGGATTTTTGCTTTTAGTTAGAATAGAGGTGTGGTAATGAAAGGAGAAACTTGTTTCCTCCTCTTCAAAAGCTAAGTACATCTTCCCTGCATCCTTCTCACCTCTTTGGTGTGTGATGCAGGGGCAGGTGCTGTCCTTGCGGCCTGATCCTTGGTTTGGATGGTACCATGCACATCATGGAAAGCTGTGGAATGCCAACAAGCTGCGCTGCAGTTAGTGCAGGTCCAGGCAGAGCTCACTGTGGACAACAGCCGAGAAGGGCTCCCCCCATCCTTGTTGTCACCCTCCCATTGGCTTCATCCTACAGAATGTGCTGTTCATTGACTTCTCATTGCTTCTTCCTATCACAGACTTCTTCAACTGAAAAGGCTCTGGCAAATCAGTTCCTGGCCCCTGGCCGCACCCCTACAACAACTAAAGAGAGAACCCCAGCTACCAAAACAGTTCATCTGCAAACAAAGGCTCGTTGCACAGGCAAAATGAGGAGTGAGCTGCTTGGTACGGTATGTTTTGGTGCTGCTGCTTCTCTAGAGGGTCTCCTGTAGCATTCTGCTGCCTTTGGTGGCTGTGCCTCAGATGTGCCCCAGGCTGTGTGGGGAGACACCTTTTTCTGGTTTGGATGGTTTCAGTACTGGGCACAGGTACCATAATAGGCTTGGAGGACTGTCTTTTATCACTGGCCCTTTATAATGCTCTGTTTTGTTTCTCTTTTTGCCTCCGAGGACCCCTTGGCTATGGATGGTAAGTTTAATCAATTGTTATCTCTAGCTTTAGTTAAGCTGAGTCTTACAAGGAGGGAAGGAGGAAGGTCATGTGTTAGACATTGGCCAAAATGTAGTTTTTATTTAATGGCTTAATTTAAGATAGCGAATTTTAAAACCAAACTGAACTCTAATCCCTGACAGATGAAAGCCCAAGTGTTGTTATCACTGTAGTAGCAGGGCCTTGTAGGAGCCCATTTTACTAGAACTCATACAGGAACAGACATTCTAATTATAGAATTAACAAGGACAATTTAGCTTTATTGTAGATGCTGTTTCATGTGATTTTAGGAGCTTAGAGTAGGTGTTGTTTGATTCCTCCTAAATACACAGCCACGTTATTCACGTAGGGAACTGGTAGGGATTAATTTGCAGTTTCTGTAGCTACTATTGCAGTGGTTGGAGCTAGGCCAACCTAATGTTTCCTGAAAGGGAACCCTGAGGCTCATAGGCTTAAAGCAGGCCCTCAGGGATATGATTAATTTGAGGTTTTTCTTCTTTCAACCCTGCTTTTGGTGTTCTGTGTTGGCTTTTCCCTATGGACAGCATTTGAAATCCATGTTCCCTGGGGCAGAGGGCCAAGTAGGGTTTGGACATTGGAAAATCCCTTACAGAAAACTTGTTTCTTCAACCTGTGATGGCATGGGACTTTATAACATGTTAAAATACAAATTTCTTTCTTTTTTCTCCAGATTCTGAGGAGTTAAACATAAGGAAGCGGAAGTAAGTCAGAATTCCTCATTCTGATGCTCAGTGTTTTGGGAGCTGCTTTCCCAATGACCTTTAAATCACAGATGTGCTTCCGTTTGGGTGGCATGCTGCCGGTAGAAACCAGCAAATAATGACTGCAGCTGATCTGACTGTTCTTGTCAGCGTTGTAGAGTCTGGGGATACTTTTGGACATCAACCCTCAAGGAAGTCCAAATCGCAATTCTTTCCCCCTATGTTCTTGCAGAGGGCTTGCGTCTGATGAGAAGCAGTCAGCAGTGGAGCTGGATGCTATGTTACAGCATCATCAGGACATGCAGGAGAAATTAGCTGAAGAAATGCTGAGTTTGGCTCGTAGTCTCAAAAACAACACTCTGGCTGCACAGAACGTGATAAAACAAGATAACCAGGTAGGGCATAACCCAAAGGTTAAGTGCTAATATGTTAAATACCTATAACTTGATGCCAGGTGAGATGAGAGGGGGGAGACTTGGAGGCAGTACCTGTCCGCTTCTGTAGTGGAGATGAACCTTTCCTCTGCTGGAAGAAACAGGAGTCAGAACTTTCACACCTGGGTTTGAGACCATTTGTTCTCTTTGCTCCACAGACGCTGTCACATTCTCTGAGGATGGCAGACCAGAACTTTGAGAAGCTGAAGGATGAATCTGACCGCCTGGAACAGCATGCAAAGAAATCAGTCAACTGGCTTTTATGGATAATGTTAATTGTAGTTTGCTTTATTTTCATCGGCATGATTCTCTTCATTAGGATTTTCCCCAAACTAAAATGACTTACTTTTTTACTTCAAACTGCCAGAAGTGCAGTTGGAAAGCTCAGTTGCTATGACAACTGTCAGCAATCAATGTCCTTGCCACCTACCCTGTCCTCAGGGAGGCTGTGCATGGCCTACCCTTGCATCTCTCTCTTGTTCAGTTACTGGATTCAGGAAAGGGTTTTGTGGGTAGTGCTTTCTACACTGGGAACTTGGTTATTTTGTGTTACCTTGTGAATATTGTTGCCTATTCAGGGGAGAACTGGGATAAAGATGGCAATTTATGCTGAGCTGTCAATGAGTTCTTTAGTGGATCCATACAGTCCTGCTTTTAATGGGGCTGTAGCAAATGGTACAGCTCCTAAAAGGCATTTACTCAGTCAAATATAAGGAACAGCTCAAGTCACAGAACTTTTCCTGTCTTTACAGCTTTCTGTACTGAACTAGGACATTGCTGCCAACAGGAGATTTAACCACACTTTGTAGAGACACAGCTGTAGGGGGGCAGAAAGAGAATGCTGCCAGATTTAGAATATCAGTAGGGTAACACAAGTTCTCAGGCTTGCCTTTTTCCCAGATGGGTATTTGGGACTTTGGGCTTTACAGTCTTCTGCAGCTTAAACTGAATATAGAAGGGCTGAAGTTGCTTGCTGTTGCGATCTTTGCTTCCCTTTTTGATTGTGCAAATGTTCTCACAACCAGGTACTGACTGGTTTGATCAGAGCAAGCCAGGCTGGGTGTTACAGGGACTTTGGTTTTCCACACGAGGGTGCTGTCTCCATTGGCAAACGCCGATGGTCTAAAAGAAGTGATTTTTTTTAAGTACCTAAAATCCTAATTATTTCATGGAACAACTTGACGCCTGATATGTAAGGGACTGAGTCCAGCTTTGTTTCAGACCCTTTTGGATGTCTTGGTACACATCCAAAAAACCTTATCTTTTATGGCTGTGGGAGTGAGGGGCAATATTCAGCAATCACAGATCAAAACTGATGATTTATACAACAGAGGACAGGCATGGTTCAGGGCTCTTCAACAAGGCTTTGTATTCTGAAATGGAGCTTTACAGACTTGTGCCATTGAGCCAGTGTTGGGGTCCTGCACCAGCTCATGGGGAGTGGTCACCCCTAGTGAAGCTCTTCCTGCTGTGCTCTCAGTAACTGCACCAGTATCTTGATAGTAACTCAATAGACAGGTTGGACCAGATGATCCTTGAGGTCCCTTCCAACTTGCCAGTCTATGATTCTATGCTTTGATGCTGCAGGGCAGTGTGCTCGTTACTCTGAAGGGGGCATACAGGAAATCTGGAGGGGGATTTCTTACAAGGGCCTGTAGGGACAGGCCAAGGGGAATGGCTTGAACCTGCCAGAGGGGAGACTGAGCTGAGCTCTTAGGCAGAAGCTGTTCCCTGGGAGGGTGCTGAGGCGCTGGCACAGGGTGCCCAGAGAAGCTGTGGCTGCCCCATCCCTGGCAGTGCTCAAGGCCAGGTTGGACACAGGAGCTTGGAGCAGCTGCTCCAGTGGAAGGGGTCTAAGCAGCTGTAACCAACCAGAGTCACTGATATATCTGCCACAACACCAACCTGTTTGTGTCAACCTGGCTATTGAAGCAGAAACTGCTTTCAAGCCATCACTTTGCTGCGAGCTTGATTGTGTAATGTTTGATTGGAAAGGAAGGTGGGGACTGAAACATGTAAGCAAGAAAATTCAAACAAGTCACTTTATTTGTTTTCAAATTAACCTTTCTAGCCACACAGGTATTTATAACCATGCTTATTATAACTGTGCTGACTAACAGCTTTAGAAAAGTCTGGAAATAAAGAGCTGATGGGACAGCATTTTAGTAAGATGAGAGAACAGTCTTAAGTGCTCCAGCAAAGCATTATTGCACACTGGCAAACAATAATAGTACACATGACCTGTCCTCCTGAGGCTTGAAAGCGAGAATGATGGGGTAGGATTTTTTCTGGCCTATGTAAGACAGGAGGATGGAATACATCATCTTAAGGAGATTCTTACTTCTTTTCTGGCCTTAACCTCCGCACAGCTGCGCTGCAGGGATTCCAGAGCTGTGGCCCACAGGATTAGCTCTTGCTCCTTGTTTTGACTGAACGAGTAAGTAGTACTTTAACAGCTTTTCTGTATCAAGAGCAGCTGCCATTTGCTGAAGGACACAATTTTCTTTTTTGTTCCCTTTTTCTCCACTTGTGAAGAAAACCCTGGGTTGAACTAAAGCCATTCATTGTTGGCCAAAGGTGAAATGAGGAGCTGCAGGAATGGGTTCCAGCATTACCCACGCAGGTGTTTATAGGCTGATCTATGTTCTGCTTGATGCGTGATGTTTGGATTTTAGAGTGTGTGCATGCATTCATGTACTTAAATGTGGTGTTCTACAAGATACAGAGCATGTGCTCAGGCATGGAAATAACAGAGTTGTTGCAAAGAGCTTTAGTACAGTAATGGTGGTACAAGAAGGGGGAAGCATGCACGAGAGGGAAAGGAGCAGAAGCTGGTTCAGCAGAGCAGGGGCAGGATTGCAGCAGGAGCCAGAACTGATCTAATTCAGTGTGTCCCTGCCTATTGGAGAGGGGCTGGAAGGAAATGCCCTCTGAAGGTCCCTTCCAACCCCAACCATTCTGTGGCTCTTTCTCACAAAGAGGATTCACCTCCTTTGCGGTTTTATTTGCACTCGTGAAAGGTTCCTATAAAGTCACTGCTCAGTGAGTTCATCACTGCTTCATCCTTACTGTAGCAAAGGGCTCTATTACATTGCAGTGACGGGAGAGAAAAATGAGTGTTGTGATGTCGGTCTGTGTGGGCTCCATCTGAACCAGGGCTGCCATCTCAGCTTTGTCCCCTCATGCATGGCCTGGCATGGGCTGTACCTTCCAGCTGGCTCCCTGGCCGTGTTCAAGGCCCGGTGGGACAGGGCTTGGGGCAACCCGGCCTTAGTGGAGGTGTAAGCTCCCTTCCCCCGCACTCCGTGTTCGTCCCCTCGGGGGCATTGCCCAGGCCCCGTTCCCGTCCTGCTGGAGCGCACCTGTGAGCGCTGCCCCTGCCCGCTGCGCTCCTCCTGAGGGCTCGCACCGGCTCCGGGTCCCCGCAGCCCGCCCGGCTCCAGCAGCCCCGGGGGTGCCCCCGATAGCCCCGCCTGAGGGAGGCCCCTCCCGCAGCCCTGAGCCGGGGGGCGCGGGCACGAAGGGGGCGGAGAGGCCAGGCCCGGCCGGCGCCAGCGGGGAGCGGAGTGAAGCGGAGCGGAGCGAGCAGAGCCCGGGCCGGCCCCGCCCCGCGGCCGCCGCCTCCTCGCGGATCCCCGCGGAGCCCGGGTCGGTACCGGCCCGGCGGGGGAGGCTGGAGGTGAGCGGCTGAGGTAACGGTGGGAGCGGAGGGAAGGGAGCGGCAGCGGCCGAGCAGGGCCTGCGGGAACCGCGGGGGGTGTCGGGGAGCGGCTCCTCAGGGAGGTCCTGAGCCGGGGCTGAGGGAAGAGCTGTGAGGAGGCGGCTCCCGCCTGCCCCGGCCGGGTGGGGAAGGGGCCGGGTGGGCTCCTGTGGGAGCGGCGAGCAGAGGAAAACCCTTCCGTGCTCTGGAAGGGAAAGGAGCGCCGGAGGAAGGGCTCCATCGAGCTGCCTTTGAGCTGAGGAAGGTCAGGGAGGCCGTGCTGTCCTGAGGTAGCTTTGAGCAGAGCCTTCAATGCTTTGCCCTTAACCCTTCGCATGAAGAACTTGGGGGAAGGTTTTCTTGCTGGCAACAGAAACAGTCGCCAGGATGGCGAAGCTGTGAGACTGAAAGAAAACGTGTTTAATAGGTTAACAACGGGCTGGTGTCGTGGTCGTGATTCGGGCAGCGTAAGGATAAATCAAAATCATTATGTTCTGTTAAAGTTGCCAGAAAACGAAGTGCTCGATGGCAAATTGCACTTCTGGAGTCGTTGGAAGCCAGGTGGGATGGTGGGTTTTAAGAAGAGTACGAATAAAATCAGGGATCAGAGCATGAGCATTCCTAGGGTAGGTATTGATGCTCACTATGGAGTCAAACATCTGGATTTTAGTTAGCTGGGCTTGGACATACTGGGTTAATCTACATCATTTACCAGCATTTAAAGGTAATTCCTTGTTTTTCAAGTGTAATGGGAAGTGTTTGAGGTAAGTTTTGCAGGAGTCAGGTGCATTACAGAGGACAGATGTGGTGATGTTTGTCCTCTGGAGGAGCTGCTCTCCTGTGGCCAACAGGGGTGACTGGTTCCCAGATGTGAGGCTGTGCTGGCGTTGATGCATTTCCAAGCTCAGGTTTATCAAGGTAGGAGACTTAGAGAGACAGAAACGTGCAGAGGAGCTTTTCCTCCCTTCTGTGTGGGGTTTTTATGTGTTTGTGTTTGTTATTTAAAAGGCAAAGCTGCTGCGTTGTTAACTGTAGGCTCTGTGTTGGACAGTACCAGGCTTTGTGAGAGAGATGCTTGTGTTCAGGGCAGCGAAGAAGCTGGCGACATTGAAAAGTGCATCTGATGTTAAGCCCCCAGTGCTTTTTACCTGCTGAGTGAGGAGTCCTTTTTAGCTTGTGCTAACTGTGCCATTCCTATAAAATGTGGATCTTTACTAAGCTCGTTCTCTTCTCATGTTAGAGTTGTATTAGGGAGGTAAAGCAGAAAGTGGCAATTTCTCAGACTGGTAACATTCCTGGCAGGAAGGAGAGCAAATACAGTGAGAAGCAGGTATTACATCCCCCTCCTGTTATAGACCACCTAAATGTGCAGAAGCTGGGTTCTCTGTTCTCTGCTTCTCTGTTCACATGTGGCAAAGATTGGATTCCTGCTGCTAACTCCACAGGCTGTGCTTGAGGAGCTAATGCTCCTTTCAGCTCTGATTGAAATACAAAGGCCTCTGTTACCATGTTCTTGGTGGCTGGGGGACCCATCCCCACCAAGAGAGACAAGTGGTGTTGCTTATGGATGTCTCAGTTCTCTGCTCTTACCTCCCAAGTTTACCTTGGGACAGGGACCGGGACCTGCCCACACTCTGAAGCCCTGAGGTTATGTACTCGTGCAGACATCATCACAGGTTTGAAAGGGCAGATTTTCTATCATGCACTCTTTTGGCAGAATTAAAGAAGGCTCCTTTTAAAAACTTCTTCACTTGAGGGAGTCCCTTTTCTCTTCATGGAGTCACCAGCTTGATGTAAGATGTTTTATTGTGGTTTTGAAGGCTTTTCTGACATCCTTTTGAGTGCAGAGCTGAAATGGTGTCTGGTCTGAAGGAGAGCCTGAGTTCCAGAGAGTCAGGATCATGATAACAGCCAATTTTTTATAGACCCAGCAGCGTCAGTAAACACCAGAACACCCATATTGATCATACCTGCAGCTGAGAATCTTCCTGAAAGGCAGCTGATGAGGATCTCTTGACAAGGGCCTGTAGGGACAGGCCAAGGGGAATGGCTTGAACCTGCCCGAGGGGAGACTGAGCTGAGCTCTTAGGCAGAAGCTCTTCCCTGGGAGGGTGCTGAGGCGCTGGCACAGGGTGCCCAGAGAAGCTGTGGCTGCCCCATCCCTGGCAGTGCTCAAGGCCAGGTTGGACACAGGGGTTGGAGCAGCTGCTCCAGTGAAAGGGGTCCCTGCCCGTGGCAGGGGTTGGAGCTGGAGGAGCTTTAAGGTCCCTTCCAACCCAAACCAGGCTGGGATTCTATGATACTTTGTGATGTGATGCTAAGGGTCGCTGCAATTTCATTGCATATATACACTCAGAAAATGCCTGGGGCTGCATATATATTATATTTAGGGCTAATTTTGTATTTTGTTTTCCTGCTCCTTTTGCAGAAGCCAGTAAAGAAACTATGAATCTGGGTATTTCCAGGTATGGTGTAGCAGTTGGACATTTGGAGCTTAGTGGAGGTGTTTTCTGCAACAGAAAGGTTTGATGAACTTGAGCTGCATTTCTGCAGCCACTTGAGCTTTTCTCTTTTACCTTGTATTGAGCCTGCACAAATGATTTTGAAGCCAGGTCATGAATTGCATTGAGGAACCAGCAGGGAGTAAAATGAACCCCAAGTCAAAGGAAAGAAGTTGTAAGGTTTAAGTCTTTTCTTCAGCCTGGCTCTCTGTGAAGCCTTACACATTCTTGTGTTGAATAGGGGGGGTGCTGGTAGTGAAGTGGGAGTGATGGCCAGGAACGGGTGGAGGCCAGGCTCTAGTCTTTGATGGCAGTGTTGGTTTACACTGGCTCTGTGTTATAAGGAACGAGTCTCAGCAGGGGAGTCCTTTCACCCTGGAAAGAGCAGCGGTTTCATTTGAAGGATTGTAGTGGATCTCTCCACCCATTGATAGGCTCTTAAAGGAAACACATCTGTTTATTCCCTTGCTGTGGTCGCTGGTGCTCTGGTCTCTGCATCCTTGCCCAGCAGGATACAAAGTCCCGGTATACACAGTGCAGGCTCTGGTTTTGTCAGAAGATCAGGAGCCAGCGCAGACTGATGTCTGGTGCAAAGCTACCATGAAGGCCTGAGGTGTGCAAAGTGTTGCTTTCCACCAGTTGCATCCTTACTGTGAAAGGACTAAGAGCTCCTCTCCCATCTAGGTTGGATGGGCCTTGGAGCAAGCTGCTCTAGTGGAAGGTGTCTGTGCCCATGGCAGGGGTTGGAACTAGAGGAGCTTTGAGGTCCCTTCAACCCAAAGCAGTCTGTGAGTCTATGAAGTTCTTCAAATACTTTGCTGTGGGAGGCTGTTGCACAGATAGCCATGCACACAGGTATGACATGTATGACGTGGCCTTCCAGCTCCACAAGCACAGCTTTGAATCAAAATACATAAGGCAAAAAGAACTTTAAAGAGATAAACTGCAGGCTGTGCTTAGGTTAGGTTTTTGTAGTAAGTGGCAGTATTTTCACTCCTGGGGTACTATCAGAGCTTTTGGGGCAGATGCTTCTTTGTTTATCTGTTTTTGTCATACGTATATGAAAGATCACTTCCTTCTAGAGAATTTAAGATATTTTGTCAAAGCTTGTGTGTAATGTTTTCAAAAGAGAAGGTTGAGTTTTCTATTCAGAGATGAATGCTGAAGGCAGAACTCCCAAAATCATAATTTCTGTGTGATTTTTCTCATCAAGTTATTTGTGGTCAATTGAAGCAAAGAGAAAGCCATCCTTGGTATCTTGTGTTTTAAAAATAACCCCTGAGCTCAGCCAGCATGAACCAGGGCTGGGAGGTTCTGACTTTGTGAGGGGGATCCAAATGGCTGTGGCTGTCACTCTGGCCTGTGCTCCAGGCTGAAGCTGGTGCAGGCCTGATTGTCTCAGCTCAGGCAGGGCCCAACAGCTGCCTGCAGTGCAGAGGGATTAATCCATGTATTGGAGAGAGATTGGCCCAGCATGGAACAAATGTGGTGCAGGAGTGATTGCGAAGATGTCCCAGTGTACACCACATCCAGAGACCATCCCATAACGCCAGAGGTGCTGGATAAAAACCATGGTGTGGTTGCAGCCTTCAATATCCTGACAAATAACATACTGTCTCATCATGATTTATTTATGTAAGCGGTAAAGCACAGTTGGAGACAGGTTCTTTTGATGTTAGATAATATTTCAGCAAAGAAGAGGACAGTGCCTGCTGAAAGAACTTGTTAGGTTCTGCTTTATAAGCTCTCCATGGTTGCCAAGAGCTGCTCCCGCGGGTCCTGACAGTATTACAGGGCTTTCAGGTTATCTTTCTAATCAAGACTAATTCACGTCCAGATTTGTTTTTAAGTCATCATCATCTGATAGCTTGCATTTCTCATGAAGCAGTAACGATTGTGAAAAGTGAGTCGCAGTTCTTTTGATCTCGGAGAAAGGCACAGCTTTCTGGTGGCTGCTGTTTCTTTCTCAATGCTTTTGAATGTGTTTTGCATTTGTGGTATAGTTGGCAACGTAGATGTCATTCTCAGATAAGGCTTTGTGTTTTGCAATTAAAAATGATGAAAACGTGCTAGCTTGAGGGGTGGGAAAGTATCATTAAAAAAAAAATCTTAATTAAATTCCTTTTTTTAATTATTTCCTCCAAGCTTTGGAACAGGCTGGAGAGTTTGTGGGAGCAAATACCTGGGAAAGTGATGGAAGTGGTGATACTGAGATTCACAGCCAGCTCATGCAGGGTAATTAAAGCCTGTGTGTTTCCTGCAGGAGGGACGAGAACAAGGACTGTGTGAAAAGTCCTGCTCTGCATCGTGTAGGTGTAGTTGGTTGTAGTACAGGATGTGTCCCTCCACTTCCCAAATACGTCCCAACTGATAAAGAAGTTTCCTAATCTGCGCTGGCATCCAAGATGATCCAATTCCACTTTGATGCTTTATCTTTGCTATATCTGGGGCAGAGAAGTCACAGGCGTCTGTCCCTTTGTCTCATTTGTCACAACTGAGCTGCTGCGAGGGCTGGAGCAGCTCTGCTCTGGAGCCAGGCTGAGAGAGCTGGGCTGGGGCAGCCTGGACAAGAGAAGGCTCCTGAAGGGGAGTCAAATCAGCCCAGGATTCTATGGAAACTGTTTGAAGGAGAAGGTCCCACTGGGGCTGCCTGGCTCTTGCTGAGTTTGGTACTGATGAATTAAGAGAAAGGAGACACGGGCAGTTCTGGTAGAAGTAAGCTCTTTCTTGATTTTCCAAGCTGAATTAGCTCACTGTGGCCTGAGACCAATAACTTCATTTTCTTTCTCAGTTAAATCATGTGATAGCAGCCAGGGTACAGCAAGACTACAGGAAATAGCAGGCATTGGAAGAGAGAATGAAGGAAAATACCCAGACGAGTTGTTGAGTAGCCCATCTGGG
This sequence comes from Melopsittacus undulatus, assembly GCF_012275295.1. Classification (NCBI taxonomy): domain Eukaryota; kingdom Metazoa; phylum Chordata; class Aves; order Psittaciformes; family Psittaculidae; genus Melopsittacus; species Melopsittacus undulatus. Next base: position 3,734,353 of record NC_047545.1, read on the forward strand.
TTTTCTAGGTGCCTCCTCGTGTTTTACGTTTGTACTCTCTCAAGGTACACAGGTAGCTCTGGGAATACGTGTCTTTATGTACTTTGTGGAGATGTTCTAGCTGGTACTTCAGATGCTGCAGTTGCCTTACTTGGACACCAGTCATGGCTGATGTCCTTCCTAACATTTCAAAAGGGTAGGTTTTGGCTTGTTCTGGCATCTACTTGGTGGGATCTCATGGGAAAGTGGTGGGCAAAGGGGCCCACCCAGTTGGTTGATCTTCTAAGGCAGCCCTCACCTAAGCATAAGTGTAGTCCATCCCAGCGTGCAAGAAGGCAAACAGAAATGGTAGGCCAGCAGAGATGAACATGGGCTTGTTAGCTGAGCTCTAACACAGAACAGAAGTATCAGGAAGGTGGAAGTTGGGGGTGGATGGCCAGGAGCAATATAGAAGTGTTGCCTGTGTGTAGAAGAATGGAGATAGGAAAGCCAGACCTCAGCTGGAGCAAGGGATGTGAAGGGCAAACAGAAGGGCTCCTGTTGAGGAGGATGTAAGGGAGGATAAGAGAACTCAGGCCTGCTGCTCCCAGTACCTTCTGACCAGGGACATGGTGAAGCCAGAAAGCACTCAGTGCCTTTTCTTGTTTTTAACTGGTTAAACCAGTACTTGTTTCTTCCTGGGTAAACCCAGGGAGCTGTACTCATCCATCCCCCTCAGTGAGGGATGATGGAATCAGCAGAGCTGTCTGATTTACATCCTGATGGGGATGGGTGACATCAGCCTGGCACCTGCGCTGTGGGTCAGACCTGGCAGCCTGCTTGGGAGTCAGACACTCGCAGGCAGAGCAACCCAGCAGCAAAGGAACTGCCAAGCAGGGCACAAGGTATGGAAGTTCGTAAGTATTTTATGCTGGCTAAGGAAGATGGTCAATGCAGAGCTAGGTAAGCAAGTTTGCCTGCTCGCTGGGCTTTTTGTTTGCAGCTTCTAGCATTTTTTTGGGCATTTTATGCTTTTTCTGGGACAAAGATCTCTCAAAAGAGGGTATATATGAAAATTGTTGCCTTAGAACAGAGAAGCACATGCCCAGCATGCACCAAAGTGTGAGATAGGGTTAATGTTGATGAAAAGCTGGGAAGTCTAGGAAGCAAGGCAGAGTAAGCCTTCTCTTGGAGGGCTAAAAGGAGATGGTTTCTTAGGCAAAGGGTTTTGGAGGTGAATTTTACCTTTCTGCTTTTAAAGTTAGCAGTGAAGAATCAAGCTTCTGTTGGACTGGTGGTGGAAGTAAGCAAATGGTGAGAAGTTCCTTGAAACAGTTGAAGAAGAGCAAAATGAATTGATGCATGGGTGGGCAGCAGACATTAAATGGATTCCTGTGGAATGTCAGCTGGTAGATCTAGGTGAGAGGAACATCTGAAAGCCAGGAAGTTGAAGATAACTGGTCATTGCAAGAGAGATGAGAAAGCTGGGGAGCAGAAGAGAAATAAAGTAGAATTAGCTGCAGGTAAAGAGAGATTTGTACCCAAGGTTCATACCAGAATCCATCCATGTCTTTGGGGAGGCTGCATCCGTTATGGCCAGAGCAAACAGACTTCTAATCTTCTCCAAAAGATGTTCAAGGAAATGGAGGTGGGTTTGTAGGGAAGTTATTTGGACAGAGCGAGGAGAAGGCATGCCACGAGAGTGATGGTCAATGGGTGATTCATGGACTGGAACCATAAGGAAAGTGGTGTGAGTTTGGGTTTGGTGGTGGTTTGGTTTGGTTGTTTGCCATGGGAGGACATTCTTAGAGAGGCATTTTTCTTGATGAATGAGTTTCAGCTGTGGCCTTTGGACACTGTTCAGGGAGAATTGAGCAGAATAGGGTTGGAATACAGTGGTTCTTCCAATCTGAAGTAACAGGGAACCATTATAAATATAATGGAGTCATAGAATAGTTTGGGTTGGAAGAGACCTTCAGAAGTCATCTACTCCAACCCTCCTGCAACGAGCAGGGACATCTTCAACTAGATCAGGTTGTTCAGAGCCAGAGGACTCTGTTTCTTGACCCCAGCTTATTCTAAGACAGCTAGGACAAGCCTCTCCGGTGTGGTTTCCAGCACATCAAGATCTAAGTGGCTTTCTGGGTTTTCATTATCTCAGCCCTAGCCCCATGACAAACATAAAGCAACTTGAACGGAGCAGCAGTGTGGCTGCTTCCACACCAGCTGAGCGTTTCCCCCCACTGTGCTGCTGCTGCTTAATTAAGTCCTGGGAAACTGGCTTTACCAGGAAGTCTTTGGCAGGAATACCTGTGCTGGTTCTGGCAGCAATGTCATTAGTATAAGGCTGCACTTAAGCTAAATAAGACTTGGCAGAGCTAAGCTTGGCCCAGAGCCACTTTTGGAGCTATTTGTGCCTGTGGCATTGTTCACCCCCAAGCCCGTATAATCCACCTGCAGACAATGGACCAGCTCTGGTATCATCAAGAACTGGAAGGCCTTCCTAGTCAGACTAAGAGGAATGAAATAGCACGGTGGGCTAAGTTCTGTATCTGGGGACTAACAGCAGAGCTTTGTATTAAAAATGTGGATGTTAATGCTAGACACTCCTCTCATTCAAATTCTTTATTTGGGTTATTATGTACCTACCAGGGGGCTTAGGAACAGCTTTCTAGTATGAACAGTTGATGCAGAAACACCACTAATACAGCTTGGTACCCCTAATAGAGGATCATTGTTGCTTGTCATAGCAAACAGTAGAAAGTGGCCCGATGAAGTCTTAGATATTCATAAAATAAACAGCTTTCTGAGACAGAGAGGATGAGGAAACAACTTGGTGAGTGCTGTGCTGGAATTTGGAGAGCAGTTGGCTGTTCTGTGCTATCGGGGTGAGTATTCCTACAGCAAAGACCAAAATTACCATCGCAAGCTGCTCTAGGGGCTGGAACTGGATGAGCTTTAAGGTCCCTTTCAACCCAAACCACTCTGTGAGTCTAAACTGCAGGGTAGGTACCTGCACCAGGTCATCAGAAAAGTGAGAGGGTGATTATCCAGTTTGCCACAAAGACTCGTCAGTCTTCTCTCTCTTTTTTCTCTGCCCTTATCTCTAATATTCACGTATGTAAATGCACATGAGTATTCATGTGCCTATATTTTAATGTTTAGTTTGGGAATTGATTCTCTAAGTGCATCAGCAGAATAACTCTTTGACCATGTCAGCACAGTTACATTTTCTGGCTAAACCTGCTTAGCCATTTTCCCTATGAGACCTTTCTAGCTAGATGCTGTGCTTTGAAAATGAACCTGGACATAAACCTCTCCCTAAGGGGCTTCAGTACCCGTTCCTGTCTGTGGCTCGGGCTTCAGGAAGCCCTTCAGTGCTGCTCTTTGCTGCAGTGTGCAGATGCTGCAGGTGCATTCCTGCTGGCCACCACGGAAATTCCTTTTAGCTTTGTCTTAGAATCATGGGATGGTTTGGGCTGGAAGGGACCCCCTGCCACAGATAGGGACACCTTCAACTACACCAGGTTGCTCCAAGCCCTGTCCAACCTGGCCTTGAGCACTGTGTGAGCTCCTAATGCTGATGTGTTCAGTGTCAGGTAGGGGTGCATGTACTGCAGTGTTTTCCCTCTGTTCCTGCTGAACTTGCCTGTGTGAGGGGCTGTCTCTGTTACACTTGCATTCAGTGCTGGAGGACTTGGTGCTGTGTATTATTACAAAGCTCCAACCAATAACACAGGATGCTTTGTGAGGCTTAAAGAACTTTGGAGAAAGAAAGGGGCCTGCTGATGCTTTCCTGAGGGTGCTCAAAGGACATTTTAGACACACCATTGTCTTTAGCTTTCCAGCTGCCTCCACTTGGGAACTTGGCCTGTGTGAGCTGCAGGAGGTAACTTCTGCCCTTACTGTCTAAAGCCATCTTTGTGTTTTCATCATGTGTAAAGATAGCTGCAGACATAAGGAAGGCTTCCAGGAAGGTGATCCTGGCTATATATAGTTTGCACATGAGAGTGTATTAGATAATGGCTGTTTACTTCCTTAGCACTTTGAGTCTAAGAATATTTCCCCTAAGCAAATTGGAAGACTTGCTTTACATCCTCCCCACAGAGAGCCCTGGGCACAGTTGAGCTTTACCAAGCATGTGTTGCAGCTTTTTGTGCTGCTGCCAGACATCTCGTGTTCTGCAGGGAGACTCCCTGGTTGGATAATTGCAAAGCTTGCTATTGTGGCAGCTTTCCCTAACCTGCCTGCTGCCTTTGCCCTGGCAGAGAACCCTGCACTACTGACCACATGGTTCCTGCAGAGCTGAAGCAGGGGGGGAGATGCAGTTCTAGGTATTCCTGATGCTTTTCCTGACTAGAGCTGAGCTTTTTAACAGGTATTAAAGTTTACCAGCACCTCTGAGGTTGGCGTCTTTCATGCCTTGTGAAGCTCTTTGTAACTCGGACACCTTGCTTAGGGAGCTGACTTCTCCAAGCTGATATCCACTACGTATCTGAAGAGCATTAGCAGTTTTGGAGCAGTGTCACCATACTTCATAGTGCTGATGTGTTGAATTCATTGTAGGATAAGCTCATACTTGCACAGTTTGCTTGGACATAGATGCTTTCTGCACTGCAACTGTAGAGCTTTGTGTTCACACAGTCTATAGGTGATCTGGGGATATCCTGTAAGCATGATTCACAGGCTGAGGTTGAGCACAGCAGCCAGGCTGTTAGGGAGTTCTCCTTGCAGAAAACAGACCAGGGCTTGGGCCTCCACTAGGTGAGATGCTTTGTGATATTCAGGTCAGACACTTGCTGTCTCTATTACATGCATTACCTGAATTACATGCTTTTTCACTTTGTTTTGTAAGGTAGCATTCATGTGTGCTGTTCAGATGAGCTCAATGGCATCTCATTCCCGTGTTTCCTCTTTCTGTGTTCTATGCCTGCCAAAAGCTTGTTTGACTTCTGTTCAGTGTTTGTGTTTGGGATATTTGTTGGCATCAGCTACAATGAGCAGCCTCTGTTGGAGGGTGGTGCAGTTCATATTTGTGTATGGGGCAGAATTATCTCACAACAGTATTTTCATGTTGAATTCTTTGTTACACCCATTCCACTGCCTTTTATGCTGCTCTGATCAGGTATGTAAATCCCACCTTCAGGCATGGTCTTTGAAATTGCATTACAAATCCAGCTTACCACGTAGCACAAAAATTCCTACCTGGAAGTATTTTCTTGAATCATTTCAAGGAAAATAGGGATCTTTTCTTCCTTTTCAAAGGTGAAGCTTCAGAACAACATTAGTTATAATGCATGCACACGTACACAAAGTGGAACTGCAGTCGTAGAATCCCAGACTGGTTTGGGTTGGAAGGGACCTTCAAGCTGATCCAGTTCCAACCCCTGCAGGGACACCTTCCAATAGAGCAGCTTGCTCCAAGCCCCGTCCAGCTTGGCCTTGAGCACTGCCAGGGGTTGTGGAGACAGTGTTCTCACAGGAAAATGAATATTTGTTACATGAGCTCTGAATAACTCCAAGGGATACAGCAAGGCCATGGGAGGCCCGAGGAAGCCTAAGCAAGCAAGATAAGAAGAAGCTGTAATTCACTGAGTTATGAGAACTGTGGACTGCTGGCAAGCGTTCGAGGTCAAGTTCTCACACCTGTGCTTAACCAATTCTGTGTTAGTCACTAAGGGTCTTCAAGACAAGTATCCAATCATGATATGCCAAATTGCTGTAGGTGTGTGTAAGCAATAGTATATAAGGAGTTAATGCTTTGCAATAAATGGCTTTTTGTCTGATCACATTGATCTCTGACTGAGTCCTTTGCGTGGCAAGGGATGGGACAGCCACAGTGTATAAATAGAAACAAATGCAAAAGATCAAAGACTAAAAAACATGGATATGTGCATATGGAAGGACAACTGGCAGCCAGCCCTGGAGCAGACTTGCTGCATCTTCCTGATACCGAGCTGTCAGTCTCTACACAGGAAGCTGTCAACTGGAGAAGCTGCAGTATTCAACTGGAAACCTTCAGATGCACCTTGCTGAGAATGTCCCTGTTGAATTCTGAGGCATTTCTCTCCATTTTAGCCCTTTTTTGGTTCTGTGCCAGGAGTCAATGAGCACCTGATAAAAAACCTGGGAGCAGGTTATCAGTTCTTCGGGCACTGATGCAATCCACACCTCTTCTGCTTTCACAGCCAGATGCAAGCTCAGCGAGGGTGTAATCCTTCCTTGCTTCAGTGGCTTGTGCTGACAGGTTTGCTGGGTGCAAGGCTGCCCTCAGTTCATTCTGCTCTCTCTTCCTTCCAGGATGGCACACTCTCTGTATGAGTGGCTCTGGCACCATGAGTTCTGGCTCCCCCCAGGAATCACTTGGGAGGACATGCAAGAGTCTGAAGATGTCCATTACCCACAGCCTCGTGATGTCCTGCTCAGTATCCCTTTTGCTTTAATCTTGGTTGTCATTCGCCGTGTCTTTGAAAGGTAAGTTATTTAGTGCTCTCCGGGGATTTTTAGGGTTAATGCTGGCAGTTCAGGTCCAAAAGCTGACTTTAGTGTCTGGGCCAATGTATGACTGAAGAGGTCCCCAGAAATTCCAGCTCATAAAGTCTGCTGAGGGACATTTTTCAGCTCTTCCTTTTCAGCCATGTGTCCTGGCTAAAGAAGTGTGTTGAACATGGAACACAAAACCTCCCTTTAAGGTCTAATTATGAGCCATGTGAGTTAAACCAGGTAGGCCCTAAATGAGCTTTATGCTTGTGTTTTAGAAGGCAGACAAGCTGTTTTCTGTTTTGTTGCATATTAGTAGCAGTTTCTAGGTCGAATGCAGTGGGAATCATATTTAGACTACTCAAATACAATTAAGTCTCCTTTATCTCGGGTAGTGGGGACCTGGGGTATCACACCTGACACACGAGCCTCAGTAAGATGCGTTAGATTAGGCTGAGTCATCTGACCTCAGGATCAGCCACACAAATGTGTGCATGTCACAGACCACTGCTCTGGGTTCAGGAGTGTCATTCCCTTGGGAGAACCATTTAAAGACATTTGTGCCTGCTTCTTTCTTTCCACAACCATGTAAGTGTTTTGCATATTACTCTTCAGCACAGAAAATGTGAGGGTTACAGCAAAGAAATCCTGCAGGGTTCATTGACTCAGAGTTTCGTAAAGATCCTGAGCTGGTGCTGTTGCTTTGTGCATTTTAGTCTATAGTTTGCATGGTGTCTGCAAGACAATATGATTTGTTGGTGAGTAACTGAGGTTTACCATAGTGTCAGCCATTATCAAGACTGCAGGGTAAGTCCCCTTTCATGATCCTAAATACTCTTCAAAGTGGTTCTCACTGGACTGAGAAATCCCTATTACTTGCTGCTGATGGAAGAGGTAATCTTCTGACATAGTTTAGTCAAATCTACAGTGGTTTGAAGCTTAGAAAAAGGGGGAAAAGCCAATTAAAATGTCATCTGTTTAAAAAGAAAGATGACAGATGGAAGCACACCTCTGCAGGTTAGGAAGATGTTTCTTCTGCAGATTCTCTGTGCTGACAGGGACAGATTGGAAAAGTTGGTGGAAGCTGAAATGATTCAGAGCTCTGTTGTGATGAAGATGTTTTTAATGAAAACCCCAATTATAGCCAGGATTTTTCTGTAAACTCAGATACGTCAAGGATTCTTTAAATAATCATTGTATGATGATACAAAATTGGAATCCAGATCTCTTCTTTGTAAACAATATGTTTAGTGTTCATTCCAGGAATTCCACGGATTATACCGTGCACTTTCCCAAGAACAGAGATGTCTTGGTTACCTCCACTGATGTGGGAACCAGGGTGCTGTAGGGAAACCATTAAAACACAAGTGACTTGTTTTTATCTTGCTGATCCACAAGACAGGGCTGGATCCAGGACTCCTTCGGGTACTCACTGTCCATCAGTGCCTTGGACAGGGTGAAGCTGGAGATTAATCCCTGTGTCCTGCATTGACCAGTACTCTTCAGTTCTAGGCTCCCCAGTACAACACAGGAAGAGAAATAAGAAGGACAGCAACTATTCTTAGTGGTGTCCAGCAGCAGGAGGAGAAGGAATGGATACAAACAGAAATGTGTGATGCTCCAGCTGAACATATCAGGATGCTTTTTTACTGTGAGGGTGGTCAGACATTGGAACAGGTTCCCCAGAGGAGGAATGGAGTCTCCATCTGTGGAAATACTCAAAACCCAGCTGGAAACAGCCCTCTACAGCCTGCTGGAGCTGACCCTGCTTCAGCAGCAGGGTTTGGGCTGGGTGATCTCCAGAGGTCCCTTTCAGCATCGATTCTGTGACTCTGATCCTTTATCCCCCTTCCTTTTGCCACACTGTTGCTAGTCAATCTAAATATCTTTTCCATCTGCTTTAAGATGCTTGGGCCAGGTTCAAAGATCTTTTTGCTTTCCCATCCAAGCGATACCTCAGCTGGCAGAGTTTCCCCAGGCCTGGTACTACTTATTAATTTTAAAGCTGTTTTGATTCACAAACTTCATTAAATAAAAGCTTCTTGTCACACCCTTAGAAAAAGATAGTATCGCAGGCCCAGGAAGCCTATAATCATACCAGTACCTTACCAATGCAAATTACAAGCCAGTGTTCTGAGCTATGTTCTTGTTTGTCCTAACTCTTCTGCAGTCATTTGTTTCAGCATGGCATCTTCTCATTCTCAATCAGTTCTGTTATGTGCAGTTCATCCTGGAGAAGAAAGCTTCCCCTAGTGAATGGGAGGTATGAACCAGGTCCTCTGTTGCTCTTTTACCTCGTGGGTACAGTGGCAGTATCCCTCTTTAAAACAACCTGCGCAAAGGTTGACAGTTGCACACTGAAGGGATGTGTGTGTTATTTCTTCTCCATGTAAACAGCCTTGACTCTGTGGCTTTGTACATCTGGTCTGTAGGTCAAAATGAGTGTATGTAACCAGTATACAAGTTTGGGTTTGGTGGTTTTAGCTTGGCCTCTGGCAGTTTATTCTGTCCTCACCTATTTTACATGCAACTGTGCAGGGATGCAAAGCATTTATTTTCTCTAAAGACACTCTGTGTTCCTGCTTGTGCCTGCTCTGGGGTTTCAGGAACACTGTGATGTGTTCGTGGCATTCATCTGTGTCAGAACTCCAGGAAAATACTAAAAGGAGGAGAAGCCCAGAGGGTTTTCTGCAATCCATCATTCAGCAGCTGCATCAGCCACTGTGTTTAGCCAATGGATCCATCTTCCTTGTTTGGAGATTAAACCTGGGAAGGACCCCACTTCCTCAAGCATGGATTTCCCTCTCCTTGGCATCTGCTGGCTGAACTGGGATAAACGGAGACTGACATCCTTTTAAGAACCATTTATGCTGTGGATTAGGTGGTGGCTGTGGGAAGAGGGCATTAGATAGCTGGGTGGGGCCTGGGAGAGCTGAGGATGTGGGTGCAGCCCTTGGGGAGAAGAAACAGCTCACACTTGGGTGAAGCAACTCTTCTGGGAGGCTCTTTGCTCTTGGGAAGGTGCAGAATTGGGGCATTCGGTGCTGGAGAGCAGAAACCTTCCTACCTCTGCAGTGCCTCTGGTCTTTGCTATGATCCTGAAGCAGGGGAGTTGGTAATGTCCTGACAAAAGAGGGAGCCTGAAATTTGGGAACCTCTCCTCTTCCTTTGATGTTTCCAGATTGTGCTTGTGAGTAGGTGATACATCCTTCACCCATGATTTGAAGGCTGGTTTTAGGCACCTGTATACTTTAGCAGAACATCACCCTGCTTCTCTTCTATAATGTTTGAGGCCCTTTTCTTTAAAAACCAAATTCTTGAGAGTGCCACGATTATGAACATACAATCATAGAAGGAAGCACAGCTTCCATTGCGAAGTGTTTCTTGCCTGTATGGTTAGGGAAATGTGGGAACTAGAGTGCTTTTGAGGGATAGTAAAGCAGAAAGTTGAAAGCCAGGATGTACATATCATTTAATGGTGTGATTTGAGAGTTGACCAGTGATTTTGGGATGTTGGGGAACTGAAAGCCAAGGTCGGTGAATTTGAATCCAAGTAGATGAGGTCTCTTAGGAGGGTTGCACCTGCACATGAGTCATGGGATGACCAAGGAAAGAAAGAGATACTGTTGGTCCACAAGGAACAGATGCTTGAACTCAGAATGAGAAGAAAGAAGAGGACACCCTTCCTTCTGAAAGGGCAAGCATGAAGCTAAAAGAGATTGTACTTCAAAGAATACAAGTTCCAGTTGCTGCTGTCCCTGGTTCTGCATTTCTTACTATTAGAAGATGCTTACAGAGGGGCATCCTGGTAAATTCAAAAACATTTGTGAGAGAGGCAAAACCCCCACTCCCCAAAATTCAGTTATTTCTTGTACCTGGTGGGAACTCAGAAGCCTCTGCAGGAACTCTGTGGCCTCATTTTGCACGGGGGGAGTATCCTTTATGCCCCTTCCTGGTTAATCCATTCAGTTTCAATTTGAGCAGGTTTTGCACAAGACAGTTTGTTCTTTGGTGCTTGCTGAATGAAATGGCTTAGTGTGAACTTTCCTGTGTAAACCATGGAGTGCAAGAAGCAGGCTTGAGATGAGAATCGTCTCTGAGTCTTGCCTTGCCTACCCATGGAGAGTGGTACTGATGAGTCCTCAGATTTCCTCCTTTCTGTCTTCCAGACAGCTGATAAGCTGCTATGATGAGACCATCCCTGTAGCTGAGATGATGAATCTGTGATGTTGAAATCAGTACCAGCATCATCCTCTTAGGGTTGTGCTTGGAACCGGATTTAAATGAAAACTGAGTCAGAGCATACATCCAACATGTACAAACGTCCCTTAGGAAAACGTTCAGGCCTTGATTTCCCAATGATGGTCATAAAAATAGGATTGGTCCCATAACTGATGGTTAAAACCTAACAACAAAGTAATAGTAACTTTGGTTAATTACACCCTGTCTTCATCAGCTGCAACTGCCTCGTTTCTGTTATAGTGAGGTTTTGTGCCATGACCGTAACAAGCCAGCAGGAAGGAGAAGACAGGGATTAAACAAAGCTAAGAAATCGGTCAGGAGAATTTACATAGTTTTCCCATTAAAATGCTCATTGGCAAACTGCCCTGACACCTGGCAGGAAAATTCCCTTTAATGTGTCTGGAAGAGTTCAGACCTTTCAGTACCTGACGTGGACTGCTGAGAAGGTGCAGTAAGGTTCTTCTTCAGGAGCAGAACTTGCTTACATCTTCTTCAGAGGAGCTTGTATTCAAGGACTTGCTTTTTAAAAAGAAAGCCCAGGCCCACTTCCAGGAGCCACTTAATGTAAGAGCCAAGACCGACTGCAGAGCTTGGATGGGGCTTGGAGCAACCTGCTCTGGTGGAAGATTGGTTGGACCTCACTTCACACCATTGGTGAGGCAGAGAAGAGTGTGTGTAATGGAGGAGTTGAATGGTTGAGCACAGCAAAAAATTCCATGCCCAGTTTTGTTACCACTTGGTATTTCATATTTATGCAGTATTTTTGCCCTGTGTTGCTCCCCTGTGAAGGGCTGAAGATGCACAGCTAGCACAAGCATCCATTCCTGTGGCTACGTTTCTAGTGGCTATGTCTTTATTTTACTACCTATGTTTGACTTGCATTAGGAAAACAGAGCTAAGTTACTCCAGTGGAGATCAAGTGACCTCCTGTTTCAGCAGGATCTTTCTTCTGCGTTCATACCACACATCTGATAGAGACTCCATCTCGATCCCGAGTCAAGTCCTGAGTTCAAGTGGATGCTGTGTATGTTCAGGGTTTTAGATGGAGCAGTGGCCTTATCATTACAGCCTTATCAACAACATGTAACTGTGTATAAGCTGTAAGCAAGCCAGAGAGCACTGATAGGTATCAAGGCTGGCTATGCGTGCCTGGGCTTAGTGCCATAATCCTGGATGACCAAGCGTGGTGGATTCAGAAGTTGGCAGAGCAGGATACAGCATTTCCCAACCTTACACGAGCACAGAGCTCAGGACAAGTCCCACTGTTTTTGCTGTAAATTTAAAGGGGTTTTTTATTTCTCCATTTCTTTATCTATCTTACTTGCTTGGCATGATACTTGTGCTTCAGTTCAAACTGTGGGAGGCAGCTGGGATGTAATACATCATGTTTAAACAGTACTGCAATATCAGAAATCACTGTTCTGGTTTTGGCTGAGCCTTTATCTTTTCTGTTGCAGAGCCATAGCCCTGCCCCTCAGTAGCAAACTGGGTGTGAGAGACAAGCAGAGACCAAAAGCTCAGCCTAACCCTGTGTTGGAAGCGTTCTACAGTACACGCTGCAAGAACCCTGGCGAGGTAAGTCCTTTCTTCCTTTGCTTTCCTTTAGATTTAGCCTTTGTGTTTTACTATTTTGCACAGAATCACACAGAATTCTGAAGCTGGGTAATGCCACTCATATTTGGAAGCTCGATGAAGCAGCAGGAACCACTAAAGCACTGGCCACCCAACACCAGGAGCCAGGGATGTTCTGCTCTCTGAGATCTTTACCCTAAGACCAGAGAGCTTGCTGCAAAATGCCTTAGATTGACCAGATTTGGGTTTGTCAGGAGCCTCCAGCTGGGCTCTGTGCTGAGTCAGACAAGATGCCCATATTGCCACATCTGACCCTTCAGGGTGGCTCTGAATCCTGCTTTCTCACATCTTTTCCAGGGCCAGCTGCTCGGTTTGGCCAAGCAGTGCGACCTGCCACTGAGGAAGGTGGAGAGGTGGTTCCGGCGCCGGAGGAACGCGGACAGACCCAGCCTGTCCAAGAAGTTCTGTGAGGCCTGGTGAGCAGCAGCACAAGCCATGAGCAGCAGGGGCCTTCCACCAGAGCTGAGTTCTGTGGGCAGCTCGCTGCTCCCCAGCCTGGCCTCCACCCCTATGCAGAGAGCATCCCAGCTCCAGCATCTTCCCAACCTGCCCTCCACCCCTATGCAGAGAGCATCCTGCGGCTTTCCTGCCCCACATGTGTTGCAGTTCTGCAACTCTCTACTGCTTCTCTGTTACTGAAACAGAGCTGCTTTTCCCATGTATTTCCACTCTCAAGTCTCCTTTTACTCCTGTCTCACCTTTATTTCTTATAGTACTTCTGGTTTTGACTTTCGAAGTCGGCATTCTGTTTTGAATGTACCTAAAAAACTCCCTACTACTTTGCATCTTACTGCTTCTTGCTGCTTTGCTGCCTCCAAAATAGCCTTTCTGTTGCCTTCCCTGTGACTTCTCTTTGCCTCACTGCAAGCTGATTCCTTCTGCTGCATCTTTTCTGCAACTGTTCTGCACGCTGTTGCTGTCAGAAGTCACAAGCAGTGGGCTAGATTTTATTCTGCCTAAAATGTCCTAAAGTGTGTAACCATAGGGTAGGCATCAACTTTGAGCTAATCCCCTTGTGCTCCACTTAGCACTCAATCTCTCATTCAAAACCCCTGCTTAAAACCCCTCATTTATTTATAGTAGTCCAGGTAATTGCAGCTAGAAATACAAAATCCATGGACAAGGAGTTGTAAAGCAATCTGCTTCATCTCCTTCCATGAAGATGCAATCTAAGTTCTCCCTGCACTCAGCTGACTTGCAGTAAATAAGAAACAGTAAATACTTGTGTGACTCAACTCAGTGAGGATGGAGTCCTCCCACCTGCCCTCTGTCACCATGCAGAGTGTGTAGAAGGAATCTCTGTGATGTAGTAGGTTGGCACAGGTTATGTCTGGCTTGATGCTCCTGGGGGTGTCATTGGTAGGTAGGGTCTTGCTCTCTCTCAGAATGGAGTTACTTCTGATTTGTTATGGAGATGTTTGGAAATGTAAGGACTGGTTTAGACAGTTTGACTCCTTTGAAGATTTCATATGTTTTGTTTGTTAACAGCTTGGTTATCCCACTGGGGTGAAATTCCCTTCATTCCTTATGATGTATGTTCAGGTGACCTGCCTCTCTCCACTGAACTTGCCAAGCAATTCAGATGTATTTGTATGTGGGTTTAATGTGGTTAAACCATCAGCAGCTTCTGACTGAGCTCGAGCATGACATACTCATTACTTCAGATGATAATGAATTAAGCATGCCCTATCTCCAAACCTAGGAGAGAGACTGGTGTTGTTTGACTGCCAGTGCTGGGAAGATTTGGAATGATTATCTGGGAGATTTTAGCAGGATTCTTGTGTTTTTATCTTTAAAGCAGAACTATGGCTCTTTGTGACCTGGTGGATGTGCTAGTGACATGCAAAGATCTTACGGGCAAACGTTGAACATATTGCTATACATCTGCCTTCATAGTGCCATTCTTTGAAAGGGTAGGGTTGATCCAGAGAACTGCAGGGGGGGTGGTTAATGAATGGCCTTCTAACCGACTCTGTTTTCTTTGTTTGTAGCTGGAGGTTTACATTTTACATCAGCTCTTTCATCACTGGACTCGCTGTCCTGTACGATGTGAGTACACGAGCAGTGCCACCTGCTGTTCTCCCCAGCCAGTGCCTGCAAGAACGGCAGATTGTCTTGTCAAACATGTCCTTTCAGACCTTCTCATAGAGGTTTTCCCACCAGGTCAGTGTGTATCCTCTGCACAGCACATTTATGAGACCACACACACAGATTGGACCGTGCTTGTTTTAAATGCTCCAGCTCAAACCCAAGAGGTTTCCTCTTCTGGCAAAGCAGAGCACTTATCTCACAGTAGGCCACCAGAAAACAGCTTTTCTTGCTGAGAGTAGAGGAATGATGAAATTCAGGGACCTGGGGTTTCTTTCTAGTTCAGGTAACACAGTCCGCCATAGTTTAGAGTTTTTGCTTAGTCCTCTCTGATTCCATATCACACTTCTCTCTCTCCTGGTTCTGTACCTGTGTCTGCAGTAAATCCTGCTCCCAACCCCACTTCCAGCCAGCAGGAGTCATTACCACTGCTTGTAAAAGCCCCTGCTTCCCTCCTGTACTGCTCATGCACCAGGAGGTGCTCAGTGGGAGAAGAAATACCTCCTTAGCTCTGCTATGGGGAGCCTTGTAGAACTGTTCTAGACAATCACCCTTTCAGATGCAGCATAGAATATGTTCCATCACTGTATGCTCTGATCAAATCTGGACAGGGCAAAGGGTCAGATCATGCTCTGTGCAGGAAGAACTTTGTGGGACTTTAGTTGCCATGGTTTTGTGGAAGCTTCTAAGTTGTCAGGTTCTCAACTGCCAATTTGATCTGAAGTGTGGACACAGTCGGATCTTGTCAGAGGTTAATTACTTAACAGACTGCAGCATGAGTCTCACATTTAGAGGAGAAACTATGTTCTTGACTCACAAGTTTTCAGCCTTTTTACCACATTTAAGTGGTGGTATCCAAACCACAGAGATTCTTAATGAAATAGTTGTAATTTAATACGCTCAAAACATCATCACCCCAAACTTGTAGAACAAGTTGGTATAAATCTTTTTGAGCTATTTTATTTGGGACTGGGCTGTGAGAGCTCAGCTCAATAGCCACAAACAGGTAATGTCACAAGCAGCTGCAAGTTCTTGTAGTGGAAACCTCTTTGCAACCGAATTCCAGACAGTGTGGCCATCTCTGCCTTTAATAAAACACAGCAAGGTTTGTAGTAGTAAAACTGAAGGAGTTAGGTGGGTGTTGAGAGAAGAATTCTTCTGGCATTCTCACATTCATGTTGTGTTTTCTTTGCAGAAGCCTTGGCTTTGGGACCATAGAGAATGCTGGACAGGATATCCACAACAGGTGAGTCCTGCAAGAGGGAAAACTGCTGTTATAAACCATGTACTGTCTTTGCAAATCAGGTTATGCTAGTGACAAAAGAAAGAACACTGAACTAAATTGCTCAGGAATCTGCACAGTGCTAAAGAAACACACAAAATATTCAGGATCTTCCTGGTGGTTCCTTAAAAGTTCCACATGAGTCAGCAAAATGGAATTTCCCCAGCAATTTGCTTTTGCCTCAGCACAGATGACATTTCGTAAGTAACTGTGTTGTTCAGTGGAAGTATTCCCCCCTGAAGCTGCAAGAACCAGTTTGGTTGCTTTGGTTTCTGATGTTCTTTGGCCTAGGAAGGAGCCTTCACTTCCAGCCCTTGCTCTGCTTTACCTGATGTGTAGTTCACTGTCTCTCCCTCCCTCACAGCCCCTCCAGTCCTCCCTGTTCTGGTACTACATGCTGGAGCTCTCCTTCTACTGGTCACTGGTCTTCACCCTGCCCTTTGATGTGAAGAGGAAGGTGAGTGGTAAGGCTTAGGGAAGAATCAAGCACAAACAGGCTGAAAGCTGGGGACAGTGATCTTCAAGAGCAGTGTTTACAAATATGTAAAGGGTGGGTGTCAGGATGATGGAGCTAGGCTTTTTTCAGTGATATCCAGTGACAGGACAAGGAGCAATGGGTGTAAACTGGAGCATAGGAGGTTCCACGTTAACATCAGGAAGAACTTCTTTACTGTAAGAGTGACAGAGCACTGGAACAGGTTGCCCAGGAGGGCTGTGGAGTCTCCTATGTTGGAGATATTCAAGGCCCGCCTGGACAAGTTCCTGTGTGATGTACTCTAGGTTACCCTGCTCTTGCAGGGGGGTTGGACTGGATGGTCTTTTGAGGTCCCTTACAACCCTCAGGATTCTGTGATTCTGTATAGTGCTGCTCTGAGGTTCTGGGGGACTCTTTCCTTGCTCCTTCCCAGGACTTTCCATTCCCAGTTACTGGCTTTCCTCTCCTCTGGGAAGCAGAGAATACAAACCCTGACACAGAAAGGCACAAACTGCTGCAGAGTCCACAATCTGGGGGCACTGATGACTAAGAGGGGAAAAGAGGTGATTCTCTGCCAGTTAAGCTGCATGTGCACGTAGGTGCCAGTGCCCCACAGAGAGGGTGCTGCATGGTTACATACAGGAGCATTGGGGCTGCAAATATACCCTTGTAAATAAAGAGTGATTGAGTCTCCATCATCGAGAAGGGGATATGAAATGATTGTGCAAACTGGTAGGAACTGGGGCACTGCTTTGTGATGGAAAGGAATCTCTCTTGATGTTGAATCATTGCCTTTTATTCCTCTGTCTTGTGATTTGTATCATCATGGGGCCATTACTGGGGGAGGGAGAGAGTGTTCTTTGTTGCAGGATCCTTGGTTTACACCATAAACTGGTCTCTTGGTTGCCTGTGTTTCTGGAATGTGGTAAAAGAGTTCTATGGGTAATACCTTATAGTGGAGGTTTCTTAGTTGGTGGGTGGAGAGATTTAAGCTACACTATGGATTCTGTTCACTGCTGTCCTCTTTCTCATCAGGATTTCAAGGAGCAGATAGTCCATCATGCTGCAACCATCTTCCTGATCAGCTTCTCATACTGTGCCAATTACATCCGCATTGGGACCCTGGTGATGATCATTCATGATGCTTCTGATTGCTTCCTAGAGGTGAGCTCCACAACTTACATGCCAGACCATGGTGCTCCTCAGCCAAAGGGTGCCTTCTGACCTAGCCCAGTGTGGGCCTGGCATTATGGTGTTTCCCAGCTAACTCAGTACTGATATGACCCAGCCTAGGGTGCCCTGCAGCCAGCCAGGAAGAGGCATGATTGACTGCATGCAGATAGTGTCATATCTGGCTCTTTAGCACCCTGGAGCACGTGCAGATGCACTCACTGTCTTGGCCTGAGGTTTTATTGTTCTTTCTCCTTCCAGCCAACTAAGATATTCAATTACATGAAGTGGAAAAAAACTTGTGACAGCCTCTTTATGATCTTCTCAGCTGTTTTCCCTCATCAGCCGCCTGGTCGTTTACCCCTACACGTGAGTCTGCTGCAGGAGAGGGAAATGGAAAAGCTGCCTTCAGAGGGACAGGGTTGTTCAGCTGGGTGCTGAAGCTTTTGCTGCAGCCTTTGCTTTTCAGGCCTTGAGCATGTGTCCCTGCCCTTTTGCACAGGCCGCAGTGGTGCACGGCTCTTGCAGCTGCCCTGGGGTAGAGTAGGGTGTCCTGCCTTGGAATTCATAGAGTAGTCTTAAAGTCCTGAAGAATATTGCAGATGAGGAGTCCTTGGCTCTACCCTCTTATTCCTGGGGGGAAATTGGGAGTTGGCTCATATGTGTTGTATATATGAAGGTGATTGCCCTTAAACTTCCTCTGTGACAAGAGCTTTCTAGGGCTTAATTACAGCCATAGTAACAACATACTTTCCCTCCACTGCAACACCCTCTCTTTTGCAGAGTGCTCTATAATACCTACTATTACTCTATGGAGATATTCCAGCCCTTCTTCGGATACTACTTTGTGAACGTTCTCCTGGTAATTCTGCAGCTGCTCCACATCTTCTGGTCCTGCCTAATTATTCACATGGTCTACATGTTCATCCTCAGAGGCACGGTATGGATGGGTTTGTAGTCCCCTGTGCATCACATGAGGGGGAGGATCCACCTCAACTGCTTGCTATCAGTCCTAGCAGTTGCTCCAGGATGATTTGCATTTGTGACAAAACTAAGAGGTTAAGACAGGGAAAGTTGTGATTGGTGAGGGCAGTGCAAAAGTGCTTCCCCTATAGTACAGGGTTTGTAATGACAGCATTACTGACATCACAGAATGGCTGAGGTTGGAAGGTACCTCTGGAAGTTTCATCCATATTCCCTGGCTCACTTAGAAGCAGGTTGCCCAGGACCATGTCCTGACAGCTTCTGAGTATTTCCAAGGATGGAGACTCCAGAACCTCTCTGGGCATCTTGTGCCAGTGCTCGATCACCCTCTCAGTAAAGAAGTGTTTCCTGACGTTCAAAGGGAGCCTCCTGTGTTTCAGTTTGTGCCCATGGCCCCTTGTCCTGTCACTGGGCACTGCTTCTAAGAGCCTAGCTGGACCTCCCTTTCAGATGTTAATATACATTGATAACACCCCCCTGAGCCTTCCCTTCTCCAGGCTGAACAGTCCCAGCTCTCTCAGCCTTCCCTCATCCATGACATGCTCCAGTCCATTCCTCATCTTCGTGGCCCTTCACTGGGCTCTCTGCAGTATGTCCATGTCTCTCTTGTACTGAGGAGTGCAGTACTGAACCCAGAGCTTCAGGTGAGGCCTCACCAGTGCTGAACACAAGGGAAGGATCACCTTGTCCTGCTGGTGATGCTCCTCCTAATGCAGGCCAGGAACAGCAAGGGCACGTTGCTGGCTCGTGTTCAACTTGGTGTCTGCCAGGACTTCCAGGTTTTTCCTAGAGAAATTGCTTGGCCCCAGCGTGCTCTGGTGTCTGCAGTTCCCACTTTCCCCTGTTGCACTTCACAAGGTCTCTATCAGCCCACTTCACCACCCTGCCAGGGTCCCTCTGGATGGCAGCACAATCCTCTAGCATATCAGCCACTCCGACCAGCACATTTGCTTAGGGTGCACTGCCCCATCATTAATACATGTTTCATATGGATTGCCTTACAGTGCTGTAGATGTCTGCAGGGTAGCTATTTCTGTCTAAACTAGCTGTCTGGGCTGTTTGGAGCAGTAGAGAAGTCCAAACCGTAATCCATTCAGTGTTGCACTCAGGTAGTGCTGTTCATAAGTCACAGAGCAACCCTAGATGAAAGTCTGAGATGCAGCTGTATAAACTTAAGGGAAGGGCCTCCCACTCTTCCTGACCCATCATTTGCTGTGAGACCAAACTGCTGCTCAGCGTGAAATTCTTCCCAAAATCAAAGGCATGACCTAATGGCGTTTAAATTGGCCACATGCTGAAGATACAGTCCAGAAGTAAAGTCAGTGCCTTGTGGGAGCTGACCTCATAGCCCAGGATGAGTTGTTTTATTAGTATCCAACTGGGGAATTCTGTGTTATGGGAAATGAGAAAATGCATTAAAGGCTCCTCTTCATCCATATTGTCCCCTTTTCCTCCCTTAACGTTGTGCAGAGCAAATTCCTTGCAAACCAGGAAACAGAAATTTCACAGGGCAGAAAATTAAGACAGTTGAAGATGCCCTTTTACTATTTTCCTAATTCCTGGCCAGAGCAGTGAGCTCAAACTGCAGCCATCCAGGCCAAGCATGGTGAGAAGCTATTTCCTTGGCCTTTTTGCAGCATGTGAAAGAGCCTCTCCCGTCCTCCTTCCAAATGTTTATGCCCAAAGCACCAGTACGGATCTCCTCAGTTTCCTGTCATTGTCCTCAGTCCTGGCCATCTGTGTTTTGGTGCTGTTTCTCAACCAGGACTGTAATTTGTAATGGTTATCAGGCCAGGTTGGACACAGGGGCTTGGAGCAAGCTGCTCTAGTGGAAGGTGTCCCTGCCTGTGGCAGGGGGTTGGAATGGATGAGCCTTAAGGTCCCTTCCAAGCCAAAACGTTCCATGATTCCATGATCACAGCTAGGATTACCTAGACTGAAATCAAAGAGACAATCTTGTTTCCAAAGGTGATGTAAAAGCTGAAAGGACACAGTAGAACTGTGTGCCAAAGGCTGAGGCACACGTTCATCTGAGGCAGCAATTGCACGCTCATCCTGTGGCTCAGCCAGCACTACTTCTTGTGCATACTTGTGTGTTGTATTGCTTCTCATTTATATGTTTCTTCAGATGGAAAAGGACATGAGAAGCGACACAGAAGAAAGTGACAAGGATGAAGAAAAAGAAAAGGTTATGGAAAAGGAACAAAACGGGATCACATATTTCAGCAACGTCACAAGCAACAGTTACATCCAGAGGAATGGCTCTGAGCCACTGAACAGCAGAACCCATCTCACCAATGGCCATGTCAAGGAAAGATAGCTACTGCGCCCATGCTTCGGATCTGGTCTGGCTTTACCCCAGTTCAGTGTCTTTAGAAACAGTTTTGCTTATTGTATAAATAAATTGGAGTGCAATTGCAGTATCATAGCTGAATTCCTGCTTCCTGCAAACAGACGTGTTTAAGGTCAGTGATAGCTGAAGGAAGTTTTTGGTCTTTCTTCAATACAAGCTTACTGTAGCTGGTAGCCTTGAAGCAGATAGAAAGGGATCAAAGCGGTTTGCCTTGGGTTAGGCTGTGCCACAGTTGTTGTTAAATGTGTTAATCTTGAAAAATGCTTTATAAAACCAACAAAAAAGAGGTGGATAAACTCTGACAACGTCAAGTTTTAACCCCATAATGCTGTTTAAAAGGATTCTGCTTAGCCTTTACCAGCCCCTGGAGGCCCTGTCCCATTGCCACTAATGGTTACGGCTAACGTGTGTGAGACTCCAAATCTGAATGTGGGGAAACCTTTGAGAAGACAGGTGCCCATACACAGAAGATAAAAACCGAGCATAGTGAAATGGAAGCTTTGGAAACACACAGGAGAATACGTTTGCTTCCCAAAGGAAATGCTGCTGTGTGCCCTGTGACCAGTTTTGTAGTGTTATGGGTCTCAGTCCCTTCTGTTATCAGCATTATTGCCACAAAAGTGGGAACTCCAAAGGCCAGATTGAGAGAGTGCCCACCCAAATCATAGCTGGAAGAGCTGGAAAATCCAGAGAACTGTGTCTCAACTGTCAGGTAATCCTTTAAACGTGCCTTGGAGGTAAAGGCAGCAGCAGGAGGGAGGTGACAAGAAACGAGGTAATCTAGCAGTCCACACTGATTTAAGTGCTCATGCTCTCACCTAGTGTGACTGGCACAGCAGGAAATGTTTAGAGTCAGCTTGTGGCAAGAAGGGAATACATTTCCCCTATCCTCAGAGGAAAAAGGATCCAGAGAAGGTCTGCTGAACCTTATGGAATAGTGCTTTAATGTGGCCTTCTAACTCTAGGGCCTTAGCCTAGATGTATCGAGAAAAGCAAGTTTAAAGCAGTAGTCCATGAAGTCATGATGCAGTTCTGATTCAGTTTGTTTAGATGTCTTAGATCTTACATCCTGGGTAGTCTTAGACTTCAAATTCTGTAATACCTTAAAAGAGTTAAATTCGTATGACATGAATTTCTGGTTTATAGATCAATTACTCTATGAAACCAAAGTATTTACAGATTCATTGCAACGAGTGCAGGGACTTTGACTGCCAAGGCCATGCTGATGCTTTCCTGTATGTGTCCAGTAAGAACCAGTGCTCACTGGGGAAGGACATGCACCAAGGAAACACATCACTTGAGAAGCATGTGTTTAAAAGGCAAGTGACAGCATAGAAGAGGGTTTTCAGCAACCCACTTGGTTCACCTGAGATGTGGCTGAGAGAGCTTTGATCTGAGCTTGTATGTGCTCATCTTGGGTTTCACTTAAAATCACTTCACAGGGGGAAAAGTGGTTCCAGCATGGGGGATTCCAGGGCAGTAACGTGCTCTGGGAGGAGAGCATCTGTTCCTGCATCATCCTTTGCATTCATATTTGCTGAAGATAGTTTGTCTCTGAAGCCTTGAGCTAATCTGACATTTAAAGCACATGTTCTGTATCCTGTCATGTTCCTTTAATCTGAATCTGCAGCCTTGCCACTCCTCTGCAGGTGATGTGTGCGGGAGGGGTGGTTGTGGATCATTTTGTACTACTGATTGTAAGCAGTCTTTATAAATGACTTTTGAAAGGTTGGAGTGTCTGGGCTCTTTTGTGCTTTAACCAGCAGGAGGTAACCTGCCTTGGTCGCACCTTACTGGTGGATGTGTGACAAGACACATGCAGCATGCACAGTGAGGAGGCTGCATACCCAGGACATGCAGCCACATTGGGCTATGCCAACAGAGAACACCTCATTTGGTTTCAACTAGGTGAAGATGTGTTGGGTCCTGGAACAAGGGACACCTTGGGGCACCCCTAGACCTAGGGGCAGGTTCCTTGGTACTGCCAAGGCAGTGGCAAGTCCAAGACTGCAGTACTGGGGAGATGCTTTGGACTTGCAAGAACAGGAGGACAGGAGATGAATGTTTGTTTTTCATAGAATCATGGAATGGGTTTGGTTGGAAAGGACCTTAAGACCACCCAGTTCCAACCTCTTGCCACGAGCAGGGACACCTCACACTAGGCCATGTCACCCAAGGACTGCAGGGGGGTCTCATGAGACATGACCATAAACCCATTGGTTAAGAGGTTTTGCAGAAACCTCTTGAGGAGGTACAGGAGGGGACCTCAAGGATGCTCTGGATTCAGATAGCACTATTCTGCTTGAGTCTTGCTGCATGGGTTCTTTGCGATAAGGGGCATTGTTCAAGGTCACTGTGCAAACTCTCTGTGTAATAGCTTGGTCTAAACACTTTGGACAAGTTCACTGTGTGGAGTCGGTGAGCTGCTGCTTGTACTGACTGCTTATTTAGTGCATTGAGATTGAGGATGATCGAAGACGTGACAGCCATCTAGCTTTGAACGGGAGCTCATTCCTTCCCCCATCTCTTACTAAAAGCACACAGTTACATACATACAAAATACTGCCAGCATTCTGGAATTTAATCTTAAACTTGAACTAATGAATGATGTGGCTTTGGGGAAATCAGTGGGTTTGTTCCCAGGAAGTCTCAAGCTTTCCTATGGTTTTGATTTGCAGAAGTGAGAAGTATTGTAATGGATATGTGTAGGCAGATAGGGCCTGGCAGCCGGAAGATATCGTGCTGTACAGAAAGATAAGATCCCTCTCCAGGTAGCCAATAGCATTTAGGTGATGATACCAGTTTTACGATGCAAGCAGACAGAAATGACATCCTAAACCTAGGCTATATAACACCATGTTCTCTCTCAATAAACACCATTTGCCGTCCACCACATTGGTGTCTGTGAGCATTTGGACCGAGTGACCCAAGGGGGGGGCCGTGACGCTGTTCCTGAACCAGGTCCTCACGCCTCTCGAAGGCAACAGATATGGGTTCAAGGTTCCTCTACTGCTTCTTGGTGTTTAGTCAGTGTTTGAAGCAATTTTGGTTGTTCCTCCTTTTTCCTCCTCATCCTCCAGGCTCTTTGCTTGGCTGATTCACTGAGGCAGGTGCCAGTTAAAAGTGTGGGATTTTGGTTACACAGCTCTGCTGCTATTGCTGCTCTGAAAGCAGCAGGAAAGACTGAAGAGCGAAGCAGGAGGGGAGAAACCATACCTTATTTTTAGCACAAGATTGCCTTATCTTGTATTTACCCTGTTGGGGAGGGGTGGGGGGGGGGATAATGTTTCCAGAGACCTCCCAGAGGCAAAGGCTGAGTTAATTTTAACTGCCTGGCAGTCAAGAAGCATGGAGCCTGCACAAGAACCGGAGGAGCTGGGACCTCAGACAGAAGCGGCTGCAGACACAGTTCTGGAGGTGGGAGGGAGCCTGTTCCAGGTCAGCCGCAGGGCCCTGTCCACCCACAGCCCTTACTTCGAAGCCATGTTTTTCGGGGGAGCACGAGAGAGCTCTGAGCACCACATCGTGATCAGAGGGGTTGAGGCTGTGCCCTTCCGGGCACTGCTCGAGTTCACTCGCACAGCACAGGTGCTCATAGAGCAGGAAACCGTCACCAGCTTGCTGGAAGCAGCTGATTTCTTCCAGTTTGACAGAGTGAAACTGTTGTGTGAGAAGTTCCTGGAGAGGGAGCTGCACGTTTCCAACTGCCTGGGCCTCATGAGCTACTCACAGCAGTTTGCCTTCATAGAGCTGTACACCTCTGCCGTGAACGTGGCGCTCACTCACTGGGGGGACGTGATGTGCCAGGAGGAATTCAAGGCGCTGCCCAAAGCCTCACTGCTGCAGCTGCTGCAGAGCGACGAGCTCTTTGTTCCCCGGGAAGATGTGGTTTTTGACAGTGTGATGAGCTGGGTCCTGGAGGACCCGGCCACGAGAGAGGAGGATTTCCTGGAGCTCATTGGCCACGTCAGGGTCACCTTTCTGAGCCTCTCCTTCCTCGACTGCCTGGTGAAGCACCGCAAGCGCTCCGGGGAGGCAGACACCTTCTCCAGCCTCATCAAGAAGTTAGACCTGTGTCCTCCACCCAGCTGGCAGAGCACAGAGCTGCGTCCTCGTGCAGGCCGGAGCTATGACACCCTCTATGTGCTGGGAGGGAAGCACGACAAGGACCAGCAAGAACTGTTTCTCTTTCACCCTAAAACGGGGACCTGGCAGGCTTGTTCTCCACTGCAGCGCAGGAACCTCACCCAGTATGCAGTGGCAGCAGTAGGTAACTCCCAGAGAAGTGGGATTCAGTAAATGCAGACAGAACTTGAGGCTCAAAGCCCCAGGTGCAGGGAATTAAGTTGCTTTTCCTGTAGATCTCTGCTGTTCAGCATTGCTAAAACCTCACTCATATTTGTGCTTATATCCAGTCAAAGAATGGTTTTGTTCTCCTTAGTCCTGGGAGCACGTTAGACAAGGGTGAATATTGCTTTTCGGTTAGCAGAAACTGTTGAACCAGTGTCATGAAATGGTTTGGGTTGGAAGAGACCTTAAGACCATCCAGTTCCAACCCCCTGCCACAGGCAGGGATACCTCCCACTAGAGCAGCTTGCTCCGAGCACCCTTCCATGGAAGAGCTTCTTCCTAATACATTTCCTCCATTAGCTTTACCTGCAGTGAGTCCAATGACTTCACTGAAGGGATGTTTTCTGGCCCTCTCTTTCATGGTGGTTTTGACACACGGTGACTTCCAATTTATAGTTGCTATGAACTTAAACTTGCCATGGATTTTGTGAAATCTTCATGCTTGATGACTTCCAAGGCAGCTCAGGGCTGTGCCTTCCCTTACCTAGTGCTGGTGATGGTGCCATTTCAAGTGGGAGTCTGGATATCAGATCCCAAGAGGTTCTTTGCAGGCAGTGTTTGCATGATGCTGTTGAAGAGCAGCAGCAGACTCGGGAGCACACTTCCTGCAAGGACTCCAATACTGCAAACTGATAGGAAGTGCAGTCATTCTCTCTCCTCATCTTGCACCTCACTGCTACAGCCCAGGGAGAGATGAGAGCTCTTGGGAACCATTTTTAGCCTTCCTGTAATAGATACTTTTCCCTGTTGTCTTTCCAGGGAGCTTCCTGTTTGTGACAGGAGGATATTTCCGGGATGAGTTTGTATGGTACAGTGTGGATTGGGTTCTTACCTACAACTGCTTGGACAATAGCTGGCTGGAAGGCCCTGCCATGAAGAAGTCCCGCAACAGCCATTGTGCAGTAGGAGCAGGGCTCTACCTGTATGTGCTCGGAGGGAGCACAGATGAAGGGATAATCCCAGCAGTGGAGCGCATGGCTTTGGTGGACTCCGAGTGGGAAAGCATGAGTCCTATGGCTCAGCCTGTGGAGAGGGGAGATGCGGTCAGCATGGGAACCAGGATCTACGTGGTCTGTGGCCTGGATGAAAATGGCCATGTCTATGATGGAGTGCAGCGGCTGAACACGGAGACAGACAGCTGGGATGTCATCTCATTCTCCCCGCTTCCAAGGTAAGAGAGAACCTTCTGGGGCCTGGCAGGAACGGAGAGGTTCTAGTGCTGGTCCTGCTCCAAGAGGAGAAATGCAGAAGTCCACCACCACCTGGATGGATTCTTGTCATGGTTTGAGCAGTAGCAGTCATTTTTTCTCCTTCTTGTAACTGGTGCAGTCTGTGTTTTGACTTCTGGGCTGGGAACAGATGCTTGATAGTGAACATGTTTTGAGGGTGTTTTTGTTCAAGGCTTTTTCTGAGCACCTGCTCTGCCAGGGAGGAGGGGAGGCCGGGAGGAAGGAGAGACAGGACACCTGACCCAGGCTAGCCAATGAGGTATTCCATACCATAGCACGTCATACCCAGGATGCAACTGGGAGAGGGCCAAAAGGGGTGGAGCACGGGGGGGAGATGGAGGAGGGAGCACACGGTGCTCGGCTGGGCAGGGGGGGGTGAGTTATGGGTTGGTGGCTCGTGGGGTGTTGTATTCCTTTCGCTTGTTATTGGCTTTATCATTATTATTTGTAGTAGTGATGGCAGTAGTGATTTGTGTTGTGCCTTAGCAATTAAACCGTTCTTATCTCAACCCGTGGGGGCTACATTCTTTGGATTCTCCTTCCTAACTCTCCAGGAGTTGGGGGAGCAAAGAGGGGGGAAGTGAGTGAGAGTACTGTGAGGATTTGGTTTAAACCATGACAATTCTCCATTAAACGGGACTCATGATTTGAGGACCACGGTCACACTGAGTGCTTCAGGGCCAGCTGTTTCTGTTGATTCTGATCAAGGGTTTCTTCCCTCCCAGATATGATCTCTGCATCACCTCACTAAATGGTGCTCTATACACCATAGGAGGAGGAGCTTTTCGATTCGATGTGGAGACAGATGAATGGACCCAGGTAGATGAGGAATGCCTGACCCACAAGTTCTTCATGGGATGCAGCACTGTGAATGGACGAATTTATCTCCTTGGACAGAGGAAGGGGAACGGTGCCCTTCCCATTGTGGTCCTCTTTGATCCCTACACTGATATGTGCCAGGTCATCGATAACAAACTCCCTTGTCCCCTTCCTATTAATGGATGTGTTTCTGTAAGAAGATTTGATACCTGGGCATGAGCCAGGCCAGATCCAGCCTGACCAGGAAGAAAAAGTCCTGTGCTTTCCAGCTGATGGGAGTCAGATTGTGTCAGGTTTGGGCTAAGGAATGATTTAATTTGGAGAACAGCTCTGTTCCTTCATAACTGGCTTTATTTTTGGTACCTGGCAAGTGAACCTGAAGCAAAAGTTCCTGGAGCTGTTGTGTCTACACAAAGATGGCATCATTGAAGAGGGGTCAGTGGTGGCATGGTACGTAAATGCCTCAGGGCCCGTGCTAAATAAAGGGCTACTGCGACCTTGACCCTCTGTGGTGCTCTGTCCGTTGAACACCTTGGAGGGGCAGAAAAGTCACTGCATCAGTGCTGGAAAATAGTGTAGGAGTGAAGTGATAAACGTGTGTCAAGAGAACCTTCAGGAGGATGGATGAGCTCTTAGTGCTGTAGCACACAGCAAACAGATTCCAAGCAGCCACTGCAGTGGAGCCATACCCAGTGACAGCATCATTTCAGCCTGAAATAAGCAAGCTTCCCAGCTTATATGATTATGGCTAAAATTACCTTTCTTCCAGGCTGGAAAGCCCTGTTCTGGATTTATGTATCTGACAAGGGCCTGTAGGGACAGGCCAAGGGGAATGGCTTGAACCTGCCCGAGGGGAGACTGAGCTGAGCTCTGAGGCAGAAGCTGTTCCCTGTGAGGGTGCTGAGGCGCTGGCACAGGGTGCCCAGAGAAGTTGTGGCTGCCCCATCCCTGCAGGGCTCAAGGCCAGGTTGGACACAGGGGCTTGGAGCAGCTGCTCCAGTGGAAGGGGTCCCTGCCCCTGGTTGGAGCTGGAGGAGCTTGAAGGTCCCTTCCAACCCAAACCAGGCTGTGCACCTATGACCTCCTCTACTCAGCACTCTTTAAATACCCACTAGACAAGGGACCAGATGCTGCCATCTCTCATTGATTTCCTGTCTCAGAGGGGTGCATAGGTTCTGACATGGTCCCTCCTAATTCTGCTGTCTTCATGGCGCTCCTGAGCAAATGTGACTGGATTTACAGCTGAGGAAGACTGCAGTGTCAGGTGTAGAGCACCTTTTCAGACTAAAGCCCAGACATTTAGGAACAGATTCAGTTGTATTTATTTATTAAAAAAAATCCTCAAATCTTGTTATTTCTTCAGTATAAAAGAAATAAAAATGTTCACTTACAAATCGAGTTCCAACAAGCAGAACCACATGTGGATAGCCACAATATAAAAATATGCAGTATATCCAGACACTGCCTACAACCGAACATTAGAATCTTATTCTTCCGCTAGAATTCCCAGGATCAGATAGGTACTTCCATAAGGTTCATGTCCTTCAGCCAAGAACCATCCTAATAGTCCAGTCCTTCTGTAGAAATGTGGGAGCTTTCTGATGCACAGATCCCAGCCCCAAGGCCTGAAACAAGTGCTAGAAAAGCTCTTCTTAGCTACAAAGCCTGTGAAGGTGATGACAAGGTACTATACAAAACCAGTTGTTTTCCTGCACATGGGGCAAGCAGGCAAAAGAGACTGAACTGAACAGCAGGAAGACCGTAGCAGATTGCTTCTTAGCTGAGTACTGCTCTCTAAGAGGAAGAAAACCATGTTCTAATTAATTTAGGCTGTAGATTAGCTTAAATACATTTTAATGTATTTAAAAATGTAAAGGATATAACCGATATTCAGCGCATTCTTTACTAATTTTATGTGGGTGCTCCAAAACTCACAAGATCAAGAGGGCCTCAGATAATTCCATGACAATATGTGGCCCCCTGGCAGCTCTGAACAGTGTAAGTTACACATTTACTGGGAGGGGGGAAATCAGAACATACTTCTTACATGTCATGCCCCATCCTTGCATCATTTATGGCAAGCCACAAACATAACAATTGACCATTCTTTCACACTAACAAATCCACATTTAAACCCCTTCCCCAACTCAGGAAGCTTCTCAACACACTGGTAAGTTTTCTCTGATGATCTGCACCCTCGAAGTCATCAGAGACAATCCAAAGCACTAGCCATCTTGCTGCTGAATGAAAGGGTTTGGAATAGCTTCCATCCCATCCTGTGGGCAAATAAGAACCACAGAAGTCCCTCTGCAGACCACAAGTCCCAGCTGACGTGTGTCTTCTGTTAATTTGTACTGATCATCTGGATCTGAAAAGCAGAGATCCACAGTTCAAATGGCAGCATAAGGAAAAGAAACCAAATTCCAGCAACTTCAAAAGGCACTCACAGAGCTGTGGGAGTTCTGTGATGAAAATGACTTTGGGGAGGGGAAGGAGCTTTATACAGGTTGCAGGTTATTTACCTCGCATGTATTCAATGGTACCATCCAGCACAAGGTTCAGAAGAGGGTCAAATCCTTTCAAGACACCACTTGCTATGGAAGCCCACACATAAAACAAAGATGAGAGACCAGAATCAGGTATACAGCAACACAAAACTGCATAAAGAGCAGGTTCAGCTCTCTAGTGCTGTTCTTCAACCAAGGTTATGAAGCAAACGTGACCACTGCCAGGAAACAAGTGTCCTCTTTAGCAAAGTGCCAATGCAGGGGCACCCTGTTTGTGTGGTCAACTGGAACTCACAAGGGGTTTTAACCAATGCTGCATAATGCTCTTCAAAACACACTTTGTGCACACAGAGGAGTTCACTGAGTAAGACCACACAGAACAAGCTCCCAATATGACAAATACCTTTTGATTACCACTAACAGCCCAACTCAAACACAACATTTACGATCCCAGGTGTCAGATGAACATCATGAAAGAACCTGGTGTGAATTGTCTGAGAAGAAAACCTAAGCCAAGGGGTTCAATGGAATTGAGAACTACCCCAAAACCACCTAACAAAGAAAACCCCACCACTCCCAAACCCACTTTTGGGGGTAACACAGTAACTATTGTCTGCTTATCAATAAGGAGGACAAGTAAGCCTCAGGAGCCAGGGGAGTTTTAACATGACTTTAACAGCCTGCTGCCAGCTTTGAGACAAACAAGTGGTGTGCAGATGGCACTGCCAGCTGCAAACCATGGCCAACTGCCCATACACAGCAAGGGAGGAGATGGAGCAATGGTGACAGAAGAGCCTTGGAAGTGATGAGGCTTGGGGAAATGTATTGAAACAAGGATGAAGTTTACTGGGGGATGCTGAGGCGCTGGCACAGAGAAGCTGTGGCTGCCCCATCGCTGGCAGTGCTCAAGGCTGGACTGGAGCAAACTGCTCCAGTGGAAGGGGTCCCTGCCTGTGGCAGGGGTTGGAGCTGGAGAAGCCTGAAGGTCCCTTCCAGCCCAAAGCAGGCTGGGATGCTATGGACTCCAAGCACATTTAGCATGTTGAGAGATGAAAGGGATAACAGGCGAGTTAATTGTAGCACCCGTAAGTCTTTCTTCGCTGCTTTAAGTGCACCCTTGCAGTGTGGAAAGAACAGCTAAGAGAAATATGACAGCTGAAGACAATTAATGAGATGAAAGAAAGGTACAGGAATGAAACACTGCGATAAAGCTGCAGCCTGGGGTTAATGGCAAGGTTCAAATAGAGAAGCTTTTACCCCCGTAACAGCAAATAATGACAAATAAAGCCCACCGATGGCCTTTCCTTACAAGAAAGGAACGGGACCACTCGGAAAACGAGGGAAAGCCCCATACGCTCCACGCTGCCGAGGCGCACGCCTCACCCCGCCTCACCTTCTCTCCCACCTTGGAACTTCACCCGGATCGTTTTATCGATATACTTGGAGAGATCCAAAATGCTCTCCTTCTTCTTCTTCTCTTTGTCCTAAAAGACAGGAGCAAAAGCAACCTGAGGGAAGAGCCCTTCCCGCTCGCTCTCCCGACACCCGCTCCCACACAGAACCCCCACCACGCTCCGTTCTATCATGCTGGCTTTAACACGGGTACAGAAACGGCGAAGGGCCGGGCCCGGCAGCACCCCCGGCCGCGACCCCCGGGCCCGGCCACCCTGAGGTAACCGAGCCGGGCCCCGAAGCCCCCCACAACCTCCTCACCGCCATCTTACTCCCACCGCCACCGCCGCCACTCGCCATTTCATTCGCCGCTGCCAGAAGTGACGTCATAACCCGGCGAAGCCCATTGGCCAAGGACGAACGCGGGGCGGGGCTTCCGGGACGGGTTGCTGGGTTACACTGTGCGGAAGGGGCTCGGCCCAGTCCGAAACAAAGCGGGCGGCGG
Organism: Melopsittacus undulatus; assembly: GCF_012275295.1. NCBI lineage: Eukaryota > Metazoa > Chordata > Aves > Psittaciformes > Psittaculidae > Melopsittacus > Melopsittacus undulatus. The sequence continues at coordinate 3,765,819 of NC_047545.1, forward strand.
AGGGGTGGTGCTTGCGATGGCGGCGAGCGGGCTCCGGTTGTGGGGCTGGCTGTGGGGTTGGCTGCGGGTCTGGCTGCTTCTGGAGCTCCTGCAGCTGCTGCCTCAGGTGAGCTCTGGGGGAACCGTGACGGACAAAGCCGGGTGCGGGCCCGACCCTGGCCCTGCGGCCCTGGCGGGGTCTGTGTGGCTGGAGGCCTCGGGGGGCGGGCGGTGTGAGGGGCGCCTGTGGTGGGCAGGAACAGCGCTGCCCGCGGCAGGAGGGTGCTGGAGGGGGGGAATGGGCGAGGGGAGGCCGCTTGTGCTGGTGGAAGGAAGACGGCTTCAGCCTGTGTTTGTGCGCTTTCTGCGGGCTAGCAACGGGTTTATGTAACACGGAGGCACAGAATGGCTTGGGCTGGAAGAGACCAGTTCCAATCCCTGCCTTTTCCATGAGCAGCACCAATCTGATGATCTCTCCTCCAAAGCACCCGGCTCCCTGTGTCTGTTAAATCTCTGTGAGGTTCAGGTGCCTTAATCGTTCGATAAAGCTAATGAAAGCAGGAAAAACGTATGGGGCATGCGGGTGAGTTTGGGACAGAGGAAGGGACAAGATTGAGCCGTTGGGTTGGCTCGGTCACTCACACCGCAGCCTCTTGAATGTGGGTGAGCTGAATTCCTCCTCTCCATCGCCTTCCATGTTTTACCTTGCAAACCCCAGAACTGAGCCCTGTGAATTCACCAATGTCACCAAAAACGTCACTCAGCAAAAAAACCCAAGGGAGCGTTTTGCAGTTTTAATGTATTAAATGAGCCGTGGAAGGGTCTGCTGAGGTTCAGAGCAAACAAGGGTGTTCTAATGCCACCGTTAGATTGGCTTGGTTCCCTGGTAAGTTGTGCTTTACACTTGTGTTGTGTGAAAACCTTCTGCAGCTTTATATAAAGCACTTTGCTACCTGTTAATTGTGCAGCAGTCTCCATAAGGCTGCGATTCTTACTGAGTTTCAGCTTTGCAGAGGTCTTGCTGGTGCCAGGACACTATTGTCTGTATGGATGCCTGGTTGGTGAGATATTCCCCTTATTCATGCAGGGGAAGTGGGTAATTCCCTGATTAACTGGGAGATGTTAATTCTCTTATTTGAGGCTTGGAAGCCCATTCCCATTGAAGCTTGTTGCAGTGCTTACATTATTATATATTGTAAGAAGTCAGTATCCTAAAACCGTATTGTCACAAGAGCTGCTGTTTTCTGAATGCCTTTTGGGATTGTAGGAGCATGGTACAGGGTCTGCACAGATCACATTTCCTGACGGGTTAATGTAGTTTGTGGAATGAACTCAAGGAGCTAAGAGCCATCAGAAGCGTTGCCAGTATCCCAAGGCATCAGCTGTATTGTTTCGAACTTACTTTTGTTCTCTGCTACCTGGTGCCTTACAGAGAAACAAAACTGGAGGCATCAGAGCTCTGTGGTACTGAAACAAGAACCTCTGCTGCCTGCTGAGGTGGGAGGATAAGAACAATCTTGTCGTGGTCGGACTTCAGAAATAGGCTTAGATGCTAAGTGGGAATCACTTTGTAACAGTGTCTGTTAATCCACATTCTCCAAGGACTCCATTCTCTGCACACCCTCTTCAGCTTTTAGCCCTGCTCATATCCCCTTTAATTCCTCTCATCCTTGATTTCATCACTTGGCTTTGGGCATACAAGAACACAGAGCTTCTGAAATGGTTTGAGCATTTCACATTAAGAACCTTTCACTCCCTTAATACTTCTTTAAAGAACATCCATTAAGTTGCTCAGAAAGCCTAGTTGGGTATGGCTGTCCCCAGTGTTCCATTTGAGATTATTACTGAGTCCCAGTGGTGGTTATTGAAATGGAAATGTAGCAACACACCCTGTACTTATTCCCTTGGTTTAAAGATCTTTAGTTTGTATCTTAGAAATGTAACACTTTTAGCTGTGTAGATTGATTGTTTCTCAAATGCATAAAAGTGTTGGATCACAGGGAGCTGCTCCTGCGAAGCTGCCTGAAGAGTTTGGATGCAGTTTGGATACACGGGATATTCAAAGCCGAGCTACTGAGAGTTTGTTTGTTTAAGCCCAGTCAGATCCTGTAACAAGAAGCAGGAAATGCTTTTCTCTTGGTCTTTTGCCTGGGTCTGTATTTTGATCTCTGTAGGTTGTTACTCTTGGAAAATTCAAGGTGATGATAATAACGGATTCTTTTTTGCTATGCATTCCTTTTGGTGGGAGGGTTTTAGGTGCTCTGAATAAATAGCTGAGATAGGAGTTAAAAAGTCTGCCTTGGCAAGTAGTTGGGTTTTGCTAAATATGTTTTCTCCTTATCACATATGCACAATAGTATCTCGTACCTTGGAAACTTGCACTTTGCTTAAGTGGCTTCAATCGGCACTGAAATAAACTGTGTCACGGGCTATGCTGAGCACACTTCAACACCAGTGGAATGTGTTTTAGAGCACTTAATGAGCACTAGTGTCCAAAAAGTGTCTCCTCAGGGTGCAGAATAACTTCTGTGTACTGAGGTTTGAAATAAAGAGGGAGAAATGAGAGTGATTGGTTCTTTGAATGTGTTTTTGAGCAAGACACAACTTTGGTGCTGCCTGCAGTCATCTTCAGCATCTTGTTTCTAAGCTCCTGCCTGGAGAAACAAATGTGTAAGATGTAGCTGTCAGAGTGTAACTGTATCATTATCAACTCATTAGCCTGTTTAGTTCATGAATGTTAAACTATATGTTGTCAGATTAGTCTGTCACAACTTTGTCTCATTCGAAAGCAGTAGTGGTTAGGGATATTGCGTTGTGTTTCTCTCCAGAGCAAGGTGTCATCAGTTCTGATAAGCACAGGGCAGGACTGCAGGTCTCTTATCTGTTCTGCAGTAATGCAGTTTCTTACTATTGCTCTGGTTATATACTTCCATGCACCATTGTAGCTGGATTGTTTGGGGGGGGAGTTGAACTTGTTTTCTTATAGACATCCAGTGAGGCTTCATTTGATTCTTAAACCAGTCAGTGGGTACATGGAATCTGCATAATGTATCTGTACTTGTTTGAAGTATGATAGAAATAAGACCAGATTCCACTGTACTCCCTGCACAGATTTTGTAGAATCTTTTTTCTTTCAGATACAAAGCAGGGCAGTCAGCAGCAGTGCACCCATCACTCCATCACTTCTATTTCATGTGATCTTGTTGGGTATCTTTTGCTATGTTTTCAGGTGTCCTCTGAGTATGGGATGGTACGTGTCCTTTCAGGGGAGCGAGGCAGCAAAGGCAAAGACTACTGTATCCTCTTCAACTCTCAGTGGGCCCATTTGCCACAGGATCTGAGTAAAGCTGTAAGTACCTGGCCAAGCAGAAGAACTGGGTCAGAAATGCCTTTGGTACAGGGAAATTTCTAACATCTAACTTGAATTGTTACAATTTGAAATAACTTCTTTGTTTGCTCTACTCAGAAGATATTTCTGTCTATTAAGATCACCCTAGGCAGTGCTACGATGGCAGTATTCTTTTCTACACAGCATGTCAATAGCTATTCCTGGTTCAAAACAAAAATCTTCCTATTGTACAATGTGACCAGTTAAATGAGAATGGCACTTAGCTGTTTTTGGAAAGGAGGTTTTGTATGAGGAGATGCCTCTATAACTGACTACTGATGTAAGAGTCGAGCTGTTAGTAGCTCCAAGCTGATTCAAAAGCTGCAGTCGCCAACCTGGACATGCTTTTGCACTTTACCCCAGCCTGTGTTTGTGTTTCTAGCTGTCCATACCTCTACATCCTCTCAGCCTGCAAATCAGTGCCCCCCTAGCAATTACAGCACTTTGCTGTACTCCTCCTACATCCTGGATGCATGCATCAGAACAGCAGCAATGCTGAAGAAAACAAACGCACGTGCATGAACCCAAAACTTATTACCAGCAAAATTCTGTACAATAAGTTGAAGCAAGTCAGAACCATGTGCAATAGAGAGGCCAGCACTGGGTTTAGCTTTCAGGTTTCTTAGAGTACGCCATTACTCCCTTACTTGAAAGTTCAAAATTGTCCTTTAGAAACTCTGTGGTTTCTGCTATTGTCTTCTTTTATAATCTTATTTTATATATATATATGCATTTAATTATTCTTTTTTCTTTTCAGTCACTCTTGGAACTGCGGAATCAGACAGCATCTGTTTTGTGTTCTTCTTCTGATGTACCTCGTGGGGGATTTAATTATCAAATCCCCATGGTGATGCGAGGGAATTGCGCCTTCTATGAGAAAGTGAGGCTTGCTCAGATAAATGGAGCTCATGGGCTGCTGATTGTTAGTAAGGAGAGACTGGTAAGCTTCCTTCTGTCTTTCCCACATTGCTGATCCTGCTCTGATGTTAGATACTGTCTTGTCTTCAGTGCTCGTTGCTGGTATTTGATGCTTCTCTTTCAAATAAATAATATATGTGTTTATGCATGTACATACATTGCACAGCTGTGCATGGAAATAATCAATCCATCTGGGAGAATGAGGAGGAGGTACTCATTTAAGTAGGAAACACTGCATAGAGCCTGTGTCAAGTCAAGGGCTCAGAATTATCCTAGTCATGTGAAATACTGGAATCAAAGAAGGAGGTTGGCTTATTGATTCATGCTACTACCTTGAGTGAGAGCTAGATCACAGTGAATCCAATGTTTTAGATTCAGCTGGAGCATCACCACTGTGTGTTTTGTAATATTAGTGGATTTGAATACTCCAGTCAATACTAGGTGCACACATCAGTCATAAAGTCTGATATGCAAATGATATTGCTTGAAGTTTGTTTGCTGCTGTTACAGTCTTTACCAAGTTACGTTTTAGTGGAAGCAGGCATGCATTTTTACTTTGAGTTTTTGCTGTCGTTGTGTTCCTTTCTGGAATATTTCCCAAATTAATAGAAATAGAATTTGTAACTTTAACCTTTTGGAAGCAGTAGAAGAAATTAATATATTCCTACCTGGACTGAACTGTCTTTCAGGTTCCTCCTGGGGGCAACAGGAGTCAATATGAAGAGATTGATATTCCTGTGGCTCTGCTCAGCTATGATGATATGTTAGATATTCACAAGGTAAACTTGATACTACATTCTCTGGTTTGTATTATCTCATTTAAATAAGTCACTCAACAGTTTTTGAAGTCCATCTGAAGAGCTTTGAATCTGTAGACTGCTGTAATAATGTAGATTGTATTATTATGTTGAAAATATATATTGAAATCCCACATCTCTTGGGAGGCTATTTCTCATCTTCAGAATGAAATTGAAATGGAGCCTGGTGCTGGAAATGAACATCACTATTAGTACAGCAAATAGATTACTCTTATGTAGTTCTAATAAAACCTGATTCTGAGGTTTCTTAGTGAAAACTAGCTAACTGAACCTTTGCTAAGGTAACTTTCTGGAAGTGGTTCATAACTTCTACTTACCTCTGCAGAATTTTGGCCCCTATGTGAAAGGGGCACTGTATGCACCAAAGGAGCCTGTGCTGGACTACAACATAGTGATTATATTTGTCATGGCTGTCGGGACTGTTGCAATTGGAGGCTACTGGGCAGGAAGCAGAGACGTTAAAAGGTGAGTCCCTGGACTGGAGTAAGTTTTCCTGTGTCTTTCCCAGAAGAAAAGAATGTGGTATTTATCTAAGATCAATTGGTAGCTCTGCAATGAGGTTTGGAGACCAAAGGATGACAGCGATGGCTAATACATGCTATGTGTGTTATGAGTCTTGGATTGAAAGCTTCTGGTTATTTTTTGCCAGTGAGGGGAGGTCACCTGTGCCACCCTGATTTCTAACATTTGTTTTATATGCACAACCTGACTTGAGGATTTCTTCTAAAGTCAGCAAATTATTCTGCAGTATTTCAGGTTTCTGTTGAGTTCTTAGTGAATGAAAAATAGCGCTGTTGATAAACTAATGCAGTGCTTACTGGTTTGTGCATCACATCATAGCTGATGTTCATACATCCATGTGAAACGTGGAGTTTCACTGACTTGAGTGGAAATCAGTGCACAGGCATTGGTGCCGTGTCATGTTTTTCAGCCCCATGTTGTTCTCACTGACGGTTCAGTGCCCTTCCCCGTTTTGTTGCGGAAGAAATAAACTGATTATAGTTGTGTTACTCTTTCAGGCGGTCCATGGAGCACAAACGTGATGATGGCACAGAGAAACATGACGATGAAACAACTGATGTGACTCTCATAATGATCTGCGTGTTTGTAGTGATGTGCTGCTCAATGCTGATCCTCCTTTATTTCTTCTATGACCACTTAGGTACTTTTAAAGTTGTATTTGTACTGATACATCTTCAATATCACTTCTTTGATATTTTATCAAAGGTATTCTCAAACCTACACTGGTCTTTATGTTATTGTTCAATTTGAGGTTAAGTAATGGGATCCAGGATCAATTTTTTTATTGTTATAAAGATAAGTTTCTACTGATTACTTATTAAATTGATTGACAAAAGCACTTGAGAGTTTAATGCACTGGAACTTCCATCATATTGCTAAGGAAGTTATCAAAGATGCATCTCATCTGTATTAATTCATTCTGCTGAGTGATTTTAAGAGTTACCTTATGATGCTCATGTATACTCATAATGAGAAGAGAAACCCTTGATATGTTGAAGTGGCTATTGCATAAAGTACACCTGAGTAAAATAAGCTAGAATTAGAGCCTTAAAAAGCGTAGATCTAATTAACAGTCATTTCAAGGCTCTGAATTTAACTTTTCCTAGTGACATGTAAGCTCTGTTTCTCATTCAGGCCTTTTGATTTGTCTGTTCTTTATTCAGCCAGCATATGGCAAAAAAGCATCTCTTACCTTATCCTACTTGAACTTACTCCTTTTTCTTTCCCAGTCTACGTTATCATAGGAATATTCTGCCTGGCTGCATCAATTGGTCTTTACAGTTGTCTGTCACCCTTTGTAAGAAGGTTCCCCTTGGGAAAGTGTAGGTATGTAGCAACTTCTGCATTTTTAATGGGCAGAATTAATTTTATATAATGCTGGGGAGCTGTGGGATTTACAAGGTGGTTTCAAACTTCACAATGTTTCTGAAGGAGGAGGGGAACTGCATAAACAACTGCAGCTTTGGTGTGTTTCATTTTCAGAATCCCAGACAACAAGTTGCCTTATTTCCACAAGCGGCCACAGGTCCGGATGTTGCTGCTGGCAGTGTTTTGTATCTCTGTCAGTGTAGTCTGGGGAGTCTTCAGAAACGAAGATCAGTAAGTGTATACTTTAGTATCTGTGCTAGAAATCATAGTATGCTTTATAGTATAAGTAACTGACATCCCCAGAAGCCTAAACTTGGCCATGCTGTAGAGTGATAAGAAAGAAATTAGACACTTGGGCAGAAATTCTCATTGGAAAATTTCACTAAAGCCTAGATAGCCAATATCCTCACTGCTCTCCCCTCCCCTACCATTCATTTAATTGTAGGAGGTACTCGGGTTGATCAGGCTTAACTTCCCATTTGTGAATCCATGCTGACAACAAGGATGTTAATAGTTTTTTGTGCAAGTAGGTCCTTAGTGAGGACAAGGTTTGGTCTGGTTTTCCTGCTGCTTCTTGCGAAAATGTTACTCTTTTCTCTTTTTAGGTGGGCCTGGGCTCTGCAAGATGCTTTAGGAATTGCTTTCTGTCTTTATATGTTGAAAACGATTCGCCTGTCTACATTTAAGGTATAAAAGTTAAATGCAGAAAGAGGTTGTTTGCCTGTATATAGTTCAACAGAGGAGTTGCTTATAATGAAGTATATTGGTTTGGAAATGCACTTCCATTCACATGTGGTTTGGAAAAGAGTGAAGTAATGACTAAAATGTAGACCAGTAAGTGCTATGTGATTGTTATGCATGGAGTCCTGTACTGCTGAGCACCAGTAAATCACACACCACACACTCACTTGTGGGGTTTCGGGGAAGCTTGTTGTTTGGGGTTGGTTTTTGTTGGGTGTTGGGATGGTTTTTTTGTTCTCAAATTTGACACACAAAAAGCATCATTCTGGTACCTTTTTCAAATCTTCCAGAACTTACTCACTATCCTAAGATAAAAATCAGAATTGGTCATTTAGTTGCCCCTTAGGCAGCTCTTTAAACTGGGTTTCAAGTCATCCTCAGCTATAGGTTTGTTTCCCTGTACAAACTGGCTAAAGGAACATGGATACTGTTCCAAGCTATGACCTTCTTTTCTGTGGTGCATGCAAGACCCAGTTCTTCCATCTAAAACATTTAGGAATGAAGAAAAATAGCTTGCTCACTTGGTTTTGTTAGCTTTTTGCCTTGAATAGTCTGAAGTTGCTGATTGTTTCTTTGCTGTTTATGGTTGCATCTGATGTCAATACCAAGTACCTTGTATCTTCCTTCAGGACTGTACCTTGCTCCTCGTGGTTCTTTTTGTGTATGATGTATTCTTCGTATTTATCACACCTTTTCTAACAAAGGTAAGTGAAGTACTTCTCTAATGCCTGCTGCTCGCAGTGTTCCTAAATGATCCCAGACCTGCTGAGTGAAGTGCTGATTTCCAATTTCCCCTATTTTTCCCTTTAGTCTGGAGAGAGTCTAATGGTGGAGGTGGCTGCAGGTCCAGCTGATTCTACCACTCAGGAAAAGGTAATGCATGTAGACTGAAAGCGTGGCACTAATTTCCAGCTATTACACTTGCAACTTCTCTAGAATTGAAAGGCCACAAAGCTGAAAGGAAGATGCCAGTTTGAAAAGAATTTCATGTGGAAATAAGCACTCCTGAGCTCCCTGGAAATCTGTACCAAACACAGGGGGGCAAATCAGGCTTTTAGTGGTTCATCAGAGCAGCTTTGGTCTCCTTGGGTTGTTTTAGGAAAGTATTTCATTATTTGTACCTGAAATCAGTTTTGTTAATTGTTGTCAGTAGCATTAAGAAAATATTTTAAGCGAGGAAATAAAATTCAGAGAATCTGTAATGTACAAAAAAGAGACATTTGCTCTATTTTGAAGTCTGCAGTTTCACTACAACAGAAGCAAATGCTGGTAGGTGGTGCCAGTACGTAGAGGAAACAGCTTTTCATAAGGCATCTGTCTCTCATTCCTAGCTCCCCATGGTCCTGAAGGTTCCACGCCTGAGCTTGTCACCCTTGGCTCTGTGTGACAGGCCCTTCTCTATTCTAGGATTTGGAGACATTTTAGTTCCAGGTATTTCTTACTGAGCATGTGAACAATTTGACTTGTTGCACTGTGATACTAGTTTATACGTCTTGTACTTCTGCTTCAGATGGGCAGTTTGGTTTGACTACTGCACTAGTCACCTTTTCCCATAGCAAATTCAATGCACATCGATCTTCTGGTTCAATTTCACATGCAGTGATGCCAAGTAATGTAGAGAAATCTCCAGAGTTGGTTTAGCAATTAATTTTGTAGTATAAAACCTATTAGTAGTATGGTGATAGAGGAAATGATTTGTCCATTTGGCCAGGATTTGGGTACATGCATACCTGACCACCCAAAGTGTCATCATTTTGTTAGTCACGCAACATCCAGAGTTTCTACCATGTCCTCTCAACTTTGGCTTTAGGTAGTATGTAGAGGCATGCCTGGCATCACTTCAGGTGAAAACGAGTTTGCACCTTCTGGCTTTCACTTTTTTTTTCTGTGAAATCAGTTATTTTTGTGTGGTTTTGGGGAAATATGAACTGTGTCATCCCTGGTTGGGTCTCCTCTGACCTGCAATAGGCATAGACATTAACCATAAGTTTCTCCTGTCTTTACTAGGAGCTGGAAGGGATGAGCTTAATCTTATTCTTGTTAACACGATTTTACAACTGTTTATTAGAAATGGGCTGATGTTTTGTATTTAGGTTCTGTGTATTTGTCGATCTTAATGTCATTATTAGAGTGCTTCTGTTACACTGGGCTACTCTTCTGGAGGCTCTGCAGCCTCCTGCATGATGCTCTCATAACACTTAAAACACTGGGGTGCCCAAGTAAGGCTTGGGGGGGGGGAAATCATAGAAGTTCCTAGATAATTTGGTGGTTTTGTGTATCTTAAAGCCATGAATGGGTTGAAAGCATGTTGTAATTGTTCTTTCCTTTCCCAGGCGTACTGGTAGCCTATTGCCATAGATTTGATATCCAGGTGCAGTCATCCAGAGTGTATTTTGTAGCCTGCACCGTAGGTATGTAAAAAAGTGACTGAAAAAATACTGGAGATATTGTTTTATATATTACTTGAACCAAGTTCCTGTTAGGATGCTCCTGTAGCTCATTATTTAGTTCTTGAGCAAAGCTGTATCTGAATAACGGGGTTTTGCTGGTTTTATTTCCCTTCAGCATACGGCATAGGCCTCCTTATGACCTTTGTTGCCTTGGCAATGATGCAGATGGGACAACCTGCTCTCCTCTACCTGGTGCCCTGTACTCTCTTCACAAGCTTTGCTGTGGCTTTTTGGAGAAAGGAGCTTGGAATGTTCTGGAGGGGCAGCGGCTTTGCGGTGAATACCAGTTTGATATGAGTGTCTTCAAGAAATACTAATATTATAAAAACCTAACTAGACTTAAAGTTGAGTAAAATATTGCAGTATTATCAAACCAACCCAAAGATTATTGTTTTGCTTGATTCTTTGCCCTTTTTTTTACATATTTTTATTTGCCTCAGGAAGGTTTTATTTAATGTTTGTGGCCACTTAAACTGATTAGTGAGAAGTAAAGTAGATCTCGTCTCTCCTTCTGGATTGGGACAGAATTTTACTCATTTAATTTACATTGAAGTTATTATTAAATATTAAAATAATGATTTCTGTTATTAAACACATCCTTAAAATATTTGTCTTCTGCTTATGCAGGTAGAAATCTAGTTCAATATAGTAAATTATCACCTTGTTTCACTGGGGGCAGAAGTGAAATCAATTTGATTCCAAAAAGAGTCATTTCCATTGGGATGCATAACTCTAGGTTCTTAATAACTACTTGAAGGGCAAATCTATCAAGCTAGAGGTTCCCCCCACAGTCACATTTATTTTGTTATTCAACTATTTATGATAAACTTCACAACTTTCCTCTATTGTTGTGCATTGAGAGTATAGATGTGGGGAAAACCAGAGTGCGGCCGAGTGCCAAAGTGCTCTTTGCCTCTTCCTGTGTAATCAGCAGGGAATAATCAAGCAGAAAGCAATTAAAACACATTTCTGGAAGAAAATGGGATAACTATGAATGTGTCCACAATGATAACAGAGATGATGGACCTTTAATCTTTGTCTTGTACAACCATCACTCCTGATACCTGGGCACAGTAATTCTTGCTTTCCATCCTTCTGACTGTGATCTTCCATTTACAGAAAGACCTACCTCAGCCTTCCTTGGTGGAGCTACCCAAAGACAGCAATATACCACCAGCCTCTCAACAAGACAGGGAGCAAATGATCAATCCCACCCTCTGTGTGAAGGAGCTGCAAAGCCCCACCTCAGCTGCAGAGGAACTGGCTGATACCACCTCAAAGAGGGACCAGACAGAAATTCCTATTCCACAGAGTAAGGAGGAACCAGCTGATGAGAATACGGACAACGGTGAATGCTAAGGTGTAAATGCAGAGCAAATGCAGCTGGAATAAACAGTGGGATAAGAACTCCTTTTCCCTCACAAGCATATCCATATAAAACCAGTATGTATTTAGGACTGGTTTAGTAGTGTTTGTGTTCATTGGGGAACCTCACTGGGAGTCTGATCATTGAATCCAACAAGGAATGATCTGCCTCCAGCTTCGGTACATCTATACAATTTGAACATCCTTCTGAAATATGGTGCTCTACAAGGGTTCTGATGTATGGATTTCAATGCTCATTTTATTAGGGAATGCCTTTGACCGTTCCATTTTCTCTATAGCAAGGTAGTATTTACAGGTTGATTTACACAGTACTCTGTGCTTGTGTGGCTATTTTGCTGCTTTAGCATAGTGTAGGTTCACACAGAGGAAAAGCATTGAACAAGTCTGTTACAATGCTTAATTGAGAGAAACATGATAGGGTGTTGAGGGGTTTTTTAGCACTTTCCCCATTGTCACCTTTGCTTTTTCCCTACTTGTCAAAACCATTGATATAAGGGAATGCTTTAGTATAAACTCATTCAGGAAATGCAGAGAATGGTTTAATTACCAGCCTCTGAAAGGATTTATACTACCATGGTGCATTAAATGCATCTCTTAACATTTTTGTCTTTGTCTTTTACTCCAGATACCTGGGTTGGTTACTAGTTTAGTTTAACAGGCAGGATGAATGGAGCTACAGGAAGCTTTCTAAGCACTTGTGTGAACTCTAGGGACTCTTCTGATAATAGAATCACAGAATCATGGAATAAACCAGGTTGGAAAAGACCTTTAAGATCATCAGGTCTAGCCTTTACCCCAGGACTAAACCATGTCACTAAGGGCCTTGTCTACATGGTTTGTGAACATTTCCAGGGACACTGGAAGCCAAAGCATATTAGGAATATTTAATGTTGCAGGAGTAAAACAAGGCAAATAGGTAAGAAAATAGGTAGCAGTACTATACTAAGCTTAACAGGCAGTATTTTTGTTGGGAAAACGTTAAAGCAGTGGAAGTTCCAATGTTTGGGGGTTTGAGCTACTGCTTGTTACTCATTTGAGGGATGGATTCTGGTTCTGAAGAAAAGCATCTGGTGATTTTATTCCCAAGGGAGCACATACAGTGCTATAGTCGGTTGTGATTTTAAAGCTTGCTTGCTCCTCAATAACTGCCTCAGTCATGCTTTGTCCCAAGAGTAGCCAAAGCATGACCTGTCAGGCTCTGGAATGAGGCTGTGAGCTAACCTGTTCTTTTGCACCTGTTGCTATGTGACATTGGGAAGGACTAAATTGGTGAATTTAAACCTTTTTGGGATGCATCTGGTCTTATTTTATACACCTGAAATTGGGCATTTTCCTGTATAACATGATGGAGTCTTGGTACATACAGAGGGATGATACGAGTTGCAGATTATTTGTTCCGTCCAAGGACATTTGGTTTTATCAAAGGTGCCTGGTCTGTTCTACACTGAAGTTACAATCCCAGAGAGCCTCAAACACTTCCTATTAAAACTGAAAGAGAAATCTGAAGTATTCTAGGATCCTAGAATGACATGGAAGATAGGCTCTGAAGAGTCTATCTCATTTATGAAAGTATTATGATAGTGACGTGATCAGAGGTGATGCTTTTAAATTGGAAGTCTCCATTGGCATGTTGAGTTGGATTCTCTTGTGATGTCTGGCTGTTAAGTTTCTACCATTGTCTTTTTCGCTAGGTCTTCCAAAACTTCACCCTGGGCTTTTTTGGATGGCACCTTCTGTTTCTGCTTTGTGTTGGGTTGATCCTGTCCTTTTTCTAGAATGCAAATGGTAAAAACCACATTTATGGCTTCAGAGTTTGAGCAGCTTCTGCTTAAACCTTCAAGCCCTGATGCTAAGTTCATTCAGTGGTGAATATCTTGAAAGCTTCCTGAGTCCAAAGGCCTGCACTACATCTGATCTCCCACTCGCCCAGTGGAAGACAGTTTTTCAGTCTCACAGAATCCCAGAATCCTGAGGGTTGGAAGGGACCTCAAAAGATCATCCAGTCCAACCCCCCTGCAAGAGCAGGGTAACCTAGAGTACATCACACAGGAACTTGTCCAGGCGGGCCTTGAATATCTCCACAACCCCCCTGGGCAACCTGTTCCAGTGCTCTGGCACTCTCACAGTAAAGGAGTTCTTCCTGATGTTAACGTGGAACCTCCTATGCTCCAGTTTACACCCATTGCCCCTTGTCCTACCACTGGATATCACTGAAAAAAGCCTAGCTCCATCATCCTGACACCCACCCTTTACATATCTGTAAACCCTGATGAGGTCACCCCTCAGTCTCCTCCAAGCTAAAGAGACCCAGCTCCCTCAGCCTCATAAGGGAGCTGTTCCGCTCCCTTCATCATCTTTGTGGCTCAGTGCTGGACTCTTTCAAGCAATTCCCTGTCCTTCTTGAACTGAGGGGCCCAGAACTGGACGCAATATTCCAGATGCAGCCTCACCAAGGCAGAGTAGAGGGGGAGGAGAACCTCTCTTGCCCTACTAACCACCCCCTTTCTAATGCACCCTAGGATGCCATTTGCCTTCCTGGCCACAAGGGCACATTGCTGGCTCATGGTCATCCTCCTATCCACCAGGACCCCCAGGTCCCTTTCCCCTTCACTCCTTTCCAGCAGGTCAACCCCCAACCTGTACTGGTACATGGGGTTGTTCTTCCCCAGATGCAAGACTCTACACTTGCCCTTGTTGAATTTCATCAAGTTTCTCCCTGCCCAACTCTCCAGCCTGTCCAGGTCTCGCTGGATGGCAACACAGCCTTCTGGTGTGTCAGCCACTGCTCCCAGTTCAGTGTCATCAGTGAACTTGCTGAGGGTACACTCGGTTCCCTCATCCAGGTTGTCGATGAAAATATGAAACAGCACTGGTCCCAGCACCGACCCCTGAGGGACTCCACTGGTCACAGACCTGCAGCTGGATTCTGCCCCATTGACCACAACTCTCTGCCTTCTTCCTTTCAACCAGTTCTTGATCCACCTCACTACCTGATCGTCAAGCCCACACTTTCTTAGCTTATCTATGAGAATGCTGTGGGAGACAGTATCAAATGCCTTACTGAAATCAAGAAAAACCACATCTACCGCTCTACCATCATCCCTCCACTGAGTCACTTCCTCATAGAAGGCTACAAGGTTGGTCAAACATGGCTTCCCTGTAGGCAGATAGGGCCTGGTGGCTGGAAGATATCGTGCTGTACGGAAAGATAAGACCCCTCTCCAGGTAGCCAATAGCGTTTAGGTGATGATACCAGTTTTACGATGCAAGCAGACAGAAATGACATCCTAAACCTAGGCTATATAACACCATGTTCTCTCTCAATAAACGCCATTTGCCGTCCACCACATTGGTGTCTGTGAGCATTTGGACCGAGTGACCCAAGGGGCGGCCGTGGTGCTGTTCCTGAACCAGGTCATCGCCTCTTGAAGGCAACACTTCCCCCTCATAAAACCATGTTGGCTGTTCTTAATAACCCCCTCATCTCCTCTTTAGTGGACTATGTTACTCTTGCCAGCAGTAATCTGAACCAATTACTACTAATAAAAGCAACAGAGACATTGTACTGAAACCTTCAGCCAGCTGGATTATGCCTTACTTTAAGCCATTGTATAAGTATGTATATTAAACTGAGAAACCAATATTGTGTTTAAATAATGAACTTGACAAAGAGCAAGAAAACAAGTTTAGAGACTTGACTCAAAGATGTGGGTTTCTTGTCTTGATTGTCTTTCAGTCATAATGTAACTTGGAATAGCTTTTTATATACCTAAAAGCCAGTAGCTTTCTAATGGTGAAGTATTAAGTTTTATCATCAACTTGAACGTGTGTTTTAACATTTGTTCTCTCATATGCTGTGGGGTGGGTTAGGAAAGACTTCCAGTTGTTTAGAACTGAATTAAAATAGAAGAATGGGTGACATTTAACTTGTAGGTATTTAACAGCTGCTTTATTCCCATTGTGTTCTAGGTAGGTCTGCTTGGAGCACTGTGCTTCACCTTATGGTTCTGGGAGTTTCACATGTAGTTTTAAGTATGATTTTAGTTATTCAATGAGGAAAAACTGCATTGAGGAGCTATTGGTGTATCTCCAGTTAAAGTCTAAACTAGTACTGAGTTACATGCTGACTATTGCACCAGTGTGGCTGTGACTGTTTGGACCCTGATCCTGGGCAGTTCAATCACTTCCATCAAAAACCAAGGCCGTGCATTTTGTCTTTTAAAAGCCTCCCTGATCAGCTTAATGTAAAACTTAATGTTCTGTAGGAAACTTGAAGGTACATTCAGTGCAGCTGACTGATTTCATTTAATGATTGTAACATAGGATCCCAGCCTGGGTTGGGTCGAAGGGACCTTAAAGCTCCTCCAGCTCCAACCCCTGCCACGGGCAGGGACCCCTTCCACTGGAGCAGCTGCTCCAAGCCCCTGTGTCCAACCTGGTCTTGAGCACTGCCAGGGATGGGGCAGCCACAGCTTCTCTGGGCACCCTGTGCCAGCACCTCAGCACCCTCCCAGGGAAGAGCTTGTGCCTCAGAGCTCAGCTCAGTCTCCCCTCGGGCAGGTTCAAGCCATTCCCCTTGGCCTGTCCCTACAGGCCCTTGTCCCAAGCCCCTCTCCAGGTTTCCTGCAGCCCCTTTAGGCACTGAAGCTGCTCTCAGGTCTCCCCTTCAGGAGCCTTCTCTTGTCCAGGCTGCCCCAGCCCAGCTCTCTCAGCCTGGCTCCAGAGCAGAGCTGCTCCAGCCCTCGCAGCATCTGATGTTCATCCCCCAAGAAACTTGAATGAAAATGCTAAAAGTAATGATGCTGATGCTCAAAGTCAGGTCAGTGCAGTTCTTGGTTACATCTCTCATATACTAAGCCTTTAGTGAACTTTCTTAATCCCATAATAAGGATTCTATTCCTAAAAACTTGGATGGATTCAGGGGAAGCACTTTTTTGAGTCAAAAGCCCCGAAGAAACAAACCCACATTAACCAGTCCCCATTCCCCCAACATCTCTTTGCATCACAGCATCCAAGAACAATACAGCCAGAACCCAGGCACGTTTCCATGCTGGCTTTGTGTCCGTGGGTTTCTCTGTGGCCTGCCTTTCCCTTTGAGGTACAGCAATAAGATGGGAAGACAGAAATGGAAGTGTTTCTTGTGTGAGCTGGCTTTCAAGCTAAGAAAGACTTGCAGCAGGACAGCCTTTCTGCGGGGCTGTGGCTGTGGCATCAAGAGACAGTGCCTGCCATTCATACAACGAGGGTTCCAAACCAGAAAAACTGGTTTTGTGGTAAATAAAGGGTAGTAAATGGGAAGATACAGCCTGGCCACAGAGCTCATCCTAAAATACTCCTCATCCTGTCGTGGTTGAAACAGTAGCTAGCGTTCGAGCTTTAAACATGGACCTGTATGCTAGCACAGAATTAGCCCGATGAACAAGCTGTGACTTTGACTGTATCTGGTGCATAGACATGGACAGAGCATGTGTTTAAAAACCACAGGTAAAGCCTAAGTTACTGGTTTTGGCACAGAGTAATGCTCCAATGGGGAACTGAACTGCTCAAACAGGAGCGTGGCAGCATCTGGGTCGGGTGAGACCCTCAACTGCTCTTCTGATGAACATGGCCCATGGTTGGACCACCAATACCACACGTGCACGATGCATCGCTATGGATTATCTGAGTGGCTCTAAGCATCTCCCATCTGATGTATTCACTGAAGATGTGTCCTACGTGACCACTTCTGCATGTGCAGAAGCATTTTGTGTTCACTGTTTCCAAGCATCTCATCCCTCTACAACTTCCTCAGTATTGCAGCAAGAAGCCCCTTGGGGAGTCTGTGGAAGGAGGATGCCGTCCATCCCGATGGCTCCATTAAGCACAGGAATTGCAGAGCTGATGCTTGAAGCTTGCCTTCAGGGCACACTGAAATTCCTGCATCAATTCCTCACATCCTTTCTTGGGAAGCTCTTCAGTCAGCTCCTGCTTTCAAGTTAAGTCGTTGTCTCAAATCAGTTCATGATCTCACCCGGGCAGATGTTGAAGTGGAGAGCTCCTGGCCCAACCTAATCCACACATGTACCTTCTAGTGCATCACTATGCTTGTCCTGTGGAATTTCGAGGATGACATTGCTTTAGTGTGGTGTTTGCTGTATCTGGATGCTGTAATGGTGTGTAGAGCAAATCTGCAACGACCAAGGTGGCCCCAGCTGCCCGTTGGTTTTGGTTGCCAGTGATTAAAGCCAGGTTGGATGGGGCTTGGAGCAAGCTGCTCTAGTGGAAGGTGTTGGGAGCTGAATGAGCTTTAAGGTCTCTTCCAACCCAACCCAGGCTGGGATGCTGCGATCAATAGAGCGTGGGCTGCAAGCGCTGTAGATGTGACTGAGGCAGGGAGGGGGGGACTTGACGTGCGCCCCCTTCACCGCTTTTACCCCGTGGGGCTGTCTCTGGTGCAGGGTGAATTCAGCGCTGCTGACGGGAGCCCCCGGTACCGCCGGCAGCAGTGAATGGGAGCCGAGAGCGAGCTGCAGACCCCGCTGCAGGCTTGGGAGGAGCGGGAGCAGGAGCATCAAGGCAACAAACGAGCTCCTCAGGGCTCCTGCTGTGCCTTTAAGCTCCGTATGCAAAATCCCCGTGTGCCTCCCACCCTCTTCTCTGGTCACCGGGGGAGGGAGTCGGGAGGCGCCGCTCCGGGGAGAAGCTTTCCAAGGAAAATCCACCTTGGTGGCAGCGGGAAGAGCGAAGCGGGTGAGTTCCTGCTCCCTCCTCACAGCCCCTTCTGGTTCCCTGGAGCTGCCGGGCTCCCTGGGCAAGGGTGGGAAGAGAGGAGTGAAACCTGCCCCTACCCCGGCCATTGCCCCCATCCCGGGGCGCTTCTCGCCCCCTGCTCCAGCGCAGGCAGAGCCGCATCCCTCCTGTCCCGTCCTGTCCCGTCCCATCCCTGCTCCCGAACTTGGACATTTCCAGACCAGTGTGAATTTGGAATTGCTCCTCCCCACTTGAATATATCCCCCCCCCCATCCTCCCCCCCCCCGCCCCATCCTGCTTGGGGAAATTCCTCTTGCTTTGTTGGCTCTAAGAAAGTGGCTTCTTTCTGAATTTATCTCTAATAGGTTTTAATAGGTTTAATTGCATCAAACCTTTTATTTAAGCTAAGAGACACGAATAACTTCAGTGCTTCCTCCTTTAGTCACTTATGGCTAAACCAGAGAATCAGAATCACAGACTGGTTTGGGCTGGAAGGGACCTAAAAAATGACAGAACCCATAGAATAGTTTGGGTTGGAAGGAAGGGACCTTCAAAGGTCAACTTCAGCTGGATCAGGTTGCTCAGAACCACATCCAGCCTGGCTTTGAATGCTGCCGTATCTTCCAGCCCTGTGGAGCTCAGGAATATTGCCCTGTATCCTTCTGGAAGGAGGTCCCTGTGGGTGAAGGGAACAAGCAACGCAGTGCAGGGTTGGAGCCTTGTGTGCACAGTGTTCTGCAGCCTGTGCTTGGGGACAGGGCCACAGCAGCACGGAGGGGTTTGTGCCCATGCACATCGATGCCTGTCAGACTGCACCAGCAGCTGAAGGTGGGTACTCCACACATTGCTTCTGCTGTGTGGACGCTGCTCAGAAAGAGTGAGGTTATCTGCAGGACAAAGGCATCGACTGCAGCCCCTGTTCTTCCAAGAACCCCCAGTCTCGGTGCCTCCGCCAGCTCCATCAGGACCTACCTGTCTCCAGCAGCCTTTGCACTGGGCCACATGCAGTGTCCAAGGGAGAGGGGTGGTTATCTCTAAAGGAGATGCCAGAAGTTAAGGATGTGAGTTTTTCTTGGCCATTCGTGAGCTAGAAAGGATCAAATGGTAAAGTGTTTCTGTTGTGAAAAGTAACTGGACAGAAACAGTGCTTCCTTGCTCACTGGATACTCCCCATGTGTATTCTGTATTTACTATCATCTGTATGGAGCTTTTGGGCCAGAATGGCTTGGGGGGGGAGGGGGGAAGAAGGCAGCTTTTATTTTACTGTGTAATCCATGGCTTTAGAAAGCGATTGCAGGTACAAATCTGCCTGGTTCTCTGTTACCAAAGGGAGAGCTTGGGGCTGAGCATCTCCAAAGTGGGAATGATGCTGAGCTTGTGCTGCCGGTGCTAACACAAGCAGTGAGGAGCTCAGCCACCGGTCATGTCCCAACTGCGACTGCAGAGCAGGCAGGCAGGAGGGGATCTGCTTACCTGTACATCGAGAGACCCTGGAAGTCCAAGAGGGACAATAACCAAGGGCCGCACAGCACCATGGGCCTGGTGCGAGCAGGACCAGAGCTGAACCCGCTGCACCTCCAAAGAGCGAGGCCAGTGAGCAGGCACCCACCCACTCAGGTCATCGCTGCACTGGGTGCCAGCCAGAACACCCTTGTTCTAGATGCTGGCAGTGCTGGGGGGGTCTTTGCTCAATAGAGAAGAGGTGGCCCCAGCACAGGCTCTGCAGCCCCTTAGGTGAGAGGGGTTCTTTCTGCTTGGAAGGAGGTCACAGCCTTTGAAATGCAGCACAAGCCCACGAAGCAGGAGGAAGCAGTAACCTCCGGAGGGCTGGGGGGGGCATGCACCTCTCTGCACCTCCTGTTACAGGAGGTGGAAATGAGTTAAAGCAAAAGGGGGTTGGGTGGCTCCAGGAACCAGGTTGGTGGCAGGAGATGCTGGTGCCACGTGGAACAGAAAGGCCACCTTAGCCAAACCTGGCTTGTCTGTGTCACCCTGGTGATGTGGATGCTTATGGAGGCACCATCTGGTCCAGCTGTTGTGATGCTGAGCAGCGCTGGCCTCTCCTCTTGTGTCCTACTGGCCGGCTGCACAGGGCTTTGGTGTCTCCACACCGACACCTCTTTGCACCATCACCCAGCAGATAACTCTGGTGCTAAATCCACTCTTCTAGGAAGAGAGTCTATCTCCTGTCAGGGGCTGCTGAACTCCATCTGCATACAATGAAATTCCCAAGGGTAAACTATAAAATCACAAGGTTTGCCCTCATTTTAAGTGAGGTTCTGGGGCTTCTTTGTCCTCACTACCAGGCTGTGCCACCAAACTGCGCACCACATCTCTTCATCTCTGGTCATGCTTCTGCTTTCACTTGCCACAAGTGACCATCTCCTCTGCTGTGCCCAAGCTCATGGTTTGGTGGCACGGATGTGCTTTGTTCTATGGTGAATGCACCAAGTGAGGCTCCTCCAGGGCTGTGTTTTCATGCCAGGCTTTATCCTTCTGGAGCAGCTCTCTGCTCGTTCCTCCTGTGAAGCCCCTCAGGTCTTATCTCCCTGATCAAGTCCTCCAGCCACCTTTGACCAGATGCTCTTTGCTGCCTGAGGTTGCTGCTGTTTGCCCCAAGCAAGGCACGTATTTTCCATACCAACGGAGTGGTTTTGCAAGGGCTCTGTCTGGGGGAGGACTTCCAGGCATGACCTTGGACCACGAGATGGAGTTTTACAGCCCTGGTGTCTGAAGGCTCAGCACTCGCTGTGTTGGGCCATTCAAACCCTGTCACAGTAGCATCTTAACGTGACATCAAGCAAATGCTCTGCTGACACTTGGCTGTTCACATGCAGTAATTCAAGTGCCCTTTATAGCCATAGCATTGGGGAAAACCACCCCATAATGCTAGAATAGAGAAGTGCAGCACAAAGGCTCCGGAGCAGCCTGGACTCCGCCATAGGAGGGTTTGCTCCCATTCATTATGTATCAGTGAAGTTTACTTTTGAGACATGGGTACCACCGTTTCCTCCCTCTGCTTCTGTCTCTGTGCCTTTCCTCTGCTCACCAGAGGGCTTGGTTCGTGTCCTTGTGCTGGGAGGCTGCTGCTAGGGGCTGCAGACCAAGAACAGAAGCTGAAGAGAAGGGAGCTGGGCAAAGCAGCATGAGATGTGTGTGAGCATCCCTGCTCTGAAGGGAGACTGAGCAGGAAGAGCTGGAGAGGACTGGGAAGATGGAAGGAAAAGCCTTGGGAGGGGAAAACGTGAAGGGAAGGACACAACAGAGGCAAAGAAAGAGAAACTCCAGGTAGTGGAAGAGAAGAGGCTGGATCCTTGTCCCTGCATTGCTCCTGCCCATGCTGTGCTCCTGACCCGCTCCAGGAGCACACACAAGACACACGTGCTACGTTCTTGCCCTCCTTGATGAGAGGAGCGGGTGTCAGTGCCAGTTTGGTTACTCAGAGGCAGGAGAAACCATTAGTTTTGTGCCATTCCACTGCACACTTCGAGATGTCCCTGTCAGGACCAGCTGAGAACTGAGCAGATCTCCCAAGGCAATCCTATGGATGGCTCCAGGGCTCCAGACTCCTGTGGAGAACACGAACCCTGAGGTGCCAAGAAGCAGAAGAGCAGAGGTGGTGCCCATCTCCCAGGAGCCTCAGAGGATCCTTAGGGAGATGGTGATTTTCATGGCACAGTTGACATTTTCCGTTGTCTCCTCTGCTGTCCCTTCCTCCCCCTTTCCCTCTGCTGCCTCACAAAGAAGTGGCCTTTTCACATCTCTTATCTAGAAGCTCCAGTTTAAAGAGCTGCTGACGCCTCTTGGAAGCTACTGAAAAGCTCTCCTTGAACAGCTCTGCTGCTTCCTGCATCCTGGGCTCCTTTTCTCCCTCTTTCTCTTTCATGGCTTGATGCATTTACATGAGAAAAGGTTGTTCCTCCAGGGCTGCCCTGTTTGCTGGAGTCACAGCCTGGTTGAGGCATCGGCTGCTGCAGCCCAGCCACTCAAGGGGCACCTTCTCAAGTGATGAGATGAGGTGTCCCTCAGTGCCATGGGACTGAGGAAGGAGAAGCTGAGTGACTAACATGTATGGCTGATGGAATGGCTGTGGATACAGGATATCCCAGGCTCCTTCATTGCTATCAATAGCTGGTTGATGACATGCAAAAGAAGGCCAGCTGCAGGCTCACTTTACTACAAGAAAGCAATCAGAAAACCAAGAGAAGTGCCCTATTTTGGGCACTTTTGGGATCCAGAGGAGTCCTGGCCCCTATCACTGCATGAAAAGCACTGACACAGTGAACCCAGTATACCAGAGGCCATTGAGCTGATCTCAGGAAGCAGGAAAGGTCACATGAAGGGACTTTGATTCCTCTGCAGGTTGTTTGTACCCCTTGGAGCAAGATACTGGGAGCACCAGTGCTGACCACAGGGGAGGAGGAGCTGCTCACCAGGATAGCAGCAGAGCTGTAAGTCAAGCACATATGAATTGCTCCATGCAAGTATGCACTGGCAGCAGAACTAAACACTGTGGTGTACAGGATGTATACTGGGGGAATACAGGCAGCCTAGGGCCAGGATTCCAGTAGCCAAGTTGGAATGGTGCAATAGAAACAGCCAAGGATTCTAGAGGTTTTCCATCCCAATTGCCTTTGGTACATTCACTGGCCAGAGTCCAGACAGGTTTCCCCCCATAGCTCCCTATCCAGGCTGCAGTTTCCTGTTCAAGGATGTGACTACAGCCCAGTCATGTTATTTGGGGCCTGGTTGGACCCCAGTGATGCTGGGACACTGGTTCAGAACTCACCTAGAGCTTGTGTCACCAAAAGTGCTGTGCAAAGCAGGGGGATGGAGGCATCAGGCTGCTTTGTACTCACAATGTACGTGGCTGTGCTCAGTGATGGGCCACCATGGTTGATGTGTTAATGTCCCAGAGGGGATGCAGTGTGCATCCATCCTTTGACCTCTTGTGCTAATGCACTGGTTGGAGGGGATGCAGTGTGCATCCATCCTTTGATCTCTTGTGCTAATGCACTGGTTGGAGGGGATGCAGTGTGCATCCATCCTTTGATCTCTTGTGCTAATGCACTGGTTGGAGGGGATGCAGTGTGCATCCATCCTTTGATCTCTTGTCCTTTTCCTTCTCTTTTTGATCACAGGGGCCCTTTGTAGAGCTGCTCAGAAAGCATGGACCAGGTAAAGCCAGAGCTGGGCACCCACAGGAGGGGACTCAGTGCCAGCTGCTGGAAGGGAACCATTGCTGCTGCCGTGGTGGGCAGCATCACAGCCCTGTACCTGGGGATCCTGCTGGGTGAGTGTGCAGCCCCATGTGTTTCTATGCTCCAGAACCCCAGTGACCTGCACAGCTCAGTCCTCACAGCACAGACCCCCAAAGCCTTCTGCTGAGGCCAAAATGCAGTCAGCTCCCCCCAAACTGCACTTGATCTTCGGTGCTGTGTGACACATCTGCTCCGTTCCTCTCCTGCTTCACTACCCTCAACTCCTTCTATGCCAGGATTACTCAGTGGATCCTCAAGGATGTGGATGTTGTCTACCCAGGCTTTAGCTCAACACCATTTCCCACAGTGTATTTAAAGATGTGGTGCTTGGGGACAGGGGTTAGTGGTGGACTTGGCAGTGCTGGGTTACGGTAAGACCTTAAAGGTCTTATCCAAGCTCAATCATTCCATGATTCTATCCTCTAATCTCCCCCTGTGACTCTCACATTTCCTGTCCCTGCACTTCACTGGAGGAACCTTTTGTAGAATCAGAGAATCATGGAATGGTTGGAAGGGGCCTTAAAGCTCCTCCAGCTCCAACCCCTGCCCCGGGCAGGGACCCCTTCCACTGGAGCAGCTGCTCCAAGCCCCTGTGTCCAACCTGGCCTTGAGCACTGCCAGGGATGGGGCAAAAGTTTAGGTTTGAACAGGATCCACCATTTTCAAGCTCAAACAAGCTCTTTGCCAGGTTCTCCTGTTGCAGGGCAGCCCAGCCCTGCCATGGGGCACCCCCAAAGCAGGCAGCGGCAGTCAGGGACACTCAAGCTGCTTAAAGTGGAAGGGGGGGGGATCTAAAGGACACGATGAGAGCCCTGCTCCAAAGCAGGCAGTGAGGAAAGCTGGGTCTCACCATGGCCCCGCACCTCCACCTGTGCTTTGTGCCTGGGCCAGCCCCCTTCCCTCTCTGGCAGCCTGTTATCCCAGCGGAGAGACCAGCTTCGAGCACACGGTGGAGCTGGGGGGCATTGCCTTCAACAGCAGCCTGCAGACGGAGAGCTCGGAGTACTACAGGGTGCTGACGCCTGCTCTCGAGAGGCTGGTGAGTCCCTCTGGCCTTGCAGGAGAAGGCTTGGGAAGGACGGAGCTGGCTCCTCAGGGCCCAGCTTCCCAGCCTCGGGAATAGGGTTCCACATGGGGCAGACACGGGTACCGCTGCTGCCCACAGCATAGGGGAGATGCTTGGGCTCCCTGAGACTCCCAGGCATGGTCCAGCCCCATCACCCAGGGCTCCTGTGCCCAGTACCTGCCTGACCATCGCTCTTTGCTTTGCAGTTCCTGTCCAGCTTCCAGGAGTCCCCCTTGGACTGGATGTGCACTGGCTGCACCATTCTGGGCTACAGGTGAGTGGAGGCAGCTCTCTGCAGGCTGGCAGCGCATGGTCCAGCTCCTTCTCCATCCCAAAGGTGAGCTCACGTCTGTGTCCTTGTCCAAACCCAGTGCAGGTTTAAACTGCTTCTTGGGCAAGGCTGGATTTTCCAGGCTCACACCAATGTGCTGGGTTCTTCCCTTTGGAAAGGCAGTCAGACAGACAGAGGAAAACAGCTTTGTCCAACCAAAGCTGAACTTTGGGCCATAGAGAACATTGCAAAAGACCATTTCAACATGGAGAAACTCACACCTTGACTTGTTCAGACTCAGTTTTACTTCCCCCCACGTTCCCTGCCCCTTGTCCTGGCCACAGAGCCAACGTTCCCATTGATCCTTCCAGCAGGAATGGAAACTCTTCATCCGTGATCGTCCGCTTCCGCCTCCGCTTCGCTCCCCAGGACTCGCATCCCCTGAGCTCCACCATGGAGGAGGCAGCCCTGCGGCAGGGGCTGGCGGCTGCTCTGCACAAGCAGGGGCTCTCCCTGGCTGCCTATGGGACCATATCCTCGGCTTCTCTTACAGGTAGGGCAGAACAAGGTGCCAGCCCCAAAGGCACAACCACGACCCACGGCTCAGACACTCAAGCAGGGCTTTAGCTCTGGATGTGCCGCTGAGGCTCCTGCCCAGCAGCAGTGTTAGAGATGGAGGCAGCCAAGCAGTCCAACAGAAGATGCTCTGCCCGTCCCCCAGGTGCCCCCAGCCTCACCAGAGAGCAGCAGGAACAAGCCTGGATCTTGGTAGCTGTGACCAGTCCCTAGGTCCCATTCCAACAGGAATCTGGTCCTACAAGTGCAGCTTTGGGCGCCTGCAGCAACCACAGAGCCCGAAGCATAAATTGCAGCTTCTTTGGCTTTTCTTTGGCGCCTGGAAAGAGCCTGAGGGATAAAAGCTGGAGCTGCAGGGGGCTGATTGCTGCCTTGTCTGTACCAGCCATGGGCAGCCCTTGGAGCTGCAGTGACCATTCCTGCTCAGGGGGATGCTTCTCATATTTGAGTTATTCTCTGGAGCCACCAGAATGGGAACTCCTTTCCCTTTGGGAGCTTCTGTGGCCACAGGACTCCAGCTCCAGCAGATTTAACCCTACACGAGCCTGGAAAACATGAGGCTGTGGGTTCCTCTGCACTCCCTGCAAGGAGGGAGTGGATGCCCCATTTGGGACCCTTGTGCAGCCCACGTGGAGGGGGCTGAGATAGGCCCCTGCTTTAGGCATCATCCCTGCACACGTTCAGCTTCGGAGCCTCCTCCTGGGAATCCTTTGGAATCTCTCTGGGAACCTGGGATCATCCCAAAGCCTTGAGGGCTGCAGGGAGCTGGGGAAGGGAAAAGGGCCAGGAGCTCACTGCTGGCTGTGGGGCAGGGGAAGCCATCACCAGGCAGGAGGAGAGGAAGCAAAGCCTCTGCCAGCCCTGGCCCGGGAGCGGCGGAGTCCTTGAGAGCACAGAGCCCCATTCCTCACTGATCCCCATTCCTCACTGATCCCCACTCCTCATTGATCCCCATTTCTTACTGAGCCCCACTCCTCACTGATCCCCATTACTCAAAGATTCCCATTCCTTCCACTTTGTCACAGGTCCCAGTGAGGTTTCTCCCCGCAGACCTGGTCTGAGATCAGGTAAGAGCCAGCAGCAGGAGGAGCCGTTGCCTGCGGGTGCAGCCGTTTGTGCCCCATCCTGCTCAGCCTGGAGAGGAGAAGGCTCCTTAAGGGGAGCCCTTAGAACAGCTCCAGTGCCTAAAGGGGCTGCAGGAAACCTGGAGAGGGGCTTGGGACAAGGGATGTAGGGACAGGCCAAGGGGAATGGCTTGAACCTGCCCCAGGGGAGACTGAGCTGAGCTCTTAGGCAGAAGCTGTTCCCTGTGAGGGTGCTGAGGCGCTGGCACAGGGTGCCCAGAGAAGCTGTGGCTGCCCCATCCCTGGCAGTGTTCAAGGCCAGGTTGGACACAGGGGCTTGGAGCAGCTGCTCCAGTGGGAGGGGTCCCTGCCCAGGGCAGGGGTTGGAGCTGGATGGGCACAGCAAGGCTCCTGGCCATGGGCCATTACCCACTGCTGCAGACCTTGACAGCTGAAGTTCCACTGGGCTTGTGGCACTGATGAGAGCCAAGGACTCAGCACATCTTGTCAGGCCAATGGTGGTGTCTGCATCAGGATGAGGGCAACTACAGCTTAGAAACACCTTGGTCCCCCCACCAACTGTGAAGGGTCATCACAAGACCCACTATTGCGGTGGGGTGGCAATGCTGGGTGAGCACCACAAGCCCATGAGCTGCTGGGAGCACATCACAAGGCAAGGCTGAGCCTGTGGAACAAGGGGCTCCTCTGCTGAACTTCCTGCTTTAGAAGGAACCAGGGAGGATGTTGTGATGGGCCAGGGCTCTGCACCTCACTCCTCCAAGCCCGCAGGTTAACGTGTGACACCCCAGAGACACCCCAGTGACAGCCCAGAGACACCCCAGTGACACCCCAGTGACATCCCAGTGACACCCCAGTGACACCCCAGTGACATCCCAGTGACATCCCACAGACACCCCAGAGACACCCCAGAGACACCCCAGTGACACCCCAGTGACATCCCAGAGACACCCCAGTGCCACCCCTGGCACCATCCCCATGCTGGGAGCGTGCCCGCAGCTGAAGCTGGTTTTCCCCCTCGATCCTGAGGGCACTTTGCCGGGTGCAGCATCCCAAGGCACCGGCTCTCCCCGTCCCTTGCAGAGTGTGGGAGCCGCCCGGCCATGCAGACTGCCGGCAGGATAGTGGGGGGCTCGGAGGCATCCAGAGGGGAGTTCCCATGGCAAGTGAGCCTGCGAGAGAACAACGAGCACTTCTGTGGAGCCGCCATCCTCACGGAGAAGTGGCTGGTGTCTGCTGCCCACTGCTTCACTGAGTAAGCTCCAGCACCCCCAGAGGCTGCTGTTGCCTCCCAGCTCCTGCTGCACCCCCGTTTCCTTCCTTACCCAGTGATGCCATGGGGAGCTGCTGTCCCAGCGGTGCTGCAGCGATGGGCAGGATCAATGGTCCTGGCTGTCTCTCTCTTGCAGGTTTCAGGACCCAGCCATGTGGGCAGCTTACACAGGGACCACCTCGCTCAGAGGCTCGGACAGCGGTGCGGTGAAGATGGGCATCGCACGGATCATCCCGCATCCCTCCTACAACACTGACACGGCCGACTACGACGTGGCCGTGCTGGAGCTGAAGAGACCCGTGAGCTTCACCAAGTACATCCAGCCCGTGTGCCTGCCCGATGCTGGGCACCACTTCCCCACCAGCAAGAAGTGCCTGATCTCTGGCTGGGGCTACCTCAAGGAGGATTTCTGTGAGCAAAGTGATGCTGGTGGGGTGGGAGCAGGGCAAGAGGCACCAGGGAAGGGGACCTGGGCCATGGTGCTGGGCTGGGACAGGGGCTCCCTGCTCATGATCGCATCTTTCTCATTCAGTGGTGAAGCCTGAATACCTGCAGAAAGCAACAGTGGAGCTGCTGGACCAGACACTGTGCTCCAGCCTCTACAGCCATGCCCTCACTGACAGGATGCTGTGCGCTGGCTACCTGGAGGGGAAAATAGACTCCTGCCAGGTAAGCTTTGCCCTGGGCAGCCAGAGACCCCACTGCTCCCAGTATGCACCAAGTAGCACTTCAAGGAGCAGGATCTGACAGAAATGGTTACCCCAGGTTTTATGGAGGGTGCCCTTGTGTTCTGGCACCTCAAGGGCACACAGCTTGAGAGCCAAAGGCCAGCACAGGAGATGCTTCAGCATCAGTGGGTTGGAGGGAACAAGCAGAGGGGAGCTGGGGCAGGCAGGGGTACCGAGCATCCTCAGGCAGAGCTCACCATCCAGCTTCTCTTGCAGGGCGACTCTGGTGGGCCCCTAGTTTGCCAAGAACCATCTGGCAAGTTCTTCCTGGCGGGAATCGTGAGCTGGGGCATTGGATGTGCGGAAGCCAGGCGGCCTGGGGTGTACACTCGTGTTACCAAGCTCAGAGACTGGATCTTGGATGCTATTTCCGAGTTCCCCACCTCCGGAGCCCGCACCCTCCCTCTAACCCACTCCAGCACCGACAGTAACGCGGTCAACCCTGAAGAGCTCAACTCCACCCCCAGCAGAGCAATCCCCACCTCTTCACCAGCCCCGGCTGCCCCCAAGGCAGTGACTGCACCCGGAGCACAAGGTAGGAGCACACAGCTGGGGCAGGTACAGCTCCAAGGGTCAGGATTGGTCCTCTGCTGAGCTGAGCCCTTCCCTGGGAGGGTGCTGAGGCGCTGGCACAGGGTGCCCAGAGAAGCTGTGGCTGCCCCATCCCTGGCAGTGCTCAAGGCCAGGTTGGACACAGGGGCTTGGAGCAGCTGCTCCAGTGGAAGGGGTCCCTGCCCATGGCAGGGGGTTGGAACTGGAGGAGCTTTAAGGTCCCTTCCATCCCAAAGCAGGCTGGGGTTCCGTGATTCTATGGGACTGCTATGATCAGCAGGCAGGGCTTGGGCTACCCTGTCCCTGCTTTGAGAGACCAAAAGCCTCATTGTCTCCTGCTAGGAGCACTCACATCCCCTTGCTTTGCCTTCTGTTCAGAGTGCGGGCAGCGACCTGGCTTCTCGAAACCCATCAGGATTGTCGGAGGAACGGATGCTTCCAGAGGAGAGGTGCCCTGGCAAGTCAGCCTGAAAGAGGACTCGAGGCACTTCTGTGGAGCCACCATCATAGGGGACCGCTGGCTGCTGTCGGCAGCTCACTGCTTCAATGAGTAAGAGCCCATCCCTGCACTGCTGCTCCAGCTCGCCCGCCCATGGCCATGGAGCCAAACCCACCACTGCGACATGGGAAAACCAAGAACACCCATTGGACGTGAATACTGGTTATAGCTGGAGATCCACAGGGAATGGGGTTGGGATGAGGCAGAGAAAGGTTAAAGTAGCCTGGGCTGGGAGGAAGAACTGCACATCTAATGGGTGGAAAGGTGCCACGAGAGCAAGAGTTTCCTCAATAGAACCTCACAAACTGGCTGTTACACATGGAATAGAGGGAAGATGCTCAGTTCAGTCCTGCATAGCAAGAGCCCAAATTGATAGCCCAGACAAAGAAATGTGTAGCAAGAGGATAATGCTTGTCTGAAGGCACAAAAGGTGAGGGACAAGCAATGAAGCATTTTGAGATGATCTTATGCTTTAAATAGCCTGGCTATAAAGCAGCAAGGGAAAAGCAAAGCTGGCAAGCGTGAAGTGAGGCACATCACAGAAAAGCAGTGCTTTTGGTGATTATGGGTCTCCATCAGCTTTACCATTCCGAACAAGAGGTCAGAAATACTGTGGATATTGCCATGAGAACAGCAATTCTGTGGGCAGTGGCAATCAGAGAGCAAGGGGATACTAGAAATCATTAGAGAAACAACTGAGGGCACCAGCATATTGCTGGTAACCCAGCACATACCCACTTCCCAAGCATTTCATGCAGCACTGGGATAACACTGGGAAAAGGCTAACACAAGGCATAGGGATGAGCTGGGTGCAGCATCCATAACAAGCATGACGAAGTATGCTTGTTATGAAGAAGCCCAGACTTGGGAGACAACAGGGAACTTGTGATCAGGACCCTACAATTCCCAAAGGGACAAAGGGTTTGGGGAATACTGAGTGTTCACCTGCTCTTCAGGAGCCATCCAATGTGTGGCACTGGGAGCAGCTCTTCAGGCCTGACTTAGCAGGGCTGTTCCATGTGCTGAGCTCTGCTTTGCCAGGTAAGGTCTCAAACACTGATCATGAGGAGTTGTCTGCAGTTTAAATGTCCAAATTCCTGCTGGGCACACACGTGTGTGTGTTTGCATGCTTAGGATTCTGCATTTGCAGGACAAATCCAGAAGAGATTGAAGCCTACATGGGAACAACATCGCTCAACGAAACAGATGGAGGTGCAGTGAAAGTCAACATCACAAGGGTGATCCTGCACCCCCTCTTCAACCCGATCATGCTGGACTTCGACGTGGCTGTCCTTGAGCTGGAGAGGCCTCTGGTCTTCAACAAGCACATCCAGCCCCTGTGCCTCCCGCTCGCTGCGCAGGAGTTTGCCGTTGGCCAGCGATGTGTCATTTCTGGATGGGGTAGCCTCCAAGAAGGGAATGGTGAGCAGTGATCCATCACCAGCCCATCCGCTTGGGAGCAGTGACAGCATCGGCAGCAAAGCCTGGGCCTCACCCAGGGCAGGGGATGGGAACAGGGACACAAGAAGGGCACACAGAGCACTGCCTTAACCCACAGTTACTTAGGAGCCAGCAGCCAAGAAAAGAGAGAGAGCAGCTCGGCAGGGACCAGTGCTGGGCTCCTCTCAGCAGTTAAGCAAGAGTGGAGCACTGCCTAGGGGCCCTGCTGCAGCTCTATCAGGACCCTGTGCCCTCCTCAGCACCCACACTTGTTGCAAAGATGCTCCAAGCAAGCAGAAAAAGCAAAGATCCCAATGCAGGAGGAGGGTTTAGCACGTGAGCTACCAAAGAAGCCCAAATGTCCCTCCAGCAGTTAACCAGGAGCTCACAAGCTGTTGGGACAATAGGAACGTGCTGCCTGTGTGCAGTATCCTCTGCACGGGCAGGAAAGTGCATCCTGATGACACTGCAATGTAGAAAGCCAGGAGCACCAGGATGCTGGGGAGGGACTCTTCATTAGGGACTGCAGAGACAGGACAAGGGGTAATGGGTTCAGACTTAAACAGGGGAAGTTTAGATTGGATATAAGGAAGAAATTCTCTACTGTGAGGGTGCTGAGGCACTGGAATGGGTTGCCCAGGGGAAGCTGTGAATGCTCCATCCCTGGCAGTGTTCAAGGCCAGGTTGGATGAAGCCTTGGGTGATATGGTTTAGTGTGAGGTGTCCCTGCTCATGGCAGGGGGCTGGAACTGGATGATCTTAAGGTCCTTTCCAACCCTAACTATTCTATGATTCTGTGACTGCTGAGAGCTGATGCAGGACTATGGGATTAGAGTCTGGTTTCCTCAAATCCGGGCTGGGTCAGTCTAAAAGCCACGAGTTTCCACTCCCTAATGCTGTGGTTTCCACGCAGCCACCAAGCCTGAGGTCCTGCAGAGAGCCTCTGTGAGCATCATAGACCAGAAAACCTGTGACTTCCTCTACAACTTCTCCCTCACTGACCGGATGATCTGTGCTGGCTTCCTGGAGGGGAAGGTAGACTCATGCCAGGTAAGAGGCTGGGATTTGTCTCTACTCATCTGTGGCTGGTTCCAGAAAGCTGGGCTAACTCCCAGCCTCAGCATGTCCTTGGGAAGTGTTAACTCAGGTGCTGTAATCCACATATCCCTTAGCTCAAAGACCCCAGCCCATGGCCTTGGAGCTTTAGAAGAGTAAATAAAGCCCCCTGAGGTTGAGCACCAGCATCTCACTGCGCTGTGTGGCCAGTCTGGATGGAGCACATCTCCTGTGGCAGCGAGGCAGTGGTAGCTGGTGGTGCCCATCCTGCACCGGTGGAAAGGTGCTGTCAGGAGCTACCGATGTCACTTGTATGTGCACAGCCACTGATCCACATCCAGCCTCTGCCCGCTCAGGTCTTGCACACACGCTGCAGACCTGCAGGGCTGGAGAAAGAGTGAGCCAAATCCCCCTGGTGTGGCCAAGCAGCAGCTCCCATGTGAACTTGGACTGGGGAGATGAGACCGAGCAGCCATTGCCTTGCTTCTTCTTCCCCAGGGAGATTCAGGAGGGCCCTTGGCCTGTGAGGTGACCCCAGGCACGTTTTACCTGGCTGGCATCGTGAGCTGGGGCATTGGCTGTGCCCAGGCTATGAAGCCCGGTGTGTACTCCAGAGTTACCAAGCTCCAGGACTGGATCCTGGGCACCATCTCACAGTTGCCCAGTCCTGGCCCAGGCAGCCCTTCCAGTTCAGCTCCCACAGCCGTTCTCAGCCACCAGCCCAGCCCAGCATCTGCAGGTCCTGACAACAGAACCACGCTGGGGATGAGGACAACCACAAGCATGAAGGAAACCTCCCCAGTACTGGAAACCAGTGAGGCTGCCGAGCCCACCCAAACCCCAGGTAAAGCTGATTCATTGCTGTGTTGGGATGAGACCTCCAGCCCCAGCACAGCAGGTACTGAGCAGGGTATGGATTATTGCCTTCCAGTGGTGCCTTGTACCAGCCTCACCTTTGAGTGCTCCAGCAAGGTCTGTATTGGAAAAGAAAACCCTGAATGTGATGGCATCATGGACTGCAGCAACGGCTTCGATGAGCGCAACTGTGGTGAGCACCACAACTGCTGCCCGGCCTTATTTCACACTGCCCAACCCACCAGCTTCACACGGGTCTTGGGCCCCATGTTTTATGCTGGGTACCTGCCCCAGCCCCTTCTTGCTCTGCCCGAGCCCATAACAAGATGAACACGGATGAGCAGAGATCAAATTCTATGTCAGAAAATGTGGCATCTCTGTTAGAACCATCAGACCCATTCCCCAGCACTCAGGCCTTCTAGCCAGTAAGGACAAGCTGGCAGGACAGCTCTGCTCAGTGTGGCAGTCCAGATGTCCTGTCATCCCCAGGACTGCTCCTTGGGATACCAAGTAGGAGCTCCCAAACCATTCCATGTCTGCCAAGCCTCCGCTCAGATGGGTGCCCTATGGTCTCCCCCGAAGGCTGCCCAATGAATGGAGCAGGGTAGTTATCCCCCTCACCAACTGGTATTTAAAACCACAGTTCCTGTTCCTCTGTCCCAGATTGTGGCTCGACGACCGCTCTGGCCTTCAGCAAGATCGTGGGTGGCAGCACCGCGGCTCGAGGAGAATGGCCCTGGCAAGTGAGCCTCTGGCTGCGGCGCAAGGAGCACAAGTGTGGGGCTGTGCTCATTGCCGACCGGTGGCTGCTCTCTGCAGCTCACTGCTTTGATATGTAAGTCGCAGATGGGCTGGGGAAGCCAAGTCCCATAAACCCTGCTGCCCTCCCCGCTCCTCGCATCCAGCACCGTGGCTGCGATGCTGTGCCCCACTGGAAGCACACACTAGGGCAGATGTACACTACGGGTAAGTGTCAAGAGGAATGAATCAGAAAAGCACAGAATGGGTTGGGTTGGAAGGGACCTTAAAGCTCCTCCAGCTCCAACCCCTGCCAGGGGCAGGGACCCCTTCCACTGGAGCAGCTGCTCCAAGCCCCGTGTCCAACCTGGCCTTGAACACTGCCAGGCACAGCCCCACAAGTGGAGGAACAGCCCTCCTTGTGAGGCCATGCTCCTAACAGCCAGGTTTGCTGTCTTTCTGCAGTTACAGTGACCCCAAAATGTGGGTGGCCTTTCTAGGAACCCCCTTCCTGAATGGCGTCGATGGCAAAGTGGAGAAAATATTCCGTATCTACAAGCACCCTTTCTACAACGTCTACAGCCTGGACTACGACGTGGCCCTGCTAGAGCTGAGCGCGCCCGTCAGCTTCAGCAGCACCATCAAACCCATCTGTCTCCCGCACAATTCCCACATCTTCCATGAAGGAGCCAGATGCTTCATCACAGGCTGGGGCTCCACGAAGGAAGGAGGTACCAGTTGAGGAGGTTCTCTCACATCCATGCTACCCTGTGAGCCCAAACATCCCCATTCCCACTCCAGTGTCCCAAGCACTCCCCCACCAAGCGACACCAACCTGGGCAAAGCCTGGTGTCACCCCAGTTTCCTCCCCATGTGCATTGTACTCCTCCATCTGGTTACACCTCTGCCCTCTTGCAGCCTTCCCAAGCTTTCTCCATAGCAGCCACAGTGCTCCCCATCCCTGCAGCACAAGAACCACCCCGATACCATTTCTATCTGGTCAATGAGCTGCCTGCCAAACCGCACACCCAAGGGACCTCCCAGTGCTTGCTCTGCTGGGAAGGATGAGGCCTGGTTCACCTTCCAGAGCCTGCTCCATGTCCTCCTCCCACACTGCACCAAGCTAAGGGCTCCGTTTGTCTCCTCCAGGTCTCATGGCAAAGCACCTGCAAAAAGCAGCCGTGAACATGATTGGAGACCAGGCCTGCAAGAAGTTCTACCCAGTGCAGATCAGCAGCAGGATGCTGTGCGCTGGCTTCCCGCACGGCACCGTCGACAGCTGTTCAGTGAGTGTGAGACAGCAAACACTGCAGCAGGGACAGAGCCCAGCCCTGCCTCCCTCCAGCTCAGCTCTCTGTCCATCCATCCCCACTGGCACTTGCACTCACCCAGGCCCCTCATGCTGCTTGTCCCACCAACCTAGGACAGGTTGGGGAATGAGGCACAGAGGTAATGCCAAGCAAGAGACCACAGGAACACCATGGAGCCCATTTCGTGGCCTTCTTTGTGCCTCCCAACACTCTTCCATGCTCCAAACCCTAACCTCACACAAGCACATCACTGAGGAGCCCTCCAGCTCGGAAGCAGGCTCCAGGGGAGGTGGGGAGCAGGACAGCAAACACTCTGTCCTGGGGAGGAGGAACACCTCAGATGGGGAGGGCTGGGCTGCTGCTTCGCCTTGATCCAGGTCCCTTCTCCTTTCTGCAGGGCGATGCAGGCGGGCCCCTGGCTTGTAAAGAACCCTCCGGGAAGTGGTTTCTAGCAGGAATCACCAGCTGGGGCTATGGCTGTGCCAGGCCTCACTTCCCTGGGGTCTACACCAAAGTCACAGCCGTGCAGGGCTGGATTGCACAGAACCTCAAGCTCTGAAGCTGTTTCACCACTCAGGGAAGACAAATGAGAAGAGTCATTGTCAGACGATGCACTAACCCCTCAACACTTGTTCTGTTGCTGCAAAGGAGTGATGATGGCCAAGCCAATGCCAGTGTTGTGTGACCCACAGCGACCGTGAGACTAGGGCATTTGATAAGTGCTTTGCATAGAAAGGTACAATTCTAGACATTTTCTATAAATAAAGGAGGCCTGTTCATCTTAAGACCTGGCCAAATATCCCATGCATTAAAATGTAGCCTTTCTAGTGGGAGGGGTGACTGAAACATCTGCCTCAGAGCTCAGCTCAGTCTCCCCTCTGGCAGGTTTAAGCCATTCCCCTTGGCCTGTCCCTACAGGCCTTTGGCCAAAGCCCCTCTTAAACTTCTTTCTTGGCCCCCTTTAGGTACCAGAAGGCTGCTACATGTCTGTATAGCTTCTACATCCCATAAATCCAACCACCAAACTGAACAGCAGCTTCTATCCCAACCCCCTTCCTAATCTTTAGCACTTAAACTCTGCATCTAGGTATAGCAAGAGGTTTCTTCTTTCCCAACCCAAACCCACAACTTCCCCAGCTCCAAGGGTAGCAAGGTGGCAGCCGTGGCTTCCAGGCACAGCTTGGCTCAAGCTGGGTTCAGACCCATGGCTCGAACACTGTGGGATGCTCTGATCAATGAACCAGGACTGCTGTACAGGGAGCACCACAAAACTCATACAGCCAGGAAGTTACAAGGCCTCTAAGCAAACCTGGCTGGGAAGCACTTTATTTTCAAGCAATTGTTCTACCCAGACTGGATGGCAAACCCCAGTTTCCATTCATCCAAATACCCCATTATCCCCTAACAGTTCACCCTGTGTGAGAACGCTTTAGTTCCTTCATAGAGCCACCAACCACACTGACCCCCATCCTGCTGCAGAAGTGCTTCTCCCTCAGAAACCTAAGTTTTACCTAAGAGGAACATTCTGTGCCAGAGGTTACAAAACATCACAGCCACACAACAGGTTTTATTGTAGAATGCACTCAACCCAAGGATTTCCCAACCCTTCCCATCCTGTCCATGCTTGCTTCCGTGGCAGGGCTGGGTGCTCCTTGTCCATAGGATGCTCCTTGCCTCCCGCAGCCCTTCCAGCAGGGATTTACCAGCTGCTCCACGGCCGGTCTGGAACCAAGCAGCTCAGGGTGGTCCTCGAGGCTGGAGAAGTCCCTCGCTCCTGGGGCTGGTTGCCAATAAAAGCCAATGGCTGCAGAAGGCTCAAGGGGTTATTGCTCTGCCATGGTCGGGGCTGGCAGGGCCGCAGGGTTCCACCGCAGCCACCGCTCCTCCCGGGCCCACACGGTCCTGCCCTGCTCCAGGAGCGACGGCTCCTCACATGTTGGCTCTCTCCCGCTGCAGCCGCGAGTTGTAGGCTCGGGAAACCGTGTTCCAGGCGTCCATGTAGCGGTCCATGCACATGGCGATGCACTTCTGCGGGACACGGGGCCCTCAGCGCCTGCCCCCGGGGCTCGGCTGCCGCTGCAGCCCCCCCGGCCACCACC
Organism: Melopsittacus undulatus; assembly: GCF_012275295.1. Taxonomy (NCBI): domain Eukaryota; kingdom Metazoa; phylum Chordata; class Aves; order Psittaciformes; family Psittaculidae; genus Melopsittacus; species Melopsittacus undulatus. The sequence continues at coordinate 3,802,924 of NC_047545.1, forward strand.
GCGCTCACCTGCTCCGAGTTGTCCAGGGCTCCGCCAGGCTTCCCGATGCACTTCCGAAAGCACTTGTCCGTCATGCGCTGCCGAGAGAGGCCGTGAGGGGCCGCGGGCCCCGGCCCAGCCGGACCGTGCCGGCAGCACCGACCGCGATCGCGTTCTCCCTCCTCCCAGGGCCGGCTCCGTTCCCATCCCCGTCCCGATCCCCGGGGGTCCCCCTCCCTGCCCGGCACAGAGCAAGGCCGGGAGCCCCTCCTGACCTGCAAGAGCTCCTGAGCGTTGGCCACGGCGATCTGCACCTTCACCTGCTCCATGATGAGCCCCGGGTCCAGCTTCCCCCCCCCGCCGCCAGCCCCGGAGCTGAAGTCGGAGCCGAAGTCGGAGCCGAAGCCGCTCTCCATGGCGCGGGGTCGGCGCGGGCCGCACGCTGAAATGGCGGCGCGGAGGGACTACGGTAACCGGTGTGCACTGCGGCAGCTCCGGTCTCCCTCCGCCGAGCCCTGCGCGGGTGAAGCGGCTCCGGAGGTGAGGTCCTGGAGCGGGGGACACGGGGCCGCGGTGGTGGGAACGGGGGGGGTTGAACCATCACAGGCGTGCGGCCTGCGGCGATTCCTCAATGGGAGAGCGCTGAGGGGCTTGGTAGAGACAAATCGGAGTCAACAGCATCACGGAGTGAATGGGATGGGAGGAAGGAGACGGCGAGGCAGGATGAAGGAGATGGCGAGGTGAGGATGAGCTGGGCAGTAGCGCAGAGCTAAGGCCAGAACCGCGCTCATCTTCACCAGCTGGAGCCCACACTAGAGCACTGTGGAGCACAGTGCCCATCGCTGCACCCTGCAGTGCTCCTGTCCATTGCCCAGAGCATGGAACGGGTTGGAAGGGACCTTCAAGCTCCTCCAGCTCCAACCCCTGCCACGGGCAGGGACCCCTTCCACTGGAGCAGCTGCTCCAAGCCCCTGTGTCCAACCTGGCCTTGAGCACTGCCAGGGATGGGGCAGCCACAGCTTCTCTGCGCACCCTGTGCCAGCGCCTCAGCACCCTCCCAGGGAACAGCTTCTGCCTAAGAGCTCAGCTCAGTCTCCCCTTGGGCAGGTTCAAGCCATTCCCCTTGGCCTGTCCCTACATCCCTTGTCCCAAGCACCTCTCCAGGTTTCCTGCAGCGCCTTTAGGCACTGGAGCTGCTCTCAGGTCTCCCCTTCAGGAGCCTTCTCTTGTCCAGGCTGCCCCAGCCCTGCTCTCTCAGCTGCTTAGCCCCCAGGGGGGCTCTGGTCCCTTTTAGGAGTGCATTGTCCCATCTGGCTGCACACAGGACCCCCTCTCCTAGGAGGAACAATTTCCAACAGCCAATACGGGCTTTGCGTTGATTGAATGAAAGAAGGAAGCAAATAAAATGCAAAACATTTATTTGAGTGTGTTGTACAAAAAGGTTCCAGTCATAAAATGTATATTACAAATCATTGAAAAAAGACAAGACTTTTGGCATGCATATTCTAAAAAGAAAAAAAACAAACAACCACTTTGAAATGATAAAGTCTAGATCATTCCCTAGCTTTCACAAGTTCCATATGAACTTGTTAATCCTGTTCCAATTCAATTTGCAACCATTTTCACAACTCCTTTTAACAACTTGAACCTTCCAAACACTCTTCTGCAGCAGCTGATCCAGAAGCCAGTGAACCCCAGCAGTGACCTAGAACAACAGCCATCTACACAGAGATTGTGTTTAAAAACATGGAAAAAGAATAAAAAGCAATAAATCACAATTCAAGTCACAAGGCATCACTGTTGAACTGTAGTTTGTGCCCAGATGGGTAGCGTTTTGGCTTAAACTTGTTTCAAAGAGCTTACTGCTTCTCATTTTTAGTGTAGTGATTCTGGAATACACAATCACATCTACCTTTGATCAACATGGAATAGTTATTATGAACAAAGCAGGAAGTTTGGAAGTTCAAACCCGTTTTGGAAGTTCAAACTGAACTCCAAGTCCGTTCATTGTTTCTTTGAATATTAAGCATCCTTTTCACTGTCTAGACCTTAGCATTTCAAGAAAGGCATTACGTTTACAAATAATAATTGCATGTAAATATGGTCTTGTATAAAAAAACCACCACTTTTAAATTATTTTAAAATCGATTTAAAGCAAAGAATATTGAAGGGCAAATAAAATTCTGTTTCCCAGGCCATTGTAAGGGAGAAAAGAAACTCTCCAACAGAATTTGTCTAAAAACAATGCTTTGAACCAAATGCAATCGTCATCTCACCTTCCACTCACTGGTTTACAACAAGGCTTTGTTTCCTGTGCACACGGGGGTTGGACCCAACAGTGGCAATGAAATCCAGTATCAAATATGGATATGCCTTTGTTTAGAGATAAGACTTTCAAAGGAAGATACAAACAGAAGGGATAGAATGGCTTAAGAGCGAGGAAGTGGCTACAGGAGAGAGAAAACACACAGCATCAAAACCTTTCACAGCGAAGGAACGTTCTCAAATGTTCTGGGGTGTAGAGAGGGCTTCTACAAGCTTCTTCTATATCCTCTGTTCAGGTTGCAGTTAAAGGGCCTTTATACAGGAGAAGCATAAAAAGAGGGTGTACAAAAACCCCAGTAAAATCCCTGAACTGACCATGAGGTGTCCTGTTGCTCTAGGATAAACGTGATCTCCTTTCACAGTACACAGTCTGCTTCACACTGCAATACAACTGTCATGACCCATGCAAGCTGCAGACAAGTCCATCTGGCTTTAACATTACAGGTCATGGGAAGCAGAGGTTTATTTTCTTCCTGAGACTTGGTTCCTGCTACAGACTCTGCCAGCCAATTCCCATCTACTGGCAAACCAGCGCTGCAGATGAGCCATCGAATGCATCAGTGTAAACTATTGGCGCTGTCAGGGCAAATCTGGAGTAGCAGCAGCCTAAGTAGACACACCAGGAAATAAAGCTACACACAGGAATCACAGCCACATTGTTACTTGGAAATAATCACTGCAACACAACAGGTAAAGTCTCATATGGAAGTAAGTGAGGGAGAAAGAAGGGAATGAAATGTCAGAGGCTCTCTATAACCATCTGCAGGATGTCACGTTCCCAATGGTTCTGCAGAAGGATGAGTTATTCGGACACAAGTGTTGTCATACAGTACCAACTTACTAATTTAGGATTAGGTGGTGTGTGCTTATCATATTTTATATGATCTTATGATCTACACAATGTAAGGACTGCCTTAACTATTCTGCAGCAGTTCTACTGTTATTCCTTCCCCCTCTTAACCACTGAGAATTATTTAGGAATCATTTTGACTATTCCACCCAGAATAAAGTTGTTTGCTTATTTTTCTTGGAATAAGAACATCCATAGGGGGTAGTTACACTCAAGTAACTACTCTGATAAAAGCTTTACTGGTTAATGTCCCTTATCAGAAAAGCCTGAAAATACTTTGCCTCCTGACAAGTCAAATCTTTCTCCTTCAAGCTCTGCACCAGGTATCAGACACTGGAGAAGAAACACTGACTACGCTCCAAATTCTAGAGTGGTGTACACATAGGATTGAAGAAGTAAGGCAAGGGGACACTTCCATTACCCTGAAAAAATAAATTCTAGAAAGACAAAAAAAGTAATTAACAAATAAAAAACAAACCCACAACAAAGCAATGCTTTTTGGTTTGGTAAAGCCAAAAAACCTCCCAGGATGGAGCACCAGCTCCAAAGGGATAGTGCTGTTATACTGAAGCTCAGCGTCAAAAGCAAGAGGAAAGGATGGCACCCCGAGAAAATGCACCTGCAACAAAAAGTCCATGGAATACAGTAGTTTTTCTATGTCTTGTAATTTACAGCTTGGAACCATGGATCAGATTTTCAGTAGCCTGCAGACTGTTCCTGAAGGGCACAGTGCCCATCACAAGATCTGCAAGCACCAGTCCTTAAGGCTGCAAGACGACACATTCCCCATACAGTAGCTGTTAAGAAAACTATGGCTCAGGTAGCAAAGAGGTTTTCCCTCGTTGGAGCTGCCTTTCCCAGCCCGTTCTTTACAGGAGAAAAGAACAAAAATCACAGGAAAAAATACGAATGAACTATACACTCACTGCATTAGGATTTAAAGATCCCAGAACAGTTTACAGGACAATCTTAAAGCAGAATAAGCAATCTGAAAACTGGCCAATGTAAAAAAAAAAATCAAACACATAAATACAGATCTTTAGGGAAAAGAAGAAAAAAAAAAGAAGGCAAAAAGCCCTCAACCATCATTTAAAGTATGTTCTAGAAGCTGTGGGTCAGAAAAGGAAATGCTGTCCAGTGGTTGGAAGGTGCATTGCAAAAATGCTTTTACATTGATTGCATTCATTTGTCTAACACCTAATTTAGAAAAGGTAATTGATCACAGTATGTCTGAGAAACATAATTCCACTAAATACATTTGACAGAGACGTGATTTACTACATATTTAACCTTCTACTCAAGCAGAGTGGGAAAATTACCTTAGAAAACCAGCCAAGTACATCAATGGAGTTATCCCATTAGCCCAAACAGCCAAACTTTCATAGCACTTTTCTGTAATGGATTCTCTGATAATGGTTTACAATGTAATTGTAAATACCCATTAATTTCTGGACTTCAGTCATCCCACTCAAATAGAGAAAGTAGCATCTTTAATTTATTTCTAAATGGCAAAATAAATCCATAAGCTTAACCCCCCCCCTTTTTGTTCCCACCCTGCTTGCATTACAAAGCCATCAGTCAAAGCCACTAAACTGACTTTCTAGGTTATATCTGTCAGTCACAATAATGTTCAGAGAACATAATGTCCAAAAGCCACCGAAAACACCCAAACCTTGTAGCTTGTTCGATGAATCTAAACTACTTGAAGGACAAGATCAGAGTTCAAGAATGTAGGTAAAAACAGGAGTCTATGCTGGCATCAACTGGTATCCAAATTTTGTATCCAAAGCTAATAACTAGTGAAAAAAACCCCACATTTGCTTGTACAGTAGCAAATACATTCTTTGGAGCAGTCAAGGCCTTTTCCAAGTGCTTAAAGATGTGCTACTGTAGGAATACTAACCCTGATAGGAGTCAAGAGTTTGCAGAGGAGTGTAGCAGAAGAAACCTTAATTCAAAGGGACACTGTCAGACACAGAATGCATCATCCTGAACCAAAAACCATCTGCTACTCATAGAAAGCATTTATTATAAAAAGCATTATTGTCCCTTCACTTCCTGTTAGAATTGACTTTAAGCATTTGAACACCACAAAGCAATGCTAGCATCCTAAGCAGCAGTTCCTCTTAGCTTTTTAAAGAGGTTCTTAAACTATCTGTAGTATTCTGTAAATGCTCCTTAAGATACCTGACAATGCCCCTTTGACTCTAAGTATGGACAAGCTGCATCCAGCTCTAATTAAAAAAAAGAGGACATTTATGCAGGATACCCTTTAAAATCCCTAATATTTATCATTGCCAAAAGTAAAAACATTTTCAACATCCAAAATCATCATCATTCTGCTTAACGCTGAATATGTCAAAAGTGTTAAATCATGATACTTCATGTCGTAACGACTGCACATCACAACCTGCATCCATGATTTAACAAGGTCTCATTGGTGACAATGTCAAAATCCCCCCAAAACAAAACAGTTAAAACTCTGGGTTGGACACTTCCACACCTTAAGGTGTAGTGTATATTCAGTAAGCAGAAGCCTTCATCCTCAATCTTCTGGAATAATGATACGGAGCTAAAGGTGTTGACACTCAGATATTTGTACCAGTGTCAAACCTTAGGTTAGGACAAGATGTTCTGGTCCCAAGTCTCCAGCACAACTTCCCTTTGGTTCCTTCCCTGGAGGAGCACTTTTACATGAATGTTGGGTCTAATTTTCCTAAGCTGGGCACTGCTGAGGATACCAGGCAAGATTCCTCCATGATTTAAGCAATGGTAGTAACATTGTGGGAATCTCTCCTGGGGCCCTACAGGTGAACATGCTTTCCTAAACTTCCTTTTGGAATTTATCCTGGCTATATCTGCAATTATAGATTTACCACACACTCCAGGAATCTCAACCCATTTCTGCTGCAGGTTCATACATAAGACTTTAAACTCTGGATATGGGAAAAAAAACAACATTCCACTCTAGTGTTTCAACAAAGGTGAGGGGGAAAAATCTACTAAAAACTCTGGCAGTTTGGTTCAGGAAAAGGGGTTTTTTTTGTGTTTTCTTTTTATAAAAATGTACCAAGAGTAAACTTCAAAGAAATCAGATGATGCATATAAAAATAGTTTTCAGTGGCTCTGGAGGGAAAAAAATAGCCAAAATAAAAAGAAAGAAATGGGGAAAAGAAGCAAACAGTAATTTTCTTTGTTTCTTTCTTCACATCACAGCGCATCCTCTGGAGGTTGTTCTGGGATCGCCCTAAAATAAGACAGACAAAGCTGAACTCAGTTCTTGCTGGCTTTTCATGTTGCAAGCCTGGACTCTGGTTATATTGAAGTAATAGCACAACTTTAGAGAAAGCACCACGTACATCACAGCCTATTGCCAGGTTTGAGACACTGCTGGTCTCCTTGGGGTTTGCTGGTTAATCTCCATCCTTTTAACACGGATACAGATGACCAATGCCAGCTGAGATGGCATTAGCTTTACAGCAAACTCAAAGGATGCTTCTGTTGGAAAGAGCTCTGTGCTGCACAACTGCTCTATACTCTGCCACTGCTGGTCAGGTGGTTCACAGGCTTATGAATATTTTACATATATATATATAGTTAATATATAACTAAGGCTTATGAAGATGTAAGGGATCATTAAGAAAATTGAGTTCATTTCAGACGTGGCAGATATATACTCTTATGCCTGATTAATCCAACAAATGAAACACAAGGTAAATATCTGGTCTGCATCTTATTACCTGTTGGTTGAAAAGGTCTTCCTCTCCAAACTCTGCTTCATCCTCTTCCTCTTCGTTCTCTCGCACAACTACTGACTTAGTGACACTTCTCACTGCAACTTCCTACACAAAAAGACAGAGAAGGAGGTAGCAGTAGTCTATAGCTACCTTCAGCTTTTGCTATCCCATCACAGTACAATACCCCTATTAAATTTTGGAGGGTTTAAAGCAACTTGCCCTAGAGATCTAACATTAAAAACAATTCCAGCCCCCAAGGGTTTGGATAAGGGGGGAGACCTTAAAATCAGGATTTTGGCATTGTCATCCCCCAGTGCCCTCCAAATGAAGGGCTCTGGGAGCTAACCCAGCCCACAGCTTCTTCCTACCTCTCCTTCGGAGTTGACAAGGTACGTGCGGATATTTCCTCCGGTGCCCCAGCTGCCTTGATTCTTCCACACGAGAACAGAAGGGGGGCTATGGGATACTCCTGCATCTGCACCCCAAATCTAGTGAGAAAGGCATTCCGTAATTAGCTGGTGATGCACCTTTTAGTTTTATATATACAAAGAACTCCCTAATTCTCCTACTTCTTCTTTGCATGCTGGTTTTGTTTCTGAATTCCAGTGGCAGTTTTATACCATTACTTGTAGTAAGATATTATTCTGTCTACAACAAAAGATAACAGTGGCCATAAGAAAAAACAACTCTCTACTGTTGCAATTATCAATTATTTTCTTAACATACAAATTTATCCTCCCTGCCTCAATGAATCTACCCCATGGAGTCAAGGCAAACTGCAGGTTCTAGTGTAGCAATTTCATCTTTATATGTATCCAAGTAAGATGCATATGGAAAGAGCTGGAATTGATCCAAAGAAAGTAATCTTTTTCCTCTGAAACTGCATCTGTTGCAATAATATGCAACATATTACGCAAGCAAAATACACCAGGGGAGGAAAGTAGCTGTTCTGCTACAGTTAAGGCTGAGAACACTCAGTTGTAACTAAAGTTTACAAGACTGAAGGAATGCTCTAAAACATTCTATTTCATTAAGAGATTGAGCAGGGTTCCTGTTCCTAAACCTGGGTAAAGATGTCTGGAAACCAAAACCCACCCAAAACCACCTTTTCCTTCAAATTTCTCTTGTGCCCAAATTGGTTTTAAATAGCCAAGAGTTTCACATAGTAATTTCTGTTCTGCATTTTTGTAACTGAAATCCTGCTCCTCTAAGATAAGATCCATGAAACCCTAAGTTTCACATCAAATCAGGCTGGATTCTACAACTGTTCTACAACTGCCTCAGTATTGCTAAAAGGAGTACATGGTTGACATACTGTGAGCAGAACTTACTGTTACAGTCTGCCCAGCTCTGAGGATATACTTAGGAGTAAACTTGTAGGCAATTTCTTCTCCATCTCCAATTTGTCTTTTCAGTCGCCAGTTACCCAAAGACTGATCCTAATGGAGAGAGTCATCAGGTTATTTAGGGTGAGCAAAAAGAAGCAGAGGCACCAGAGCTTTCTCTGGGTCTGTTATTAAAATAATGTGAATATGAATTTACATGGTTGTTAAACATCTGCATTCTAACTTGGAAGTATTTTTCTATACCCACTCATAGTCTCAAGTGTAAATTCCATCGGGTCATTCAGCAAAATTGAAAAAGACACAAATTTCAGACAAAACCATTCTGCCAGAGCCAGCAAAGCTATTCACAAGAGCAAGGTACCGGCACAGGGACATTTGGGACATATACTATGTTCTCTTCCTGCAGCAAACACCACACATATTAGTACATTGTAAAGTTCAACTTGGACTCCTGTTGGTTCCTTGGTCCCTGTTAATGCCTGCAGGATGCTGCACCTTGGGAAGCTGCTCCTGTTCTCCAAGTGACTCCTCCTACTTGTGCTACAAAAGGCTGTGCCATTTCAATTCAGCTCCTCCTTGGTCTCCAGCAGTTTTGCTGATACTCACCTTCTCTGAGTTATTCTTCAGTTGAACATATTTGCCCTCCAGGTCTATCTCCTCTATGCTGATACTTCCTGTAGCTGAAGCTTGCTGGGACATTTGGAAGCTACTGCTGCTGCTACTGCCGCTGATGCTTCCAGTGCCAATCCCACTGGTTCCACTGCCTGAAAGCTCCTCTGTCTCAAGCCGTTTTCTCTTGCCTCGGGAAGAGCGAACCAGTGAAGTGCTGCTGCTGCTGCTGCTGGAGGTAGCCCGAGAGACTGTCACACGGGAGGAGGGACTTGGAGACAGCTTCAACCTTAACACAAGGAAGCAAGAATTTGAATTAACGCATCCAGGGGACTGCACACCAAGCAGGAAGTCCACAATATACTCAGGAACCAGGCTGTAATAGGCAAGCAGCAAAGCATAAAGGAGCCTCACTGTGTGTGTCAAGAGGGCTGAATACAAGGAGCAGGGTAAGGGCAGGACGTAGTTATCCATCCCTGAGAAATTGCTCGGTAGCATGATAATGTGATGTGGAGAGCAGTGCTGATGAGAGCTAGACAGCTTGCTTAGCCCTCCCCTCCAGCATATCTACTACAGAACACACTGTTCTTAAGCCACATGATTTAAAAACTTAGAAGTATAAGCACCTGAATAAAAAGAGAAGATGAATGTCTGCTTTTGAGAGAGCTGGGCTGATTCAGTCCAGAGAAGAGAAGGCTCCTGAAAGGGAGACCTTAGAGCAGCTCCAGTGCCTAAAGGGGCTACAAGAAACCTGTAGAGGGGCTTGGGACAAGGGCCTGTAGGGACAGGACAAGGGGAATAGCTTTAACCTGACATACAACCCAAACCGTTCTGTGCTTCTGTGAATGTTAAGCATGGAATGATATATTGCACTGTACTCTGAGAACATTATAAAAACCAACATATAGTGTTCAGAGAACACCTGCATGTGTTTTACGTAACTGTTCCATACAACACATTGTCGGGTGAAGCCAGTATAACTTTACTGAAACCAAAAGCATAAGAAATGCAAGTAACTCCTGTGAGTCCTAAGAAAAGAACAGGGTATCTGTATATACCTTTCCTCTTCTCCTTCCAGGAGCTTGCGGTAAGCGCTGATCTCCATGTCCAGTGCTAATTTAACATCGAGCAGCTCCTGGTACTCTGTAAGCTGCTGCTGCATCTGGTCCCTCATGTCTGTCATTTCCCTCTCCTTTGCATCTAGCATCTTCCTAAACTTCTCCCGCTCGCCAGCCATCATTTCCTCCAGTTCACGAATACGATCTTCTGCTGCACTGGCCTGGGAAGACAGCAAAGGAAAACCCACTTGGTATCTATGTTGGTACAGGGAACAAGGTAAAAATTCAACTCCCTCCCAGATGAACATAAAATGAGAGCCCACTTGCAGCACTGTGTGCAGTTCTGGTGCCCTCAGCGTGAGAAGGACATGGAGCTGTTGGAGCAAGTCCAGAGGCCATGAGGATGATCAGGGGGCTGGAGCTCCTCCCATATGAATATAGGCTAAGAAAGTTGGGGCTGTTCAGCCTGGAGAAGAGAAGCTGCATGGAGACCTCAGAGCAGCTTCCAGTGTCTGAAGGGGGCCTACAAAAATGCTGGAGAGGGGCTCCTTCACAAGGGACTGTAGCAACAGGTAAAGGGGTAATGGGTTTAAACTGAAACAAGGGAAGTTCAGGTTGGATATAAGGAAGAAGTTCTCTGTGAGGGTGGTGAGACACTGGCACAGGGTGCCCAAAGAAGTGGTAAATGCTCCATCCCTGGCAGTGTTCAAGGCCAGGTTGAACAGAGCCTTGGGCCATCTGGTCTAGTGTGAGGCAGGGAGCTGGAAGTAGATGATCTTAAGGTCCTTTCCAACCCAACCCATTCTATGATTTTGCTCCATAAAATTCAGGAAGTACTAAGGGACAGAAGTTCATATATCCAAACAACACAGTGCTCTGTAATAGAGGAGAAAGCAATTTCAGTCCCCTTACCTGTTTCTGAAGGCCAGAAAGCTGGTAGCTGAGAGCTTCTATTCTCATGCGAGCCTCCTTCAACTCCTCTCGAGCTGCACCAGCAGCTTTGTCATTTTGGTCAGAGGACAGTTTGGCATTCTCCAGCTGGAAGGCAAGGTTTAGACAAGTCACTTGCATTGATTTAGATAAGTCACTTGCATTGATTTAGATAACCTGCAAATATCCTTTTGGAGGAAGAACTGGACTACTGACACAAAAGCCCTTACAGCAGGAAACATCGTCGCATTGGCCATTGCATGACGCTCACTATTCTTACTGTGTCCTCTGCAGTGACCAACACCTCCATGCTTTGTCTCACAAAGAGACCTTTCTTGGCTAAAGCTATTCCTGGCTATTACCACCCTGAAAATGCATCTGTGCACAAGCACCAGAGGAGTCATCAGAACAATGGGACAAAGCTTCTTCCAATTTTAATTACTTGTCTCCTTAAAGACAGCAGTGCTGATGGAAAGGGTTTTATCTCTGCAACTGGACATCCTGTCAGACTGTGGGTAGCAGGAGTTACCTTGGCCTGATAGGTCTGCTCAAGCTCCATTTTGTACAGCTTGACTTGTTCATCATGTTGATTTCGCAGATCCTCCAGGGCCTGAGTCATTTTGGATTCATACTCCTGCTGGCGACTCGTGTCCACCTCAACCAGGCGATGTTCATGACGTTTTCTTGTCTCCCTTATTTCCTGCACACACAAGGGGGACAAGTTACCACATGAGGGTAAACAGTACAAGCAATTCCATTCAGACAACAATTAACTACTTCATTCCTAATTAGTATATAGAAGCTCCAGTGCTAAAGGCATTTAAGCCTAAGCATTGCTCTGTGTACTAACAGATGCAAATTACAGTTCTCATTTAGCAGGATCTAATTCTTAAGGGATCTACAGAAGTTAAAATAGGGGGAAATGGGCAGAAGAGAACATGATTTTTTACATAGTGAAGAGATCCAATCTGCTGCATTACAAACCCTTTCCTTCTCAATATGCATCCCTACAGTACAATAGCAGTCTACAAGGAGCCAGATAAAAGTTAACCCCTTCTGTGACCATTACACATATTGAATATATATAGAGAAAAATCTGCATCTTCAAGTTTCACTTTTAAGCATATGCAGATTTTCTGTCTCATTCTATATACTGGATGACCTCTACTCATCAGAGCTGGTGCAAGTAGGGAGCAGGGCCATGCAAAGAGGTCCAGAGAGAGGGAACAGGACATTCCCTTTCCCAGAGTAGTCAGCTGCTACATAAACTCACATGCTCATGGAACAATACCTCTGTCATTCAGCTCCACCACTGCTTTACCCTGTAACTCTGGCAAAACCTTTGACTATTTTATTACTCCATCCATTCATAGCAAGGGTAATACTGATTTTCCCTACCTGGACTAGTTGGTAACTGCTTACAGTCAGCTTGAGTAAAAGCTGCCTAAACTTCAGACTATGACGACTTTATTAGGTTGACAATACCTCCTCAAACACATTCTTCCTGAAATCCAGATCCTCTTGCAAGCTCTGGCACCGATTCTCCAGGTCCACACGCATGAGGGTCTCCTTCTCCAACTGCTTCTTAGCCACAGCGTGGCCATCTTCAGCCTAGGCAACAGTTTTCAAGGTAAAGATCTAATTTTGTCTGGACCCCTGTTCTTGATCCATAATCCCTTTATGGTCTTCATTTGCCATCTCTGGACCAATTATTCACACATCTAATGACAAGCCATTTAAAGCAAACAAAAAGCCCAACAACAAAACCCCAAATAAAACAAAACCCACCACAACAAAAGAAAGTGTGTGCAAGCTTATGAATATTTAAACAAGCTTTTGTGTTTGTAGACCAGTTATTTAAAACATAGGATTATTTCAATACAGGATGATAATGGAGCTGAGGATTATTAATTCCTCAAGCACAATACATTCTGTAGGTTCTTCTTGCTAGCACCACCCTACTGGGTACTCTAACCTAAGTCTGAATTATGCAGGACATTATGAAGGACCACATTTACTATCTGATATCTCATGACTATACAAACACCTACCAGAAAGTTTCAAATAAAAGCTTTTGACTAGTAACATTTCTAAACCATGATGTTGCTCTGGTTGTTTTAGACATTTCTTGCTATTTAGTTTTATATTCAAGAGGAGCAAGAAAAGGTTCAGCAGTAAGAGAGATGGATCAATTATGTCCAGATTACAAATTAACTGCAAAGAACACCACATGTGACAATACAGAGCCTGGAAGCAGTCACAGCCATACCTTAGCAAGCTGGGCTCTCAAATCAGCCACCTCTGCCTCCAGACTACGTTTCTCATTCAGGACAGTGTTGAGTTCTGCTTCACTTCTATGGAACAGCACTTCAAGATCCTTAATGCGACCCTGAGCCACAGACAAATCTGCATCTTTCTTCTTGTAGCTAAAAACAAAAGTTCATTACATTTATTAAGTGGGTGCTCATGTGTCTGGTGCATGCCCTGGTTACTACTACAGGTACTTTGTTATGACATGCATTTTATCAGGATAAGTATACCACTAACTACATGGCTTCTACAGTAACCTGCAAGTGCAGCTAATGAAAGCATAGTAAATGCCTCTTAAAACTCACAGCTAGTACCAATGTGTTGTAATTGTATTGCCTAGTAAAAATGTCATGGGCAGGCAAGAATAAAATTGGAAAGCAACTCTGCCAGCTAAAAGATGACAATAAAGCAGCTTCACACACAAGGTGTGGAGTATTTTGTCATCTCAGTGCTGCACAGCACATTTAATTGCTGACATCTATCACTTTGGACTACAGCCCCTGAGAAGCACATCCATGTATCCCAGAGGCATATGAGCATTCCCAGTGTTTTGTACTTGATGTGGCCAAGCCCATTCCTCAAGATGTATTCCCACCTAAAGTAGTAAAGTAATTCACTGTGGAAATGTGGTCACAGGAATAAACCAGTCTTTCTCAGCAGTATGCATTATGAGCAAAGCAGCTCTGGTCACTCTGAATATGATTATTTGAGCTGTTAGGTCCAACTCACAGACACTATCAAGGTCATCTTCCTCCTGCCCACCAATTACTTGTCTATCTTTTCCTCTAACATACTGACTTTCTGCAGCTTCTCTGAGTGTATGTCATTATGTTATTGAAAACATGGGGTTTTCTATGAAGCAATATGTCCTTGCTGCAGTTTAAGCTCACTCTAATCTCACACCAAGAACACAGGGAATGGCTTCTTGTCTTTTCCTTTTAGACCATCTTAAAATTCATTTTCCTTGGTGTAATCTCTGAATCTGTTTTCATTTCCCTGTAACCAATTCTTTTAATTAGTCCAATCTGTTTGTATGAATTCTGTTCTGCAACATACGTGCAGTGTCTTCAAGCCCAGCAGCTTGCAGGAAATATATAGACAAAACAAAACACAACTTCTACCCTAAAAACAGCTATTCAGCAGCAATCAAAGTCTTTGAAACAGACCCTCCAGACACAGGCCCCTGTATCACATGTGTTATGCAGTAAACCAACTCACTGTAAATGCAGACAATCAGATCTGGAATCATAGTATCATATAATTATAGATCAGTCTATGATTATAGGATTCCTTTTATAACTACTTAGATGCAAATGAAGGGAGACGGCAGACTTATAGTAGGACTGTACTGGCACTACTGGATTAAAACCAATTTTATATCCATATATTAATTTTAAAAAAGAAGTTTCAACTGCTGACCAGGATTTGGTTATGAAAACTCCCTGGTGGGAATGGAAATGATGGATTACAGTTGGCCTCAGCAGCCAGTTTATCAGGCCAATTCTCTTTGATTCAGACTGAACAGCAGGATTTTAAAGTACACTTGATACAAGATCTTCTTCCAGCACACTGACATTTTAGCTTCGTGTGTTTTTAAGGCAACACTGCTTCCGTATTCCCAAATTCCTTAAGGCCACCCTTTTCCTTCATTTCTGCCATGAGTCAGTGCAGTGAAGCAGATTATAAAACTGATAACGTTTAAAAGTGAACCTTCCTTGGATGGGTCAGTTTTAACTTAGTTTCCCAATCTGGTTTACTGACCAGCTTCCATCATGCATGGTCACATAACCAGAAATACAAGAGGACAGAAATAGGCACAACTAATCTTTTCTGCCTCTAGATGTCTGAACTGCCCAACTCAGAGTATATTGATTTTGTTTCTACAAATACATTTGTGAATATACTGGTCAGATTATCTGCCCTGATGAGCTGTACCAACAAGCCTCTATCTTCTCACTGATCTGCGATGCATCCAAAAGGCATTAGGAAGAACCAGTAGTATCATTCCCACTGCAAAAATTGCCCTTTCCAATGTAAAAAATCATCATCTTGCATCATGGAAGATTTTCCTTACTTTTTGTTGAACTCCTCAAGTTCTGCTCTCAGTTTTCCTATTTCAATCTGTAGTCTGGCCCTCTCTTTGGCAGTTTCATCCAGAACTCTTCGAGCATCAGCCAGTTCAGATTCATAGAGACTCTTGATTCCACTCACCTAAGGGGAAGAAAGTATTCAGATATGAGAATAACCCAAAGATTAACAGTCCAAGAAGGGACCTTAAAGCTCCTCCAGCTCCAACCCCTGCCAGGGCAGGGACCCCTTCCACTGGAGCAGCTGCTCCAAGCCCCTGTGTCCAACCTGGCCTTGAGCACTGCCAGGGATGGGGCAGCCACAGCTTCTCTGGGCACCCTGTGCCAGCGCCTCAGCACCCTCCCAGGGAAGAGCTTCTGCCTTAGAGCTCAGCTCAGTTTCCCCTTGGGCACCTTCAAGCCATTCCCCTTGGCCTGTCCCTATAGGCCCTCATCCAAAGCCCCTCTCCAGGTTTCCGGGAGCCACTTTAGGCACTGGAGCTGCTCTAAGCTCTCTCAGCCTGGCTCCAGAGCAGAGCTGCTCCAGCCCTCGTAGCATCTCCTTGGCCTCTGGACTTGCTCCAACAGCTCCAGGTCCCCCCCCTTGTGGTGTAGCCCCAGGGCTGGACGAGGACTGCAGGGGAGGTCTCCCCAGAGCACAGCATGCTGCTCATGCTCTGCGGGTGCAGCCCAGCACACAGGGGAGTTCTGGGCTGCTACATGCTATTGCTTCTATGAAAGGACATCAGGACAACTATTACTAATGTAAATTCAGAAAACAGAGCAATCAGGGAGTGAGAAGAGCCAAAAGCAGAATGCACCATCTTTAGGAAGAGACATTTCATTACAAAGCATGAAACACAGGAACAACAAAGCAAACTGTGCTATTCCTTGGAGTGCCTATTCCAACATCACAGTGGCTCCAATGCCAGACTCAACCATCTGGTCTTCAAAAAGACTGATTAAAAGCAGTCGGGATATAATGAAAGCTCCTGATACAGACTATAGTCTCCTAAAGCTTCTGAAATTAACTAAAATATGACAGTGTAAGGGCTGAGAAGCCTTAGTTTATAAGCAAACCACACACCAGATCTGATTTGGCTGTCTACCCATGCAGACTTACTACTTTCTTTTTAAAGAATTCATTCTTTCAAGCTTTATTCTACTTAAGCTTGGGGTTTTTTTACTCCATAGTTGATAGTCAGTGGTTGTCTATGGCACAAGCCACCTTCTACTCTGTATTATCAGTTACAAGATATAGGAATTTCTACAAAGAGGTGTACCATAACTACGCTGAACTCTTTCATACAGCACCAAAACAATGCTATTCTGAACAGAGGATAAACATCTCATGCAACTCCTGTATAGGGAGAATGTCATTAGCTGGAGCTGAAAATTGCCTGACAAAAGCTGTTTCAGAACCTGTTGGTAAAAAGAGACCCAGAGACTGTGCTTCTTAATTAGAAAGAACTGATTCATTCATGGCATAACCAGTGTGGTAGCTTAGTATGGATTTTATTCATGTTACCCTCATCTCTGCTCTTATGCCAGTAACAAACATTAGAAGGAAACACACAGCTCCAATTCCAAGGCCAAAGTGTTAGTCAAAAAGCCACTTTCACTGGCATTTTAAGGTAAAGCACTGAACAATAACCAAGAGGTAAGGACACAGTGCAACTTCCTGCAGAGGCAACAGACAGCAATGAGCAGGAACACCTTCAATCACTGAAAAGAGGAAAAAAGAAAGAAAAACCCTTGCCAGAACTCTAACAATAGGATGCAAAGAGAATATGGATTTATGATAACACCAATAAAAGTTTTAGATTATCAAACTGAACTGGAGAACACTTCAAGGTGGGTTTATTCCTTGTGCCAGACTTTCCCTTTGGTTGCAGGGGTCTGGGATTCCTGAAGACTGGTCTGTTAAGAAGACAATGAGTACATGAGCCTTCCTTATGCCCAAGTTTAGTTTGGACCTCCCTGCTCATGCATACAGTCTCCTGCCACTTTTGCTCCACTTCCCGATTGTTGGGATGGACCACTCTCGAGCCTGAAGGCCATCCTTGAACATCAACCCAGCTTTGATGGACCCCCTTTGCTCTCTAGGGCTGTAACCCATGGAATTCTACCAAGCAGAGGCCTGAGGCAGCTGAAGTCTACTCTCCTTGTTTCCAGAGTTGTGGTCCTGCTTTTTGCGCTGCTTCATCCTCTACAGATCCCAAACTCAACCACATCATAGTCACCTCCCTTCCTTATTTATTAAATATTAGGTACCACAAAATACCTAGCACAGCACAAAAACTAGGGCATGTGAGGCTTGTCCCAGTTGACTTAAGGAGGCCTCATTTACCTCTTCTTGATCAGGTCAGTAGCAGACACATCACATCACCCTGTCTTGGTCAGAATTAGTAGGCAGACCAACAGGTTCCCAGCTAGCTCCTAACCTGTCTTCAGGCAGAGCTCTCAGCATTCCCATTGTTCTCCCTCCCCACCTTCCTGAAAAGCCTGTATCCATCCATCCCAGCACTCTAGTTGTGTGAGCTATCCCTGATCCCAGTGAGACCACAGATGCGTAACTGCCCACAGACTGCTTGCTCCTTGTCTGCTCCCCATGCTGCACACACTGGTTTTTCAGAGAAGCACACAAGTGATGACTCCTCCATGCAGGGCAGGAGAGTTCCCCACAAGTTCCATAGGCACTTCCTTCTTCATGCACCCATGCTTGGGCTGTTCCCATTCCATCCCTTTTCTGTTGCTTTCTCTTCTGCTTGCACAGCCCCAGGCCTTTTTTGCTTGCTTTCCCCATCCACCAGTTCCTCACCTCAGAGGAATCTCTCCCTACCCCACCATTCCCATATAAAGTTCTTAGCAGGCTGACCAGCCCTGCTGGCAAGGAAAAGTTTGCCTACTTAGTCAGGTGGATCCTACCTCTTTGAAGGAGTCATCAATCCTGAAAGACAGTTCTGTGGTGGTAGAAACCAAAATCCTGTTGTCACCAGCAGTGCCACAGCCCAGTGTCACTCGCAGAATCACAGCCTGGCTTGGGTTGGAAGGCATCTTAGAGCCCATACTCTTCCAACCCCCTGCCACAGGCAAGCACACCTTCCACTAGAGCAGGTTGCTCCAAGCCCCAGCCAACCTGGCCTTCTCTTCCTGCAACTCTTCCTGCACAGAGGCCAAGTTGAGCATCCTACAAACTGCACGATGAAGGTGCTCCCACGTTTTTTATCCTCTTTTGCCAAGAAAGGAACCTCTAAGTTTACAGTTGGGCCACACACAAAACAAGGAAATAGCATATAGAGAACAAGAAACTAAAGAAGCTTCCACAGCACTGTCTGAAAGGCTGCTGCTCCTCAACCTACCAACCTGTGCTGGGAGCACTCCGAGCTCACTGTGCAGCGGTTCAAGGATAGACACAAGAACACAGACTGTCCCATGGCAGTATCTTGAGAAAAGCTGCAAGGCTTCTCAATGAAAACACAGGAAACATGCCAAGAAGGCAATGAACATGCTAGGAAAGAAGCCCCATCCAACTACAAGTAAGTCCAGACAAATTTAGTAATAAAACATTAATCTCATAACATGCATTTACATGCTAAATGTAAGCATATTCCCACTATGTGTGGCTCAATATGTTCTTACTCATCCAGTTTTGGACTGACAAAGAGCTGCCAGTCAGCTATGGCTCAGACTCACCCAGAATGTGAGTCAAGTTCTCCAGAACAATGATGATGTGTGTTGTGGACCACCACCATCACCTCCCAGATGATGTTTACAGTGCTAGAAGACCATTTAACCCCATGTCTTGGAGGCTACAACTCCTGAGTGAGCTATCATCCATGGCAGCATCTGAACACGTATTTTGCAGGTGGCAACACTACACCTACTACATCTCCACTCCTCCTTTCTGCGGGTGAGAACCGTGGGATGTTTCTCCCATGCCCATCAAAGCATCTTTTCTGGAGGGCTGCAATCGTAAGCATTGCAGAGGAGGCAGGGGACTTAGTAGAAAGGGAACTGAGGAGAGCTCTAGCTACCTTTTTCCTCTCAGCCCTTCCAGTATTTCCCCCTCCCAGCCTCACAAATGAGGTTATTGTAACAGTACCCACAGCACAGTGAGAAGAGCATCAGTCATATACTAGAGAGGTGAAAAACAAGGGGATGAGCGAAATTTCTCTTGTCATAGACTAAGCTAAGGGGACTCATGCAAGAGAGCAAGCAAGAAATCAGCACAACCACAGGTTCATCCAGCCACACAAAGTACTCTTTAGGACTTACTGCTATACATTTTTAGTTCTCTAGAGGCCTACTGCACACAAGCAGAGATAGAACAGCATTGGACAGTTAGGAAAAGCAGGAAAAGGGGTTATAATTGGCAGAGGACTAAAGATGAATCAACTTCTGTAAAGTTTATTTTCTTTGCTGTTAAGAGGTGGCAGCTTTGTGCTCCTCAAGAAGAGCCATGAGGCAGCTGTGGTCTGTAGGACAAAGGAGATTGCCCAACAGAGGAGAAAGTGGCTGCTTCCTTTTACCTTCTGCAGACTGGTGACTAAAACAATGAGGAAAAAGAACATTCCAAGCAGCTGATGATTAAAGAGTGACTATGGTCCTTGCCCAAACAGCATCAAGCAGGACTTCACTCATCTCAAAGATATTCCCCTAAACCAGAGCTTTGAGAACAAGCTCAGAAATGCCACCCCTTTGTTCCCATGCATGCAGGGGTGGGAAGGAGCACGTCAGAAACGATCCCACGCCAGCCCCTTTCTCAGACATAGTTACTGTGGGATACTGGAGTGACAAGCAATGAACAAACATCTTATGATACCATGCTCTTGTCTACTGTTGGTCATCGCAGTCCTCGGCTTCCCATTTGCCTTGGACTATAGATCCATCACCTGCACTCAAAGGCAGAAGGCTCAGGTGTCAACACAGAGCCCACTGGTGAGCAGTCACTCCTGTTTGCCATCCCACAACATGCATCATTGCATCTACCAGCAGCAGATCATGGTCCCTGCCACTAATAGAGCAAAGCTGAAAGTATAACAATGTTTAGACAGCTAAAAAAAATAAGAAAAAAATCAGAATAAAATTTACACACAGCTGAGGACAACAAAGGGGAATTTACCTTGAACACCCTGGGAAAAGGAAATACTCTATTTCAAACATGCAGAACAATATAAAGGTGTATATATATAATGATGTAGCTAGAACAGTGCCATTACCACAGGACTACACTTAACTGTGCTTCTACACAGAGATTCTTTGGGCTGTGTTTATTTTTATGGGGTTTTTTGTTTGGTTTGGGGGTGGTTTTGATTAGTATCTTACTTCATGCTAAGCCTAATCACTTTATAAATGTGATTTCCAATAAACTGTACCAAGTATACCAAGAAAAGTGAATTGTCAGCAGAAAATCCAGTTTGCTGGATAGGTCCTGAAAGGAAAGGATTCCTCTATTCCAGTAAACCCCAAATCTGACAGTTTTACTGCTCCCACCACCCACCAGCCTGCATAGTGAAAAAAGAAAACTGAATGGCAAAGCAAGCAAAGGATTCCTATCAAAATCATCAAGTTTAATTTCTGATTACTACATCCAGAATTGTTAACACAGAGAACTGCCATTAGGAGTTGTTTTATGCTTGTATTAAAAGTCAAATGAGATTGTATCTATGTTGTCTGCTTGTCCTCTTGTTACTCATTACATGTGTGCTGTCAAGGCCTGCTGCATTTGAAGTGCAGTAAAACTCTTTCCAGCCTCCAGCAATCTACGACTTAAAAGCTCCCTGAATCAGAGGTGGTTATTTTGTTTATAGCACGATTTCACATAGGATAAGTGATGCAGCCATGCTTTATGGTTAGCAATATCTAGTTATCTTGAAAACATGGGAGTTACAGCATTAAGTGGTACAAAGGGACTTCAAAGGCACTTCAGTCCTGGGTGCACAGACTGCAGGTAGGGCAACTATTCCCAGAACAAGACGCTATCATATCCAGTCTGCTTAAACTAAATGAATTCAAAACCTCCTCCCAGCCCAAGCAGCATCAAATCAGACCCTTAAAGGGGGGATGAAAAAGAAAAAGGGAGGAAAAAGTAAAAGCCTACACAGTGGCACAGTGCAAGCTGCAGCAAAGGCTGCTATCTACAGGCTTCCCACTGAAGCTTAACTTCATCTCAGAGGTGGGCCACCTCACCTTGCAGATTAACTCCACTACACGATGTAGAGGGGGTTTGGACTGGTACAGGATGGGTGGGAGTGCCCCCAGCTGTGTCACTGACTACATCCTTCCTCTCTACGGGAAGGAGAGTCCTGGGGGAAAGCCAATACAACAGAAGAGGGAAAAGCAAACCATGGCTTAGGGAAAAGGATGTGCCAAGTTTTGCCTCCAAGATCATGGGAGTAGTTCATAGAACCACAGAATGGCTTGGGTTGGAAGGGACCTCAAAGCTCCCTCAGTTCCAGCGCTCTGCCACAGGCAGGGACACCCTCCGCTCCATGACTCACACCACAAGGATTTCATTCCCACATTTCCTCTGCCGAGAAGCAAATCTTTCGGATTTTTCATCGCATCCCATACGAGATGCGCCCATCAGGGCAGGGACCCTAAAGGGAAAGCAACGCTCAGCTCGCTACAACTCACACAGAACACGCGTGCTCCGCACTCGGTACCGTACACCCAAAGCCCGCACGGGGAACACACTACGAACTACAGCAAAGAACCACGCCGCGGCCGCTGAGCCCCGCACGCAGCCCCGGCGGACCCCGAGAACCGTGCTCGGTGCAGCGGGCCCTGCCTGGCCCGAACGCGAAGGGCAGCGTGCGGCCCCAACCGCCGCCCTCAGCCACGGCCGGCCCGTCTCCTCCGCCGGGGTCCTTCCAGGTGCCGGTGCCGGCCTCAGGTGCCGGTGCCGGCCTCCGCCGCCTACAAGGTGTCACTCCGCGGCCGCAGAGCCCCTGACAGCCCCCGAGGGGCCGCACCGAGCTCACGGCGCCCTCCGCTCGGCCCGGCCCGGCCCCCGCAGCTTCCGCCCTCAGCCCCGAGCCCCTGGGCTGGGGTCGGCCCGAAGCCGCTCCCCGCCGGGGCGAGGAGGGACGCGAATGGCGCCGCCACAGCGCGGCCCTCGCCGGGCGGGCGGCAGGGAACGGCTCGGCCAAGCCTCGGGCCGCGGAGCCCCTCTGCGGGACGGAGCGGGGGAAACGGCTCCAAAGGGCCGCCGGTGCCCGGCCCGCAGCCCTGGGCCAGCGGCCGTACCTCCCGTGTGGTGACCTCCTCCTTCTCCGAGATCTTCACCAGCAGCCGGTCATTCTCCAGCTCCAGCGCCCGCACACGGTCGATGTACACGGCCAGGCGGTCATTGAGCTGCCGCAGCTCCTCCTTCTCCTGCAGCCGGGAGATGCGGGTGGGTGACAGCGGGGTCCCGCCGGGGGTGCCGCGGCTCGGGGTGCCTGACATGGCGCTGGGCTCGCGGGCGGGCGGGCAGCGCGCTCATTCAATCCAGCCGCACCGGGGGAGGAGGGAGCGGCAAGATGGCGGACACCGCCTCCCCCCCCCCCGCCGCGGGGCCGCATGGGAAATGAAGTACTCGGGCCAAGATGGCCGCGCCCCAGGGAGCGCCGGGCTGAGGAGGTTCGGGCGCCGTCCATTTTGTGAGCGGCAGGGGAGGCCGGAGCTGTTTATTAACTAAATACTGGTTATTAAATACTTAATCTACATACTGATTTAGGCTGTTGTGAGTGCAGGAAGAGAGGGGACAGTCTTCAAAGGAAGACCTGTTTGGTAATAAACCCAGGATGGACCAGAGCTGCTAAAGATGCACTCTTAGGGGCTCCTGGTGCTGCTCTCAGTCGGAGCAGCCGCTTAGTCCTTGACGGGTGCTGCTGTTGGGATCTGTGTAGTATTTAAGTGACATAACATACCTTCGTGTTAGTTATCTAACACATACAGCGCTGCTTTGAGCCCATTCTGTTTGCTGTCAGCTCCAATCCACCAGGAAGTTTTCCATTCCTGAAGAACTGGACTATTCATTTTCCCCAAACATATTTTTTACCAAATACACCCCCCTCCTGCCAGCTCTTGAGCATTAACATAAATGGGATTACGATTCCCATGAATAAAATCCTCGTGTCCCAAAGTTCTGGAGGCTGAAAAGCTCTTCCTGCTTCCACAGCAGGGACCCCTTCCACTGGAGCAGCTGCTCCAAGCCCCTGTGTCCAACCTGGCCTTGAGCACTGCCAGGGATGGGGCAGCCACAGCTTCTCTGGGCACCCTGTGCCAGCGCCTCAGCACCCTCACAGGGAACAGCTTCTGCCTCAGAGCTCAGCTCAGTCTCCCCTCGGGCAGGTTCAAGCCATTCCCCTTGGCCTGTATGCAGCCAATATGAAAGGCTTGTCCTGGCTTGTGCTGTAGACAGCAGAGTGCCCACCCCGCCTGGCTTGGGGATGCTCGTCCATAGGACAGCAGTGATTCCTCCTTCACCTCCATCTCCTACAGAGGGCTGAGGGTGGGGATTTCCACACCATGTCTGCGAAGCCGTGGCTATCAGTGAGTTAACGGGAGGGAGTTATGAACTGGTATGAAAGTGAGCCTGGGGATCACTCCATGTGCTCAGTCTGTAGGTATTTACACAACCCCCCTATTTGAAGGGGTCTGTAATCAGCTCTTTATCAGTGGCATCTGATAATCCGATACACAGCTCTGGGGTAGAACTTTGCTTTCTGATTGAATTCAAGGGCTGGGGGTTTTGAACGTCAATTCCGCTGAAAAGGAAGCAGAAAGAAGAGACTACAAATCCCAGAGTGCTGCGGCCTCGCTGCCTGAGCAGGGAGGTCAGATCCTGCCCCGTCTGCCTGCTGCGGGCAGGGAGCTGCAGCAGGGACAGCCCCGGAGCCCCTGGAGCCGCCTCCTTCCTCATTGTTTTCAGCCGCATCTTTGGATTTGAAGTGCAGGGCGTTTTTTGAATTTTGGCGCCTGGCTGCAAACGGGAAACCAACTGTTCCTGGAGCAGCTCCAGCTCCAGCCCCTGCTCCTGCAGCAGCTCCAGCCCCGGCCCCAGCCCCGGAGCAGCTCCAGCCCCTGCCCCTGGAGCAGCTCCAGCCTCAGCCCCGGAGCAGCTCCAGCCCCGGCCCCAGCCCCAGCCCCGGAGCAGCCCCGGCCCCAGCCCCGGAGCAGCTCCAGCCCCTGCTCCTGGACCAGCTCCAGCCCCGGCCCCTGCCCCTGGAGCAGCTCCAGCCCCGGCCCCAGCCCCAGCCCCGGGGCAGCTCCAGCCCCTGCCCCCGGAGCAGCTCCAGCCTCAGCCCCGGAGCAGCTCCAGCTCCGGCGCCAGCCCGGAGCAGCTCCAGCCCCCAGCCCCTGGCCGGCGCTGCCTGTGTGCGATCTGCATCGTTTCAAACCTCGCTGCCTTCCCCCGAGCAAAGCACGGCAATAAGAACCCGTGTGTGAGCACGAAGCCCTGCCCTTGGAATGAACTTGCTCCCTCCCAACAAGCAGATTCCAAGCTCGGGGAAGACCAGTTTGAAACTTCAGTAATGTTAAGCCATTAAAAAATATCATAGGAATGCTGCAAGCCTTGGCATAAGTATGTTGGCGTTAGCTCATTTCATCTCTTGTGATTTGATGTGATACTCTGTGCATCTGTCATAGTTTGGAAAACCTTTTAAACTTTTCACCTCATTTTGATGGTGAATGTAATCCAGATGGAAATCCCTTTTGTTCAGGATGTTCACCCTAAACTCCCCCATTATTTTGTCTGACAGATTTTTTAGATAATGGTTAAGTTTGAGTGTTTCAAGGGTTGTTTTGGGCATTTTCAGTTGTTTGTTTTGTGGGGTTTTTTTGCCTCAATTATCTCAATACCTGAAGTATTCTGTATGTTTTTAGGAGGTCCTTTTCTTTAGCACTTGCACACTTTCATCCTTGGCACCCATCTCCCTTGTTAACGTGTTTGTTCACTTTTCCTACCTCTAGTAAAAAGAACAGTTTGGGAAGCAATGGGGGTAAGGAGAGGAAAGCATCAAGGGGAGGAGGGGAAGTGCAAAAGCTGAGAGCCCACTGGACAACTGTGTTTTACAGGGAGCACAATGCCTGCTTTAGTCCTGGAATTAGCATCTGTTCAAATGCTCGTCCTCTGGGATCACTCTGATGATATAGGTTAGTGTTGAACAAGAGTCCATGTGGTCACTGGTCTCTCAGTATTTAGCAATTAGGTTTTCATTAAGGACCTAGAGAGTTCAGTGCTACCCAAAACAATTTTATAATCGCTTTCTGAAGCCCAGGCCAAGGGGAATGGCTTGAACCTGCCCGAGGGGAGACTGAGCTGAGCTCTTAGGCAGAAGCTCTTCCCTGTGAGGGTGCTGAGGCGCTGGCACAGGGTGCCCAGAGAAGCTGTGGCTGCCCCATCCCTGGCAGTGCTCAAGGCCAGGTTGGACACAGGGGCTTGGAGCAGCTGCTCCAGTGGAAGGGGTCCCTGCCTGTGGCAGGGGTTGGAACTGGAGGAGCTTGAAGGTCCCTTCCAACACAAACCAGTCTGGGATTCTGTGACCCAGTTATTTAGTGTTTAACAAAGGGACAATGTGGGGATGTGTCAGCCTTACTTGACTGGAGTGGCAATCCCCGGGGCTATGTTCCCTGGGCTTTTCAGACTGGGAACCTGTCTGGAGCATACCAAGGCTCCTGCCTTACCGCTTCACCATGTTTAGTCTTTGTAGAAAGCAGAGAAGAGGAGAATGCTTGTGCATGCACAGGTTCCACCCTGATATGAAGTCGGGAACTTTGAGCTCTGTAATGGAGCTCAAGCTCAAAGGTACTTGCAACATATCAGCATATTTTTGAGACATCAGAGATCACAGGCAATGAGAATGCTTCTCCCATCAGATAAATCAATAAACTACTTACAGTATGTAATAAAGAGGAAGGAGAAGCTTGCATCCCCTTTGATGCAGAGCATCTCCTCAGTGGTCGACCAGTTTCCTGTATACAGTTGGGTGTAACGAGTTTTCGGATGTTGGCTGGGATTTCATAATGACTCTGACGTGTTCACAAATCTGGGGTTTAGGATTTCCACTGCTATTTCTTACCTCAACTGCTGTAGTTTCCCAGCAGCTGCTGCCATGCCCTCCCTTTTCTCAGCCTACTCTTTCATGATTTGTATGTCTTCACTAGCAGCATTATTTCTGTCTTTTCTCACTGAACAACGTGTCAATGTTTAATCAATTGTCTCATTTTCATTCATTTCAGGAACGGGCAAGGGCTGAACAGACAGCACAGGACATCTTACTATCAGTCCAAATTCAGTCCAGCCTCAGCGTTAGTGCTTAAATGATTGCTAGCAATGCCTGAGCATCTGGAAGAAGCACTCATCCCTTGCCACTGATTCCTGCTCCAGAGTTTCATTGTTCATTGAATAAAATTGCATCTGGCAGCATCATGACAGAAAGCGCCAAAGCAAGTAGAGAAAATTAATACTGTGCCATGTGTCATGGACGAGATCTTCCTTATCTACTATGAAAAAGTTTGCTAAGAGATACCTAAAAAAGAGCAGAGGAATACAGTGCACAGTTGTGGGTTAAAGCAGACAGACAGCAGACAGTATGTAGACAAAGGACGTTTTCAAAGACAAAACACCATGCTGTAATGCATAGAGAACGTATTTATCTCTAATTCCAGGCATATAATGTTTGGCAAGAGAGAGCCTTGAACAATAATATTGTTCTGCTAGAGCATTTGCGTCCTTATTGATGCAGAATTAAACCTGTATCACAGTGGGGGGAGCGTTAATCAAGTCTGGGGAGGAGAATTCCAGTCTGGGCTTGGGATGTTTGCTCCTTTGTGGCAGGAAGGCAAGCAACGTTCATGATTGGGAGGGCCATGGTCAGGGACTCGTGTACTGGAACCAGACCTTGGTCTCACGTGCCCAGAAAGAAATGAGAATCTCACTGAAAACCCCTCCAGTGTTACTCCCTCTTCTTCCCCCCATTTAGGAAGAAGCTGGGGGGCTGGGTGGTGTGTGTCAGTGCTCAGGGCCCCTCGACTTTCCACAGTTCCACTTTGAGTCTTTTCCACATAGTGATTTTCTTATAATACCACATGCTAATAAGAGCCAGGGCTGTAGCACAAGAGCATTGGAGAGGTTTTCAACAGTACAACACCTTCACATCAGGCAAAGGGAGCGTTGTAGTGCATGATACACCACAGCTTTTAGTGCAGCGTTAGCTACTGAGTTCTTCCCCTCACTGGGTCCCCATAGCTAAGGAATTCTTTCGCAGTAATAGAAAAGCAGATTTCTTGGCAGTAAAATACTGTGAAAACATCACTGAAAACAGATGAGGTGTCCAGGTAAGAACAGGATCACCATTTCCTTCTAGTCAGGCTGCCAGCAGCCCTGGAATCTGTGGAGATGGAGCCAGGGGCATTTGTGTGCATCAGCTGCTATTTACATAGGTACAGAGCAAAATTAATCTAAGATCATAGAATCACAGAATGGTTTGGGTTGGAAGGGATCTTAAAGCTCATCCAGTCCCAAACCCCTGCTATGGGCAGGGACACCTTCCACTAGAGCAGGTTGCTCCAAGCCCCATCCAACCTGGCCTTGAACACTGCCAGGGATGAGGCAGACACAGGAAAGGGATTATTCATACCACTTTTAATGAAATATTGGCCAAATAATCTCTAATGTTATGAGTTCTAACTTTCACATACAGAGCTGAATCTCATTCTGGTTATACTTTCGGGGATCCAAAGATAAATACTCCTATGCAGCCTTCCAGGATAGCTCCATGGGGTTCATGTTCCCTCCTACCGCATGCAATCCCCTAATCTTTTAGTCATTTGGCAGTTTGGAGAGTGGAGGAGGGTGGGGACTGGCTCTGAACCACAGCTCTTCTGAGCTTTATCAGCCAGCAGGAATCCTAGCTCTGCTCATCTCTTCCATCACTGCTGCTGCAGTGGGAGGGCAGCATGCACAGATCTTCCCCCGCACTGGTATTACATCGAACCTGGTCCTGGTCTCCAGCCAATGCAAACAAACCCCGTGTGGCTTTTTCAAAACAACCATTTGGCGCCTAATTTTCAAACCCACAGACCAACTGTGGTTGGCTCCCAGCCCATCACCATAGAGCTGTTGACATATTTTCCTCCAGCAGCTGCACTAACCTGCTCTGTACCTCCTGTCTGGCTCAGCCGCTGTCACAGTCTCACTGCAGATGGGTTAAGATTCTAATTTCATTCTCCCTGTGCATTCAGAGCTCAGTTTGCAGCAAAGCTGAAAGCAGAAACATTTGGTCCCTCTTTGAAAAATCATTAGCCCCTCACATTATATCATGAGGAATGCATCTGGAAGTGTTTAGATTCCCTAAGAGACAGCCTCCATCAAAGGTAGAGTTTACAAAGTAAATGTATAGAAGAGGGGAGAAGACAGGGTATGGAGATAAAGAGGCATGTGCATGGAATCCATCCCTCCTGTGCGTATTACACCATTAACAAAAGAGATGGGGTGGAAGGAATGCTTTCTGCCATTGCAAAGGGTGCTCCACCCAAGATCTCAAAGTATTTTACAAAGGATCATTTATCAATCTTTATAACGATCTTGCAACAAAATTCAGATGACCATGAAGATCACTCAGCGAATGTCTATGTCCTGGGCTTGTTCAGCTTGGAGAAGAGAAGGCTCCTTAAGGGGAGACCTTAGAGCAGCTCCAGTGCCTAAAGGGACTGAGGTGCTCAGTCTGCATCATGGACAAGAGTTGTGAGCAACAGGCACAGTCAGTAGGCATAACAGTGGCTGTGAACCACTGTGACCTGTGCAGAAAAGCAGCACAAATGATGTAAGGGTTGAGGAAGATGGGGGAACAGCAAAGGGGATGTCTTTATCAAAGTGGGTTCTTCTGGAAGAAGACACAGCAACAGGCCAAGAATTGCAAGGTAATGAGAGTATCCAGCTTCCAAGGAGGTGTCAGTCCTCCCTTGTGCACATGCCAACAGGAGAGTCCTGCAGAAAGAAAATGTTGGCTTTATTTTACATAAGAAAGCATTTTTTACAGGAACAAACAGGAAAATGGGTCATGAATTGGTGTGGTCAAGGTGCTGCCTGTTCTTGACACCAAAGGAGAAATGTGCAGGGTAGGGAGGAGGAAGCTATTTGAATGAAAAGTAAACAGTATTCAAGAGATTCGTGTAAAGACAGAGTAAAGGCAAAGGGCTGAACAGCCACAGTGCTCTGAGGTAACTGATTCACTCTAAAGTGCAGATTCTTCACACAGGATTTTCTCCAAAAGACATTGGATTTTTGCCAAAGACATCTTCAGGTTGGCTGAGCACCTCTGGGTACCTCCAGCCCAGCTGCTCCACTGGAAGGACTCCCAGATCCTTGCTAGATGTGAGGTGGAGGTGTTCTCCCCCCTGGCCTCAAGCCAGTCCTGCAAACCCAACCCCTGCCACTGGGAAACTGGGTGGGTTACCAATACAAAAATTAAGGCATTCCATTGCATGGCAACAGAAGTGGAGCAGATCAGCCCAAGCTGTAGAACACAAGCATTGTAAGCCCCAGTGCAGGCCCAGACGGGTTAAATCCTTCCCTTCAGCAGGTGGGCGCAGCCTGGACTGGCAGCCGCAGATGGTTCCTATGCTCAGGCAGAGCAGGCAGTGGAACTGGTCAGGTGGAAGAAGACCATAGTTCAACAGCAGCTCTGAGGAACAGACAGGGGCTGTTTCCCTGTGTTTCTTGGAGCAGGTGGACTCAGGGACAGATGCCAGTCAGTGGCAGTGTGGGTAACAGCTCTAGCACCGTGCCTGTGTCATGACAGAAGCCTTTACACAGAGCAGAACATCAGAAATACATGTACCCTCCCCTGGGCACTGGTGTTGCATGTAGTCATAGGGGAACTGCTGCATGTTCCTCTGCCTTTCCTCTCTCAGGAGTGCAGTTTCCATGTCCTCTGTGTGTGTGTCTGCCTGTGCACATGTGCTGCATCAGAGGGGGACCATGTCTTGAGTGGAGCAGCTGGTGCCTGTATGGGCTGGTGTAGGAGAATAACTTTGCCTACTGTTTCGTCTCCTGGTTTCGGTGGTGGAGATTTCTGATTTTGCTGTGGAAGGTCTTGCAAGTTACCAAATACTTATGAGGGATGTTGTCTGCACCCCACTTTATGTATCAAGACCAGAATTATCTTCAAAATCAGGCTCAAACTACTTCAGCTGGAACCAAAGACCAATGTGAAAATTGCCTCATGATGTGCAAAGTGTTTTGTTTAAAAATAGGCTTAAACCTAACTAATACACAACCCTCAAAGTGGTTTGAGTCTCTGATTCCCTCAAAGCAGGCCTTTAGAGCTGTGTGAGCAGCATGGCAATTGCCAGGTGAAGGTAGCCAGAGGTTGGCCTGGCTGGGCTGAGACAGATGTGGCACGTTCCACTGTGATGACCCTTGCTTGGCAAATGCTATGTGGGAGAGAGAAAGTGTCCAAAGGGAGTGGAGTCATTCCAGTGGAAGGGGGTTGTTTTAATTAACAGAGGTAGCAGTGAGGACTCTGCAGCACCTTCACTTCACAGAATCCCAGAATGGTTTGGGTCAAAGGGACCTTAAACCTCATCCAGTTCCAATCCCTGCCCCAGGCACGGACCCCTTCCACTGGAGCAGCTTGCTCCAAGTCCGTGTCCAACCTGGCCTTGAACACTGCCAGGGATGGGGCAGCCACAGCTTCTCTGGGCACCCTGTGCCAGCACCTCAGCACCCTCACAGCAAAGACCTTCTGCCTAAGAGCTCAGCTCAGTCTCCCCTCGGGCAGGTTCAAGCCATTCCCCTTGGCCTGTCCCTACAGGCCCTTGTCCCAAGCCCCTCTCCAGCTTTCCCGCAGCCCCTTTAGGCACTGGAGCTGCTCTCAGGTCTCCCCTTAAGGAGCCTTCTCTCTGAGCCTGCCTCCAGAGCAGAGCTGCTCCAGCCCTCACTGCATGTCCGTGACCTCCCCTGGTCCTGCTCTGAACTTCCCTCCCAAGAAGTTTAAGCATGGAATGGGCACCTTGGTTTGGGTCTGATCACTCCCTGGACAGTCCTGTTATACACCATGGGCTCCTCCACCTCCAGCATCCCACCAACAGTGGTTGGATGAACCCTTTCCCTCCCTCTCTCCTGCCCCCTCAAGAGAACACAGCGGAGCACTGGCGGCAACTACTACCAAGTGCCCATGCCGTGCCAGCGCAGCACCACGTGCCTGTAAGAGGGCCTTGCTCATAGTCTCAAATGTGTGTGTGGCAGCTACAGCCCCTTCTTAACTGACAGAAAGAGATGTTATCATTTCTGCTGTCCCCACATCCTCTTTTCAGAGCTCTGTTCTATCTTAGTGCATGGGGGTATTTCCATCCCTGCCTGTGAGTGCCTCAGTTGCAGAAATTCTGTGTATGATGAGCCCTGGGCAGGGATTTTTGCTGATTGCTGTAGTGAGTCATTATTTCCTGGCGGAGTGTGAGGCTTCACCACTTGGGGACACTCCCTGTGTGAACCTGGGAAATGGAGCTATCGAAGCACCAAGCATCCCTTGGTGCAGAACCCAACAGCCTCGAGCCTTGCAGAGTCTTGCAACCACTTTCAGGTGGTTGAAGTCCAGAAGCCTCCAGTGGGACAGCCAGGATGCCTTGGGAAAGGCACTTCCAGAAGAAACCAATACGTCGAGAGCCATAAGGTATCAGGTCGAAGGGGAGGCCTCTGGCAACCTATGGGAATGGTGCTCAAGTGCTTTTGCACTGGTTGCTATGCACAGTTTTGTTATTAACATAAGTCAGTAGCTTCTGAATGTAAAGAAGCCCGGATTTCACTCAGGAGCTGAGTCTGTCTCCTACTTGTCTTCCTGGGGCCTGGTTGTATCAGCCTGCCTGGGCTGGATTGTGCTGATTCTGTACTTGGAAAAGAGAAGGGACACTAAGATAAACCCCATCTGCCTTGTGGCAGGGAATGACTCTTCATAAACCTGGAGTAGATGGGAGAAGGGCAAGGTGTTCACGTGCTGAACTTACCCTTCTTCCTCTAGTCCTCAGCCAAGCGCAGCTGAACTCTGTCTTTTCCAGTTCTGTCCCTGCATGTCCGTGCAATGCTTGTGTGTGGCTCTCAGCAAGCTCAATGCTGCTCCCATCTTCCACCCTCTTAACTTTTGCATTTAAACTCCATGCAGAACTTGCACGCCCCAGGCATGGGAAGACTCCTCCAGTGCTTGTGGATGGCTGGACCTTCTGCTGCCCCATATGATGGTTCTCATTAGTAAACCTGAGTTGATTTTAGAGGTGCAGATAACTAATTTGGCACGCCTCATTTCTTACTTTGTTGACTGACTTTCATAAGTGTCAGCATGAAGCAGCCTGGGGGTTCCTTGCGTGTGAACAGGACAGGCCCCATCACCCTGCACATGTTTGTGCATGATCTGCCCTCCAGTGGAGGAAAGCCCTTAGAGCCAGACTTGTTTCTCTGCGAGATGAGTATTCCTCACTGCCTTTGTGCTTTGAGCTGGGTGACGGTGTCCAACAAGGCTTTGTGTGGACAACGGGCCTAGCATGGCAGGAACCGGTGCTGCTCCGCTCTGGGGAGGGCCCCCCCCTGCAGCCCTCACCCAGCTCTGGGGTGGCAGCACAAGAAGGACGTGAAGCACACGGAGATGCAGCCCAAAATACGATTGGCCTGATACAATACACCCTCATCCCAATAAGCTTGAGGCTGTTTCCTCTTGATCCTTGGCAGCAGAGACCAGCCTCCTTCTAGCTCCATCCTCCTGTCAGGCATTTGTAGGGAGCAAGGCCAGATTGCACACAGGGGCTTGGCGCAGACTGCTCCAGTGGAAGGTGTCCCTGCCATGGCAGCGGTTGGAGCTGGGGAGCTCTGGGGTCCCTCCAGCCCACCCCATGCCGCTGTGGGGCACGGTCACCCCCTCTGCTGCCGGAGCCCCCCCCTCTTCCCCTCAGCCGTGCGCGGGAAGCACGGACCCCGCAGTGCGCCTGCTCGGCTCCGTCCCGGCATGCCCCGCGCGCGGCCCGCGGGGCGGGCTCTCTTCACACAAAGGCGCAGCGCTGGGAAAATGGCGGCTACGGCGGCGGTCGGGGCGGCCACGGAGAACGCCGGCGGCAAAGCGGAGGCACCCGCGGCTGCCGCGGCGACAGCGGCGGCTCCGCAACCACCCAACGGGGCCGGGGGTGCTGTGGGGCCGCCCCCTAAGAGGTAGGGGGGCCGCTGTGGGGCCGCGCCGCCGCCTGGGCCCGTGGCGCCGCATGCGGCCTGGCCGGGCCCGGGGAGGGAACCCGGGGCCTCCGCCGCCGCCTCTCGATGGCTTCTCTCGGCCGGGCGTGCACTGGAACCGGAGGCGCGTACGAGGCTCCCGGAGCATGGAGGGGGAGCGGGCAAGGAGCCGGTGCCAAGGCTCGGCGCTTTGCGCAGTTCCAGGCCCTGGTGTGTGGCCGCCAGGGAGGTCCTGGAGGTCTGTGCGTGTCCCGCTTGGGAGATGTTTGTGCTGGGCCTCAGCGGACAGCTTAAACCCTCTCCTGGAGGCGCAGGGTTCTTCTTAGTTCATTGCTTCTTGTTTCACCTGTAATCAGTTGTAATAGTTAAACTCTTCTCGACTTGGCCTCGTACTGCTGCAGGGTTTGGAGTAAAGCGTGCTCTGTGCCGTGGTTATGAGTGGAGTGTGTTGGGAATTGAAACACAAACGCCTCACGAGTGAGAGCATGAAGGGGATGCCAGACACTAAGTAAAGGTTGTGTGTCTGATGTCGATAAATGGTACAGAAACTCAAAAAGGAACCTGCAGGGGTTACAGCTGTGGGGATGTAAATGTGGAGATGAGAAAGCTGGAACTGTTTGTTGCCATCCTGTGTTCATGTAACCTAATTCTGGAAAATGTCGTAGTTACCAGAGCTATTCATTGGTTAATACTAAATCTGTTGAATGAAGAGCATATTTTCTCCAGTTAATTTTTGGCTTCAGGCCTTGAATGCTGTGGAGATAAGAATCAGGATTTTGAACCTGATGATCTGTGAGTAATGTTTGAGACTCGAGGTCAGGTTTGTTCCTGAGGCGTATCGCATACCTGTGTGCCTTTGGGCTGCTGGTTGCTGCAAGCTGTTACACCCAGGTACGTTGTGTTCCTATAGCCTGACCCAGAGCTGACAAATCTGAGTGAGACCAGCTCAGGAGTCTGTAGGTAACCAGGTAAGTGGGTATGGAGAGGAGATGGTGGTTTCTTGAGTTGGGAAACCGCTCTCATCTGCTTTTACTGCTGCAGCTTGTGGGTGCTGTTTTACAGGAGCAAGAACGTCACCAGCTTGCCAAGTGCTGCTTTTTGGAGTAAAATGTTCATAACCCTTTCCCCACTGCAAAATAGTTAAGTTGTGCTTCTGGCAACTGAAATAATACCAGCACAAGCAAATCTTCCTGCCGGGCAGGAACAGGCATGTCCTGATCCCAGTGCCACAATGGCTCGTGCTCTGGTGACATAATGCCTAGCCATGGCTGGAGCAGGATCTTCCCATCACATTTTCTTCTCCAGAATTGTCTTACACTTCAGGAATAGTCTCCTCATACAAGTAAAGATGTCTACTACTTTGTTCCAATCTCACCCCTAGCCCCCATTATATTTGAAGTCTCTCCAGAGAGTTTTTCCTTTATCCAGGTACAGTTCTATCTGTCACATTGAGCTCCATGTGGCAAAGCTGACATGTCTCCAGTGGTAACGCCAACGTTCGTATGAATGTATTTTCAGTGTCCTTGAGCATGGAGGAGGATGTGCTTATATGGATTTTGATTCCTAGTGATTTGTGGGACATTTGTTAGGCGGAGATGGCATGTTTAAGAAAACTTGGAGAGGAATGTTCATAACAGTTTGTTTCTTTGGAGGAGATAAGAGCTCCCCTTTCAGTTCCTCCTTCTGCACACATCACAAAGGGGAGAATTTGGATGAAGCATTTTAGTTCTGTAACCCAAGCGAAAAAACCCATCGTAAGTAAAATATCTTCTGAAAAGAGCCACTTAAATACATTATTTTCTGTAGATGTTGTGTAAGCCTTGGTGTAAACGGAGCCTTGTTACTCAGAGTGCTTCCTTCTTGGGATTGGCAAAGCTGCTGTCTTACTTCATCTCCCTTGCCCTTCTTAGGGGTAGGGATACTCCTATGGTCTATTTTGGAGGTGATGTGGGGCTTATTTCTTCCTGCTGTCTACAGCTCCCTTGAAAGAAGCCCTAAACAGTTGTTTTTGCACTTGGTAACCACATCTAAGCAATCTCTGTGGACCTGTGCCTATCCTTGTCCCTGTGTGTGAAACCACTAGAAGAGTTGTCTGAAATCCTGCAGAAGAAAGCAACTTTGTAGCTGCAGTAGTTTCCTTTTGACCTTGCTGGGGTTTGTTACACTAAATAAGGAATGTGTTCTAGGTTAATGCCTGTCTTTAATAGCAGGTATTGCGTTTTGTCTGAGTTCTTCCCAGATACGTCAAAGCTTGAGATGTTCTGAAGCTGACTTGGGAACCTTAAATGCAGGACTGCAGAAAAGGCCTGAATTGGACCACATTACTTCAGAGCATGTTACCCAGCACTTCAGCGCAAGGGAATTGTAACTAGTTCCAGTTAGAAACCTGGGATGTAGCTTTTCATACAAGCACTAAATGTTGTGCTGTTTGTTCAATCAAACAGAAGTTAAAGTCTTGGAAGGACTGTCTTATTTTTAATCTGTTTTTATGGTTTTAATTACTTCATTATTCAAGACTCTTTTAAGAAGTTCAGTGAGGGAAGGTCTAACAAATGTATTTTTTTTAGAAGTAAATACTGTATGTAACTAAAGAACACTTTTTATTTGAGTAGATGTCTTTTTCCAGCTTATTACTTGCATGCAGAACCTGTTCTTGGTATAAGGTGATAAACGATGTCCATACTTGGAGGCGAATTCTATTTGTGGTTCTGGCTGTATCCATAAAATACAATATTATTGTGTGTTTGCTTGTAACATATCCTTGTGGCTGAAAAGTGATAAAATGGAACTTGCTCAAATGTAGAGCTTCATAGCTGTCTGTGTACCTGTTTGCTTTATTCCCCTGCAGGCTGTTGTATGTGTGCAGTGATTGAAGTGGTTCTAAGGGCAGTGCTGGTGCAGGAGTGTGTTCACATCAGAGACGGTGTTTCTGACATGGTTTGCACTTTGTAGGTCTTAAGTTGAGCAGAAGCTCAGTGTATGTACAGACAAGTTTAGAAACTTGACCAGCTCTTTTGACTCCTGTGTTCTCCTGAATTCTTTCTAAATGTGTGTTTTTGCATTTTCTCAACCAGCATAAAGTGAACAAGGAGATGAATTGGATTAGTGTCTAGCTGAGGCTGAAGTGTTTCATTCTCCTGGGTTTTAAATGCTGTTACTCAGCATTTGTGTTCTGCTGAGCCCTGAGGGTCACTGGGTTGGTTGAGAAATAGTCTTAATTTCTAATGCTTTTTCATTTTTGACCTGTTGGAGCTGGATTCTGAAGTAGCTAAAAGCACTATTTGGTCTGTTGGGTGGAATGCACAGAGGCTCTGAATTTGTCATCCAAAACCTCTATTAATTAGAGGAGAAAAAGGTGGGTTTGGGTAAGAGTCATTGACCCTAATGTTAGATCCAGGATTATTTTGTTACAATTCTTCCAGTGTCAGGCTACAGTTCTGGTGGGTCAGTTTTTACCTGACTGAATGGTGTTTAATTACTTGACCTAGTTGGTGTTTCAGCAGTGGAGTGGCTGGGGAGAATATACATAGGGTGGACTGTCTGGTCTGGAGTGTCACAAGGAGGTGGCCTGAGGCTTGGTCGGCTTTAAGGAGATTCAGCTTATGAAATAGCAACATTGAGTTACATTGAATAAACGTGGGAGGAACCAGTGGGTCTTCAAGACATAAGTTGTGTGCTATTAGGAAATCTTTGCAATCCACTGTGTAGCTCTGGTGCTGTGAGCACCAGCTTTGGTTGAGAGGTGTCCAGTTGTGCCAGGATGAATGGATGGAACTTTTCAAGCTTTGCTGTAGTGTTAAGAATGTAACAAGTTCTGTTCCCAGAGGTGGTATGACCCTGGTCCAATGCCAGAGTAGTTAATGTATGTGATTATCTTTCTTTGCTTGCAGTGAAGGTGAACGACCAAGCCAAAATGAAAAAAGGAAAGAGAAAAGTGTCAAAAGAGGAGGAAATCGCTTTGAGCCATATGCTAATCCTGCTAAGAGATACCGAGCTTTTATTACAAATATTCCCTTTGATGTGAAGTGGCAGTCTCTGAAAGACCTGGTCAAAGAGAAAGGTAATGTACAACTCAGGTGGCCAAGTGATGTCTGTCATCTTACTTGTGGCTGACTTTGTTTGTGAACTTACCACTTGACGTGCTGGGTGGACTTAGTGCCATGAGCTTCGTGAAAGGTCTTCTCGAAGCCTTTTTGGGTGTTGCACAGCATCTGCTCCCTGGCAGCCTTCCAGATGGATGCTTCTTTCTGGTCATGTTGGCATAGAGCTGGTAGTGCTTTATCGGAAATCTAACAGAGTATTTTTCTTAGGGGGGAAAATGAGATATTTATCAGGTTTTAGCCTTGATGTGCAATAAAATTCCTGAAGCATTTTACTGTCTTATGGGTAGTAAAGGTAGTTCCTTACTGCTGCCCTGGTGTGTGTATATATAGCTCTGTCCCCAGCTTCGTAGTGATTTGTGCTTAGATAAAGATCCATCCTGTCATTTGGTTGCAGTAAAATCTATTTAAGGGTGACCTGCACAAAAGAAAAAGGAGGTTTGTGCTTCGTCATGTGCTGCAAGACAGGGCTCTGGAAATGGTGTTCATGGTGTTTCCCCCTTCCCCACTTGGATCTAACTGCCCCATGGGAATGGGAATTGCCTTAGTTTGACTTTATCATCATTATCTTTTGGAGAGGATGATGACATTGAGCTGCTACTTGGGTTGTGGCAAGCCTAAATGTAGTGCTACTTCTTTAAGCTGATGCCTAACTTCTTTAATTTTCAAATCACCTTGGAAATGCAGTGGAGTGACAAAGAAATACATAGCTTCTCCATCATCAAAATGATTCAAAACAAGAGTAACTAAGGCAACAATTCCTCTTGTGGGTTACTGCTAAAATACATAGCATCTGTCCTAAAGAGTGATTAGTGTTCACTTGTGTTTGCACTAGGGAAGGAATGAGAGTTAATGTGTTCACAAGGTGTGGCCTAATGAAGGGGAAAACAAATTTCCAAAGGGTTTGAAAATCTTTGTCTTTGGAGGTAAAATGGAACTTGAGTCTCATAAGGACAGTCAGGATGTGAGCCCTGGGAAGATTCCATAATTAGAGGCTGTGGAATGTCCATGCTTGAGAGTGAGCAATGGTTTTCTTTAATATGAAGAATTACAGTCTTAAAGACTGCTTTACAAGGCCCTAATTATGAATGGTCCCTTGCCTCAAACTATGCTTTCACTTTGCTGCCCAAGATCATTGGTTAATAGGAGTATCTGTATGTGTAGATGTCTAATTTTAAGTACTCTGTTGAATTCCCTTCCAAGTGTCTTGTGGTTTCTCTCCAGTTCACGTGGATGGAAAAGTCCGGTGTGAGATTGTTTCCTGCCTTGCTGTTCAGCTACTCATTCCAGCAGATACTCCTAGGGGAACATTGAAACCTCTTCATTCTGTCTTCAGGGCTTGTTATGCTAAAGCCTGGGAAGCACTGTTCATGGTTTTTGGGACTGCTTGTTAAAATCCATCAGTTTAGATCTGCTGTGTAGCTGTGATTTCATTCTAATCAGTCACTGACTTCTAACAAATTGGTGCTCTTAGGCTGTGCTTGAACTTGCTCAACTGGGACTTCTTGATCCAAGGCATAGTAGTTCCAAGAACCAGGAATGTGGCTGTGGTAAAATCTAAATGTAGAATTCTTGCTTTGTAAGTGTAAGAATTACAGGCCAACCATTCCAAGTTGGGAGCATGTGGAACAGTACACAAAGGGGAAACCTAGGTGTTTCAGGACTGCTCCAGCGCTTGGCAGTCGTGAAGGCTTCAGCTGTTAGCAGCACTGGCATAGCAGGTTGCTGAACATGGAGGAGTTCCCCTCCAGCTGGTTTGTGGCAGTAAGTATGGGTTAGGAGACGTGAGCTTTGAGGTCTGCTCACATTTCTGCAACCTGGTCGCTTCAGATGCGTACAGTCTTCTAAAGGTGCCATCTTGCAAGAGTAATGCCTTGGTTCAGGCATTTCAGTGTATCTGTTGGTGAAACTCAATTACAGGTATGCAGTACAACAGTTATTAATGATACTAAAAGATGTTCTTGTTTGAAACTCCTTCATATTGGCTAATGAGCACAAGGTTCTACTAAAGTGACATGATCAGCATAGAGCTGGCAATAGGTGAATGGCTTCAGGAGAAGAATGGGGCAGCCTGGAAGCTGAGTCTAAACATGATTGAGTGGGAATGTGTCTTAATCTGTCCCCCCAGTAGACAGCCCTGTCTTTAAGGAGAGAGGTGGTAATGCTTCATGGCAGCTGGGTGAGTGAGGTGGTACCATGTGATACAAAAGAACTTGTATCTAAATTCAGACATTTCTTGGTTCCTTTAGGAAATAGAGAACTGTGTATTTGAAACACTTCAGAGGATGCAGGACACCCCAGAGGCTCTTGGTGTTGGTGTGGCTGTACCTTCTTTCTGTAGGGTAGAGCTGGAATACGGAGCAGGCACTTCCCTCCTCGGATCAAAACCTGGGGAGGAAGAGAAGCCACAAAGCTTTTCCAGCTTAAACTTTGAAGGGCAGCAGCTGCTGAACTTCATGTCCTGCCTTCATTCTTGCTTCATCTCCAGGAATTTTTGGAACATTTGTGGCCTCCTAAGAAGTACCTCTTGCTATCAATGCAGAGATTGTACTGCTCCCAGATGTTACCACTGGAGAGCACGTCTGTTCCAGCAGTACCTGCAAACAGCTGCTCTGGAGAGTCCCTGGGTTTGGGTGCCCAGGATTCTAGTGCAGTGTGCTTGCAGGCTGAAGCTTTAGGTGGGTAAAGAGAAAGGGGCAATTAAGCAATGTGGAAGTGCTGCTTCCATCTGACTTGTTCCCGTTTCCTTCAGGATGTGTGCTGAGGAGTTGCTTTAATGTCATTGGCCTTAACTATCTTTTCAAGGAGACACTTCTTCACCAGTGGCTGCAATAAGCCTTTTCACTCCCTCTTTCCTGCTTCAGCTCTGAAAGAGCCAAAATTATCCATGGTTTTTCCTGGGTTGTTCTGCGAGAGTTTTCCCTTATCCTACTGTAAAAGAACAGCTGGTGAACTCATCTGTCTCTACTTTGGGAAGGTTTTCCTTCTCCCCATTTAACTACAACTTTATAAACGTATAAAGTGTGTTTCTCTTCTTTCTCCCCAGCCCGAGCCCCCACGTAAGTTTTTAGGGGTTGCCTGTCATGAGCTTTAAACTGTAGCTGAAAGAGGAGCCATGACCACCTCTGAATTGCCTCATGTTAAAAGTATGGGGTTCTCTTGAATCAGTCACACTACTTGTAGTTCTTTACTTCGTAAGAGGATGAGACATCCATATAGTTTTGGTAATGTCTTGATAGTCTTCTTTCTCTACTTAGTATTCACTTTTGACCCTCTAGGCCAAAGACATAACTGATAGAAAACATTTATCCTTTCTTCATGTTGTGCTTCTCCTTTTGCTGAGACTTGCCTCTGCACCTTTCACTGCTGCTTGGTTTGTCACTGTTCAACTCGTCTTGCCCAACTTAAGACTCTCTGAGGTTGACATCTGTGTCTGAGCTTGTATCCTAGGTATTTGCCCTGTCTTTAGGGCCAGGAAAAGCCATCTGAGCCATGCCTCAAATCACCATATGGACAAACTTATCTGATCTTCAGCAGTCACTGAGGAGTATCTGAGTTCTGACAGACCAGCCTGGCTTGAACAGCTTCACTTTCTGTGCAGATAAACTTTGGGAAATGGGTATAAAGTCTGGGAGAGGAATAATTGCTGTAGTAACACTGGAGATTCCTTTGGTTTGTGCTTTGGGTTCTTTCAGTGATTTCTACTTCAGTCCCTTGTTCAGGAAACTGAGTTTCTGAACTTTCTTAAGTATGAGGTTAACAAACTCATCAGTCTGCTCTAAGTTTTAAAGACATAATGGGGAATGTGTTCCTTAATGATACTTGCATTGACTTGCAGCTGGTGTTTCAAGCAAGTTTCACCTCCAGTAAGAAACCTGAGTTCCTTAAGTCTCATGTGCTTGGATGAAATTCCTTCACTTGTGGATCCAGGATCTGTTTCCTGATAAAAGCCAAATGCTCTCTGGCAGAAGGAAAACCTGCCTGCATCACTGGGCATTACATCTGAAGTGACATAGTACTGGGCTGTCTGCTCTGGATACTTTCCCATGGCTTTATTGTCTGTGCACTGTTGTAGACTGCCCTTGCTGCTGTAACCTCATATCCAATGGTTTTGGGATCTAGAAAAAGCCAAATCAGGTGTGACCCAGTACAGACTCTTAAAGCCAGGTTCAAACAATAGCCTCTTGGAACAAGGGTCATGTTGAATTGTTTTATATGTTTTTTCAGGTGATGGTGGGGGGAAGGCTTTTTTCTTGCAGTAGTTCTGTGCTCTGGACATGGAGTCTCCGATACTGAGCTCGTACATGACTTGTGCTATCCAATTCTGCTTCCTTAATTTGGCTCTTCATGAAGTTCACATCTCCTTGGAAGGAGAACAGCTACTTCAGGATGTACGCTTAGTTTTTACTATAGGTGTCTATAAGGCTTGAATGTGAAGCACTAAGCAAAAGTGGCACATAAGAGATCTTCCAAGTGATGGACAAGTGCTGCTGTGACAGACTCCTGAAACCTTGTGGCTAAGAGGGCAGAGGTTCATATTTAATATGTTATGTTCAGGCTTGGCAAATTCCTTTGGACTTGTGTGTGTGTGGATCTGAAGTAGGAATTGTAGCTGAATTCTGTTAGTGATTGGGAGAGGAGAGCCCTCAATCTAGGGGCTTCGGGCCTCTGGGTTGGAGCAGTTTGATATTGCAGGTGATGAGGGAATTTCTTACTACATACACTGATGAATGACATTTGCATTCTATGAGTGAAGATGGGTTTGATACTGGTTGCTGGTGTTGGAATGGATGGCTTCAGAATATCTTGGTAATGCTGAAGACTTGGGCGTGATGCTTGGCTGCCATGTACCACCAAGGGCTAGGCCAGGAGGGCTGGTTAGTGTAGCCCCTTTTACTACAGTGGCTGTGGAAACAATTCTGTACACTATGGGATCCAATACTGATGAGATCATAGGATGGAATTAATTTTGTTAGGCTATATTTCAGGGAGTATTGTTTAGGTAGTGGAGCTATGGATAGTAATTGGACACTCATCTACCCTGTCCCTTTCAAAGGGACTTGTTAGTCTCTACCAGTCTCAAATGCTATCCTCACAAACACATGAATGAATCAGAACTTGTTTATTCTCTCTAGTTAACTCTAGGTAATGCTCTGAGGGCTGGAGCAGCTCTGCTCTGGAGGCAGGCTCAGAGAGCTGGGCTGGTTCAGCCTGGAGAAGACTCTGGGGACACCTTAGAGCAGCTCTCATTTTCTAAAGGGGCTACAGGAAATCTGGAGAGGGGCTTTGGACAAGGGCCTGTAGGGACAGGCCAAGGGGAATGGCTTGAACCTGCCCGAGGGGAGACTGAGCTGAGCTCTTAGGCAGAAGCTCTTCCCTGGGAGGGTGCTGAGGCGCTGGCACAGGGTGCCCAGAGAAGCTGTGGCTGCCCCATCCCTGGCAGTGTACAAGGCCAGGTTGGACACAGGGGCTTGGAGCAGCTGCTCCAGTGGAAGGGGTCCCTGCCCATGGCAGGGAGCTAGAACTGGATGAGCTTTAAGGTCCCTTCGACCCAAACCAGTCTGTGATTCCATGAACTGTTCTCTGGCTGGAATGGTGCTTGTGCTAATTTATGTATTTAAATAAAAAGCAAGGAGCTAAAGTGGTGATTTCATGAAGCATTAATTTTCTTCCAGCTTTGACAGAGGCTTTCAGATGTTCATTTTACATCATGACACTGGGTGTCCTACAGATGACTGGTCCTGTGGGAGTGCAGGTTACCTCTTCCTCCCTCTATGTCTTGCTAAGAACTAGACTCTTGAATGTGAGATTCCAGTTCCTTAGTCAGAGTTTACTGTCAGTATTCACGCTGGGAAGTGGTTTTCCACAGACTGCTTCCCACCTTTCAGCTAATGCAACTTGGAGTCTTCTGTCTTAAACTGAAAAGCTAGGACTTTCTAAAACCACAGAGAAGTGAAAACCTGTTTACTTCTTTGATCCTTCTGTATGCCAGTCATTTCAGAGGCAGCAGCTGCTTTGGAGTTGTGTTTTGGAGGTACAGGATGTGGTTCTGTGGTCATAAAAAGGCAATCCTAATCTTGGGAGGAAAGGTGCAGATGTTGTGTTTCAGTGTGTTTTGCTGTAGATGGTTTTGTATTGAGAGCAAATAGGTCCAACTGTTTCATACTCCTTATTGAAGCTGGGAAATAGACTTAATTGTGGCTTAACTAAAGGCCAACAACCTGCTGAGATAAATAGGAGGCAGTCAGCTGTGTGTTGATTCAGTATGACTCCATTTGTCCAGGTTGGTCTTTAAGTCCAGAGCAAAGCAAGTAACTTCAGGTCCTGGACTATGGAGACAGGGTTTCATACTAGTGAAGTGAAGGATACTTGTTCTTGCAGACTTTCCTATGGATTTGGATTGCCTGGAGTAAGGAGTGAGTACTAGAGATCAAGGCAAGAGGTACTGTGGCAATAGCTGGCTTTTGAAATGGAGGAAAATCAAGAACATATTTAACTGGTTTAAGACTTCACTGCATACCTGTAATTGTCCAGTTTTGTGGTCTAGAGAACATGGAGTGTTTCTGGGCTTGCTTATAAGGCAGAGGCTCCATACGCGGTTGTTGATTGTTCTAAATTCCCATTGTTTTCTTGGCTTTTCTCCCTTGGTATATGTGTCGTCTGGAATCTGATTTGTAGTTGGTGAGGTAACATACGTGGAGCTCTTAATGGACGCTGAAGGAAAGTCAAGGGTAAGTGTTTGAGAGCTTTCTTCTGTGGATTTTCTACATGCCAAATGTAACTGTATGGTGGCGTCAGGAAGGCAGAGAGTGTGTATGGTTAGTGGCTACACCATAGGGTTGCTTAAAGCTGCTTTTGGGGTGGGTGGAGGTGGGATGGGGCCTCGTAACCAGCGTTAGGGTGGTTTTCCACTGTGTTCAGTTGGCGTTGGCTGTTTGAATGACCCAGGGACCCTAGTAGTATGTATAGTGTTATGGAATTTAATGTAATCCTTGTG
The DNA here is from genome assembly GCF_012275295.1 of Melopsittacus undulatus. Classification (NCBI taxonomy): domain Eukaryota; kingdom Metazoa; phylum Chordata; class Aves; order Psittaciformes; family Psittaculidae; genus Melopsittacus; species Melopsittacus undulatus. Next base: position 3,847,436 of record NC_047545.1, read on the forward strand.
TTTTGGATAACGTCACTGTAGTGGTTTGCTGAATTTGGAAGGCTAGTGTGCAAGAGCAGGTTCTGCAAGTACACTTCCTGTGCCAGGAAGTTAGTTCCTATGCATAAATGTATAGTGCCTTCATAGGTCCTTAAGTCCTTTAGTTCAGTGACAGTATCTCACAGGGAAAAACCCACTAGGAGCACACTTACTGTACTGAAGGAGATGGATTTAGGGTGAGAGAATATGCTGAGGGCTTTGCTGGATGCCAGGGAGTCACGTGAAGTGTGTGGTATTCTTCTTGGAGAATCGGGACTTAGTTCTGTTTGTTCCAACTTCAGAATCGACAGTTTAACCCCATTAACACAAATTATATCTTATGGAATTCAAGTATTGGAGGCTTTATTGGGTAAGATTACATTTGGTTTTGTTACTAGGGCTGACTAATGTGATTTGACTTTGAAACAAAGTAAATGAGTTGTGTGTGTTGTGCTTTTACTGACTTGATTTCTTCTTTCTTCCCTCCTCCCTGTTCCTCGCCTGTGAAATCACCTCATCAGGGATGCGCGTAAGTTCACTTCTGAATTTATAGCAAGAAATGAGGAAACTCTTCAAATATCAGCAATGTTCTTAGCTGTCTTGTATCCCCACAGTGTTGTTGAATTCAAGATGGAAGAAAGCATGAAAAAGGCTGCGGAGGTTTTGAACAAGCATAGTCTTGGTGGAAGACCATTGAAAGTGAAAGAAGTAAGACGTGCATCTGTTCTTTCAGTATGTTGAATTTGAAGGTGAAGGGGTAGTTCTTGGATTTATGGCATTTGTAGATAAGAATAACTGACAAAAGTTAGGATTTATCAAATAAGATTGAAAAACCACAATGAGCCACTTGTTACCATTGGCACGTACTGCTGAGGTTGAGTTTGGAAGTGATGATCAAGGCTAAGCTTGATTTTAAAGAGTAGGTGCTGATGGTCACAGGGCAGAGCTTGGACAGAGCAAGAGTTTGGCTTTAACTGCAGGTCTGCTTTCTTGTTTAGTGGTTTTAAGAAGAAATATGCATAAATATTGTTTGTTCTTGACTGCCTTCCCTTTTAATTCTGCATCTTAACGAATGTATTCTACACACAAATCCGTAGAACAAGCTGATTTCTGAAATCCTTTCCCTTTCCATTTTAATGGCTTTGCTATTATCAACCACTATGACACGCTCAACTGCACCACTGTTAACCAGTATGATATGCTCAGCTGAGCCATGAGTTAATACTTGACCATTGAGAAGTTTAAAGGTTTATTCCAGCAGGTTGGAACTTGTAGCTACATTGAAGGTTCAACTAAACAGCAATAACAATTACTTACTTCAGTGTTGGCTTTGATATGGCCTTGGGTGTGGGAGCTGTGCTCTTGGCTAAGCAGACTCCATGTTCTGTTGCGCCCTGCCCATTTAACAGTGGGGTGAAAGACATCTACACGAGTATAACACAGAGAACTGGGTACAGGAGGTCTTCCCCTGGTAACCTGCTTCTTGCTAAGGAGCACTTGGGAACAAGGGTGGGACAGCAAGTGGCAGCACTTCTCTGATCTCTCAGGTTTCCTAAGTTGGGAGCAGCAGCCTGCTTCTGAAATAAGCCTGCTTCTGGAATAAGCCACCTCCTGTTCTCTATTGGTAGTCATTTTTCTCCTCCTTAGTAGCTGGTGCAGTGCTGTGTTTTTGACTTTCAGGCTGGGAACAGCACTGATAACACTGATGTTTTTAGTTCTTGCTCTGTAATGTTTACTTTGACCAAGGACTTTCTGAATCTCATGCTCTACCAGGGAGGAGGGCAAGCGGGGAGGAAGACAGGACACCTGACCCAAACTAGCCAGAGGGGTGTTCCATACCACAGCACGTCATGCCCACTATATAAACTGGGGGCAGTTATCTGGAAGGGCTAGATCGCTGCTCAGGTCTGGTTGGATATCGGTTGGCAGGTCGTGAGCGGTTGTATTCTCTCCCCTTGTTATTTCCCTTACCATTATTGGCAGCAGTAGTGGTTTTGTGTTATACCTTAGTTACTGGACTGCGCTTATCTCAGCCCATGGGAGTTACATTCTTTTGATTCTCTTCTTCATCCCTCTGGGAGCCGGGGGAGGAAGAAGTGGGGGGAGTGGGTGAGCAGGTGCATGGTTCTGAGTTACCAGTTGCTCTTAAACCACGACAAAGTGATACCTTATTTTAACAGTGAAATAGGAAATTAAACTTGAGAAGTGACTTGATTCACTTTAGTGTGTTCTCCATCTCACACTGCTGTGATTTCCTTTGGCTGAAACACTCCTGTGAAAGCTGTCTCAAAATGTCCTGTTGTTTAGTCTTCAAATTTGGATCAGGACTCAAATTAACTCAGATGGAAGAAGAATAATATGTATTTCTGACTGATTCTATTTGATATTTTGCCTTCTTCAGCAGTCTGGTGCATTTTGCTTACTGAATACAGTGCAATGTTTCCAACCTAAGCAACAAGTTCACCTTTTATTGTGAAGGTGCTTGCAGTCATGAGTATGAAGTGACAAAAATGAGTCTTATTTCCTTCCTTGAATTCTTCATCCTTTGCTTCTTGTTCTCCAGCGTGTCCTGAAATTGTGAGATTATGGAGTAATAGGGGGATGCATTAAAAGGTGCTTTGGGGTTAGAAAGCCAGTGGGGATGGGGGGACTGTTGCCCAAACCCATCTTCTCGATGTTGACACTATCCTGGCTTGTCAAGAAGTCCAGATGCAAGGTCAATGAGTTGTTGCATGGTTTTGAGGATGCCAAGAGTTAGTTGGCATTTGTCTTCTGAAGCCTCTCCCATGCCATTCGGGGTTTGTCAGTCTTTGGAGCAGATGTAACTGAGGCTTATTGTTAGTCTTGAATAATGGAATAATAGATAATAACTTTCAGACTCAGGGTAAGTGCAGGAGCTGGGATAACTTGAAGGGTGCTGGCCTGTTGGAGTGTGGGGAGGGTGGCAGTAATGAGTGAAGTGGTTGGCTGGGGGGTCTCTAGGGAATAGGAAGCCCTTGGTAAAGGGAAACCCCATCTTTTGCATGTCTTAGTCATGCCAGTAAGTGCCCAGGCACTTAGTGCAGTACAGAGGGAACAAAGTGTGTTGTTTCTGTGTCTGCAGGACCCTGATGGGGAGCACGCCAGGAGAGCAATGCAGAAGGTCATGGCAGCAGCCAGTGGAATGGGGGTTGGTCCAGGCCCAGGTGGCCCCGGCATGATCAATATCCCTCCCAGTATCCTCAACAACCCCAACATACCCAATGAGATCATCCATGCTTTACAGGCAGGAAGACTTGGGAGCACTGTCTTCGTTGCAAATGTAAGTGCTGTGTAATCTCTGTTAAGACTTCATTTCTGAAGCTGTCTCATAGCAGGAGAGGAACCAAATGAGCACTAAAACTGGGTTTTGATGACAATCTTCTCTATTCCCAATATTTCTTGTCTTCCAGTTGGATTACAAGGTTGGTTGGAAGAAACTGAAGGAGGTGTTCAGCATGGCTGGAGTTGTGGTTCGGGCAGACATACTTGAAGATAAAGATGGCAAAAGTCGTGGCATCGGCACTGTCACTTTCGAGCAAGCTATAGAGGCTGTTCAAGCTATATGTATCCTTGAAGAGTAATGGTGATAAACAATAGGCAAATAACTTAGCAAACAAAGCAGGATGGAAATCTCAACTGTAGCATTATAAGTGAGCATGTTGCCCTGGCACAGCCAACCCATTGCACTGGATGGAAAATGAAAACTGGCAAACAAGAAGGTCCATCTTGAAAGAATTGTTGCTATAGGCTCAGAATCAGTAACAAACCTGATTCTCTTTTGTACCTGGATATATGTATATCTAGCCCAAATAGTCAATTTCTCTCTCTAGGTTGTAGCTAGGACTAAAATGCAATTGCTGAGAAAGGATTTGTCTTCAATTCCTATGGTGGAGGCAAAGAAAGAAACACCAAATCCACTTGCTGTGTAAGATGGTTTGACTGGTGTGTTACATAGCAATCCACAAACCCCAAACCATACTGCTATGTGCATGAGCTGTGCTATGGAAAAGAAGAAAAAAATATTTCTCTCTTTCCCCTCTCCAGGGTGCTGTTTAAATGTTCATTACATTTTGCATGTGCACATTATAAAGAAAGTGCTGTGGGAGTGACACTCAGACAATTTCATGTGATTCACTAGTGTGGCTTAAGTTCAAATCTAGCTATTGGTTGAGTTGGAAGCATTGAACTTTTGCCTGTTTTCTCCTGTTTTAGATGGCTAAAGTTACTGATGAGACATGTGAACGCCTAGGCTGGTTTGGAGTCTTATTTTGAGGTATCTCTTGATGAACTTAAGCAGAAGAGTGTTTTTTACCTCCCGTTTTAATTTGAAAAAGCCATTCTTTGACTCTTCAGTTATCTGGATTTCAAAGCTTTTTCTGTTCTAGAACAAACAGAAGGATATTTGATAATGTGCGACTAGTAGCTGAAGAAGTGCCCTGGAGAGAGGTGCTAGTTTCTGACTGGACTTTTGTTCTCTGCATCAGGCAGTGCTTAAAGCTTTAAGACTTTGGTCCTAGGTCTTGAGTAATGATCCTTAATGAAACCACAGCAATGTTTAACGGGCAGCTGCTGTTTGACAGACCAATGCATGTAAAAATGGTGAGTACGTTCAAACTCTTCCTGCTTTCTGAAGTGGTAAATGTGCTCCTGGCTTTGGGTGATTTGAAGGTTGGGTCAAATTACTGTGGTGGGACACATGTGTGTTTGACTTTGGATGCCAAAGAGGGACTCTTCATCAGGGACTGTACTGGTAGGACAAGAGGCAATGGATTCAAACTGAAACAGGGCTGATTCAGGATAGATACAAGGAAGAAATTCTTCCCAGTGAGGGTGCTGAGGCGCTGGCACAGGGTGCCCAGAGAAGCTGTGGCTGCCCCATCCCTGGCAGTGTTCAAGGCCAGGCTGGATGGGACTTGGAGCAAGCTGCTCCAGTGGAAAGTGTTAATGCCTGTGGCAGGGGGTTGGAACTGTATGAGCTTTAAGTTCCTTTCCAACCCAGATCATTCCATGCCTCTGACCTGCTTAATTCCTAGTGATGTCAATGCCATCAGGGAGGGTTAATTGTGCTTATTTTGCTGAAGGACAGTCATAAATAGAATGAAGACTGCTTTACCTTGAGGTTGCTGTGTTTTAATTTAAAAGAAAAAAGGGGGAGAGAGCAGAACTAATTTCTTCCTTTTCTTGCAAACTTCCATGTGTTGGATTGTCTTCAGGACGAACGAGCCTTTCCCAAAGGAGACTTCTTCCCTCCAGAGCGACCCCAACAACTCCCTCGTAAGTCTCTCCTCCATGATTAAACATGTTAAGAACAGGTTTTATTTTGCTGTTCAGCACATGGGGCCTGATCCCAGCCCCAGTAAGACTCTGGTTCAGACTTTGGAAAGCTGGGATCCAAATGGTCTGACTAGTATCAAAGGGGGAAATGATAAAGAAGAGCTGCTCAGCCTTGTCTTTTTGGATACTCCTTTCAGCTCATAGCTAGAAGCTTGTCTTAAACAGGATGCTTAATGCTTCCAAATGTCTCATTTGCAATTCAGAGACCCCCATGCCTTGTAAAACCACTGTTAATAGTGGGGTTTAATGGTTGAGTAATTAGTAGGAAAAGGTGTGCCCCCTTTTATGGGTGGTATTCTTCATATCTGGTGGTTTTCAGCTGAAAGGGCTGACTTGAGGACCTGAGAATCTTCCAGGTCTTCACATTTCTAAAGGGGATCTTATCAGTGTATATAGATACCTGAAGGAGGGTGTAAAGAAGAGAGAGCCAGGCCCTTCTCAGTGGTGCCCAGTGACAGGACAAGAGGCAGTAACTGAAACACAGGTGACTACAGCTGAATATAAAGAACCATTTCTGTGGGGGTGACTGAGTACTGGAGCCGTGGCTTGCCCAGAGAGCCTGTGGAGTCTCCATCCTTGGAGGTACTCAAGACCTTTCTGGAGGTGGTCCTGGACAACCAGCTGTAGGTGGCCCTGTTTGAGCTGGTGGGCTTGGAGTAGAAGACCTCCAGAGGTCCCTTCCAACTTCAACCCTGCTGTGATGAGATACTGGAAGTATTGAACAGGAAGTCTGGGTTGGAAGGGAAGAGTTAGAGGCGGGAGAGCACAGGCTTCCCATACTTAAATACAGCACAAATGTGAAGTTGGATGTTAATGTCATCCCGTTCATCCAGCTGGTTGCTGTTTCCTTCAGGATGGGAACCAAACCTGTGGTGTGCTGCTCACTTACAGCTGTAGTGATTATCAACCAACCCATCCCTGAATTAGTTTCCTGTGTCTGTCAAAGCATTATTCAGCAGCAGTGTTGCTTGTGGGGTTACTGCTGCCTTGACTCTCTAATGATACACCTCTTCTTCAAGAGCAAGTCCCTGGGTTTCAGTTTCTTTCTCTTCCTATAAAACTCAACAAATGCCAATGGAAAACTGTTTCTTGGCCTTTCTTGGGGCGGGGAAGGGGTATCTTGTGTTGGTTTTAAAACAAGAGTCAACACGTCCCATGTTTATTATGCTGAGCTGGAAATGAGGAAGTCCTCTTCTTATAGGCAAAAAGTGCCATTAAGGTGTTGTTTGCTGCACATGCAAGCAGAGAACTATTCCTTCCTGATGAAGGAAAATCTGAGGGCTTTTTTTCCTTGCTTTTTGGACTGGGGAATCCTTAATTCAATTGGGTACAGAAAGATTCCAAATCCTGCTTGGGAATGATATGCTTTGTTTGCGCAGAGAAGAGGCTGGCTGTGTGCTCTGAATTCCATAGGTGGCTGTCAGAACCATAGGTTGAACTTTGTGGTTAAATTCTATAAGGAAAGAACCTTGGCAAAGGTGGAAATAAACCAATTGTCAGCCAAGGGTAACATTGTGCAAAGGTTAGAAGATCTTTATCCTAAATTGCCCACTCTTTTCTCCTTAGATTGAGGAGTTGCACAAAACAAGCAGTGTTCTAGCCAGTTATTTTTCGGGAGTCAGCCTAAACCCAACCAACCAAGTTTTCTCAGCAATAAGATGGCAAATGAATGATGAGGAAAAATTGAGCTAGTTTTTAGTCTGTTTCAAGACACATCTACTCTGATTTACCCTACACTTTCATGCTTTAAGTACATGCCCCAAAGTGGGAACACAGCAAGCTTTTTGGAGAATGGAAGTCAATTACTTAAGAATAAAACTTGCTGTTTTGTCAAACTATGGAAAGAAGGCTTTTTTGATATCTGAATATTTCCTTCAGATGGTCTTGGTGGTATTGGCATGGGATTAGGACCTGGAGGTCAACCTATTGATGCAAATCATTTAAACAAAGGCATGGGAATGGGCAACATGGGACCTGGAGGTAAGAAGATTACTCCTATGCTTTTGTTTCATGAGAGCTTTAAGCTGTGTAGAAGGTAGCTAGCTTTGTTCTGCCTACACAAAAAGTCCAAGTGTATTAGGAGTGTTAAAACCAAATGAGTTTTTGTTGGGCTAAGTCATGAGCTTGATAATGAAAACCTGAATTTAACCAACTGCTCCATTTTTTTTCCCACTGTGGTCAAGGCACAGCTCTCATTTTCTGACTCTTGAGCATGAGCAGCAGACACTGCAAATCACACAGGAAACTTTGAAAACCATCTCTCACTTTTAACACCAATTAGTGGGCTTGCAAATCTTTTGTTGAGGATCTGTTTCAATAGCACAAGTTTGAAAGAGCCACCTAAAAAGTAGCACACATTCAGCTTTCAATTGATAAATGCCTATGGGTTTTTTTCCCCTTTGCTGCTTTGTTTTCTGAGAAGGAATGTTGCAATCTCATCAGAGTTATCCCATGTAAGCTGTGGACATGTTGTATGATCTTTGTTTTCTACTAATGGCTAAGTGTTGTAGAATTACATCTCCTATATAAAGTTTTCTCTTTTATTTTGAGGAATGGGAATGGAAGGCATGGGCTTTGGAATGAATAAAATGGGAGGTAAGCTGTGTTTTTTGGCATGTTTCTAGCTTGGGCTTTCTGCAAATCATGTTAATGTAGCCATGTATCTGGCAGTATTTGTGTTCTTTGAGATCATCACTGATTTAGCAGTAACTTGTCCCTTTTTGAGTACAACTAAAGCTGCTGTAGGTGTATTTGGCTGGGTTAATGCTTCACCTAAAACACAACCAGTGTTTGTTGTGTGTGTTGGGACCAAAGTCTGACCAAACTGGGTTTTGTGAGTCTGTGATACCCAGTTGTCCTGGTGCCCATGGGACTGTTCTGTGAAGGCAGCTGGTGGGGAAAGTGTGGAGTTGAGTTGAAATGTATTGCTAAAGAATCCCTGAAAAATGTTCTCTTTCAGGAATGGAAGGTCCCTTCGGTGGCATTGAGAACATTGGCCGCTTCCCAGCTGGAATGAACATGGGCAGAATGGGCGGTAAGCATTGGGGGTTGTTGTATCCCACTCTTGAGTTGTGTTCCTGAAAGCTTTTTTGCAGCTCAGATGCCATGAGTGATTCACTGGGGTTGCCTTTAAGGACTAGTTTAGGACGAGAGAAACTGTTCTCCCTGTATGCACCAGAAAGGTGGCTCCAGAGCACAGTGGTCACCTCAGATGTGTTTGTCCATGCAGAGATGAGCCTTGTGTTGGGTTGGGTTTTGCATCTCAAGAAGCTATGGTAAAATGCTCAGGAGAGCATAAGAACAAACTTGCCTTGATCTTAATCTTTAAAACTGGTGCCACATTAAAACATTCTCTTGGGAGGCCATGTAGGACATCTCAAACTTGATCTTTGCAGACATGGATCGTGCCATGGGTGGAGGATTCGAAAGAGAATTTGGAAGAAATGAAATGGGAATGTCTCGTAGTTTTGGAGATACCTTGGAGAGAGGAATAGGTGAGTACACTGAGCTATACACTTCCACTACCTGCTTCTCCCACCCAAACTGTATGTACAAATTGGGTGTGTGTTGTTACAACAAACCAGCCTATATTTTGTATGCTTTTGCTGTGATAGTCTGGTTTTGATCAACCCCCTCAGAGTTGTAGAGGAGGCAGGTGGATCCACTGGATCCATCCATGGCACTGTGAATGGAATGTCAGATGTGACAGGAAACCTGTGGGCAGCCTTGACCCACTGTTTCATGTCTTGAGGCTTCATGCTGAACTCCTGTACACATGGGTGGCAAAGAGGAAGGTTCTGAGTGATCTGTGACCCAATCCTGTCATTAAAACAGAGCCTGAAGCCTAGGTAGTAGGAAGGACAATATGACAAAACCTTAATTTCCTTCCCTTCTTCCCAGACATTTTGGGAAGCCCATCAGACCCATCAGCTGATTGAAGAGAATACACTCATCTGCAGCACTAAAATTAGTGTTCTTCTGTCTTGCCTTTTAAATCCCAGTGGGAAAAGGAAGACTGTCCATATAGGGAATGTGTAAAATGGTGTTTGAAGTGAGCAGGAACAGCACAGTGCTGCTCTGTCTGCAGCAGCTTTGAGATAGGAAAAGGGATTGATGGTGCTTTGTGGGAAGATTCAGAACATGAACATTTTTCATGTCTTACATGAGGGTCTGTCCCATGTGTACACACAGCTCTGGTGATGCTCTCACTGCTCAGCTCTGTTAAATTGAAATTCAGTTGTAAAGAAATTAAGTTTCTGATACAACTCAGATGACTCACTAAAATTGGCCCAAGTGCTGCTTGTAAATGTGCACACTTTGGTTTCCTTGAGCGTAGGCTCAGTTCAGAGTTGTGTGTCTTGTTACTCTTCACTCAATATGTGTAGGTAACTGAAGTACACACTTTCTACAGGGCTTTTTCCCCTCAAACAGAAATCAGACTCCATGATTTTCTTCTTACAGTGCTGCAGTGCTAAACTTCATTTGCTAGATAAGCTCAAAGCCTTCATACAACAGCAAAATGGCCTAAACCATAGAGTTTAGTGATGAGTGATCCTTTTACTGCAGGAATCACTGCAAAGGCTCTGCAGCAGAGTCAGGACAACTCAGTCAAGGGATTTTGTGTAGCAGATGCAAGAACCCAGTTTTAGTTAATGTTTTATGGCCCAGGCAGCCTTTTTGTGTTCCTTTGTGCATGAAAAGGCCAAGCATGCTTTGTGACTGTAACAGTCATTGTGCTATGGGGCTAGTGAGGGAATGGCTTCCTTTCTCTCAGAGACCTAGGGATAGGAGGGCTCTCAGGGTTGGAGAAGGCTTGCTTGTAGAAGTCTCTCCCTGGCTTGGCTGAAGTAATCTTTGAGCTGTATGGCAAGGAGGATGTGGCTTCACTCCTCTTCCAAGCAGCCTCTATTTGAACTGTAATTTGAGCTACTACTCATTATTGCTGTGTATTCTGCAGTGTGCTGCACAGGACAGCTACCAGCTAAGAGTATATTTAAAACACAGCTTTTGCCACCTGATCTTCTCCCAGGTTTGCAAATGCCTTCAGAATTCTCTTTTTTTGGGGGGAAGGCTTTCTTTGTTTGTACCCAAGTTAAGCTCCTTAGTGAACACATAAACTTTCCTCTGTCCAAACTGTAGTTGGGACAAGACCATAGAATCATGGAATGGTTTGGGTTGGAAGGGACCTTAATATCATCCAGTTCCAACCCCCTTCCAACACCTTCCACTAGACCAGGTTCCTCCAAGCCCCATCCAACCTGACCTTGAACAGGTTGTAGTCACTATGGGGTGTGTGGAATCAACAACAGAACTCTTCTTACCATCCAAAAGAAACCTTTGCTTCACATCTTGCAGCAGCAGAGCATGTGGTGGGCAGTTGCTTTAGGGTGATGAGGAAGCTTAAAGCATTTCAGTTGTCTCGGCATGCATTAGGGTTGTGGTTTGTCACTGTGTGATTACTGATAACCTGTGTGTTGTGTTCCAGGTGGTGGAAATGCCAGTATTCCTGGGATTGAGAGGATGGCACCTGGCATTGATCGTATGGGCGCAGGAATAGAAAGAATCCCTTCTGGGATGGGGCATGGGATGGAGAGAGTAGGCTCAGAAATGGACAGGATGGGGCTTGTTTTAGATCGCATGGGCTCCAACGTGGAGAGGATGGGGTCAGGAATTGACCGAATGGCCCCTCTAGGCATAGATCACATTGCTCCCAACATTGAGAGGATGGGCCCAGCTATTGAGAGGATGGGATCTGGCATGGAACGGATGGGCTCTGGCATAGGCTTTGGCATTGAGAGGATGGGGGCTGGCATTGACCGTGTTGGCGCCACTATGGACAGAATGGGATCAGGTGTAGAACGGATGGGCTCTGGCATGGATAGAATGGGTATAGGCATCGAGCGTATGGTCCCTGCTGGAATGGGAACTGGAATGGGTCAGGTGATAGAGAGGATGCCAGCTGGTTTGGAACGCATAGGTGCTGCTCCTATGGAAAGAATAGGTATAGATCGTATGGGAGCTGCTGGCATGGAGAGGATGGGCTTGGAGCGCATTGGAGCCACTAATATGGAGAGGATGGGCCCTGCGATGGGGCAGGGCATGGGAGCAGGCATAGAGCGAATGGGACTGCCCATGGGAAGCAATTTTGAGAGAACAATGGACATGGAACGTGGCAACTTTGCAGGCAACTTTGCAGGCTCCCTTGGAGGAACTGGAGGACCTGCACCTGGGGTGGCCAGGAAAGCGTGTCAGATATTTGTGAGAAACGTGAGTAGCCCCTTTCCTACCTGTCCTTCACTCCTCGTGCAATTGGTCAGTACTGACACGTTCATCTCTGTGCTCCAGTCACAACATCCAGCACTGACTGCAGCCAGAGGGGCAGTTCAAGCTGTTGTGAGCTGAAGCTATTTCCTTAATGGGATCAGAGCTCTGTCTCGGGATGGAAAACATGTTCTGAAGAGCTGGCAGTACCTGCAAGCTGTTCAGGAGCTCCTCAGTAATGGTCTGTTCTTCTCTTTTCACAGCTGCCTTTTGATTTTACATGGAAAATGCTGAAAGATAAATTTAATGAATGTGGTAAGTTATTTTATTGCTGGTTATTACTCTGGAATAGGAATTAAACAGCAATTCCTGGCTCTCTGTGTGCCCAACACCAGTATCTTGAACTGAAGTTTCACTCAGACTTACTCAAATGCTAGATCTTAACATTTGTCAAGCCATGTGAGGATGTCTGTTCTGAGTGTTGGGAAGCAATTGATGATCCATTAACACACTCCTTTAAGTGCTGGTGCCCTTTCCCATCTTGGGCTGGTTTATCATGCAGACAGCCTCTTTGTTGGGTGACCATCCACCTGCTGCTGCTGGAGTGAGAATCCAGAGAACCACTTTGAATTAATTCATCTCTTAAACCAAGAATACTCCTTTAAAACAGCAGCTTGGGAAAGCTGTCCTGCAGCCTGAAGTTCTAAATCGTAGACTCAATGGAATCCCGGCCTGCTCTGGGATGGAAGGGACCTTAAAGCTCCTCCAGCTCCAACCCCTGCCACGGGCAGGGACTCCTTCCACTGGAGCAGCTGCTCCAAGCCCCTGTGTCCAACCTGGCCTTGAGCACTGCCAGGGATGGGGCAGCCACAGCTTCTCTGGGCACCCTGTGCCAGCGCCTCAGCACCCTCCCAGGGAACAGCTTCTTCCTTATCTTTAACCTGAACTTCCCATTTCAGTTTGAACCCATCACCCCTTGTCCTATCGCTCCAGCCCCTGATGCTGAGTCCCCTCCAGCATCCTTGTACCCCCTTTCAGACACCAGAATCAACCACTGGGCACATTTAAAGGTAGAGAGGGTTCAACAAACTCCTTCCCTTCTCCTCCCCAGGCCACGTGCTGTACGCTGACATCAAGATGGAGAATGGGAAGTCCAAAGGCTGTGGGGTGGTGAGGTTTGAGTCCCCAGAGGTGGCAGAGCGCGCCTGCCGCATGATGAACGGGATCCAGCTCCGAGGCAGGGAGATTGACGTGCGAATCGATAGGAATGCTTAAGGAATTGCCTTTTTAACACTGCTTCCACACTTTTGGAATTTGTACTTTTTTTTTTCCTTGGTAACCATTTTAATTTGACTGGATGTAAAGGTGTTAAAAAAAAAAGATTCAGTTGCTTTCTTGGAGTAATTTTAATTACTTTTTTAACGAATGGATTTCCATTTTACTGGGTTTTTGCATTGGAACTGCAACGTGCACAATCTTTTTTTGTAGTTGTGGCATCTCGTTGACATTACAGATGTAAACAGTAATGACTTTGATAATAAATGAAATTCAAGTTTTCAGACGCAGCATCTGGTCCTGGCAGCACCTCCTCTGCTTGCAAAGCTCTCTGTAACTTCAGTAAACTAGAACTTGTGTCCTGTGAAGTGTCAAGAAAGACTGTTCCTCGCTGTTGTGTCTTTGACATGATGCGCACTGGTGTTGGGGTTTGGATGGCTTTGGGGTGCAGGTTCAGACCTAAAGTGATGCCCACTCTTAGTGCAAGGCTGGTACTTTCATTTTGTTCCAGTGGCAATGCTCATTTCAAAGCAAAAGGATTAATAAATATGTTATCCTCTACCTTCAGGTGTGTCAGTGCCATTCTGAAGGCCTGAACTGAAAAGGGATTTAAAACAGCTCCTGATGGTGGAGGTTTCCAGGTCCCATGCAGGGTGTGGTGCATTGGGGGGAAGGCAGGTGGTGGAATATTTCACCTTCTCTAACAAACACATTTTTAACAATACAGATAGCAAAAATGGGTCTTTTTGAGAGGGATTCTTGTGCCAGGAGCGATGAAGCTTTATGCCCAAGCCAGGATTTATAGAGCCAGAGTATGGAACGGGTTGGAAGGGATCTTAAAGCTCCTCCAGCTCCAACCCCTGCCAGGGCAGGGACCCCTTCCACTGGAGCAGCTGCTCCAAGCCCCTGTGTCCAACCTGGCCTTGAGCACTGCCAGGGATGGGGCAGCCACAGCTTCTCTGAGCACCCTGTGCCAGCGCCTCAGCACCCTCACAGGGAGCAGCTTCTGCCTAAGAGCTCAGCTCAGTCTCCCCTCGGGCAGGTTCAAGCCATTCCCCTTGGCCTGTCCCTACATCCCTTGTCCCAAGCCCCTCTCCAGGTTTCCTGCAGCCCCTTTAGGCACTGGAGCTGCTCTCAGGTCTCCCCTTCAGGAGCCTTCTCTTGTGCAGGCTGCCCGAGCCCAGCTCTCTCAGCCTGGCTCCAGAGCAGAGCTGCTCCAGCCCTCGCAGCAGCTCCAGGTCCTCACTCCGGGCCCCCAGCCCCGCTCCCAGCGCTCCGTGCACCGCCAGCCCCGCAGCCGTGCCAGGATTCCCGCAAGCGGGAAGTGCCCCTCGGGATCGCTCCATAGGGATCCGCTCCCCGCCTCCCTCCTGCCCCGCTGCACGTGGGCAGCGCGCTCCGTGACGTCACTGCGCGGCGCCGCCCGAAGGTCACACGCTGCGCTGGAAGATGGCGGCGGTCGGCGGCTGCCGGGTGAGAGCGGGGCCGGGACCGCCCGGGGGCTCGGGCCGGCTCCGCTGAGGAGCCGAGGGCCGGCGGCTCCGAGCCGGGGGTGCCCTGAGGGGGAGCTCGGGGCTGGGCGCCTCGGTGCAGGGGTCCGGTTACCGGCTGCCTCCCGGCACCGGAGCTGCGGCTCGGGCCCTGCCCCGGGCTCTGCCCAGCCGGGCCGGGGCTCCGGTGTCGCCGTCCAGCGCAGGGCCAGCCCAGGCCGCTGGAGCCCGGCTCCACCCGTGGGCTCTTGCCAAGCTTCAGTGTACACAAGCTTCAGCCCTGTGCTGAGCTGAATGCAGAGGTTGTGGCTTTAAAACCCGCTTTGTCGTGCGGGGGCTCTGGAGGTGGTTGGGGTTTTCTGCCCGAAGTTTAAACTTAAATAGGGGAGACTGAGCTGAGCTCTTAGGCAGAAGCTGTTCCCTGTGAGGGTGCTGAGGCGCTGGCACAGGGTGCCCAGAGAAGCTGTGGCTGCCCCATCCCTGGCAGTGCTCAAGGCCAGGTTGGACACAGGGGCTTGGAGCAGCTGCTCCAGTGGAAGGGGTCCCTGCCCGGGGCAGGGGTTGGGGCTGGAGGAGCTTTAAGGTCCCTCCTTAACCAACCTAGGCTGGGATGCTGTGATTTTACAACCAGTCTCCCGTGCTTTTGGCAGCACTTGGGATGTTTTCCCAGGAGCGCAGTCAGTATTGTCTGTTTGTTGTATTTTTTCTTCTTGGGCTCTTCTGGGTTTCTGTCATATTGTACACCAAACCTTACCTTTTTGTTGCAGAAATGCCTCATCAACGGCATATGGCTGATATCCAGAAAATACCCAGTTCCTGCAGTCCCAAGGGGTACAGTGTATGGCATGAGCCTGCCTGGTTTAGAGACCCATCAGGTTGGTTAAGAGCTGATTTCGTCTTGTTTCAGGTCAAAAGTGCCTTCCCATTAGCGCACCAATTTGCTTGATCGGGATGGATCTCTGAGAAGCACCAGTTGTAGGTTGAAAGTTTCTACTTGTTAAGATGTATTTGATCAAGTCATATTGTAGTAACTGAGTCCAAGTGACAGAGGTCAGGAGTGATGCTCTGGTAACTGCATTGACCAGGTTATTTAAGCCTGAACTAAACCTCTGGAATTAAGTTTCCTCTGGAAAAGCATCTTTGTTAATGGCCGTGTAGATGTGCTTCGCAGGGCATTAGAACTGTGTTGCACATTGGCTCTTTTGAGGTTAAGCTGCTGCTTTTTCAAGGTGGCTTTATATTCCCCACCACATTCACTCTGTTAGAAGTGACTTGGTGCTTGGCTTAAGTAAATCTACCTGCTGGCTTTGATTCCCGTCTGATTTAATGTCTCATTGGATCCTACAACATGGAATGCTTTTCTTTAGTCTAGATGCTACTCTTCGGGAGGAAGAAAGGGTTTTATATCAGGGTTTGTGGAGAACATCAAACAGGAATTAGCGAAAAACAAGGAGATGAAAGAAAGCATTAAGAAATTCCGAGACGAAGCTAAAAAGCTGGAAGAATCTGATGCTCTTCGAGAAGCAAGGAGGAAATATGTAAGTGAGGAATTCCTTTGGTGCTTTCATTGCCCAGTCACTGAGCTGTTACCATTGGCAATGTAGATTTGAATCTTTGTGCAGATGACCTGAATTCAGCATGTCTGTTCTCATGGGAAGTTCTGCTTGGCTGGAAATACTGGGATTAAGTGGAAAATCTTCCCAGCAGCCCCTTCACTGGACTTCCCAAATAATGAGCAGCTGAAAGAAAGAGGCATTAGAATTTAAACCCTTGTTTTGCAGTCTTTGGAGAACTATAAACAGCACAAGCTGCATAAATGAACCTCTGATGGTAGTTCCTCAAGGAGGATGCTCCCTATGGTGGAGCCCTTTTGCTCTCAGCGACAGCATTGAGGGGCTGTGCTGTGTGCTAAACTGGGCTTGAGTGTTTTCCATTCTCAGTTACCTGCAGCATGACTTTTTTCCCCACAGAAAACCATTGAATCTGAAACAGTGAAGACCTCAGAAGTGATTAGAAGGAAACTTGGAGAAATAACTGGGACAGTGAAAGAGGTAAAAGGCAGCTGTGGAAGAAGCCGGTCCCCACTCTCCATCTGTTTAAATGTGCTTTGGTGTGGCTCAGCTGTGTGTAGTAGGTGTTGGACATAAAGCTCTTTGCTGAGGGGGACATAACTGGTATCTTTTCAGTGCTGTCGAAGGTGCTGTGAGCATCTTCATCAGCCAAATGCCATTGATAACCAGGGAAAACCATTTGGTACTGGCACTCTGTCATTTCTCTTCCTCTGAAGCTGTGGCTTGTGACCCATCCAGGGTTGGTTGCCTGTTGCTGGTGAGAATTCCAGGGTCCCTGAGGATCTGATGTGTGCCAGTGCAGAACAAAAGGGAGACCAGCTACTGGCAGAGTCCTTTTAACCTCTTGCATACAAGGTCCTGGCTCTATAAACACAGCTGAAGTGATGGCTATGAAGGTGTGGGATTGAGAAGAGTGTTTCATGATTGTACAGCAAGAGTTGCTCAGCAGAGAGCCATCTCCACTGCTCCTGTACCTGCTCTGAAGAAGCACCTGGTTGTTTCAAGGGGAAGTGCTTGGCTATCTTAATGCTGGCATCATTGGTCCTTGTTGATACCTCTGGGTAGCAGCTATTACAAATGTGTGTGGTCCCATGAGCAGCCCAGTCTGTTCTTCTGCAAAGAGGTGTTGGACAATGCTGCAGTGCCAAGCCATAGTGTCCCAGCCAGTCCCCCCTTGTGTGCTCACCTTAGGTTGGGTTAGTTTTGTCCTGTGTGAATGCTAAAGACCTCCTAATGCCCAAAGAGGAGTTACTCAGTATCAGTTTCACCTGACCTGAGCTTTTCTTTCATGTGTTTTCTTGCAGAGTTTGGATGAAGTCACTAAGAGTGATATTGGCCGGAAGATAAAGGAAGGTATGGAAGGAGCAGCAAAAACAGCAAAGCAGTCTGCAGAGTCAGTGACAAAAGGAGGGGAGAAGCTGGGCAGGACAGCAGCCTTCAAAGCTATTTCTCAGGTACCTGTCAGTTGTAAGGCTTGACTGTCCAGGGCTGCATGGTGACCTCAGAGTAGCCTTCCAGTATCTCAAGGGGGCTACAAGGATGCTGGAGAGGGACTCTTCATCAGGGACTGCAGTGATAGGACAAGGGGTGATGGGTTCAAACTGAAACAGGGAAGTTCAGGTTAGATCTTAGGCAGAAGCTCTTCCCTGGGAGGGTGCTGAGGCGCTGGCACAGGGTGCCCAGAGAAGCTGTGGCTGCCCCATCCCTGGCAGTGCTCAAGGCCAGGTTGGACACAGGGGCTTGGAGCAGCTGCTCCAGTGGAAGGGGTCCCTGCCTGTGGCAGGGGTTGGAGCTGGAGGAGCTTTAAGGTTCTTTCCAACCCAAGCCATTCTATAATTATACTATACGGGACTTTTTTCTTCAGGTAGATCCAATACAACCATCCCGTTGGTGTTCTAGACTGTTGACTTCTTAAGCAGAAGGCCTTGGTGCTGGTGTGCATGCCAGTAGACATCAGCAGAGAAGCATTTGGTGACTAAGGGAGAGGAGAATAACTTGTGGCCTCTTTATGTAGTTACTGCTTCCTTCAACAGAAGTGATTTACAGTTTCTGGGCATGGAGGGAAACAGTAAATCAGCCTAATGGGGATATTTTCCTTTCAGGGAGTAGAAACAGTCAAGAAGGAAATAGATGAAAGTGTTTTAGGACAGACTGGTCCTTACAAACGTCCGGAGCGCCTACGGAAAAGAACAGAGTTCTTAGGAGAGAGTATTAAAGAGGAGCGAATATTTGAGGCTAATGAGTAAGTATGGGATGGCATTCAGGGTGATACGGGATGGCTGTGGGATGAGGCCTGACCTGGCAGCACAGGTAGCTCTAAGAGCGGTTGCTGATACCGAACCTTGCAATAGCAAAACTGGGCATTTAAAATGCTAAAGTGGGTGCACAAGGTTCTGATGTGAACTCCTGACTGGCCTGTGTGTCCTCTTTCCTCAGTGCTAACATCTTGCTGTTGAATTACATTTGGCAGCACTAAGTCTGAGCTCCTTTGCTTCTGCTGCCTCGCCACGCTAAGCCATGTTTCTGTGGTGTGTCAGCTTCAGTGATGCTGCACTGATACTCCCCAGGATGTTCTCCTTATTCTCACTCAGTTGTAAGTTACTTGTTCCCAAGCACCCCTGTCTTGTGTGCTTTCTAGGGAGGCCATGGGTGTGGTGCTGCACAAAGACTCAAAATGGTATCAGCAGTGGAAAGATTTCAAGGACAACAACGTGGTCTTCAATAGTAAGTGTTCAATGACAACGGAAAGGTACCTTACTTTCCCAGTTCTTATGCTTGCTGGGGTGGATCTCGTGCCATCTGTGCAACTAGGCTCAATGTGATGCTCCATCTATGTTCAGCCCCCTCTTCAGTCAGGGGTTGGTTTTGATCAGTCCCTGCTCCCTGTAGGAACCAAATCCTGCTTTCAGCACTGCTCAGAGAGCTGAACTCTGTTCTGTTTTCCATTGTTTTGTAGTCAGATTCCCTCTGGCAGTGGGAAGAGGCCAGAGCACTCATGCATGCATGTCATTAGGGGGAGGGCAGGTTGCTTCTTCCTGACCTAGAGCTTGTGATGAGGAAAGATCTTGTATTGAGTGAGCTGGTTTCTGGAACATGTGGAACTTTGCCTTCTGCCTGGTTTTAATGCAAACCCTGAACTTAGTGAATGTTCTTCCCTGGGAGGGTGCTGAGGCACTGGCACAGGGTGCCCAGAGAAGCTGTGGCTGCCCCATCCCTGGCAGTGCTCAAGGCCAGGTTGGACACAGGCGCTTGGAGCAGCTGCTCCAGTGGAAGGGGTCCCTGCCCGTGGCAGGGGTTGGAGCTGGAGAAGCTTTAAGGTCCCTTCCAACCCAAATCATGCTGTGATTCTATGATTCCATTCTTGACACACAGCCCCAGTTAAACTTTCTGGTGCTGGTTCCACATCTTGCTACCCCTTTTAGCAGACTGAATCAAGGATGTAAGGAGGCTGTTACTGGTGTGAGCAAGTCTGGTGTATTTTCTACCTGGAAATCTGAATAGAAGGTCCAGAGTTTCTGGCAGCTGCAGTCAGAGAAGGCATCATTCTCCTCATTACACTTACTGGTAGTTAAGAACACTGCAGGAAGATGAGGAGAAAAGAAACTTTTGGAGTGGATAGCTGTTAATCACTGAAGTGATTCAGAAGACAAGCAGTGGGTTTGCTCTGCAGTCCACTGCATGTTGCTTCTTAGTAGAAGGACACTGCTGCTCACAGCTCCTCTCCTTCCAGGGTTCTTTGAGATGAAGATGAAGTATGATGAGAGCGATAACGCGTTCATTCGAGCTTCCAGAGCCGTCACAGACAAAGTCACAGACTTAATAGGTAACGTTTCACCCTTGCTGTGGAAGAGCATCACTGGCCTCAGCTCTGTGCTGGTGCCTGCTACTGCTGTTGTCCTCCAGGTGTTCCTAAGGCCAGGTTGGACACAGGGGCTTGGAGCAAGCTGCTCTATTGGAAGGTGTCCCTACCCATGGCAGAGGTTGGAACTGGATGAGCTCTAAGGCCCCTTCCAACACAAACCATGCCATGATTCCATGATTCTGGAGCTGTACAGCATTTGGCAGGGATCATTACCCAGTATCATGTAGTAGCAGGCTGCTGCTGGATCAGACGTGCAGTGCCGTGACAAATGCTTGTATGCGATAAAGCTGAAACTTACCTTTAAACCACAGTTGGTCCCAAGTGCTTCCTCCTTCCATGTGTTGTCTCCCCAAACATCTTTCCCTTGCTCCCAGCAGCAGTTGTTGTGCCACCAGTCTCACTGAGTTGTTTTTCAGGTGGATTGTTCTCAAAGACAGAAATGTCAGAGGTTTTGACAGAGATACTCAAAGTGGATCCATCCTTTGACAAAGACCGGTTCTTAAAGCAGTGCCAGTTTGATATAATCCCCAATGTCCTAGAGGTGAGGAGGGGCTGCAGTGTGATGCATGGCAGGGGGTTGGAACTGGGTGATCTTAAGGTCTTTTCCAACCCAAACCATTCTATGAATGAACAGCACTGGGGAAATGGTGCTATCAGATACTGATAAGGGAAGGAACTTGGTGTGTAGGTACTACTGAATTGTAAGTGATCTGTGACTGCTTGGGAAGAGCAGAGGTCATGAGAAGTGGTCCTAGTCAAGGAAGTTCTATGGAACTTGACGTTTTTAAGGACCCACTCAGGACAGCACTGCTGAAGGATGTGACTTCAGGTGTAATGGATATAGTTCCTCTCACTGTAACAGTCTGTCAGGAAAGACAGAGTGAAAGTAGTGGAACAGAAGTACAGCAGAAATTGTCTGGGATTTGTATGGGACTGGAAAATCTGAGGCTTGAAGAGAGGAAGAAGCTAAGAGAGAGCAAAGTGTGATCTTCTCGTCCTGAAACAGTGCAGGGAATGATTGTAGCTCACTTAATACATGCTAACACACCTGTAGAAGTGTTTATAATGCTTCTAGTCATGAGGTAGCATTATAGGATGAACTAAAAGGAAAAATATTCCAATTTTATTCCATTTCCTCTTTCAGTCTATGATGTCTGGAGAACTTGATATCCTCAAAGATTGGTGCTATGAAGCGGTGAGTAGAGCTACTGAGACTGTCTGGAAAGGTGATGATTCTCCCTTGTAAGTAGGTGTATTGTACCACCTTTGCTTGCAAGCTGTTGGATCTGTGATGTTGCTTACCTGCTTTGCCCAGCTGTTTCCCCAGGGAACATACTAGAAAACACTAATGCAGTCAAGTATATGGGCAGGAGTTCAGGAATAGCCTGGCTATGAGCTGAAGGGTGGGATTTTTAGTGAGCCTTTGGTTTCGTGAAGCCCAGGGCATCTGCTGTAGCTGTTTGATGTTTGGCAAGACCGCTGTGTTCAGCATACCTGCAAAAACCTGACTTTCATTGTCATTGGTGGTGGTTCTCTCTAAGCAGAAAATCCCTTTCTCTTTGTGACGGAACAAATTCAAACGTGTAACACAAGTTTGTTGCTTCATTTAGACTTACAGTCAGCTTGCTCATCCCATCCAGCAAGCCAAAGCCATGGGGCTCCAGTTCCACTCCAGGATTCTCGACATTGACAACATTGATGTGAGTGCCCCTTCTTGTATTTCACCTTGGGGGGAATGAATTAGAAACTCATGACCTGAGGAGGGGTTTTCTTCTTTGCTCTGACTTAAGCTGGAGGTAGTTACTGGCTGGGGTACCCAAAAGGTAACTCCAGAATTCCTGAAGAACAACATCCTCTGGAGCATCCTGCATCCCCACAAAGAGAGGCAGGAAGAGAGTTACATGTTACAAGAGCACAGCCTTGGGAAACAAACCTCAGCTCTCCATTCCCCTCTGCACTGCAGTTAAGAGGTTCTTTAAATATTGAATGGAGTGGCCTTAGAATTGAGGAGAAGGTATAACCTGATTGGAATACCCAGGTTCAGCTCTGGAGAAGGTGGGATTGTCAGTGTTAGCTGTGTCAGGCCAGAGCAGTGGTGTTAAATACTTGATGTTCTTACCCTAATCTCCAGGAACTGTTTCCTGATGGAATTTTCTTCCATTGCAGCTGGCCATGGGGAAGATGATGGAGCAGGGACCAGTTTTAATCATCACTTTCCAGGCTCAGGTCGTGTTGGTAATTAAGAACCAGAAAGGGGAAGTGGTGGAAGGTGATCCGGTAAGGAATGCTCTCAGCTGGAGGTGCTTTCTCTCTTAGTCCCTTATTAGTCATCCTGGGTGTTAGGGTGCATCTGGAGCAGGGGGTGTCACACGTACTGCATTGACTGGTAGGAATAATACTGTACCTTGTGGGTTAGGTCCTTGGTGCAGCTCAGTGTGGGCTGTTTCTTCCTGTCAGACTCTCAAAGTGTGAAACCCCATTAACTGAGCATTAAGTGACTCCCTGCCTGCAGCTATCACCATGAGTTCTGTTCCTCTGGGACAGAACTGAACTCTCCTGCTGTACACTGAAACTCCATCCCAGAGCTTCCACCTGATCCTGGTCTGTTCTTCCTTTCACAAAGGATGCTATAAGAGGAGAGCACAAAGATGCTTGGCAGACGGGGTGGGAGCTGGAGTCAGCTCATTTGCAGGGGATGGAGAAAATGACACTTAATACATGCATTTAATAAGGACTTGACTCTTTGCAACCACTGTCTCTAGTCCAGGCACTAAGGGGTTGGAACTGGATGGTCTTAAGGTCCTTTCCAACTCAAACCATTCTGTGATTCTAAGTTGGAAACCTTCATTCTGAGTTTGGAAATGAAAGGTTTATCTGTTCCTGACTGTAACATGTTTCCAGCCGCTGTCCTTACTCAGCACCTTCAGGCTTAGAACCAGAGAGCAAACTCATGAGGGCAGTCTCTGGAGGAGATTGGAGCGTGTCCCCATCAGATAAGGTCTGTTAGCATCCCGCAGGCTCTAACAGCAGGAATTCCCTTCCAGGACAAGGTGCTGCGGATGCTGTACGTGTGGGCACTCTGCAGAGACCAGGACGAGCTCAACCCCTATGCTGCATGGAGGCTACTGGACATTTCCTCATCGAGCACTGAGCAGGTTCTCTGAGGACAGCTGCACCCAGGGGCTTCCTGTACCTCTCTGGAAGTGGCTCCATCTCTGCACTCGCACCCGGCTGCTGGGGGATGGACTGTGGATGAGGGAAAGAGGCTGGACTGGTTCCTTTGGCAAGAGGGGTCTGTTCTGTGTGCCCTCATTGTGCCAATCCCAGTCATGAACTGAATGAGTACCTGCCTTCTGCTTTGCTGTGGCACTGTAAGGGTGCAGGGAGATTGGCAGTGAAAGGTCTGAGACACGAGCAGCTGCTGTTGGCTCCTTTTTTAACCGTGGCTGAAGGAGGCTGCTTGACTCCTGTGTTTCCTAGTGATGCACAGAGGGGGGTATTGGAGAGTGAGATGTGCCAGGTCTAATTCCCATCTACTGTCATCTTCTGGTGGCCTCAAAGCATCCCACTGAAGTTCTCAGGGGTGCTTTTAAGGGACATTGGTCATGGCTAACTCTTCTGGAGTCACACCAAGAAGCCTTCTCATGCTGCAGTGTCTTGCACTTTACCAAACCAAATACAATCCAGTTTGCATGTAATGCTCTTGGTGTGGAAAGGTTGACATCATCAGGCAGGTTCTTGAGGCTGGTTGCAGTGATACCATCCATACAGCCACAGCTTTGCACTGGGAACGTTGGTTTGGCTGTTGTGTTCATTGTGTCCACTGGTGCCACTAAGGAGTGCACAACTGCCTTTCTCTGCTGGGTTAATGTGATGGTGTGGGGGGGACAGGCTGTAACTGGGAGGGGGCAGCAGGCAGGGTGCTAGGATGGTGCTCAGGGGTGGGGATGGACAGAGCAGCAACACAGGAGTCAATAAATGCAGTAACAGGTAGAACATCACCTCTGGAGCGCAGGTATTTATTCCATGGGATGAGAACAGAGGGTGTGATCCACACCTCCTGCGTGAAGTGGGTCCTGAGCATGGCTGTTATCACCAGGGGGACTTGTGCTTCATGGGGACAAGCACCCCCTTGGTGGCAAGGGGATGAGCTGCTGGTACCCTCACAGAGACTCTGGCTTTGGGAGCTGTGATGTGGATCAGTTCCTCAACTGCCTCTTTATGGGAAGCGTGGTTGTGGGGGGAGAATATTGTTGGGGGGAGTCAAAGGAGTGACCTGCTGCTGTGTTCTGCCCCTGCGCAGAACAGGGTGATGCAGGACAGCACTTCCTTGCCATTAAAGAGAATCATTCCCAGTTCTTCCTTCTCTTCTGAGTGTCCAGATCAGTTCCTTTGAAGTGGAACTTCAGTTTGCTCCTAGCTCTTGGGGTAATGAATTCTCTTGGGGGCCTATGTTTTATTTATAGTAAATTACAAGCAGCAAACTCCTGGCAGGTCCGGACAGTTTGGAGAGAGGAACAGGAGGAGGATTTTCCATTGGTCTGAAATACTGCTCAGTGGGCTGTAAATCAGGCTCTAATGGTCCAGTAGCACCAGGTAGCCCTGGGCTTGCTGGACTGCTCAAAGGCATTGCTGTGTGTGTGGAGGGGTCTTATCTGGTGCTATGGAAACTTCTAGAGCTGCTCCCATAGCTGTGGCTCTGTCCTGGCTCCCCCAGGGAAGGGGACAGGGCATCCCCCACCATTTCCTTCCCTACTGATGGTGCCTCAGTGCCCTTCAACAGCTCAGATGGGCTCAGAGGGGCTTTGGCACCTCCTGTACCATTTCCTGGTGTCCCCAGTGCTCCCTCCTTCCCCAGTTCACAGGCATGAACTCATTAAATCTCTATCACTCCCCATTCCCTAAACTGCTTCCCCACACCTCTGCGGTGTTAAGGGGGCCTGGGGTGCCCTCGGGCTGTGAGTGCAAGTGCTTTATTATAGTCATTCTAAGGGGGAAAAAGAACTGTTTGGTTCAGCAGAGCCAAGGAACCAGCTCCATCTGCATCTTTGTGCCACATCAATGCAGTTGTGCCTGTTGCCTGTGCTGGGGCACACAGAAGGTGCTGCAGTGTCACTAACCCCTCCTCAAGCAGTGCTGTCAGGTCCTTCTGTCTCCTGCTAGGAAACAAGCAGCTGTAGATCCCCCTTGGAAGGGAACTGCGCTTTCCTGGGCTGTGACACACAGGAGGAGGCATTCCTGCTGCTGTGTGCTCCCAGCAATGGACTGGATCCTGCTCAGCACCCCATCACGGGATGCTGGGGCTGTTTGTGCTTTACAGACCCCCATGGCACTACCAAAGCCATCGTGGTAGGAAGAGGCCTCTCGCTGCTGCTCTGAGCACTGTGTGGGACAACTCCTGCTGGGAAGTCGAGGCCAAAGATCCCTCCTGGCCTCTATCCTGCGGTAGTGAGGCTGCAGCACAGCCTGGGGCAGGGACTGGGTGTGAAAGCAGCCACACTGCTACAAACATCAGAGCTTTATTTCCTTCCATGGTGCAGCTCAGGGACCCTGGATGCAGCATCCTGCTGCCTCCTCTTGACTCCAGGCCATGGGAAAGAGTCTCCTCAGTCCTATCTGTAGGAATTGGCCTTGTGCTTAGGCAGGAAGGTGAAGCTGGGGGGGACAGGACCCAGCAGCAGCTCACTGGAAGACAGAGTGGAACAGAAAGCAGGTGAGGTTTGTGTTCAGTGCAGGAGGCATCGGTACCCTGGGGGCTCTGCAGTGATGGTGAGCGCAGTCACAAGGGTCCAATAAACCTGGGAATCACCCCCAGCCTCTGAGAAGCTCCTCCCCATCCCTCACTGTGCTTGTGCAGAGCCAAACCCCTCTTAGTGCCAAAAAGCATTGGAGGGCAGATCCTAAACTGATGGAAAGCAGCTCCCACGCTCAGATTTAGCCTGGCTTAAGACTAACAACTGTTTCACACGTTGCCTTTTCAGTGCAGGGTCATTCACTTCATAGGCCAGGAGGTTTAACTTATTTCCTGGGTGCTTTAGCATCACTAAAGCTTTCCATAAGCCATGTCAGAGTACCCCCGCAGGGCACAGCATTGCACAGCAAGAGCCTCCATCTTCAGTGCAAAAACAGAGCTAGAGAGCCCTGCTTCTGGTTAGTGTCTCCTTAAAATGAGCTTAAATGAATAAACCTCAACTGCTTTAAAATGTTCTGGCTATAAATGGCACTGCAAAGATCAGAGGGGACATTGAGCAGCCTCACCCAGGCAGGTTCTGCTTGGAAAATGGCATTTAGAAGTGCTGATCAAAACTCACTGCGCTCATGTGGCTTTAGGCAGCTGGTCCCAGTGCTAAGAGAATGGATGAGGATCAGCAAAGCCACAGAAGGCTGTAGCCAAGCTCTGGTTTTGCTCAGCTCTGTTTCCATGAGCTGGGGAATAGCTCAGCTCTCGAACCTGGGAATGGGAACAGGATGCAGGGTGGGACTGTCCAGGCAGAGCACGCAGGGATCTGATGCTGAAAGCCTGAGACAGCCCATGGTTGTGCTTCCTCCCTTGGTTCCTATGTGTGTCCTGGGATGAACAATGCAGCCTGAGAGGCACTGCAGGACCTGCTGAAGCTGATGCAGGGACTGGGAGAGCTCCTCCTGACAGCTCCAAACTCACTTCAAACCTTGAACTAAAGCCCTGGTTGACCCTTGCTGCTTCCTAACCACCCCTCTGGAGGATGCCCAAAATCACTGCAGGCCTCTGGGATGTCCCTTGTAGGAAGTGAAATGAACTTCAGTGTTTTCTGACCTTATTCGGATCCAATCATCCACGTTCTGGCTCGCCATCAGTGTCTCCAGGTAGTCCCTCCCCATGTAGTAGGGCGGCCGCTCATTGATCTTCTGAGGTAGGAATTCCAACAAGCCAACGGGAATGTACCTGCAACGGGATGCAACCCAATGGCAGCGTGTGCTGTGTGCAGGCTTCCCTCTCAGCTGGGAGGCATCACCTGCACAGGAACGAGAGCCATTCCAGCAGGAACTTCCTGGTCTTCTCCACTCCCTGAGTATCGGAGCCCCAGTGCTCGAGACCGTAGTTGGTGAAGTCCCTGAGGAGCTCAAATCTCTCGCTGGAGGAGATATCCCAGTGCCTCTGTTCCTTGATTTCAGTGAAGAGCCATGGCTTGATGAGGGCCCCTCTGCAGCCAAACCCAAGGGGCATCGTTATTGCCATGACCGATGCTTCTGAAGATGCCAACTCCTTTAAGAGACTTCCCAGCACTTCTCTGCCAGCCCAGTTCCCAAACAGGAAGCTGCTGGATGCTCCCACAGATGGAAATGGGTTTTACCCATTTCCACAAAGGAGATTGACCAAGAGGGTATTTCTCATGGTTTGGCTTTAAAAGTATCTTTTTTTTCAATCCCTTTTGGACTCTTGCAGCAATAGCAAAGGGGAAACCCAGGCACTTGCCTTGCAATCATGATTCCTGAGACTCCCATTTGCATGGCTCGATTTGCATCTTCGTAAGACAGAATATCACCATTCCCTGTCCAGAAGGAAAGGAGAAGCCAGAGGTCAAAGTGATGTCCAGGCATGGGATAAAGCTTGGAACAGACACAGGGGCCAAGTGCCAGACTGCCCAAAGAGCCTCTGGGGCTCCTGTTTCTGAATCAGAAACACCTCAGGGATGTATCCATTCCTTTCCCTTGTAAAGGGGAACATTGGAGCCTTCTCCCCTCTTCCTCTCCCAACTCCTACCCTGAAGGTTTAGCTGGGACTGTCTGTGCCATGGTGCCCATGGGAGAAAGCATCTGCTAAAACCCACGGGGTTGGTGCCTGTTCCTTGTCCTCCTCTGCTCAGTGCTCACCACACACAGCCCCAAGCAATGGGCAGATCAGCACAAGACTCCATTGCCATCACCACCATCAGGGATGCTCCAGCCTTTCCCCCAGGCCAAATGGCCTTAAGAGGGGACCCTGGTTTGTTTAAGCTCAAACCCGCAGCACCTTCGGTCCACAAGACAACACAACAGCATCACCTACCAAAAAGAGGCATGGGGCTGGCTACTTGAGCACACTCTGCTATGTAGTCCCAGTCAGCGCTCCTCGTGTAGCGCTGCTCCCTGGAGCGGCCGTGGAGCTGGGGGGGGAAGGCACAGAGAGACCTCATGGAATGCCAGGAGGAGGCAGAGAGGAACAGGCTGGGGAAAGGGATCCCTCTGGAGCTGCAGCCCAGCTGTGAATATTCACTGTGGGCAGGAACTGCCCATCCCCATGCACCCGAGACAGTCCCCATCACTTCCCAACCCTGCTGTAATGAGGCTTCTTTGGCTGAAACCTCTGTTCCCAGAGCACTGCAAAGAGCAATCTCCCCCTGTAATGGATACAAGGCCCAGGAGCACGCAGGAAGATGCTCTCTGCACCTCCATTTTAATCTGTTATTAGTAGGAAATGCTAAAAGACAGGAGGCAGCTGGTCAAAGGGGTTTGAAAGCTGTGGGGAAGGGGAAGGTCACCCCCACATTGTGCTCTGGGACATGGAAGCAGAGTTCCCCAGGCACCACAGCAAGGATCCCTGTACCGTGACCATGGCTGCTCCCCACTCCCGGAGCCTGGGGATGAGTTTATGGGCCACATTAATCTTCTCCTGCACCCCGGTCCGGATCTTCACGGTCAGTGGCACATCCAGCACCTGCAGCACAGGAGAATGAGGCCAGGCTGGGGCAGGAGTTGGCTCCATCAGCTCCTCTCCTGCTGCCCCACTCACCGAGTTCATGCCCCGGACGATCTGTTCGAACTTGTTGGAGCGAGTCATCAGGGCACAGCCTCCTCCCTGCGGGACACAACACGGCACAGGCAGGACTTGCTGCCTCCTTCCATAGGGAAGAGCCTCCTGGAGTTGCTCCATAGCAGCCCTCAGGGATGCAAGGAAGACTTGGAGCACCTCAAGACTGGGAGACAGGGGACTCTTCAACTGAAAACCCACAGCCCTTTTCCCTCCCAGCTTGGGCCAGAGACAGGCAACCATCTCAGAACAGTTTATCTGCCTTCCTGCTGAAGCCTTAGCACCCATAAATGAACTGGGAGCTCTGGATCAGATCAGGTAGTGAGGAATGAGGGGAAAGAGCAGCATCTAACGAAGGAAGCAAACCACGCTGCAGAACATCTTCTTACCTTCTTGTAGACCAGGTCAATGGGGCACCCAACGTTGATGTCTACAAAGTCCACTTCAATTGTCTGGTTCAGGAGCTCTGCACATTTGGTCATCGTGTCTGGGAATGCTCCTTCCAGCTGCCAAAGAGGGACAGGGGCAGGAGTTCCAGCAGCAGCAGTGCTGCTCCTCAGAAGTGAGGTATTGGAAGGAGTGAGGGTGCTGAGGCCCTGGCACAGCGTGCCCCATCCTGGCAGTGTTCAAGGCCAGGTTGGACACAGGGGCTTGGAGCAGCTGCTCCAGTGGAAGGGGTCCCTGCCATGGCAGGGGTTGGAGCTGGAGGAGCTTTGAGGTCCCTTCCACCCCAACCCATCCCATGATCTATCAGACGTTTGGTTGTCAGAATGACAGCACCCACCTGCACCCCAAAAATGTCTTCGGTGTGATGGCGTTTGAGGAGAGCCCACTCGGAGGCCTGGCCCTGCAGCAGGTTGGTGCACACAGCCATCTCTCCACAGGTGACATCTGCCCCCAGGCGCTTGCAGATCCTTCGGAAAGGGAGGTTACCACACTGCAGGAGACACAGAGAGATGCTCTGTCAGCAGCTTTGCTCTGTTCCAAACGTGGCGACACCGACTTGTGAAGAAAGGACAGAACTATCTACCTACCGTGGTCAGTGGAGCCAAGTAGAGCTTGCCTTGGATTTCCAGCTGGAAAACAAGGATGGAGGAGAACATCAGCAGAGCTGAACCAGCAGTGGTTAAACAGGAAGATCTTTGTTAGCCATGGGTGAAACTCAGTGGGTAACCCAGGAAAACACCGTTTTGTTGGAGAACCTCAACTATTCCCTGAGAATATACCCTTTGGATAGAAAAACCAGAAACCTGAAGCACTCAATCCTGCTCAGCTTGGAGGAAACTCAAAGCAGTTATAGACAGAGAAGGATGCAAGACTGGGTAATGGATGCAAGGATGGGGGTGACGAGGAGGAGAGGCAGGAGGCGATGCTCTGTGCAGTACCCCTCCAAGGACAACACCAAATCCCTGCATCCTTCCCCTCATGGCAGTAACGTGGCTCCCAGGGAGCTCTGTCCTTTGCCTGCCTCTCACCCAGCCTAAGAGGTCTCTTATGAGATACACAAGAGAGAGCAGCCCTCAGCCAAATCCTCACCTTCTTCTTCTCACATGGCCGCAGTTTTATCACGTCTTCATCTGTCACTGGGCCCAC
Organism: Melopsittacus undulatus; assembly: GCF_012275295.1. Classification (NCBI taxonomy): domain Eukaryota; kingdom Metazoa; phylum Chordata; class Aves; order Psittaciformes; family Psittaculidae; genus Melopsittacus; species Melopsittacus undulatus. The sequence goes on from NC_047545.1 coordinate 3,877,628, forward strand.
TGTTTGCATGGAGGAAGCCTCCTCATCATCTCTGGGGCTGCAACTCTGCAAGCCATCTGCTTTGGGATCTTCTCCCTGCTCTGGTAGCACAGGACAGGCAGGATCGTCCCCATGGCCCTGCTGGGGTGTTGTGCAGTTGGACACCTCCTGCTCCTCTGCAGAGCACCCCGTGGCCCTGCCTCCCTTCCTGCCATCACCACGGGCCTTGGCCAGAGCACGCAGGAACTCCTCAGCCCTCTTGAAGCTGAACTTCCTCTTGCGCAGCTGGTGCTGGAGCTCCTTGGAGAGGTTGTTCCTCACCAGCTCCTTCCCTTCCCACTGCTTGGCCAGCTCCGTGTCGATGATGTTCCGGAAGCCGTCCCCGAGGTGGGCCTGGGCGAAGCGGCAAGTGACCCCGTACGTGCACTTGCCGAAGGTCTCGAAGAGGACACAGCGGCGGCCCAGGTCTGGTGGCTTCATGGCCAGGTACTCAGCAACGTCGTGAAGGAACCGGCACCGCGGCCCGAAGAAGCACTTGTCTGCAGAGCCCTTGCAAGAGGAACGAGGGGTGAAAACCTCTGCACGAGCACCTTCAAACCCAGCTGAGCTGAGTCTGCCCCAGCCCAGAGCTGCACTGAGCACCCAGGGATGTTGGGTACCCCAGGAGCTGCTGCCTGGAGCGTGCTGCAGAGGGCACTGATGTGCCCAAATGGGGATGTTTTAGTGGACACCTTGACTCATCCTGCTCAGCTCATCCTGCTTCATCCCTCCCAGCCAGCACGGCCCCTGCTAAGCCTCGGGGCAGCTTCAATGTGCTTAAAAAGGAATGGAGCCCTTGTACAGGAAGGGATCATAGGATCTTGGAATGGTTTTTATTGGATGGGCACTTAAAGCTCATCCAGTTCCAACCACAGGCAGGGACCCCTTCCACTGGAGCAGCTGCTCCAAGCCCCTGTGTCCAACCTGGCCTTGAGCACTGCCAGGGATGGGGCAGCCACAGCTTCTCTGGGCACCCTGTGCCAGCGCCTCAGCACCCTCACAGGGAACAGCTTGTGCTTTACATCCAGCCTGACCGTCCCTGCTCCAGTTTGAACCCATCACCCCTTGTCCTGCCACTCCAGCCCTGCAGAAGAGCCCCTCTCCTGCATCCCGGATCCCACATTCCCTGCGTGGCTCCCCCGTGCTCCACCTGCGTTACCGACGGGCAGAGCCGGTTCTGCTCATAGTGCTTGGGTTTCATGCAGGGTCTGCTCTTGTTCTGCCCCCGCGCCCGCTTCCGCTCCACGGGCTCCTTCTCCTGGGCTCCAGCATCCTCTCGGCTTTCCTTATCCCGACCGGTGCCCTCTGCCTTCACCCGCTTGGCGGGGGGCTCGCCCTGCCCGATGCCGATCTCCTCCTCCTCCTGCTGCTGCTGCTTCTGCTCCTGCTCTTCCTCCTCCTGCTGCTGCTGCTCCTGCTCTTCCTCCTCCTCATCCTCCTCCTGCTTCTGCTGCTGCTCTTCCTCCTCCTCCTCCTCCTCGCGCCGGTCCCGCAGGTACGCGTGGAACTGCTCCTTGGAGGTGAGGAACCTGCCGAGACCCAGCCCCGTGAGGGCCCGGGGGGGGTTCGGGGGGGCCGGGCACGAACCGGAGGGGTCACGTGGGGACCCGGCCGTGGGTCCGCACTCACCGGGCTCGAACCGGCGCCACCCCCGACGCCACCACCACCGCCGCCATGCCGCCGCGCGCAGAGATGGCGCGCCGGGACCACGTGACGGGGCGGGGCCTGGCGGGGGTATAAAAGGGGCGGCTGTGGCTGCGCGGCTTCTATCCGCCCGGTGGCGGAGCGGAGGGGCTGCGGGTGCGGAGCGGGAGGGAGGCGTCGGGAAGGGGTTTAACCGGTAACTCCAAGGTCCGGGTGTGTTGGGTGCTCAGCCGGAGCTGGGCGGATGCGCATCTCCAAGCTCAGCCTGGCAGAAGCGTGGGAGGGCTCCGTGTTCCCATGGGATGAGCTGCGCTCCCTGCCGCGGATGGACGGAGGAGGCTGCTCTGTCCCTGCCGCTCTGGGCCGTCAGGTGAGGGCTGTCACCAACGCAAACCTCAGGTGCTGCCGCACGTTCCTGGTGTCCAAATGAAGAAGCATCTTCCCCGTCCCCTCTAAGAGCCGTGGAGGCCGATTCAGCTCCATCAGGGATGCCCTCCATGTGCCCCCGTGTGCTCTCAGCCCTGCATCCTGCTGCAAGAGGAGGCAGATGCTAACGGGATCTTTAGGTGCTGCTGGAAGCTGGTGAAGGGCAGCTCTGCTCGTGGCCTTGGGGAATGGGTTGGTTTATGAGCACGGCAGGGTTCTGTGTGCGCGCATGGGACTTCGGTTTCCCTGTGTCCACTTCTTTAATCCAGTCTTGCTTTTCAAGCCCCGTGCTGCAGAACTCCCAGCCTTCTGTGAAGGAGACTATTCCCATTGCTCATAAATCTTCTATCAGGAAGCTGGTTCCAAAGTGAAAGCTCAAACGTTACCCCCCTCCACTTTCATGCCCCAGCTCCCAGTTCCCTCCCTGCCATAACCACCAGGTCTCACTCTCCTCCCAGCAGCTCCATGGGGACACACGCTGGGGTCTCCGTACCCCACATCACGACTCCGAAAGGTGCTGGGCCACATCTGCTCCTGTGATGGGATGCTTTGGAAATGGGCTGTGCTCCTCTAATGCTTGTAAAGGGCAGAGCCAGGCTGGGGCAGGCAGTGGTGTGATGGGTTTAGACAAACAGCTCTTACTGTAGTTCCCTTTAGGCAGGTTTAAGAGCTGCTCAGAGCTCTGACTTAGCCCTTGGCTAAGATGGAGCTGTTGAAGGTCACTGCCTGGGCAAGGCTTGCATGGATTTGGGACAAGAATCAATTGTCACATGGAAATGGGTTAAAAAAGGCAGGAAGAAGTAAACCCCAAACAGCTTTCAGGGAGTTGGTGCTTGGCCCAGTCCTCTCTGAGGCCTGCTGAGAGCAGCAGTGAACACAGAGCCCAGGTAATGATGTTGGATACTTTATTGGCTTTCTCTACTTCTTTATACCTGCGGTATCGGCAATGTCACCACTACACCGAAGCAGTCAGTAAAACACATCCTGAAAACAGCTACAGACCAAAATTGGCTTTATTCCCTTATTTTCTTACTACCTTTGAGTACTGATACTTGTGGATAATACTGTGTAACAGAAGAGGCAAACTCCTTTTCTTTGCTTACAGTTTTCCCTCCAGTGGTTTCCATCACTGAAGACACTTGTTACTTGCTGTTACCTGATACCTTCCTTCCCATTGTTTTGTAGGATCAGGAGTGCTCAACACTCCTTTGTTTCCCAGCATCGCTCCCTATAGGCACACTGAGCACTCTGGCCTGCTCCTGCAAGGCGTTTAAATGTGTATTTCATGTCAGAGGATAGCAAATAGTCAAATTTTAAGACCCACGTTAGTGAACAAAATGGTAAAAGTGGAGTTCTGGCCCCACTGGCATCAATGGGGACACGGGATGGAGTCTGGAGGACAGTGTCACCCAAGGACGGGATAAAGAGCAGAGCGGAGTGCGCTGCAAGGTTCAGCCCTCTGTGTTAAATAAAGGAGAGAAAACAAACTGCCCCCTCCCAAACACACAGGAAAAGATGGGATGTTTCCCCTGCTGAAGCCCTCTCCCATGCTGTCAGGGATTGCTTTTTCTCTTGCTGTTCCTCTGCTTCCCCACTGGAGGTATGGCTGGGAGTTCATCAAAATGAAAGCACATGTCTGAACATCCCATCTGTGTATTCACTTTACAAGCACCCCAAACAGCAATGTTGTGTGGTATGGATCAGCCCTTACACGTAGTGTTTATGGTTTCTGCTCGTGCTCGGCATCAGCACGAAGGTCTTTGTGTTACATTCGCCTCTGCCCCGATGCCCAAGCTCTGCATCACCAAAGCCTCAGGTTGTGTTTGCCCCCTCTCCTTCATCACCTATGGTGTCCCCGTGCTGGAAAAATGAACTCTGGGCACAAGTTTTGTTCTCTGAGGCTTTTTTTTGCTTGTATGTGCTCTAAGTGCATGGCCCAACCGGCCGGGGCTGTGGGAGGAGGCAGCACCCCAGGTCAGCAAACCCTGCGCTGGCTTTTTGGGCTCTCCCATGTGCAATATGGCTTTTCCTGTCTGATTACTTGTTCTGTGTTCAAATCTGCAAGTGCTGCTCCTGTGGCTTGGTCAAGAACAGCCTGGAAAAAGTCTTTTCAATCAGTTTGTCAACTGATTTCGTTAGACTTAAAAAGAAACAACCCAATACATATAAACTCCTTGTCCTCTCTCAGGAAATAACAGCACTGTTACAGGTTACAAAGTCTTCCACTGTGCTGTAGAAAGAGCTGCATTGTTCTTGGTTAAAACTCATGTTCATGGTAACCTGGAACACCAAGGAAGAGGCCAGAGAAGCTGCGTTCCCAGCCTGGGACAATCCCACCACCATCATGTACCCACAGCAGGGCTGAAGGTGGGAACAAATGAAGCTGGAGTGGAACAAAAGCACAAGTCAGGGTTCGTCTGCCATCTAGAGATAATAAAGGAACCACTCACAAACACTGTTTCTTCAGAGAGGATCAAACAGCTGGGTCCAAAGGCTCCTACAAACCATGTCCAAGAACAGCAGTAAACCTACAGCTGTGTCTGGTAAGAGGGATTGTAGATGGAACGTGGATGGTCAGTGGTAACCCAGATGCACCCATTCCCTAAAGAAACCCTTAAGGACTATTTACAGGAACTTACAAAACTCTGTTGTCAAGACAGCTTCCTGCCTTTGGAGCTAAGGTGAAAGAAATCCCTTTTCTGCTGTTTTGCTCCTTGGTTTTTAAGCCACTTGGGATCTTTTCAAGCCACAGTGGCCAAAACTGCATTTGTTGGAAGACAGAGTTACCAGCCTTGTTTTTCCTCAGTCGGGTCCGGACAGACACATATTCACAGTGACCAGCTACAACCGCACTGGCAACAGGACACTACATAAGGACACTCCACACCACAGACCATGGGCTCCCGACACACACTGACACTCGGGGCACTCCTGTCCCCACGGTTCCCCCACCTTTCCCTGTGCCAGCTTCCAAGGGGCAGTGGGATGCTGCTTGCGGAGGCCACGGTGAGGCAGCCCCAGGGCCGGACACCTTAGCTCTGGCAGCCGGCACTGCTCACAGGAACCTTGGGCACGGTGGGGCCATCGCTCGGGAAAGCTTCGAGGTCCTCACTGGTGCTGGTGGCTCCATGACTGGTGGTGCCTGCACCCGGGGGCAGGTGGGTGCCCTGGGGACCCCTCTGGCTGCGCCCGCTGCGGGAGCAGTCGTGGTGACCGTGGTTGCCCAAGCGGCTGGAAGCCACCACGGCTTTCATGGCAGCCTGTGGCAAAGGCAGAGGGGACAGTGGTTAGCAGCTTGTCTCATGCAGGCTTTTAACCCCCTCTATGCCTTTCCTGCGATGCTCAAGCCCCACAGAGGGAGCAATGGCGCCCACTTCTCCACCCTGCTCTTTGCTTCAGGCAAGGCTTTTCCTTCTTGCTTTGTCATCCTTCATCCCCTGAGCTGCCACGGGTCACTGAGCACTTACCTGCTCAAGGCAGGGGATCCTTAAAACCCAGAGGCAGCAGCTCTGAGATCCCAAGTTGTTTGCATGAGGGGAACGTGAACATGAGCTACCCCCAGGGGTTTAATGGGGCTTTTTCACCTTTACCTTCAGTTTTCTCCTGGCATTAAATTCCTGCAGTTTCTTCTGTGTGCTGTCCATGTGAGCGAATTTAGCTGCTTTCCCTGTGACCCAGGGATGCTCCAGAGCCTGGTGGACGGTCAGTCTCTTCCGGGGGTCCAAGACGATCAATTTTCTGACCTGTAACCAACAAAAAGGCCTCATTTGCCTCCAAAGCCCCTGGTTTTGTTGTTCCACAAGCATTGATCTGCAGCCTTCACACTCAGCAGCCCTGAGCCCCGGCACTGCCTCACTCACCAAATCCTTGGCATTGAGGGAAACCTCATCCCACCACGGGGACACGAACTCGTAGTCGCAGGTGAGGATGCGGCTGTACATGTACTGGTCCCCTCGTGGGTCGAAGAAGGGCTCAAAGCCACAAAGCCTGTGAGCACGTGAGAGAGGAGCTGCACGCTGCTGCCCGGGCCCTATGGCACAGCCAGGCCAGCGTTTGCCAGCTGCTCACCATGGGCTGAGGTGGAGCAACCAGTGTTCTGTGCCACGGTTTCCCCCCCTCGGGTTACTCACAGGATGTAGGTGATGACACCCACAGACCACATATCCACTTCAGGGCCATACGGGCACCCATGGAGGATTTCAGGGGCTGGAAGCAGAGGTTGGGGTTCAGATGCACAGTTGTGGGGAGCTCCCCACAGGGAAAACACCTCCTGGGTACCATTAGCACCTCCCAGTGTTGGTGCAGCCATCAGCCAGCCCTGCACTGAGTGGCAGGGAGCAGCCCTCCAGGTCCCCCTCCCTCTTCCCTGGCTCTTCCCTGCTGCTCACCACAGTATCCCGGTGTCCCGCAGACGGTTTTCATGGTGTCCTGCTCATCCACAATCTTGGAGAGCCCGAAGTCGCCTTGAGGGACACAGAGGGTGCAGCGCTGCCGTCAGGGGAGGCACTGTTAACTCCTCTTTGTGCCACAACCCCCCCCGGCAAACCCACCGATTTTAAGGGGAGCATCAGGGGACAGGTCTGCGTAGAGCAGGTTCTCTGGTTTCAGGTCACGGTGGACGACCCCGTTTTCATGCAAGTACTATAGGGAGAAAAAACAGGGACGTGGTAAGGGGGGGAAGGGGCAGGGAATCCCCATCTGCTTCAGGCAGGGACTGTGGGGGACCCAGCACAAACACGGCACCAACTCTCCCAACTTGTCCTTTGGAAGCACCCGATGCCTGCGGTGCCAGAGCGGCTGCCGGGCACGGGAAGGACACTTCCCATTGTGAGTTTCCATTTTTAAACCCTCCCGTTGCTATAGAAACCCCATCTCCAGCAGCCCCGTGATGCAGAGCAGAGCTGACCTTCCTCCCTCCTCCCTCATCCCCCCAAGTGTGGATTGGAAGAGGCCCCTCCACCAGCAACACCCTTGGAGGGCCGAGGGTGAGAGGGGTATTTGGGAGGGTGCAGCCCCCACAGTGACAGCCCTGACCCACCGAGGGGCACCTCACCGAAACGGCTTCCAGGATCTGTTTGACCACGTGGGCTGCATCCCGCTCACTGTAGAAGCCCCTCTCCACGATCCTGCAGGCACATTGGGTCAGCACAGCAGCACCCTGCTCACACGGAGTCCCCTCACCCTCTGTCCCCCCACCATGGGGTGCATTATCCCCCCTCCATCTTCATCCTCCCCCCGCCATCAGGGTGGGATTCATCCCTTCTCCATTAGGAGCCAGGATGGGGATGGTGGGGCTGGGTGTACCTGTCAAAGAGCTCTCCTCCTGTGACCAGCTCCAGGATGAGCACGATCTCAGACAGCGTCTCAAAGATCTCCTTCAGCTTGATCTGAAAGGGGCAAGAGCAGGGATGTGGGATGCAGATGTGGGATGCAGATGCGGGATGCAGAGACTGGGCCAGGAGGAGCATTCAATCCCTGGGGTGTGAGGGGTTTATAGGGACAACCGGCACGTTTCCCTCCTTGCTTTTGTATTTGTTTGAACGTGATTTATTCTAATGCTTGTATCAGCCCTGCTCACTTAATCATGTGTTAAAGGTGATGCTGGCAATGGGAACACAGGCATGCAGCACCTTCATCCTCCTCCTGTCTCCAAGCTCATCAACTAGAAGAGGAGCTCACAAAAAGCTTTTTCATTCCACAGCTTCCTCAGCTGTGCGGACACCTTGTCCAGCCCCACAGCAAAGCCCTGCCCTCATCCTTCCTGGGACCCATTCTGCACAGCTACACTTGCAAGGATGTGGGATCAATGCACAGAACCCCAAGAGCCCGAAGCCACCTCTGGGACCCTATGGCACTTTTGGAAATGTCCCTTGGACCATTTTTCAGCCAAAGAGGCACTAAAGGAGCTGGTTTCCTCCTGATTTGGGAGGTTTTAGCTCCCACACGAGGTGAGTTTGTCTGCACAAGACCTTTGTGCCGCTGCAGCAAATCCAGGATTCCCAGGTCTCTCTTAAAACTATGTCAAAATGTAATTTTTTTATTATTATTTAATGGAAAACTGAGAATTTCACACTTCTTAAGACGTTTGTGACACCACGAATTTCATGGGGCTTTAATCATTACCTTCATAGGCTGGGTGACAAGCCGTGATACCCTGCAGGGTGAGAGACACTATGTGGCAGCTTATTGCATTATAATAATACACGGAAGCACTATAATTTTCCTATTAACTTCAAAAGTTTACAATCCTATTATCATCTGCTCTTGAGGTTGGTGCTGAACGATAGCGAGCGCCCAGGCAGCACCGGCGTCAATAATGAAACAGAGCAGCTCTGCTTCAAAACCCACTTGAAGCTGGGAGTGAGCAGAACCCTATGGAAAACACTGGGATTTAAATATCCAACCTGCCCGGCTGGTTCCTCCTCACGTCTCTGTGGAGCTGCTGCCTGGGGAGGAAAGGAGGAGGGGAGGCACAAATGGAATCTTCTGCTGCCTTTCTGATAATGCATCGGAGGAGCCTCTCCCCATCCATGGCTGATCCTGCACCAGCGGCTGCTCCCCCCTGTCCCTGTGTCTGCCCAAACGGCCTGGGAGTGGGAAAATGCCTCTGAGGAAAAGGCTGAAGTGCCTGATAGCTCCAAAGCACTGGGACACCCTAAGGCAGGCCTGTGCTGAGCTGCCCAAGGGGCTCAGGGATGCCTTAGTTTCAGCGTGTTTGCCTCCGCTGTTCCTGGTTTTAGGATGCTTTAGACTTCTCTTGGCTTCACCTCTTTGCAGCAAGGATTTGAACTGTTGGGGATGGTCAGGACATCCCCACAGGAGCAAAGCCTCATTGCTCCAAGGAGGGTTGACATGGGCTGGAAACAGCCATGCCCAGGGTTTTAGAATTGTATAATCATACAATGGTTTGGGTTGGAAAGGACCTGAAGTTCATCCAGTTCCAGCCCCCTGCCATGGAGGGTGTTTTGAGCAACACTGCAAAAGAAATGGCAGCGTGGGCAGCAGCACCAGCAGCAGAGTGATGTCCTGGCCACAGAATCAGTGGGAGTGGGGTCTGCTGCATCCCTGCAGCACCAGCACTCAGCTGCCAGGTGGGTTTTGTGTTATTTCCTTAACTTCAAGATGCTTTTGCAATTTGACAGTGGAACTAAGCAGCAGGGAATAAGCCTTTTTTGGCCAGAGGAGGGATGGGGAAGGAGCAGAGCCCCCAGGTCTCTGCCATTGCAGAGGGGCCGACACGGTGGCCCCAGCTCTGCTGACACCGGTGGTGATTAGATCCGCTCTGGGCATTGCAAATCATTCCAGCCAAGCTGCTGTTATCCCCCAAGCGCTGAGCAAGAGAAACGGCACTGGCTGCTCTGGGACATGGAACCCACAGCCCTTTTATCTCCCCTTGCAGGATTCATTACAGATGGGCAATTTTCAGTGGTGTTCATTTGATCTCCTCGATGGAAATTGCTTACCAAATGGAAATCTCAGGCCAGGAGATGGGGGGGGTGGGGAGGTGGAGAGGGGAGCCTGGCCCTTGGTGTCAGAGCTGGGAAGCTCAAAGGCACTGCAAGGACCATGATTTTCATGCCATGGCGAGGAGCGGACATTGGGTGCAGACAGGGGTGGTGTGTTCATCCTGCACCGGGGCGGGATGAGGACAAGGACATCCCAGCCCTTCCCTCAGCACCACTGCGCTCCTGGGCTGCCCATGGGAAGCGTTAAGGGGACCTGACCCCAAGGGAGCTGTGCCACGAGGGCTGTACTCACGATATTGGGGTGCGAGAGCCGCAGCAGGACCCCGATCTCCGTCCTCACGATCTTCTTGTCGATCTAGAAATCAGAGCCCACAGAGAATCAGCATTACCTGTGCTGCCAGGGCTGCCTCCAGCCTCCTGCCATGCAGACCCCATTGCTCCCTGCAGGTTCCCATGCTTGTCCCAGGGCCTGTTTTCAGCAGCAAAATGCACCCATTACACCCACACCCCCATCTGCACTCGTAGCCTGAATGACAGCCCCATCCCAGTACCAATGGGCTTTGGGAGCAAAGCCACCTCCCACCCTGCAGCCCCCTGCCCTGCCAACACTCACCGTCTTCTTCAGGATCTTGGCAGCATATGGGGTGCCCGTGCTCTTCTCCTGGCAGCTGTAGACCACTGAGGTGGCTCCCCTGTGGAAGGTTTGGGGTGCATGAGGTGCTATGGATGGAGCTCACCCCATGCCCACCCCCAGACCTGTGCTAGCGCCCTGGGAATGCAGTCCTTGCACACCCCTCTCCCTGCATTGTTTCCAGCTTTCCTGGGTAAAGCCATTTTAATTAAACCAAATTCTAGATGGGATTTAAATCCTTAAGCTGCTTTCATGACAGGACAGAGCCTCCCTCTTCCCACTTGTGGCCATGGGCACCGCAGGGATGCTGTGCGGGTCCCAGCCATGTCCCTGACAAGGTCACGACACGTGGGGTGATCCCATGTCACTGTAAAACCTCCCCACCAGGTTAAACCAGTGCAGGTGCAAAAGGGATTGTTCCTGTTGAGCAGTGCCCCCAGCTGCCAGGGAGCTTTAGATCTAGTGAATAACGAGTTAGCCACTGGACAATGATATCAGCCCATTGCCTCACATTGTTACAGGGCTTATTTGCAATGTTGTCTTTGCTGCCCGGCTCCTCGGAGCAGATTAATTCTCACCCCCGAAAATCGGCCACATTTTATTGCTCTTTGGCTTCACCATCTTCTGGGACCCAAGTTCAGGCTCTGCTCAAGGTGCTGGCATCCCCAAGCATCCACACTGAAAAGCCAGCTGCACACCAGACACCTTTCACACCAAAACCTGCCGTGAGACCAAGACCACCCCACAGCGTGGCTGGAAGTGACCCATTTGCTGCAGCCCCATGTGCTGGATGCGGTCCCTGGGGTGCTCTCATGACAGAGAGATTTGCTTTAGAAACAAGAGTGGATTTTGCAACTCATCTGGCTGAACTTGGGAATCACGTTCCCATGGCAACGGCAGAGCTGGGTACCGGGTACCACAGGGATGCTGCGGGATGAACAAAACCCGGCACTTCTAGGCCATTTGTGAAACATTTTCCTCCTTTTGCTCAATATTTTCTATGGAATCTTATTTTACAAATAAAAAGCAGTTCGGAAACAAACCGCTTGGGTTGGAAGGGGAGAGGCGGCTGCCACCGCCTTCCCCAGCTCGGGAAAGGGAGGAAAAGCCTTTGATTTGAACCCAAAATGGCATCGGTGCTGCAGCACCCATTAACTCATTCCCAGTGGGAGAAGGAGCCACCAGAGCCATCCTGCAGCAGCTCAGCTCCTCAGGCACCTCTTCCAAACGCAGGGGGGTTTTGCAGTACCCCAGCAGCCGCCTGCACTCCTCATCCCTCTCATCTCAGCTGCATCCCAGCCCAGACCCGGTGTCTGCTGCCTTCCCACAAGACATTTTCCACACGGACAATTTGCAGCCTGATTCCTGCTGCCAACAGGATCATTCCGAAGCCCTCGGCTCCGCATTCAGGAGGTGCTGGGGCTGCTCCTCAGACACGGCACAACCCGCTGTGCCCATGGCCATGCGCCGGCTGCCCTCACACATTCCCCATTACAGCAGTGGCTGGATCTGTGCCGGCATTCGCTACACCCCAGCCCCTCGCCCCGCTGGCCCCGGCAGCCGCTGCTCTCGCTGCTGCTTAAAGCCTTGAATAAATCTCTGCAATCAACCTTGACTGCGACAGGAGATAATTGCATTTGCTTTACAGATGAACTGGAAAATGTTGAACAATGGGATTTGCCACGAGAGCCTGACGGATGGAAGGAGGCTGGAGCAGCCTGTGGAGCACCAGCCCATGGAGGAGACAGGGCTGCACTGCTCAGAGCCTGTCTCTTTGTCCTACCCCCATCTGTGCAGGGCTGAGCCCTGAGCTGACACTGAACACACCTCAGTAACAAGCCCTAAATGCCTGGTTTTGCCAGAGCTGATAGATTTAAGGCTCAAAGGCTCCCTTGCAGATGGTTGGGGCTGAGCCAGCCTAAACCATCACCATTGCAAACATCTGCTCCAGAGCCAGGGCTCGGCAGCGGCGCTGCCTCTGCTGCCCCACAAATGGGGCTGTCAGACCTTCCACACAAGGGTTCCCTGCACCCCCTTGGATCCCCATTGTCCTAAGCGTGCCGGGACACCAGTGACAAACCTGTCCCATGGCTGGGAGCTCCCGGCACTGCTGCTCTCCTCAAAGGAGGGCAGGAACTGGGCCTGGGCATCTCCACGATGCATCCTTGCTATGGGGCATCAGCAGCCTCCAGGCCCAGGCACTTGGCACCGGCCCTGGGCTCTGCATCCTGAGGGGTCCTGCAAGGGCTGGGAAGTGGCCAAGCAGCCGCGTGTGCCAAGACCAGGACAAACCCGCCAGGGAAGGAGGGATGGGCAGGTTTAAAACCCATCTCCTGGCCACCAGAGCACAAACGGCACACAGCACCCGCAGGACCTCACCTGTCAGCCCTGATGTTCCCTGTCCATAAGGATTTATGGTAGGGCCTCTAATAAATAAGTCACAAGAGCCTCCATCAAGCAGTTGGTGGCTGCTGAGGTGGCTCTGCTCGGAGCCACCACACAGGGATGGGGACATTGCTGGTCCTCATCAGGGCTTCCTGAGCCAGGTGGGATAAATCCAGATCTGGGAATAAACCCCTGTGGGGCTGTGTCCATTTGCAGGGGCTGCTGCAGGAGGGACCCACCATGGCCCCGCACTGTGCCTGGCTCATTGCTCACCTCCCCAAAGCCTTGGGCTGCTCAGAGGCAAGACCAATCACACCAGGAGCCAACTTCCCACCCAGAGGGGTGAGAACCACGGACACAGGACAGTGGGCCTCATCCTGCAACCCCTCAGTGTGCGCACCTGAAACCATCATCATGACACAACCCAAGCTCCAGCTTACACATAAGTGCAGGGTCTTCCACCTTCCATCCCCCCTTATCCATCCTTCCATCCCCGCCGCATCCCTCCTCCCTCCAGGCCGGTTCCTGCCCTGATCAGGACACGCTCCCATACCAGGAGGGCTCCTGCCCCCAACATTCCCTGATCCCCCCCCCAGCAGCCGGTACCGTCCCAGCTCGGGGCCCACGATGTAGAAATCTTCCAGGGCTGTGTTGCGGTGGGAGCCATCGATCCAGTACTCGCTGCTGCTGTCGGAGGAGGGCATGGTGGGCCGGGGGCAGCGATCTCCTGCCAGCTGCTTGGAAGAGGAGACCCAGACATCACCGTGTTCCCCCCCCCCCGGTGTGCGAGCGCCCAGATGGCCCAGCAAAAACCAGCGCTTGGGATTACTGAGTGTGATGGAGCTGCAGCCACAAATCTCCTTCCCCCCAGGCACGTACGCTGCCTTTTCTGAGCTAATACCCCCCACCTATGTCATGACACCCCCCGTTTCCCACACCAGGCTCCCTGCTTTCCCCCTTTCCCACCCTATCCCCACCTTTATGGGATGACCTCACCTTTTCAGTGGGCCAGACCCGGGCCGCAGGGACTGGCATGTGGGGGATTTGCTGCCCCCCAATTCCTGCAGTCCCATCCAAACCCACGCTAACACCGACACCCCCTCCCCTGCCGTGGGCCCCTTTGCAGCCCCGGTTGGGGACCCAGCTCTTACCGTTAGCTGTGGGGCCGCTGCGCAGCGGAGCCGTGCCCCCCCCCAGCGCTGCTTCATCCCCGGTGCGGGGTGGTTGTGCGGGGGGTGGGTGCCCTGCCGGGCCCGGCAGCCCTGCTGGCCCACCCGAACGCCGGGCCCCTGCGCCCAGAGCCGAAGAGCCAGGAGGGGGCACTGGTGCTGCGCCTCTTCAGCGCACAGCTGGCATCGCAACGCTGCCATCCGCCTACCTGTCACTCTTCGTCAAAATGGTGCCTAACTAATTTGGCCTCTCCCGGAACCCGTACTCAAGATGGCGCCTCACCGATATGGCTGCCCCCGGGTTCCGTACATCAAAATGGCACCTCACCAATATGGCCGCCCCGTAGTGCCGTACGTCAAAATGGCGCCCAACTAATTTGGCGTCTCCCGGCACCCGTACTCAAGATGGCGCCTTACCAATATGGCCGCCCCCGGGTTCCGTACATCAAAATGGCTCCTCACCAAGATGGCCGCCCCGTAGTGCCGTACGTCAAAATGGGTTCTAGGTTTTGGGGCCCCTGCCTGCTGTCTAATCTAGAACCGCCCCAAACCTAGAACCTCTCCCAAAATCCAAGTGCCCCCTTCCGCGGTCTGCTGCTGGGGCAGAGAAACCTCTGTTCGTGGGGCACAAATGCTTGGCTCCTGCTCCCACAGCCAAAGAGCCAGGAGGGGATACTGGTGCTGCGGTTCTTCAGCACACAGCTGGCATCAGAACGGTGCCACCCGCATTCGTGCTCCCTCCCACTGGAGCAGCTGCTCCAAGCCCCTGTGTCCAACCTGGCCTTGAGCACTGCCAGGGATGGGGCAGCCACAGCTTCTCTGGGCACCCTGTGCCAGCGCCTCAGCACCCTCCCAGGGAACAGCTTCTGCCTAAGAGCTCAGCTCAGTCTCCCCTCGGGCAGGTTCAAGCCATTCCCCCTGAGAAGAGCAGAATCCCGAGCACAGGAGAACAAGGCATCACCGGAGCCCCACTGACCGCTTACATCAACCTGGTGGCTCTGCAGTGGCCCCTTTACTGTCATGGTGCCCTCGCTGCTGCTCCTGCTATGGGGCTTTTCTTCAATGCAAATCAACACAGACTTATTTATAGCACTTTCTCCCAGCAGGAGAGCCTATTTTGGGCTGATGCTCCAGCACAAGAGCAGCGCAGGTTATTTTAACCCCGTGCTAGGTTATTCTCAGAGCTGCTCTTCTCTGCACGTGCTCCGAGATGGTTTCCAGCTACCAGGTTCTTTCTCAGTGTGGTGTGACAAGGGGTGGGGGGACAGAGGGACCATATGAGGCAATCTGATAGGGACTCAAAACTAAACCATCCTCTGCAGCAAAGCTCCCTTTGACACATTGGATCCATGCAGTGTCTTTGGCAGGAACCTGGAGGGGTGGACCTGAGCGAACGTCATGAAGCTCAACAAAGCCAGTACCAGGTCCTGCCCCTGGGTCAAGGCAATCCCAAGCATAAACACAGGCTGGGGGAGGTTGGATGGAGCAGCTCTGAGGAGACCCCCAGGCAGTCCTGATCCAGCTTTGGAGCAACAGCACAGGAGGGATGTGGAGCTGATGGAGTGAGTCCAGAGGAGGCCATAGAGCTGCTGCAAGGGCTGGAGCAGCTCTGCTCTGGAGCCAGGCTGAGAGAGCTGGGCTGGGGCAGCCTGGACAAGAGAAGGGGAGACCTGAGAGCAGCTCCAGTGCCTGAAGGGGCTGCAGGAAACCTGGAGAGGGGCTTGGGACAAGGGATGTAGGGACAGGCCAAGGGGAATGGCTTGAACCTGCCCGAGGGGAGACTGAGATGAGCTCTTAGGCAGAAGCTCTTCCCTGTGAGGGTGCTGAGGTGCTGGCACAGGGTGCCCAGAGAAGCTGTGGCTGCCCCATCCCTGGCAGTGCTCAAGGCCAGGTTGGACACAGGGGCTTGGAGCAGCTGCTCCAGTGGAAGGGGTTGGGGTTGGAACTGGAGGAGCTTTAAGGTCTGGAGCAGTGGAGATTCCTAGAGCCACCCTGTCCAGATCCAGATGCTGCAGGAAGCAGCTGCACCATTTATCAAGTGGACTTCATGGCCACTTGGGGCTTTCCTCAGCTCAGAGCTGCACTCCCCCATGTACAGAGGCAGGAGCAGCCCCATCCTCACAACCGGAGGTGCCACGGAGCAGGGGCTGCCAGGACAGCACCAGGCAGGGTGTCCTCTGCAGCCACAGCAGTGGCATCTGGACGGTTACAGCTCCATCTGCATGGCCCAGGACTGGAAAACTCACTCATCAGCCCTGAAAATACCTTAAAAATCAGAGTAGATGAAACAAAACCTCAACAGCATCTTTCCAACCCACCCGAAGAGCACAGCAGGGCTCAAGGAGCCCTTCTTCTGACCTACTGCTTCCCTTATGCCATTCCCATCCCACCACACACTTTCCTCTTGCTTGTTTCCTGCTCCACACCCTGACAAACGGCTCTAGGTTGGGAATGGGCCTCGGAAGGGCAGCAGGAGCAGTGCTGCAGTGACCCTGCCGTGCCCCTGTGGGGCTGCAGCAGCTTACACCACCCCACTGGGAACAGTGAGTCAGGGCCTGAGCCGCTGCCAGCCCTATTCCTGGCATCCCGACCAGCTCCAGCCCTGCCTGAGCCCAGCACTGGATTGGGATGGAGCTGGTGGAGACGCAGAAGGAAAACACCTTGGGATGGGTGTTGCTGCCCCCAGCAAGCACAGCCTCAGCCCCTAGATGTCAACGCATTTTTATTAAATTCTTACAAAACAGAATACAAAATTCTGGAATCAACAATTGTTATAAAGAAAAACTTCAATTCAGCTGTATCAGGTCACCTGGTACATACAGTAAAGTGCTTGGTTTTATGGTTTCGTCTTTTTTTTTCCTTGTTTTCTTCGTTTTTTATATTTTTTGTGGGTTTTTTGCAGGTTTCTTTGCCCCTGTTTCAGTTTCAGGTTGCAGCCGGCCCCGAACTGAGGCCGCTGTTGTACAAACCAACCAACAGTGCGTGAACGAGATTCTTGTCAACACAGCTTTGGCAGTCTTCTTCCATTGTAAAGGAGAGAAAGTTTCTCCTGTTCTCATAAAAACAAAGTTAGCTTCACAGTAAATGTTTCTAACCAGTTCTAAGTGGAGTTAGTTGGCTGAAGGAAGGGCAGGGGGGAAGGAGAGGAAGCCAAAATGCTTAAAATTTCCAGCCTAAAAAGCACATCATCATCATCATCATCATCATCATCATCATCATCATCACTTTTTGAAGTTGGTTTCCAAGACAGATGCTCTATGGGGGAAGGGAAAGGGGTGGGAAGACTGTGAAAGAGGAAGAGGAGGAACAAGGGGGGTGGTGAGAGGGATTCGCTGGTGCTGGAGCACAGGTCAGGGAGCATCTGTCTGGAAGCATCCCCTCCTTGAGAGGTGCTGGTGGCAGGGAGGGGATGTCTGGCCCTGGCACAAGCATCTCGCCAACCAGCCCAGTGCAGTGCGAGGCACCCATGGGTGCACCCAGGTGTTTCAGAGCCCATCCCCTGGCTCTAGAGGCATTTCAGACTCTCCATACACACACAGAGCGGCGCTCACCATCCTGGCCTCCACCACCAGCCTGAGCCCCGGAGCCAAAACACAGCACCCAACGTGGGCTGAATGACCAAGCGAGGAGCTCGATGCTCCCGGGATGTCCATCCCCTCAATGCCATCACACCAGCAAAACACCCATGGGGACAAGCTCCCACATGCACGGGTCACCCAAGCCGCTCGCCAGCCTTCAGAACAGTGGGGGCATACACAGATCTAAAGGGATTCACACATGGGAAGAGGGGGAAGCTCAGTTTGCCAACAGAGGCATGGGGGGGGGAGGGTGGCAGGAACAAACAGCACAGATTTTATAGCCACCCCCCTGCCATCCCCTTCCCATGGTGAGGTTTAAAACCAAGAGGAAGCCAGGCTGCGGCGTGCAGCACCACCAACAGCTTTCACATCACCAGCTCGAGCATCGCACACTGTACAGCGTTCAAGTATTTCTTCATGTAAGACAACAAGGAATTATCTACAACTGATAAAACAAAACAAGCTATAAAAAAGTCATGTACAATCAAGATGGATTTTGTTTTGTCTTGCTTTAAAGGAGGCCTCTCCAGGGCATCCCGGTGCCTGAGGGGATGTCCCCTCACCACCACCCCGCACAGTGGGACCAGGCGGGGAGAGAGGAGATTGCAAGTGCGAGGCAGTGTTTGGGGGGGATGGAGAGGGGAAAAACCACCTTCCCTGGCCCATAGATGTCACTGGGTGGAAGGGCAACAAGAGAAGCCCCTGCCCCAAACTCCGTCAAGACCCCAGCTCATCATCGCCCAAGATAACTCACGCACACCTCCCTGAAACAAAAACCAACATATATTGCATAGTATTGCTGTCAGCAGTTTTAAAATCAAAAGGAGAACTTTCCCCCTCGGGAGACAGTGACTGTCCTCAGCTGAAGACCCCAAAGCAAGCTCCCAAAGCCTCCACCTGTGCACACAATGGACTTGAGGCTGCTTTCTCAAGGTATAAAGCTCAAAGCAGTGGATGGGAAGGAGGTTGCCAACCAAGGGGACACGTTCCCTCATGGTGGGACATGGGGACGGTGGCACAAGCTGTGCTGGGGAGCGGGTTTGGTGCAGGGGGCTCCAGAGCACTGGATCCATCCCATGCAGCAGCAACCAGCCAAGGGCCTTGTCCTGGTGCAGCATCCCAAGTGCTGCGTTCCCTCTTTCCCCAGAGCTCTGGGCAAAGGGCAGGGTCACGCATGCCGACATGGACACACATGCACATACATCTGCATGCCCTGGCTGCCCATCACAACCTGCACTGCCCTGGTGCTGCTGCCGACCCCAAACCCTCCAGCCCCACATCCCAAGCTCCCCCTGGCTGCACCCCTACACTGTAGCCCATGGGTGCTGCCGCTCAGCCACCAGCACAGCACCTCGGGGTGCTCAGCACCCCCAGCCCCTCCGGCCACGGCAGCCTCAGGGCCAGCCCGAAGCTTTTTAAAGGGTGTCCCTTTGCTTTCTATGGAGCATCTGCCATTCCCAGAGGGGTATCTGGGGCTGCTCCAGCCACCCTGCAGACCTCATTCCCTCTGCAGCTCCCTAAAAGCACAGCCACTGGCAAGCAGCCCCTCCAAAAACAGGGATACAACACCTGACCCGGCACAAGAGCATGGCTCGTGCATCCCCCCTGGCTCTGACCTTACCCCCAAGCAGCCACCATCCGGAGCACGGGAGCAAAGGAAGACATTTCCCTGTGCCCTGTAGAGAAGCACAGCTTAGCAGTTTAAAACCAACAATAACTAAAGGAAAGAAGGAAGGAAAAGGGGGTGAATAGCTTATTCTGGAAGCAGGTTGCTGAGCAGAGAGGGTGGCTCGGTGGGATGCGGAGCTGCTCCCTCGCTGGCACCATCTCCCCCCGGCCCAAGCGATTCCCTGCACAACACCCATCACATCCCCCCAGAGCACAGCGGGTCCCTGCACCCAGGATGGGGGTCCTGTGGGATCCACCCCTGCCATGGGAGGAAGAGCTGCAGCTCTGAGGGGAGGGAGGAGGTTCACCCACAACTGCGACCGAGGGTCTTTTGTTCACAGTATGAAACGAGCTGAAATGGTCAAAGCAGCCGCGGGTACAAAGAGTCCTTTGGTGTCGGGATGGGGAGGGGAATGTCGGAGGAGAAAGCAGGAGTCAGGGAACACCAGTCCGTGTGTCTGTCAGCTGTCCTTGAATGTGCCCTGGGTGAAGCAACCTCATGCTTGATTTAACACCTTAACAGAAGAAAAAACACCTTAAACAAACCCTCCCACCCCACAAGATCAGCACAACCTTGGAAACCAGCCACAGGGACGAGTCCTGATCTTGTCACCAACCAGCAACGGTGGGGTTTGGGATGGGGGGGGGAGAAAGAACAGAGGAGGAGGAGGGAGACGACACAGGGTACAGCAGGTCTGGGGGGGCACAGCTCAGGCTTGATCGGCCACCAGGACCAGTGGGGCCACGAGGTGCTGCCCGGTGGCCACTGCCTTGGCCAGGCTGCTCTTCTGCCGCCGCTTGGCCAGCTTGGACTCGGAGGGGGGGGAGAGCTGCATGGCCCGTGAGGTAGCTTTGATGATGATGGGTCGTGCTTCCTCCTCCGCCTCATCCTCCTCATCCTCGTCGCGCCGCGTCAGCTGGCGGTTGACGGCCATGGCCTCAGCAGCAAAGGAGGTGAGCTCTTTGGCACTGCTGTTCCTGTGGGGAGGCAGGGGCTCAGGGGGGCAGTGGGGGCACATATTGGGGTGTCCCTCTCTGCACGCATGCCATGTCAGGCTGGTCAGGGATCAACAACGTGGCTTAAACCCAAATCACACACTGCAACCACTGCCCAGAGCTACGACAGAGCCCCCCCCAACTGGAGAGAGGGGCAGGACTTGAGGGGCTGGGATGTATCCCCCCCCATCCCAGGGTACCCTGCAGGATGCTCACCTCTGCAGGATGATAGGGGTCGGCAGGGTGTTATCGGGGGCGCACTGCAATGAAACAGAGCCTGTCAGAGCCTGGCACCCCACAGGAGGGTGAATCCCACCCCAGTTTTAGGGAGCAGAGATGGGGGGGGGGCAGCAGCACTCACCCCCTGCACCCAGGGGTGCTCCAGGACCTGGGCTGCGCTGAGCCGCTTCTTGGCATCTCTCACCAACAGCCTGGAAATGAGATCTTTGGCTCCGAAGGAGATGTGCGCCCAGTCCTTGTCCGGAAACTCGTACTTGCCCTCCTGGATGCTTTCAAAGAGCATGTTCTGGGCGAGAGGGGAGAAGGAAAAGGGGCTGAGCTGGGAGCGCCTGCGGCCAAAGGAGAGGGGAGCTGAGGCACTGCCGTGGGGCTGCGTGTACCTGGCACGTGTGGCATGCCTCGCCCCGGTCCCAGCCGCAGTCAGAGCCGCAGTGACCCACGAAGGGGGGGTACCCGCTCAGCATGATGTACAGGATGACCCCCAGGCTCCACAGGTCGCAGCGCTTGTCGTAGATGGATGCCTCCTCGTTGAAGGCTTCCACCACTTCTGGGGCCATGTACTCGGCAGAGCCACACTGGGGGAGAAGTGGGGGTGAGCACCAGCACGGGGGTCCGAAAGGATGGGTGACTGGGGGGTCAGGATCCCACCAGAGCTATGGGGCTGCACCGCTGATGGGTTCCCCACTGCCACAGACCTGCCCCCATTGGGGGTCACCCAATAGCAGGGCTGCCACCCCAAAAAAAGCCTAAATCACAGAATGAGCTGTTTTGGAAAAGCCCTTTGAGAGCATCCAGTCCAACCATTCCCAGCACTGCCAAGGCCACCACTGCCCCACTGCACTGAGGCTGTGTGCACACTCGCAGGGCCGGTGCCTGCAGCCCTGCCCTGGGCAGCCTGTTCCAATGCCTGAGCACCCTGTGGGGCAGGAATTGTTCCTCAGCTCCATCTAAACCTGCCCTGGTGCAGCTTGAGGCTGGTTCCTCTTGTGCCATCCCCCTTCTCCTGCCATCCCCTGGGGCAGCACCAGGGCAGCTGGACCCACACCTCCCAGCTGGCTCAGTGGGGCTGCATCCATCCCGTTCCATGGGAGCGGCTGTGATGCAGCAGGGCCAAGCCTGCTCTGCCTGTTCCCAAGGCCGGGGAGCAGGCAGGGATCCGGGGCAGGAGGAGTTAACCCTGATGCAAGCCCTGTTCCCACATCGCTCCGGGGACTCTGGGGCTTTCCAGCACGCATGACCCGCACGCAGCCCACACGACCTCGTGACCAGGGCAGGAGCAAGCTGCAGGCAGCAGATAATCGGGGCTGTCACAGAGCAGAGGCCCCAGAGACAAAACACAACCCAACAACCCCAGCACCCAGAGCCAGGCTTAACCCTGCAGGGACCAGGGTGCTGCCCCCCCAGCCCTCGCTGGGAACGGGGCAACCTCCGGGATGCAGAGCCAGCCCCGGAAGGAGGGTAAATGGGGAGGATAAAGGGGGGATGCAGGGCACCAACACGGGGGCATCCCTGCTGCTGGAGATAAGGGGGGAGCAGGGATTTCCACAGCGGGGGGGTGGAGGATGGGATGGATAAACACAGGCTCAGTGCCCCCCCCGCAGAATGGGGACAGATCTGTGCAACACGGCTCGCCCCACAAGCTTTGGGGTGGCCACCATGCATTGCAAGCAAGCAGCACCCCACACCCTGTCCCCACCCCCCCCGGCCCCTCTCCTGACCCACTTCTCCCTGCAGCAGCCTCGGCGCAGCCGCGGGGCCGTGGCTGTTGCTATGGGCTCGCAGCAGCCCGGGCTGTGCGCCAGCCCCCCCCGGCCCCCCCTGCATTATGCAACCGCAGCTCGGCACCGCGGGGGGGCCGGGACACCCTCAGCCCCTGGAGCCATGGGATGGGATGGGGGGGGTTGAATGAGCCCCGTGCCGAAGCCTGGGGGTACCTGTGGGGGGGGCCCCTGGAGCACTGCCAACCGCCCCCCCCCCCCCCATGTGCTTACCGGGGTGAGCAGCTCCGGGGTGGAGATGGGGGAGCAGTCGCCATTGAGTTTGATGCCACTTCCCAGGTCGAAGTCACAGATCTTCACTGGGGAGACCTTTGTGGGGGAAGGAGAAGAGGTGTTCTCCTGGGCCCACAGCCTTGTGTCACCCCCTATTGAGCTGCCTGTTGCTGCCTGGATGGGTGCTGCACACCCCCCATGTGCTGCCCCATGGGGACACACCACATCCTGTGCTCCCCACTCACCTGGTCTGGGCTCTCACACAGAATGTTTTCCGGTTTTAGATCCCTGTGTGCAATTCCTGCAGGGAACAAGAGCGGATGAGGGCAAAGATCCATCCCCTCCGCGCTGACAGGTCCGGGGGTGGCACAGGGAACCCTCCCTCCCCACCCCAAATCACTGCCTGCATCATGGCAAAGGGCAGGGATCGCTGCTGAACCGGAGGAACAGGCTCTGCGTGCCCAGGGCCAGCAGTAGCCCCTGGGCAGGAGGATGGGGGGGGGCAGAGCTCACCTTTGTTGTGCAGAAAGTGCAGGGCGCTGGCGATGTCCCGCACCACCACGCTGGCCTCCAGCTCGTTGAAGTGGCGTCTCCGGTGGATGTGGGTCAGGATGGAGCCTGCAGCCGGGTGAGAACAGAGCAGGGGGTCAGGAGGGGGTCCTGCTGCTGACCCCAACCCCAAGGCTGGCAGCACACTCACCTCCTCTCATCTTCTCGAACACCAGGTAAAACCTCTCCTCTTCCTCAAAGAACTCGATCAGCTCCAGGACGTTCCTGCAGGGATGAACGGCATCAGCCCAGCATCCCCCAGAC
Source organism: Melopsittacus undulatus (assembly GCF_012275295.1). Taxonomy (NCBI): domain Eukaryota; kingdom Metazoa; phylum Chordata; class Aves; order Psittaciformes; family Psittaculidae; genus Melopsittacus; species Melopsittacus undulatus. Next base: position 3,900,653 of record NC_047545.1, read on the forward strand.
CCTGCGCTTGCCATAGAATGAGTCCTGGGTGAGGAGGTGGAACAGCACCACCGGGTTTCCAGTGATTGGTACCACACTGGTTGGGGCCCTGGCTGCATTCCAGGGGGGAGAGAGGCTCTCGGCCCTCCCTAATTGCTCACAGACCCTCCTGGCTCGCTTGCCCTGCTCAGTGAGACCGTGGCCATGCTCAGCTCAGCTCCAATGTGGCTGCCCCAGCCCCCGTTGTCATGGCAAAACCACTTCATGTCGTGCCCCCCCCCCCCGAGATGCTCCCAAGGGGAGGGATGCAGCCCCATGGGTGTCTCTAGCACAGCCCAGCCCCACGGTACCTGTGTCCCTGGCACTGATACAGCATCTCCACCTCCCTGAACACCCTGCTGCGGATGTGGCCCAGGCGTTTCTCTATGATCTGAAAGGCAAACAGGGGGATGCTCAGGGAGCAGCACCCACCGAGCCCGGCAACCCCCCCCAGCACCCACTGAGCCCAGCAACCCCCCCCCAGCACCCATGGAGCTGGCGCTGGGGCCGGGTGAGCCGGGCAGGGGCTGCCCGAAGGGGTTAAGGCAGCAGAACAGGCTGTTCCCTGTTCCCGGCGGCGCTGCCAAGCCGCTCCCTCCCGCGCCACAGCCAAGCCGAGGTCCATGTGACACTGAGCCATGGTGCTGGAGAAGGGCCCTGCGCCCCACAGGGTGCTGGATGTGCCATGGGGTGGGCAGCGGGTGCCCACACACAGCCCCACAGAGGACAAGCCGGGTGCTCCCACCAGCCCTCCCTGCTGCCTCAGTTTCCCCACTGGGGCACACAAAGGCTCCCCCTTGGATTTGGCTGCCTTTTGACACAGAACCCATCCCAGCTCCTCGCACTGTGCCTGAGAGCCATGGGCCCAGCATCCCCTGACCCCAAATGCAGCTGGGTCACTCTTGCAGCACTCATAAGCTCACAGGGACATGGAGGTGGTCTCCTCACCGGCACCACGCGCCCGGGCTTGCCCCGAGCCCCCACATGTGCCATGGGCATTGACTGAACCTCCTGCCCCCCCACCTCACAGGAGGGGAGTGTGGCCAAGGGGGTGACCGCGGTGCCGGTGCTGGGTGGTGGCAGGGGACAATGTGCCACCAGCCCAGCCCCATTCCCACCGCTCCAGCCCATGTCCTGCGCCAGCACCGGGTGCTTGCAGGAGGCAGATGTGGAGGGTGGGAAGGGAAACTGAGGCAGGGGGTGCCCTGAGCAGCAGAGCTTTACCTTCACCGCGTACTCCTTGTTGGTGATGAGGTTAACACAGGACTGGACTCTGGCGTGGGCCCCTTCTCCCAGCACCTCCTCCTGCAGCTGGTAAACATCTGGCAAGGGAGAGGGCGCCTGAGCTCCCGGCCCCACGGCAGCACCGGGCACCTCCATTGCCCCTAAACTGGGGACACCCGGAGGGCTCCAGCCCTTCCCCGCTCACCTTCGAACCTGCCGGAGAAGCTGTCGGTTGCTCTGCAGCGCTTCTTCTTCTTGTTCCTTTTCTTGGCGTCAGGGATATCGATGGGTTGGCTCGAAGGCATGTCTGGGCCGGAGCAAAGCCACCGCTGTGACTCAGCCCCCGCTGCCCACGGCTGCCCCGGCACGGCCACCCCAAACCCCTCAAACCCAGACGGTGCCGGGAGGGCACCGGGAGCTCACCGGGACGGGGCGGGCACTCGAAGTTGAAGACGGGCTCCAGGTGGTTGGATTGGTCAAACTCCAGATCGAAGGGGTTTTGTCCCTGGGGGGGGACAAGAACAGCAGGGAGATGGCAGCAGCCGCTGGATCTGCCATCAGCAGTGCTGAGCCCATGGAGCTCAGCACACCAGCCCCATCGGTGTGGGGTGCTGTGGGCCACCAGGTCATGGTGCTGCTGGAGGCACACGGCAGAGCCAGCGGAGGAGGAAAGGTCTGACCACATCTCCTGATGGGGACAGTGCTGCACGGTCCAGCCTGCGCACAGGGGATGATGAGAGGGATCGGGGCCACCCGCACCAACCCAGCCCCAGTTCTCCACCCAGGCCTGAACTACAGGGAAGGGGGCAGGAAGAAAAGCCACAGGGGCAGGATGGGCTCCAGAGCCACCGCGGTCTGTCCTCCTAGCAAGGTCACAGTGGGGCTGGAGCCCGCTCAGCCCCGCTCCAGTGAGCGCTGTGCCCATGAGACCGCCGGGCCCGGCAGGATCAGTCCCGACCCCAACCCCTGCTCCCAGGACCACCGACGGGCACCGGAACGGGGGCTCCAGCCCCAGCACCCCACAGAGGGGACACGGGGACCCCGGCACGGGGCAGAGCAGCACCGGGGTGCGCGGGTGGGGGCGGGGAACGGGCCCCATCCTCCCCAGGGTTACGAAATGTGTTTGGCTGGAGGAGGAGGCAGCTCCCGGCCGCGGTCCCAAACCCGCCCCCAGTGCCCCGGTGCCCGGTCGGCTGCCAGCCCCAACCAACCCCGGCTCTCGGGGGGTCCCCACCGCACCCGAGCATCACCCTGGGGGCAGAACGCTCCTTCCCCCCCCCCCCCGTCCAGGGAACCCCTGGATTACAGAGCACAGCATCGCCCTCCAGTCCGTCCCGTCCCCCCCCCCCCCCCCCCCCCAGGGCAGGATGAGGCCCTCCGGGAGCAGAGAGGGGCTCGGGGGGAGCTGGGGGGGAAGCGGGGGGGAAAAGGGGGAGCCAGGGCCCTGGCAGCCACTGCAGCAGCGACACAAAAGGTTTGGGGGATGGGAGGTGCGGGGCGGACGCGGAGCACCGGCTCCATCCCCACAGCCGAAGTGCCCCCAGCCCCGGCCCAGCACCGGGGGGGGTGCGGACAGAGCCAAGCCCCGGCCTAAAGCCCTGAGCGCAGGATGAGGCCCCCGCTCAAACGAGCCGGGTTCGGGGGGAGCTCCCAGCATCCCTCGGAGCGCCGGGAGCCGAAACTGAACAAAGATCCCGAGAGCCGGGACGGGAGCGAGCGCTCGGGGAACGGGATCAGCCCCGCACAGACCCCCCCCGACGGCGGCACAGGGACGGGGGGGACCCCGGCCCCCCCCAGCTGCAGCCGCAGCCCATGCCCGTGCTGCCAGGATCTGGCCCTCGCACAACAGGTCCCGGCACCCCCAACTGCCCCCGGCCTGCACCCCCCTTCCGCAATGGGGTGAATGGGGGCAGCTGCCGGCAGCGCACCCCACACGTACCCTATGGGGGGGGCCTATGGGACCTGCAGCATCCCAGCACCCACCCGGGGCACACAGGGGTGTGTGGGGGGGGAGCCCCTTACCTTGAAGGAGCGGTGGAAACCCGGGATCTCCGGTTTCTTCTGCACCATCTTGCTGCGGGGGGGGGTGCGGGGGGCGGCGTTGCGGGAGAAACGGGGGGGGGGGGGGGAGGCGGAGGGAGCCCGACACCTGCGGGAGGGGATCGCGGTGAAGCGGCTGCGGCCCCGCACCGAGCCCCGGTACCGGCCCCGGTACCGCAGCGCAGCCCGCACCGCGCCGCCGCCGGGAGGGGACGCGCTCCTCCCACCCCCGACGCCTTTATAGCGGCGGCCGTGGCCCGCCCCGGTCCGCCCCGGGAAGGGGACACCCCCCCCGGGCCCCGCACCGGGAGCGTGAGCACCCCCCGAGCCCTGCCGTACCGAACCGTGGACGGGATCCCCCCACCGGGCATCCCCGCGCTGCACTGGGGCTCCCTCTGTGCAGGGACCGGCCCGTTCCTGCCCCCCCGATCCTGGCACCCTCCTGGGCTGCGGGCAGAGACAGGGGCACCCCCCGGGCACCCCCCTGCACTGCACACGGGGACAGGGGCACCCCCCTGCACTGCACACAGGGACAGGGTCACCCCCCCTGCACTGCACACAGGGACATGGACACCCCCCCTGCACTGCACACAGGGGCATGGACACCCCTCTGCACTGCACACGGGGACATAACACCCCCCCTGCACTGCACACAGGGGCATGGACACCCCCCTGCACTGCACACAGGGGCATGGACACCCCCCTGCACTGCACACAGGGACATGGACACCCCCCTGCACTGCACACAGGGGCATGGACACCCCCCTGCACTGCACACAGGGACATGGACACCCCCCCTGCACTGCACACGGGGACATGGACACCCCCCTGCACTGCACACAGGGACAGGGGCACCCCCCTGCACTGCACACAGGGACAGGGGCACCCCCCCGGCACTGCACACAGGGACATGGACACCCCCCTGCACTGCACACAGGGACAGGGGCACCCCCCCCGCACTGCACACAGGGACATGGACACCCCCCTGCACTGCACACAGGGACATGGACACCCCCCTGCACTGCACACAGGGACAGGGGCACTCTCCTTGCACCAGGGAGCAGTAACATCCCCCCGGTACCCCAACCACCCCCCACACCTCCCAGCACAGGGACATGGGCACCTCTGGACACCCAACACTGTCTCCAGGGACCCTTGGGGACCCCCCCGCACCCACTGCAGCTCCATGTTCACTTTCTATGCCCCTGAGGCTCAGGGCGGGGGGGGGGCGGCCTTGACCCCCCCATCCCACACATGGCACGAGTGGGGCCATGCTCAGCCCCACATCCAGGCCTGCTCCAAGGATGGGGGCAGCAGGACACAGGGTCACATCCCTGCAGGCCCCGCAGGATGCACCCAGTGCTGGCGTCGGGGGGGGGGGGGGATGCCATGAGCAGGACCCCCCCAGTGCGGCCTCATCCTGAGTCACGTGACGCCAGCGGGGCTGAGCACAGCCGTGCTCATGGCGCTGAGCAGGGCCAATGGCGGCTGCGGTGCATGACTTCACCGCCCGCGCCGCGCATTGGCTGCGGCCCCGACGCCGTCGCAGGCACTGACTGCACCCCACGTCACAGCCCCCCCCCAAGCAGCCCCCCTCTTCCAGTGCAGGACTCACAGCCCCACAAAGCCATTGCCGGGGGGGGGACACCGCAGGGGGGTCCCAAACCCCCTCCCTGCACACCCAAATGCCATCCAAATCCAACCAGATTCCTGCTTTTCCAGGCCCTGGCGCTCGCTCAGGGACATTGGGGCAGCATGGACCTGTCTATCAGCGCTGCTGCTGAGGCCTCTCCAGTGAGCAGAGCTGGGGGGGGGCGGGGGGGTCTCAGAGATTTGGCTCCCATAGGGGATGGACAAGGGACAGGGATGGTGCCGTGGGGCACGCCGGCTGCTGGCCCGTGTGGGTGACTCCGGAGCATCCGGATGCCTCCCAAATTGCGCACGCTGCCATGTAGGTCACCACGGTAATGACAGGGCAGCAGCGCTGGCACCCACAGCCCCCGGGGGGTACCCAGGGGTGCCCGGCACGGCAGGGACACCAAGGGGTGGCCAAGAGCTTGCCCAGCCTGCGGGTCCCTGGCATCACACGGGGCTGGAGCACTCACTGTGCTGCGTGCTCACTGCGTGTGCAACGTGTGTGCTCTGCATCATGGTACCTGTTGCATGCAGCCGTTCATGACCTCTGCATGCCTGGCACACGCTCCCTGTGTGCTGCTGCGTGCTCAATACACGCTCAATGCATGCTCTTTGCAGCCAGCATGGTGGGAGCACTGGGGCTCAGGCTGGGGGAGCAGAGAGTGAGCATCCATGCGCTCCCCATGCATGCACCCAGCCAGACGTGCACACGTGTGCGAGGGCAAAGCAGGAGGCAGGAGATACCCTACATGTGTGTGCAGCCAACACAATGCAATGGAAGGGCCCCGATGTCCGCTCACATCCCGCATCCTGGGGGCTGCGAGCACTGTGAAACCCACACTTGCAGCTCCCATCCCCATTCCCTGCGCCCCGGGGTGCCCCAGGATGGGGTCTCCAGGAGCCGATGGTGCCGACTGAGGGAAAACAGGAGAGTGGGGCCGTGCCGGAAAGCGGCTATTGTTGGAATGGGAGCAGAGGGAGCGGAGTCGGGCCGGAGGCCACCGTGCCCTCGCAGGCAGGAGCAGTGGGAAGGGGGCTGCCCATGGGGTGTGCAGCGCTTCCCCCTCCACCGCCTGCTCCGGTTTGGAAGGGAGGAGAACACCACAAACCCTTTTCCCGTGCGTTCCGGCTTTGCCTCCCCTCGCTCCATCTCAGATGACAAAACCTCCCCAAACCCCTGGAATTTCCTTCCAGCCTCGGCTCTCCCAGCGCTGGTTCTGCTGCCGGGGGACACTCGGGACACATTCACACACGTCCCCCCCCCACTGCAGGGCATCACCAGGGATGTGGCTCCAGGAAGGGACCGAAGCAAAACCCGTGTGGGTTTCTTTGCAGCCACATCTCGGCGCTTCCCCCACCAAGGACCCCCAGGGCAGAGCTTGTGCTGGGGGCAGTGGTGGGACACGGCCACAGACTGAGGAGGGGTGGGCACATGTGGTGATGGGGTGCTTGGAGCGCCCTGCTCCAGGGGAAGGGGTCCCTGCCCGTGGCAGGGCTTGGAGCTGGAGGAGCTTTCATATCCCTTGAACCCAGGCCAGGCTGGGGCTCCAGGAGTCTGTGATTGGTTTCTCTGTGACTCCTCAATACAGGGTTTGCATCCTGAAAGTAAAAGCAAACCCAAACGGGAGCTGAGGTCCTAAAGCTCCTCCACACCCAGGGGCTGGAGGAGCTCGGCAGGAAGCGGGCACAGGGAGAGCGGCTCCTTCCTTGGGAGCTCCCAGCCAGAGAGGACGGATGTTCATTTCCCTATGAACATAGGGCCCCGCTCCAGCTCCGGGGCTGATTCCATCTGTGCTGTTGGGATGGGGTCAGCCCCGCAGAGGGGAGGCTGCGGAGCGCTGGGCACCCGGCTCAGCCCAGCCCTGCAAACGCGTTCTCTTTGGGGCTCTCAAGGCCCTGGAGACCCCTCGGTCTGCAGCCGGGCACAGGAGGGGTGCAGTGACCGACGGCTCCGGCCGCAGCGGAACCGGCTCAGCCGGTGCCTGCAGCTCGGGAAGAGTCAACACAAAGGGAGGTGGGAGCAGGGAGCAGGAGGCACAAGCAGGAAAGGAGGGAGGGTTCTGCATGGGCAACGTCCTCACTGCTGCGTCCTGCTCAGCACCAGCGCCTCCAGCCCAGCGGCTCCTCCCCCACAAAGGTGCTTTTATAGAATCACGGAATGGTTTGGGTTGGAAGGGTCCTTAAAGCTCCTCCAGCTCCAACCCCTGTCAGGGGCAGGGACCCCTTCCACTGGAGCAGCTGCTCCAAGCCCCTGTGTCCAACCTGGCCTTGAGCACTGCCAGGGATGGGGCAGCCACAGCTTCTCTGGGCACCCTGTGCCAGCGCCTCAGCACCCTCCCAGGGAACAGCTTCTGCCTTAAATCTAACCTGAGCTTCCTCTGTTTCAGTTTTATCCCGTTATCTTGTCCTGTCACTGCAGTCCCTGATAAAGGTCCCTCCCCAACACCCCTGTACCCCCCTTCAGACACTGGAAGCTGCTCTGAGGTCTCCATGCAGCTTCTCTTCCCCACGCTGAACAGCCCCAGTGTTCTCAGCCTGGCTCCATTCAGGAGCTGCTCCAGCCCTTGAGCATCCTCATGGCCTCCTCTGCACTTGCTCCAACAGCTCCATGGCCTTGTGCTGAGGACACCAGCACCGCACCCAGTGCTGCAAGCAGGGTCTGATGAGAGCAGAGCAGAGGGGCAGGATCCCCTCTCTCAAGCTGCTGCTCACACCCCACGGATGCCCTGCAGCGCACGGGCATGGCTCTCATGGCTCTCATTGCTCCTCCTGCCCGGGCTGGGCCGGTCCCACATGAAAGCAGCCGGATCTCTCCCGTCGGGGAAGGGAGGGCAGAGGAAGGCAGCGCCTGCAGCCCCGAGGGTGGCAGTGGGACGGGTGCAGACGGTGCTCACTGAGGTCGGTGTGCAAGGGAAGCAGATGAGCACTGACACACACAGACCCGGCGCTGCTCAGCCCCCCAGCACCGGGGCCCTGCGGGTTCGTGCCCGTCCCAGCTTGTGCTCAGGATCCGGCCTCGCACTCCAGGGGCTGCGGATGCTGGGGCCCAGCTGTGACGGGGGCTCTGACCACAGCACCAGGCAGGCACACTGCACCCTCCAGCACGGCGGGGACACGGTTCCAGCTGAGCTGCACCCACAAAGCACAGGGAGAGGGGCCCCTGGCACCTCTGCCATGCAGGGGAGCAGGCAGGACCTGCTGCTGCAGGCAGGGCACAGCAAGGGCTGATGCAGGCAGGAGCTGCAGCTGTGGAGCCCCTTAACTTCTCTTCTGGGCAGGAACATCACCTGCAGACCCTGAATGCAGAGGTTTGAGCAAGAGAGCTCTGCCCAGGGCTCTTCTGAACATGCTGTGAGCTCAGATTCACCTCCCAGGCCCCCACAGCCAGGTTTTAGAGCTGGGAGAACAGAAGAGCTCAGCCACTGGGTCCAGGGACACTGCAGACATGAGTCAGGACAAGCTGAGCTCCAGCACCCACCTGCTCTGCCCCCACAGCCCTGGGAACACGCATGGGGCTCGGAGCAGCCCAGACCTGGTAAAGTGACAGCAGGAGGAATGAAACCTCAGAGCAGCCGAGCCAGGAGCTTTGGGAACTGCAGGAAACAGCAATCCAGTACTTCCTGAGGAGTCCAAACACATGGGGTTTGTTTTGCTGATAGAAAGCCTCTGACGAGCGAGTAATCACAAGACATCCAGCAATGGGATAAGTAAATACAACATAATTTATTGGTTCCATTTCAGAGAACTATAGTGGTATTTGTACAAGTGTCCTAATGATAGTCACGTATGTACAGAGATTCCAGGACACAGGAAAACATCGTAAGGAAGAAGCGGGTTAGTGGTACAGTTTGGTCACTGGTCATAGAAACCTTTTCTCTTCCTGTAAACCCTGGCCCCCACTCCCCCAAAATCCTACCTACCTCGGGGGCACTGCCAAGCTCCCCTCACGCAGCAGAGCAGCTTGTGCAAGCAGCAGCAAGGCTTGTGGCCTCTGGCTGCACAGCAGACCCTTTGGTTAGGGGATGTGTGCAGCTGAGTGGGGATGTGCTGCTCGGGAAGAGGGACAAGGCTCCGTACCCTAATGGGAAGCAGAAAATGGCCCATGTGCAGGCAGTGAGGCTGGGGTGCAAGCAGCTCAGGTCAGGGTCAGCGTACCGCAGGGAGATGGTGAGTGCAGGGGTTTGGGAAGAAGACTTCCTCATGCCTGTCCCAGCGCCTTCCCTCTGCTTGGCCTGAGGCTGCCAGCCTGCATCCCCGTGCTGGGCTGGGCACGGGGAGCTCAGCTCAGAGCTGCTGTAAGATGCAACAGCAGATTGACAACAGCAGAGCTGCAGCACTCCCTTAGCAGCAGCAGCACTGGTCTTGTCATGGAAGAAACTCAAATCCAACTGAGGGAAAGCAAGGAGGGGACAGGATGCCAAGCAGAGAGCACAAAAGCAGCTCTGTCCAAAAACTGGACTCACAGACAGTGGAAGAAGTGCTGGAAGCAAACAGCACCCCAGGGGATCCACATCCACCCCACATACACCATTCATGGATGGGAATTGGGTGTCTGGAAGGAAGTACCGCTTCCATGGCAGCACCAGCTACAGAACATGGCTCTACCTGAAGCATCTGGCTTGGTTCACGTGGTGCTGCTGCATGCGGGCATGAGGAGGAGGCAACTCAGGGTGGTTCTTCCCTCCTCCAAGAGCGAGCATTCCCATCAAGTGGCCCCAAATATTTTCTTTTTCTTTTTAATAGAAATTACTATAAAAAACTAGTTTATCTAGAGCATCTTTAAAAAAATATTCCTGCAGTATCACAGTTTGACATTGAAACTCATTAAAAATATATAGATTTGTTAACAAAATGTCTCTGTTCTCCCCCTGAATCACATCTCCCACGCAGGAGCGGGACTCAGAGTCCTCGGGAGAGAGGCCGAGGTGGGAGCAGGAAGGTCTGAGCTCAGTGGCACATCCGGGAGGTCATTTCCTTCTGCCAAAGGGACAGAAAAGACAAGGGCCCATGAAGGCAGATCCAGATTGACAGGGAGGGTGTGGATGACCAAACCTCACCTTTGTTTAGTCAGCCACGCGGTGACACTTCCCAAGAGCTCCGGTTTGGGCAGGTCAGCGTTCCCCCCACCACCACAGGACACCCTTCCACTGCCCAGTGGCTCTGCAGGTTTGCTCTGTTGCTAACAGCTTTGGGAACACCATCATCACCTCCTGGGTCTACCAGGTCATGCTCTCCATCCTCCAGACTCCTTGGGAAGGTGCTAGCATTGCCCTCACTTTTGGTTCAGCATGGGAAGCAAGCACAGGGAAGGAAGCACATCCCCATCCTGGATGGCCAACAGTGGCAGGCTCATACAAACAAGGCAAGCCAGCTGCTGGAAACGCAAGGAGGTTGCTGGAGAACAAATCCACTTTTCCCATCCCATACCCAGAGAACCTTGCTGAGCTGTGTCTCCACATCCTGACTCCCAGTTTCCCAACAGTCAAGCTGCAAGGCCAACTGATGTCCTGAATTTGGGCAACCAGTTTTGAGAAGGTAGAATCATACAATAGTCTGGGTTTGAAGGGACCTTCAAAGCTCATCCAGACCAACCCTGCAATGAGCAGGGCCATCTTCACCCAGATCAGGTCACCAGGAACCACATCCAGCCTGGCCTTGGATTTCTCCAGGGATGGGGAATCCACCACCTCTTTGGGCAACCTGTGCCAGTGTTTTACCACCCTCATTGTAAAGATTTTTTTCCTCACATCCAGCCTGAATCTCCCTCTTTTGGTTTAAAACCATCACCCCTTCAGAATCATAGAACAGTATGGGTTGGAAGGGACATCTGAAGGTCTGGAGACCTCTGTGACCCCCCTGCCACCAAGCCAAGCCCTTCTGCACTGCCCCAGACCCCGACAGACCAATGTGTCCCCAAGCCCACCCAGACACTCACCAGTGGTTCCAGCTCCTTGGTGTCTATCAGATTGAACTCTTTCACAAAGTAGTAAAAGTGCTTGTAGCAGGTGTTCACGTGGGCTTCCGACCCCATCTGGGTGATCCTGTCGAAATGATGGATGTAGACATGGACAAAGACCCGGAAGAGCCTGGAGAGAATTTTCTTCACCACTGGAAGGAAGTTCTTGGGGAAGGGAGTACCTGGGAGGTAAGACACCACCAGCAGAAACTTTCAGACAAGTTAAAACTGGTTCTTTGGGGCAAAAATGAATTGCTACAAAAGAGATCGAGACAAAAGGGCTTCTGTCCCTGGCACTGGACCCCATCCCTGGCAGTGTTCAAGGACAAGCTGGAGCAACCTGGTCTAGTGGAAGGCATCCCTGCCCATGGCAAGGGGTTGGAACTGGGTGATCTTCGGGTGCTTTCCAACCCAAACCAGGCTGGGATGCAATGAATTTCCAGTCCCCCTCTCTTTTTGCCTTGGATCAGGTTTTTCAAGCATGAGCTGTAAGAAACTGGCCTTGGAGATTCCCAGATTCCCAGCAGCTGCTTCAGTCCGATAGAGTTTTCTTCTACTCCTGTTTCTCATGTTTATATAAAGAACACAAAATACAAGATAGGACCAAACAGCTTCCCAGAAGAAAGAGTCAGTGCCGTTAACTCCCCACAGTTCTCTCTTATTCTGATGGCTCTTTAGCTCTTTGGTTAAACAGTAAAGATGTTAAGGTCTCTTTGAAGGGATCAGTCCTTCGGGATTTCTTTAGCCAGGGCCCTGCAGTGGAGCCCACCAGCCATCTCAGGGCAATACATCCCAGTTTCAAGCTCACATAGGCTGGTTCTGGAGGAACAAGGATTGGTTTAAACCCTTTCAGTGCTCTGCAAAAGCTGCAGCATTTCAGCTGGTGCTGAGGGTGAGGAATCTGCTGAAAACTGAGCTGGCAACAACAATTACAGCTAAAAACTCCTCCAAACCACAACCCTCCTGCTGTGGGAAACCTGCCTTGCCTCCCTGAGCACAACAAACACCCTGCTTGTAGTCCCCAGAGACTCGCAGGAGAGTCCTAGCTAAAGGCAACGCAGCCGTTGTGTGGGCAACTGGAGGAGCAGGGGGGAGGATTTCAGTGTCTCAGCTGTCTGAAGGAGTTTGTGGCCTTGCTCTCCCCTCTGCCTGCTCAACACCAGGTTGAAGCAGCATTTTGGCATGTATGGAATAGCCCTGTGGACACTTGTGTGGCAGATGAGATGAACTGCATCACATCAGAGCTTCCATGGGATAAATGCTGGGGCAGGAGGGTGGGAGCTCTGCTGCATCTTGTCTTTTGCATCCCAGAAGATGGGAGCTCTGACAGGGATGAATCATATTTACTTAATGCTTCAGATACTGAATTCTCCCACCTTACTTAACACAAAATAAACAAAACCCCTCGCCCTCTTTGTGCCAAAGCCAGCACACGAAGCTGCGTTTGGATATGCAGATTTAGGTGTCTTAGGCCAAATTCTCTTTTGCATCACCCTGGCAGTCGATGAAACGCTGCCCCTCCCTCCATGCACGTGTCAGCATCCCCCCAGCTGCAACCAACAGCCCAGCACATGCCAGGAAGCATTGAGCTTGAAAGGGCAGAGTCAGCGACTGCCAGCCTGTAATGACAAAGAGCCTAACTATGGCAACGTGGCCTCCATCACCCAGCCGATGCAGAGCACGCGCGTGGAACCCAACCTGGCAATCAGCTCTGACAGAGCTCCCCTAAAGGAGACCACAGCCAGTGTCAGCTGCTCGAGAGTCATGGCAGAGTGTTCTAAGAGCAGTCTCTTCACTGCTTAGGCACAGCTTGGCTTTACTTGAGGTATTGTATCCATGGCTCCAAATGGGATCTGATACAGCTCTGGGTGTTTTAGCACTCCAGAAGAGTGCTGAAGGTTCTTGGGTGCTCAGAAGGGCTCACTACACTGCCAGGCTCTGAGCAGCACGAGAGGAAATAGCTCTGCTACAAGGCTGGCCTGTGCAACAGCATCACCTGGAACAGATCTCCTAGCCAGGCTGGATGGGGCTTGGAGCAACCTGGTCTAGTGGAAGGTATCCCCGCCTGTGGCAGGGGATTGGAGCTGGACAAGCTTGAAGGTCCCTTGCAAACCAAACCATTCTGTGATTCTATGTTTCTAGAAAGGGGACCTGAGGGCTCAAAAGAGAAGGCTCTGCACCAACCTCCCTCCTCCCAGCCACAACTAGAACTGAACTCACCGACATTAGTGGGAAAGATGTCCTCGTTGTTGATCTGTACCTCAATCCAGTCCATCAGGAGGTTCATGTACTGGGGAGCAGAGAGGGCTGTGGGTTTCCGGTACTTGTGCTCATCCTGCCACCGGTACTCATACTTGGGTCCCCCCGACATGACAGGGCAGGACTGCTCTGTGCAATAGTCACTGATGGTGCCGTAGATCAGGTTGATGCGGTTGAAGAAGTCCACCACGTGCACGGCCACCCAGTCATTCTGCTCCTCTCCTGGTGGCAGCTGGACAGCAACTTTCAAGTCCAGGCCAGCATTGAGGGAGGCTTGAGCCTTCTTGTGCAGCTCAAACCGCTGAGTCCCCGGCTCAAACTTGCGCTTGGGCCGGAAGGTTTTGTCTTTATTGAACACTTGCTTTAAAGCATGGGACATTTTTCTTCTCTTCTTCTTTCTTTTCCAGGTCCGTAGTGATGAGAGGCAGAGATGCAGCGCTGTCTCGGGGCAGGGCTGGGGCCACTCTGATCTTCACAGAAGCCTTCCTCTGTTCATCTGGTGCTGATCTGCAACGCAGCACAGAAGGGCAGCAATTAGGAGCAGCTCTCTCAACAGGAAACCTTGTGTAAATCCCATAGGCAGAGATCTGGGATACCATCTGGGCCCTCGCCCCACATCTCAGAAGGGGGGGAAGCCAGTGCCAGGTTTCTTTCCTCCCCCTTCTCTCTAGAGTGTAGCCTGCAGCAGAGAAGCAGCTCGGCCATCAGAGGTGCCAAGAGTCACCCCTGCAAGGTCTTCCCACACACTCGGTGTGGGGATGAGGAAACCAGCCCCACAGGGAAAGAGCTGTGGCTGCAATTCACCCCATTGAGACCCAAACCCTACAGAAGCAAGGAGAAACTCAGCTCTAACACACCAAAGAGTTAAGAAGGGTAAAACAAGCTGGGTTTTTCCTGGATCAGATTTTTCACCTCTGCTCCCCCACTCTGGAAACAAGCCCACCTAAAAGGTAAGGTTATGGCAACCCAAACGGAGCTCCAATCTGTTGACAGACATACTCCAACAAAGCCGCTGCTTGAGCAGATGTGTGCGCTGTTGTGGTGCTAAAGACAGGACATGAAAGGGTGGAGGGGAACAAGAAAGAGAAGAGGAAGAAGAAGTCGCAGCTCAGACACCCAGAAAGAGAATATCCTGAAACACCACGAGCTGTGAGAGTAGCCACAGCCTCTTCTCAGGTGCAGGCAGACCATAAACACACTTTTCATTGCAGCAGAGCTCACTTCAAGGTGAAAGCTGGTTGAAAGCTCGCCTTCCTCTTTCAGTCTGTGGAAAAGAATCAGCTCCAAGAGGGTGAGACACAAGTTGAGATCTGAAAGGATGCTGATGAGAAACACAGCTCTGTTTATCTGTAGGTAATTATACCTCCTTTGTTCCCACATCCATCCCCTTGTATAATTTGTGTCAAGCTGGTCTTTGATGGAAGCTTAAGGCAGAAAACTATGTGTACCAAGAATATTGTTTTACATGTGCTGGGCAGAGGAATAAGTAAAGTAACAGAAATTAAATAAAGCTGATGCCTTATGGAATATGGCAAGTAAGAACTTCCATGATTTTATAAGAAAGCAAGCAAACGGATCCCTTTCACCAAGCAGAAATCTACTCTGATTTCTATGAAGCCATAGTTTGTTTGAATATGTAAATAATTTCCTCATATGCTGCCAAGAGAATTCCAAATTCAAGGTCAACACTCCAGCTGCCACAGTTCGGCCCATCTCTAACAGATGCTGTGCAGTGCTAATCAGCATCTCTCCTCCAGAGAAAGATTAGAAAGACTTAAACCAAGGCCTCTTGGTTTCTCAGAGCAAGGCAGAAAACCCAAACCACTTCAGTTTGTCCCACTAGGACCAGACTCAACATTCCCAAGTGCTGCTTTTCCCGTGGGAATGGGCTCAGTCACTGCTTCTGTGGAGGAGCAGAGAGACTCAACCTCCTGTTGCAACATGGGCCACAACATGAGCTGGGAGAAACTGAAAAGGCATTTTAATGTGGCCTATTGAGATCCACCCTGGGCAGGAAGGGGAATTCACTGCACACGTGGTCCCGCTGTGTCCAGCACTGCTGCCACCTCCTCAGCTGCTGCCTGAGTCTAAGAAAGAAGGAAAATCACAGACCCACAGAACCAACCGGGTTGGAAAAGGCCTTTAAGCTCATCCAGTCCAACCGTTCCCAGCCCTGCCAAGGCCACCCCTACCCCATGGCACTGAGGCCTCGTCTCCATGGTGTGTGAGGGCCGGTGCCTGCAGCCCTGCCCTGGGCAGCCTGTTCCAATGCCTGAGCACCCTCTGGGGCAGGAATTGTTCCTCAGCTCCATCTAAACCTGCCCTGGTGCAGCTTGAGGCCAGTTCCTCTTGTCCCACCCCTTGTTCCTTGGGAGCAGAGCCCAGCCCCTCCTGGCTCCATCCTCCTGCAGGCACTTGGAGGGAGCCATCAGGTCCCACTGAGCCTTCTCTTCTCCATGTGAACCCCCCCAGCTCCCTCAGCCGTTCCCCATCTCTTGTGCTCCAGGCCCTGCTCCAGCTCCATTCCCCTTCTCTGGCCCCATCCAGCACCTCAAGGTCTCTCTTGTAGTGAGGGGCCCAGAGCTGAACACAGGATTCAAGGTGCAGCCTCCCCAGTGCTCAGTGTGGGGGCACAATCCCTGCCCTGGCCCTGCTGCCACCCTGGTGCTGATCCAGGCCAGGATGCTGGAGGCTTCCTGGCTGCCTGGGCACAAGCTGCTCATGTTCAGCTCCATCAATCAGCACCCCCAGCTTCCTTTCCATGAGCAGCTTTCCAGCTGCTATTCCCCAAGCCTGGAGCCTTGCAGGGGGTTGATGTGGCCCAAATGCAGGATCCAGCACTTTGACTTCTTGAACCTCATTCCATTGGCCACAGCCCATGGATCCAGCCTGTCCAGATCCCCCTACAGAGCCTTTCTATCCTCCAGCACATCAACACTCCCGGCCAACGTGGTGTGGCCGGTAAATTTACTGAGGGTGCCCTCGATCCCCACATCCAGATCATCAATAAAGATATCAAACAACACTGGCCTTACCACTGAGCCCTGAGGGACACCACTATTGGCTGGGAAAAAAGGACCTCCTCCCCCCATAACGTGTCTTTAGGACGTGTTTGGTCACACCACAGACACGGTTAGAGGAAGTAGTGAACTGCACAGAGTGACATCTGAGCACAGAGAACAGCTCTGGTTACCCAGAGCTGTGTCACAGCCTCACCACATCCTGCAGCACCCAGGGACTGCACCCACCCGGCCATGGTGCCACGTCCGGAGCAAAGGGGGGATCAGCCTCGAGTCCCCGGCAATGTGGAGAGCAGGTGCTGAGCCTGCAGCCAGTTCCAGCAGGAAATCAGTCCCAGAGAACACTCACACGCGATGGTTTCCTTATGCTGGAGAGGAGAAATGTCCCTTCAAACAAAGAAGGCATCGAAGAGCAGGAGCATCGCCCCACACAGAGCTCCCGCAGCATCCTCGGCACAGTACGACTGTTCCTACCTATTTCCTGTCAGATCTGATCGCAGTGACCACGCTCACATTGGTGCTGACCAGTGACTGCACATCAAGAAGCAACCACTGACCATAGTCCAGAAGATACTGCCATTTGAGCAGGGTGGAGGGACTCTGAGTAGGGCTTATTTGGTGCTGAGGCTGTATTCATCCTACAAACAGCTTCCTCTTTCTACAGAGACATCACCCATGAGAAGTGGGGAGCTTGACACAGCAGCAATTGTCTCTCAGACGATTCAGCATCTGTCTGAAGGCATTAGCAAAATGAGTAGCTGAGACTTCAAGCAGATGTAACCTATTTAATTATGGTTTTTGACTGCAACTGAGCTAAAAGAAACATTTAGCTCTAGGAAAAAGGAAAAAAAGAAAGAAAGAAAGAAGACATGGAGACCAAAAGCATCCCTGACATTGCTTGAAGATGATATCACACGTACAACACCTACTTCCACAGGCAGGAGTCACAGCTCGGGCAGCACTGGGATGCTGCCTTAGCACAGAAGAGAAAGGAAAGGTTAGGAACAATTGGGAAACGGGACACGCAAGGCACCTGAGTGGTGTTTGCAGGCTTCAAAGATGAGATAATCCCCCCCCCCCCAAAACTGACCTGCAGCACATTCTGGTTACTCCTCCCCTCCAGCCAGCCAAGACTACAGCACATGTCACCGGTGCTCCAGGAGCACCCTGGCCACCCCTCCGAGCTCACAACCACCACAGGCAGCCCCACACTGCGGCTGTCCAGAACACAAACAAGCCTCCAGCTTCCCACTGTTCCCAAGTACACCAAGAAATGGCTCAGAATTGTGCTGGTTAAGGAGCAACGTTACCAGCCCAGGCTGGGTCCCCTCTTCCCTCCCCCAAAAGTTCGCTTTCTCCCCTAACTCTGGGCAGTCCCAGCTCCAGTCCCAGCACTGGTTTCTGCTGATGGCAAGCCAGGGCAGGGCTGTGGGAATCACCCTGCTGCTCCTCTTCCCTAGCTGGGAATGGCAGATCCAAGCTAGGCTCACGTTAAACCAAGCTCTGGGTAGAGGAAGCCCAAGCAGTCGGCTCTGTCTCTTGGTTACTTTTACATGCAGAGAGAGGCTATAAAAACATGAAAGAGTCACCTCTCCTAAACCACTTGGAACTGCCTCTTCCCTTGCAACATGTTGCAGCCATCCCGAGGCTTTCCAGGAGTGAGCAGCATTCCCACCGGATCCTAACCCCCCCACAGCAGCAGCAGGATGGCTTGAAACCCTCTTCCAGGAGTCCCATGACTGCTCCGTCAGAGCCTGCCTGAACAACATCCAGTGCTCCCCTCACCACTAACGCTCTGCAGGGGTTGAACATCAGCCAGGGACCAAAACCAGCACGTCAGCAAGCTCCTACCTGCGCTTCAAGCCCCGGCAGATGACTCCTGCAGTTGCTCAGCCCGGCTCTGCAATGTGTGCTCGTAGGCAAGGAGGCAAAGAGCTTCCTTTTTAACAGAGGGGAAAAAAACCCAAGCCCTGTTCCCTGGGTGGCTGCAATCCGAAGGCTCCTGCAGGCTGGGGAGGGGTCAGACCCAAACCACTTCCCTCCCAGTGACCCCAGCGCCAGGCTCACATCCTGCTCAGAGAGCCCTTGAGCAAACCCCAGTGAGCTCTCCAGAGAAGTGCTGTCTCTGGTTTCCTTTTAGGGAAGCCATGCTACTGCCTGATGAGATGATACCAACATGGGGCTGCTCGCACCGAGCCCAGCCTGAACCTCCTGCTTCTAACTGCAGCCCCTGGGGATGAGCCCGTGCAGCCACCCTGGCCCCACTGAAGGGAGAAGGGAGCAATGATCCTCCACCTCCCTCCCAGCACGGTTTTCAGTGTCCTTACTCACTGCTAACGCCATCGCTTCCAATACAGGACACAAACCCACCCATGCTGGTTTGCTAAAGCAGCCACAATCTATCGGCTGCATCGAGTGCTTCGAGAAAACAACAAATGTACAGAGCACACCCAAAAAGCAGCTTTGAAACAGGAAAAACACAGCAAAGATGGACATTCATGCACACTTTTTTCCATAATTCCCCACCCTCTTTTCACAGATACCTTCCCACAGCCGTTCTGTGCTGTTTCGGATGAGCTGATCCTGGTTTTCTATGATCAAAGCAGAGATTTTAATACGGACAGCAAGGATCAGAGCAATTACAGCGAGCAGGGCTGGAGCGGCACAAACAGCAGGCAGGTTCTGAGCCTTTGGAGCCAGTCTGGCAACACCCAAGGCAGCTCACCTCCACGGGATCAGTGCTCTTTGGGATTGTTTCAGGATAGGAGGCACAAAGGTGTGTGCCTGTGCTTACCTCAGCCGGGGCAGGGCACGGAGAGCAGGCTGAGCCATTCATGATCCCGGCGAGACACTTCCACGTCACCGGCTTCCTGTCTGGCACCAGTCCGGCCCAGGGAGCTGCCAGTGTTTTCCCAAACACTGATCCTTCCCCTCCACAAGCTCTGTCCTGGTGCTTCTGCCTCTTCTCCTGCACCATCGCTCCCCGCTGCTGCACAAGGAGAGCCAGAAGCTGCCTGTTGTCACCCCCAGCATCGCCTTTGTGTTTTCTTCTCCATGCTTGCTCCTGGCTCCTCTGAAGTTAAAGGAGAGGGAGCAGGAAGCGGCTCTGTCCCTGCTGCACCTACAGCCCCAGGCTGGGCCGGTTCATCCTGCTGCTCTGCAGGACAGTATCCACAGTTTTCTTTGGGAAGCTGCTTTAGCAGCAGCCTCTGCAACAAACTTCACAGAGCCCCTCAGAAACACGCATTTCAAATGCTAAATTCCCAAGGTTTAGGCAAACAAAGAGCCCTTTATATTGCACCACAACTGTCAGTTCTAAGAAAGTTCTGTCGATCACTAGCAACTCCCCCCCCGCAATTTAAATGAGTTGAACAAGTTGGAAATTCCAAGTAAGAAACTGTATAGATACCATATCACTTCCTTAGGAGCAGGACAGTCACTTTATGTGCCTCTAAGCCATGCAAACCAGAGCCTATCAGCATCTCCATATGTATAAGAAAAGGCCAAAAAATAGCTATACTGGGCTTTAATTGGTATCCTGATTTCCTCCTAAAAGGCATTCAGACCAGCTTTAAAGTCAGGTTAGTTTATATAATAAAGGGAAAAGCCCTGTTAAATGAAGCTATTCTGGGTTAGGAGAAGACCCCAGTGCAGCAGCTCTGGCAGAGCCCATCAGGCTGCTGATGGGCTACTCACAAGCAAGATGCAGCAAGAGGCACCTCTCCAGCACGCAAGCAGGACAAGGAGAGGGCAGTTCAGGGCTCCTCTCTGAGCTCAGGATCTAGATCCAAACCATGGAAGATGACAGGAGGGACATTATGGGGGTACTGAGGGGAGTGAGCACTGATGGAGCTGGGTAACCCTTTCACTACAGGTGACAGGAGGTGCTGGGTCTATGAGCTCCTTCACCCAGGGACTGAGCCTGAGCACGAGCTGGCCAACGCTGCCTTCAGCAGGGCTAATCCCACACCAGTACCTCTTCTCCCCATGTCCATGCTATGCTTTCAGAAGAAAAGCAGTATTGTTTCTTGCTGAAAGCAGATGCCCATGAGGCTTGCTCTTCCCCTTCAAGGGGAGATATGTCAGTAACCTGACACATTACATGTCTCCAGGCAAGGAATAAGCCTACTGATGTGGAGCTAAATAGCATCTCAGGACTAACCACATCATAAGACCTCCTGCCACACAGCAAGAGAAGAAAGAAGCTAAAACCCCCAAAGGCCCAGACAGCAGCTCCGAGATAAGCCTGCAGTTAAGATGAAATAAACATTACATTGCCTTTCAGTGCAGCCATGGGCTTGACTCGGCTCCTGCTTCAAAGTGGGACGTTTTGGATGGCTCTACCTCATTTTCTGCTTCATGAGCTCCCTCGGAGCCACTGCATGGGCCACGATTCCCCCAAAGCCAGACAGTTCCCAGGACATACGGCACCCAGCAGCATCACTTTTGCCTCTTCTCAAATTCATGGAATGCTTCAGGTTGGAAGGGACCTTAAAGCTCCTCCAGCTCCAACCCCTGCCACGGGCAGGGACCCCTTCCCCTGGAGCAGCTGCTCCAAGCCCCTGTGTCCAACCTGGCCTTGAGCACTGCCAGGGATGGGGCAGCCACAGCTTCTCTGGGCACCCTGTGCCAGTGCCTCAGCACCCTCCCAGGGAACAGCTTCTGCCTAAGAGCTCAGCTCAGTCTCCCCTCTTCTGGTTTAAACTGACTCAACCCCAACAAAGCCAAGCACCCGGAGCCTTCGCCCAGGCTCTTCCGGAGCAGTCCAAGCTGCTGTGGTGTGATGGGTTTTCTTGCACAGGCTTTGCACACTTGCACAAGTGGTTTGTTTTCAGGCCTTCGTTGCCTCCCCTCCTCCTCTCTGCTTCACATACTCAGAGCAACAACTCACCCAGGCTTTAGCACAAGCCCAGCTCCAGAGGGAAGGAAGCAGCACTAACACAGGAGTCATCGGTAACTCTGCCTCCCAGGGGCATCTGGAAAAGGGAGGCTAAAGACATGGCCTCAGGTACACTCTTTATTGAAAGCATTAGATGGATATTACTTATTTCTGAAGATAAGCTGCTAAGCTCCAGCAAAGCCAGCTACAGATCCCCTTACAGCAGCTTTTATGGCTCACAAAATACTTTCCTGTCTTGTAAGAAATGACAACTCAGGAGGTGAAGGCAGCTCTTTCCCCAGGCTCCACTGCTGTGCACAGGTCTGGTTTGGGTTTGTAATCTTTCTCAGACCCCACATGCTTTCCGTGCTGAGAAGGGAAACACTTCTCCTCTGTGTGTCCTTATGGACACTGTGTCCATAGAGGTCCCTGGCCCAGCAGCACGAGGCACACATCAGCACAGTCCCACCTCAACACATGGGCTAAACTGCACTGTTTCGGTTCACACCCCGACAACCAAAGAACCACGGGAGAGCCAAGTGCGGCCAAAGAAGCATCTGGCAAACAGCTCCCATGCTAGAGCAGAGCTGGAGCCACAAGGAGATGCTGAGCTCGCTCCAAGCTCCCCAAGCCTCAGCGGAGCAGGAGAGCCCGTGCCCCCTCGTGACGATGGCACAACCCCAAGTAACGGGTCCGAAAGAGCATCCCAGATCCTGAAAGGTGAGCAGGCACAGGGAGCTCCCCAGTGTAAACCAAGAGCTATGACAGCACCAGGCTCCAGGAGCTCCCAGCAGCCTCTCCACCCTACCTGGGGACTCTATGAGGTTCCTGCTCAAGCTCACAAGTGACTGAGGCAGAAAGTGAAGCTGCAGTGTGGAATACACAGTACAAGGAGTGACAGTGGATAAACACAGAGCTGGATGGGAGCCTGGAAAGGAAGCAGAGTGCAAGGATGAAGCTCTTGGGGACTGTGATAAACAGGTGGCTGGGGAAATTCCACATCTCCCAGCAGAAATCCCCCCTGCCCTGCAGCTTGGGGAGGGCTTCCAGACCGGAAAAGCATGGAAGCTGAGAGAGTGTGGCTGCTCTCCACCTCCAAGCATCAGGAGAAGGGGATCTTGCGTTTCACTAACACCAGAGCCAACAACAGAGATGCCGTTTCCAAACATCTGCACCGTGCGCTGGACAACTTCACATCCCTCTCTCTGGAGGCCTTCGTGCCCTTTCCTTGCACAGAATCATGGAATCATCCAGGTTGGAAAAGCCCTTTAAGCTCATCCAGTCCAACCGTTCCCAGCACTGCCAAGGCCACCCCTAACCCATGGCACTGAGGCTGTGTGCACACTCGCAGGGCCGGTGCCTGCAGCCCTGCCCTGGGCAGCCTGTTCCAATGCCTGAGCACCCTCTGGGGCAGGAATTGTTCCTCAGCTCCATCTAAACCTGCCCTGGTGCAGCTTGAGGCCGGTTCCTCTTGTCCCATCCCTTGTTCCTTGGGAGCAGAGCCCAGCCCCTCCTGGCTCCATCCTCCTGCAGGCACTTGGAGGGAGCCATCAGGTCCCCCCTGAGCCTTCTCCATGTGAACCCCCCAGCTCCCTCAGCCGTTCCCCATCCCTTGTGCTCCAGGCCCTGCACCAGCTCCATTCCCCTTCTCTGGCCCCATCCAGCCCCTCAAGGTCCTGTAGCGAGGGGCCCAGAGCTGAGCCCAGGATTCAAGGACTGCGCTCCCCAGTGCCCGTCATTCCCACATTGTCCCCGATGGAGCTGTGGTGATCGCACCGCTCCGCATCCCCGTGCTCACAACACGAGGCAGAAGCGGAGCAGGATTTGCCTTGAACCCTCCCAAGTTCCCCCTCATGAGCCGAGCGCCGCTCACCACGAGGAGGAAGAGGGCGGAGAATTCCCCATTCCCCCCAGGCACTGAGGGATGAAGTTCAGGATTCTGCCTTTCCCAGGGGCATTCCTTAGCGTGGCCAGAGAAGGGCAGGGGGAAAGAAACACGAGCCTCATCTGCAGGAGTTTCTGTTCCAGGACACGTAAGGCAGCAGAGCCTCCCCGGGGCCGCAGCAGCGGCTCAGCACGGACCGTTCGCCTCACGGCCCGGCCTGAGGAGGCCGCAAGGCCCCGGGAGCCGCTCCCTGCATGGGACCCCCGAGCCGGGCTGGGGCCCTGCCCCGCCGCCCCCCGAGGCCGCCCGGGCCCTGCTCCCCCCCCCCCGGTTCCCCGGTACCTGCCCGCTCGCAGCTCCGCGGTGCCGGCGCGGAAGCGTCTCCCTCGTGGAGCCGCAGCACCGCCCCCCGCCCCGCTCGGAGCTCCTGCGCCAGGCCCCTCCGCGCGGCTGCCGGCACTACTTCCTCTTAAAGGGGCCGCGCCACCCGCGGGGAATGGGGAGGCGGGGCAGGAAGTGGGGCCGCGGCGGGGGAAGCTGCGTGTTGGTGTTTGACCGCCCTCCCGTTTAGTTCAGTTTTCTTTTGTAATGCTCACTTATTGCCATTTATTCTGTTATTTTCCTTTATTATCCTTTATTTATTTTGTTACTCTCTTTTATTATGTTTTCTCGTGAGAAAAAAATAATATAATACATTTCCTTTTATTCTACTTTATTATCACTGGAGCTGCTCCCAGGTCTCCCCTTCTCTTGTCCAGGCTGCCCCAGCCCAGCTCTCTCAGCCTGGCTCCAGAGCAGAGCTGCTCCAGCCCTCGCAGCAGCTCCATGGCCTCCTCTGGACTTCAACAGCTCCACATCCTTCCTATGTTTGGGACACAGAGTGGGGTCCTTACCTCCTCCTGAGCTACTGCAGTGAGATTCCTCTGTCCTCCCCCACAGACAGGAGCATTCAGAGCTGGGATAAATTCACAGCATGGTTTTGGGTCCATACAAACTGGGAGTGTTTTACAAAAGGATGAGTTAGAAAGCCAAAAATTGAACTTTGTTTTGAAAGTTTTATTGGATCATCTCGACACAAAATCATTACAGCAGCTTGTGGTATGTTGGTTTTGTTTTCCTTTTGTTGTTTTTAAGGGAATGTTGATAGCAAATCAATTTGTGAATGTAACACATCATACAGTTTCAAAAGTCTAGAATCACTGCACAGGATTCTGTAAGAGAAGACTCTACATGCTAAAGTGACAGTTCTCATCCATGAATTAAAAAAAGAAAACCCAAACACTAATTGAGGAACATTATCCTTGAAGACAATTGTAATATGTTCAGTTTCTAATACACCAACGGGCTCACTAGGGGAGGCTGACCAACACTAAACCACCTCACCAGCAGGGAAAACAAGCTCCTGCAGCATGGTCAGAACATGAAGCTGGTCCTAGAAATAAAACCAGGGCCTCTGAACACCCTCATGTGGGAAGAGGGTGAAGAGCACAAGTATAGGACACTCACCCAGAGATGATCAACACTTCATCCTGTGGCCTGCTTGGGGTTTAGCTCACGGTGGTGGTGCTGGAGAGGCACAGACCAACACAACCCTCATTGGGGACCCTCCTGGTGACAGCAACCCACAGCTCTCTGCCCCGGGGCTCAAAGCAAAACCGTTCAAGTGTGTTCTCACTTTGCCAGGTGTAGAGCAGCAAAGGTAAACCAAGCGGAAGAGGGGAGGATAAAATACAAAGCAAGGTATTTTGGAGGACATCACTTCAGCATCGCTGTAAAGGACACAGCAACATCCCCTTCTGGTCAGTGATTCCACAAGATTCCAAGAGTGCAGAAGAGGCTTCACTTTGTGGACCCTGCCTTTCTTCCTTCTGAAGGAACCTGCTACAGAGCAGGCCTGCAGCTCCTCACCAGCACCTCCTCCTGCCCCCTGCAGGGATCCAGGTACACTTGTGCTGCTCAACCCACAGGCACTGCAAGGGCAGGGCTGTGGAATGCTGCAGGGATGAGAGAGGGAGCAGGGCTTGTACCTCCAAACTGTTCAGAGCACAGAGGATTACACACGTGGGCATGTTTCTCCAACCTGGCAGTGGTCAACCTCAGCTGGTGAGTGAAATGATACAAAAAGCAGGAACAGACCCCCTTGGATTTCCAGTTTCTTGCTACGCCCTAGGAATGTGAAATTGAAGTGGACTCATGAAACACATCATCAGAGACTGCTCAAAGGGCAGAAGCATGAGAGACTCCATTTGCAGGGGTGACAACGGGAGCAGAGGACCAAACAGTGACACTTCCAGCCTGTCCATGCAGTCACTCTCTACTCTTTCAGCTGTCACTAAAAGAAGGTTAAGGCTCAAGGCAACTACTATAAACAGAAAGTCAAACATCCCAATTCTCTCAGGGGTCATTTGGATTAGCTCAAGGAGATGGAGGATGTTTATATGCTGATCACAACAGATCTTGAGATAATAATAATAATAATAAATCATATATATATAAAAAAACAAAAGAGGCCTTCAGGTCCAGCACCAGCCTCTGCTAGAAATATACATCAACTACAGCAGCCCTGAAGACACATTCCATGGCTAAGTATCAAGTCAACCTCCCCTGGCAATAAGCACAAGCAACACTGTGCTACTGTTGATGAAATTCTGCTTAGTCCACTGTCCCACGCAGATAGCAAAGTTTATGGGATGGATCATCATGAGCTGCTGAATAAATAGCGCCCTTCCCTCCCTCCTCCAGTCATGTCACCAGGGTCTCTTTGGGCTAGAAAGGGTTAACACCACAGTTTGTAGAAAGTTTTGAAATAAAAAGGTAACATACAGCCTTAAAATGCCTAAACTGCAAACAATGGTGGAGTTAACTGAAAAGCACGTGCCCCAGGATAGTACATGCGTACGAGGGAGAAACTTAACACTTGGGTCTGCTCGTCTTTACACGTTAGGTGTGTTTCTTGCAGTTGGAGTATTCTGTAAGGAGTATTCAGCACTTGGACAATGTCTCTTTCATTTCATCCAACAAGTTGCTAAGCAGGGTGGAATCATTACATTTCCCATCTATGGATACAGAGTTCTCTCCCTTGGAATGAAAAAAGAAAAGAGAAATCAGTCGGTTCCTCTTCTAAGAGGGGACAATTTTATTTGCAGCCAAGCTCAGGGATTGGGATCAACCAGTGAAGCCTGCACAGGATCAGAGCAGGCTCAGCTGAGAGAACACCTTGGGGACAGCTCGAGGAAGCAACCAACACAGCTACTACCCACCGGGTGCATGCTGAGCAACAGAGCCCACTGGGAGCTACCAGTGCGGTAGCAGCTCAGTGCAATCTGCCCATGGTGGCCCCAGGGATTCAGACAGGAGGGTTTTCCCCTCTCTGAGCCAAGGAAGGCTGCGGCTTCTCTCTGATCTTGCCTCAGTGTTACAATGCTCTCACCTTTTTTACCAGTAGGCAGACGTGATGGCCTTGGATAGAACGACTGTACATGGATGCGCATGAATCAACGCGTTCCACAACTATAAAGAGAAAAGGAATTTTCATTTAGTAGGACAACTTTTAACACAGGGTTTGCTTCCCCTGAAGAGGAACTATTGCTTTCCCTGGCCTCAAGGAACAGGAGTTTCTACTGAGGGAGGGGAGGAGGAAGTCAGGGTTAAGATGATGTATGTGCCTGGCTCCTCCTGGCTCCTATCTAGGGTATTTCACAATCACGAGGTTAAGTCATTTGTCTTTTAAGTAAGCTGCAACTGTTTTGTGGCAAAAATGCTGATCAGGATGTAGATCTCTTCCCCAAAAACACTTGCAGCCTGGCAAACATCTAAAGAGTTCAACCAGAGCATGATGAAACAGCCATTTGTTTTGCTTCATCCAGTACTTGTGTTTTAATTATTAAGTCCAAAATGGAATAGCTTGAGCTCTCCCTGACGGAAACAAAGCACTGGGGAGGAGGCAGGCTGAAGCACTGGAGATCAAACACAGCCTTCAGAGAACAGTTACAGCCCCGACTATAAGCAAGCTGCTCCTGTGGTACCTGGCACATGCCTTGCTGGGCTGGAGGAAAGCCACAGGGACAGAAGGAGTGCTCGTTCTGAAGAACACTGCATGTTTTGATCTATTACAGTACTGGCCATCACCTCCTCCTGTCACTGTTGAGGCCACAGAGCGTTGCACTGGCCAAGCAAAGTGGGAATCTTAGAATATGGAATTTTGCAGAAGGTTTGCATCAAGGAAGACTCACCTGAAAAATGGTGATGAAAACAGATCTTTGCCAGTAGATGTTGGAAAGAAATGCTAATTCCATCTACTTTAATGGAGCTCATGTGCAGATCTCCAGACTCTAGGAGCTTGGCAAAAGCATCACTGCAAAACAGGAAGGAAAGTAAACACTTCAACTAGAAATTCAAGTGAAATCTGCCACATTAACCCCATGCAGACCTTGAGATATCGCAGGATGCAGAACTCTAAGTACTACCAAGCTCTGCGAAAATGGGTTTAAAGCAAATGTGGGAACCATACTCCAGATCGGAGTGACCTCAACTAGAGCTGCTTCTGGAGGACCTCTGCCAGCCTACAGGGCACAGAGCTCCTTCTTCAGAATGCATAAGTTCATGAGGTTGCTGGATATATTTTGACAGTCAAACATGACACAAGATAACCAAACTGTAACCAAAGCAATCACAAGCAGCTGAAGTCACAAGCATGCTGTGTATCTTACAGAGATGCCCTGCAGCCAAAGCTCAGCTTCATATGGGTGGCAAAAGCACCAGTGTTGTGCTCCCTAAGTGGCACTTACCTATAGCAAGGCGTCGTGATCAAGTATGAAGCGCAACTGAAGTGCAATTTGAAATCTAGTTTTTCATGGGTTGAACCTTCATCATTCTGCAACAGGTCAAAGGAAAGGAGATGAATGGGAGCCCTGAGGCAGCACGAGGAGGCACCACCCCCACACCTACCAAACAGGCACCAAGGAAGACTTCAGGGCTCAGTTCCCTTTGATGTACCCTGGCTGGGCCTGAAGGATCAGTCTGAAAACAAGCATCACGCTACAAGATCGGGCCATTCAGAGGAAAGATGTGGGCAGCTGGGTCGATACAAACACCTACAGCAGGTAAGGGACACAACTGGAGGGAGTGGGCTGCATTTCTGATTGCACTCTGCTGAAATACATTGAGCAGACTGAGTTTAACCCTTGGAGATGTGGCTTTACAGTTCCCTGTTTCCCAAGCCAAATAAAAAGTTAATCTCTCCCAGGTTCTCAGGTACTGAAAATAGGACTCAAATACTATTTTAAAGAAACCCTTAAAATAAAGAACATGGCTGACCCAGACGTAGCCACAACTGTCTCCATTCACTTCCTTCGAGCTGTTCATGTAGCTCCTTCATTAATAATTGTACTGAAATAAGATCAGTAACCCATATAGTCTTGTACAGGTTGATACTCATTAAACACTGCCTTCAGCTAGCCTCACTCTTGGGCTGGGTTTCCATCCTTATTAACTATATCTAATTCTTACTGTTTTACCAGCCTTGTACCAGGTAGCAGAGTCCAGCTGATCTTTGGACAACTGAGATCAGAAGGAACAGCCTGGGTTGTATCTCTCCCTAGTTGGTTGACCTCCTCTCCCTGGCAGATGCACCACTGCGGTGATTTTCTAGCTGGCAATGTGGCATATGTTTCAGGCTGCATTGCTCACACACTGCCAGGGATGACAATTTAGGGCATGCTTACGCAGTATTCAGGACACTCTTTGCACGAGATGTCATGTAAAAATACTTCTCACATCACAGAATGGGCTGGTGCAGCAGGGATGAGATGATGCCTAAAAAAAAAGCTCTAAAGCAGTGCTTTCCACCCAAGTCAAGCTCCCTTATGCAGTTCCAAAGGAAGCAGAAGCACACAGTTTAAAGCTGCACTTACTTTGACTATAAAGGACAGTGTTCCTTTTAACTTCTGAGCCATAACAATACTCTGAAGTGTAAACACAAACTGGGCTTCATTAGAGATTCCTAGCATGAAGAAAGGAGAGGGAGAAGTCAGGTCAGAAAACGCTTTCCATCTCCAGGTAATGGTTAGAATAAACCCATCAGTAGCAGCTAAGCTTTATGCACTGACTATTTTTGAGCCAAAGTTTAAAGCTTTCCATGGAGCTGGAAGAGTTAGATGCACAAATCCTGTTGTGACTTTACTGTGTTTCAGCACTTAGCTCTTGGGTGTTGGAAAGCAGCAGTGATAGCTGGCATTTGGTGGAGGTTATTGAGTGAATGTCTGGGCAAAGTATGTCACAGCGGCAATAGATTTCAGCTGTCTGTGTAACTGATACACAGCTTTCGAAGTATTTGTCAGAACTAAACTGAATTCCAATGTTTCATTATTAGTATACACAGTCTCGATCAAGAACTGCCTTCTACAGAATAAAAACTGAATACCCAATTGCTTTTTGTGGGGAATCAAAATACTCCTTGAAGCTGCTAAATCCCAGATGACCTCTGTGAGCTGGGTCAGAATTCAGAGGAAGTAAATCTCAAAGCAGTTCAGTGATTTACCTGTACTACATATGAAGCCATTATCCTTCATCTGCATCTAATATCTCCTAGGGGCTCAGCTCCCCATCCAAATAAATGCACAATTATCACAAACCTTCACTGCATATGGCCTTCTGCTATTACAGCAAAAGCTTGAGAATACATCCAGAGCAGATTCTAATGGCTCATGAACCTATAAACTTTGTTTCCTTTTAAATCTCATAGCAAACTCCTTCTGAATTTCAGATTCCTGGTGATGCTGACATGTTCAAAAGGTGTGCCAGCCTGCAGACACCTGAAAAATAACTCAAGACATTTCGAGTCCCAGCCCTACATTAGGCTTTGTGCTCGCTGTACAGAACCACCTGCATTTACAGCCATACTGTAAGGAGGCTTATCCTATCCAGTGAACTGTGGGAAAGCCCAGGAACACTCGGGCAGAGTCTTTCTGGAAAACAGCAAGTAGCAGGAATAATTCTTTCCACGGGAGGGCAGTGCAGGACTAGAGATACTCCAAGAACCCTGTGCAAAGCTGCGTACCAGGGGGTAGCTGGAAGGGCACAGGTATCCCATCGTGTACAGATGAGCCTTCTGGTCGGAGCATTCTAGTGTTCAGAGAGTCCAGGACATTTAGTTCCATACTCTTAAGGAAGCTAGTGCTTTTGTTCTCAAAGATAACAGAGACAGTAACTTGACTATCATTCTGGAGGTTTCCTTGAATATCGTAAGTCTGAAAATGAAAGAAGTCACAGGAAAGATTCAGCAACTTCAAACAGCAGAGAATAGCACCAAAGAAAACAAGCCTCATAAAGGTCATCTGGTACAGTTAGAGGGTAATGGAAAGCACACTAGTGATCAGCTCCACAGTGCTGCTAAGTAGTGAGAAAATAACAACCTAAAAACTTCAGTGGGATCCCACTTACGGAACAGA
Organism: Melopsittacus undulatus; assembly: GCF_012275295.1. Taxonomy (NCBI): domain Eukaryota; kingdom Metazoa; phylum Chordata; class Aves; order Psittaciformes; family Psittaculidae; genus Melopsittacus; species Melopsittacus undulatus. Next base: position 3,931,017 of record NC_047545.1, read on the forward strand.
AATGGAGCTTTGTTGTATTTCTACCCCCTGGGATTTTAGCAGTTCTTCAGTTAAGTGCTGTCTGCATAAAGCCCTATACTACCCCCAGGGTATCCTCTCCTAGAGAGCACAAAAAGAGAAGACATCTGGAAATGAACACCAAAACACTCACCATTTTAATGTATGGATTTTCAGCAAGAAGGCGGTAACTGGACATAGGCTGAAAAACAAGAAAGAACAGTTGCAATGTGACTATTTGTTCTGAAAAGAGCTGACATTCTTCTTCCTCCCAAAGTGGTTTAGTTCCTGCCTTTTCCCCAAGGCAAGGGCTGCCAGTGGCACAGGAACTCACTGGTAGTGGTTCATCATCTAGTGTTCCATTCTGCACTGACTCGGTTGTCTCCTCCTCACTGTGGTGAGTCTTCTTTTTGGATTTCTTTTTATCCTTTGATTTCTCTTCTTTCTTGTGCTTTTTCTTCTTATGTTTGGAGGATTTCTATCAAGAAAAACAAGAAGCTACAAGAAACCTTTGAAGAAACCCTGTATTTCTAGCCATTACGTCATGACCCCTCTTACCAACCTTTCAACTCCAGACTCTCTGCAGCCTTCTGCTACTGCAGAAACCCAAAACAGAGCTCCCATTCCTTAAACCCCAACTATCATTATGCGTTGGGTCCCAGTTAATTTGCTCCCTTCTCAGATAACCATACCTTAACCCAAAGCAGCCTGGCATCAGCAGGCAGCTAAATCTCTTCAACAGTCTGAAGCTCAGCTTTAAAACTGTGACCTGACCCTCAGCTCAAGGAACAGCCAAACCTCTTCCTATGGAGCGTTTAAAGCTCCTCAAGGATGTAACATTCCACTGCTGCCCATCTGCATGTGGTCGTGAGAACAAACACGATACTGTTGTTAATTCCTGTGTGCTTCTTTTAAGGAACACTAAGAGAACATGGCTAAGGGTGTCAGCAACTTAAGCCACTTACCTTCCCTTCATCATCCTCCTCTTCATCTTGCTCTTCCCTTTCTTCCTTTTTTATCTCTTGAGGTTCAGCCACAAGGGCAGCACCCACTTCAGGCTCACTCTGAGGAGATTAGCAGAAGCATTATGACACTAATGGCACAACTGAATCCTATACCAAAGGAGTGACCCTCCCCCAGATTGTTACTTCAAAAATTACATTACACCAACATGGTAACAAGCCTTCATCTCATGCCTTTGAAACCCAGCTAATACGATCACCTGAGGACAAGATTATATAGACCTCCTCCAAGGAATCCATCCCCTTATAGTCCCTCTCTCTTCCTCTAAAACCTCCCATCAAAATTCATTAAGCTTTTGCTTTCAAACTGTGTCTCTCTTGTCTATTAATATTGTGTCTAGCTCACACTAGGAAAACCATAGTGTAACCTAACGTTAAACCTCATCAATAATATTAAAATCCACCCAGCCTATAGCTGCATCTGTATTTTTAGCCACTAATCTGCACAGCAGAATGAGCCTCAAACTTCCCATTACAGTGTCTGTAAACTGGGGAGATAAAATATCATTGCTTTGCAGCAGTAAGTTAAGGAGATGAAGCCTTTCCTTCTTTCCCATAGCATGACAGAGCACTCATATCCCAGCTAAGATGCAGGCATAAGGAAAGACCTCCTGTGATGTGCAACATGTCTACCTGTGGCTGGGTAGTGGGAGCAGGTGGTGGAGCAGTGGAGAGCCAGAAATCCAAGTCTTCCCCCTGAATTCCAAGAGAGAACAAAACCATTATGGTTGTTTGGGTATTGTTCCTAAGAGAAATAAAGTCGTCAATTAAATTAAAACCTAAAGTTTCCTTGGTAAGGCATCACTCCAGAATGTTCACATACAGATCTGCAATACATTCAGGAGCAAACAGTTCAAGAAGCTAAACTTCAGCTTTTGAGGACACTTCCAAACCTGGACATAGCTGACAGTAACTGCAAATCACCTACAGATCACAGTATCTACAGGCATTCAAAGCACGTTGGCTGCACCTTAGAGAAGTGCACCTCTGCAGAGCAGTTAACAAGGACACTTCCAAGTCTTCAGAGTTACTGAATACCATCAAGTTTTTATAACTGACTCTGGAGTATATGTGGGATAGGATGTAGAACAAAAGGGAATTCCTGATATTTTGCTGAAGAGTTCCCCATTTTAAGGGCAGACCAAATATCAGAAAACTCTGCTTCCAAATTAAATCTGGCAGATCTGCTGCACAGGCGGCAACAGAGCTGAATTCTGCTAACTCAGAAGGCTACATAAATGCTATCTTTATCAACAGAAAACTTTACATACATGCTTTTACAGTTGTAAAAAATTAAGGACAGGTTGAAAGCATTCAGCTGTTTAAATTGCCAAATGTTCCTAAGCAACAAAGAGAACACAGCCGTAAATACGGCCCATAACAGCGCTTTTAAGACAATGCAAGCCTTGACAAAGTACCTTTTTTTCCTCTTCCTCCTGTACTACCTTTTTCTCCTTCTTCTTTCCTTTCTCTCTTTCCTTTTCTTTGTGTTTCTTTTCCTTCTTTTTGGGTTTCTTACTCTTCTTCTCTACTAGGAGAGCTTCTGAGTCTGGTGACTTCAGGGTCTCAACGTTCCTGTGTCTCTGCACTGGGAGCTTCTCACTGTCTGCTAAGGGTCTTAAAAAGAAAGAGCCCATTATCCTTCTGCAAGCAATCTCCCTTAGTTCAGATTATCTGCTGGGTGTCCAAGACAAGGCATGCTTTGTTTTTAAAGAGTTAGCTCCCAAAATCTTAAATGGGCACATCTCTACCTGAGGTATATTTATGTAACTGCAGACACTGCCCTTCTGCGTTAGAAATTCATATGTTTCTGTGAGTGTGACGGTGACAGAACCACGCTCTTCTGACACCTGATCACTCCTAAAAGTTCTAACTACAGACCTGCAGGCTGAGTAACACCTATATGCACATAGTGTTATACTGCATTTCTGTGGGACCACTCTCAAAGAAGGAGTGAAGATGCGAAACACCAGTAGGAAGCATTTGCAACAGTGAGGAAATTCAAGCAGTGGAATGACAGTATGGCTCAAAGAGGGCACAGTGTTTGTTGCTACTGTTTTAAGTAAGAAATGGTTCCATTTTGGAAGCTAATGCTATGAATCTTTACCATTACATTTTAAAAGTTGTGTTTAATTTCAGATACCCGCTTCCAGGAGCACTAGTTCACATTTACTGTCCCCCAAACCCATTACTTGGGGGGCAAAAAACCACCACAGGAATTTCTCCATTCTTGTCAAACACTGTCCAGAAATCAAAGAGAAGTTCACTCACTGCCTCCTCTTTTATTTCTACAGCTTTTACTTCACATTAATTTAATGTTTGAGCAGCAAAATCAGTTCAGAGGTATTTGTAATGGCCTCACCTGCCTTAATCTTTTGCTTATATTTCAAGAACCATCAGACCAAATGCATTTTTGCTTTGAAACAGACATTGTAAGGACAAGATGGGCCCTGTGTGAACACTAAATGGATCTTGTCTTTAAGCTACCTCCCATACACCTATACAGGAACAGGGATTGCTGCTGAAAGTCAATGATCTCGCATAATGTGAGGGTGATTTCAATAGCTTCACCTCCCTTCAAGTATTCCTGCTGTCCACTGTAATCAGCCAACCTGACAAAGAAGGTCAACCACTGATAGCAATGGGTTCTTACCTGGAAGGCTTCCCTGAAACCAGACTGCATGTGAGCGTGACACAGACATAGCAGTGCAAGCACAGAAAGAAAGAGAGAGGACAGAGACATGAGAAAACATGGCAGGAGAGCACACTGACTCCTACAACATGGAAGGAGAATGGATGGAAACAAAAGTCCAGAGATGCCTCCTGGAGCCCAGTGTTCAGAAACAGCTCTGCTCAATGCTTACACTGTTGAGGTGTAGAATTTGGTTTGAGAACTGCAGGAAATGGTACAGACTTTAAAGTTAGCAGAGAGAGGTACTACACATGCACACATGTGCCTGCACAGGCCTCAGAACTTCTCAGGAGGCATCCACGGACCATACATCAGCAATTATTTTTAGCATGGTGATTTTGTACAACAGCAACTAAAACCCCTCCAAGGGCAATACTTGAACAGCCCACTGTTAATCATCACGTGGCATGCAGGGGCCCAGAGTCTGCTGCACTGCAGTCTGGGGTCCTCATATGTGAACAACTCCAATAGCTGAATGGGGACCAGAGTCTGGTCAAAGTTACGATGGGCAGTTCATTCAATCAATCACATTAGAACAACATTTTTCAACAGTGGAACCACCCATTGTCCACAGGGCAATAGGGATGCTATGAACTGGCTGTTACTGGTCAAATGATCACAGCGCAGAGCACACAGGCTTGCCATGTTCACAGTGGATCTGAGATGAACACAGACAAAAGCAGGTCACACTCGGTGCCAGTGTGAGTTAGATCAGAGACAACACTACCCCCAAAGCTCAGACTGACTCTCTCACAGTTGATCCCAGCCACACTGTCTGGGCTTTCCAACTCCATTCAGATACACAAAATGCTTCTCCTGCCCTTCCCAAGCCCCCTGCTATTGCAGCAGATAAGCTTTTAGCAGCTATGCTGCAGTGGGAACCCACACCTGGGTGGTCATCTGAGGTTACATCCAAGACACAGCACCACTAGTCTCACCTAGAGGACTGCAGATACCTAGTGCCTTTGCCTGTTCAGCCCCAGACCTGCCATCATGCATTTTGGTTAGCAATTAAGTAAATTCACATACAAAACTGTCACTTACTTATCCAGATCTATATCAAGTGCCTTATATGGATCATTGGGATCTTTGTCATCTTCATCACTGGGCAAAGCATTCTGCAGGAGACATAAAGAGACTATCCACTGAAGCAGCAAACCACAGGCAACTAAAGCTTTACATCACAGAATCACACAATGGTTTGGGTTGGAAAGGACCTTAAAGCTTATCCAGCCTGTCCAGGGGCAGGGACACCTTCCACTAGAGCACAGCTTGCTCCAAGCCCCACCTAACCTGGCCTTGAACACTGCCAGGGAGGGGGCATCACCCAAACCAGTTTAAGATTAACCCTGGAACAGGCCAGCTTTCAGTCAGACACAGTAAGTTATAGGAACAATGCACTGTAATGCAGCATCTAGTTATAAGATTAATTTAGAACAGAAAGAACTATTCTTCAGGAACTGCAGGATTTGAATTGCTGCTTCTGGGTTTTGATTAAAGGAAATTTTAGGAACAAATACAGATGACATCATTAGCATACACAATTAATTACAATCAGCTGCAAACCTGCTGACGAGACAGCAAGTTAATGTCAAAGTGAAGCAGCAGAGCATAACAAATGAAGTCACTATTTGGGCAGGGTTACTTTTACAGCAGAGATGCATACTGTTTGTTTTGTTGGGTTTGGAGTTTTTTGGTTGGTTTTTAAATAGCTTCAGTGGCAATTTCTGTCTTTTTGTGCACAGAGACAATCACTTCTCCTGCTGCAAAGGACAGCTGAGGATCATCTCAATCAGTCACTTCCTAAACAGCTTACAAGAAATCAGAGCTCTTGAACTGCAACAATGCAGACTGGCTGGCAGTTCTGGGGGAAAATGCTCTCAAGAAGAGCACACAGATAAACCCCACAGCTCTGCCCACCAACCACAACTGACCTCCGGCATCTCCTCTGTGATGATATCGACGTGGTGAGCTGGAGCAATGTCCTCCTCACTCTCAGTGTGCAGGGAGTTATGGCGATGGTGTTTACCCCTCTTCTCCTTTTTCTGCTTTTTCTTTTTCTTGTCTTTCTCCAGTTTCTGTTTATGTCTTCGCTCTTCTTCCAGTTTCACGTACTGGTCAGACATAGGCATTCCTGCAGAGGAAGCCAAACTGCTTTCAGGCTACAGTTCACATGGACACTGATCACTGAAACAATATGTCAGGAGTGAACCTCACTTCTAGCCGCTCAGAATTGGAAGGATCATGCTCCTCTATCATGTTTCCCTCTCATCTCACAGCCCCTCTACCACCAGCTGTACTTCCATCTCTCCAGAAATAGGATAGAGCTCTATCCTGCTCCCTGACTCTCATCCACATTAACTGGATTAAATTGCATCTAAACAATGACATTGCATCTAAACAATGACATTTTAAATAGAATTGGTACCATTTCTGTACTAATACTGACAAGTTTCCACACTTTATTATGTAAACCTTACACAGCTGCACTCAGAACTCATCACAATGTACTGCAGTTTATGAACAGCTTTTCAGTGCTATACCAAACTCCTCATTAGATACACAACTATCTTTTGACACTTGAAACATGATATTAAAATAGTATCTCTACCCTTAGACTCCACTTAATGTCTCCTGATCATCAGCCCTTTAAGACATTCCAAAGGTAACCTATACACAACAGTGGTTATCTCAGATGTTACAGACTTGGCTGCATAATATATTTTATCACAGGATTTTGCTAATACTGTCTTGAGGGGAACTGCACTTGGACTGCAAAGTACTATTTTCAACACATGTGAGTTCAGAGAATGCATTTAAGAGTTTCACAAAATTATGCTTGCTCCTTGCCCTTCAACACTGAAGGAAGAATTGGTAAGAAGGAATTATCACTTCTGCTTTAACTGAACTTCAGTAATTAATTTTAAAGATCAGCTGCACTTGCCTGGAACTTTTAAGGGGACAGAAAGGTCAATCTGGACCACAGGAATATGTTCCACACCTGGAGTGTCTTGGTATCGCTAGGAAAAGGAAAAGACCTGTTACATTCTGAGCACTGGCAGATACAAACTGATATAAACAGATGCATTACAAAACAGCAAGCAGTTTAATCCTTAAAGTAAACATTTTAAAGGATAAGAATGGAATAGCTCCGTACTAAATCCTGTCTGGCAGCAGAGTGTATTTTAAAGCCAGTTGATAGTTATCATAGAAGACTTAGCTTTTAGCTACAGTTTTTTTAACCTGCTACTGCCCTAAACTTGCACCTCTGAAGAGTTTTTGTGTTTTATTTCTAATAATTTTCAAAAGGTAAATTTGACATTTGAGTTGAGGAAAATGGGACAGTCCATAGCATACAAAGAGAACAAAGCAGGTTCTTTCCTTGAAAAAGACGTTAAGAAGAGACCACAATGACCTTTTGATCTATAAAACACACTGCATGTTCATGCACTGCTCTTCATGAAGTGCCCAGCAATCTGAACCCAGCGTTGGGACAAATTACCTGCAGAGGAGTTTGTGACACAAGGGCACAGAGAACTGATTCTCTACAGTTTTTAGAGAGCCCTTGCTGACATCTAAACTCCGTGCCTTCCATGACAAGTTAATTCAGACTGTTCCAAACTACTGTGTAATGGGAGCTGGGACAATTACCACTTCCTTATTTCTGAGCTGAAGGTCTCCCAGAGATTTCCAGAACGCTCTTATGACACTAGGTCATTTGCGAGTTTCTTAACACAAACTAATTTGTAGAAATAGTAGGTAGCCACTGCAGTCAGCACACTATTAACAGTGATCAGAACTGCAGTGGGAATAATCAGAGTGCCCCAGAGGGAAGCTGTGGCTCCAGCATTCACTGAGCCTTCACACAGTTCTACCAGGCCAGCAAGACAGACTCACCTTCTGTGGGGAAGGAGAGCTTTTAATGTAAAATGGGTTGTTTGCCTGTTCTTGTTTCCGGGCTTCCCGACGCTAAAACAGAAGAGGATTTGTAGTTAGGATGTCTGTTTGTAAGAAAGGAGAGATAAAAGGCAAAGTGCAAAATGCAATCTCCGTGAATTTTTGGAACAATACATATCTATCTGCAAAAAGACTCCAGCATAGTGGCTTGTGTATGATAAACCAGTTTTGAGTTACAAGACATACACTACAGGTACTTTTACTGTAACCAACAGTCCTTAGAACAGCCTTTCTTTGCTTTTTAATTGTAAACTAGAGACAGTAACTGCAAGATAGAGATAGTAAGTCCCAAAGACCAGATTTTGATGGCAATTCAGATGCTTCCATTTTCATTTTTGCAGAGGAGTAAGTGAAGCTTTCTTTATGAAAAGAAAAAGGCCAGAAGCAGGAAAGGTGGTATCACCACTGAACAGTCACATTACAGGAATACACAGAAGCTGCTGAAGTCCACATGCAAAGATGCTGCTGCTTCTTCTGCTGGTCCAGAGCACACAGAACAGAATGGAGGTGTGTAAAATATCAAATAGCTGCAAAGCCCAGCACAAGTGTCCATCCTCAATGCCCTGTGCTTCAAATGAACTGCACTAGACACCACAGTTCACATTTTTACAAGAGCTCAGAACTCTTCACAGAAGCCAAGCTGTTTTAGTATCTTATTTCCATCTGGACAAGCTAGGCAAGCTGGACTGCCAACACAACTCTGTATTGGATTGCACAGTGGCTAAAAAAGTGCCTGTATTCAAATACATGTATTTTGTTCACATCAGATCATCAGATTCTCTGAGCTATAGAAAGCAAAATGGTTCTGTGTACACAGAGAATCCCCAACAGCCCCAGCTGCTTACAACGTCACTACTGAATTATGTAAGGAAAAGCATTTTAATATTCACTCACTCTGGCCAGTTCCTCTTCATCTATTTCTGGCTGTCTGTGTCTGGAATGTCTTTGTTCCTCATCATGAAAAATTGTTTTGGGCTTTTCCTCTTCAGACTCACTGTCTGATGGAGGTTCATTGATCCAGGCATCAAGGTCCAACCTGGTGAAGAATTGCAATAAACAAACCATTTGACTCAGTACCCCTGAGTATTTCAGTGCTTCTCATTATATATTTTACTTTATTATTTAAGAGTTTAAAGGTTTAAATAAGGCTTAGGGAGCGAGAAGGAACCCTACCCCTCTGGAACCGGTACTTTCTTCTGTGCTTTAGGAGCCACAGGGTTCAGCTCACCAGCAAACAGTGCTATTACTTCCTCAGCTACTGGTACTTCTTTTACTTGCAGCTTCTGAATGTATTTTATTAGTTGCAAGATGCAAGAAGCCTAAAAACAAAAGCAGAAGTAATTTGAGAATTATTATCAATAAACTGAACAAAAAAAGAAGAAATCAAACTACAATGCAAGTCAGCAGAAGAGGAATTGTTCTACTCCATTAAGTGAATTGAGAGAAGCAGCACAAACTGCACGTTTAAGGCAAATGCAAACTAATCCCTGTTAACCCCCTCATCTGGCTGTTCCCTTCCTGCATCATTTTGAATTTAAATTGCTTTGAGTGAAAGGCAGTTTTCAGAGGTGGTGTTGAACTGGAATAGAACCTGGGCTCTGACCTGAAATGTCACCACCATTCCTACTGCAGCTCTAGAGCTTCTCTTCACACAGTTACACAAGCACAGAATTCAAGTGCCACACCATTGATAACAGCGTATATAGAACGTGCATGGCCACAGAACATTACACATCTGCTTCAGAGAAAGGAGACATGGCATGATCAATTCCAAAGTACTTTTGGTCTCTTACCCTCTCCTGAACTTCTAGGTCTGCACTCTGTACAAACTGAGGCAACCTGTCAATCATCAGCTGCGTGATTTCCTGAGCTGCTTCCTTCTCCCCAGCTTGCTCTTTCTGCTGCAGGATGGATGCATAAAGCTTCACCATGTTCTGCACATAAACTGCCTGGATGTGGCCTGGGAGAGTTGTCACTTTAGGCCTCAACATTGCTTCTAGAGTTTGGTTTGCTTCCTCGAGATGCCTATAAGGACAGAATGGACAGATGAAAGACAGCAACTGAGAGATTTCAACCTTTCAGCCTTCATGGAGACTTGTTTGAGTTTTGAAAATGTGATCAAACTCAAACCAGAGTATGTTCACACATCCAAGAGACAAAACCCATCTATTTAAACTAAAAGACAATGCTGATATAAGAACAAAAATTGTGCTACTGTGGACCCAGAGAAGTTCTGAGCAAAAAAAATTACTTCTAAATCTCAGGAAGATTAGGTTCTGCAAAAATCTTTCAGTAAGGGCAAAACAGGGAGGGGAGTAAAATCTGATTCAAACATGATGGCTGGACATCTTCCTTATGATGTAAGTGGGATTAGACCTTAATTGTTAAGGAGATCCTTCGAAGTCTTAAGCTCTTGCAGGTTATACCTACAACTGTGCCTTCCTGAATAAGTCGGCAGAACTACAGAGGCAAGAAAAAAAGACCAGATATTTACAGTGAAGTATCCATCTTGGCTAGAAACAGCTGAATGGTCTGTGGGCCAAAGGAGCAGGAAAGAAGCAATCACTTTGTTAGCTTTAGGGTGCACATTCTGAACTATCCTTTCTTAAAAACACGTTTCAGTGTCCAAAATCTGCCTGAAAGAAGCCACTCAAAGCATGTCAGGTTTTGTGTTGGCACTTACTCGGAGAACTCCCCACATATCCAAGCAGCAGCATAAAGCACCTCACAGATCCCATTTCTCTGGGTGTTGCTGGCTATGAGATGAGCATTGTCCAGAAGCATGGCCATCTGAGAAACTGCAAATTTACGAATAGCTTTAACTCTGATAGCTACATCCAACATCTGAGCTGCTATAAGGTGCCCATGCCGTGTGCCTTCCAATCGGGTCAGCTCCACCAAGATGCTGATGTACCTACAAGTAAAAGGGATGCAATTTTATCAGCAGACAATCAAGTGTTATCATTGCTCAAAATGATCTCAAAAAATGACACATAATACCACTGACCATTCAAAATTTGTGATATATTGATAATTGGACTGACTACAAATATCTATGATTTTGGTCAGCAGCTCATCCCTGTATGTCGTCCCTTCTGCTTTATCCACGTGGATCATCAGTTTCTTCACTATCTCCATCAAGTTCTTCTTTGATACCTGTTAAAAGAGTTATTGAAGGGTTGAACCACAACAGTCATTTCCCATACTGTCAAGTCCTTTTAATTCCATTAAAGCACCTCCTAGCTCTTTGATGGACCTGTGTCATGTGTTAACAAGGAATCAGAACCACCCCTCTAGGACCCAGCTTCGGTCACAACCCAAAAAAGGAACCTGAAAATCTCTTTTCAATGTTGTTATTAAAGAAGAACCAGTACAAGTATGCAAGACCATGCTGTGCCAGATGTTTTACTTATCATAAGGGCCAGAAACAATCAGGGATCTGTTATCACAAGACTACTGAGGAGAAGAGAAGAGAAAGTTGCATGGGTTTCTTTTTAAGCATCAGCCTCATAAAGGGCCACAGGGTTTCAGAGTAAAGGAAATACACGCAGCAACATACCATGCCATACAGGAGATCTAAAGCTCTGAGTCGGATAGACTCATCTTTGTCATCCAGACACTGGAGAATGAGATCCTTGTGAGACTGGACTGACTTAGGATGTGTTTTCAGGATTTTGGACATAGCTAACAGTCCCAGGTATTTCACTGTGAAAGACAAAATAAAACTTCTTTCCAAATATAGAAACACTGTTTTGTGTTGAGCATGAAATCTTGGTATCACGTGCTTCTACTGAAATACACTTGAATAAGAATCGATGGTGAGAAAAAGCATTTTTGAGAAGCAACGCATCACAGAATAGTCTTTCATTTCATAATCCCATACAGAGGCACATAACTACACATATAATCTTAATCACAGTCATCTTGCATCTCAAGTTTTATCAGTGATTTGAAAATATGTAATATATAGAAACTACAGGGCTTGAGAATAGGCATCCTAGAATGAACACACACTGAAGACTGGTATATTAAGTAGGAGCCCTATTCTCAAAGGGAAAAAATTCAGATGGCACATAAAAGGTTAGTACAAAAAAAGAGTTTCACAGTGCTCTTTGTAGTCACCAAAATAAGGAAGCGCTCACTTTTGCATTTTACTATTATGCTTACACTGCCAAATACCCCGTGCTACTTTCCAAGCAGCAAGTTCATTCAAAGGGAAAAAGCCAAGCAGGGAAAGAGCACTGATTTAGATTCACAAGACCACAAAGAGCAGCAATAATACGATTTGGTTTAAAAAAAGCTCATTATAAAGAAGGGCTCACTATCAAAAATCATCTCCACATTTAAAATCCCAGCAATTGTTCATGACATACCGGCCAGGAGGACACTGAACAAACTGTCTGGAGAACAGCTCGTGCCTCTAAGACCACTGCAATTTCTCCCCAGTGGCTGGTTGCTAAAAGTTTCCATGAAGACATGCAACATACTTACAGTTCTGGTCAGAATCTTCTATCAATATCCTTAACTTCTGAACACAAAGCTGGAAGAAAAAGACCACACCATGCTTACTCCAAGCCTTAAAAGTCTTAATTAAAAGACGTTAATGTGCACTCAATACAGCAGGAAGCATTCTGACCAAGACCAAGGCCTTTAGGTAAGAGGGTCTTGCTGCATTAACAGATTTCAAAACAAAAGGAACCTCTGCACGATGGTATTAACAGCAGCAGCTGAGTAAGAGTTAGGAAAACTCTAAATGAGAAGAACCTTCATTTTAGAGCAAATGAAATTAGATACTGTGTATAGGAAATGCTTCAGTCTGTAGGGCTCCACCTGAGCAAGTGTGCTTCAGGGAGCTACTGGTTTAACTTCTGGCAGAGGAACATAATCCAGTTTCCTCATGGCACTTGGTGTTACACAGGAGAGCAGAACAAACAGCCCCCACCAAACCCCAGTGCTGTACCTGGATGCTAGCACTGTGATTAGGCATCCCAGAGGACAGAGAGATCAAAACTGAAACACATAAGCACACATTTCAGTTAGTATTCCTGTGTGTTGTGAACAAAGGCAGCAGTAAAGGTCAAGAGTCAGCTCAGCTCACAAGGAAAGACACCACTTGATTTTGTTGTTTCTCTGTTTGGATTTTTAGAGGGGAGAAAGTTGGGACACAAACTATAGCTTCATATTCTTTAAGAGTAATAATAACAGCAGTGCAGAGAATAAAAGTGTGAAGGAATGAACTGCTGCAACATCCAGGTCAAAGCTGCTTTTCATTACGCTTTGCTCTCATTAAGGTTTGTTTTACTGCTATCACGTAGCAGTCAAGACTATAAATGTGTCATCAGCTACTGTATAGCTGAATTTTTACACAGGCACTTCCATAATGTAATGAGATGCAGCAATGGATCCTGGAGTTTAATGTAATTAGATTCAATCAAGCCAGCAAGAGACTGGAGGCACAAATCAGGTCCCCTTGTTGATTCCATTGGATGTCTGTAAAGCTCTGGCAGCACACAGCCCTGCAGCAGAGGTGCTGTTACACTGATAACTGCTGCTGTCGTACAGCACAGCCAAGCCAACACCAATGCTGAGCAAGTCACACAGGCTGGTCCTGGTGACTAATAAGTACAATGGCATTTTGCTCTCCATAATGAGGGCTCCATTTCACAGAAGGTGGGTTGGATGCTCTGGTTTTGGGTCATGAAGAGAGCTGGTAGGTGCAAGGTGCTGCTCTAATGCAGGCACATAGCTTCTCATCTCACCTTCTGAATCTGAGCTTTACATTACAGCACCGGAGGTGTAGTGAGGGTGTGGATTTGCCTTTAATCCACAGAATCAGCCTGCTGTGTCTCAGGGAAGCACACAGTGATCCACAACAGAATTAACCTCCATGGTATTTTCCCCCCCATCACGTCATCTCACATTTCCCTCAAGGAATAAAATGATTGCAGAGTGAGTGACAGATCACCCTTTCCTCTTTGAACTGACCCAGTACAGCAAGTTCTTGCATCATTATCCAAACTACACACAAGAGACAGGCTAATGGCCCAACTGTGGGTGTCAATAACCCTCCAGTTCCACACTAAGACATGAAAAGTGCCAAGTCTGAGCAGCAATGCTGTGTTATCCCTTCCTAGCTTTGTTTCTCTCTCACTCCCAATTATGGAATTTGCATCCCTTCTCCAGAAACTGAAACTGTTAATCAATGATTCCAATTACCTCCTTTAAGGAATTACATCAGGTTTTTAAGCTGTGAAATTGGAGCGTTGAAAAAATAAGTCTGCTCCTTCATCATGTAAGAAAACTTGGTCCAAATTTCTATGAAGCATCAGTCTTTTAATTATGCTGCTGGTTTACTTCCTAGTTTTAGCAACACTTAGGAGCTTGCATATAAATAATCACCCATTGTTCATCCTTTCAGTCTTTAGTAAAGACAATGTAGCTGTATTAACTTAGCCTTGACTGATAACAAAGGATTTCAGTGACAGGTATGCAGTAACACATCAACATTTGCCAGGTGACTTATTTCAGTTATCACATACATGAAGTTAAAAAAAGGTTTATAGATGGTGTTAACGGATGACAAAGTTCATCATGATTTGTTTCCAAGTTACAAATTTCAGTTCTCACCTGCTATTACTGTGTTCACACATTCATATAAGAGAGACATGGCTGAAGTGCTGAAACAGAAATCAAGTATTTTAAATAAGGAATAAAAGAGGTACATTTTGAAGAGTTGTCAGCAGTATCTTGGAGCTAGTTAACACCTTTAGTTACACAAAAAGTTGGCAGTATTCTGGTCCATGTACCTTCAAGCTAGATGAAATGATTCTTACATAAACTGTTGGGGGAAGGAACAAACAATCATTTTAAACTGAATGTTTAAAAACCAGTCTTGGAGAAGCAGCAAGTACCAGCACTGCAACACAAGGAAGAGGGAACGAAGTGGTTATTCCAACCCTCAGCACCAGCGGCTGAGCACTGAAGCCATCTTGTCCAAGGATCAAATTAAATTCTCTGTCCAAGGTCAAATATTCCTGAGAAGGCAGCAGATGGAGAGCCTCAAGTCTCTCTCTCCAAAGGAACAAGTCACATATAAGCAGTAGACTCCTTTGGTGTGCAGATACACACTTGCTCCTTCCTATAAGTGAGCGACCCATTTTCAACAAATGATTTGCCCCAAAACCCCAAGTTCAAGACAACCTTTGCCAGCCAAGCATTCTGAGCATTTCAGAGCCACTCAGAAATCCTGATCTACACAAGAAAGTAGTGAACCTCACAAGTATCAAAAGGAGCAGACTACGGAAGTGAGGGCTGCAGAGGCAATGAGCAAACAGCTCTGGAAGCAGACGTCAGCAGCGATACCGTGAAGGTCACTCAGCACACTCGATAACTGACTCCAGCACGTTCAAACAAAGACCATCAGTTTTGTTCTTAGTCTGCCTTGTGTTGAAGTGATACGAGATCCCAAATGACTGAACGGAGACCAAGGTGAACAGGGTTAAGTCCTCACAAACAACAAAATGAATGACTACTGCTCTGAATCAGTCTTAAAAGGTAAACTAGGAGGAGAGACAGAAACTGTTTGGCTTGAGCTGCTCAAGCAGTGTCATCTCTCATACATACCTATGGATGAGGTTGGTCAGAGGCTCAATCAATTTCTTCCCCAGCCTAGGTTCTAATGGAGTAAGAGCACCAAACTATTAAAAAAGTGCAGACAGGAAAGTGATTTAATAGCTGGTCTTAAGCAGTTTAAAAAGCATGATTTAAAGTGCAGCTCATTATATTTAAACCACGCTTTACTGAAATGCTTTTCTCTCTTGGGTTATGTTCACAAACATTAGAAGGTATTGCTGGTTTCTTTGTATTTGGATTTCATGGTAAGTGTACCTCCAAGCAAGAAATCTATTTTTGCACCCAAGGTGTTTCACTGAGAGCCCAAATCCTGCAAACACCCATCCGGAATACTTGCCAGTTTTATAATTTTAATGAGAACCCAATTATTGGTGGAGGACGTCATCAACTTGAAGAAGAGGGGAGCAAGGGAAAGGTAGTTCTTGGGATTGCGTCGAGCCAGCTCACAAATAACGTTTACTGCAGCAGATTGAACACCTGGGGAAGAGGTGGGAAAAGCAGAAATCTCATCAACACCTTCATTGTAATTGAAGCTTCTAGTGCAGAACCCCCCAGAATGAGAGCAGCTAAAGATCCAAGAGGAATGGATCAGCCTCATTACCTCTTCCCAACAAAACCCCAAACCCTGAAGTATAGCCAAGGTAAGTAAGTAACAAACTATTACATAGCTTTGTTCCAGAAAAAGTTAATCCACTAACACAGCTTCAATAGCTTCAATTTAGAAGTAATAATTTTGAAGGCATTTTCAAGAATAGATATTTAATATGGCAACATCTGTCAAAACTCTATGTGCTCATCTACCTATTAAACAGGCCAATCAGCACCCAAAAGATGATTACAACATTTCCCATGTATTCTTCTCTCCATAAATTCCAAAAGCAGACATATGTACGTGCTTTGGAGCAGAAGTAATTCCCTAAAATGCACTCACCAGGATCTGGATCTTCAAGTTTCTCTTTAAGGCGAGGAAATGCGGGACGGAGGGACTCTGGGTATTTCAGAAACACTTTGTACATGATTAACACTGCCTTCTTCCTGATGTAAGGCTTTGTATGAGACATCTGTTCAGGAAACAATTGCAGTCAGGCAACTAAGCTTGAGCTAACTAAGGTCTGCAAAGGCTCCCCTTTATGAAACAAAGCATCAATTTTCACATGGAACAATTCTAAATTTAACAGCTATTTTCCAGATTTGAACTATTTCACAATTTTTAATGACAGAAAAAAGTGATTTCAATCTTATCAACTCACCAATGTCATGATGTCATTTGCCAAGTCCCTGGCAAGATCTGGAGTAACAAAACAGGATAAGCCAGTCAGTGCAACTCCAGTATCATACTGGTTAGGGCTACTCAGATCCTAGAAAAGGAAAAACAGGCTCAAAAATTTAAGATCACACAGGATGTTGAGCAACAGTTTTCTCAGTCCAGTGTTGTTCACCCAATACACATGAAGCAGAGCTCTACTTCACAGGAGGATTATGTCAACTCTTAACAGGTATGGCCTCCAACACCTGTAATATGCAGCCAGCCTGGGCTTAATAATGGGCATAATTAATCCTAATTAAACAACAGCTGGATATTGCAGTATTAGAGCAATTAGAGACACCTTCCTCTGGTGGTATTTCAGGATGAGGAAATAAGGTTTTAAACTCTTGACATAATCATGAACATCTTTAAAGTCCTAAAAACCTGCTATTAAATAAAACCCTGCCAGGTCAAACCCCAGCTATCATCAGCTTGTTGAATGCTTAACAGTGAGTGAATAGCTTCATCTATTAGAGAAATAATGATTACTTCCCTTCCAAGCTGCTGGCAGCACCATCCATAAAGGCACAACACAAGCTGGGTGGGAGATACATTTCACTGGTCAAGTCTCCTTGGGCTTATTTGTATCCTGCATACTCCTACATCATGTTTCAGGTATTTCTAAGCTCATACTCTTAACAGTATTAATGTTCATATCTGACTGTGTTCAAGTATCCACCCAGGTTTGTGTGTACATAGAGGCTGCTTTAGGAGAGTTACGCAGGGTCAGGCCTTCAGGATGCTCTGCCATTTGCACCTTATTATAAAACCTTTTGCAGCTGGTAGGAAATCAGATCCTGCTTCAAGAATAATGAAATCTGCTTCTTCAGGAGCAACAAAACTGCAGTTCATTCCAGCTTTAACAGATTTAAGAACTGATAAGCCCTTAAAATACAAAGTTGCTAGACCAATGAAACTTGAAAAAGCATAAAGATGCTTTTAAGTAAAAACTCAAGGCACAAAAGGAAGGAGCAGCCCAGTAAGTGACTGAAATTAAGTATAATAGTCTCCATAATAAAGAAAATGGTCGGACATCATTAAAGATATGCACTTTTCAGAGCAGAATGCCTTAAAAGATGAAGGGAAAAGCACCAGTTATTTAGGAAAGATACAGGATGACACCCTACTGATTTTTTTTAAGCAAGTGTAAGATATTCTAACTACTTAGATGATAAAAATACAAGCACACCTTGTACTGGATCAGTCAAGGTTTAAAGTGGTGATACTTTAGAAAATTAAACTTAAGAGCTTTGAAAATAGATCTGTAATCTGAAGCACAGGAAAAAAGAATGCTGCAACCCAATAACTCAGGAAGAATCCAAGTCACAAAGTTCTATGAGAATGAATATAACACACTTTGGTACATGAATACAGAATACAGCTTTACATACACTCTTCACTTCTACATACAATTACACCAAAGGTGTCAAAAGCTTATTACCAGAAGACAACAGGCCCTCACAGACAGAGAAATCTGTGGAGCAAGATGACTGTTCATTTACTTTAGGAATTTTTCTGATCCACTACATTCTTTAAGAGCTGCCTAAGAGCTTGGTAATAGCACCAGAAGTTCTCATTGTCACAGTTCTGAACAAACAGAGAGCTGGTGTGAGACAGCACAAGGAAGTCTATGGACAGCTTTGAAGTGTCTCATTAATCCTTCAGTTTATGGAATGAGAGCAGATTGTAACCCGAGTGAACAGAATTCTACTCAAACACTCTTATATTCCTAGAAGACAAATTACTTCATAGAGATCTGAAAATACAACCAGGGAGACAATGCAAGACAAAACCAAAGACTGAAGGAAAAAGCTCACCTTTCGGATCTGATTCGTAGTCAACATGATGACATCAGTCCCTTCATGAAAGCACTGAGAGGCCGCGAGGTAACCGATGCGCTGCAAAAGGCAAAGAGGAAAAGCAACATTTGTAAAGTCAGTTTAGACAATGTTTAGATGAGCAACAACTGGCAGCTTCAAAACCAGTAATGAAGAGACAAACAATGAGCAGGAGAGGCATGACAAGGCTCTCTACAAAAGGGGGTTTGTATCAGGAAAGAATAAGCTCAGACAGGCAACATCTCCAGGGATAATACATCTATCTTATGGATAATAAAACTAGCTTTAACATCTCTACTTTGTTACAAGATAGAGATTCAATGATCCCAAAGATGTAGAAATAAGTTAGGATTGTCAGCTGAAGGAATGGAGAACATCATATTTATTCTGTCTGTGTTGACTCCTGACTTTCAGGTACTAAAGCCCAATCTGGAAACTACTCCTTAGACAGTAACATTCCACCCCGTCTGGTGAAAAAGGTCTGCAACACAAGGCATGAACAAAACTCTTCAAGAAACATTATAAAGTTCTTCCAAAATAAAATACATCTGCTATAAGGAATCTTAGGGGGCTTTAACATAAAAATACCCCATTTCTTCATGAAAGATATATAGGTATTGCTAAACATCTGGTAGAAAAAGCCTAGCCAAGCAGGCCAAGTATTATCCATGTAAAGACAGTTGCTTCCCTTCTGTATTGAAGAAAGCAAACCAAAAGATGACATCCCAAAGCATTCAAACACAGCTTGGCTGGTACAGCTGTAGCTACACAGAGAACTCACTTTGAATGTAAACTTTGATGCACTCATGACTTCAATGATGTTGAAAGCAGCCCAACTGATGTCGTAGCCCAGCATCTGTAACTGTGAGCAGAGAAACAAAGATAACAGCCTTCTGAAATAAGAGACTCAAGAAAATAGGTCAAGACACCTCACAAAAGTGAAGATGTAACATGAGTCCAAAAATAACACGACAAGATTTCTCAAGCTCATGTGGAATGTTACATTCTACACCACTCACAGTAAGGGAAAGAAGCCTTGATGTTCCAGAACTAAGATTTAAGCAGTTTACATCAATTCCAGGTAACACACAGTGATATGAACATCAGTGGGAAAGGGCTCTTTCCAGGGTTGTTTCTTTTTTTAACTAAACCCCAGAACAGAAGCACAAAAGTAATTCTTTAACAGTTTTCCTCTCCTAGACAAAGGACAACATAAAGAGAAACAACCAGTTCCAAGGGCTCAGGCAACTATTTGATAAGAAACAATCCAGTTGAAAACAACTTCTTAAAATTGGGTTAGTTTTAAATCAGAGCAGTTTCTTGAGCTAACTCAAGAAAATACAATTACACCAATCCTAGTGCCAGCACAATGAACAGGATGGGAATGTGCAGCCTCTGCTGTTGGGCACATGTGGGAGCATCTTCACCTGCACCAGTCTGAGAAGAGCAGGCATCCAGATCAGAGACTGGTTCCCAGTCAGCAATGCAAAACCAAAGATGGGATTGCAGCATACCCCAGACAGGCACTTACGTATGTAAGTTTGCAGACTGCATTTGCTTTCACTGCAATGTTATCCTGCTTGAGCTCCTGCTTGATCTCATCGATGCATTGGGAGATGTATTTTGCCTGAGGAAAAACAAACAAAAATTTGGGCTCATTTACCAGTTTTGGAGACTTGCAGCATGTTAGTGGGGAGAAGCAGCAGAACGCATCACGTGCAAGTGCCAAATCTCACACACACTACTGACTGATGAAACCCATTACCAAGAAACATCACAATTCTATTACAAAAACAAAAGCACACTGAGATATTTCTTCAATGGTTTCCTTTCTCCAACAGAATTACACTGTTGAGTCCACAACTCGATTGCCAAAGATTTGTTCCATCACGTACTATGGGGTCTGAAGAAAACCCTGAGTTCCACCATCCCTGGAACACACACTGGTCACTTGCCTCAACGGGGAGTCAGAGATCACTGCGAGTCTAGAATGAAAACTATGTCAAACACTATTAATAGCCCACAGATTAAAGGTGACTGATGAAAACACACTCTATGAGTTACCCTTTTTCTGGAGGCACGCTGTATTTGGATGGCACTACAGACACTCCACAACAGTCAGACTCAGACACCGAACAAATGATGTATACAACATGCAACTGATCTACAAATACATTGTGCCTGGCCTTGAATATTTTATGCCTACAGAGGAGCACGCTGGAACAGTGTCACCAAATCCTTCCCCACTGTATCTCATTGCCACGTCTTGGTCAGCAAGGTCAGCACTGGTTCGCAGTGCTGAACACTAACATGTAGGGTCTTTAAGTCCATAACCAGAAAGCATTATCATCATTTCCCACAGTATCTATTCTCAAACTATTTAAACATCAGCTTAAGTTTCCTGGTGACCCCTTGGAAGGTGAACATAAAACTCTGTGTGACCAGGAGGAGAAAAAACCCCAGAACATAAAACCCCCAGAAAACACAAGAGTTCAAGAACACCCAGTCCAGCAGAGCTGAGCACAGGCTCTGAGTCAGCAGCCACACTCGATGGCCCCAGCAGCCTGCAGGCAAACCCTTCCCTACCAGTGAGCCTGGTTTGCTTTGGAAACAAAAGGACCTTAAAGCTCATCCAGTTCCAACCCCTGCCACTGGCAGGGACACCTTCCACCAGAGCAAGTAGCTCCAAGCCCCGTCCAACCTGGCCTTGAACACTGCCAGAGATGAAGCATTTATCACTTCTTTGGGCAATCCATTCCAGGGATTTTAAGAGCAGAAAGAAGTCCTTCCAAACCAGCTGTACTTCAAAGCCTAAAAGGCTAAAAGGAATGAGACTCCTCTATATATAGAAAGCTTTAAAGGATCAGCAGGTATTAACTTTTTGTTAATCTCTCTAGAGTAGCACTGCCATGAATGAGCAATATGAAGAAAACTGATCTATTTAATCTAACACTGAAATCTGAAACCCAAGCACCCCAATCAGATTCACTGCCACATTTACCATCTACATAAATACAAAGGAAACAAGTAGGTATGTGGATCTTTGGTGAAGCTCTTCCCTGTGGCATCACTGACTTCTGCAAAGCCCTGGACATGGGCTGCACCAAAGCATTGTCACCCCACGCTGCAGCCTGCAAGCTCCTGACTAGAGCCAGACTGGACACTGAACAGAAGAGCAACCACTTCATGTGATGAACAAGCAACAGCAGTCACTCAGCATTTGTAGAGAAACCAAACCAAAACCATTTACATACTGAAACAAACAAAATGTGGGTGTCTTGTAATTTCCCAGTATTGATTTACTAATAGTTTTCACATAACTCCTTCAAATACAGCTATTTCTTAGTGTGGCAATTAAAAATAAATATTTCCCAGTATATAACTGGCTCCATTCTTCCTTAAATGCTTTTGAGATCCCATGAAGAAAGGAATGCAAAAGGAAAATACTTCACAGTTCAGTTACGCTCACAGTATTCATTACAGAATGAACTATGCTGGAAAAGACCATCAGTATATTTCTTAACTACCAATTCCTCACTAATTCTGTAACAGTGTTATCTGAAGTCCTGCCAGGAGCCTACTCCATTGCTCCTACGTTTTGGCCTGTCAGCTGAGGAGCACTTTTAAGTCACAATATTCACAGACGTTGGACACCACCCAAGCAGACTGCTCTGAGCAAGCAAGGCCATCCTAAGGCAGCCTTTCACTCCAGGACAGCCAGAAGCAGCAGAGCCATTAGAGGGATGAACACCCTCCTCAAAGGATGGCAGTGCAAGCAAAGCTGTGAGACTGCAGTCAGAAGCTGAAGGGCAATATGATAACATGGGAAAAGAGCCGGTGACTGAGGAGGTAACTGGTATGAACCGAACACGTTTTCACTCCCAGTTACATGTCAGGATTCAACAGGACTCAGAAGTATTGCAGGTTTCTTGAACATATGCTTCTTATTTAAAATCACTCAACCACCTTTATGCGCTCCCAACACTACCACTAACCATGTTATTTTCTGCACCTTCTACTCAAGTATCTTTATACTTCCTGCCACCTGGATTTAAGCAGACTCCCCTTTGGGTAATGAAGCATTTCATTTTTCAGCATGAATGATGAGACTTTTTAATAACCTAAGGAGCACAAATGCTTCTTTGTAACTTGTCTCATGACT
This sequence comes from Melopsittacus undulatus, assembly GCF_012275295.1. Lineage (NCBI taxonomy): Eukaryota > Metazoa > Chordata > Aves > Psittaciformes > Psittaculidae > Melopsittacus > Melopsittacus undulatus. The sequence continues at coordinate 3,953,623 of NC_047545.1, forward strand.
CGGTCTTTCTGATGTATGTCCTTCAATGCTTCCCTCACTGCTCTTCACATTGCATCAAAAACGGGACATGCTACCACAGAACATTTTAAAGTGAGAAACCCAAAGGTACTCTTTGTACACCAGATATATTTTCTAACCTACATCACAGAGAAAAGGGTTTTTTCAGTCACTTTTGTGGACACTGGCAACATTAGAGCAAATCACACAAAACCCTATTTTACGTGCTTCACACTGGGACAAAGATCAGCATCAAAAAGCATCAAACAACTCTCTGAAGATGACCACAGAACAGAAATGTCATTAGTATCTTTGTTCTACTTTGATTTTTCTGGCTGTTCTTCCACCAGCCTCAAAGGTGCAGTGAATGTGGCACTCCATTTCTTCGGAGGAGGTACCAGAAAGCTCTTCCTCTCCCCCAGACCTGCTTTACCCGCGTGAGAAAGCAATCTGTCTGGAGCCCTTCAAACCCTCAGAAGAGGCAGCTACAAAACAATTCAGACTGGGAGCAAAGCATTAGCCCCACTTGTGACATAGCCAATGAAGTAATGTTTAACACAGGAGAAAGCAAGAAGCTAATGAAAGACAGCACTAATGCAAAGCCGCAGCTGCAATCTGCTTGTAATCATACAAGAAAATACCCATGTCTTGGCTCGTGCTCATGGCTCCAGGCCCTTCATTTTCTGTGACACAGCAGGTAAGGCAGGGACACTGTCACCCTGGGCCCAGCTACCTTGGAGGCCAGTACTATTCTGCTTTTCTACCCATTGGTGTGAGCTCCTTATCCAGCCCTCCTTTGTGTATTGTTTCTATATCCGACTCTGCCTTTTGCAGTAATTCACACACTCAAAGAATTAACAATAGCAACTGCAGAGCCACTTGAAAGTGGGTGGAATAATGAGCTCCCTTCAAAGATATTAACACACATATGACAAGCAGTAACTGATCAAGCAGCAGTGGCTGAAAGAACTGTCTCTCAATGAACTGCACACTGCTTATCAGTTGGGCTGGATTTTCACTCTTGGGGACCAACAAGCTTTTCAGCATTCCTCAATATTCCCTTATTATATTTCATTCCATATCTTTCACCATTAGATACCAATACTGCAACAGTGGCTTGAGGCCAAACCATCAGAAGACCACGGCATTAGATGGTCTTTAGCCTCATTTCATGACAGGCTGTACCCAAAAGTCTTTTGTGACCTTAAAAGATTCCTCAAAACTCCTTATGTCATCATTTCATCTGAAAACAGCTCAGAGAAGCAGCTGAAATGTGCCGTGGAGCGCAGCAGCACTTTCTTTAGGGGAAAAGTGTTTTCAGCAATACCAGTGCACTGTCCTTAGGTAAGAGTTGCTAAGAAGTGAGAACATGCTGCCAATTTGGTAAGACCAGTCTCTGGGCAGTGAAAGACGTATTTCACAGCATGGACAGAGGCAAGAGGCATCATGCCTCTTATTTAGCTTGATACTAGTAACTGAAAGTAATCCTTATTTTTTCCAAGCCAGAAACACCAATTGCTTCTTTCATTATTCTAACTTGCTTCTGCACAAAGCAACTTCTTAAACGCAAAGCTGCTATGAGATACTTATTGCCAAACACTCCACAGAAGATTATGATGGACTTTTTAACACCCTTTTTCCAGACCAAAAGCATGAGGGGCTAATCCTGTGGCACACACCAGCACATTCCCTGGCAGAAGAGGGAGGCAGTTTTCCTAAGTTATGAGAAGTGCACAGCCATTTCGCACAGGAGGTTATTTAACGTCTTCTCCCTCCTTAAGTGTCCCCCAGCAAATCAAAGACACTCAAAACACAGAGAATCTGAGCAGGACAAAGCACTACTCATTTAACATCTCTGTTTCTGTATTTTATCGCGTCAGTTTTCTGAAGGAACTCCTCACCACAGCATCTGACAGTAGCTTCCTTGTTGGGAACAGCAAACTTCTTAACTGCAAACGAAAGCGCCAAGTAACATCAAAGGATTATCCCTTCCTTCACTTCACATTCAGGAGAACATCTCTAAGCAGAAATCATTCCTCAGTTTGGAATATCTTGGGAAAAAAAATCCATTATCCTCCTATCAGCCTATGGTACAAGCCATTCCCCTCCTGAGCTTGCTGTGTAGCAGATCCATAAAAAGTAGCTCCAAAGTGGGGAAAAGTTATGCCATAGAGTACAAACCCACCTCATAACAGGTAAAAGGCTTACCAGTTTCATTAGCAAAAGGATTCATGTTCCAAAGGAGAGAGAATGAGATATTGGAAGTGAAGATCAGGTGAGAACCTAATAGGATCAAGTCTTCCTTGCAGGTCTGGTTCTCCTTTAAACGTTGAATTGGCACTGGGAAGCACCACAGGGATTAAAGCATCTGTACAGAGTGTTGGAAAGTAAACACGACACGTCAAACCAGGAAAAGATCTAATGCTGGTGTGCTACCTCATTCCTTCCACACTAGCATTTACTTCGCAGAAGAATGAGGCAGCTCCAATTTTCCCCAGAAGACTGAAAAATGGACAGAGTATGTCTGCACAGAAAAGTGATGGTGTTAACCTTACCTCCCACATTACAGAAGGCCATAATTTTAGTTTCAGTGTTTTAAACTCAAAATAAATGGGCCAGCTTTGGATACAGTGCAGAAACTAAAAGCAAAGTGGTCTCCAACAGGTAATTAAGCACTCTGGAAGAAGAATGTGGACTAAAGCGCCAGGCAGCCTCCCATAGGCCCTCAGTTCTCCGTGAGCTGAGGACACTGAGAGGTGTGATGCTCTATTTACTTCACAACCAGCCTTGGGGTGTGCACATAAGAGTCCCAACAACTTGGGGTGAACACATACCCAGCAAGAGAGAATGCAGCAGGTCTGTCAAAAGGCTGTATTGAGAAACCCAATGGTAACAACTATTTGGCGCATCCTGCACTGCACACACATCCTTGATGTGTCAGTGAAATAGCAGCTATGCTGGTTTGTGATGCTACCTGAGCAGGAATTGGGAAAGGAATAATTCTTACTATCTCCTATCTACCAGGAGAGACTGTCCAGAAAGAGGAGGGAAAAAGTGATGGCAGAACATCCACATGATTGAACTCCAAACAAGAACCAACATATACAACAGAAATTAACATTCTGGATAACTAAATCAGAAGTCAAAACAATGGTCATGCCTTCATTTCTTTCCATGTCATTTCAACAACCTCCTTTCCAGAGACACCTCTTTCATACAGTACCTCTGTTGAGCTGAGACCAACAGCCAGCATCCCCACCATCAAAGCATGATGCTGAATGCTTCAAACAAATTTGCTCTTCTGAATAGGACAGAATGTCTGTCTGAAGCTTAAACACTCATCCTGAGACTCAAATGTTGAACAACTACAGTATTGGAACAACATGTAATAGACAACAATGAACAATGGAAGCACTGCAGGAAAAGAAGGAAGAGTTTTCGCAGCTACTTCCTCTAGAACACCATTCCGATTTCATAATATCCCTTGAAAAATCAGTAAATGTCCATAACCACTAACTGGGAAGCACTGAATCAACAGCCAGCACCTTAACAGCAGAAGGTTTGGAGCCCTCTTCAGCTAGCTGAGCTAGAAGAAGGAGCAGTCATGCGTTGTCTGCAGCCACTCTATGTGATTTAGCAAGATCTTTGATGGATTCTTGTACATTTCATCACTGCAACATCTACTGATGAGCCAAACGTACCCTGAGGTTCAGGTTTTAATTTCTGCTGTGCACATAAGGATATAAAAAGGAACTATCCCTACAGTTACATGCTTTAAAATCTTACAGGTTACATTTGAAACTAAAGAGCTACCATTGTTTAAAATACTGTCATGCTATAGTCCAACTATTGTAATTTACATCAGTCTCTTACAGCAAGAGATAACACATTTGCTTTGCCCTCACTGAGTCCTAGGGAGCTTGCCTACCAGTATAACAACTTCCTTCAAATACACAGAGCTCTACTGAATAGTCTGAGGAGTATTTTTTCCTATCTCCAAAGGAGATCAAAGCCAGCACATTTTAACTATTTATTGTCAGAAACTGAGAACAAACTTGGTATGGCTTGTGCTGCACAAGAACTTGCTCATCCTGACTGGGTAACAGCACTTCTACTCTTCCTGAAGTCCTGGAAAAGGAGCTATATAGAACAAAATTACATTAGGAATGAGAACAGTACATTCAACCCTCCTCCAAGAGAAGCAGTGCCACGAGGGCCTGGACCAGCCTGGACCTTCATCGGGGGATGCTCAGAGGGCCGACAGCTGACGGAACATTTTCTGTCCTATGCACAAAAGGATACAGCATATTTACTAAGAGCAGCAGGACACACAAACTGGGCCCAAGCATGCTATGGGGAAGGGCTCTGTAGAACTACTTTTCACCTGGTCCAGCTTTGAGTATAAGACATTAAGTGTTCGCATGAACATGCCATTTCCACTTCCCCGTGTATTCTCCCACATTTTGCAGGGCATTGCCTGTTTCACAGCAGCACTATCTTCCTCTGTCACCAAATTAATGCCATAAATTTAATGTAAGTTGAAGATAATGTAATAAAAATGTAAGTTTCCTAAACACAGACAAGATGTTATTTATTAAAGAGGCCTAAAAGCCATCTGAACATTCAAGTGGTTTCGGAAAGTGTGATTTGTGTTTCAGCCCAGCAGCATCAGTGATGGAGATTGCAGTTTTCCAAATTAAGTGTTTAATTTAGCTACACGTTTACAACTGTTTCAGATACTTTTAACAGCCGACACCATTTGGATATTGTACTTACATGAAGAGACATCATAGCCTACAAATGTTTTTAGGGTTTGAGCCTGTCACCAAGTCCACAGCAACTCACTCCAGCAAAGTTAAACCATTCATAAGCAAGCTTCTAAGGCCAAAGATGAATGTAAATGATGCCGTTATGATTAGTGACCGTTACTTCCCAATTAACATGTGACACACAGTGTGGAAAGTCTCACATAACATGTTTTTGATGCCTAATTATTTCACCTATACTAATTTCCTGGTCACATGTCTCTAATACAAGAGACAATAACAGGCCAACACATCCAGTTGCTTTGTGCCTAATGAGCTTTCAAACAAGGAGAACGCATTTTAGACACAAGGTATACAAGCTGAATAACCAGAAAGCTGAATTATGACTGAACTCAGCCTTCCTGAATGAATATAGCTGACTACAGTACCTGACTGTAGTGATACAGGAAGGAATTCCTTTGAGTTATACAGATGTATCTCAGAGATTTTAACACCACTGTAACACCCTAAATAGAAAAGCAAGTACCAAGCACGACCCTACCTCCCTCCCTAACGCTTCTCCCTTTGGGCCCACACCCCAGCGTCCTCTTCCTCCTTCTGATTCCTGCTTCCACTTTCCCCACACCATCATTCCCTTTCCGGGATGGCCGAGACACCGGCTGCTGTTGGGGCTGCACAGCCTCCTCCGCAGGGAGAACGGCTCCCACCGCGCTAAGCCCCCGAAGGGGCAGGACCCCACGGTCAGCCCGGGCGGCAGGCCCAGGCCGGAGCCAAGGGGAGCCGGCCACGCCAGGACCCGCCGAGGGAAGCCGGCAGCACCCCGCAGGGGGAGCCGGGGCCGCTCACCTCGTCCTCCTTGTGATTGCGGATCCCTCGCACCAGGTCCTGCAGGTTCTTGTCAAACATGCGGTCGATGCTGCCCTTCACCATCTTCAGCGCCATGGCGGCGGCGGGGCCGGGCCGCGGGGCCGGGCCGCGGGGCCTGCGCTAGCAGCTGAGGGGCCGGGCCCAGCCGGGAATGGGGCCGGGAGCCGCCGCGGCTCCTACTGCAGCGAGAGCCGGGGGAGACCAGCGGGCCCGGGCCGCTCACATGCCGGGCAGGGACGCGGAGGGCACGGACGGTGCTTACCCCGACGCCGCGCTCCGCCCGGGCGCACAGCGCCTGACAAAATGGCGGCTGGTCAGCTGAGGGCTCGGCCACGCCCCCGGCCGGCAAGCCACGCCCCCCTGCTCACTCTCCGCCCTCCTGCCGCGCCCATCGCGTCTAGGCCCCGCCCACCAGCGTCCGCCAATGTCAGCACGCCACTGCCCTAACCCCGCCCCCCAGCCTGGCCCCGCCCTCTCCTGCGCGCCCGTGGGTCTCTGCCGTTGGCCCCGGGGGTACCGGAGGCTGCTCGGGCGGTAGCGGAGGGCTCCGGCCGTGACCCATTGGCAGCCACGCTGGGAGCGAGCACCGGGCACCGGACACCGGACACTGAGCACCGAGCACCGAGCACCGAGCACTGAGCACCGAGCAGCGAGCACCGAGCAGCGAGCACGGGGCACCGAGAACGGAGCACCGAGCACCGAGCACCGAGCACGGAGCACCGGGCACCGAGCACCGAGCGCCGGGGCTGTGCAGTCACCGGCACCCGTAGGGACTCGGGCACCAGGGCGAGACGGGCGTGGAGCTGCTGGGGCGAGGCCAGAGGAGGCCATGGGGATGCTGCGAGGGCTGGAGCAGCTCTGCTCTGGAGCCAGGCTGAGAGAGCTGGGCTGGGGCAGCCTGGACAAGAGAAGGCTCCTGAAGGGGAGACCTGAGAGCAGCTCCAGTGCCTAAAGGGGCTGCAGGAAACCTGGAGAGGGGCTTGGGACAAGGGCCTGTAGGGACAGGCCAAGGGGAATGGCTTGAACCTGCCCGAGGGGAGACTGAGCTGGGCTCTGAGGCAGAAGCTGTTCCCTGTGAGGGTCCAAGGATTTCTCCTTCTGGAATAGCCTGGCTTGGGTCAGCCTTAGAAATCAGGGCCAGGAACAACTCTTTCACTCTTCAGTGTTTGAAACTCCCTTATGACCACCCTTAATAAAGAGCATGGCTCTAACCCTAATCGTTGCCATAGGTAATATCTAAAGCTCATTGTATCTATCTCTGCCTCTTCTGGCTGTTGCAGCTCAGATCTGTTTGAATAACTAACGCCACCTCCTGTTTGTGCTGATGTACGTTTGTAGGCAGTTATCCTGGGAAGGAACTTTCCCACTCCCAGCTGCATTCCTAAGGGATGCTGTGCCATGGGATTGCTCATGATGGGCTGCTGAGCCTCGGGTATGGGGTATCCTTATAGGGGTTGGGGTTGCCCATGGTGAGACGCTCTGGACAGGGTGCCTGTGACAGTGTGTCTGTGTTCAGGAGGCTTTGCTGGGGTGCTCCATGTTGGGGTGCCCATATTGAGGTGCCCCATGTTGGGGTGTCCTTGGTAGGATGCCCATGATGGAGTGACTGTGCCGGGTTGTACATGAGGGTGTCCTGTCCCCAGGTGACCGTTCTGGGATGCCCCTCTTGGGGTGCTCGTGTTGCTCCGCCGCTTCCTTCCCACTGCCCGTCCCTGCCCGTCCCTTCCCGTCCTGCCCGCCAGATGGCGCCAGTGGCCCGGGAGAGCCAGGGGAATGCGGTGGGACCTGGCGAGGGGTGGACCTGCGGTGCCCCGTGTCGGGGACAGGGAGTGAACCGCGTTTGGGTGATGGGTACCCCATGTTTGGGGATGGATGCTCCATGTTTGAGTGATGGGTGCTCCATGTTTGGGGATGGGTGCCCCATGTTTGGGGATGGATGCTCCATGTTTGGGGATGGGTGCCCCATGTTTGGGGATGGATGCTCCAAGTTTGAGTGATGGGTGCCCCATGTTTAGAGGATGGGTGCCCCATGTTTGAGTGATGGGTGCCCCATGTTTGGGGATGGGTGCCCCATGTCTGGGGATGGGTGCTCCATGTTTGAGTGATAGGTGCTCCATGTTTGGGGATGGGTGCTCCATGTTTGGGGATGGGTGCCCCATGTTTAGGGGATGGGTGCCCCATGTTTGGGGATGGGTGCCCCATGCTTAGGGGATGGATGCTCCATGTTTGGGGATGGGTGCCCCATGTTTGGGTGATGGGTACCCCATGTTTAGGGGATGGGTGCCCCATGTTTGGGGATGGGTGCCCCATGCTTAGGGGATGGATGCTCCATGTTTGGGGATGGGTGCCCCATGTTTGGGTGATGGGTACCCCATGTTTAGGGGATGGGTGCCCCATGTTTGGGGATGGGTGCCCCATGTTTAGGGGATGGGTGCCCCATGTCTGGGGATGGGTGCCCCATGTTTGGGTGATGGGTGCCCCGTGTTTGGGTGGGTGTGATGGGTGCCCAATGTTTGCGGATGGGTGCTGTGTGTTGGTGCCAGCTGAGCTGTGATGCAGGGGCAGGCGGTGTCACCGGGGGCCAGGCACTGAGCAGGCACGGGGCCAGCCAGGGCTGCGGGGACAAGCGACCATTCAGGCACTGGGGCTGCTTTCGCCTGCTCCTGCCCCACAGAGCACGTGCAGCTGGCCTGGTCCCCTTGTCCCTCCAGTGCCTTTGTCCCCTACTGAAGTGAACAGCATCACCCCGAGCACACCTGTGCCAAGGCAGCCACAGCACCCACGGGCACAGCAGCGGGTGCCCCATGGCCCAGCAGTGGGGACACCAGGGACAAGCACTGGAGCCATCGCATGAGGGGGACAGCTCTGCAGGGCACCGCACGCCGGCCACGCTGGAGGTGGGATCAGTGTGGGCTTGTTCCAGTGTTAACTGCGCTGGGGTTGGGGTCTGGCTCAGTGGGGCTGAGCAGGCAGCAGGGTCACAGTCCCCCTGGCTCATTCCATCTTGTTCCCTGTGGGTGGCTGGCTCCTCATGCCCAGTGACAGTGCTCCCATCTCTGGGTGAGACTGGCTCCAGCGGCCATGTCTTGATGGGGGAGAAGGGCTCCAAACTGGGCTCAAGTGGTTTCCAGGACCAGACTGGGGTCATTCACAACCACAAAGGGCTTTATCCTGCACCGTTTGCCTTTTGCATCATCCCTGGTGTTGATGTCAATGCTGCTTCTGCATCCCGAGAGGAAACTGTTGCAGCATTTTGTTGTTGTGGCAACTGCAGCCGGAGCATCCCTGGGGAGATTTGGCCCAAGGAGGTGCTGGGACAGATGGAGAGGACAGATGCTGCTCCATCATGTGGAAGGGAGCTCCTGGGTGCGATGCAGGATTGACCCTGGGAAATGAAAACAGGGCTCAGAAAACTGCACGTGAGCCATTGAGCAAGGAGGGGAAGGGGAGCTCTGCAGGGCCAGGCTCTGTGGTGTCTTTGTTTCATCGGGAGGCTGAAGGACTGAGACCTGCGATTCCAGCTGGGGTTAAATCTGCTCCATGAAAGGGGCTGTGCAACGGGAGCCATTTGCAGAGCCTGGGTTTTATTGGTCCTACCATGAAACAGTGAACAGAGCTTGGCCACGCTCCAGGCTCCAGAGGGAGAGGAGGAAAACCCACGTCCCACCAAGGGCACCAGCCTCCCTGTCCCAGCAGAGCCCAAATCAACGGCAAGATGTGGGCACCGCAATGAGAGGAGGCTTCTGCAGGGCTGGGGCATCACGGCAGGGAACCGACCCCATCCCCTGGGGCTATGGACCACCAGCATCCTGCCTCCTGCTCCAGAGGCTCCAGCTGGGGTATTTAATGTGAAGGGAGCAGACTTGCATTAACCCATTGTGTGATCTGGTGTGTTCTTGTCAACTCCATTGAGTCAATACTGGGGATGAGATGTCCCTGGAAAGGTGAGTTTCTGGAGTAGCCAATGTGCACCTTGGCACTGGCCCCCATCCCACCAAGCACTTGCACTGTTAATCACCCACGAGCGTATTGATGCACCACTGCAGGCATCTGATCCCACAGCTCCAAATGGAGTAACAACAACATGGGAATGAGCTCAGGAGTTGCCTTTGCACGTGACTTGTGCAGGGCGAGCTCAGAGCATCGCTTGTGTAAGATGCCCTCTGTGCATCATTCCCTTCCCTGTGTCCCCCATACCCACAGGAGCCAGGATCCTCGTTCCACTCGCAGCCTGCACTGTGGTCCCCGGGCTCTGTGGGAGCAGCAGTGGGATGCAGGAGTGGTGGGATGCAGGGAGGGCTCCAAATTCAGCTCTGAATCGCCCCCGTTGAATGACCCCAGAAATGAGAGCTTCAGAGCTGGGGACAGCTCTGGGGACCATCTCCTGGGGACCACTGCAGCCACATGGCCAGGCATGGGCTGGATCCATCCGGGAAACTCTCATAGCTTCAATTGCTCTTTATTAGCAGCCCAGGAGCCTGCTTGGGCCACACAAGGACTTTGACACAAACTGATTAAAGACCAACCTAACGAACTCAAAGAGAATTCTTTAAGCGGAGCCTGCTGTGCCTCGGAGAGCTCCTGCCATGTCTATTTATTTAAATTTAATGGAATTTTTGTGGTAAGCTAATTAAAGATGAATTGATTATTTAAGAGGCCGTCAGAGCAGTTTAAGCGCTGCTGACTTGATGATTTTAGTGTTTTCTTTAGGAAAGCATTCCTAGTTAGGGAGCTTTCTGCACGTACGGACATTTAAGGGGGCAGAAAGGACACAAAGAGGAGAGCGGCTGAGTTCGGGCCCAGATTCGGAAGCGTTTCTGCATGAGGGAGCCATGTGTCGTGGGGACAGGAGCAGGGACACATCGCAGGGCTCCAGTGAATGGCCCCGTGCCTCAGCTGGAGGCAGCTACCTCTCAGTCAATGGAGGTGTTCCATAATGCACCAAGCGCGCCTGGAAACCTCCTGCTCTGGCACGCAGTGCCCCCAGGATGCAGCTCTCAGCCCAAATATCGGTGTCTCTGTGCGTCCCCAAGGGGGAGGGAGCAGGATCCCAAAGCACTTTGCAGATGCCCGGTTCTGGAGCTGCAGCCCAGCACAGGAGAGCGGCTGCGATCGCCCCGAGGTGTGGGCTGAAGCCCGGCTCCGGAGCAGGCAGCCCCCAGCCTCCCTGTTTGCAGCTGGTGATGCACGGGGACAGGAGCTCCCCGTGTAGGTCTCACAGTGGGTTTGCTGCCCACAGCCCCCAGGATGTGATCGGACATCGGGGCCCTTCCATTGTTCCTTCCACAGTGAGGCCATCACTGGGTGTTGGGGTGCACTCACTGTCCCTTGGCCAAGGTGCAGCATGGGGAAAGGTGACCCCTGTGTGAGGTGGGACTCCCACATCACCCACGGCAGCTTGCAAGCCATAGCTGGTTTTGGGAAGCCCCCTTAGGGCTGGGTCCCCACCATGCATGGGGACATGGGGACGGTGCTCCAGGGCTCCTTGAGCAGCAGGAGGGTGGCAGAGCACCCAGGTGTCCCTGAACTACATGTCCCCAAGATAAGGGGAATTAGCACCAAAAAAGCTCCAAGGGAACAAGCTCTGGCCTGATTTTGTCACTAGGCTCCCCGCTGGGCACTTAAAGACACACAAAACAGAATCGCTTGCCCCGGGCCAGTGCTTGGCACCTATAGAGGTGCAAAGCGCTGTCATTCAGGACAGTGCAGAGATGCAGGATGGTGTCAGTGCACCCCCGCCACCCCCACGAGGTGCAGCATGTAGTGCTCCGATCAGGTTACACCATGTGGTAGGGTGTAGCTGCACCCAACAACTCCCTGGCCCCCCACTGCTCCTCTTGCACCAAGGAGGCGGTGCTTGCAGCTGATGGATGGTGCATGGGATGCTCCTCAGTGCAAGGCCATGGATTCACCATGTCCCATCCCAGTAAAGCTCCTCAGAGTCGGGCACGCTCACCTGTGTGTAACGGGAGCCCCCGGCCCTGTCACGCACATGAAACACGCATGCTGGTGTGCGGATTACCCCAGTATCAGTGCTTGCCCCGTGACCTGTGTGCACACCTCGCACGTGTGCTGGGGAACTGTGCACACACTGCGCGGTCACACAGGCTCCGGCCTTGCACAGGCACACGAGCGCTGGGCACCAGCCTGGAGCCATCACACAGGGGCCTTGCACGCACACATGGGTCCCGTGCACTGTCACATGGAGCCTTGCACGCGCACACGGGTCCCGTGCACTGTCACATGGAGCCTTGCACACGCACACATGGGTCCGTGCACTGTCACATGGAGCCTTGCACGCACACACGGGTCCCGTGCGCTGTCACATGGAGCCTTGCACGCACACGGGTCCATGCGCTGTCACATGGAGCCTTGCACGCGCACACGGGTCCATGCACTGTCACATGGAGCCTTGCACGCGCACACGGGTCCCGTGCGCTGTCACATGGAGCCTTGCACACGCACACGGGTCCATGCGCTGTCACATGGAGCCTTGCACGCGCACACGGGTCCCGTGCACTGTCACATGGAGCCTTGCACGCGCACACGGGTCCCGTGCACTGTCACGTGGAGCCTTGCACGCACACGGGTCCATGCGCTGTCACATGGAGCCTTGCACGCGCACACGGGTCCATGCACTGTCACATGGAGCCTTGCACGCGCACACGGGTCCCGTGCGCTGTCACATGGAGCCTTGCACACGCACACGGGTCCATGCGCTGTCACATGGAGCCTTGCACGCGCACACGGGTCCATGCACTGTCACATGGAGCCTTGCACGCGCACACGGGTCCATGCACTGTCACATGGAGCCTTGCACGCGCACACGGGTCCCGTGCGCTGTCACATGGAGCCTTGCACGCGCACACGGGTCCCGTGCGCTGTCACATGGAGCCTTGCACGCGCACACGGGTCCCGTGCACTGTCACATGGAGCCTTGCACGCGCACACGGGTCCCGTGCACTGTCACATGGAGCCTTGCACGCGCACACGGGTCCCGTGCGCTGTCACGCGGGGCCGCGCGCGGCCGCACGCGCGCCGTTCACCCCCGTGCGCGTGTCACGCGCGCTCCCGCACCTCCCGCCCCCCCCCCCCGTACCCCGCACCCGGCGCGCGCGCGGGGAGGGCAGCTGAGGACAGGGGGAGGGAGCGCGAGGCCGCGCCCCCCCCCCGCACCCCCCCCCCCCCCCCCCCCGCGTCCGTCGGGCCCGGCCCGGCCCCGGCGCCTTCATTGTGCTTCGCCTCACGCCGGCCCAAGATGGCGGCGGCGCCGGGGAGCCCCGCGAGCCGCCGACGACAATAGACGGAGGCGAGGGCAGTGCGCGCCCCCGCCCGCACCGGCACCGGCCCTGCCCCCCCCCCCCCCTCCCCTCCCGTCCCCTCCCCTCCCCACCGCCGCTCCCCGCACACGCCCCCGGCCGGGCCCGGCCGCCACACCCCACCCCGGCCGGCCCCTCTAGCATGGTGCGGGGCCGCTGCCGCCTCCTCCTTCTCCTCCGGCTGCCGACATGGGCGAGAGGCTGGAGCTGCGGCTCAAGTCGCCCGTGGGAGCCGAGCCCGCCGTCTACCCCTGGCCGCTGCCCGTCTACGTGAGTATGGCACCTGCCCCGCGGCCCGGGCCCGGACACCCGCTGAGCCCCGGGGACCGGGGCCCGGCCCCGTTCCCTGTGCCCGGCGGGTCCCCGAGCTCTCCCTGTCAGCGGCCGCTCCATGCGGTAATCCTGCTGCGGGCTGCAGGGAGGGAAGGAGGAAGGGAGGGAGGGATCCGCGGTGTTTATCCGGTAGCGCTTCCCAGGCGGGAGCAGCCGCGGGCCGGAGGCTGCGGGGCCGCCGGCCCCGGAGCTGCCGCTCGCCTGCGAGTCAAATCCCCTATTTCTTTCTATAATTGGTCGATTAAAGTTAAGGGCGGGGAGGAGGAGGACTGGGGAATGAGAAGTTTTCGTGTTTTCCTGAGCTCGGCTCGGGTAATAACCGGAGCTGCGGGGAACCGGAGGGCTCTGGGGCTGCCGGACACAGTTACCGGTGCCTCGGGGTGCTCCGGGGACCCCCAGACCCGGTCTCCGAGTGGCAGCGGGCAGAGGAGCGTTAATTGTGGGTAGGGGAGCAGGGCTCTGCCTTCGGTGCGTGTTGGAGGGGTTGGTGCGGCTGCTGAACGCCTCCCTCCAGCGAGTGCCCTTGCAGCTCCTCTTGTATTGACGCTGAGCAGGATTCCAGTCAGCCGGAATCCTGCCGCTTCCAAGGAGAATGTCACTTGTCCCTCTTTAGCTGCGGAGCGCTGGGGCTCTTTCCTAACTTGCCTGACTTTTCCCTGCCTCTCCTGAGCCCTGGGTGGGAGATGTGTGACCTTGATAACAATGTCCGTGTTCGGATTAGGGACCGTCTCAAGGCTTGAGAGGTTGGGGTTTGTGTGCGTGTAGGGTTCGTGCCAATCCTTGACCAGGTTTTCACCCCGGTTGCCTTAGCACCTCTGAGAGCAGTTTGTGAAGGGGGAAAATCGCTGTGTCTGTATTGCACTTGGCCTGCGTGCTGCTGATTGTTGTGTTCCAGGCTTTGCTCTCTCGTACGTGTGCTGCTTCACGGGGAGAATGTGCTGGGACACACGGGCTGGGGCCGCCGATACTGCTGATCTTGGAACGGGCTTGGCAGCCGGAACGTGCTTGGATGCGACTGATTACGAACCTATGGCTTGTGGCAGGGGAGATGGCCGCGTGTTTGTATCCGCTGCCTGCCGCTTGGTGCTGTTGCCGTATCCGTGGTTGCCAAAACATCCTCCATGGACGCTGGTGTGCTGTTCCCATCGCTGCTCCCGATGGAGCCTCCAGCACCGATGGTTAACGCAGCTCTGTCATTCGTGTGTGTGAGTTGGCGGGCGCGCGCTCTCGCTTAAATTTGACAGAAACTGAAAGTATCACGATGGCCGCTTCAGTTTTACTCCATGGGGCCAAGTGTTAACTGGGTGTCTCCCGGCAGGCTGTGGGAGGTGTAGGTGAGAGATTACATAGGTATGGGATTGATCTGGAAGGAAGGGGTTTATTTATTGTCATAAAACTTCCTACAGGCTTAAAGAAATAACCTGAACCAAACCAACCTCTGCCCCTCCTTCAAATGTGCTTTTCAATGCTGTTTGCAGCATGGGAAATAAGGATTGAGTTAATTCTGGGGAAACTTGAGCAGCCGGTTCTGAAGATGGCAGACTACATAGATTTCCTTTCCTGAGACATGCAGTGGGCAGGGGTGCTGATCCCCACGTGCTGCCTGCTGTGTGTGTGTAGAAATACCCCCCCCAACCCGAACATCCTGCCAGGAAACAGGCCTCTCCGAGCTGGGAATGTTCCCACCGGAGGGGATGGTTCATCTGGAGCGGATCAATATCCCATCCTGGCAGTTTTGGGGAAAAGATCATGCTGCACATCAGAGAAGTGTGTGCTTGCGTGCATGGGCATGCATACACACACATACACGTGTGCTGCTTGCTTCCTTTGGAGCAGCACACCAACTCTGGAGTGTTAGGAACAGATCCTCCTCTTGGTGCACGGCAGCATTTGGCCCCCTGACATTGTGCTCCGTTAACTGAAGAGTTTCTTTCCCTCCTTGGCTCAGCCTTGGGCTGGCAGCAGCTCTATGTACCGTTGTGGTTTTAGAGCTCAGCTCTCTTTGACGTAAGCAGAACATTTCTTAGTTTCACCACTCCGTCTGCTTCTGGCTTCCTAAGAAGCAAGGTGGAATACCAGGTGGGGGAGAGGGAAATCCACTTCCAGTAGTTCTATTTAGCCCTTGTTTATTTATTCTTGCTGCTTCCTGTTGTTTGCTATGAGATCTGTTCTCCAGAGAGAGCTGGAGAGCACGGGGAGGGGAAGCTCACAGTCCTGCCTAATTATTTTTGGTGTGGATGCCAGGAATGGCTGGGAATTATCTTCCCCCACATCAGAGGCTGAGTGGGGTTGTAGGCTGCTGAGTGATGAGCACCTCTGCGTGATGTAACCCTGCATTGAGTAACTTGGCTATTTTTATGCTCTTACTACATCTTAAATTAGCAGCGTTTGTATTGCTGCATAAAAGGCTGTGGGTCTAGTGTCTTGTATTAATGAGTGACTGGATTAATATCATTATTTATTGCAGGACTGCTGCTTATTTCAGGTATAATAGGAAAAGTGGGGTCTCTTCAGACTGCTGAGTTCGCATAATAGCTGTGCTGACAAACTGCTGCTTGTTGGGATGCTAAAAGAGCCTGGGAGGCTGATGTGAAACATGTATTTCCCTACGAGTCTAATTAGGGCCGTGGGAGGAGAGAGCATTGGTGTTGCAGATCCAGCCTCCCACTGGCTTCCATACAAAACTGAAAGTATGACTCTTTCCCCCGCCTTCTCCCTGTCTCAAAGGAAAGGCCACGGTTTCCTAATGAATACATGGTGAGCAGTTCTGTCCGTAGCACACTGTGATGAGTAAGTTGAATAGTGCATGGTGAGTAATCTCTCCTCATGACTCACAAAATATTTTCTGATGTTGACCTCTGTTTTTATGGGTGCCCTGCTTAATCAGAGCCGAAGTGAGGTTATTCCTTTGTGTGTGCTCTTTAACTCCTCGACTCGCACATACCTGCCCTGTCTTCTGCTTGTGTTAGGGTGTCAGGGACTGCTGGTACTGCAGAAAAAACCTGAATTTTGGTATTGGGTGAGCTGCAGGCCCGGATAAAGGAAGTATGTTATATTCTCACACGGGTGAGCAAGCAGAGTTAATGGGTCTGGGTGGTCTTAAATAGGCTAATGTCAATAGGGGATGGCTTTTGTAGTCATACTTCAAGTACTGATAGGCACAACTTGGTGTGTACTCCTTAGGTCTGATGGAAGTAGTTCGGAGACTTGCAGATGTATGGGTTTATTCCTGAGAATTGTCTTTAAATTGGTTCATTCTCTTGTCTTTGACTTTTTACTATAGTTAAACCTGAACATTTATTAGGTTTAAACATGGAGATTTTTCACACCATAAATTCTGCCTAATCTGTGAGGAGTCTGAGGGTGTACTTTGAACTCCTGAGAACAGTTCCTGCTGAAGGAGTCCCAGCTTGCTGTGTGTGTGGGGGGAACCACACACCTCCAGTGGAAGGTGTCCTTGCCTGTGCCCAGGGAGTTGGAAGTGGATGGCCTTGAAGGTCCCTTCCAACCCAGACCAGGCTGGGATCCTATGAAAAAGGTGTGGGGGGGAGGTGGTTGTTTGGTGTTTTTGCTTGGGGTTGGTTTTGGTTCTTATGTTTTTTAATCTGGATGAGTCCCAGTCTGGTGTGCCACAGTTCTGCTTGCCAGACCCCTGGCACCAGTGGGGGCCTGCATGCACACAGCCCTGAGCAACAGGAGGCTACAGCCCTGAGCAACAGGAGGCTTCAGCCCTGCTGAGGCCCATGATTGTCACTCACATTGGTGTTTGCTGAACTGCACCCTGTTGTGATGGAGGAGTTTGTGAATGTGGAAAAGCCTGTTTGCTGGTAGCCACGTGCATCGGTCAGGGGACACCGGGGACACCGTGACCACCTCTCCTATGGGCTAGCACTGACAGGGTGTGCAGAGTGATCAAAGGAAGTGTCAGCCCTGACTGGCAGGGGACAAAGGGGAGGCACAGGTGATGAGAGGAGGGTGGCACTGGTGTCGGCTTTGAATGGTGTATGCTGTTGTGGCACTGTGTCCTTCACCCCATGGATGACTCGCTGCCTGTCATGTTAAATAGTGTGCAAGTCCTTTCAGGTTTTAGAATTAAACATCTGCCTGTCTTGCCTTGCTCTCTTTGCCTTGTAGGCATTCCCGTTGTTCTACTGAATAGCATTCCCCCAAAGATAACTGCAACCCTCCCTGTGTTGGGGTTTTGTGTGTGTGTGTTTTCCCCCTTCCTGTCTGACTTGTAAGGTCTCAGTGTCTGCACTGTGGTAGTGGCTGGGAGCTCCTCTTGTACCCAGGCTGGTGATGGGCAAACCCCAGTGCATCCCAGTAGGGTTATGTGCCAGTTTTGTTTCCATCTTCCAGCCTGGACATCTCAGCATCTTGACTGTGCCAGGAGGGAACAGTGCTGGCTGTGCTTTGTGCAGGTACCTCTGCTGTGAGCTACTGAAGCTTAAACCTCCAATTAGCAACTGTGACAAACAAATCTGGCTTGATAATTCATTGATATGTCCCTGTTCCTCCTCTTTGCTGCTGACTTTCCATTCGGCTGTAATGGCAAAAAAACCCTCATTGGCTTATGGAGTGTTGTCAGAGCATTGCTCTCAGCTGTGGGAGGGGTGTACGTGTGGGTGCCTGCTGCTGAGTGATGGGCTGCAAGCTGAGTAGTACTGGACTTTGTACAGGTGGAAGGGTGCAATGTGTGTGGTGTGGGGTTTTTCCTATCTCCATGGTTGGTGATGGAGCTGATACCATTCTGTCACCAAAGGAATGCACTGTGCACCAGGAGCTCAAGGACAGGCAGTGATAATGGAAATCACAGCCCAGTGGGGAGTGTCACCTCAAAATGAAAGATCAGTGGTAGAGATGGATAACAAACCTTTGTTAAGGATTTAATGCTTTGTGTGGGGGGGTCACTCAGCTTTACTGGGGATGGGTTTTCTGCCAGTGAGCACTGACTTTACAGATGGTAAAGTAGTGTGGGAGCCACTGCTGGAGTTCAGGGCCATAGCATCCTATGGCAAGTTCAGTTTAAGAAGGTCCTCAATTGGTCCCTTCAGTGTTGTACCAACCTGCTGGAGACAGGCTGCTGCTGAGAGTGGTCCTGTGCTCTCCCTGTTTCCCTGCGCACATCCAGCCCTTCCTTACTCCATACCCCATTACAGGCCGGTGAGATGAGCTGCTGGACAACAGTTTCCCGTTGTGCACATGCGGGTGGTTGGTGCTGGAGGGAGAAGGTGCGGTGGCTGCAGCTCCTCTGTTGAGGAGCTGTGTGTGGGGTGGCTCTGGGAGCCGCATTGATGGGAATATCTGGGCTGGAAAGAAATGTTCCAGTGTTTTCAGAGCGGCCCCCCCTCCGCCCTGCTCTGTAATGTGACTCATGCTGCCTTCCCAGGGCAGCAGCGCCGGTACAAAGAAGGGGGTGGCGAGTGGAGGAAACGGTTTGAGCTGACTTTGCCAGGCAAAACCTCCTCACACCCTGAGTAATGGCCCAGAAATCCTTCAGTGGTAGCAGAGGTTAGGGGGTTTTCTCTGGTTTAATAGATGCTGTCAGTGCAGCTGGTTGGGAAATGGTTGTGGCGGTGACTAATCATGTATAGAAACTTCTCTGGTGAAGAAGGTTTGAGAACTTGAGGGGACTTCCGATTTCTCAACAGCCCATGGAGTAGGAAGAGTGAATAATGTAAGAACTGGGAAATCATTGCCTCAGTCATCTCAGGAGTACTGGGGTTTGCTGCTGCCCAACAAATAAACTGAAGCAAATGACAGCACTGGCACAGTTGCATGGGTTTTTCTCTCCTTTTCTGTTCTCCCGCATGCCAAAGGGAACCCAGCAATGGGAGGTGAGGTGGCCTGGCAAGGTGAGGAAGACTGTAACCATACAGCATTTAATTGTGTACTATGTGGTATTACAGAGGAGCAGTTTTCTTCTGGGCTATACCCTTTGAAGTATAACTTGCCATGGGTGACAATCAATACTTGTGCAGTTTTCAGACTGGCTTTTGTTCAAAGCTCTGGCCCGTTGGATGCAATATAAAGCAGGAGTGCAGTTAACACACACACTTTTTTCCTGGTATTTCTGTATGAAGAGAAAAAGTTGTTCTCCTGTATTGCATCTTAGCACCAAAAAATAGGCTTTATTTCTTCATATAACTCAATTACCTGAAAGGCAGAGGAGCTGTTCAAGATTGCTTTTTTTGTTCTTTTCTATCAGCAGATGAGTGAGGATTAATGTTCCTGTCCTGGCTAAAGTTCCAGCTCAGCAATTCAAATTTATCTATCTAAAATTCACCCATCAGTTACAGGCAGACACAGCATTGAAAGCTTTCAGTGTGCCAAGGGAAATCCATGCCACCACATGCAACTCCAACCCTTGTCCTTCATGGCAGCCTTAATATATATGGAGATGGTTATCCTTTCAAGTCTCAGCTATGCGACTGAATTGTGTTTCTCCTGGGAATTTAGGCAAAATATCTTACCTCTTGGTATGTGAGATTTATGGGAAGTTTAATCACCCTTCTCCCCAGACATCCATATGTCTACTTCTGTACTCTTCCTTCGTTCTTCTTCCCCTTTCATATTGCCTTGCCTTTTTATTTCCTGCTTTGAGTTAACCTTTGGCCACCTGATTAAAGGTTTCTACTGTAGTGATTAAGCCAGGGAGCAGAGGTAGGATGCTTTTCTGTCCCTTACAGTGTATTTATCACATTGATAATCCTGAAGTTTCTCAACAAATTTAAGGTCTTTTCACTTCACTTATTTTCTCCTTCCTAACAGAAGGATCTACAGAAGCAAAAGTTGTTCATATAAGGAACTGTGAGCACAATATATTTACTTTTGTAGTAAGTATTAAAGAGGAGACAAAACAAACTGAAGAGGAACAAGAAATAAAACGATACATGATGATATCGGCCACATGCTGCTATAGATATCAAATTGAGTAGGTTGCTATTTTTAGAGCCTAGGAAGAGGGTTGAGTGTATTTTACAGCAGGAAATGATGGCTTCATAGATAGGAACAGATCTATGAATAACAGAAAAGTTCCTGTTCTGAGTATTTGGTTTTGTTTCATTTCATTTCATGAATGAGTTTCCTGAAAGTCCACACTGACAGAACATTTAGTGATAGATGGAACATGTAAGGAGTTACTGAAGACAGCTAAATGAAGCATTGGAAACTTGAAAAAACCAAAGCACTACAGAAGGTTCTAAATAAATTTCAGTAAAAATGAATGGGTTTTAACCGAGTTTCTGTGATTGAGAAACTTTCTGATATTTTCTGTGAGTGTGAAGGGCAGTTTGCTGAGGCTTTGGCATGAATTTGTCATTTGCTTCTTAAAGCTCTGCAATATTATTGGTGTTTGATAGTATGTATTTCTGAAATACTAAAAAGCTTGAGCTTTTAAGCCTGGTGTTTCATTCCTCAGCTGGATCTCCATGGGGTTCCGGGTGATTCCCTCAGGTTGGTGTATCTGTTGGGTGTTGGAGATGGGGTGCTGGGGCTGAGAGCCTGTGTTCATCCCACCTTGGCTTCCCTCCCTGCCTCTTAGAACCAGTCCTCATTTGCAGCATATGAGGAATACACTGTAATATTGCAGTGTAGTTTAGAGACCTTTGTAATGGAAGCTTTTAGAAATGGTTGGCACTTGGAAGGTCATGCATGCTGCTCAGAGTCTGCACTGGAGGTAGCTTGCATCAGCTCTGCAACAAGTTAATCCAAGTTAAAGCTTATGGGGGGAAAGCTGTAATCATTCATATTCTTCTTTTGTACCTAACAAAGCATCTTTAGGAGCTCCGTGAGCTTCAAAAGAGTACAAGGACTTTTGTTATGTAGAATATTTGCATGTTAAGCAGGGGCTGCATTTCTGGGCTGCCCCAGACTTGAATTATCTTTACAGGATGTAAAGTGGATGCTTAAGATGATGTTATCTTGGATGCTTCCCTTTGGCCAGTTGTCCTTGCAGGAGGTGAGGATCAGCCGTTCACAGAGCAAACGCTTGACTGAAGAGTTTCCTCCCAGCACCCAACAAGGAGTGGGAAGACTCCAGGATTGAGAGATGGGAGCTGCTTTCAACGGCAGTGGTTCTGGGACAGGGTATTCATTTCTCCCAGCAGTAACCCTCTGCTTAGGTTTCACATAAAGGTTTGTTTCTGGCTGTTTTCTGCTCCCCCAGCTCTCCAGTTATTGCTGCACGAGAGGGTTCTTTCTTTATTAACACAGGTGGGGCTTCATGTTAGGTGAAAGTCTCAAACTGGTACTTCTGCAAGCAGCAATAACTATTGCCATCTCTGTGCACTTGCTGTTGAGTCGGAGCTGCCCTCAGCCTCTAGCAGCGTGTTTGTACACTGGTGTGGGGTGAGCTGAAAGCTAAGCCAAAACTCCAAAAAGGCTTCATTTTAGCTTAAGCCTTCCCTGAGGTTGCTGTGTGTGTGCATAGGCACTGCTGGCCCAGCGCAGGTGTTGGCTTGAACTGACTGTGAGATGCTGGTTGAGTGAACTGAAAGCCCAGCAGCCTGCCCTGTCCCAGAGCAAGCACAGGCCTGGAGTCCTTCATTTGGCACCTTCTGTAACTGGGCTGTCTCTTTGTGTAACGGAACTACTTCTTATGTCTGGGCTATGTCTGGTTTACACAGACTGAAGCCAGTGGGTCATCCCGCTGTAACTGGTCCATGATGCCTTAGACGTTCCTGCAGAGTGACTGCATGTTAATATGTTTACACCGCCCCTCCTACGTGCTGGCATGGGAACTGTTCCCTCTTCCATTTGTGCAGTGTCCGTAGCAACAGTTGGAATTGCTGTGTGGAGAAGCAAAACGGTTTTATTGTGGTTTAGATATCCCAGTGAAAGTGTGAGTTTCTGTTGCAACCACAGCCACAACTGTCTTGTCTACAGATGCTGTAGGAGGATTACTGTTCGGATCTTCTTTTCTAATTCCCCTTTCCTTTGTTAACACTTTTAGTATATTTTGGTTCTCTGGCCAAACCTGTTTTTCCTTTAAAAATCCATATGTAGCCAATAAGGAGGCCATAGTGCCCTCCGTGTTTTCCATCTAGGTTTGTACGACAGTAAACTTAGGGAATACTGAAACTGCATCCAACTTGTCAGCTCTTTTGGCTGTGTGGGAGATGGGTTTCAAATGCAGTTTGGTGGCTCTTGCTTCCCTTGCCACTTCTCTTGAGGTTGGGAGGAAAAGAATGGACTCAAGCTGTTCTCTGTGGGAGATCTCTTTTTAGACATGCTAATATATGTGTATGCTTGTGAATGGCCTTGTACTTTCTTGATTAAAGGAACAACAGCAATTGAGTGCTTCAAAGGCTTTTGGTCCTCATCTCCCTTGATAAGATAGCTTGTGCTTTGGTTATTGCTGTGGAAGCTGAATCACACAAGCTTGACTTGGGATAAAATCTGGTGATACTAAATGAAGTCTAGCTGTATGGTATGAAATGTTGCACAGAGCACTTTGCCTTTTCCTTACTCAAAGTGTAACTAGCATTTGAGCACAAGGCAAAGACTCTAAAATGTGAAGTGATTTAAGGCAGGACTGCAGGGTTTGAGATCTCTCCCTTTGTTCAGCTGGCCTGCAGGCAGCTCTTTGCTGCTATAGCAGCTGGAAGTGCTTTGGTTTTGGCTTTCCATAAGCTCATCAACCACTGTTTGTAGGTGTATTGAATATAGACATGCTTTGGATGTAGGAGCTGGTAGTGGGGAATCCTCCTAGGCAAGGTGTAAATGAAGTGAAACCCTGGGGTGGGAGGAATGCAGACTTCTGAGACGCTGAAGGCAGCAGTTGTGAGAGGGCATCCATATGCCATGCAGGATGCTGCATGCTTCCGTGATTCCTGTGGGGAAGCTGCAGCAGCTCATGTTGCCTTTCTGGGTGTCTAGAGAAATGCTTATCATCCTCCACAGATGGAGGAAACCGAGGGGACATTAAAGAGGCACTTGTCCCACTTGCCTTCTGCAAGATTGATTGGCTTTTCCTAATCCATCTTTTTGATCTCTGCTAACCATCTTGTCTCCAGCTGTAACATCCTCTCCTTTGGATTTATGGACAACTGCCTGGGGAGAGAGCTGCCACGAGAGGCAACCAAGCTGTTCTTTAAAACCAGGGGCTAGTGAGACTGACCTCTTTTGTTTGGTGAGTTAAATAGGTTGGCAAATCAAAATGCCTTCTGTTAATACTTGAGTGGATCCATGCTTATACTTGGGAGCCAGGGCTACATGGTTGAAGTGCTGGAGGTAGAATAGTATCTAAAGGCGGCATTCATTCAAAGGTCTGTGAGTGTTGCCATGGGTTTATTTGTTGGAGACTTTGTTTCATTGCAGTTGCTGGGGTTCAGCTGGTGGCCGGGGGGAGATCTCTTCATCCTGCTTTGCAGGCCCTTGCCCGCAGTCCATCTGCACATTTCTGCTTTGGTCACCTGGCCTGATTCAGGGGGAGGAAATGTGGTCAAACCCCAGCTGACCCTGCAAAGAGAAGAATTGCTTTTGCTGTGCAACAGTTGTGGGCAGTCAAAGCTGCACGCAAGAGTGTTCCCTTCTATGAAGAGTGGGTAAAGGGGTCATAACTTCTGGGTATGGTGCTTTGAGAGCTGCTCACTGAAGGGGCATGAGCTGTGTTTCTGTTTTACAAGACCACATTCAGCTTTTCAAACCTTTTGTTTTCCTCTCAGGTTTGGGCTTTTTGCTGCCTTTATTCTGTAGATGGATCCAGTCTCACAAGGATTCCACTTTGCATGTAGGGAAATGAAGTTTAGAAATACAGTGATCACCCCACAAACTCCAAATGACTTATCCCCAAGGATAAGCATGGTTTCCTGAGAAAGACCTAAATGTAAAAAGATGTAAATCTGGAAGGGGCACTAAGGTGTTGTCCCTTGCTTCAGGCAATGAGGGCTGCCCAGTTTAATTGAACAAGTTCTTTGTGTCTGAGGAAGAAGCAGAATGTTTAAATCTGTTGCTTTAGGTTAGATTTGAATTGCTGCATTGTGGGATAACCAGTCCTGTACAAATACACCTGAGAGTTTAGGATACAGTACTAGAATACAGAATGTTATCAGAATAATGATAATGATTGCATGAAAATACATCTTTGGAAAGAGCTTTTGAAAAGGTCTGATTTGGCCTTTAAAACCATGGGTAGGATTTTGATAGCTGCAAGATACAAAACGCCTCTTGTACAGAGAGCATGGGCTGACTTGAACGTTGAAGCATGTGGAGAAGTTAATGATCCAGGTTTTGCTTCTCCTCCTCATCGCCCTGCAATCAGAGAGCTGAGCCTAAACTGCAGGAAAAGGTCCTCACTGAGAACAGTCAGGATGGGAAACTTCTTCAGAAGAGCAGAAGAAAAAGACCAAACTCCTAAAAATTGGCCTAATTTCCATGTCCTAAAGGGCCAAACCACTAATGCAGCTGGTTGATCTCTGCAGGAGGACTCGCTCTGCTTGGCACGGTGTGTACCAGGAGTCGTGCATGCTGGTAGGGCTTCTGGGCACCAGTGTACTGCAAGTAATAGCAGTGGGTGTGTTTCTGGCTTCAAACTCCTAACTCCTGTGATTAGAGTTGTAGTAACACGTGAATAGAGAAATGTGGTGTAAGAGTCGGAACTGTGAGGCTGTTCAGTTGTTCTGGCTGACTCTTCTCCACTGTTTTCCATAGAAAATTGGATTCCCTTGTAAGTGACTTGGAAAAATGTCTGCTTTCTTTCCATGGTTTTCCCAAGGAGTTGTCTTGGCAAAAACTATTGAACTTTCCCTGGGAGCTCACGTTTCAGTTTTAAATTGAACTTTTAGGTTGAAAATAAGAGCCCCTTATTATAAAGTTCAGCTTGAGAGAACTGACTGCAAGAACTGGCTTTTAATGTGTGTTTAGCTCTTTTTTTTTGATATAAATAAACTTGTTAGGAATAGCTTTAGGTATTCTCAATAATTACTACGGACTGCAACTTTTTACTGTAAATACTTAGTGCATAGACCACATTCAAGAGATAAGGTCTTTGTCTCATGAAATAGATTCCATTTATGTAGCTCAAAAGATTCTGAGGGCCTCTCAGACTACATATATACAAGAACATTGCAGAAGTACAGCCAGGCCAGCAAGCAGCACGTCCTATGCTTCACATCAGTGTGTAAGGGAGGAGGGTAGGAGAACGGCTTGGAGCAGAGTTGGAGGATGAATGGAACTTCATGCCACAGAGCACCGTGGCATCATCTCGTGACTGCAGACAGACTAGATACGTTCCTTGAGACTCATCCAAAAGGCTTCTGCACCGTTTCTCATGATTGATAGCCGTGTTTGTAGGAGGCTGTTTGTAGGAGGCTCTTTACCAGGATATTTTACTGACAAAGCACTACGAGTACGGATGCAGATACATTGTAGAGCTGTGCTCTCATGGGTCCCTGTTTGCTGAAGTGGGCTTGTATAGCCTGCCTGTGTTAGAGGTGTAGCTGGCTTGGTGGTGTTGGTCATGGGCCCCTGTAGCCTGAAAAGGGGAAAAAACCCCAACCTTCAAGACCCCTAAACTCCAGAAACGTGTCTGAATTTGAGAAGCTTGAGGCCATCTTTATTAGATCTTAGGCAGAAGCTGTTCCCTGGGAGGGTGCTGAGGCGCTGGCACAGGGTGCCCAGAGAAGCTGTGGCTGCCCCATCCCTGGCAGTGCTCAAGGCCAGGTTGGACACAGGGGCTTGGAGCAGCTGCTCCAGTGGAAGGGGTCCCTGCTCATGGAACTGGATGAGCTTTAAGGTCTCTTCCAACCCAAGCCTATGATCTCTGAGTGTGCTTTGTTGGCTGAGCTGGGTGTAGGTTTCTCAGAGTGCTGTGATTGCAGCAGAGCCATCAGGAATTGCCACCAGTCCCTCCCAGCCTGCTGGTTTCAGTGTTCACCCATGGGGTTGGAAAAGGCTCCAGGTTAAAGCTGCTGCACTGAGCTCAGTTGCGTGTCTGCCCAAACCCAGTGCATCTGCTTGAAAGGATGATGGACAAAGGCTGATGCTGGTGGGAGCAGAGTCTGTGGTTTTGGTGAGGTTTCTGTTGAACTTGTGTTTTGAGTTGCTGAAGACTATATCAGCGTCATAAACAATTGCATGAATACAGATGTGATGACTGGTGCTGTTTAATGTCTTTTCTTATTAAATCTTCCAACCATAATGTTGAAATGGGACTAAAAGTTTCTCTAAAAGAAGGAGGAACTGTTCTGTGTTCCCTTTAGATCTCTTTCCCTCTTTTTCCCCCTCCATTTTCCATGGCTGTGTCTTCTTTGAAGAAATCTTAGATGGTCTCTGACTTGCATGAGATCTTGGGAGCCTGTCTACTAGGACAAAGTATGTTGGTTATAGAGTACTGTAAACTTTGTAAGTGTTTCAACATGAGAAGTTTAGCAGCAGTAAATGTGGAACTGTTTCAACTTCATTATTCCTGGATAATGACACAAGCTAAACTTGGAAAGGCCCTTTCTGGCTCGAATTTCCACATGAGGTTGTGTTAATAAATCCACTTGCTTAAATGGGATGATCTGTAAATGTGCATTGGGATTTATTCTTATTTTTTAACATTCCTTTTTCACTTTTGACCCAAGACAAAAGAATCTGCTGATTAAGCAGCTTTGTCTGTTTCTGGGGCGTTTCCATGAAGCCCTATAGGACAAGGGGTTTCTCTGTGTGTTCTGCTAGCACTGAAACTGCCCAATACCATCACTGAAGAATATAACTTCTTCAGAGAAAACGGTTATGCCAGAATAAGCATGAATTCACTTTTCCGGTATAATGTGCTTATGTTGATAAAGCAGATGCTTACTCTACAGGAACACACTTTACTGGGAGAGCTGGATCAGCCCAAGGGGTTTCTACTGTGATAATGGTATGTGTAGCGAAACATGAAGATTTACAGGGGATGTTTATGGATGAGCCACCACTGTCTTGGGTAGGTTTATACTTCACAGTTCAGTGAAGAGCAAGAGAAGTCCTCTCGTGTCTGCTTTCTCCTCTAGATGTGTGCTGATGGTGAGGAGCAGAGTTTAGCCCAGTTGCTCCCCTCTTTCCTAGGCCAAGATTTCTTGTTAGAATGGCTTACCTGGCATTCTGCACTCCAGCTGGGGGAGTGTATTGGTGCTGTCGGTTTCTGTTGGCTTTGGGCTGTCCCAGCCCACATCCTGAATGAACCCCAGAGACTGGAGCAAGCGCAGCCCCAGGTGTGTTCTGCGTGGCTTGGGACGGATGGCATTGGCGTGTTGGTATGAAACAGCACCAAGGTTAGCACCCAGCTTCCTGCATTCGATCCCGAGTGGCCTCACTGCTTTTATGTTGGCTGTTTCTCCTGTTGGATATAGTAACTGGAATGTTTGGGTTTTCTGCTCTAGTGGAAGGTGTCCCTTCCCATGGCAGTGGGTTGGAAGTGGATGAGCATTGAGGTGCCTCCCAACCCAAACCAGCCTGGGATTCTATGATGTATTGATTAGTGTGACTCCTCGATACAGGGGTTTTGCATTCTGAAAGTAAAAGCTGTTCTTCATCAAATAGGTTCCTTCCCACCTTTAATATGGCAGCCTTCAGAAATGTTTGCCTTTCTATCCCTCTCAGTCATGAGATTTTTAATGAGGTATCTAAAGGGCTGTGTTGCTCAGTATGAGAGCTTCTAGAAGACTGCCTGATCCCAACTATGTAAACTGATTATACAAGGAGAAGTCTGTTTCCTCATGCAAATATGAAAGTTGTGATACTGATGGAAAAGGCTTCAATTTGACTTTTATCGTGTCCTTGTATGTCTTGAAGAGAGATATACTCCCAGCTGTTTTCTGTCACCAGTTCTGGAGTCCTCAGTACAGGTGAAGGCATGGACCTGTTGGAGAGGGTCCAGAGAAGGGCTATAAAAATGATGAGATGGATAGAGCACCTCTCATGGGAGGAAAAGCTGCAGCCTTTCAGTTCTTAAACGGAACCTTTAAGAAAGATGGGGAGAGACTTTCTACCAGGTTCTGTTGTGATAGGATGAGGAATGATGCTTTTAAATTGAAAGAGGGACATTCAGGCTGGATGTGAGGAAGAAACTGTTTGCAGTGAGGGTGGTAAAACACTGGCACAGGTTGCCCAAAGAGGTGGTGGCTGCACCATCCCTGGAGACATCCATGGCCAGGCTGGATGTGGCTCTGGGCAACCTGCTCTAGGTGAAGATGGCCCTGCTCATTGCAGCGGGGTTGGACTGGATGAGCTTTGAAGATTCCTTCCAATCCAAACTATTCCATGATTCTATCTGTCCATTAGTGTTTCTTTTTTCCGTTCCCTTCCTTCCCCTGCTTTCTGTTGCCTGTGTCACCCTTTGCTATGGAATTCTCCCCAGTAACTCTGTAGAAATGACTTTTCTGCAGCAGAAGACAAGGGAAGTGATTTGAGAATGACTGAGCCTTTACACTTCTAGCTCTGGAAGGTCCTTAGATACTGGACTTCTAATAGAATGTCAAAGCCACTACAAGTAACAGTCCCTAAATACAGCCTCAGCTTTCTGCAGATGGAGTCTGGTGACTGGGGCTTCACAAGCTGGATACACTACATACAAGAACTGTTGTAACTGATTTTTCCTGTGGCATGGTGCATATCTTACATGCAGCTCCCAGGGCTCCATTAGGATGGATTGGGAATGGCTTGTGCTAAACTTAACAGGGCTTCTGTTGCTCCTGAGTAAACTCCCAACTGAAAGTCAACAAAGAGCTGTGCCCTCACGGTCTAGTGTATGCTTGTAATGCTCAATGTGACTTGTGCATGTGTGGTTTGGGTTTTAGGTTGTGAAAAGGGCTGCATTATTCTGCATACTTGGGCCTCCTTTGTGTGTGTGTGTGTGCTGTGAGGGTGTTTCTTCCTACACTGATCTCCACTCCTACTGTTTATTTGATGCTTTCTTTTAGAAAGCCATTCACTGTGCTAGTATCTTAGTGTCCATATGGAGATGGGAGCGTCTGCCAGATGCTAGGGCCATGGAATCAGCTGTTCTTTGTGGAACTTTCAGTCAAGTACCTATTGCATACCAAGGGTATCAGCTACGCAATTCCTGATTTTGGGAAGTGACAAATAAGTAGAATGACAGTTCGTTCATGTAAATCTGCTAGTCCATAGAAACTTGAGAAATGTATTTCATTTGGCCTTATATTTTTTGTGAGAGGGATCATTTGATGACTCTAATGGCCTGGGTGGGAACCAAAGCCTCCTTTGCTAGTATGCTCACCACCTGTACTCTTGAAAGGGATATGATTCTTGTAATGTTGGCATAAACAGCACAAAGATGTCTCTTTGAAACCATCTTTTCTTTTTATTTCAGGACAAACACCATGATGCTGCTCATGAAATTATTGAGACAATTCGGTAAGTGTTCAAGGCAGACGTGGCTAGAACCCTTCCCTCTGTCTTGCTGCATCCCAGTGACTGGGTATCTTGAGACAAGGTATAAAGGAGGGCAGCAGTTATAGTTGTAAATTAGCAGCTCTAAATTATTTTCTGAGTGGAATTGATATTGTTGCAATGCAGATCTCCTTGTCAAGTGGACTTTGTCTTAACTTGCCATATTCTATGCTCTTTTGAACACGATTAAAAATGAGTAGTGATATTCAGCTTTGTGGCAGTCTGTACTTGATCTTGAGAAAAGTAAGGTTAAGAAAACATCATGGGCATGATGTGTTAAGTTCTGGTCTTGCATCTCCTCTTCCCAACTGTTTCCTCTCCCCTTGTTGCTGTGATGTCTCAGCACTGAGGAATTTGCGTTATTTGGGAATGATGTCCTCTCCGTGCGCTGGGAGAGTTGGCCCATTGCGGGGAAAGGGGGAGGATAAAGGTGAAAGACTTAATATGAAGAGTAGGAAGTCTGAGCATTTCCCAGCACAGGCAGTTGGGCCAAAGGAATGTTTCACAACCATGGTTTAAGCCTGATTGCAATGCACACAATGTGTTAGAGGGCTTTCATGCTGCATTTGCAAAGTAACTGCTGTGTGGTGATGAAAGTGGTGGGTAAAAGAATGCAGAGGTATTTGCATTTATCTCTTCAAGCCAGTGGTAGATGATGGGCTGTTGAGTGCCCATTCCTGGAATTCAAGAGAAAAAACCTTGTGGAGATTAGAATCCTAACATTTTTGTAGGGAAATCCCAGAGTACCACATTTGAGAGGACCTTAAGGATCATCCGGTCCAACCTTTCTTGGCCAAAACTGACCACAGTGAGCTCTAGTCATTATTATTTCTTCACTGATTTAATAGTGCAGCATGTATCAAGGTGAGTGCAGAAGAAACTGCTGTCCATATTGCAATTCATTAAGTGATCTGCTCTGAGGTTTCTTTCATGCTTTTGGAGGAACGTATGCGCAAAGCTTATGTGGCTTTTAAGTTATCTTTGAGAGGAGTTACTGTTCCTGCCTTCCAAGAGTGAAGATCTCTTCTGTGAGATGCCATTGTCAGATGCATTGCAAGTAGATGTGCACTGTCCATTTCTAATGGCAGCTCCATACAGGGTTTTCTTAACTCAGTGTGTCAAAGGGATTTTTTAATCGAAATAACTTCCTAAAATCTGTTTCAGGTTGGGTTATTTAAGGTGTAAAAGTGGTTTAGAGCACTGTATGGAGGAGAATACCCTTACAGTGACTGTTGGCATTCTCTTGGGGTGCTGCAAGAAGCATCTCCAAATTCAGCTTTGTGAAAGCTTGTTCCAGCAGCAGCATTCTTCTGCATTATGTTTTATGTTAGATTAGCATCAGCCACGAGTTTCAGTATTTGGACATGCATTTACTACATTTATCACCTTGTTTTGGAGTTGTTCCATTTCAAGAGCTTTATACTGGTGCCAGTGTCTATGAGCACCTTACTGTTTATTCAACACACAGCTTTCCCATCAGCGGGTTGGGATGTCTGCCTTACTCCTGACAATAGTGTGGTCTTTCAGCTCTGCTGCAGTCTTAATGTATAGCAATGCCAGTCTGGAATTGAGGCAGATTGCCTTGTTATACTTCCTTGGAGATGTTGTCATTTCTTTTCTCATTTCAGGTGGGTCTGTGAAGAAATCCCAGATCTCAAGCTTGCTATGGAAAACTATGTTTTAATTGACTATGATACAAAAAGGTGAGAGGGATATATTTTTCCCACCAGGAGAACGGGTCAGCACAGTTTATAATGAATCA
Source organism: Melopsittacus undulatus (assembly GCF_012275295.1). NCBI lineage: Eukaryota > Metazoa > Chordata > Aves > Psittaciformes > Psittaculidae > Melopsittacus > Melopsittacus undulatus. The sequence goes on from NC_047545.1 coordinate 3,985,044, forward strand.
GTTTGTAACTGGTTATTCTTAGACACTATGAACTGCAGTTTTCTTTTAGAACTGGCTTCAGACTCTGCAGAGTTATTTTGGTAGGAAATGTGTAACAGCAATATTGGCAAAGGCTGTTGGATTAAGGACATAATTGGAAACTCCACACAGTAGAGAGTTGAGCTCTGGTGTACGTTGGAATTACTCACTCCGAAACAATGATCGGTATCTGCGCTGTTGGACTGTGGCCAGTGTTAGGAGTTTGAATGGCACTGAGGTTTCTACTTCTGTAGTAACTCAGAATTCCTGTTTAGAAAATGGCACTGTCAGTCAGCGTCGTGCCTGTGGGAGGATAACCTTCCCCATCCCTCCTCTGGACTCAGTGCAAGTGGGATGCTGTTTGGATGAGGGGCTAAATTAAAAGGCAAACTACTCATATTTGTCTTTTGGAGAGTAAGAAGTGATTTTAAGATGCTTGTAGTTACACTTAGTACCTATTCCACAAACAGCTGAAAATGACTGTGGAGTATGTGGCATTTGCCTTGAGGCTGAGAGGGGCAGTCTGATCTGAGGTTGTATAGTGTCTGAGATGCTGTGTGTTGACTTGGCTGCACTGAGCCTGGAGAAAGAGATGACCCTCAAGCTGCAGCTTACAAAAACCTCCTTCATTGTATTCATGGGAAAGACTGAATTTCTTCAAGTCCACAGCATGACTGAACTTACAGAATGAGGTTTACAGACGAAACTGAGTCACTGTCATTAATCACTGGCTCTTGCTTTGAGCACCAGGCTTGAATCATGATCTGAGGTACTGCTTCCTCCTCTCTTAGTTATGTTTTAATTGTTTCATTGTAAGACTTGTTAGTCCCTCTCTTCCTCTTGAGAGATTCAAAAGGAGAAATCGGGGTCAAGCATCCCTCGTCATCAAATCCATTGATTGGGATTTGTGGATTACTCACAGTGACTGCAGTGCTGTAACTTATGTAGTTCTGGCATCCTCACTGGGCATGTTTAATTAGGCAGTGCCAGTGTGGTTGGCAACGGTAGAAGAGCAACCCATCTGTTCACAGAAGTCCCACCCTGCTCACCTTTCTGCAGCTTTCCAAGGAAGTCATGAACCTGTAACTGTGGTAAATGGCTTTCTGCAGTCTTTATACTTCCTTTGAAAAAAGGCATCAGAAACATTACTTGTAGCAGACAGACTGCCACATGGTTGTGAAGGAAACGCATGTGCTGTGCACACAGAAACACATTTCAGCCTCTTGCTTTGTCTTAACATGGAAATAAGCAGGGGCAGTTGAAAGCTTCAAGTGGAAGTCAGCAGTTCTTGTGGGGGAGTTTAGCAGTAATGAGGATCACAAGAGGCTGAAGAGCCACTTCCTTGACGTGGCCCCTGGTCCCCCACCCCTTTCTGGATTTGGGGATGGCCATGGTTTAATTGTCTTCCTCCTGTAACTCCTTGTGTTGTTTTTTTGCTGCTGCTTTGTGGGTCTGATTACTTAGCAGATGACGTTCCCAGTAATATCTTTTCTTCCCTGGCCTGAGATGAATTTATTTAATCCTCTCAGCTTCTGTCATTAAGGCATCTGCCTGAATTGCCTGTAATCCCAAGCAGCCTGTGAAGCAATCAGCATGCTTTCCTGATGGGTGATATTTCAGATTGTGTCCTGGCTCTGGCTGCAGCTTCAGTTCCAGAGTTAATTTCTAGGACTGGTTATCCCAGAGAGATGCTGGAACAAAGGAGAAGAATTTACGGATGTTCTGTGCAGCTGAGAGTATGGAAAAGAAATAATGGTCTGTGAGAATAGAAAACTTCCTAATTAACCATACTTTGAGTTTGGTCTTTTTTCAATTAATTAAGGAATTTTCCTGCTCTTCTGGGGAATTTTTAGAAAAGAAACTGTATAAAAGTCCTAAAGCTCTGTGTGTAATTTTACATTCTGCAAGAGGCAAACCCTAAATACCCACCTACTTAGAGCTCTGTTTTTAACTGACCCTGTGTTCTCTCTCCCCCTGTAGCTTTGAGAGCATGCAGAGGCTTTGTGACAAGTACAACCGAGCCATCGATAGCATTCACCAGTTGGTATGTATTTACCTTTGTTACACACCATCACGTTTATCCAGCTGCTTGGAATTCACAAGCAGTGAATAACACCCAGAAGGCAGTGACTTAGGGCTGGACTGTGTGTGGTAGTCTGTTGCAGCACCACTATTCAGCACTTCCATTCTTTTGGGGACTTAGGAAGTCTGATATTAAACCTTATTTTCTTGATCACACCTGGTCATTTGAGCACTTAGTACTGGAAAGGCATTCTTATAGGAAGAAAAAAATAGCAGTTTTCCCCTCCAAAGTGCAGTTTTTAATCTATTGCTTCTGAGTGCTTGCTTCCAGCACCATGTTTTTGTCACTCTGAAGTAGCCAAAACCTTCAGGGGGAACGAAAGGTTTCTCTGCATTTAATGTCTAGATGTTTCAAAGGAATTTATCATAGACATTTTCTTTTATACAGGGAAATCTGTGCCTTATAGGTACTTAAATTATCCATATGAGCTGTCTTATGTACTGTGGACGTGGTCAATGGTTTAGGAATTTCCTTGCTTGCCACTCAGTTCAGCTACTCTGTTCTGTGGGATCACTGGCCAAACTAGAATACGCTCTCTTTTCAGACCAATTTAATAAGCTTTTAGGTTTTCTTACCCCTATAAAAGGTTGAGATGGAAGAAGCAAAACACAAGCAGTGAATTAGTGTTACTATTCTGTTTGAGTTTTGAAAATACAGGTGGCTTTATTGCTCTGCTGTGCTTGTGGGAATGATTTGAAATGTGTGTTACTACAGGAACAAGGCTATTTTTGCCAAGTTTTCCTTTGTTTTATGGGCCTACAACTGCCTAAAACTTGTGCTTGTTTGGGTTCAGCACCTTCATGTGTATGTTGGGTAGTAGCTAAAAGTCGGAAGCTAATCAGCATTTGCAGTTACTGACAGATCACAGACCTGATGGGTTTCATTTTGGTTTTGCCATTAGAATCTCAAGCAGAGGAGTCTTTAGGTGGGATCCTGGAGTTGTCCCTGTTTTGTTTGTTTTTCCGTATCAAAGGGATTGTTTTGAAAACACCTTTTATGGATAGGATAGGTTTTTTTCTGGGAAAGAAAGGAAGCTTGATTCCCATCTCTTTCCTGCCACTCCCTGTTTGAGTACATAGATCCCTCCCATCCTACAGTTCCTGAAAGAAACAGGAACTGTTCTTACTTGGACAGTGCAGTCAACATCAGTTCAGTGGTGGTCAGTACATAAAGAGATGAGTGAACAGACTTTTACACCTACTCCAACTATATTTGGTATTGAGCTTTACACTACACAGCCTATTGATTTTTATATCTCTTTAATTTCCCCTTTCCCACCCATTTTCAGCAGGTATATTTAAAATCACCTACTAGTTGAGGTGAGACAAACTATGGAACAGTCTTTGTTGTGTGATTTCTTTAGTGCTGTTCACTGGTTTTGTCTTTGCAGAGCAGACCAGCTTGGGAGGGAGGGAATGAGAGGGAATGGTAGGATTATAAATGGTTTGGATGGAACCTTGAAAGCACATCTAGTCCAACCTCCCTGCGATAAGCAGGGCCATCGTCACCTAGATCAGGTTGCCCAGAATCACATCCAGCCTGGCCTTTAACGTCTCCAGGGATGGTGCATCCATCACCTCTGGGCAACCTGTGCCAGTGTTTTACCACCCTCATTGTAAGGAATTTCTTCCTCACATCCAGCCTGAATGTCCCTCTTTCAGTTTAAAACCATCACCCCTCATTCTATCACAACAGGCCCTGTTAGAACACGTTTCCTCTGCCTCTATTCTGCATTGTGCCCATGCAGCCTGGTGGTGATGTTTCCTTGTGTTCACATGGTGTTCATATCGTCTTCCTGCTCTTTCCCTTTAGTGGAAGGGAACCACCCAACCGATGAAACTGAACACTCGTCCCTCCAACGGGCTCCTCCGGCATATCCTGCAGCAGGTGTATAACCACTCGGTGACTGACCCTGAGAAACTCAACAACTATGAGCCCTTTTCCCCAGAGGTTTACGGAGAAACTTCCTTTGACTTAGTGGCCCAGATGATAGATGAAATTAAAATGACCGAGGATGATCTGTTTGTTGACTTGGGCAGTGGTAAGTGACCAATAACTGAAGTGGTTTTTCTTTTTCTCTTTTGCTTTTGCTGTTTTTTCCTTTTCTTAAATAAAATAAAAGAGATGAAATTCATGTTTGGAAAGTAAATGGGGACTAAGGATTGTGTTACAGGATAAGCACCTTTTCTAGATAATCCCCAATGATGCTCCTGCTTTTTATAGCAGGATTAAGTAGACCAAACAGACATCCCAGACATTCTTCCCTGTGGTGATAGGGAAATGTCAGCCTACCAATGCAATATATCCTTGTTACAGGAAACTCCTGGTTTTTGGTGCTGTTGGCAGATACGCTTATACCATATTAAAAATGATGCTTGAAAGATAACAATAGCAGTTCCATTTCTAAGGATTCATCTCTTTTCAGTGGACTCACTTTATGCCTTTCATATCTGAAAATGGGATTTCTTGACCCTTCCCATGCCAATGTGAAACTCTTGGTGTAGGAGCTGAAAATTAGGCAGGTTTTTTCCCCTCGGACACACTTTTCAGTGTGTGAAAAACCTTTATAGTTGGCTTTAACAGCTGCCTTGTGAGACCTCCCAAGATCTAGCTTACAGTCTCCAACTACATCTTGTGAGGAGGTTAGTGTTTTGAAACGAAATAGATATTTCTGGTTGGTAGAGAAACCAGATATGACTCGAGCACACGTGGAAGAGATGTACCGAGTAAGATGATGATGTTGTTTGTTGCTAAAACCTGGTTCAGAGCAGGAAAGGAGTAACCAGAATTTCCCCTTTCACTGGATGGGTTGTAAAGCTTTAAATGAAGTATGTTTTGGTTTTGTTGCTGGAATGATACAGGGCTTTGGGGAGAAATGTTTTAAAATACATCCAGTTGTTTAAAGCCAAATGTATTTTCAATTTCAATGCAGCAGGACTGCCATTCCCCCCTAAAACTGAATACATCTCCAGTCAGAGATCTCCAGTGATTCTTCTCATTGTATTTTTTGACCCTCTACTTCTCCCCTCAGTGGGACTTAGGTCTGAAATTTCCTTTTTCAGTGACTTATGTCCAGATGAGACATTTAGAAAAGCATCAGACCTGGTGAATTGTTTTCCATCTGGTAGAAAATGTAGATGCTCACAATTGTTTGTTCAGGAAGGTTAAAGATCGTATCTGAAGTCCAGTAGTGCTGTTGATGAACAAGCTCAAATGTTAGATGCTTTTAGCTGCTATCATCAGAAATAAAATAAAGGATTTATTACAAACCGCCCCACTGTCATCTTGGAGGTTGAGCAACAGTGCAGAAATTCACAGTCTAAAAAGCCTGTATGAAAGGAATGGTTTAAATTCAGAAGCCTTGGACTTGTAATGTTTGGATTAAATTAAAACCCAGAGAAATAGTTGTTGAGTTTGTACTGAAGGAGTGAACTTCCTCTCAATTGTGATCCATGCAGCACTGAGTGCAGTGTAAATGAAAACACTGTCACAGCATATTATTTCTATCAGTAAATTCAGTGCCATTCCAATAACTCCATGTGTGCAGCAGTGGCTGAACCGCAGGGCTAAACTCCGCCAGGATGCTGTGGCTGTGCCTTGTTAGTGTTGTGGGCAATTCCAGGAGGAGCTGGTGGAGGTATGGATCATCATTAGGCATACTGAAATAACAACAGAGTTGAGCTCTTGTAAAAAGAGAAGCCAAAGACAAGATGAATAGCTTCTTGACCAAAACCAGGGCACTTCTGAGGCTGTATCTTGTGATGTCGAAAGATGCAGTGTGTTCTCCGTTGTCTTTGTCCTCCTTGCTCTTTACATAAGAAACAGTGAAACAGTTCTGCCTCAGACCTTTTGATTGCTCATGCTCTCCCCCCTGCAGAAATGTGCACATCTGTATTTGCATGTGAATCAAACCTGCATGAATATGCAAAATGGGAATTGGCAAAAAAAACCCAAACCCAAAAACCACCAGAAACCCCCAACAGCAAACCTCCCTGTCAGCACTGCAGCTCTCATTGTGCCAGACAGCATTATAGTGATAATGGTTTACATGCAGGAGTTCCACCCCTTCAATTACCAGTGCTGCTTCCTGCCGGGATGGAAACCAGCAATATGTTTCCATGCAACTAGGCCAACCTCTTCAGCTCACTCTCCTTTCCCATGTGGTCATCTGCAGAATGATGGAGTGCACTGATGAGACAAGAACAGGGGTTGTGTTAGAGACAAAAAAGGGATGCATCAGCCTACTATTGATGGATACTGGGTGGTTTAAGAAAGAAAATCTGAAGTGGCTGCTTTAACAGATGTGGAGTGACATTGCTCTAATGTGTGCTTTGTGTTTATCTGACTGCTTGTTAAATGTTACTTAGTTAAATAGTGAGTTAGTGTAAAACCTGAAGATTTGGTAAAAGCGTATCAAATTTGTGGGCAAAACCTGTGTGAATTTGTAAAACTGAGCCTATAATAGTTACTAAACGTAGTCACTCACAATTATCGACACAGACATTGCTGTGAATGCTGTAGCCTGATGCTATTATCCTAAGAAGTACTCAATATATTGAAAAATGTAAACCTCAGAGCTATGATGCTAGAAATCCCTTTCTGTAAGAGCAGTGTAATTGCTCTCTTTGCTTTCTAGTTAGAATAGAAAGCCTTCTTCCTGAAAACCAGCTTCTTAGTATTTCACATCTTGGAGGGAAATGGGACTGGCTTTTATAGTGGATGGTGCCTTGAATGTGCTTTTCACCTGAGAGTTCAGTTCGCATGGAAACAGACACAAGTGGGACTTGAAATTGCACCCTCAAGTCCAGTCCCACACATATCCTGGGTTTTTTTCCTGTTGCCTTTCCCAGTAAATGCTCTTCTTCCCCTTGCAGTGATTTTCTACTGAAACTTGCTCTCTGATGTGTTTTTTGCCTGCAGGTGTGGGTCAGGTGGTGCTTCAAGTGGCTGCAGCCACCAACTGCAAACATCACTATGGTGTGGAGAAAGCTGATATTCCAGCCAAATATGCTGAGGTGAGGTTGGTTTTGAAGTGGGCTGTGTCTATATGTCTTATTTGAAGGCTCACTCGGTGGTTCTGGATTACTGTTAAGTGCTGTGCAGGAAGAAAAGCAGGGTTTCATTCTGAGTTTATTTTGCTTGTTGGATCCAGGAACTGTTCAAAAGGAAGTGCAGTATAAGCTTCATGTAAACCTGCACTTATTTTGTGTCTGAAGTGACTCTAATACAGGGCTTCCAGAGACCATGGCATTAAGCAAATCTAGGAATGAATTCACCCAAAAAATAGGTCTTAAAGGTTTTAAGTTTCCTCTCTCGACAGTGATGCCCCTTTTTGGTGTGCTAAGGCTGAAGTTCAGCATAGTTATTAAACTATTGCAGGCAGTTGATGAGACCTCTGGTTACAGGATATCTGGTTAATAACTGCTCAGTAGGTCCCAAAATGAAGTCTTACTATAAGAAAACCATAATATTTAGTCAGAGAGGCAGTTTTCTTCACACTTCTTCTAATTCTGTGCCAATGGGGGGACACAAAGATAATCAGTTCCAAGGCAAACCTGGGAGACAAACGAGCTACAGGAAAACAATAAAGGTTAGTCATGCCTTACCATAAGAAGTTTGCTTTCTTCAGTAAACTGAGCAGTACCATATGCCTCTGTATTGTTAAAACAAGCTGACTCAGTCTGTACAGGCAAGAAAATTATACCTTCTGAAGGGAGGGGAAAGAAGTAAATCCTTGATCCTCTTTTTCAGTAGTGTAGGCAAAAATCCATGAACACAGTGGCAAAGAGGATCAGACAAGGATCTAAAACTCCATTTTGTTTGCCCTGCAGTGACCCAGTGGAAATTTCCAACTGGAGCACTGCGTGAGTGTTCTGCTTTCATTAGGGAATCACTCGCAAGGCCTGGATTCCTGTCTGTGTTTCATAGCAAATGTAAAGATTAGTGTTAAAGAGGGAAGGTTAAGTCCTCACGTGCACAAATACCCCTTTATGTCCCTGTGCAAAAAGGGCTTTAAGTGAAAATAGGCAGCAAGCAGAAGAACTGAGTGTTAAGAGTATTAACTCCTGGAGTACCTTCAGCCTCAGAAGTACACCAGGATTTCAGAAGATTATGGGATGAATAAAATACTTGCATTCTTCTGGTTCTAGCCACTGTTCTGTCAGCTTTACCAACGACACAGCTGCTGCAGTGCCAGAGCTTTGAAGCTGCCTGTGTTCAGCTCCTCTGCCTTGTGCTGTGTGTCTCGCACCAGTTTTCCTCCCCACCTCTCACAACCATTTGTGGAGGGGATTGGATTAAGTTTCTAGTTAAGATTGGCTGTGGCTGCACATCTCTGGTTACCATGCTAATGAATGCAGATGACTTTGAAAAGCTTCAGCTACAGAGAAAGTGTGTGATGGATTTGTTTTAGTGAAGTTGTCTTAAATAACCCAGTAAAGTGTAAGCTCCTATGGAAGGTTTCTCTGATTTATCCTGCTGAGCTTTGGAGTGCTTTTGAAACATAAAGAATCTTAAAATACAACTGTCAGCACTGGTTTACTTGACCTGCTGATGGAGGTCTCCACCATCTCTTGGGGGTTTATGAACACTGTCAGAGTTGCATCTCCTTTGACTGTGATGTGAGTGGCAACACAAGATGTCCTAATAGGTGGTTTTGTTTTTCCTTCCTCTTCTAGACGATGGACAGAGAGTTCAGAAAGTGGATGAAATGGTATGGGAAGAAACATGCAGAATACACAGTGAGTGACATTCAGCTGAAAAACCTTGTGATCCATGCTGATGTACAGCATTTGCAATGCCCTCGTCAGCCTTTCACCAGCCAGTATGAGTCAGAGGCGTTTCCTGGCTTTTATCTTGACCCCCAGGCTGGTGTTCTGCAAGACACCCTCCCAGGCCCCTCTCTTTGTCTCGCCTGCCATGTGGTATGGTGTTATTGGGAACACATTCAGGTCTTCTCAGAAGCTCTCGGAAGATTTATTCTTCTGAAGCGTTATCGTTTTAACTGGGGCTGCCACGTGTCTTTGGTTTGTATGAAATATCCTTTTGCTTCCCTTCCCTGCTCTCCCCATGGTGTGGGGGTGCTGCTGGGCAGACTGTTGAAAGGGGCAGCTCCTCCTTGGGTTTCTGAAAGCTCCTGCTAGAAACAAAAGGGTCAATGTGGTTACCTGGTGTTGGAGGGGATGGGAGGGTTTCAGCCTCACGGAGCATGGGGTTGAGTTCTGGATGAATCCCAGCATGCTGAGATTAAGGCAGAGAGCTCCAGGACCAATTCAAGATAGATGGTTTGCACTGGGGGGTAGGGGATGGGCTGTGGGCTCAGGAAGGATGGTGAATGGTTGGTTCTGATCTGGAAAGGATTGCAATTGGGTGCTCTGAAGGTGGAGTTAGAGTAGGGAGGAGTAAATGGGTCACCACAGGGCATCTCTCTGCTTGATGCTGGAGACACATGCTGGAATAGCTTTCCCCTTCTTCTAAATGTTACTTAATCATTGTGGATGTGTTTTCTATGCTGTAGTGATGGTGTGAAGCATGTGCAGAGTTTTGTGTCGTTCCTTCCCCTTTTACTTTACTCCCCCCTCTTAAATGTCACTAAGGAAACTTGCTCCCTAGTTAATCACTTCCCAATGAGGACATGTACGTAGGCATAGTACAATGGGAACCCACTTCCTTATGGTCAAGAAGAGGCTGGATGGATCAGGGTTGTTCCCTAGTCGCCTGGAGAAGTCGGATCACTTTCCTGCTCAGAGTTGCAGCTAGCAATGAGTATTGCAGTTCAAGTGGAAGCAAGTGCTTGGGGAGCTGCTGCTTTGTTTTACTCTTGTGCAGAGCCATTACTGCTCTTTTACTGGGATGGTTTGAACCACATGGCATTCCCAGCAGTGTGGATCAAATGGCCAGGCTTTATTTCCCAGTTTTCTGTGTCTTCTGGGATCCCTGGTGCTCTTTACAGGGCTTATCTTGTATGTAAGGTTGCTCTGACTGTCCCTTCAGGAAGCAGGCTGGAGAAGGTGATGGTGCCACCTGCCTCTTTGCACTTTCTTCCTGGAATGCCTTTACTGGAGAGCGAGATTCTCTTCAGAGGGATGCTGGGCCTGCTGTGGGACTGGTTTGTAGCAGGATTGATATTGGGCTGCTAACTCTTTCCTGCTGTGGAAACACTGTGAACGCTTTACTTTTCATGAAGTGGCCATATGGCATTTTTCCATTGTGTCACCCAGCTGGCATGACATGAAAGGAATTATTCCTGAAGATACTCAGCTTATGAGCTGTGTAATTTAAAGAGTAGGATAGGAACTTGGACTAAAATATTGAAAGCATATTGATTGCTGTAGGCAGCGAGCATTTCCATATTGCGCATTCCAAGTGACAGAGTCTGGTACTGTAGTGAAACAAAGCTATTTGTTTTTCTGCTAGGTTCTTTGGCTTTTATAATTCTGCTTTCTGAAAAGGGTTTAGAGTAAAATGTCTCTTTTCTGCTTTTCTGGGAAGAGCTGAACCCTTGGAACACTTCATGTCTTAAGAAAGTTGTTTCCAGCACCATGTTGTAGTGATGCTTGAAATAGGTTTTGGTTTCTTACATGTAGACACACAGGGCAGATTCTACTTAGTTTTTACTGCTTCAGCAAACAACCAAGGCTTTTGCCAAGCAGTTTATTTTCTTCACCAACTCTTTAGACAACATTTTCTATACATGACTCTGGTTAAACAGAGAGCAAACACAATGCAGCTAGGAGACACTGGAAGGCATGAAATTGTAAACTCGGTGTCTATATCTTTCTGGAAAACAACTTTGTTCTTTCATAATGCTTAGTGGAGTCCCAGAATTCCCAATGTTGTAGACCAGATAAGCACAAATTGGAGTAGTCTGTCACCAGAAGAGCTGAACTTGTGAATTCCACTCTAATGTTTCAGGCAGTCATAGAACCATAGCATGGTTTGGGTTGGAAAGGACCTTAAGCTCATCCAGTTCCAACCCCCTACCACGAGCAGGGACCCCTTCCACTGGAGCAGCTGCTCCAAGCCTGGTCCAACCTGGCCTTGAGCACTGCCAGGGATGGGGCATTTGTCACTTCTTTGGGCAACCTGACTGAAGTGCTGGAGGAGGGAAGCTTGGCCTAGGTCCTGAGGCAAGAAGCCTTAGAACCCACCTGCAGCTTGGCCTGAATAACGTGGATGGTGGTTTTGGCTTCTGCATGTAACAGCTGCCTTGCTGTTGTGGTTGTGGTCCGTAAGGCAGCAATAATCCTGCTTTGGGTTGTTGTTGCTTTTAACAGCCAAGAGCCTTCTCCAGGTTTCCACTACAAATGGATTTTTGACTTCTCACAGGAGGGGGACCAGCTTCTTGTCCTTGTCTTGTCTTTCAGTGAGCACCGTTTTGGTGAGGCAGCAGTTCATTGCCCTTACCAGCTCTGCAGCCATCACAATCACTTCCTTGCCCTCCCCACCACAATATGCTGAAAGTTCTGAGCTTGGACATGCAAATTCTGATGAGCAAGGCTCAGTGATGACGTTTGAAATAAACCCTCCAGGTGTATTTCCACTCTCCTTTGTCCACAGTCGTGGAAGAGAAGTCTCTTTTGGGATGTGGTTCCATACAAAATATGCAGTCACATGCATGCAGATGTCTTCTCATCATCGAGAGTCACTTTCAGATGATAACTGTGTGTAAAACTTTTCCAGTAGCTTCTAGCAGTGTCCTGAGGCAGGTTGGATACCTGAGGCTTCTGCAGAGCCCCAGCTGCTGGTAATGGGTCATCATGGCAGCTTTGGAGTGAGGAGATCCATCTGGGGCATGACAGGAGTGGGAGGCAGGTTGCTCATCGTACGTTGGCCTGTAAGTCTCCTGACCTCCGGCTACTGGAGATAACTGTATCTCATAATCCTGTTAAATGAACTGGGTTTCATTTTAAATGATGAGCTGTTGAGTCTCATGATTCTAATTGGGAAAACCCCCAAACTAAACCAGGAGAGTAATGCTCTCTGAGAAGAAACTTTCTCAGGTTTTACATTCAATGCTAATGTTTCGACTTGGAAATACTTACATCCCTGTGGCTGTTGCGATCTAATTCCTGATGGGTTAGGAATAATCATATTCTTTGCTAGTCTTCTGCGTTCAGATGCAATGAAGTATTTCAGGGCTTTTTCCATCATCAACTGCTTCAGCTTTTTAGACTGGAATGTCTCACTTCCAGCACACATCACTTTATTTGAGCTCCTTTGACCGTCTTGTTTCTGTTCCCATGGAACTGAGAAGTTTCCAAGATTAGCTTTACCCCCTTCTCTTCAAGAGAACTGTTGTCTGAAGGAAACAGGAGACTTCTCAGAGGTTATTAGGCCTAGATAATTAGAGAGGCTTTCTTGGGGAATTTCTGCACATGTGTAGCCATCCAATTATAAAGTGGTATCACAAGAGGCAGATGGGTTTTCATGGTTTCTAACTGTACGTATCCTCATGTGGCCTCAAAATCAGAGCCATCTCCAGGTATCTAGGGCACAGTGCTGATTGCCATGGAGCAGAAAGTGCTTAACTGTTCTTTTCAGGGGTACCCCTGGTGAAAGTTGTCTGTGTGTCCTCGGTGCCTATGGCCTGTTACGCGATTCTTCCAGTTGTAGGTTGGAGTAGGTCTCTGCAAGGGAAGCTGGTGGTAGCTGCAGTCATGCATTGGCCTGCTGATGACAAGGGTTTGCTTTGGTGTTACTTACTCAGGTTATAACAGAAGACCTTCCCCTGTTCCATAAAAGCTTGTTTGAGCAGTAGGTGAAGATCATCTGCACAAGTCTTCAAAGGCAGTGCAGGAAACCCCAGGTCAGCATTGCTAAAGGCAGGGATTCCTGTTGGCTGGACACCTCTGACCCATGTGCTGCCTGCTCAGAGGAAACCCCTGTAGCTCCTGCTGGCTGCAGGTAGTCCATGGGTCAGCCCATGGATTAGAGCTGGGTTTTGTTGTGCATCAGTCAACAGAAGCCTGGCATCTGTAAGCTTGCAGCCTTGTCTCTGACTGAGTTTGGGGTGCTCTGTCTGGCTTGTTGTCCTGGAAACCTCCATTCAGAGCAAAAGCAGTGATTTGGGTACAAGTTGTCTCTTGTTGCCTGATGCCAGCTGCTGCTTTGCAGGGATTACTGGCATTACCTGTACTTAAAAACTACCAGTGCTCAGCAGTGCACTGCAGCTAAGGAAAGGGCAGGGGAGCTGTTTGTCCCACATAGTTTTGAATGCCCTATTTCAGCGGGAAAGTCCATGTTTTGGTATTTGAAAAGCCCTCCAAATGTCCCCTGTGGTTTTGAAACGATGCCACATTTTGGAGGTTTGGATTCATGCCTCCAGTTATTTTTGAAAAGAACAGGAACCTAAAAATAACCCTGTGTACTTTTCCAGGCAGAAATGAGTGGGTTTTGTGAGCCAAGTGTTTGCATGGAGGCTGCTGGAATGAGACATTCTGCGTGTGAATTTATGGCTTTGTGTAGCTGGTCAAACAGAGCCGTTACCAGAGAGATCCCAGTGCAGTGCTGGGCTGGGAGTGGAGCTCTCCTCCGTGCCACTGAGGCTTGACCTTCAGGACCTGTTGCTCTGGTACGTGCTGAATGCACAGGCGCTGGAGTGTACCTCTTGTTGCTTCCCCCAGGCTCTGGCCTGCCAGTTTCCTTCGAGTTACAGGAAGAGGCACAGATGCTGCTGAGCCTATTTCTGCAGTCTCTGTAGAGCACATTTCTCTGTTAGAAAAACCTGAAGAGAAACCTGTTTTGGTTTCTAACTTAAGGACTAATGCAGGCTGGCAGCTCTGTGAAGCGGATTGCACTGACCTAATTATCCTTTTAGATAAAGCACCACTCCTGCATTGTCTAATCAGATGAAAATATCTGCATTACAGATGGTCCCTTCCATTCATTATTCACTAAGGAGATTAAGTTTCACAGCAAGAGGAGCAACAGGATGGGGGTTGGAACACTGGTGGGAAGAGATTGAGTGTGTCCCTGTGGCTGTCACCTCTGCTTTGCACTGGCATGCCACCTTCTCCATCCAGGACCATAAGGAACCATGTTCTTCTACTGGTTTAGCTGTTGCAGCCCTTGGAGGTTCCTTACCAGTTTTTGGTTTGCTCTTATAATTACTGTAAAGCACAGAGTTGAATTTGGGGGGAATTTTGTTGGATTCCCATTGTCAGTTGATGGGGAAGGTCCTATTTTCCTCCTTTGACTCCATCATTTGTTAATCACTGCTCCCCAAGTACAGTAAGTGAAGAAACTGGTCATCAGTAGTCAGTCAAGGTAGCTCCTGTGCTCTGGTTTGATTGTAGCAGAGCACTGATCCAGGAATTGCTGTCTTCTTTCCAGAGGGGAGAAAATAACCAATTTTCTCCCAACCATAGCTGACCATCTGGTTATTTCTGTGCGCCAGTAGTTTTCCTGGTGAGATTTTCCCCCCAAACTATTGGCTAAGTATGAGCTAGGATAGTGTTCCAGTACAAAAATAGATGGGTTGAAACAGGGCTGTGGTTCATTTGAATTGTAAAATGCTATATCTTGCAAAAGGAGACAGAGGAAAAAGTGTTCAGTTTCCATGTGTTATATTGGGTTAAAACACAGAGATTTTGGTTATAACCGTGCTCTTAGCCACATTGGCAAGGACAAACATATAGCGTGCCTGGATCCAAATAAAGCCTAGCAGCCATTTAGGTTAGATTTCAAGACCTTTATATGAAGCTTATTACTTACAAACAGTTTCAGGTTCCGCTGGTTCTTTGCTCTTTGCTGAACTGTGGCTTTATAATCAACTTCCTTATTGTTGTTCAATTTCTTTCCTTTCTCCTGTTGGTGTTTGAAAGGCTCGTGTAGATGTTAGAGACCAGTGGTGGGGACGACTGCAGCAGAGCAGCTGACTTGGCAAAAATGGTTGTAAAATAAATATAGTTGCCTTACATGTGGGTTTTCTTCTACTGTCTCTTGGTTGCTCAACCATGAAACTATTTACTACAAGAGAGATAAGACTTTGAAACAAAGTTATCTCATAAATAATCTAGAGATGGTCTCCATTCACAAATAGGGCATCTAGAGCTCCAAAAAAGATGTTCCTATATATAAGGTGAGAAAAACTCAGTGTTCTTTAGAACTGTTCTGATGTTGCATTGAGTTTCCCCTTTAGATTTTGGCAATATCTAGCAGGATGTTGTGAGGTTGCATCTCTGTGAGTTCAGTCTCCAATGTATGCTTCGGTTTTACCATAGCAGGGATATCAAAGCATGCATCCCCTACCAGCAGGTGGGAGAACACAGGTATTAATCCTGGTTTAAAATCTCATTTCAGGCTACCTGCTCGGTGGAGCAGATAATTCTGAGTAACTTTAGTTGTTCTGACCTGCCGTTTTCAGCATATTTTGTTTCTAACCCTAAGGCTCTTTGAAGAGTTCTTGATCTCTTGCCCAAGAACCCTCAATACTTTCCTTAATCATAAAATCAGGGAATGGTTTGGGCTGGTAGGGACCTTAAAACTCATCCAGCTCCAACCCCTGCTAGAGGCAGGGACACCTTCCACTAGAGCATCGGGCTGCTCTGCTGGGAAGAGAAGGCTACAGTGGAAGAAAGCAGGCTCCAGTGCTTCTCTGGGGCAGCAGGGTTTAGAAGTTATTGGAGCATGTCTGCATTGCAGTTCTGTTTGAGTTGTCACTAAACAAGACTAAGTGCTGGCATGTGACATGCTCTCTTCTTTCCATACTAAGGAATAGATGCAGAAAAGGGATTCCAGAGCAGTCACTTTGTGGTGTTGTTTTGATGTTCATGAGGTTCTGATATAAGCCATTATCTTACCTGCCCCTTCAAAGTGTGTCATCATCATTAATTATACAGTTGCATGTTGTTTTTTCTCTCCTCCTCTTATCTTCCTCCCCCAGCCTTTCTCCTGCCTTACTTGGGACACAGCAAAACAGCCCATAGATTCCTCTGGCATTTCAAAAGCATGACTTAATGGTGGAAAGGCTAGGGAGTTGTGGGTATTAACCTGGCACTTGATGAGGTTTCATCAGAAAGGTACTGAAGTCATAACTAGAATTACTTTCAAATAAGGTCTTTAGGTTACTTGATTTCCAGCATCAAAGGGTTAGAAGCATGTGAGATTTAGATTTAGTACCACAGGCAGATCAGAGGTTGCCTGTCTGTTGCAACAAGGCAGGGTGCAGCAGGCACCGTGGCTCTGTGCTCTGATTCCCACTCTGAGGGGTCTGACCAAACCACAGGGCTCAGCAGGGACTTGAGGGGGGTTTGGTTTCTGCTGCAGGTGCTGCATGGTGTCTCTGGGTTCTCCATGGAGCACAGTCCTTGTAGGTCACTGGTGATACCTGGAGACCCTTCCCTGTGTTCATCCCATGGGAGGAGAGCAGATGAGGGTGGGAGCAGAAGGGGAGGCCACCTCCAGGACCTGAGGAGCTCTGGGTGCTTCATCTCCTTGGTGCCTCCTAAAGCCTTCATTTGGCCTTACTTCAGTAGCACCCCTGAGTTAGGACAACATGTTTGCTACGGAGCAGAAAGGAAGGATGTTAACTCCTGTGTGTGTGGTTTTGTGTTGTCTTTCTTTCAGCTGGAAAGAGGTGACTTCCTCTCAGAAGAATGGAGAGAGAGAATTGCAAACACAAGGTACAGTGCAGCAGTTGAATGCTGCTTTATGAACTGAATATCTGGGAGTTTGTATAATGGAAATTGGGAAGCTGGCCAGCTTTTTATATAGAATTTCCATAGCAAATAGCAGAAGTGTATCTGCCAACTTTTATACTGGCCTCTTTAGATCCTGTTTTCTGACTAGAAGAATGGGTTTAAATGTCTGTCCCATGATATTACATACAAGGGTGTATCCAAGATAAATTCTGGTTCTACAGAGAAGTATCAGCCTCTTGTTTGTTTTGCATATCCTTGTAGTTCAGATCAGTGATTCTGGCAAAACACTGGTTATTTTGGCTATTGGTGCATACAGTGAGGCTCACTTTCCATTAAAAAAAAGGCAAAAGACCGAAGTGAGCATGTTCTAACTTAAACTGGGAATTCATTTGAGCTCATTGTATTGAAGATTTGTTTCTGTGAAGATCTGTACAGAGGATTTGAATCCTTTTTGATGGCAGGAAAAAGGGAGTAAATTGGTTAAAGCAATAACATACTCTGCATTTTTAAAGGCTTTGCATTTCCAGCCTGATGGACAGAACAAATAAGGTCTTTGTATGACCTTCTGGGCCACCCTGTTGTGTGGGGGAATGAAGACTGTTGTCCAAGAGGCTCTCTGAAAGTCCTCAGCATTGTGGCAATCTATGGATTGCTTCCAACACCCTCTTTTAAGAGTACCCCATCACACAGGCGTCTGCCTGGCTGATGGCTTCTGCATTGCTCTCTACCTCAGTTAAACTTCTAGAGGTGCCTTTTAATTTGTGGACAGGCTTGGCCCAGCTTTGCATAGTGGGGTTTTGCTTTGTTACTTGTGATTCCAAATCCACACTCCTCTGCTGTCTGCGCAGCTTTCCTTGGAACAAATGGAATTTGGTTTATTTATTTTTAGCTGGAGTACATCTAACTGCGTGCAGAAATGCTGGTAGATGTTTATTTTGTAGAGTGTGCAGTTAATGGTGTGCCTGCTGATCCACATTCACTTTGTGATGTAGAACTTCAAAAAGGAGTAGATTATTGCTCACAACTGTTAGGTGCTGGTGTTTGTTCCGAGTGTGCCAACTGCTCAGCATCTGCTCCATCTGACAAGACGCAGATTATCTGATGAGTTCATATTGGAGCCACCCAGTCGTAAACCCACAGACTGGTTTGGGTTGGAAGGGACCTTAAAGCTCATCCAGTTCCACGAGCAGGGACCCCTTCCCCTGGAGCAGCTGCTCCAAGCCCCTGTGTCCAACCTGGCCTTGAGCACTGCCAGGGATGGGGCAGCCACAGCTTCTCTGGGCACCCTGTGCCAGCGCCTCAGCACCCTCACAGGGAAGAGCTTCTACCTGAGAGCATGTGCTTATGCACAAGAGCCATGTGCTTGAGCACTGCCATGGAAGCTGTGCAGCACGCAGCATTCCTGCAGGACCTGTCCCTGTGGCTTAGCGATACGTGCAGATGCGGGGGCTGAAGGCGAGGCGGACGGGGGTCCCCTGTACTTCTGTCCTGTGCATACAAGTGTTGTGCCAAAATTAACACTAAAAAATGGGTCTGGCAAGCTTGATCTTTTTCCTTTCCTTCCCTGGATGTTTTCTAGTCCCATTAATATGCTTGGCTCTTTTGCAAGGCCTCATTTGTTTGGCACAGGGTGGGAAGGAGGAGGAAGAAACCCCTGCTAGCCTTACTTGCCAGGCAGGGTTTCCCAAATGTCCAAGAGGAAGGCAGAGCAAGAATAACATTTTCTTTTTTTTCCCTTAATGTAGAAACATTTTTTCATCCATGGTTTTTAATAGCTTTGGCTGCCACTCTTAAGCTCACTGTCCTTGTTGAGCATGTTTCATGTGTGCAGGCGCTAGGAGGGGAGCTTTCAGACAGACCTCTTGCAAAGAAGTTATTTCTTCATGTTGAAGCAGTCTGCCAGAATGGCTTTGCCATTTTGCATGTGCAGGATGCTCCACAGCTTCCAAGAGATGTTGAGGGCTCTTGTTGCAAGCTGGGAGATAGGACAAGGGGTGATGGGTTCAAACTTAAACAGGGGAAGTTCAGTTTAGATATAAGGAAGAAACTCTTCTCTATGAGGGTGCTGAGGCGCTGGTACAGGATGCCCAGAGAAGTGGTGAATGCTCCATCCCTGGCTGTGTTCAAGGCCAGGTTGGACAGAGCCTTGGGTGATATGGTCCAGTGTAAGGCATCCTTGACCATGTCAGGTAAGGAGTGATGTGTTGGAGCATTGCTTTTCATGTGTGAATTAACCACTGTAAGTGTGGTGTTTGATCTCACCATGATAGAGGGCTGAAAACAGTTTGCACATTGGTTTTATTCTGAAACTTCTGGTGCAAACCTCAGCTGTGTGCTGAGAGGAACACAGAGCAGGATGCCTTGAACATCTTTGACAAGTGAATGCTAAAGATAAGGTACTGTATGCAAGAAGAAAGCATTTTATTAGCTGGAAGTGGCTGTGTACAGGGACAAGCAGTGCTTTTCAGCTCCAGAAGAGGCTGTAAAGGCTGTGACTGTGACCTGGGGTTGTGGGGGCAGGTAAGGGGTATGGTTGTGCCATTTGCTTGTCCCTCTTCATTAACTGTACCATTATTTTGCAGTGTTATTTTTGTGAATAATTTTGCCTTTGGTCCTGAGGTGGATCACCAACTGAAGGAGCGATTTGCAAACATGAAGGAAGGTAACAAAGAACTTCCAACCTTTTTCCATTGCTTCCCTGCTTGCTATGGGAGCTGGTGGTGGCGAGGCCTTAGTTAAAGAAGCCACGTTGGTGGGTATTGTTCTGTGCCTTGCAGCAAGCATCTGCACCCCATGGGTATTTCTTGGGCTGTTTACTTCCCATTGTAATATCTGCTCTGACCTCCCTGATTGCTTGGAGTTAGCTCTGTGTGTCAAGGCTCTGCAGAGCTCTGTGGGGTGGGAGGAACTGCTGGTCCTCTCTTACCTGTTACAGTAGTGGCCAAGACCACAAAGCCCTTGTCCTGTCACCACAGTCCCTGATAAAGGTCCCTCTCCAGCATCCTTGTACCCCCCTTCAGACACTGGAAGCTGCTCTGAGGTCTCCACGCAGCTTTTCTTCTCCAGGCTCAACAGCCCCAATGTTCTCAGCCTGGCTCCATACAGGAGCTGCTCCGGTCCCTGAGCATCCTCATGGCCTCCTCTGCACTTGCTCCAACAGCTCCATGTCCTTATGCTGAGAACACCAGAGCTGCACCCACTGCTGCAAGTGGGGTCTCATGAGAGCAGAGTGGAGGGGCAGTGTCCCCTCCTTTGACCTGCTGCTCACATTCCTTTTGATGCAGCCCAGGATACAGGTGGCTTTCTGTATCTAATACAATATAACATTTCTGTAGCTGTGTACTGAATGGAGTTCTTGGGGTATCCTATTTAAAGTTGTCACACTGACTACTGGCTATTCACTAATCAGTATTAAAATGGGAGCACCATCACTGGATGTCTTGTGTGTCTTTTGAGTAGTCTCACTGCAGACACTAGTGACCCCGGATGCCCAGTAACCCCACTGTGACCCTTAGATTGCCTGAGGTGTCTCTTTTTCCTTCCTCTTAACCACTTGGATAAGTAACAATTTTATTTGGTTATGGCAGAAATAACAAATTACTATTTCTGAGAAGAGAACTGTGGCATGAACAAAGAAGCTGCGGCTTCCCCTGGTAGTGAAGAATGGGACTTTTGGGCTCTGCTGCAAA
Source organism: Melopsittacus undulatus (assembly GCF_012275295.1). Taxonomy (NCBI): domain Eukaryota; kingdom Metazoa; phylum Chordata; class Aves; order Psittaciformes; family Psittaculidae; genus Melopsittacus; species Melopsittacus undulatus. Next base: position 4,005,476 of record NC_047545.1, read on the forward strand.
CTGTAAACCCCCTAACTTAAGCTGTCTTCTTTAGTTTCAGTGGGTGATCTTTGTTTGAGTTTAGCTGTTGTTTAGTGGTGGCTGGAGAGAAGTGGCAAGGTGGGGGCAGGCTTTTTCCCCAGTGAAGAAACCTCAGTTCTCTTCCCAGAAGGTGCTGGGGCTCTGTGCTCTGGGCTGAATGACCCCACATAGCTGTGAAATGGAGAGGTGCAGCCTTTTAAATAAGAGGACTTTGGGGACTTGTGTATGAATGACACCGAACAGGAATGAGATAATGGTGTTCCTGATTGAAATTTCCATCGATTGCCACTGAGAATTAATGTGCTCTTTCTTTGGAAGTGTTTTAAGATGTGTCATTTTGTAGTGATCCTTGAGGATCCCCTCCCAGCTACCCAGCAGGACGAAGAGATTGACTCTCTTGCATGCTATCAAAACGAGCATTAAGTAGTTTTCTTTTGGTGATGATATACAAGTGGCAGTTTGATTAGGGCTGCTCTTTAGGGCTCTGTGCTGGGCTAGATTTAGTAAGTAGTTATTTCTAGAAGAAACAGTAGCTGACTTTGCTCTCTTTTGTTTTTCCTCCTCTTTTCCAGGTGGAAGAATTGTGTCCTCAAAACCTTTTGCACCTCTGAACTTTAGAATTAACAGTCGAAACTTGAGTGGTATGATTGCCCCTTTTGTTGTGACATTGCAATTATGGTGTATTCGTTATCTGAACATGTCTGTAGTGGGGCTGGGTTGGGGTTTAAAGAGTTGTGTAAGTAGAAAAATGCTGTTGTATTATGATAGCACACATGCCAAAGTGACATGTATTTAAAATCAACCCCCCCCCCAACATTGGAACCAAGCACCACTCTTCTATGGGGTTCCTCCTTTAGATGTAATGACAATGTTTCCCTGGCTGGGCATCTTTTACAGTTGAAGAGGTTGAAATTAAGTGTTGAAATAGGGATTTTCAGGAGGGTGATTAATATCTTTAACTACAAAGAGCTGCAGTGGACTTCCTTATACAGTAGCTGTCTGAATTTGGACAGGTAAATCCCAACAGTCGTGATCTGTGAGGATTAGAAGCTGAAATGTTCAACGTTGAATGCCTTGTCTTCTGTGCTGTAAATCCATCAGACCTAGCCCATAAACGCCCAGTTGCTGTGTCTGGTTTATGGCCAACAAGAGTTTTCCTTGCCTTTCCTTCTGAATCTAGTAGACTTGATATGTGCCAGCATTGCCCTTTGCAAGCGTGGGAGCTGCAGTTCAATGAGGTTTGGGGATTACCAACACCCTGTGATGGTGGTTTTTGTGGTGACCTTTTGTCAGCTTTTACTGTTGAATTTTGCCAAGGGAAAGAAGGATCCAAGCTGGATTTTAGACATTTACTGTGTCCAGTTCAAAACATGCCCTAAATTCAAAACCAGGCTTACTCCTCTCCTTGTGCAAACATGGTAGGTAACACACTGAGTTGCAGATCTCAAGCGGTGTTTTCTGTGCTTGGCCTGATACTCATGGCAAACTGCTTTTCAAGAACAGTAATTTGAAGACTGTCATTAAGGCATTTCACTGAAGTAGCCCCATTGTGAGTTATTTTTATGAAGCTTTAGTAGCTGTGAATGTCCTGTGCAGCAGACACTGCAAACCTGCCCATTTCCTTCCTGTTTGATACTCTTCTCTGTGCCATTTGATTGTTTGGAACCTCATTAACCGTTGGGTCCTGCCTTGGCAATCCTTTGTAGACGTGGGCTTAAGAATAAAAGGAGTTTAAAAGGTGGAATGGTAATCCTGGAAACCCTCAAACCTCCAGGGAGCTGAGATCAGCCTGTCAGTTTGCTAACAAGACAAAGAGCACTTAAGTAAAGCTTCCTACCTCTTGTACAGCACACTAGAACTAGCTGAAATACAAGAAGGCACTTCTGAGGTTTCATTTAGGAGACCTGCCTATGTAAGTAAGGGGGTTTGGCCTCCCAGGCCTTTTCTTCCCTGGCTCATAGCCATTTTGCTGTCTTTTTCTGCTAGGTGGGGAGGCAAAGGGGGCACTGAATAAAAGCCCTGATTATGATGATCAGTTGAGCTGGTTCTTTATCCTGTTTGAGCTTTCACCCCCCTGTGGAATGTTTTCTAGAATGCTGAAGTTTTATGTATCAATGTATATTATGTGTTATTTAATGCTTAATGGGAATATTGATGTTAAAATTATGTAGTGATACCTAATGAAGAGCTGTGTGAAAGAGGTTGCTTAGCAAAAGAGTAGATAATAGCTTCCACTAACAGGAAACTCTTCCAGGGATTCAGATAAGAGGTCCTGAAAAGAAATCACCTTTGTATGCTACAAGTAATGAGAGGATATTATTGGTATAAATTTTAGGCCTTAATCCCATTCTGTGACCATACTGTATTTGGGATGTGCCAATATCAAGTGAATGTGCATGGGATGTGCTGGGCCTGAGACTTGTTCTGGTCTTAGTGGCCTCTTCTAAGTGACATTTTCAGGGAATGTCATCCACTTAGAGCTGTGGATCCAGTATCTTCACATGCAGAGAGGTGGTTTTAGTCTCCTGTGCCAGCTTTATGCTGCTGCCCTACAAGGCTTTTAAGAATACTTTTATTCAGTGGGGTTTTTTTTTTGTGCCTAAGTAGGATTCGAGTCTCATGATTTTCCTGTCTATAATTTACAAAATATAGTGGAAAAGAGAAAACTTTAGGAAGCAGGCAACATTTTTGTCCTTAGTTAGTCCCATCTGGAAAAAGGAACAGAAATGTGGAAAGAGCCGGGACAAACCAAAGCAAGTATTAAAATGTGGTTAAAATAGTGGTTGAAGTTGCTGAATCCTAAACCTTGTGTTTTGACTCTTCTGGGTAATTTCTGTTTAATTAGAAGTGTGCCATAGCTGCTTCTCCAGCCATGCCACTCGCTCAGTGTTCAGTGGTTCTGGAAATGCTTAGGCACATTCCATACCTATTAATTCTGGGGAACAAAACAAATATAGGCAAGGAAACAAATACAAACCATGTTTGTCCCCAGTCCCAATATAGTACAGTTGTAGTTTACATGGGCTGGATCTAATGATGTTCTGTTGCTGGTTCTGTTTCTGGTTCTATCTAATTAAATCCTGTCTGTCAGTGCAGATGTCTGGTCCCTGGGTTCCTTGTAAAAGTTGCCTCTGAAACACAGGGAAGTTCTGTCTGTTAAAAGCTTGCACTAGAACAGAGTTTTACCCTAGAATGGCTGGTGGTCTCTGAAGAAGCATGCCTTACTGGTGCGTGGCCTGGCTTCAGCTGGGTACAACTGTGTGGCAAACTGAGCCACCTTTGCTTCCCTCACTTGATTTTCTTCCTGCAGATATTGGCACTATAATGAGAGTTGTGGAGCTATCACCACTGAAAGGGTCTGTGTCGTGGACCGGGAAACCAGTTTCTTACTACCTGCATACTATTGACCGAACCATAGTGAGTATAAATACAGGCTGGTGGCTCTCTGGCTGCTTTACTTGCTCTGGAGTAAACATGCCGACTTCAGTTCCTTGTTTCTGGGAATTGTATTCGTATTTCCTTGCATATTCAGACCTGTAGCACTCATCATTGGTAGCCAAAAGGCTGCTTCAGTGCAGCATCTCTTGCACAAACAGTATAATGATGGACAGTACTCTGGCAGTCTGTTAATTCATTGAAGGTCCATGGATTTACAGGTATAATTCCTTCTCCTGCTCCAGAATCTACAGCTATGCAGAATCATGGTCTTGTGCTATAGCTTCCACCCTGAGTAAAGACTATCTGGGTCTTTAATTCCTCAGTTTGCTTTGTGGTGTGCAGAGCATTTCGTTTGATCATATTCAAGCAGTAAATCTTCATTCTAGTTAAACTGTCTGTTGCTATAGAACCAGCCAAAGCTCCATAGCAATACTGATGCGTTCACTGGGGTTTGGAGGTTTTTTTTCAGTTAAAGAAAATAGAAACACTGTATAGAAATGTCAGCTTTTGTGGGGAAATAGTTTATTCCCACACTGTTTTGCACTACGATAGTAAGACTTATTTTCTAAGTTTGCTGTAGTCTAATAATGCTCTTGTTAAAAGAATAACCTAAAGTGCAGATGAATGTTTTAGTGGAGCATAAGAATGAAGTAGCTCCATTGACAATAACTTTCTGCTGAGTGCAGATGCATGACGCAAAGCTTTAAAACAAGAACAGGCAGCAGTGAAGACGATAAAACCTTGTTGGAGCTTGGATTATGTCCTGCCAACCTGTCTGTGTCATTTAAAAGAATGAATGTCAATGGCTTCTTGCTGTAGCTTATCTGAAGAAAACCAGTTAGAATTTCTGCAGTTCCGCATTTGTTTTATGCTAATATGTTGTATTCATCTCTCATGACTTTGAAAATGACTATTTTATCTTTCTATTTCCAGCTTGAAAACTATTTTTCTAGTCTCAAAAATCCAAAACTCAGGGTAAGTTTCAGTCTTTGTTTTTGGTAGAAAACTCAAAATAAGCAGAGCAACCACTATGGGGAATTTGGTCACTTGTTAAAGATGTACAGAACTGATAGAAAATCAGATTTTCTTGCTAAGCCAGGAACATGGGCATGGAGCTGATTGAAGCAGAGCATCACATGCCATCAGGCACTGATAGAATCATGTTCAAGAGTATTCTAATAGGGGATTAATGGAGCAGCCACAAGTGTTCTTACCTTGCAGTGGAAGTCTATCAAGAGCAGTCTGTTCATTAAAGAACTGAAGTTAAAGAAAGAAATGATAGTTTCGATCTCTCCCAGTGTTCAGCTGCACAAAAATGAAGCTGAAGAGTGCTCTGAGATGTTACTTTTGGGGCACACTGAGACATGGAATGTGTGGTCAGTTGCTACAGTCTCTGCTGTTAAGTGTGCAATTAAAATGGCAGTGGATCTGTGAGGCTGTGCTGGGCTATATTAATGTGAACTAAGTGACAGGGCTGGTATTCCCAGTTAGAGAATTAAGTGAAGCCACTTAGTTTAAACCTTTAGGTGAACGTTTGTCTTCCAACTGACTTGCTCAGGAATTATTGAAAGCAGGTTAATGGGAGCTTTGAGATAGGGTTTGTTCAGGCTGCTGAATTCAAAGTTGGGAGAAAAAGAGACTTGGTGACATCCATGTACTTTGCAACTTCCCTGCTTTTAATGGTGAGGAAATGGTGCCATTTCTACCTCTTCAACTGAAGAGGTGATGGAATTGCCAGATTTCCCCTGCAAGGTGGGAAAAGGCTTTAAATGAGCTCTTTGAAATACCCTGTCCCTAGTGGTAACCAAAAATTAAGCTTAAAAGTCTGCTCTACAGACTTGGCTGAAGTAGAATTAGATGATGTTTAATGGCTTTGCCATTTCACATCATGCAAGGTTTTTAAAGTGATGTAGCAACACATGGAATGTTGGGGATGGAGGGAAAGCTGTTGAAATGTTTAATAATTTAAAACCCCAAACCAACAAAACACCACCACCACCCCCCCCCTCCAAACCAAACCCTCTAACACCAGTATGTGATCTGGGGGATGGGATTGGGAGAAGTATAAAGGAGGAGGTTTGGCCTTAATCTCTTTTGCCCTGTGGCTGCATGTTTGAAACCCATTATGGAGGGTAATGCAGTAGTACAAAGGGGTGACTTGCTCTTCCCTTTCCCACTGAGTGTTGCCTGAGGCAGGAGAAGTTTTTTCCCTTGCTGCTAAGCAAAGTTTGGGGTGTTGTTTGGCATTGTGTGCCAAGAGCACTTACACCTGGCTTTTGGGGGAGGCTAAGCTGGGAAACACAGTGGTGTGTGTTAAAAAATGGGAAACACAGGAGCAAATGATCATTCTGTTCATGTTTTATTTGAAAACATCTGTCCAGGAGGAACAAGAGGCAGCTAGACGTCGACAACAAAGAGAAAACAAGAGCAACACAACTACGCCAACGAAGGTTCAAGAAAATAAAGTGGGCATCCTGCATTTTTATAGAGGAGAATGTGTTTTTTTCTTAAGCTGTGCATGAATTCATAACCAGTGTCAGGAAAAACCTGATTCTGTGGGACGTGTGTTATCTGAATGGGTAAACTGGTATAGCTGTTGCTGTGGACACAAATATGATGGAGTGACTTAATAAAAGCTGCACTTGGGTATTGTATGACTAATTCTGGAGAAAAGGTATTGCAAGATGAATAGAACAGTTGGTGTCCACCCGCTTACCATGGGCACCAGCTTGCAGAGCTCTCCCTGAGTCATACCCGTTGAATGGAGTTCAAAGTGTGCTGAGTCTCTCCTGCAAAGACTCATTTCCTTTCTCATTCAGTTGCATAATACTGTTAGAAATGCAGTGACTGTTCCTGCACAAAAATATGTTGAGATTTTAATGAAATTCACTTGATGAATATAATCAATAATCAGCTTTCCTTAGACAACAGTTACAGGTTTCCTTTTCTGAGTAAGTCCAGAAGAGAATGAGTACAGCTCCTTGGGTGTTTGGGACAGCTCTTATCCCAGGTCTACTTCACTGGCCAGTTATTTAACTACAGTGCATCAGTTCCTTTCATAAAATGATCAAAGTTAATAATGCTTGCTTGAAAGGAGTGCTGCACATGTAGGTAGAAATGGCTAAAGAGCTTTTGGCTTCCAAATGTCTTTCAGGATTCTGGTGCTGAAGAAGAAAAGGCTGCAGCAAATTCTGTTAAAAAGCCATCTCCCTCTAAAGCCCGGAAGAAAAAGCTGAGTAAAAAAGGAAGGAAAATGGCAGGCAGGAAACGGGGACGTCCCAAGAAAATGAACACTGCAAACACAGAGCGCAAGACCAAGAAGAACCAAACTGCACTAGAACTTCTGCATGCTCAAACTGTTTCACAGACATCTTCATCCTCTCCTCAGGGTGAGTTCAGAGTTGGCAGTGGAAGAAGCCTCCCCCTGCCACAGGAGCCTAGAGAAGCATCTGAGGCTCTGAATGTATGCTTGAAGGTTATTCTTCCTTTATTGCTAGGTGTAGTTTGATTTTGTGTTGTAACTTCTCTCTTCCCACCAAAGCAAAGCTCCCTGTGAGATGATGGTATGCTTCTGTGAGAAGATGGTGACTGAATCTGTCTGTAGGTACTTGGCCAGAAGCTGTTGCTGAGCTGTGGCTCATAGCTCATCTCTGTTGCTAATGTTCTAAGGATAAATTGTAGATGTTCTCCTAAGCAATCTGTTGCAGTGTGGTGATCTAGCTAAGTTACTGGATCTCCCGTTGTAAATGATGGGTTCTCCAGTGTTAAAGTGCCAGAAATACTTGGCTTTCATAACCTGAAAGGTTATCTTTGTTTCTCTCTTCAGATGCATACAAGTCACCTCATAGTCCATATTACCAACTACCTCCTAAAGTGCAACGGCATTCATCTAACCAGCTACTGGTGACACCTACCCCACCTGCACTACAGAAGCTGCTAGGTAAGACTGCAGTGTTGTCAGTTGTTTGGCATGGGAACCTCTACTGTGAGGTTTGTGAACATGTGATTTCTAAACATGAACATCCAAGGGCTACTAATAGACAGCCCCTGTGGAAAGCTGTATATTGAACAGGAAAGAGGGTTAGCTTCTTCCCCTTGTTGGCATCACCACAAGGCCTCTTCTCTTGCTTGCTGCTGAAGCTGATGTCTTGGTCTGTATTTGCTTTTTGGCATTGTTTCAGCTCATATTTGGCACAAAAGGAAACAAGCTTGGGTTTAGCAGGAATTAAAAATAACTTTAAATGCAAGTGTCTAGTCAGAAGTAACTATTTTAAATGAAACCATTCTCTTATTCTTAAATCTTGGGGAAGATCATGCCTTTTTCTCTGCATAACTTCGAGCGAAGTATATGAGATAGTGCCTGAGTTTGAGGTCACAAAGGTGATGTGACTGGAAGATACATTCCATGTGCAAGAGTTGATTTAAGGAAGATCTTGGAGAGTGTTTTTAGGGACTCCTGGTGGTGTATGTTTCCCCCCATTTCTGGGCATTGAGCATTAGCCAGTTTAGGATCACTTGGGAATCTGATGTCATCTTGTCTATGTAGAGACCGAGGACATCAGTGATGTCCGAAACTTCTCCTCTCTTGCTGTGGTGTCTTACAATTATGACTGAGTTCTTACTCAGTGATTTAGGGGAACAATTATGTTGGGGTGTGTGTGGGAGTGGGGAGATGGACACTTGTCTGGAGTAAACCTTGCTGCAAAGGTCTCTCTGCTCATTACCTGTTTTGGCTGCCTGTGATTGCAGCAGCTTGGACTTAATCATGTGGTTGGCTCAGGAGCCCTAGGGGTGAGGGCTGGGGAGAAGGGAGGGTCGTTGTGTAATAGGAGACTGGAGATAGGAGGACAGTGATAAGCAAAGGCTCCTTGGAGAGTAGAGTGAATGTGGGTGTAGAGCTTGTCATCTGTGTGCATGGAAGTAGGAGTACAGCAAGCCCTGTCCTTGTGAAGCTGGGAGAATGAGCCCTCTGAGCTGGGGGCTGGTTTTGGCTTTTACAGCTAATCTCTTTTAATACACTGCGAGTAGAAATAATGAAAGATGTTCATCTTCTCTTTCATCATACAAACACCATTAGCACCCATCATCTTCCTCTGGTTTCTGAATGTATTGTCATGACTTCTGTTGGGATACCTATTAGGAGCTAATGGATCCCAGAGTTCAGCTGGCATCAGAGGATGGATTTTCAGCATGCTCTAAATTGATCTTTAATGGCTTGGTCCTACTTACAGTCCAGATAAAAAGCAAGAGAGGGCAAATGGGGAGAGGTGTCAAGGGAGCAAACAGGGGTAAATAGGAGCATTGCACTTACTCTTGCTTATAATGTATAACCTCCTTATTTATTTTGCAGACTCTTTCAAGATCCAATACATGCAGTTCATGGCATATATGAAAACTCCTCAGTATAAAGCAAGTCTGCAACAGTTACTGGAGCAGGAAAAGGTCAGTCTCATTTTTAGCATTTCTAAACCAAATTGCCAGACTACCAGATGCCTTGGATGGGCGTGGAAAATGCTGGGGATTGGAATGGTGTGCAAGTAACACCAGTTATAAAGACTACCAGAGTAATGCTTAGGCTGACCCTGGGGAGTTTATTGCTTACTCAATCTTTGTGTGCTTAAATTTCCCATCTGCAAAGTGGGAGAGATGCACCTTCCCTCTTCCCTCTGGTGCACCTCCATCTAATAAGACTTACTTCAGTGTCTGTGTGTTGTTTCCTCTGATTTTGACATGAAGCATGGAAGCTGGTGTCTTTAACCCTGTCCTTTTCCCATGCTTGGGATTGGCAGCTGCTTTTCTTCTCTAAATGTCTCAGGGGAGCAAGAGGTGGTGGTCACCCCCCAGCAGTGTGTGCTGCCTGAACTCCTCCTTACCCTCCACATTGAGGGGCTTCCCTGCGGTTTTTGATATCTATTGTTTTCCCACTGTAGGAAAGCCTAAATGAGTTGAGAACTGCAGCATCAGGATGGCTCATTAAACTTGTAATAAATTGAATTATGGGATTAAAAAAGCCCCCAAACTGTCATCACTGACTTAAGAGATTTAATGAAGCATCTTTAGTATTGAGAATCTTAATGTGTTAAGATTGCACTGGTGGGCAAGGTGTAAATTTACCAAGTCGTGGGCTGAAGAACATGGAAAGGCAAAGAAGCTCCTGCAGCTGTGAAGTGTGTTTGGCTCTGCTATGGAGCCATTTCCCCAGCAGAGGGAGAAGATTTCCAACTAAACCCTTTTGCTTCTTGCATTGCTTTAGTTCAGTTCTGAATAATTTAATCACTTTATGAATTAGCCCTGATGAGAGAGACTCTGCTGCTACTTCCGTGAAAGAACCTTTCCCCATAGAACTCAACGATAACCTTTCACTCCTGCCCAATTCCAGCTTCTGTTAGCCCCATGGAAGCTTTCCTTTGCTCTGTGACCTTTGTGAAGGTGTCAGCATAAAGCTGTAGTCTTGTTTAATGGAGCTTTCCCTAAGGGAAACTCTTTTCCAGATGACAGAGGCTGATTTGTGCCACCTCATTCATTACTGACAGTTGGTTGATGCTGATGTGATGTTGAAGCACACATTTTCAATGAGTTGTTGCATACTTGAAGACATTAAAACGAGGAATTAAGCATGAGAATTATGGCAAGTTAAACTTCACAAAGGCAGGAGCAGAACTTTGCTGGATGAGATGCTTTTGTGTAGCCTGTTTAATGATTCTCTATTACAGGGAGATTTTTCAAGTACAAGAAAAATGTTTCTGTAATATGGTTTTAAAATACACAAAATGAATGCTTCATCCCTGGCAGTGCTCAAGGCCAGGTTGGATGGAGCTTGGAGCAGCTGCTCCAGTGGAAGGTGTCCCTGCCCGTGGCAGGGGGCTGGGACTGGATGAGCTTTAAGGCCCCTTCCAACCCGAATCAGTCAGTGGTTTGAAGATGCTGTGAGAGGCTAGTTCACCAGAATACCCTTAGATGGAGCTGTCAGCTCCTGCTGTGTGTGAAGGCTGGATGAAATAACTGCTGTTGAAAGCCTAAAGGCTTTTTTCAGCATCACTTGTGGCAGGCTGTTTAGCATTGCAGTGATTTGGCTGTTTAGCATTGCAGTGATTCAGTTGCTTTCCCAAGTCCTTGTCGTGAGAGGCAACATGAGCTGTATGCCAGGGTCCTGTGTTTCCTCACACAGATGGAACTTGCCAGCACTGCTGCTCCCCTGCTTGGAAGATCCAGGTGCTTTTTGCCCTGGTCCTCCAGAGCATCTGGAATGATGGCTCAAGTTCTGCACAATTCCTATTTGGCCTCAGCAGCAAAAGTTGGAGAAAAGTGTCAGTCTCCAAAGCTTGCTGCTCTTGCTGCACTGATCTTCCATCTGGGAATGGAATAAATGAGGCTCTTCAGCAAAGTCCTGTCCTTGCCCTTTGCTGCTCACACAGTGCATGACCATGAAATGAGTAAGGGAGTATCTAGTTAAGGAATGTTATAGGCAGGAAATGTTCTGTGAGTGGAAGTGTAATGTGGCCTACTGGAGTCATTCTGGCATTGGAGATACAAGTGGTTTGGCTTATTGATGACTTTTCCTATCTCTCCCCACAGTGTTTTAATTTACTGTGTCTTCCATGAGCATTGTGTGGGATGGGCTCACGGATACTTGAGGCAGAGCTAGATTAGTTCATACGATTCTCTGAGCTGAGCTTCACTTCCAACTTGCTACAGAAAGTGGATGTAATGGTTTTATTAAGAGGGCCCATGTTGCAGCTGGTGCTAAAAGTCTATTTTCTCACTCTTCTCTCTTGCAGGAAAAGAATGCTCAGTTGCTGGGGACAGCACAGCAGTTATTCACCCACTGCCAGGCACAGAAAGAGGAAATCAAGCGTCTTTTTCAGCAGAAACTTGATGAGGTAGCCCTGATCTGGTGGAAGTGGATGCTTGTTTGTCATCTGCATGCAAACGAGTTTGGTAAAAATAAGACCAGAGCAGTCCCAGGTCTTCAGCCCCTGTTTTGCAGCAGATCCATGCTAAAGAATGTGGAATCTGTGGAATCACTCTTTGGTTGTGTTTTGTCTTCATTGTTGAAATTGTTGTGTCCAGGGGCAGGGGGTGACAGACCATGAGCACTGTGGTAGTTTAGTGAAGGTTGTATTCGCTGCTGGTGGAAGGAACCAACTCTGTGTTGCCAATGCAAGTTCAGAAGAGCAGAAGGGAATGTGGTGCTTCTCCACAAAACCAGTGTTCTTTTGACTGGCAAGAAACTAAAGGCCAGTTTTCAACCTGAGTTACTGGAGCAGCAGCTCCAAGTGAGTTACTTTTGTCCTTCCTTGTTATCTCCTAGCAATGACAAAGTGCCTTGGAGAATGCTGGAGGAATTGCTGAGAAGCCACAAATTCGGGACAGATCTCAAAGTCACTTTCGAATGGTGACAATCTATCTTGGTGTTGTGATGGGATTGTGAATGTATATAGATTGACCTGTCAGGTCTCATTCTCTCTTCTCTTCATCACTCTTAGCATTTGAGTGCTCAGAACGAGTCTGCTGTTCACATGAGCTATGATAGGAACAGATGAACAGCTGGAAATGGAGAATGCTCAAATGCGACAAACAGAGTAAGTAACAGACGAAAAGGAGCTGGAACTGATTTGAAGTACAACTGAGAACAAGACATTACAGTGAGTAATATACAATGCCTCTGTTAGGATAGGATATGTAAGGAGGAGAGATGTATGTAGTCCCTGCGTCGAGAACCTCTGATCCAGGAATCTTTACATGGAGTGATCATCCAGTTGACTTAGCCCCTATGTAGTGGAGGATGGAAAGTTGGAATTGGTTCCTTAGTGATGTCCTGAAAATTAGCTTGACTCTCTCAGTGTAATGAAAGCTTTTAAGGGTTCTCTCTTATTCTAAAAGGCTTGTCCAGTGCTTGTTTTAACTCCTCATTGTTCATCTTGGCAACTCAAACTGTGTTAAGGTAGGTGAAGGGGAAATGTGGATGTGGAAGTGGTTAGGGAGGATGGGTGATAACACTGCTTCTAGAAAGAGCCAGGTCACATCTTGCCATCTTATGTGGGGACCACAGGTGGTGCCTGGCTTAAGCTGAGAGGAGCTTTCAGTGGGTTAAGAAGCTTCTTGCTTACATCCAGTTGGAAGGTGCCTGGCTTTCAGCTTGCACCTTGGGTGGTGTGGAGAAAATTGTCTTTTGACCTGTTTATCCTGTGTCCTTGCAGCTTAAGGCACGGTGTGAAGAGCTGAAGCTGGACTGGTCAACATTGTCACTGGAGAACTTGCTGAAAGAGAAGCAGGCATTGAAGAATCAGATTTCTGAGAAACAAAAGCACTGTTTGGAATTGCAGGTAGAGAGCAAGAAACAAATGTAGAGCCACCAACTTGGGGTAGCTCTTGAGCAATGGGATGGTTAAGGGTATGTGACTAAATATGATGTTAAAGGAGAAGAGAGATGGTTTCTTCCTGCTCCAGATTAATCTTTCTATTAGAGTATTTTAGTCAACTTGAAAAAGAGGTGGATAATGTTTAAGGGAAGTAGATGCTACAACCTCATTCCTTGGTCATGCTGTGGAAGAAAGAATCGTGCTTTACCGTGAAGTATAATTTAAAAGCAGGTCTTGTTTGTTTCCATGTGTGCTCTGATGTCTTGGTTCAGGAATCAGTTCCCACAGAATGTCACTTCTCACAGTGAAAAGAAATGACACTCCTGTGTCTAAGAACTTTTCTTTTGCTGTGAGGTACTTTGACATGGAGTGACTGTTTCCTTCACTGACTGGCAATACTGGGCTAGTCCATACTGTCTGTATATAGTTGGGGTTATTTTATGTTTGCATTTACGATCTGAAGAGTGTTTTCTGAGAAGCTCTGAGCCCTTACCTGTGCCTTTTGGTCACAAGCTCTGATCAGCATCTTGAAATCTGTTTCTCAAATTTCGGGTCTGTTGTTCCCAGAAATGGGGCTGCTTTTCCTGAGAAACATATGGAGGCAAAGCTCCATAATGTGTTAAAATTGCTAAGTGTGGTCTTTAATCATTGTCTTCCTCTTCATTTAAAGATCAGCATTGTGGAACTTGAGAAGAGTCAAAGGCAGCAAGAGCTTATGCAACTGAAATCATACACACCGTCTGACGAGTCCCTGTCAGTACAGCTACACAATAAAACCCATTTGAGCCGTGATCCTGAGGCTGATCATGGCAGGTTCCAACTGGAGCTGGAATGCTCCAAGTTTCCTATGCCCCACATCAACGGCATGAGCCCTGAACTGTCCATGAACGGCCATGCTACTCCCTATGAAATTCACAACGCCTTTAGCAGGCCCTCTTCCAAGCAGAACACCCCTCAGTACACAACCTCTCACCTGGACCAAGAAATAGTTCCATGTACCCCAAATCACAGCAGCAGACAGAAGGCAGACAAGATGACAAGCTTGTCCTTACCTGACTATACCAGGTTTTCCCCAGCTAAAATCGCACTAAGGAGACACTTGAATCAAGACCACGGAGTCAATGGAAAAGCAACAGCTAATGAGATACAGAGGTGAGAGTGATCACTTCCTAGGTTGGGAAAGGAGGGGTAATTGCTTGTTTTAATTACAGGGGTTTATTGGGACTGTGGAAAAATATGTTTAAAAGTGAAGATTAATAAGCTATTTGAAGTTTTGTTTCCAGAAACCCAGCTGATAGGGGAAATAAGGTGGTACTGACAGTGCCTGGAGTTTCGTACAGGAATTCCTTACAGAAGTCATTCACTTTTGTAGTCTAACGATCCTACATCTGTGTTCCAGAGCTGACCATGTCAAAGAGAATGGCCTTACATACCCAAGCCCTGGTATTTCAAATGGCATAAAGCTGAGTCCACAGGAAACTCGGCCCTCTTCCCCAGCGGCCTTACCAGTTGCAGGCGAGAAGGTGAGCGAGCTGCTTGTGCTCAGGGTCAGAGATGTTACACCTGGTAGAACAAGGAAGAAGTTGGCCAAATTAGGGAATGCAGGCCCTCTCCTTTCTGTGCTCTGCTTGGCATGGGAAATAACACAAAATACAGTACGTGTGATACAGCAGAATATTGCTGGCCAGAGGAAGAGAATACCGTGCTCATGAAAGATGTGCTTACCTCTGAGCTACTGGTTTGTAGACAAACTGCACCAGTAATGCAGTAGGACTTCTTTCTGATCTGGTGTGTCTCTATGAACTTGAAAAGTCGTTTCTTTCTTAGTTACAAAACTAGAAATAGCAAAAATTTGTCCATTGAATTGCTCCAGCCATGAATCGTATTGGTGCTTATTTCAAAGCAAGCAGGTGCCCTCTAATAGGATAGCATGGAGATATTTTTGGCTACTACATTTTCTGCGTACAGAGGGCCTCAAGATACGAATTCTGCTTTTCACAGAGCTCTTACAACAGCACTAGGAAATGAGTTTGCCTAAGGCATCTTTTTCCTTATGTTTGGGGCCAGAAGTAGCTTGAATTTACATACTTGTGTGCTGTTGGATATTGGTAACAAAGCTGCTCCATGCATGCCCTGTCTTTGCTATATTGTCATTGCTATTCACCCTGTAATTCTTTAAGAGGGGGAGGGGATATAAATGAGCAGGTTACAGGTAGTTTAAAAAGTCTTTTAGTAACAGCATGTGGTTAAGAATGTTCCTTTTTCTTTTGCATTTACAGGTTTTGAGAGAGAGAACCTCTGTGAGTAATGGAGAAACTATCACCAGCTTACCTATCAGTATTCCTCTCAGCACAGTGCAGCCCAATAAACTCCCTGTTAGTATCCCTCTGGCCAGCGTAGTCCTACCTAGCCGTGTTGAGAAGGTGGTGAGTAAGGGATTGTCAACACTTTCCATCCCTAACTAAAATCACAGTGGGGAGTAAGGGGGTATTGTTCACCAGAATCCTTAGTGGGCTGTTAACCTTGACTGTGATGCTTTGGGGGAGGCTGCTGTTGGGATGCATCCTCTTGGCTCTTGGTCATTCTGTAGGTTTTTCTTCTCATGTGACTGTGGGGTGGTGGTGTTTGCTAGGGAGGAAAATAAAGTACCTGCCACAAGTGAACCTAGTCTTAAATGGTGGAAGAGGCACAGAATCTGGGAGTTTGTGGCAGTGAAAGCAGAGAATCGCACATGTCAGTTTGTTCTTAACCCCTGCCTTCTTGCATGGCCCTGGGAGACAAATTCTTCTGCCTCAGTTTGGTCATCTTAAAGCTGTCTGTAACAGGATGAACTCGAATAGCACCTTGAGGCTACAATACCTAATGTGTGAGTGACTGCTCTGTAGCAACAGAGCAGATAAAGAGCTTCTGGGGCATCTGTTTTTGAAATCCTACGAAGTCTGTACCACTCAGTGGCAGAAGAGTTTGAGAAACCTGGTCCAGTTTCTCCCAGCAGAGAACTGAGAAGTGTTTGCTTCATTATCTTCTCCCAGCTGAAGACTTGTGCTTTTAGCAGAACTAGAATCTGCCCAGCTGTGAGCAGAATGTGTGTGTCCTCAGAGACAGTGTTATCTCTGGGTGGGGTCTTTCACTTCAGCACATAGTTTATTCAGGCAACCATATCGCAGTTGCTTTGCCTGCTTTAGGAAAACACTGCTTGTGTACCAGAGAGCACAGCCTGATGCATTCCATGTTCACTTTGGGTTTGTTTTGGGGAACTTTGTGTGCACTGGCTTGGAGACATGGTACAACCGTTTGTTTCCTTTTTGGCTGCCTGTGAAGCAGTGAACTCTGCAGTGCTGTCCTGAGTCTAAACTTCCTGGGATGATGAGCCTGCACTCCCTCTATCTGCATGGTATCTGCCATGTGCTAGATGCTGTTGCAGTATAATTAATCCCAGTATTTATTTTTGTCCTATAACATGTTGACTGATGCTTTTATCAAAATAAGCAAAATCTGGGATATTTAGGATGTAGAAGCACTTGGTCGATCTACTATTGCATGTGAAATTGGCTTAAACTGTTGACTTTTGAGTATACTTCCTGTACTAAAATGCCTGTTTCTCTCCCCAGAGAAGCACACCTAGCCCAGTTCACCAGAGTAGAGACTCATCGACACTTGAAAAGCAGATTGGTGCTAGTTCTCATAATGGCGTAAGCAATGCTGCTGGAAACAAGCCACTGGCTTTGGCTACCTCAGGTAACAGCCTTACCTGCACGCAGGTGCCCTGTCTGTGGGGACAGCACCCCCGAGCATTTCTTGTCAGGTCACTCCATGCTAGAGAAATGTGGGGTTTGTAACCAGACTTAGATGCATTCTGGCATAAAGGATTGGTCTGACGTGCCTTTAACTGAACTGCAGCTCCTTGCAGTGTACATTAATAATTGCTTTTTGCATATTCTTCTATGTGGATTAAGAGATTCCTGCCTTTAGGATGTGGCAAACCAGTGAGGTGTTATGTAGCTCTGCTATGAGCTGATGATCTGGCTTTAGAAGTTTTATTTTACACAGTGAGGTTTTAATGTCAGAATTAATTTTGTGATGCAGGTCACACTGGTGCCTCGTGAGCAGTTGTAAAGGCACAAGTATCTGGGTAGGAAGAAAGGTTGAATGGGAGAAGATAGAGATACCTTGAGTGCAGACACTGCTTCTGAACTTGCTCATCTGATGAAATTGTGGCCTTTAGTTATTCAGGATATGGGAATGTTGTGGACCAGGCAAAGTAGGCTCTAGCATCCAGAAGTTACTGTACAGCTGATCCCTCATCAGAACATGCATGTGTTCCTGATGTTTACCACCTCAAGGGGCTTGTGTTGTTTCTAGCATCTGTTTTGCAAAGGAGGGCTTGGCTGCAGTTTTCTATACAACCAATGAAGTATTTAAAACCCCATTTGTTATAAACCAACACCATGTTTCCTTCTCCCCCTTCCACTTAGCCCAGAGACAGGCCTTAGTAGAGCACTGAACCCATTTATGATACACCACGACAAACACTTCATTCCCTTTCCAACCTTCCTCTCATGGCATTTCTGCTGCCACAGTGTCTCTGAAGATCCCCTGTCACTTCCTAAACCACAGCCTTTTGTTTAACTTAGAGAAAGAAGTGAGCTGTGTGGATGACCAAGTCCCTTCTTCTGGGGGGAAGGGAACACATTGAATTTGGCCATCTATTTCCTTGACGATAGGAAGGATTTGAGAGTAGAGAAGCCCTGATTTCAAGAGTATAATAGTTCAGCTTACACTTGAATTCCCTTTTAAAAAGAGGTAGAGCATAGGATATCTTTACACATCACATGAATTTTCCTGAACTGGCAAAAGAATAGAGCAAATCATTAATCCCTAACTGAAGCCACCAGCCCACAGAGCCATGTTCTCAACTGTGCTGTGTAAAAAGCAGCTTTGAGTTTCCTGTGTCTGCTGATCTCCTGGAGGTAGAGCTGAAAGCACTCCCAGTCATCCCAGAAATCTAGCACTGTGAACTGTCGCTCAGCAGAAGCAATGATGTATACTTTCCCTTCCAACAGGTTTTTCTTACTCTTCTGGCTCCGTGGCAGTCAATGGAAATCTTACAAACAGCCCAGCCCATCTTAACCATAGTGTTGATCAGGCAGCTCTGGACGACTCTGGGAGTCTGTTTAACTCAGTAGGGTCTCGGAGTTCCACTCCACAACATCCTTTGCTAATGATGCAGTCAAGGAACTCTGGGCAAAACTCCCCTGCTCACCAGCACTCAACAAGCCCCAGGTTAAATGGCACATCCCAGAGCCTGGTAGGGGTATTGCAATATGCAGATGCTCAGAAGATGTTTGCCGAAGGAACAAAGGGGGATCTTCAGTCTGATGCAGCGTTTTCAGATCCTGAGAACGAGGCCAAGAGAAGAATCATCTTTACAATCTCTCCTAATACAGGACATGTAAAACAATCCCCTTCCAACAAGCACAGTCCTCTGCCCACGAGCGCTCGGCTGGACTGTGGCCAAGCACACGCGCAGGATGGGAAGAAGCGAGGCCGGCGGAAGAGATCCTCCACTGGGAATCTCAGCGGGAACTCCGGGGTCTCCCCTAAACGCAAATCCTTACCTACTGTGTCTGGACTCTTTACACAACCGTCAGGTTCACCGCTCAATATCAACTCCATGGTAAGGGCAGGAAGGAAGAGCTCTAGCAAGAGATAAGGGCTTGGGAAGGCTCTTGGAATTGGAAATAAGCCTCAGCTATTCCTTGGTGTACTCCCAGGCTGTTATGTAAAGTAGCTAGACCTGGTGTGAAGAGGCTGTGTGAAAATGGCCCTCCTGAGAGGCCAGGGAATTGCTGAAAAGTTGGGGAGCTATTTCTGTATAGGGAGAACATCTTCAAGGAGTTCTTTGCTTGACAGAGCATTGAAAATCAAAAGTAATACTCTTCCCTTAGGACACAGACCTTGTTTCTGCAGTGAAGTTGGTTTTTTAGGCTCTAGGTTAAATATTTTGAAAATAGTTTAAACTAAGAGTGACTAAATAGCTTACGAGTGCCAGAAGCATATGGCATTCTTGCATAATTAAGCCAGCTATACAAGTTGTGTTCATCTGGTCCTGCAGTGGTAGTTTGAGAAGAAATGTGATTACCCCATGTTTTCATTTCTGTGTTAAAACACAAAAAGCAAAGAATGAAAATTAGCTGGTTTTCTGCTATGTTGAAGCTTTCCTCCCAGGTTTTAGTGCAGGATGGTGAACAGCAGCAGTGCTAAACAAGCAGCTGTTGCTGCATCCTAAAGCTGGGCAAGTTAAGCCTGGTATTAATACCCTTAGTAAGATACTTTGTTTTTAAAGGGATGCTCTCATCTGTAACTGCTTTCTTTCCTTCTTGCCCAGGTCAATAACATTAACCAGCCTTTAGAAATAACAGCCATTTCCTCTCCTGAAAACTCCCTGAAGAACTCTCCTGTTCCTTACCAGGACAATGACCAGCCCCCGGTACTGAAAAAGGAAAAGCCCCTGCTTCAGACCAATGGTGTTCATTACTCTCCTCTAACGTCAGATGAAGAGCAGGGATCTGAAGATGAGCACAACAGCAGCAGGTGAATACCCAGGGAAAGGTTTCAGGATGAGATTTCTCTCGGAGGTGATAATGGTGCTCTAAATGGAGAGGTGTGCTAAGCCGCCTTTGTTCCCTTTGCTTGGAGTCTGATTCCATTATGCCAAGCCTCTTATGTGGCTGAAACTGTGAATAGGGAAGGTATTTAGGAAGTAGGGCTTGAAGGTGGGAGCTGTTGCTGTGCTTGCAAGGTTGACAGCCTGGCCTCGAGAAGAATTAGTGTAGAAATGCATTTTTACTACACTGCTTTGTGGCAGTACTGAGGCTGTGTGTGTTATCTTTAACTATGGGTCTGTCTCCTGCTTATTTCCAGTTTCAGCTTGATTCCAAACTCTTTGCTTCCTGCCCCAAAGTGCTGGTTGATACATTGCTCTGCAAATTGATTATTCACCACCCTTTGCCTGCCTGTGGGGTGCATTTTTTTCCTTGTTTAAGGTACTGGAAAAGTAACCACTTTCATAGAAACAGGAGCAACAACCTGCTTTTGTTGTGAAAGAAAAGCAACAATGAAGTGCTCCAAACGTGCACTAATCTTGGCAAAGAGCAGTGATTCTCTAATAGCTTCTACTTAAAGTTTGTGGTGGATTTTTTTTAATGCTTTTAAGCTCCTTTAGTAACATGGAACTATCTAGATGACTTGGCTTTTTGTACTCTAATCAACTGTTAAGGCATGAACATGAGGAAGACACGTTACGAGAGCGACGTGCAACAAAAGGTCTGCAGTGAGTGCTATAATCTTTTTCTTTTCCCACTAGAATTGAGAGGAAAATTGCAACAATCTCATTGGAAAGCAAATCTCCACAGAAGACTGTTGAAAATGGTAGGTGTGAGGAGTGCTAGTTGTCGTAATGGATGGGCTTGGGCATGGGTGTCTGCCTCTGGCTGAAGCTGTCAGTAGCAGGAGCTTCTGTGCTCTGTGTTGCTGATTTACAGACTGGGGATTAGTTCTTTCTGTAATCACAGGTCCTCAAAGCTCTGACCAGGGTTTTTCACTGACTGAGGGTTTGGAGAGGGATCTGTAATACAAAGAAATACAAAGAAGTAGCTCAGCATCCTGTATGGCATCAAGTTTAGTGTGGAGACCTGGGTACAGATCTGGGACATGGTTTCCCTTGGCTGGGGTAAATCAAAGATTTTAATGGCTTTAAGTTGCCAGAGGGGAGACTGAGCTGAGCTCTTAGGCAGAAGCTCTTCCCTGGGAGGGTGCTGAGGAGCTGGCACAGGGTGCCCAGAGAAGCTGTGGCTGCCCCATCCCTGGCAGTGCTCAAGGGCAGGTTGGACACAGGGCTTGGAGCAGCTGCTCCAGTGGAAGGGGTCCCTGCCTGTGGCAGGGGTTGGAGCTGGAGGAGATTTAAGGTCTGTGATTCTCGAACTTCTTCTGAGCATTAAAGTAAATTTTAAGAACTTTAAGGTGACTTCACAGATATTTCTGCCTTTGGATCCCAAATAGAATTACTGACTGATAGAAAAATTAAACCCCTGTTCTTAATGAGCAGATTCAGTGCATGATGGTTTTTGACACTTACAACTCTTCTCCCAAACTAGGTGGCAGCTTAGCTGGGAGGAAACAAGCACAAAGCAACGAGAGCATGAACAGCAGTAAATGGAAATCTACTTTTTCACCAATATCTGACATCAACCTGACCAAAACTACAGATAGTCCCTTGCAGTCGGTTTCATCTCTGAGCCAGAATTCGCTGTTTGCCTTCAGGCCCTCCACTGAGGACAGCTTTGCCATGGATGCCAAGATCACAGCACACCCCAGGAAAAGCATTGCCATGCCCTCCTCCGGGACAGATGGGCTCAGCCCCAGTACAAACTCCACTAATGGCTTTCCATACAATGGTGGACTGTCAAGTGACATGGGTTTACACAGCTTTATCGATGGTGCTTCTCTTCCACATAAGGCTTCAGATGTGACGACTTCCAACTGCACCCTGGGTTTCCAGTCACAGCGAAGCAAAGATGTGGGGGTATCGGAAACGAATCCTTTCTTGAACAAGAGGCAACTCGAAGGCCTCAGCAGCACGAAAGGAGAAGACTTAAATCGGGCAGGGGTCAAAGGCAAAGAGATCAACGAGATCAGCATCCGCACTGGGGGTTCTGCAGACAAAAACTCTTTGCAGCATAACGGAAAGGTTGGCAAAGGACGGGACCGAGATGTGGAGTTCAAAAATGGCCACAACCTTTTCATTTCTGCTGCTGTTTCCTCTGGTGGCCTTCTGAATGGGAAAAGCCTTTCTACTGCTGTTTCTTCAGCAGGCAACCCAGCATCTTCTGTTCAGACGCACCATCCTTTCCTAAACACTTTGACCACTGGATCACAGTTCCCCCTCGGCCCCATGGCCTTGCAAGCAAACCTCAACTCGGTGACAAATTCCTCAGTATTGCAGTCCTTATTTAATTCAATGCCAGCTGCTGCCAGTCTGGTCCACGTGTCATCAGCTGCAACCAGACTGACTAATTCTCACACTATGGGGAACTTCTCTCCTGGGGTTACAGGTGGAACAGTTGGAGGTAGGCAGAACTCTTTCTCTGGTATAAGACAGGGCCTAAAGGAAAGTCTGACACTGCCTCTCCAGGGGTGAAACCCTTTCATTTCTGCAGGATGTGAAGCAGATCTGTCCCACATAACCACTCTTCTCTATCTCTTGGAAATGCTAGGATGAGTTCAGTTCCCTACAGTGAAATCTCATGAGCTTTGTCTACTAGATGAGCTTGTTGTATCACCTTTAATGAAACAATACACCCAGACTTTGTGATTTCATAATGTATGCTTGTTCAGATGTTGCTGTGTTGGAAGCAGCTTGGGTCTGCCTGCAGGTAAAAGATTTAACTTGTCCTGGTACCAAGTTGGGGATCTCTAACTTGGCAACTTGAGTAAAGGTTGAGATTAGGCCTTGAATGGAATTAGCATGATCCAGGAAGAGCAAAACATCAGTGCCTCTTCAGAGGAGATGGTGTTGGGAATTGCGTAGCATTCTGGCTCTTGAATGGACATGAAGAGCATTTCTTTGCCAGGAAGGGCAATGCCATATGCACCTTGCACTTCTGGAATTCTGCACAGGCTTGGCTTCTGTGGCCCAAACCGGAGACAAGCTGGCAGGACTAGAAGATAGTCTGAACCTGCCGTTACTAAGTGTCCAAGGCAGTTTTTCTTACCTGTCCATAATCATTCAGGCACCATGTCGGGAAATCCTAACTCTCACATCTCTCAGCACGTAGATTTGCTGTGGAAATACAATCTCCCCTCTGCTTTCCTGTAAGTGGGAAAGCAGGAGGGTGGGGAGGGAAGAGCAGCAATTTGAGTCTCCAGATAAGCAACTCTAAAGACCACGTAATCTCATCAAAAGTCTACCTGTGTGGTATAGAACTGACAGTTCTTGGGTCTGACCATTTTTCCTCGTGGCATTTAGAGGTTGGCAGTAGGAAAGGTAAGTGAAATCTTTTGTACCTCCTGGCCTGCACCATTATCTCTCATTGCTTGCTACCTTCTCATGCTGCATATTTTTGTATGGGGCTGTAACTATTTTGATTTTGCTTTTTTTTCTTTTTATTTTTCTTTTTGGTTTTGTTTCTCTTGTCACTTGAGACTGTACAAAGCCCATCTGTTGAAGCTGAGTTTTTCTCTCCTGTTTGCAGGTATTTTTAACCATGCGGTGCCTTCTGCCTCCTCTCCTCATCAGTTTGGAGCCAGTTTCAGCAGCAGTGCTGTCTCTAGCAGCACAGTGCTAAGCTTAAACCCTCTGCAGGCTGTTGCCAGCACCTCATCCTCATCCTTCCCACCCCCTTCCTCTAATTTAGTAACATCTAGTGAGACTAGATCTGCTCAGCACCTCAACAGAGCGCCAGTGCAATCTGTTTTCCATCCCCCTCCTAACGTTTCATTGCCCCCACCTCCTCCATTGCTCGCTTCTAACTCCGAGCCTGCGCTTCTGCAGAACCTGCCATCCATCCCACCTGGTGAAGCCTTTTTGCCACCCTCTTCTGCTGCTTCTGTCCAACCTGCTAACGCTTCTTTGTCTATTAAGCTAGCTTCTCTCCAGCACAAAACCTCCCGCCCCTCCTTTACAGTCCATCACCCGCCTCTGCCCCGTTTGGCGCTGGCACAGTCCGCGCCCATGATCACGCAGTCCAACGCTGCTGGCACGGCCGCTCTGTGGGTCACACTTGGCATGCAGCCTCCTTATGCTTCGCACCTTTCTGGGGTTAAGCCACGATAAAGAGCTTGCTTAGCTAACAGTTCTTATTTTGTAAGGTAAGGCTAGAGCGAACAAAAGAGGAGTTCTGTACAAGATGCTGAATGATGCTTCTTGCTTTTCAGAGAGAGGTTGGGGATGGGCTCTGGGAAAGGAAAACATCTCGAATGTGGGAAGCAAATGAGCTGATGGCAGAGGATGGAGAGTCTTGATGCTCTCTGTTCTGGGAGTCAGGATTTCTCGACAAGGAGTGCTCACAATATCTCTGGTCTGTCTTGTCTGACATGAGGATTATGTTCAGGTTGAGATCACTTCATGAAAATGTTTATTTTGAAGATCAGGAATCAAGAGGAAATGTCTATTTTTATGTATGGTTTTTACAGTTACTGGAAGTGGTTGTTGCCTGTTCCCCCCTCCCTCCTTGCCTTCTGACACAGACTGTTGCATCTCCCCACGTCCACGTCTGCAGTAGCGTTAGGCTGCCTGGTGGTGCTGCTTTGTGACTCTCTGTGGCCATGTGGTCGTCTTGGTTTTACTGCCACTCAGTAACAACTGCTCTAAAGAACCACAGAGTTAAAAATCTCTGGTTCACGAGCTGCAGCTTTGTCTTGCAGAGCAAATGCACTGGTCTTGCATCGCACTACATGTGCCCCCTGCATCAGTGGCAAACACAACCGCAAGTAGCAAAGGGTTGTGATTTATCTGTGTGCTACCGCTTCATTGGGCTTGCCTGCAAGGGCTGAGAGTCACCAGCTCACCAGATGCTCTGTTTATCCTTACTTGGCAATCACTGGCTTACTGAGTACACTGTGAATGAGAACACAGGGAATGTTCAGGGTTAACTGTGCTCCGTGCTTCATAAAGGCTGGGGCTGCAGAAGAGAGGAGGGGTTCTGGAGACTGTGTGCATTTTTACTGAAGCAGGTATTTCAATGTCTTTAGAGCAACTCCAGAATAAAGTGCACCACTACAGAGTTGGGGTCTGTTAATGGAAATCCTCTGTGGCATCCTGATGTAACAGCTTGTGCTTGCAAAGTGAAATCGGTCTGTTAGGCCCCAGGGCTTGCTCCGTGCTTTTCTTGTAGGTCTTTATATGTTGTTGCTGTTCTCTGATACCAAAGCTACATACAATTGATGGTTGAATACTCTTTGCCACTTATAAAGTATATGACTCAATTACAATATATACCTGAGAGATTCTTTTGACTGTGCCTTGTCTATAGTGTCTTCATCATCAAATTGCTCCACAGACACAAACAAATCCTCATTAGGCTTTTGTGAGGCATGTAAGTATTAATTCCTCCTTCCATACAAGGAAGTGAGGCTGAGTTTTGAGTAACGTGGTCCCTGCGTGCCAGCAGAGAGCAACAGTGTGATGTGGAAGGGGCTTGAACGACCCTGAATAGAAACAAGATGGGGGAGAAGGGGCAAGGAGGGGTTTGTATCTGTGACACTCAGGTGAGAACAGCGTGAAAGCCTTGTGCTGAAGCAGTTGTCTTACCTGGAAGTGAGGTTATACTGGGCTAGACTCTGCCATCCATGTGATGGGCCCTGTCACAAAATGCTTCTGAGCAGAATAAGCAAGGCACAAAAGTGACGTATGGAGCAAAGTAGCTGGGTGACAAAGCTGGCCCATGGAGCAAAGCAACAGAAACATTGCTACCAGGAGATGATGTGTGGCACATGGACTGTAGCTGTGGTCCTGCTCTGTCACTCTTGAACATAGGTCAAATACTTGCGCAGTTCATTGACTTTGGTGTGATTACTGTGCTCAAAGTCCTTGGTGAACTAAGGCTGAACTCTGGGATCGGGGGCTAAACTGCTTTGCTTCTGTCCCAGGGTAATACAAAATGCAAAGCAGATTAGTGTGGGCTAGGAAAAGGTGAAGTGCAGGGGGTTGGGGGAGGTACTTATTTTCCCCACCTCAAAGTCCTTCATGGGAGGACAGAGTTCAATGTGCTTACACTGTTCAAGGCCAGGTTGGAGGGGCTTGGAGCAGCTGCTCCAGTGGAAAGTGTCCCTGCCTATGGCAGGGGGTTGGAACTGGATGAGCTTTAAGGTCCCTTCCAACCCAAACCATTCTATGAAAGCTTAAAATGTGCTGTGGGGCCGTGTGCTGCTCCTGGAGGCATCCTTTCTAACTGCGGCTGGGACAAGAGTTGCTCCTCCTTTGCTGGCTGGCAAGGTCTTGGAGCAGTGTAGAAATGATTGACACATCTAACACATGGTAGAGTTTTGTCTTTTATTTAGATGAGTCTCTTCCTCTCCTCCTGTTGTGCAGGTAACTAGGATTTCTACCTCAACCCAATGTGACCTATGCAAGGACAACGTGGACCAACTTCACTCGGCTTCCACTGAAAGGTGCTCACCTGGCCTGTGCAGGGGTTTCTACTCTCTTACTACTGGACAAAATAAAACCATAAAAAGACCTAAACGACAGAAAAAAGATTTACTGTGAATCTGAGTTCAAAAAAAACAAAAAAAAAGACAAAAAAAAGGCAAAAGAAATGCTTAAAGCTCCAGTTTGTATTGTTGATAGTTTAGATAAAGGTATTTATCTTTTTTTTAAAGTGAAAACAATTTTGACTTATTTTATTCCACCTAGAATCATAAACACAACTTATTATTAAATTTTCTGATGAATAAAGGACTGGCACACCAGCAGAGATGTAAAGAGCCTCCTCTCGGTGCTATTTCATCCGTCAGAACTGTGCCTCTAGTTTGAATCCTTGGTGCTGAATTTGGAGGGTTGAGCAATGCCAAACCCAGTTCTCAGAAGGGTCTGCAGTTTATTTATTCACCTTCCTCTGTTCATATGCCGAAAGCCATCTGGTTTGCAGCAGTGGGAGCTACAGAGAAAGGCAGGCTTCTAACTAAAGCTGCGTTTTAACTGGAGTTCTGTTAACTGGGGGGGGTTTAACTGTGTTCATTACCAACCAGAACTCGGGCTCCCCTCTGGGGTGGCAGCTAAGAGTCCTTGGGTGGCCCAGGTGAGCTCCACCAGCTCAGGCACCTTTGAAAGGAGAAATCCCAAGTCCTGCCCCATTCAAACTACTTCACTGGGCCATTTGCCATTGCTGGTGGCACTCAAGTCACTGTGAATTTTGGTAGCTAGTCTGGTACCTTGTTTTGGGATGTCATTGGCATATGAACAGGGTGTGTGATCACTGGTATTGGTCAGGCCCTTGCTACAACGTTGGGAAGACTGAACATAGGGCTTCTGTCCTGGTGCAGGTAGCAGATTTTCTCAGCTTGCTGGTTTTTGTTCCAAGTACAATGTATTTTGTTAATAGGGTTTTGATACTTGAGTCAGAAATGGATCAGCCGTGTACATTGATGGACAAAGTGCATTTTGCTTTTGTATTTCCTTGCTTTTAAGTAGGTCTAAGTGGTAGTTCACAAAAACACCCCGATCTCGCCTATGTGCTGCCACACCATCCGACTGGTGCAGTTCTTGTATTGTGACTTGGTGTTCTGTGTACAGAAAGGGCTGCTCCGAGCAGCAGCTGTATTTTATAGAGATGTGATGAGAAAAATATAAATTTCATATACTTTAATTTCATTTATTTTTAGATTGTACAATGCACAGTAAACTTGTAAAAACTTATTTATTCGAGTGCACAAAGGGAGGAGGAGGATGATCCATTCAGTAGAGATCACACTGGGCTGTGGTTCAGACTGGACCAGGTACCACTAAAGGAAACTACAGTCAAAGAAGGGGAATTGCAACAGCAAAATGATGTTTAGGCTTTGAGGACCATCTTCTTGCCAGGCCTGTGCTCTGAGGGGTCACAGCATCCCATGGTCACAAAGAACATGTTCATAGCTGCTTAACTCCTGCCTCAGGTTTGAAGTCAGCACAAGACCTCTGCCCTGCACGCTCCCTTGTGTGCTCGCTCCTGCTGCCTGGCTCCATGCGGAACGGCTGCTGGCATATTCCAGAGTGGTCCTTGAACTCTACAAGCTCCTATAGATTTCAGTGAGGCCCTTTCCTCTGTACCTCATCCCTGGCAATCTTAGTGGAGATCTAGGACAAAGTGCAGTTCTTCTGGTGATTCCCAAGTGTGTCTTCCATGGGAAGCCTTTGTGCGTGGAAATTGTTGCTCTGAGTGCGCCGCCTTGCTCGCTGGAATGGGAAGGGATGGATAGCCCGGGAAGTTAGGGACCGTTTGGAAGCGTTTTCTGCTTTGCATGTGGGAGAGGACTTGACAGCGACGTGCCCTGCTGAGTTACTAACAGTGAGATGGAAACCTGGAAAAGGGCAAAGATGCTCAGAGGGTGAGAGCTGAGAAGCATCCAGTAGCTTCTAGTAGAAGCCATACACAGTTTATGTCCTGGAATCCAGGAAGACAATGTAACCCAGATGTTTTGCAGCTGGGAGTTGGGCAGCTCCAGCTTCTTGCAGCTCCGTGGGTGACTGGGAGTCACAGAGCTGCCTTAGCATCCTTCCCAGCAGGCGGCAGAATGCTCAGTCTCTAAAGGCTTGAACGTGGTACGCTGTGCCTGAGCAATTGCTGGAGGGGCAACGGTGTTATTTCTGTCTCCCCCCTATCATTTATATCCCTGCTGAGAAAGATGAGGGCACCCAAGCTTTTAATTGCTGCTTTTCAGATCCTTTTCTGCAAAGGGACCAAGATTTGGCATTCCTTGGACCTTTCATGCTCCCCTTCAGCTTTGCCCTGAGCTTCACAGTAATTGAGCAGTTGGTGTCTGGGGAGCAGGATGGAGCTGTCAGGCCTGGTTACACCTGGCACTAATTGCATTGTGTGGCAGCTACGGTCTAAATCCTTGTAATAATCCCCACCAGGATGTGCTTCCAGGAAGGTGCCCCATGGGATAACGCTTGTGGGGAGCAGTGCTTAGATGGGAACCAGGCGAGTGCAGGTTCTGGGACCGGTGTCTTAGGGTTGTGTTATCCAAGAGATGCTGCCAAGGGATTTGTGGTGTTCCACACTCCCCGATCTTCTCTTGCTTTGCCATAATCCTGGCCAGGTTCAACCCGTTTCCCCTCTGTCTGCAAAAGGGGAGAGCATTCATCAGGGCTGCTGAAAGAAGAGCTTTGAGCTGGTGCGGTCTGATCCAGATGGCTACAAGAGTGAGACCCTCCTGACCCTCCTGTAGGAATGCTGTGCCCGAACTCTGGACCCTGTTTCCAATAATGGGAGATCCTTGCGAGAAGTCAAAGCCGAGCAGCCAGTTCCAAAAGGGAATTCCTCCTGTCTGGGTCCTCTTGTCCCATGGCTGTCGCACAGAACCCTTCTCCTCCGTGCCGCTGCTGCCAGGGATGTGTCAGGAAGCTCCAACACAGCTCGGAGCACGTGCGTTGCCAAGAGGGAAGAAGGAACTTCCTGAGCCCTGTGCTGAGCGAAGCCTGCTCCCGCTGCTGCCTGGCAGGAGCCAGCCCTGCTCTTGGCTGGGGATTCACTGCCTCTGCTTTGGGCTCAGTCCACCGGGATCCACCAGGCTGGGAGGCTCCAAAGGCACCAGGTCTCAATGTGCTCTTTGCTGTGCATTCATCATTCCTCCATTGGCCGTGAGATGAGGGGCACCAGCAGTCCCATTGCTCTGCTTTTAATGTAGAGGAGGGAGAAGGTGGGAAGATGCTACTGGAGGACATGAAGGAAGGGGGAGATGCCAGCATCAGGGAATGCAGCACATCCTGGATGTGCGTGGCACCATCTCCAGCTGGTTTCTTCCAATGGCAGGGACTTGTGTCTGCTTGATCAGAGAAACAGAGAAATACCTTGTGCTTCCATCTCATTTCCTTCCTTCCTAATGGCAACAACCGCTTTGTCTTCTGGTGCCCTGTTTGTGCTCAGCCTGCTGCTGGCTGCGCTTGGGCTGAAGCTGAACTCCCGGCTGCCAGCACTGGCTGATGGGCTGTGCTTATGGGGATGCAGGTGAGCTGGTAGGGACTGAACCTGTGGTTGCACCTACGGCTGCAGACGCACCAGGCGGGGAGGCTGCATCACTTGAACGTAACAGAGCCACCGGTCACTGGTGCTGTGAGTCAGGAGCTGTCAAATCTCCAGGGCTGAGGCTCACCCAGCCCAGTTAATGTCACTGTTGAGTCCCATTCTTCTTTCTTTAGCCCAACTTGTACTTGAGCAGGTAACTTCCCTGCTGGAGATCTGCCCAGCAGGTTTCAGGCTCGGTGAGCTCTTCCTTTGCATCCGAATCACATCTCAATGCTTCAGTATCCCTTGGCCATGGGGCCGGGTGTGTGTAGGTGCCTTCAAGAGTTTCCTGCTGAGAGGTTCGGTGCCACTTCTTCAACCTCCTCCTTTCAGGGACTGGGTGAGGTGGCCTTTAAAGGTCCCTTCCAACCCAACCTCCTCGGATTCTCTTGTATCCGCACTGGTCGCTGGGTTCGGGGGCCAGGGACGGGCAGCTCGGGGTCACCCCCAGGGACCAGCATGGTTTGATTCTATGGGGATTTTGTATCCAGAAAGCAGCCTCTGTTCCCTGGACCTGTTCTGGTTTCCACTTGGGAGAGCCCTGAGAGAGGAGCGGCTGCGGAGCAGGGGGAGCATCCGCGGGTGTGGAGCTGGCATCTGCCATGGGATAGGTGATGTGTTTGGTGGGATGCAGTGGCTGGGCTGCAGCTCATCTCCACACTGTCACCTGTGGGGACACTGGCACAAGGCCCTGGGCTGCCAATGGTGACTCCCCTGCAGACCCAGACCCCTCCATGGTCCTGCCTTCCTCGGCCGGTCTGGAGCTGGTGCTGAGCCCCTCCAGGTACGGTACCAAAGGTGCTTCCCCCACCCGGGGTCACTGTCCCTTCCCATGGCAGAAGATGCTCCTTAGGACTGATGGGATGGGAGGAGGCTTTGGTGGTACAACCCCTTCCTGTACTGAAGTTAGTCTTTTAGTACAGGGTTTGGAAACCTGAACGTTATGGGTGTGCTTATTTCTTGGAGGGAGTTACCCCAACCCACCCAGCTCTTGACAGATTCCTTGCTTTGCCTGAGCCAAAAGCACAAAGAGGATTAAGTGGTGGGAGCTCCACGTAAATGATTCCTTTGGGGAAGGGGTGGATGTTGTAGTGGACTGCAAACCAACCAGAACGTGCTTGAAAGTGATGGTTTGGGGAGAAGAAATGATTCAGTGTTCCAGTGTTTTTGTGAACTATCCTTGCAGCACTGAGGGGACATCCCAGGAAGGGCTTGGGAAGCTCAGATCAGTGCTCCCGGGAGGAGTTTTCCACTTTTTTATGGCTGTTCCAGAGGTTTTGTCCTCCTTTTGTTTTGCTCCATAGCTTGCATGTCAGGTTCTCACTGAACGATGGATTGCCACTTGTAAAGGCGGTCTTGTGCCATGTTTTATTTCTCCTTATGCATTATAAATATAGAAGTAGCTTTTAAACTGAGTATTGCAAGAAAAGATGGGAACTTCAGGGTTGAAACCTACGACACAAAGGGAAACATTTCAGCAGTGCTTTTGCTCGTTTTCACCCCGTTTCTGACGTTTTCCGTGGTTAAAACCAAAATCCCATCTCAAACAGCCGAGGTTTGGGATGCGAACCCTGAAGTTCTTATGCTTGGGACCCCTTGGTTTGCTCGAGGCGCTCGTGTTGCCGGTGCAGCCCCATCCCTGTGGGAGGTTTTGGTTGTGGGGCTGAGGAGGAGGAAGGGGCTGAGCCATCCTTTTGGTCTCAGATGAAACCCCAACTGTTTAGGTCTCTGTTGTACTTCATGGGGGCAGGAGGGAGAGCCTGCCCATGCTGAGTGGGCCCTGGATAGGGAATGCAGGAGATGAGGAGGTTGCTGTTGCTCAGGAATTGATTCGTAAACTTTTAACTACTAATGAAATCCATTGTGCAGTGGATTTTTTAACACCCCCCCCCCCCCGTTTTCTTAGGGCAGTGATAATGGGATGTTTCCTAGGGAATAGGAATTAGTTTATATAATTTTAGTCTATTAAATTGAATTATTTAAAGTTCAAACTTCCCCTAATTTATCTTTTTGTTGTTGTTGTTTTGTTTTCTCCTGCTCCGTTGTCCCATCGTTCCTTTCATTCTTCCATAGAACTAGAATAAATTCTTCTGCTGTGTATATATGTATGTATAATATATATATTTCCACCCTGCCTTTCTAATTCTCCCCAATGTAAGAGTTAGGGGTTTTTTTCTTTGCTCCCCTCCCTCCACTTAATTTCTTGTGTCTTTACCTTGATTTGTAATTGAAACGATGCTTTGAAGTTTGGTCTTTATATTAAAGTGTCTGTATTTTAATACACCGTTGTTGTGGCGTTTCACTGCTTCAGCAGGGCCGGTGCCAGCACCAGCAAGGAAATGGGGGCTCTGGATGTGGCTTTATCTGGGGGCAGCAGCTGTGTCCCCCCCACATCCTGACTTAGTGCCTTTAGCTCTGGGAAGCTGGGGACAGCCCAGCTCATGGGGTTTAGCGTCCTGGTGCGCTTCTCCACTCGTGTAAGGAAATGGATGTGTTCAGATGCTGTTCAAAAGGCTGGAGCCTTAAAATGAGCCCCATTGCACCCAGTGCTCATGCAGCTCCTGGCCTCAGGTGGGGTTTTTGGGGCCATGCATCAAATCCAACCCTTCCCAGCAGTGCCAAGGCCACCCCTAACCCATGGTACTGAGGCGTCGTCTCCATGGTGTGTGCACACTTGAAGGGATGGTGCCTGCAGCCCTGCCCTGGGCAGCCTGTTCCAATGCCCCCTAGGCACAGAGCTCGCTCCAGGCCCCCATCCCCAGGGAAGGTTTTGGTTTCTCAGACAACCACCAAGATTACAAGTGTTTATTGGAAATGTGGCTGTACAACAGATAAATGGCTTCAGGACACCATCGGGAGCCTGTACACAGCACTGACAATACAAAAGCACAGTGACCAGAGGAGGAAAAACGACCAAGTGTCCATAAATCACAAGCAGTCGACGTGGATCTCGTGTCTTGGCAGCATCATCCTCCTGAAAGCTCACCCAGTGTCCTACGTGAGGCTGGAAGATGATCCAAGTTACTTATCGGGCTGGCCATGGGCCCATGGAAGGCTTCACAGCATTTGTCTTACATTCAGGTCAGAAATGTCATTAACCTCTTAAATGGGGGTGGGATTCTCTCCTGCCCCCCCAACTGTTCCCATAACATAAAATGCCCATTTTTAGGTACAGTGAAGGTGAAAGGAGCTGAAAGGCACAAGGTTGAGAAGGGGCTGGTCCTGAGGGCAGCAGGGTATGAGCTGCTGCTGCTGCGCCGCCCGCTTGCTGGCTGGAAATGATTGAATGGGGCAGAATTCCCAGGGTTTATGTATGGATTGACTTTGTGCATTGATGAATTCATGGATCCTGAACCCAGGGGGGCTCAGTTTGGGTTTCTGCCCCTAAAGCAGTGCTGCAGCAGCGTTCCTGGCTGGCAAACCAATGCTGAAGCTGGAGCTGCATCCACCCATCCGTCCTCACAAGTGACCAGACCAGGTTCTGTCACAGTAAAGCTGCTGCGCACCCACCAGCATGCCAGGAACATGCCCCTGCACTGAGGTAAAGCAGAGGAGGCTCGTGAGGATTAAATTGCACTTTAAAAGTCAGCTGAGGACACCAATTCCCTAAAGCACAAGCTTTGTGTTCCTGCCTTTAATCCCTCACTGCTGCTTCCACTGGAGATGCCATCTGTCTTCAAAACCGCCCTGGGTTCTGCTTCCACCTCATCATGCCCTCAGCTTATTGTGCAGGCCAGCTGCCCCTCGGCTTGTTTTGGCAATGTCTGGAGCGAGCACCTGGAATGATTGAAAGGAAAGGGAGTATCTGGGGAGGGAAAGGAAAAACCTTGGCTTTGAGACTGAATCTAAAGCATCAGTGACATCTGCCACTCTCCTGGTGCCCAGCAGCGCGAGATGAGGGCAGGCCAGGTCACTGAGGCTTGCAATACAGGCTCTTGTTTCAGCATCAATTCCCAGCCAGAGGAAGACTCAGAACTTCCCTTCCAGCCCAGCTCACAGCACAAGGCTGCCCCTGGCTTACACTGTGCTGGTTGCTGCAGCAGTGCTCCTGCTACGCAGCTGAACCCCAAAGTTCATCTCGTGCTGCATCTGCCCTAGTCCCTTCTGCCATCAAGGGCCCGACAATGGCACCTGGGAGCTTCCCAGGGGCTTCCTGGAGGCTTTTCCTGATCTGGTTCCAGGGCAGCTGCTGCCAACTGCATCCTCTGCTGCTGTGGGCATCAGGAACCTGGGTCTCCTGCAGCCCCAGGACTCGGGTCCTTCCACCCCTCATCCCTGGGCAGTTTTCCTTTGCGCAGCCAGAGCCAGGCTGAAGGTGCAGAGCCTCGAGGACGGATGGTCCCTGGCACCACCTCACTGTAGAGCCCCAGGGATGGCAGCGCCTGTTCCCTGGCAGCTCATCATGACTGTGGCACAGTGTCCTGCTCTTCCAGTGTCCCAGTCTTCGGATGCTCACAGAGGGGACAAATGCTGCAGCAACTGCTCAGCTCTCACATGCTCCCCAAGATTAACTTCTGCAGGGCCTGAAGCCACAACCTCCAGCCAAAGTGGAGCAGTTCCCATCTTTCCAAACCTCCACCTGGCTTCCTTCCTGCACCCCTCCATGGGTCTCAGCCTGCTCTCTGCTCCCTGTGCTTTCAGCTTTGCTTTCAAATGCTCTGCTCCTCCAGCCTCTAGGAACTGAACCAACCTGCCCAGAGGAGGAAGAAAGAAGAAAACCACTCCAGAGGCTGGAGCTGGTGGCTGCCTTGACACAGGGGATGTCACCCCCCTGTCACCTGCAGCTGAGCTCTCCTGTTGGTAGTGGAAGGCTTCCAGCTCCTCCGGACCACCAGGCTTGGTGAGCATGGAATGGCTTCTCAATGAGAAGGAGTGGATGGGACAGGGTTAACCCTGCAAGCACAGAAATGCCATCAGGTGGAGCATCCTCTGCCAGCAGGGGCTGAACAACCCCTGGAGTCTGCAGGAAGATCCCGAGCCAGAAAAGCTGAGTAGTTCCCTGCAGGAGAAGGAGGGGAGGAAGAGGAGGGCTGGAGCTGGCTCAGGGCCTGTCCCAGCAGCAGAGAACAGCGGGTGCTGCAGCTCTGCTCTCATGCCACCAGTGCAGCCTGGCTGCCTCCAGAGCTGGGCTAAGTGGGAATGTGCAAAGAATTCCGTGTTAAAAAATCATACAAAATGGTGTGGCCAATAAATTAGGAAGTCCCTTGGTCACTGCTGCAGGGAAACTGCTGCTGCTGTCCCCAGGGCAGCTCCAGAGAGGGGATTACTGCCTGCGTGCTCCCAGCTGGAAGCGGGCTTCCTCCGAGATCCCATACTGCTCCAGGGGGTCCTGCAGCAAGAGCAGAGGGAAGGCACCAGTGAGACACAGACAAGGGGGAAGGCCAGGACGATTCCTCAGCCATTCTGCAGGGCTGGATGCTCCCCAGCCCAGCCCTGGCTGCTGTTTCTGGTGCAGAAAGCCAGGCAGCCCCTGGGGAGGACACAAGGGAACAACCATGCATGGCTCAAGGCCACGCTGGTGCAGGAGCACACAGGTGAGCTGCAGCCACCCCCATCACCTCGAGCAGGGATGCTCCGAGGAGCCTGGCAGGGGTGTGAGAGCATCTTGACCCACGTGTGCTGGGACTCCCATCAGTTCAGAGGCAGCTCTGGCCAGACTGGGTCAGCTACAAACCTTGGGCCCCTCCACCACTGGAAGAGGGACAGAGCTGGGCACAACGCAGGCTGCTGAGCAGGGCAAGACTCAGGTCTGGCTGTTGGGATCACGGCTTCAGGCTCTGGCTTACTACAGGATCTCTTTCATACCCATGGCAGCAAAGAGCCCTGTGCAGGATATCCAACAGCAGCCACTGCCGGCCCTGCACCAGTCCAAACCCATCATCATCGCTGACAAGCCAACTCCCAGGGACTCACTCACCTTCCCTGTCATTTTCTGGATCTCATTCCGGTAGAAGATCAAGCTCCTCCTCATGAACTCATAGCTGTAAGACAGGAACAGACCATGGGCAGGCTGAGCAGGACAGGATGTGAAGTTTCAGCTGCTATTTAGAGCCAGAGGGAAGCTGGCTTGGGAGGAGACAACCACTTTTCCTCCCTGGGTTCACCACAAGCCCATCCCAGAAAGCAAACAGCCCAGAGCACACAAGGCAGCCCTGGCACTGGTGGCTCAGCCTACCTGGCTCGCTTGAGTGCCTCAATCCACTCCTGACACTGCTCCTCACTGTCACATTCGAAGCAGTATTTCCTCTCGGGCTCCTCAATGAAACCTGCCAGAGACAAGGAAAAGGTTTTAGGGAGGTCCTGGCAGTGCTGCCTGTGCCCCACTGTGCTCTCACAGCAATAGCAAGGCCACCGTTCACATCTCTGTTCAACCAAGATGATCTGTGACCGAGTTGGTAGCACAGGCCTCTGGCCCCTCTCCCTTACCCTGTGTGGCTCCTGGCTGGTCCTGAGCCTCTGCCAGCAGCCAAAGACTTGGGAGAGGAAAGAACAAGTTCTTCCACTGAGAGCAGCAGCTCAGAACTGAACCAGACCAACATGGCCAGAGCTGACTGCAGCTCCGAGCCTCCTTGCAAACGCTCCCCACAGCTTGAACGATCCAAGTGGAAAATGGCCCCAAGGAAGCAATTGTGATCTATGCAGAGGGCAGCTATCCGAGACGTTAAATGTACTCAGAGAAGGCACTGACCTGTTTTTGCTTGAGGCTTTTGGGAATTTGGTACTAAGCACAGCAAAAGCAAGTCCCTGTGCAACTCCTGTTCTTCACCAAGACAGAATCAGGGCATCTAATTAATGACATTGTCCTCAGAGCTCTGCTCTTTAGTACACAGTCCACAGAGATCCAGGCTGCTGCTGGGAAATAACTGGGTCAGACTGCACCAGACCCCTTAGGGCTGCCATGCAGGGACACAACCTGACCCCAACTGCACTCGATTCCTTTTCCAGGACCCCTCATTCACCAGTTCCCAACAAACCTAAGGAACTTCGGAGCTGGTGCTTAGAGAAATCAGCCTGTTCAGGCTGCTCGAGGGTGCTCTGCAGACAGCAAGAACACCACCTCTCCCAGGAGAAAGGGGAGACAAGGCTCTGCACAGAGAAGCAGCTGTGCCTGACAACCAGGCCAAAAGATATGGGGATGGCCTTGGAGAAACATCCTGTTATTTCTGCCACATACCTCTCACACAGTGATTAGCTGTTGGATGAAAGACTGCTCACAAAGGACGACACACTACGGGCCAGCTGGAGCCATGGCTATCAACACAAGGACAAACAGCGTGATGGGAGGACTGGTGCTAGATTAGCCCGGCAGATGGTTTAGCTGAGGCTGACTTTTGTTTTGATGAATGCAGTAGCACAGAAGCAGCAATCTGTCA
The DNA here is from genome assembly GCF_012275295.1 of Melopsittacus undulatus. Classification (NCBI taxonomy): domain Eukaryota; kingdom Metazoa; phylum Chordata; class Aves; order Psittaciformes; family Psittaculidae; genus Melopsittacus; species Melopsittacus undulatus. The sequence continues at coordinate 4,042,436 of NC_047545.1, forward strand.
GCACCCCCTCCTAGAGAAGGACTTCCACGAGCCATGGTCTGGTTTGTTCCTGCTTCTCTCCCCACAAGCAGCTGCGCAAGTCACTCAGCCAGCAACAAAACACTAACAGGGGATGGCAATGCCAGAGTAGTAACTGGCAGCTGAGGAGGAGGAGAAGGGCTGAGGGGCACTGAGGAGGAGGAAAAGGCTGAGGAGCACTGGCCCTACTGTCACCACAGAAAGAGAGGGAAAAGCAGGAGCTAAGCAGCAAAACCTTTCCTTTTACATAGCACTATTGCCATAAAGGAAACACAAAGGAGATGCAGAGACAGAACTCACTGATTGAGAAGACGTTCTCCTCCTCTTTGGTGATCCTGCAGTGCTCCAGCAGCAGAGCTCCAATAGGCTGGAAAAGACCCGGAGAAAAGGATTAAGCCAAGCTGTCCACCAGCACAACCAGTGGTCTGAACCCCCAGTCTGCCGAGGGCCATTTAAGTGAGTTTCATCACCTGATGCTACTCTTAAAGTAATTCACTCCAATGACATGGATGTTCCATGTTTTTTAATGAACCTTTTGGTGTCTGCAGTCATGCTTCACTGTGCTAACCCTACCTGGAACACTTTGTGTACATTACTGAGGTATTGTAACGTCTCTGCTTGCTCACATCCAACCCTGGCTTAGCATTGTTTCTGTGATGTGAGGACCCTGAAGATTTATTTCCTTGCTCAGTAAATCAAACAAAGATTAAATACTTAACATGACACAGAACAACTCACACTGTACTTGGTACAGCAGTCCTGGAGCCTTGCAGGGGGTTAAGAACAGTGCGTGATGAACTAGAACAGCTCAGGATAAACAGACAAAGGGTAGGTGCTATTTGCTCGCTGGTGCATGGAGCAAGGACATGGGAACCAAAGGGGGATAAAAGCCACAAAGGCAACCCACAACAAGCAGATTCTTTTGTCCAAGCTAAACAAACTGTGAGAGGCAAACAGGTCCTGATAGACCAAGCCTAAAACCACCACTAGAAGCTTTCCAGCTCCTGCCTGTAGCACCAGCATGCACACAGCACTCTTCTTCACACACATTACAGCACTTTTACATTCACTTTCCAACAAAATAATCTTTAGCAACAGTTATCAAGGGATTCCCTAAAAATCACCAGATCTCAGCAGTGGCAAAGCTGCAAACAGAACCCAAAGGTCACATCCCTCAGTTCTATTTTTTATTGGACCCAAGCAGGGCTTCTGCATGCCCAGAGGCCCAATGGTGCCAGGGTACGGCCACCAGAGCATCCCAGTAACAGTGAGCATTGTGTCCATGTAGAATTCCTGATACAGGAAGACAAAACAGTGTTAATGCTTTCCCCAGGAGAGCAAACTCTCAGCCTCCCCTCACAGTGTGGCATGATAGGGCACAGTCCTACAGACACACATCACAAACTCCACCTTAGGCAGCTCTGGGGAAACAGGTATGTTTAACAGCTTCATTTCCAGCACCTGGGAGCGCTGCTCCTCACCCCTACGAGTTCTCACTGAGTTGATGGAAGAGGAAACGTGGCTGCTGTGTCCTGGCTCTGGCAGCCTCTTATTGCACCATTGCTCAAAACCCATGCAATCAATTCACAGAGAAAGAAGAGAGAGGGAGGAGCTTTTATAGGACAGATTAAGATTACTTATAAGGAGGAAGCTCTTTACAGGGTGCCCAGAGGAGCTGTGGCTGCCCCATCCCTGGCAGTGCTCAAGGCCAGGTTGGACACAGGGGCTTGGAGCAGCTGCTCCAGTGGAAGGGGTCCCTGCCCGGGGCAGAGGTTGGAGCTGGAGGAGATTTAAGGTCCCTTCCACCCCAAATGGGACTGTATGGAGACAAACGAGCCCACAGCAGATCCCTACCTCCGCTTCGTCCGTCCGGAAGTAGAAGAGAAAGTTGACAACGAGCTTGACGAGGCGTTTCTTTAACACTGCAACGAACACCAGGGCTGAGAGGGGCAGAAGGGGCGAGCGCTCCCCCCGATGGGGCAGAGGGAGCCCCTTCCATCCCTACAAGGCTCCGAGCCCACCAAACCCATGGGGAAGCCCCGCTCCAGTGCAGACCATTGCTCAACACCCCCCGCAGGGTGACAGGCACAGCACCCCTCACTGCCCGGCACAGGATGCAGCCCCCGGCCTGGGGCTGGCATAGGACACAGTCCTCGGTCTCCAAGGAGCGCCCAGGCCACAAGGAGCGAGTGTCACCGCTGCACGCAAGGAAATCCATTGGGATACTCCATGGAAGAGCCCCTCTTCCTCCCCCCCCGCCCCATCAACCGCACACCCCAATCCCACCTCCGGTACCCCCGGTGCGTGCTCCGTGTCCCTCCCGATCCCTCAGCCCCCTCTCACCGCTGCCCTTCTTGGGCACCCGCATCAGGACCTCGGCCGCCTTCTCTGCGGGCTGCCGGGCCAGGGACAGCAGCTCCCGTTCGTTGTACCTCATGGCGAGCGCTCCATGGCCGCCCCGGAGCCGCTCCGCCCGCCCCGGAACCGATCGGCGGCGGAAGCGGAGCGGGCACCGCGCATGCGTGGAGAGGGAGCGGGAGCGGCGAGAGCCGGTGCGGGCCTGAGGAGCATGAAGGCAATGGGGGGGGGGTTGGGGGTCAGGGAGGGGTGTTGGGGGCCGGCTTTGGGTGTCAATGAGGGGTGTTGGGGGGGTTGAGCCCTTGTTGAGGTGCTGGGGGGCGGCTTTGGGTGTCAATGAGGGGTGTTGGGGGGGTTGAGCCCTTGTTGAGGTGCTGGGGGGGGCTTTGGGTGTCAGTGAGGGGTGTTGGGGGGCTTTGAGCCCTTGTTGAGGTGTTGCGGGGTGCTCGGGGGGGCTTTGGTGTCAGTGGGGGGTGTTGGGGGGCTTTGAGCCCTTGCTGAGGTGTGGGGGGCTTTGAGCCCTTGCTGAGGTGTGTGGGGCTTTGGCCTAGTGAGGTTGGGGGGTTTGTTTGGGGTCTGAGACCTTTGCTGAGGGCCTGAGGGGTGTTTGAGAGGGGTTGACCCTTGCTGGGGGTGTTCAGGGGGGACTCTGACACCTGCCGAGGGGCCGGGGGTCTCTGCTGCCCCTGCAAGGGGGGTTGGAGGATCATCTGTGAGGGGAGGGACGTGGCAGGGGGTTCTGGGGCCCCATGGAGGCACTGGGGACAGTGCGCAGAGGGCCTGGCCTTGCTGGGCAGTGGGGAGGGGGGTTTGGAGGCCTTGGGGCTGTGCAAGGGTGGCTCTGGGGCCTGGGGGGTGGTGGGGCAGCTTTGAACCTATGGAGATGGCTTTGGCCTTAGCACCCTCCCAGGGAAGAGCTTCTGCCTGAGAGCTCAGCTCAGTCTCCGCTCTGTCAGATTAAAGCCATTCCTCCTTGTCCTGTTACCATTTACCCTTGTCCAAAGCCCCTCTTCAGCTTTCTTGTGTGCCCCCTTTAATATTTAACCCATATTACATTGTTATTCTGGATCATTTTACTTCCCTCCTTACTGAGCCAGTGGTACAAGACCCGCTGTGGTTAACACTGCATCAAGTGATGAGTGCTCAGCTCCCATCCTTGCTGATGGGTCTGAATAGTGGGGGGACCTTCAGGTTGAGAAAAGCATTAGTTATCACTCACATTGCTTTTCCTCATCTTTCCAGACTTTCTCCATAAGTAGCTGAAGCACAAAAGGTTCCCATCATGGATTTTCAACATCGTCCTGGAGGCAAAACGGGCAGCGGAGGCGTAGCCTCTGCCTCAGAAAGTAACCGGGACCGAAGGGAAAGGCTCCGGCAGCTGGCTTTGGAAACCATCGACATCAACAAGGTGAGCCTTGGTCTCTGTGTGTGCAGGAGAGAAAAGAGACGGGGCTCCTGTCCTGCAGGAATGACCTATCCAGCTCTGTGGAAACATTTAGGGCTTTGCCTGAGTGAAATAGCTTGGAGGGTAGGAGATTTAGTGGAGGGTTGTGGCTTGGAATGAAGTATTTCTGTTTCTGGTAATGTGGGAGTTGAATGAGGAGCACTTGTGATGGGGCTGATCACAGAGGGGCCAGCACTTTGTGTTCAGGCTGCTGGTACTCTAAGATGTTCAGCCTTCTCAGGACTGGTTGGTATTTTGCCGTTTCCTGCCTGCAGTTGGGTATGCTGTCACCAGTTAAGAACTGTGTTTTCATAGTCCCAAAGCAGTATTGTGGTGGTAATTTAAATCCATGAATCCAGTTCTTCCAGTGCAGAAAAAGGTTGTCAATATTTTGGTTATCCTCTTGTTTTGCCATGTATTTTGCTTGTAACTTTTGAACAATTCTCTTCTTAGGACCCTTATTTTATGAAAAATCACTTGGGCTCTTATGAATGCAAGCTCTGCCTGACGCTGCACAACAATGAGGTGAGCTGAGAGGCTGCCTGGCTGTGTCTTGGCAGCAGGGACTTCAGGATAATACAGCTTCAGGTGCAAGAACCTGGGATGTGCCTGATGGCTGAGTGCTGAGGAGATGCCGGGGGGTGGTGGCTTGTTTGTGCTAAGCCTGAGTGTTCATGACAGTTCAGCAGTTGAGAGCAATCTCATTTTTGAGTTAAGATTCCTTCTCTGCTAAGGATTAAAATACCCTTGTCAATGTGTGATGCTGTCTCTCCTCTGTGACAAGTATCTCTCAGTGTAGGATGTGCTTTCATTTAACTTTCTTATTCCTTGCTTTTTATTGCAGGGAAGTTACTTAGCCCATACCCAGGGGAAGAAGCATCAGACCAATCTGTAAGTTGTTCTCCCCTGTAGCTTTATTCCCCATTACTGAAGCACTTTAAAACTTAAGATCTTCACCTCCATTATCCAGTAGCACACTGTGGCTGAATGTTCTTTCACTGTGCTTGTTTCCTAGGGAACAGCCTGGCATTAGCCAGGGGGGACAGCCTAGATCTGCTCCAAAACATGACAAGCTCCATTTTGAGCTCAAGTTCAAAGCCAGTTGTGGGATTTCTGAAGGAAGGGGGAGAAAGAGTTTTAAAGGCAAATTATCTGAGTCTGGTTAGAAGGATCTGGTTTTGTGAATACAGGCTGGGAGAAGTTTGTAAGCTTTATTTGAAGAAATTCAAAGTTTGCTTTGGTTTGGATGAGTAGCTTGTGTGGTTTTCTTTTATGTTTCAAGAAGTCTTCTCAAATCCAAGGTCAGCTTGGGGAAGATAAAATAGATGAGATGACAGCCTTTAGGCAGGGGGGGCATGGGTGCAAGTGGCCTGTAGTGGTGCATGTGGAAGAGAAATAGCAGGTTTTCCTGGCATGCTTTCTGTGAAGCACTGAATCTTCCACAGGAAAGGGTTCAAGCTGCTCCTAGTGCATCCTTTAGAAACAAGTGGGGCTAACCTTTTCAATTTGGCATGTGTCAAATCACTCTGCAGGGCCCGCCGAGCTGCCAAGGAGGCCAAGGAGGCCCCTGCCCAGCCTGCACCAGAAAAGGTCAAAGTGGAAGTGAAGAAATTTGTGAAAATTGGAAGACCAGGCTATAAAGGTTTGTTGGGGGGGGGTGTCTGTTGTGACAGGCACCCAATGTCTGCTCGAGCTGATGAAGTGCACTGCTGGGGATGTGAATTATTCATTAGTGTTCTGAGCAGTTCTGGCTATGAATAAGATATGGGCTTATCTCCTGATGTCTATTGTTGAAATTGCCATGGAACATCTCTGCATTGCTGACAGTTGAGTGAGAACCATTTTAATAATAGATTGGTATGTCTCAGTCAGCTCTTAGTAGAAATCATGCAGCAGATAATGATGTTTCAATCTCTCTTCTCGTTTTACTGTGCTGTACTATCATTCAGTAATGCTCATAAATCACTCTTTGCATGTATAGCTCAGGTGTTTTCTCTGAACTCCTCATTGTTTTGGTTTGGCCTTCAGTGCAAAACTTGGCTTCTTTACCTCCCAGCTTTGTTGTGCAGTGCACAGTGTTTGCCCTTCAGCAGCTGAATTTCAGTAGGGATCCTTAGTAGAATCACAGAATCATGAAGGTTGGAAATGACCATTAACCTAACACAGCCGGTGCCACCACTAAACCATGTGCCTAAGTACCACATCTACACGTCTTTTAAACACCTCCAGCGACAGTGATGCCACCTCTTCCCTGGGCAGTTTGTTCCAGTGCTTGACATCCCTTTCAGTGAAGAAAGTGTTCCCGATATCCAGTCTAAACTTTCCCTGGCACAGCTTAAGGTCATTTCCTTTTGTCCTATCATTTGTTACCTGGGAGAAATGACCAACCCCACCTCACTACAACCCCCTTTCAGGTAGTTGTAGGGAGTGAGATGGTCTCCCCCTGAGTCTCCTTTTCTCCAGGCTGAACAAACCCAGTTCCCTTAGCCATTCCTCATCAGACTTGTGCTCCAGACACTACAGCATTGTTGGACCTGCTCCATCAGCTCAGTGTCTTTTTCTTGTGATGAGGGGCCTAAAACTGAGCACAGTAATGACTTTGGTTAAAAACAATGTAGCATTTTGTTTGATAAATGGGAGAAAAATGTTGTAATATCTTGTTGCTGAAAGCTTTGTGTGTTTCGTGGGGCAGAAATAATGTTGCTCTAACCCTGCTTTGTTCACTGAACTTTCTTCTTTTCTTTACAGTGACCAAACAGAGAGACCCAGAAACAGGCCAGCAGAGCCTTCTCTTCCAGGTAAGGGCACTGTTAAATTCTTGGTGTCAGGATTATCTGAATAAAAGTGCTGCTGAACAAGCAGTTCATGGCAAGCTTCATGAAATTACTAATGATTAAAAAACCAGGCCTTATCTGCTGATGCTCTGGTGCTGATTGTGTCAGGCAAATTCACGTTGTCACTGTCAGGCTGTTTCCTTTGGTGGCATCTGTTTGGAACCGATCTCTCAATATGCTTCACAGTTGAGGGATTTTGTTTTGTACAAAGGTGGGGCGGAAAGGGAATGTTCTGTCCTGGACATCTCCTTAATGCCGCAACAACATCCCAACAGATTGATTATCCAGAGATTGCAGAAAGTATCATGCCTCGTCACCGGTTCATGTCAGCCTATGAGCAGAGGATTGAGCCCCCTGACAGACGCTGGCAATACCTTTTGATGGCAGCAGAGCCCTATGAAACCATAGCTTTCAAGGTAAGATTTGGGATTAATTTATTGTTGGGGAAGTTCCCTTCTTATCTTTTTCAAGGCATTAATTCCCAGTGACCATTATTGTCGACTGACTTCTGTTCTAGCCTGCAGGGGGTTAATGGAATGGAGAGGGGGGTCAAGAAGACATGACTGGAAGTTATTAAACCCTACTGAGAGTTGGTGGAGGACTCTGGCACGAGAATTAGGCTGTGTGCTGAGCTCTGGGGAGCTGTTGAATTCTCAGCACGGAAAGGAGCTGCCTGGTCTTTGCTCCTCAGCCTTTGTGCAGATGTTGAGAGAGAGGTTTTTGCCAACACACTTGTCCTTGACCGATAGGGATGTAACTTAATTCTTTCCTGCCCCCGTCTCTATCTAATAACATCCGAGACTAGCACATCTCACAAAGGCCTGGAATAACTGTGCTTATCTTGCAGGCTCTGGGGCTAAAAGGGGCCATTGAGCTAAGCTGGTGGTGCTAATAGTAGGTCCTTGTTCTTTTTTGCTGCAGGTGCCAAGCAGAGAAATTGACAAAGCAGAAGGAAAGTTTTGGACTCACTGGAACAGAGAAACCAAACAGGTAACTGGAGCAGTGCAAAAAGGTTGAAGAGGGATGGCAGAGCAGCTTGGGGGGAAAGGTGATGTAGGAATAGTGTGCATCAGTTACATCTGTGCTGGCTTTGATGCTTAAATCTTCATTCCTTCTAGGCCAGGTTGAAAGGGGCTTGGAGCAACGTGCTCTAGTGGAAGGTGTCCCTGCCTGTGGCAGGGAGTGCTTTAAGGTTCCTTCCAACCCAAACTATTCTCTGATGCTATGAATGCAGCTGTGCAGTGACTCCTCCTGACAGAGGAGTCTTTGTGAGAACTGAACCAGGGAGGCAGATCCTTGGTTGCTGCCAGCAGCAGCAGAAGGGTGCGTAAACATGTAACACCGTGCCCACTGTGTGGCTACTGGCTGCAGGTCTGTGGTGAGCCTGTGTTCTGGATGTACTGATGGGAGCCAGATGCAGAGTGGGGGATACTGACCCATCATGGAGAGCTTAGTGCTGAGAACATGTTTCAGAGGAGTTAAGTGCTAGACAAGACCAGTACAAGTCAGGAATGCTGCCAGGGTAGAATAGTGACTGTGGTCTGTGCAGCTACCAAGCCAGGAGAGATGCGAGCTGTGTTCCTGGAGACAGAGGCAGCTGTCGTGTGTGGTGGCACAAAGCTGTCTTGAGGATTAATTGTTCCCTCTCCTGCCTTCCTCCTCTCCCCAGTTCTTCCTTCAATTCCACTTCAAGATGGAGAAGCCCCCAGCTCCTCCAAACCTCCCTCCAGGGCCCCCTACTGTGAAGCGGCCTCCTCCACCTCCACTGATGAACGGCTTGCCCCCGCGGCCGCCTCTGCCTGACTCCATGCCACCCCCTCCTCCAGGAGGCATGACTCTGCCTCCAATGCCTCCTTCTGGACCGGTGCCACCGCCTCCAGTGCCACCGCAGTTGCCACCGGCCCCCGGTGTACCCCCTCCTGCTCCTCTGCCACCCATGATGAGGCCACCGCTCCCCACAGAGGGGCCGGGCACTATCCCCCCTCCGCCTCCCTCCAACTGAAGCCCCTTCTGGACTCAGTCCTGCTGGATTCCTCCAGCCCCTCTCTTTTTATATGCAGATCATGACTGATTGAGAGACCTCTTTCAGGTTTGTACACCTGTGAATTTGACTAAATCCCGTAGGTTCATTAAAAGCTTTTCAATTTTCCTTTCTGTTTTCCTGTGTTTTGGTTAAAATATTGCCATGGGTTCACTTCCTTTAGCCCTTAGGTCAAACATTCCCAGTCTGGTTTCGTGTTGGAAATTCTCCAAAGAAGAGACAAAGAACTGGAAATCTCAAGGCACTTTGCCTCCTGACTGAAAAGCCACATCAGCCTCAGCACAGCTGTGACTGGATGTGTATCCCAGAAATTCCCAGCCAGTGAATCAGTTGAAGTCATTTATTGAGCTGCTTGTTCAGTGATGGGGAGACTTGTCCCAGGCAGATGGGCAGGATTGCGTGCCTGGGTCACCACTGATTGCAGTGGTGGGCTGAGTGGCAGAATTTTCTACATCCAGTTCTGTCTTCCTGTGGGATTCCAGTTGCAGTCGGAAGAGCACTGCTCCTGCTGCCTTTGGAAGCTGCCTCTCTCCTCCTGGTGCCAGAGCACTCAGGTGTTACCAGCTACAAGCTGGAAGCTGCTCCACCGAGGCAGTCCATTTGGATTGCTTCTTGGGAGTCCTTGAAAAGCACCAGACAAGATCTCAATTGAAGCCAGATTCCACCCTTCCGGAACGCAGCTGCAGCTTGCTGGAGTTATCACACCAAACACAGCTTCACGAAGTGTCAGTGCTCTGGTTCGTGGTGGTGCTGGGGATCTCTGGGAATGTTTAGTCAAAGAACTGCAGTGATATTAAATCTTAGTTTATGATTGTAATCCATTAAATGTCTGTACCGCTATGAAGCACTTGCTGCCACGTGTGGTTTTTACTGTACATGTAAAATCTCCCACTGGCAGACTGGTTTTGACAAGTTTTTGCTCTCTGGTTTTGTTTATTCCTGATGTTTCCTTCAAGCAACCATTTGGTTGCCATTTAAAAGTAGAATTTGTGAGGTTTTTCCTCTCTGTCTCTTCCAGGATCCATTTCACTGAAGTGGGGGGGTCACTGGAGCAGGACCCAAGTGCTCAGTGGGGAGCAGCAGCACTGGGGACTGGGCTGCTTGGCCTGTCTGTGCCCTTGGCCAGTGCCTGGCTCAGGTCACAGGCCTAGGGGAAGCTGAGCTTGCCAAAGTCCTACCACCATGTGCCCCTTTGATGGGAAATCAAAGTCTTTATCTCTTCTGGCCTCACACAGGTCCTGCCCAGTCCCACCCAGTGCATCCAGTCCTTGCTGGCTTCACCACCGTGCTGGATGCTCTATGGCTGGAGCTGAGCTGGCCTGGTGTTTGAATGGGCTTGTGCAGGTCCCCCCCTTTGCCAGGCACGTGTCCCCTGTCACAGGTCCTGCAGAGGAGGGGGCTGCCTTCTCCTTGTGCTGGGTGCCTTTTGGCCCTGTCCACTTCAGCTGCATGGTCTGTTTGTGATGTGCTGAGCTCCGAACTACAAAGTCTTGGGAAGCCCAGGAAGGCTCTGGGCATGTGTTGGGCCTGTCCGGCAGGTACATGTCCTGCTGCTCTCAGCTGCCAAAAGGGATACCCTGGGGGGATCCTGTTTCCCTGGGGTGGGTTAAGTAGGTTGTGTGGGTAACCTTAACCGTTAAGGTTAGCATTGGCATATCAGGGAGGGAAAAGTCCTTGTAAGAGGTGTATTGTGAGGCTTTAGAAGTCAACTCTAAAGTCTTCAAAGTCGTCAGGGTGCTGCTGCACACTGTGAGGTTCTCCTTCAGAGGCTGAAGCAGCCTGGGCAGCCTCTAACCTGCAGCATGTGAGGTACCAATGAAGAGAGAACACTTTCCATGCATGTACTTAGTTTCTGCCCATTCTCTGTCTCTATCCCCCTTCTCCTGGTTAATTCTTCCCTCCTGGTGTTTCACTGCTGATGGGAATGCTGTGTGCCAGTCCCCAAGAAGATCCAGGTCTAGACATCCATCCTCCTTTAGGAAGCATCTGAAGTCAAGGACGTGCATCCCTACAAGTAAGAGAAACAGCTTTCCTCTTTTTTTTGTTTACATTTCCAATATGGATGCAAACCCAAAAATAGAACAAAAAGGTTTCTTTGAAGCATCCCTCCCTCTTCTCCAGCACTTTGAGTTTCTCAAGGGAGCTGCGTTGTGCATTGTCAACTCAAGGCCACTGCCTTTTAAAAGGGAGATGCTGTCCTCCCCTCCTGCCCCAGTGTTCTGGATGTGTGTGAGCGGCTCTGACTGCGCTGGAGTAGCTGAAGCGGGACCATGAAGGCTGCTCTGAGGCTGCTTTGGCTGTGCCTGGTGCTGTTGCTTCCCTCTGCAGCACTTCCAAGAAAGGGGGGCACAAGAGAAAGGCTTTTCCCAGTTGACCAAATGGAGGCGAGTCTGCCGGAGGAGCTGGGACTCGGAGCGGAGGAGAGAAAGAGAGAAAATGCAAGTTCCCAGGTGGGCAGCCCAAGGCTGGCTGCTGCTGCTGCCCCCTTCTCACAGCCTGACCCAGGGCTCAAGTGCCTCCAGGAGGTGGCTGAGGATGGGGGCACCAGCTCCAGCCTGCACCCTTGGCCGCTCGGGGGGCTGGAAGGGCCGGTGTGCAGGGTGACAATGGACCAGGATGGGCTAAGCCGGGGGCATCTGGACGTGGTGGGGGTTCTCACCCACTACGAAAGCAGTTTCATCAAGCGCCTGAGACAACACAGCAGCTGGGACCAGAGCTCTCTGGAGACCTTCGGGCTGTGCCTGGGCAGGGAGGCGGGTGCTGCTCTCCATCCCTTGAAGCACATCCATGCACACCTGCTGGAGCCGGGGCAGGATCGCTTCCTCGTGCTGCATCTGGAGGAAGGTTGGTGGGAGACCGCTGCACTGGGGCTGAGAGCAGGGCCTGGGGAGGCTGATGCTGTTTGCTTGCCCTGAATCAGGGATTTAGGCACTAAATTATACGTGTGGGGTTGTGTTCCTTTTATAAGCAGTGAATACAGTAATGTCTCATGGAAGGTGCTCCTGCTTGTGGTGGGGGGTGTGGTGGAACTAAATGATCTTTAAGGTCCTTTCTAACCCAAACTATTCTGTGATTCTGTGTCTTCCTGGGTCCCTTTTATAAGAAGCTTTAGTAGTGATGCTGACTGTGTCCCTGCCTGTCACCAGTGCCCCTGGGCCATGGTCTTGGTGGCTTCTATGCTTTTGGGATCACAGGTGTTTCTCATGCAGGTCAGGACTCTGATTGAGGAAAGAGAGGAGGGGGTCAGAGGCAGTGCTGGCTGCTCCTGCTGTGCTGTGTCCCCAGCTGGTCTCACTTGGGCTGGCTCTTGGAGCTTCAGCCTTACACCCAAACCAGGCAGCTGGGAAGTGGCTCTTCCCCAGGCAGCACTGCTGGCTACCAGTGGCCACAGTGTCCGCAGGCAACGAGAGATGCTACAGGAGAAGAGATTTCCATGGGGATCTGCCCATGAAAATCTGCCAGAGCCACCCTGGGAGCGGGGCAGCCCCTGCTGACACCTCCTGAAGCTGGGAACGGGGATTTCACCCAACCACAGAGTCACAGCACAGCTTTGCTGCGTGCCTCCACCCCATCAGCTCCTGCCTCGGATGCTGCGGCCACCACACGGGCCGGTGCTTGTTCCCAACGCCCCTTCCCCCCGGTTCAGCCCTGGCTCTCCCTTGCAGTGCAGTGGGGAGCCCCGGCGCAGCTCTGGTTCACGCTGGCTTTCCAGCCGGAGGTGGCCCGGTCGCTCGGAGCCCTGCGCTTCGCGGTGCTGCTCTTCTACCTGAGCCCCCGGCAGCGGCCCCGGCACCGCGAGCAGCTGCTGGCCACGGGCACGGGGCTCGCGACGGAGCAGGTGGGTGCCGGGGCTCCGGCCGGGAGAGGGGAAGGGAGAGAAGGGAGGGGGGACTCGGCTCTGCTGGGCCAGCACCAGCACCAGCACCATCCCCTTCCAAACCCTTTGCCATCCCCTTCAACTTCTTTTCCATCCCCGCCTCCTGCCTCCCTTTGCCATCCCCTTCCACTCCCTTTGCCATTCTCTCCCGGTCCCTTTTCCATCCCCTCCCAGTCTGTTTGCCCCTCCCGAGTACTTTCCCCAGTTCATTGCCGTACCCTCCCTGTCACTTTTCCATCCTTCCCCCCTCTTCTCCCACCCCCTTCCAGCCCCTTTTCCATCCCCTCCCAGGCCCTTTTCCACCCCTCCCAGCGCCGCTCCCTCCCTCCCGTCGGGGCCCATCCGTGCCTGCAGATGGAGCTGCTCCCCCGACGTGCCCCGGCTCTCAGCCGCTCCCGTCCTCGCTCCCCGGCCCCGCAGCTCCCTCCGGGGCTCCCCAACGCTCCGGGGCCACCAGCGGGGGGGAGAGGGAGGAGTCCCTCGGCTCCCCCCCATGTTTCACCCCTGCGCCTTCCGCCGCCGCTCAGAGCCTCTGCCTCGGCGGGGACACCCGGTACCTGGCGCTGGGAGCCGCCGTGGCATCGGTCACCCGCACCAGCGAGCACCTCCGCTTCAAGGCGTCCCTGGCCCTCAGGCAGCGCGGAGAGGGAGGTAGGGACACGGGACCCCCATGGTGGGAGGGGACACAGCTGAATCTGTGCCCTCTGTGTCCTGGGATGTGCCCAAGCCCGGTTCATGATGGGCTGTGGGGATATATGGGGGACCCAGGACCGTGGTCCTCACCGCTCTTCTCCCCACCAGGTGCCCCCCTGCCCCCTGCAGAGGCCCAGCAGCTCCTCTTCGGCTCCGATGACAAGTGCTTCACCAGGATGACCCCCGTGCTGCTCCTGCTGGCCAAGGCACAGCAGGAGGAGGAGGAAGCGGCTTTGGCTCCCTCTTCCTACCTCTCTGCAGATGGGGTGGTGGACGTGGCTCCATACCCACAGCTCAGGTCTGGGACACTCACTGCAGCCATGGGGCTGCAAGCCGGGGGGGGGGGGGGGGGAGGAGCAGCCCCATTCCCTCTACCATGGGGCAGGGCCTGGTGGGACCCTGTGACCCTTTCTGTGCTCTCCTCACAGCCCACCCCAGACCGGGAGCGAGGAGCTGCTGGTCCCCACTGCACCGAGCCAAGCCAACGCTTCATCCACAGTGCCTGGCGGCAGCGGCCAGTTCCTGGGAATCCTGACCCGCTTCATCCAGCAGGTCCTGAGCCCCTCCAGCGAGCCGCCCGCCCAGCCCAGCTCCCACCACTGGCTGGACTTCCAAGTGATGGAGACCCTCCCGCACCAGCTGCTCAACCTGTCCGAGGACGCAGCGCTGGAGCGCCTGGTGCAGTCGGAGGAGCCCTCGGTGCTGCTTTTCCCCCAGGACAGCGGGGCCGTGCTGGAGCAGCACTTGGGGGACTGGCAGCCGGAGGGGACCGTGCTGCAGCTGCTGATGGGCAAGCTGGAAGCGCTGATCCAGGAGCTGCAGCACATCCCGGCTTTCCAGGCTAACATGGGCCTTTTCCAGCACCTCCTGAGCCTCTGCTACTACCCCCCGGGGCCGGGTGAGGGTGCGGGCAGGGAGCACCCCCCCGGCTCGGGGAAGCTGCACGCCCTGCTGCTGCTGAAGGCGCTGCAGACGGTGCGGGTCCGCTGGCAGGAGCAACGGAGGGTGCAGCGGCAGAACCGCAGCGCTCGGCACCAGTCCCACTGCCGCCTGCAGGAGCTGACCATCGACCTCCGCGACCGCAAGTTCATCGTCATGCCCACCGTGTACGCGGCCAACAACTGCGAGGGGCCCTGCAGGCTGCCCCTGTCCACCCGCGTTCACAGCTACTCCTCGCACACGGTGCTGCTGCTGGGCATGCAGGAGCGCGGCTCCCCGCTGCAGCGCGCTCCCTGCTGCGTGCCCGTCCGCTACTCGGACCAGCTCATCATCAGCCTCTCGGCGGAGGGGCTGGAGGTCCGCAAGTTCCCCAACATGGTGGCGGAGGAGTGCGGCTGTCGATAAGAGGCACCCCCCTCGCCCTCAGCCTGTTCCCCGTTTGCCTTCGCAGATCGGGAGCTGCTTCTGACCGAGATGGGAGCTCCCTGCGCGTCCTTTCCCCATGGTTTAGCTCTTTTGTGTTGCTCTGGTTGTGGGGTCAGCTGTGGCTGTGCTGGTCCCGCTGCAGCCTGGCGTGCCCTGTGCCTGCTCCTGATGCCGGGGATGCCCCAGCTGCCGTGCTGCAGTGTGGCTCTGACTCCATAGTGGGGTTTGGGCTGGATGCAGGTCATCAGGCGAGGGTAGAGCTTGGCCGGGCCAGCCAGGATTATGCTTATTTATCCCTTGCCTTGTGTTCCTGTAGCACCTGGGCAAGGGCAGTTGCTGCTTCCTCAAAGCCCCCCTCCCTTTGCAGCATCCTCTGGCCCCATCACTAAGCCCTTGCTTAAGCTCCACCTGCAAAAACAGAACAAGAGGCAAAATCCCCTCAACAGAGACCAGCCTTTACCTGGGATTCATCCCTGTGTGCCCTGGGGCCACAGGGAGGCGCTGGTGGAGACCCGGGGCTCTGCCCTGACCCCGTTCTGGGGTGAGGGAGGCAGCGATCCCGTTACTCCTCCTGCCTCTCACACCATTAATGGGAGCAGGCACAAGCGGCTGCCAAAGCACCTGCTCCACGTCCCCGAGAGCCCGGCTGCTCCCAGATCATCTTCCCAGCTCCGCCAGCACGGGGCTGTCCAAGGCTCCGAAGCCTTGGTCATCCCCTCCAGTGCTGCAACCGGCCCCATCCTGCAGCCCATGCAGGGACCTGAGTTAGCCCCAAGCCCCTGTACATCAGGGATGGG
Organism: Melopsittacus undulatus; assembly: GCF_012275295.1. Classification (NCBI taxonomy): domain Eukaryota; kingdom Metazoa; phylum Chordata; class Aves; order Psittaciformes; family Psittaculidae; genus Melopsittacus; species Melopsittacus undulatus. The sequence continues at coordinate 4,057,863 of NC_047545.1, forward strand.
GCTCACAGAGAACACACAAACACAACCATCAACGAGAGCTTCCCTTGTTTGATTTGTTCTTGTTTTAAACACCACACCTTATTAAAAATGAAAACAGTTTATTTTAACCTGCACTGATTTAGCACATCCTTAATCCTGCCGCGGGCCGGGGCTCTGAACGTCTCCTGTAGCTGCTACAGCGCTGCGGGATATTGCACTTGTGTTTCGTTCCTAAAAGCGACTCTGTGAAGGCAAGGCCTGAAGGGACCCCCGGTGATGGGCTCTCCAGCCCTGGTTTCTCCCAGCAGAGCTTCGTGCCACCCTGCAGCGACAGCACCAGGGCCTGGTGAGGTGATTGCTCCTCTGGCACCTCTCTGAGGATGGCTCCTTCACCCAGAATGGGATTTCTCTCTTGATTTGCTTTGAATAAAAGCATTCCCTAAGAGCTACACGGTCTGGAGACAAACTGTGTTCACTGGGGTCCCTGTGCCCATGGTGCGGTCCTGATGCCTCAGGACCAGGAGGGAAAATGGGCTGCAAGAGAGATTTGGGGCGGGATGGAGAAGCTGCACCAAGGCCAGGGAGGGAGAGGAGGAAGAGAAGCTCCTTCCCCGGTCCTTTCTGGTTGCATTTGTGCATCTAATCCAGGGGGGCTCAAAGTCCCCAGGAGGCTGAGCCGGGCTCCCTGCTGTGGGGTGAGCCTGGACCTGCTGTGGGGTGAGCCTGGACCTGCTGCCAGTGCCCAGGGGGCTCTGGAGAGCAGGGAGCCGCAGGGTGGCACTGCCAGGCTCGGATCCCACTGCATTCAGCATCACGGAGCCCCTCGGTTGCCCCGGCCTCAGTCGCGTCTCTTGCCCTCCCTGGGCCGGGCTGGGCCATCCTCCCATGGCTTCCTGCCCTTCTGCTGCTTCCAGTCCCGCTTTGGGCCCTCCCGGCCGGGGCGTCCCCTCCATCCCTCCCTCCTGGGCTCATCCCGCTCCCTCCTGCCCTCCCTCCCCTCCCGGCCCCGCTTCCTCTGGGGCTGCTGCTCCGGTTCCCGGTGGGTCCTGGGGGCTCTGCTGGGCCTGTCCCCCTGTGCCCGGTCCTTGGCTCGTGCCTCCCTGCGGCTGCTCCGCTCCGCATGGGCCTCCCGGGCCCTCTCCTCTTTCTTCTCCAGCTTCTTCTCCCTGCTCTTCTTCAGCTCTGTCACAGCTGGGGTCACCTCAGGCACATCCGTGGGCTCCTCTGTGGGCTCTTCATCCTCATCCTGATGCTCATCCTCATCTTTGTGCTCAGCCTCATTCTTATCTTTATGCTCATCCTCAACCTTATGCTCATCTTCTTCCTTATGCTCAACCTCTTCCTTATGCTCATCCTCCTCCTTATGCTCATCCTCCTCCTCCTCCTCATCCCCTGGTACTGAGCGGCCAAACCACTTCTTGAAGATCCAGGGCTCTCCCTGGGGTGGAACAGAGGGGACCAGGCACTGGTGACGCAGCCCAAGGAACAGGGACCCCGCTCCATGGTTCCCCATGGGGATGAGATGCTCCCTACCCTCCCTGGGAGGGGTCTAAAGATGCTCACCCCCCCCAGCCCAGCCCCATACCAGGTTGCTGTCAGCATCACTGTCATCATCACCGTCATCGTCACCATCATCATGCTCCAACATGCTGCTCTCCGGCTGGATAGGTTGGGCAGTCACCACTTCCTGGACCTCTTCTTCCTTGGTGGTGACCACCTCTGTGAGGGGAGCAGGACAGGTCCCCATCAGCAGGGGATGGGGCTGTTTGGGTGTCCCCCACCCTGGGACACGGCCCCATCTCAGCGGGATGCAGGGGATGAAGGCAGCACAGAGCATCCGAGCTCACCGTGAAGGGGAGGAGGTGGTGGTGGGTCCTGCCTGCCGCGGCTGACGGCCTCCCTGGAGCATGGAGCTGGAAGGGAGCAGAGAGGAGGTGGCAGCAGGGCCCGAGCACCCGTCCCCCTCCATCCTGCTCCCAGCTCACCTTGGAGCACCTGGAAGGTGACGCTGAGCAGGGCAACGACAGAGGCCACGAGGATGCACTTGTTGAGGGTGAGCCCTTCCCAGAGGAGTGGCTCCTCCGCCGGGTCCAGGCTGGGGGACTCCACCTTCCTCTGCACGGGGAGGCTCTTGGGGACTGGGACCACAGGGAAAAGCAGTTACTGGGAGGGCTGGGAAGCAGGAAAGGGCTCTGAGCTGTGCGGTGGGAAGGGCTCTTAATGTGCTCCTGCACAGCCCATAGCTGCAGAGACCAGCACAGAAAGGGGTTTGCACTGCAGAGGTGGGGAAAAAGGGGTGATGGGGCTGAATCCCCAGCACTTGGGCCCTGGCAGTGTCACAGCATCCTGGGGCTCAAGCGGGGATACCTCTGCCCATGCTCCTGCCTCTGCTGCTCCCCCACCAGGAGCAGATTGGGGCAGGGCAGAGAGGAGGAGGAGTTGATCCCACTGTGGCCATGGGGCCAGGCTGACATGTGGGGCAGAGAAGGGCTTTCCTGCACACCTACCTGCAGGGCTGGCAGCGCTGCCTTTGGCTCCCACCTTCTCTGCCCGCTTCTTGTCCACGCCAAGCGATGCTGGCTCGGGCATGCTCAGCTCAGGCTGGTCCAGATCCTGCTCAGAGACACCAAGCCGGGTCCTTGCCTCCTCTAGCCCCTGCGGGGAGGGCTGTGAGCGTGGCTGGGGGTGCCAGAGCATCACAGGGCCCCCAAGGGGAAAGCAAGCACATGGCCAGGTGGGATGGGGGACATGGGGAGAACAGGGAGCGTGTGATGGGCTGGGGTCTGTTTGGTGCTGCCTGGGGACCGGGGCTCTGGTGGCCAGGCTGGCTGCTGTCATAAGGGAGAGCTGCCAGGGGCAGGGATCAGTGCAATGACAACTGAAGGATGCAGCCTTCAGTGACAGCGGGATGTGCTGCAGAGCCCTCCTGAATGGTGCTGTGGGACAGTGCTCCCCCCCCAGCCCCGGGGCACTGTGCACTTACATGGGCTCTGCTGCTCTCCCCGTCACTGCTCACCAGCGCATCAGCATCTGTTAAAGACAAGCACAGTGTGGCTCAATAGGAGGTGGGTTTGGGGTTGGGGTTAGGGTTAGGGTTAGCCTGCAGAGTGGGGACATCCTGGCCGTGGTGAGACAGGAAACACATGGAGAGAGGTTTAGGAAGACAGCAAAATGCCCCTTGGCCATCGTGGCGTGGTCGGGGTGCAAGGGGAGCACTGGGCAGCCTGAAACGTCACCGTCCTGGATACCCCAAGGGAGCTGCAGCCACAGGGGTGGTGAAAGCCCCTGCCAAGGAGCACAGAGGGGACAAAGATCCCACAGACACCCTGGAAACATGTGGCTGGAGGCTGGAGGCAGCTCAGGCCATAGCCTAGAGAGCAGGACAAGCTCCAGGTACCATGGAGTACCCAGACCTCAAAGAGGACCTCAAGTCACCCACGAAGCTCAGGGATGGCTCTTGGGGCTCTTTCTAGATGGGAGAGAAAACCAGAGCATCCCCAGGCCTCTGCGGTGGGTTAGGGTTGGGGTTTAGGGTTGGGGTTTAGGGTTAGGGTTTAGGGTTAGGGTTGGGGTTTTAGGGTTGATGTGTTTTTGGCGTGCACAAAGATGAACACAAGGAAGATGAAGGAGGGCACAAGCCTCTGTGCTCCTCACCCCAGCTACTGCCGACATCCCCGCAGGGCCAGCACCATGCAGGCATCCCTTGATGACCATCCTTGCCCCAGGAGTTGATGGTGCCACAAAGAGCCACCTCCTGGCCCCTGCCTTGTGGTGAGGACAAGGCACCTTTGCTCCTGTCCTTCCTTGGCTGCCTCCGAGTGCTCCCCGCCTGCCCGGGGGCAACCATGGCCTTGGGGCATCCCAATTCTTTCTCCTCACCTGGACCTGCTGCCATGTCAGTAAACTGAGAGGGATGAAACAAGTGGGCAGCAGCCCCGGTGCTGGGCAACAGCAGCACACAGCATCCCACCACATCCGTGCTGTGGTCCCCAACCCTCATCAGAGCTCAGCTCCCATCATGGGGTGCTGGGATGGTGCTGGGATGGTGCCTCCATCCCTAGGGCATCACCTGACGGGAGGAGCCCAAACCACCTCCAGCCCCAGGGCACATTCAGAAGCATTGCTGCAATGGCTGCAGGGCTCTATGACAGTGACAGCCACGCTGTGCCTAGGCACACAGACAACCACCCCCTGTGCCAAACACCCCACAGACATTAACTCAGCCCCAGAGCTGAGTGGCTCCGTGTCTGGGTCTGTCCCTCTCCTGATGGGAGATGGGGGTCCATGCCCTGGCAGGAGATGGATGCGTTTCGGTGCTCTACAGCCCACAGGGGATCCTCATCCCCAGCCAGCATGTCACTCACAGTAGCAGGCTTCCTATCGGCCCAGTTCCCAGCACAACCACTGCCAAGCAGAGCAGGGAATGCCACCGATGCCAGGGCCATTTTGCCCATGGCAGGGCTGGTCACCCACAGCCCCAGAGCCCAGCTCCAGCCCTTGGCTCACACATCCCATACACCAGCTCGACCCATCCATCCCTTCCCTGGCTCTTCCTGTGCTCCTGCTCCCTCGGACCCATGCTCCACATGCGAGATCCTCTCTTAAATATCGGGAATTGCAGGTATTCCACAAATAAGGAGCCTGCTCCGTTGTTCCCAGGACCAATCCTGTCCGAGCTCCTGAGGGTGCTGCAAGCGCTGACTCACATCAAAGAAACATCCAAAAATAGTCCCCTTGCCTGCCCTGTTCTCCCTGTGCACGCTGCAATGGCAGCACCGGGACAAGCCCCGGGACCCTGGATCCACCGGGCTGAGCGCTCCGTCCTGGGCTGTGCCCATGGGCTCCCTGCCCCATACCCACCAAAAGGGTTAAAAGCCATCAAAACCCCTACCTGGGGCTGGGCACCAGCGCTGCTCTGCCTCCAAGCCCGCCTGGCCCCGGCTCTCTGGGGTAATCTACAGCAACAGCTGCCCAACGGTGCTGGAGCAAAATAGCACCCAATCACCGGGAGCCCGAGCACCCACCCTGCGGCAGCCCCACAAAAGGCAGTTCAGCCCCAGGCACTGAACAGGGGCTGCTTAGTGAGGGGGATGCAGCTCTCAAGGGCATCTGGGGCATGGCTCATCCCTCTGAGCCCCCCTGGAGAGCACAGAGAAGGGAGAAGGGGCCGTTTGCTGCCTATCCTGGGTTAGGGACATGGGTGCTGGGAATGCAGAGGCTGAGCAGACACCTGCCTGGCATGGTTAAGAAGGTGCAGCTGAGGAGGAGCTGAGGAGGGACCAGCAGTGCTGCTGGAAACCACCTTTTGCCAGTGGATCCCTCTGATTTCCCTGTGCTACCTGTTCCTACAGCCGAGGCTCCAGGAGTCCCACAGGCACCTCTTGGGGATACAGGGAAGGATGGGTCCTCACTGCAGCTTCCCTCTCACGGGAGGTGGTGAGGAGGTGAAGCATCTCTCTTTTGGGGAGCTGAAAAGGACCATTGGGTACAAGATGGCTCTTACCCGTACCAGCCTGGCACATCTTGGAGGCATCCCCCTTATGGAGCATCTCTCTTATGGAGAGCCACTTCTGAAAGGCTTCAGGTTGAAGAAACCCCTGAATGTGTGACATGTTATGTCTGTAGTATTGCCATTGTCATTCAGCAGAGGTGTGGAAGGTCTTTGATTGCGAGACCTAAAGGAACAATAAACTGGGCACTGGCATCCCCGAGGGGATGCAGCCTTTTCCAGGGCTCTGGACAGCGGTGGGACTGTATCATGGTCCTGCTTTAGGACCATGCAGCAAACGAACTTGGGAGCAGTTGTCTGCTTTCCAGGGCAGGGATTTCCCCCCTTTGGCAGAGGCAGGACCCAGCACGCCATGAACCCTGCTGCAGTATAAACCATGTGCTGCAGAAGCTGAATGCAGATGGAGGGAGGGAAGAACCTGGGTTGGAATGGAAAACATCTGCATGCACAGGGCTCAAGGAAACAGCCCTCCCTTGGTCCCTGCATGGGGCCACAGGACAGGGAGTGCTCCTCACCCTTCCCAGGAGCTTTCAACAGCAGTTCCTGCAGTGGGGAAGGGCCAGAAGCCTTTCTGCCTCCACATGTTTGACTCTGAGCAGCTTCCCACCGAGCTGCAAAGCCTCCATTGGCCAATTCATCCCATGCAGATGGAGGAAAGAGATTCCCAGAGGCAAATTCTTTCCTAATTCCTTCACCCCCCTCCCAAATCCGGCTTCTCCCTTGCCCTGACACTGATAAAAGTGTCTCTGGGATGGGGTTGGCTCAGAGAGGGGGAAACACGATCCGCTGTGAGAGCAGGAGGGGAGAAAGCTGCTGGTGACGGATGGAGGCTCGGCTGCACATGGGCTGTGCTCTGTGTCCAGGCTAAATATTGACTCTCTGGCTTTGGCTTGATAACATGGATCTCTCTTCCCTGACTTCCCAGGCTGTCAGCTCGCCTTGGATTCAGAGGGATGTGTCTGTCCACAGTGCACCAGCCGTCCCCAAGGCTCTGCCATGGCTTCGTGGCTTGTGGTCCACACGGACAGAGCTGTGCTGCAGCATCCCCTCATCCCCTCGCTTCTATGGCAACGCTCATTTATCCTCCCACCAGGACATAATCTTCTTTCTCCCTGTCTTTAATAACGTGCAGTTAAGAGGCAATCATAAAGACATTAAATTAGTCACTGATTATTTTTGGCACAGGTTAGTTCTGGGGATGAATTTCCCTTTTCCCTGTGCAATTCCCAATCTCCCCAGAGTCCTTATTGCTCTGGCAGCCCCAGCTCGACTCCATCTCCTTCTGCCAAAGGTACAGGGTGAGGCAAAAGCTTAAGCTGGTTGTGCAGGTGGGCTTCCCAGTGTCCTGGCTCTCAGCCCAAACCCACTGGCTCCCTGGCCTGGCTGTGGGTCTGCCCCCCAGCTTTCATCCCTCACTCCGCCAGACCTACCCACATTCCCAAAGCCTGGGAATCAAACCCACGCTTCCAGGCCTTGAAGCTTTCATCTCCCAACCCCTCACATGGGCAGGGTTGGGCCCTAAAGATCGTGGATGTTGTCTGCAAAGCTCAGGTTCTCTAGGCAAAGCTTCTGCCTGCAGGCCGGTCCCTGCTTCAGCAAGAGCCCCATCGCTTCCACACTGGCATCATCCCTTCACAGTGCTGTGGGGGGCAATGGGCACCGGCTCATCCAGGGCTACACAGGTGAGTTCTCCCCTTTCCTGCTGCCACAACGTGCTGCTTGGCAGCACCAGTACCAAACAAATACTGGGGATGCACGTGGCGCTCAGGCCAGGCATTGCATGGGCTTGTTGCAGATGCTTCATGTCTTGGTGCACTCCACCCTTGTCTTAGATGTGGTTGGAGGTTGCCACTGGGCTATGTGATCAGAGAGGGGGGGCAGGGCTGGCGGCTGGATGAGAGGATCACAGGAACAGGGAAATGGGGTGAAAGAGCATCCAGATTCCTTGCAGGATCAAATCCTGAAAGGCACAAATGTCCCCATAGCAACCTGGCCATGTCCCAGCACTGACAACAATATTCTGCTGACCCAAATTTCCTCTTTCGGTTGGATCCAGCATACATCAGCTCTTCCCATCCCGAACGGTTGTGCAATGGTTGTGTGTTGAAACACAGCTGCGGCCTCCTTACCTCAAGGTAACAGCACATCAGCATCAACCAGAGATCATTTCTCCATGTGATTGCAAGAGCCATAGAGGTTTACAGGTACGGGCATTACAAAGAAGTGATTGGGGAGTTACAGGAAGCGATGTCTTCTCTCTGCCAGCTGTGCTTCTCCTGTCAAATGAAGATCTATCATCACAGGAAATGTTAGATACGTTGAGCTGAGCAATCTCCTTGTGGAGGTGCAACTAATTGAAAGCCTGGAGCACTGTGGAAGGTGGATGTTCCTGCGGCTTCATACCAGCAGGCACTGCAGTGGGGCTGGGTAGAGCTGCCCATGTCAGAAGGGATGGGAACTGGATGCTCCCAAGGTCCTTTCCAACCCAAACAATCTGTGATTCTATGAAATAAGCTTCACAAGGAGCAGAAGAGGCAACAGAAAGGGTGTGGGAAGCCCCTTCTTGCCCTGTGTGTCCCTCCTTGCTGTGCCATCCGTGTGTGAGCTGAGATGAGCATGGCACAGGGATGCGCTGCAGGCAGTGATCCCCCCATGGGAAAGGCTCCAGGCCGTGGCTCCCAGCGCAGCCACTGGGATCACACACAGATGAGTAACATCCGTAACCCACCTCCGAACCCCAGCACCTCGCTGAGTTGTTGGCAGCACTGATCCCTCTGTGATCTCCAGGTATTCAGAGCAGCTCTACACTAAAGTCAGAGCTGATCACACTTTAATCCACGTGTGACCTAAATACTCAGAGTTAGAAATCTCCGAGGTTTTCACTCCCTTTTGCTGGCAGAAGGAGCAGCATTCAGGTCAGTGGGAACAGAAGATGCTGGATCCCATTAAATGCTACTTTAAGTCACGGCTGCTTTCAGTAATTGTTCCATAATCCATTTTCTCACAGCCCTGCACTGCTTAGGGCTAATCATCATTGTCTTTGAAGTTTTACAGCTGCTGGTACCTCCGAGGAGAATACAAGTACTTGAGTGCGTTTGAACAGGACACTTCAAAGGAACTGTCCTTGGAAATGCCATCTGGGAATGGGGAAAAGTTTGCCCCTCAAACGGCCGCTGTTGGGGGTTGTTGCTCTATGACACATGAGGGGAAACTGAGGCTTTGGGTAAGGGATGCTGGAACAACCTAGGGATAATATCACAGTGGTCACAATGTGTCCCTTTCTGGTTTTCCTGCAGGAGGGCAGTGGCTGCTTCATTAGTGCCTTTATCCTTCTTGCCTGAGATGTTTTGTTGCAGGCCAGGAGGAACGTTGCTGCTGTAAATCCAATGCAGCTTCTCTGAATCCATGGGGTTATGCTAGATTGATGAGGAAATCACAGAGCTGTGGCTCTTTGACACCAAAAGGGGCTGCGGCAAGGTCTTTGAAGGGACTTGGACAAGTACCTCCACCTCCCAGGTTAGGCAATCATTCACCCTGCAGCACCTCCCTGCTTCTCCTGCTGTTTTCTCAGCTGTACCACATGGGGATGGGAGCACTGAGGCTTGTCCTGACTCTCTTCCCTCCCAAAGAAACCAACCAACCTCCTTCTCTCTCCGGTTTCAGCAGCCCGTGCCATGTTTTGGGCCGGGACAGAGCCCTCCATGATCACGCCTTGGATCAGAGCAGCGCAGTTTGGCACAGACTGAATTAGTTCCCATGATTGTCTACGCCACCAGTCTGGTATTTGTTGGCACAAAGGCACAAAGGAATGAAATGGGGCAGGTAGGGGCAGGGACACGCACGGGAAGTGGCAGCGTGCCCACGTTTGCTTGCGTGCGCAGCCGGTGAGGACCGAGGCAGGAGCCTGCAGGCTCCGGTAGTAATAGCTATTCAAGTGATGATGGAACTCCTAAAGAATGGCAACACTGGTGCATGAGTGGGAAGAAGAGCAGGAGATGAGCGGCTCCACAGCCTTCTCCCAGCAGCAAGGTGCTGTGTCCCACCAGCCAAGCTGTACCCTTGCATCTCTTGCCTAAGGGCTGCTCCAGCGACCGCTGAGGATGGTGTGACTTTGGTTGTACAGCCCAACTAAAGGACCAGGGACTCGCATCCAGATATAGGCTCCATCCTGGGAAGAAGCCCCAGGCACAGCATCTGGGCAGGAATTGCCTTGTCCTTTCCCAGCCCTGGGGCAGGGATTTGACTTTGAAGCGCAGCTGCCCTCGAGTGGTGTTTGGGGGCAGGAGTGAAGCTCATTAAAGGGATGCAAACGCCTGGGAGACAGCTCCAAGACAAATGTTCAAACACCACTACCCACAGCTTCACCAGGTCCCCTCCCTCCTCCTCCCTGCCCCACATGTGCCCAGCCTGCCTCTCATTGGGAGGTAGGAAAGCAAAGCCAGCTGAGCCCTTCTGCTCTGGGGTTTTTTGTTCCCGTGAAATGCAAACAACAGCCTGAAAGAATTTCCTCCTCAAGCCCCACGTTAGGCCCCAAATCAGCTATTCAAAACCACGAGGGTTTTCATTCCATAGGAAATGCTGCAGGAGTCTCAGCACCAGCAGCCCCCATCTCCAAACACGACGTTTGCTATGCTCAGGCCTCTCTGTATCTCAGGAAGGAGCCAGATCTCATCCCAACAGAGCACGGTGTCCAGGTCAACCTCAGGACTCTGCAGTGATGCAGCTGATTCCATATTCCAGACCTGCAGGGTTTTTAGCAGCAAAAGCAAGGAGAGCAGAAGACACCTTCAGCTCCCTCTGTCCCTTCACAGATGTGGGGTAGAAGAACCATCTTCATCCCCATTGGCCTCTTGTGTTGGATGGACCCCCCACACTACTGGAAACCAGGTAGAACATGCACCTTGAACAACCCACTGGTACTTTCCAAGCCTACATATTGCAAGGGGGTGTTACAGAAATGCTGGTGGGGGCAAAGAAGCAACCCCCCCCCTTCCATGCCCACAGAAACAATCCCCATCTCGGGGACCAACCACCCCCAAAGTGCTCTGCAGTCATCGCTGGGCTCTTCTCTCCTCCAGCTCCCAGGACCAGAGACAGAAGCAGGTGATGAGCAAGAGACTGAGGAAGAAGCCTGGAGAAACCCATCAACCCATTTGGAGTGTTTTGCTCCTGTACTTGGAGGTGAATGATCTCATTGGAGAAGCATCAAAGGCAGCAAAGCCTCTCTGCAGGTGAATGAACAACAGAGCCAGGTGAAGAACCGCGGCACAAGCCGAGGCAGGTCACGGCACAAGGCAGAGCCGGGGTTTGGTTTGGAGCTCTGGAATGCCTCGTGGGAATTTCCTTTCAAGTCAGGCTGGGGAGGAGCTCTGGTGAGGAATTGCTCCACAGCACGTCCAAGAAGTGAATAATTTTCCAAGAATAAAGGTTAAAAGCCTACAGACTCCAATGCAAGGTGCTCTATAAATAGGACTAAGTAGGCAGAGCAGTGGGAATAACGGGCAAGAAAAAAAGCTACTGAAAAGGGATGGGAATCATCTGACACCCACGTTGGGTTTGGATGTGTGTGATTGTCCCTGCCAAGCAGATGCTTTACATAAACTAACACTGCAAAGAGCTTTGGCTTGGGTTTGGTTTTGAAAACTACTTTTGGACACCTCCCTGAGAGCACGTCTGAAACCATCCCACCCCAGTGGTACACACTTGACTCACCCCTGGACCACAGCATTGTGGCTAAAGGCACCAGGACAGCAGCTGAAATTTGGGATGACTTCTGCTGTGCCCAAGGAACTGGGGTTTTCCTGGCAATTTCTGTGCTTTACCCCACTTCCCACTACCCTTTATGTTCTCACTGGGGACAAGCAGGGTGCCCTGGGCAGGGTGTAGGAAGGAGAGATGGAGCCTTGCTGCTGCCATGGGCATTGTATGATGGAGTTCTGCCTGCCTATGCAGGTGTGTGGAGCTGCATTCCTTATTCCACTTGAACACTCAAAACATCTGTCCCAGGAAGCAAACAGTGCATACGGCAGCGCTTCCACATGAGGAAAGATGGAAGAGAGGAAGATGTCAGCTTGGAAGAGAAACAGAAACCTGAGAGCACTCTAGAGAGAGAGCAGTTACTTTCCAATTCACAAAGCACAAAAACTGGGGTCCCAGATGTTAACCAGCAAGCGACAGGTTGAAAACCAGCAAAGGTCCAGACACATAAGGGAGTTGTGGGCCTCACTGCCATGGGATGCAGTAGGAGACAAGTGAAGACATGCGTTGGGAAAGGGAAACCTGCCTGGAGGAAGGGTCCATGCTGTCAGGCTCCAGAGCAGTGGTGCTGCCTGCTCAGCCTGGCTGCACTTGCTGACTTGCAGTTGCAGGGAAGATGCAAATCCAGTAAAGTCAGATGATTTACAGGAGCTTTGCAATTGTGTCCAAGGTTAGAAGCGGGGCCCAGATCTGCACATCAAAACAGATTTCCCATTAATGACTATGGGAAGGGTTGTCATAAAAGCATGCGGATTCATGAGGAACCCGTAATGTTTAATTAAAGGGGAGAAACTGATCCTGCTGGGAAAAACTTCCAGATCTCATGCCAGGCTCATCATTGACTTAATTTACAGGACAGAAGAAGGTCAGAACAAGGCATAAGCAGTAAAGTCATGGAACTGTTGGAGTTTGGGATACAACGGCTGTGCAAAGGGTGATTTACAAATGAAATGAGATGAAGGTGCAGGTGCAGCAAGGAAACACTGAGAGAATTCCCGAGCAGGGCAGGATGGGAGGATCTAACCTATGCTCTGCTCCAGCCTCTCTTCTTGCTATGGCCCCGGTTCCTGCCTCCTGCCATGAAGGTCACTGGTCTCACACAGCCATGAAATTTCCCATTAGCTTAAATTACAAGTGTCCTTCGGGCTCCTAACCCGGGATGTCAAACTGCTGCCATTGCCCATGACACAGACACAACTTCTGGTCTAACTCCAGCAAACCTGATAGGATTACTTTGCATGGATACCAGTGGCACCCCCCTGCTCCCACCCGCTGCCAGGGAGCATTGCCCTGGAGGGGCTTTGCCTTGCCCTGTGCAAGCCTCTCGGTGTAACCATGCCCGTGGTGGGATGCAATGTGTGCCCAAAAAGGGATTCTTGGTATTATTCATATGGAAAAAATGCTGTGGGATCGCTTCCCTTCATGTAACTGACGGGTCCCATGACCTCAGTTCCATGACTCTTGATTTCTGAGTGAAATCATTTCCAATACCGAGCAGGGAGAGGCTGCTGGGTTTGTGGGGAAGGCACTGGGGAGGCGAGTGAGCAACTGCTTGCAAAAGAGACTGGCTCGGGAGCCACACCTAAGATGAGCTTGGCTCCAGCCCTGCTTCCCCACACTGGCTTTCCCGTGCCTTCTTAGCAACCATGAGCAAACCCAGTGAGCTGGGACCCTGAGCAATATTTAGGAGCCACAGAAACCAGTTGCTGGGGATGCCTTTGGTGGGGTGTCCATCAGCTCCCAAATACTGGTGTGGAAAAGAGGGAGGGGAGGGATTCGGAGCAAAGAAGGGACAGGAGGTCACTGCAGAGCTGCTTGAGTTCAGCTGCAGTTTCACAAATGCTTTCAATGTTGTTCCCTTCTGTCCTGGGCAGCAACAGGGAAAGCTGAAAGCTCAGAATATTAGGGAAAAGAAGGAAACAAATAGAGGGGAATGACAGGAGAGGCGAATGAATAGAGGGGTATGACTCCTGATTGTATAGGGAGATGCCTCCAGCTCCCTTCATTCTCTCAGTTGCTGGAAGAACCAGGATTCTGAAACAAACCTGAATTTGAGTACTAGAGAGTGAAAGGAACTGCAGTGGCATGAGGTGGCTCACATCACATCCCTGAAGCATCTCACGGGCAGCCCCAGGCTGCAGTGCCACAGCTAAGCACCTGGGATGAAGCTTCTCCTATGGAGCCAGGCTGAGAGAGCTGGGCTGGGGCAGCCTGGACAAGAGAAGGCTCCTGAAGGGGAGACCTGAGAGCAGCTCCAGTGCCTAAAGGGGCTGCAGGAAAGCTGGAGAGGGGCTTGGGACAAGGGATGTAGGGACAGGCCAAGGGGAATGGCTTGAACCTGCCCGAGGGGAGACTGAGCTGAGCTCTTAGGCAGAAGCTCTTCCCTGGGAGGGTGCTGAGGCGCTGGCACAGGGTGCCCAGGGAAGCTGTGGCTGCCCCATCCCTGGCAGTGCTCAAGGCCAGGTTGGACACAGGGGCTTGGAGCAGCTGCTCCAGTGGAGGGGGTCCCTGCCCATAGCAGGGGTTGGAGCTGGAGGAGCCTTAAGGTTCCTTCCAATCCAAACTATTCCATGATTCTATGAAAACCAGCTTTGGGAAAAAGGCTCTCACCATGTTGCAGAAAGACACCAGGTGCACAGGAGGGATTTCAAAGCAGAAGAAAACAAATTGAAAAGGCAAAAACGTATGCAAAAAAGCCCAACCCAAGACTCTTGGGTCCAAAAAGCGTTGGCGGTGCCAGGAATACCTATGCAAGGGGGATGTTTGAAGATAAGCACCAGCTCACACCACAGATGAGAGACGATCAGCCTGTCAGGGCAGCCCTTTGCATTCCTGCAATAGGATGGGGCTGAAGTGGAGGCTGGAGACAATCATGCAGGAGGGTCTGGGGCAGAGCCACAGGCAGAGCCAGGCCAAGCACCGAGCCTGGACCTGCTGCGGTTCTGACCAGGAGCAACCCCTCTGCCTCGCAGTGTTGCAGCTTCCCTTTCTGTCAATAGAGGGAATGACATTTGCTGTGCACATAAAAGGAAATGTAATCAATTCACTAAGCCAGGTTGTAGAAAGTCCTAGGTGAGTTTTCAGGAGAGCTTTGCATTTTTGTTGCAAGGTTTTACCCTAAATCCACCATCCGCAACCATACAACAGTATCTTCCAGAGCTGTGTTCAGTTCAGCTTCCAAACCACAGGTTTTCCTGTTGTCTCAAGATGTGATCCACTGATTTGCTACATCCCTCAACCAGAAATCCTCCTCGACACCCAGCCTAGAATTTCCATGTATTTAGCTTAATGCCCATCATCCGTGCTGCTGCTTTCCTCCTCTGGGCACCCACCACTTGTGATTGGCAACAGCAGCAATTTCTCAGTTGACCTACAGCATCTGTTCCCATCTTCCCTGGTTTTCTGGGGCAAATCCAGCACAGAGCCAGGTCCTGTGAAGGTTTCTGCCCTGAGCTTTCCCATCTCCATCCCCACAGTGTAGAGAACCGGAGGCAGCTGGTGGGGCTGGTGCATGCCTCACAGCACAGGGATCAGCTGGAGAAGGAAGCACAGGGGTAATGCAGAGTAGTGAGATAAGGCAGGGTCTGCACAGGGAATGAAAACAGTGAGCCCAGGCAGCCCTGCCTGCCAAGTGAAAGCCTTTTTTCTTACCCCTGAGAACATTATCACAGCAAAGAAAATACAATGAGAATGAGAGCAGGAGCTAAAGAGGGAACCTGGGCAGCACTGGGAGTGGAGGGAGGGGGGAAATATAAAAAGAAGGAAATGAACCAAGGATATAAGTGAGCAAACGAGCCAGAAATTTGGGTTAAAAAAGGCAGGATCTAAAAAAAGGCAAAGAAAGAAAGAAAAATGGAGCACCATGGCAAAGCAAATCCATGGGGAAAAGGCAAGAGGAGAGTGCCTGGTCAGCCTCAGTGGACAAGAGCTGTGGAGGGGGTGGATGGATGGATGGATGAATGGATGGACCCACAGAGCTCCTGGGCAGGTTCATGGGATGACCACTGGCACCAGAGTGATGCCCATGGCCAGTGTGTCACCCTGTGCTCAAGCATGTGCCCCATATCCATGCCCAGGGGAGTGCTGCAGCAGAGCTCACATCCGATGTGTGCTCAGGGCTGGACAGCAGCCCTCATGGGCAGGGGGACCAGCACCCTCTGCTACGGCCACCTCTCCCATCTGCTTTTGCTTGTGCCAGATGGAAAGGGGAGGGAGGGAGGGCTGGGGGCTGGGGCTGCATCGCTGGGATGTCAGGGATTCATTTCTATTCTTTTCCCAGTGACATCTAAATGGCTGGTCCCAAAACGCTTGCTGATTGCTGTGTGTTTTCCCCAATGACACAAAGGCTTTTGGAATCAATCATTTAGAGGCAGGGGAAAAATATATATACATATAAAGCAGCAGATCTGACCCCAAAGGCACATTCACCTCCTTCCTCCTCAGCCTCCCCATGAGCGTGTTTTGGAGCTGCTCAAGTAAAAGGGGAGAGTGTGCAGGAGTAATTTTCCACGGATGCAGGGAACAATTGAGCCCCGCATGGTTTTCATCGTTAAAATGCTTCCCTCCAGCAGTTTATGTTCATCCCCACCAGACAAAGGCAATGTGCATGCAGAGACCGGTTGAGTCTTGCTCCACCCGCCGGTAGTGAGGAGCTGAGGTGCGGGGTGACAGGGAGGAGGAGTGGGGGATGAGATGCTAACGCCATGAAGTGGGACCCGCTCCAGCTCCTCTCCCTGTGCGGGCAGGGGATGGCTGAACTCGGCTCTGAGTCACCCTTACTGAGCCCCAGCACAGTCTCACCCCTGCCCAGGTACATGGGCTGGTTTGGGGAGGGAAGAGGGGCACAGAGAAAACAAGCATGAGGGTTTAGGGGGAAGCACCCAATGCTGCAGGTGTGGCACCATCATCTCTGCACGTGGACAGGAGGATGGGGGAGAAAGAAGGCCATGTCGCTTTCAGTGGGGCTTGCTTCAGCCTTGTGTTGCCAGACTGGCTTCTGGGATCCAGCCCCTCCACTGACACAACAGCTCCAACCACTCTACGGACATGGGAGAGCACCTTCTCCATCCATCCATCCATCCATCCATCCATCCATCCATCCATCCTCTGTGTAAACACCAGTCAGCAGTGGGACTGCACCATGCAAGAGAGCTGAGGATGGATGCTGGTATCACGTTCATGTTGAGAGGCTTCAGAGGAGAGCAAGGGAACATGAGCATCCGCAGCACTGTCACTCTGACAGCACAGCCCAAAGAGGGCTGAACATGGCTGGGGAGGCAGGGCTCAAGTGACAACCACCAGTCTTATGGGAGCCCTGTCAAGAGGACTCTAGCTCTGAGTGTGAAGAAAGACTTCAAGTGACCAGTTTTCACCCCTCCAAAGAAGTTTCTTAGTTCCTTAGCAAAGATCAGTACACAGGAGCTAAACTGGGGCCCAGACTCCTGGTGGGAGATCTCCAAACAACATTTTTGTGGTGCAGAGTAAGGTTTTGCCAAACTCCTTCCACCTACATACTACCAAGCCAGTGGTTTAGACCAGTGCTGGTTTGCAGTGCTTTGCCAGACCACTGAAGAAAGCTTTCAAGAGAACATCAAAACATAGACCCAAATGAATCACAGGATAAAGTCATGATGCTCCAACAGCCCTTTTGTGAAGGCCCAAGCCCAAACCATCCTCCTCGAATTACTACCCCCCAGCTAGATGTGCCAAGCTTTTTGCTCCCTGTTCTCCTTGAATATGCGTGCTTTTAAAGCTCCTTTCCAATATCCATCAAACACATTTGTAGATAGTTGGGTTTTACCTAAGAGGTGATGGCACTTATGTGGTCATGGAGAGATGCTTTACATGTATAGCTTGTCTGGGAAAGATTTTCAATGGCTCCTTGACAAGAAGCATAACAAGGAGAAAGGTTTCTACAGAAGATGATCTTAAGGAGCTTAGCCAAACAAAACAAAGGCCAGAAGGGGTAGGATTGCTACACACAAAAACACCCCAGAGAGGGCTGAGATGCCTATTTAAGCAGTAAGGACAATGCTGGCATGAAACCAACTGGGAAAAAAATCAGCTCTGTGTAAATATAACTGGGATTAAAAAGGAGCTTCATAACTCTTAGAGCACTCAGCATGGGGGAAGGCCTTGCAGGGGACACACTGGAGGCTGTGAGGATGGAGCACTGCACCTTTACAGGCAGAATCCTAGGAGCACGCATGGACAGCAGGTCTGGATTTGACTCAGAAGGTCTCTCCTGGCCCTATGCCTCCATCAGTAAAGACATCCTACAAGTCTCTGGGAAACTAAACCCAGTCCCAGCACTCAACGTGCCCACAAAGCTCTTTCAAGAGCTCTTGAAATCTTCCTAGATGAAAAGTCAATCCAAGAAGATACATGAGCTGACTTCTCTTAAACTGTGTGTGCCTTGAGATTGGTAACTTTTCCAAGGGCTGTAATGAGCACGGATCTTGGAGAGCTGCAACAATAGCTTATTTTCAAGGAAAATTAAGAACAGCTTGTTTTTTCTAATCTTACAGTTTCCTCCAAACAAATGTGTCACAGCTGTTATACCTGGAGGTCATGGAAAAAAGGTCTCATTGGAGCTGCTGTGAGAAGTGTTTTGGCCGAAGAGCTTGAATGTGTCCTGTATGAATACAATGAGAGACTGAAGAAAAACTGTCATCTTGCCCACAGAGACAGAATGATGAATAGCAGTCATGAATTTAAGGGGAATAAGCACAAGTACTTTGCAGTGGCAAAGACAGAAGAGTATTGGAAGAGATTGTCCAGGGAAATGTTGGCCTCTCTGTCACTGAAGAGTTAGGATTTTATGAATGGGTTAGAACCATCTGTCAGCAGTGATTCCTGAAAAGCTGATCCTTTTCTGGTGCAGCAATGTGGGTTATATGGCCTTCTGTAATGGCGACTAATACTAGCTGTAATGCAAAGCTTAGCACCAAGAGGAAGATGACAGAGACTTCTCATGGCTTATGTTTAAGGCTGGACACAGAACTGCTGCTAGCTGTCAGCAGGAACCTCTATGCCTCCACATTGAGACACCAGTCCTAAAGCAGTCCTGAATATCCCAGGCCTGGCCTGTGGTGTCACAGCCTGAACTGGAACAGTAAAGGCTTAATCAAGCCCTACATATTATTAACTTTATTTGCATTGCTTTACATGTGAGGCTCGGGAAAGGCTCATTGTTAAAACGCAGAGAGTTAGAAGGCCCGGGGATACACAGTGGTGATGCAGTTGACCAGTTTCAGTGCCACCACACTGGTGTTGCTGGACAAAGACCCAAGCTGCAGTGATGCTGGTCAGAGGCCCAAGGTGGGGTTACATCAGTCGGTGTCACCATGAGAATGATGACATAAAAAAAGACAGCTTTGTATAAATTCATATTCTGGGGCCACCTCCAAAAGAGTTCATGGGGAAAAGTATCCAGTTACCCCAAGCAAGCGTTTTTCTGAACCCATTTAAAATCTTAAAACCACAATACATAAACCTAACAATAGCAAATGGCAAGACATCAGGATTCCATTGAAAGAAAAGCCCAGTATAATGGAAAAGAGAATTCAACATAACTATTGCTACCAAAGAATAATCTTCCATAAATATTTTTAAAGGCACATAGAGGATTATCAGTGAGAGTTGAGATGAGTTATGGGCAGATAATTTAGGTTCAAAAGAACATATTTGGTATTTCAAAGGTACATTGAGGAGACTTTTGAAAGTGACCTAACCCCCCAGTCTGTTTTCCATAGGAATCAAGGTCAGAGGAGGCAGCCTGAAGGGAGCAGAGACAGAGACCTCTTCAGCTCCCATCCCACCTCTGCCTCTGGACAGCCTGAGGCTGGTCCTTTATCCTGCCTCAGTTTCCCCATCCACAAGTGACACAAGCACCGCAAAGTTACAGCCTCCAAAGGGAGCAGGAGGGCTGCAAGGACTGAGAGGTGACTTTGGAAGCTTAAATATGTAAAACACAGCTGCTATTTTCCCTGTCTAGTGAATACAGGTGGTCACAGGTACGGTGCAGGATCTGAGCTGCACTCTGGTCTCCGCAGGGACCAGTTTCAATGTGCATGCTGTAGCCCATTAAGCTCGTGAGTTGATTTAGCAGAACTCCAGAGCGGCTGCACTGTGCACATTATTCTGACAGCTGCTAAGGACTGACCTGCTGACTCTCACTGCTTCCTGCCACATCCTGTTCCTTGAAAGACAGCTGATTACCTTTTCCTCCCTAATGAGTTCAATGAGTCTGAAGACAGGCTGAGGCTGCCCACTTGCACAGTGCATGATCTTTGGCTTCCTCCACTGCCTGATCTCTGCCGGCAGTCAGAGATTGAAGATACGTCTGGGTGTGAAGCCAAACACGGAAACGTCACAAGGAACAAGGAACTGTGAGCTAAGAAATTAATGTGCTGTAGGACAGAAGTTCAAGGAAGCACCAGGAAGGCAGAGCACCACTGGAATCTGCACTGCAATTTGAAAGGACATAGCCACTGGATAGTCTGACCTGGGAACATTCTGACCCAAGGAAGAGCAAACATTTATATGGGGAGCAGATGTCTGGAGCAACAAAATAGTAGAATACTCCTCCTCCCTTCCCCCCCAGATTTCAGAACTAGTTCTTAACTCCTGCCCAGCCAGTTTATTTCCTGTAATCACAACTGCTCCCTTTCTTTGCACACCTCTAAAGCAGGTTTCCAGATCATCACCTGAAGTACTTGGTAGAAGTCATTGTAAGCAGGAAATCAAACTAACTAGGTCATCAGTCCAATCCTCAACAGTAATTTCAAGGTTTCTTGCCCTCCTTACACTACCTCTTTATCTTCTAGCACCTCAGAAAATCTACTTATTAAGAGTTATGAGCACACACTTAGCTCTGCGTGGAGGATTAGGCTGCCCTGCCTCTGCGGTGGGAAGCTCTGTGGGTCAAGTTTGGGTAGCTGTGTGGGACTGCTGGGCTTACACACAGGAGGACATGCAGGAATCAACAGCTCCCCTAAAGCCTTTGACAACACTGGGACAGGCATTGAGATGCTCTTGGGAGCATGGCTGTAGAAGTAAGTGGTGCTGCTTTGCACTGGCTCACATCTTTCTAGCAGGGTATGCAATAAACCCTTCAAATCTCAGCTTCTTCTGGAGTTAATAACAAACAGGAGACAGGGTAAGTTAATGTGTACCTAAGCAGCTTTAGGAAAACTGGAAAATTCTAGTAATGAAATAGAGCTGCCTTCATTTTAAAGCTTCCACTCCTAACTGTGTCGGCAGGTTGGTGGCTTACGTGACAGCAGTTTGCTGTCAATCCCTTCTAGATATCTTGATAGCACTGTTTGTCTTTAGATTTCGGTTTGTCACGTACAAAGCAAGCAGTGGGGAGATGCCAAGGCCTGCACAGCTCACGGGTCCTCCCCCCATCCCAGGGCTTTTTCTGGCTGAAGAGGTGCAATGGGTGAGCAGGTCAGAGTGGGGGTGCTGCAGGGGAAGCTTGTGCTGCCATTGCTCTACTTGCTGTGTGGGTTCAAGCTCCCCAGAGCTGTCAAGATGCCACCTTTCACCAGCTTGAAATTAAAGAGTATTATTTAAGTAAACAACCCAAGCTGCTAAGCTGGTCTGATGGCCGGCTCCAGCTCCACTCTCACTTGGAGGGATTGCTGATTATCTCAGTACACAGAGCCATGAGTAAATATTGGTTCAAACACAGATAACTCGTGGGCAAAAGCACAATGCTGCATGCAGCTCAAATAAACAACCTGCAAAAGCAACGTCTGTCAGGCCTGGAGCTTCCCATCCCTCTTGCACACCCTGAGGGCTGCCCTGGCTGTTAGCACAGCTCTGTATGAGCTCTGCCAGGGACTGCGCTAAGCACTGAATCCACAGGGATTATACCCAAAATAAAGCAGCATGCAGCACAAACATACAGCTGGAAGAAATCCCACTTTGCCCATTCTGCTGGTCAGAGGCCATTGCTGGGCTTGTTCTCAGCTACAACAAAGAGGTGAACTGGTTCTCTCATTCCGTAAAGGACAAATGTGGGATAGAACTTATTGCAGGCTAAATAACTTTCCTTGCCCTCGAGGCTTGTTCATTTTATTTATGGCAAAATATGCTTGTTAATGCTCTTATCACAGGAATGATCTAATCTGGGGTGGGGGAGGAAGTCTCCTTTGAATACATCCATTTTAATGAGCTGCTGGGCGAAATGTTTAGGCAGGCAAAACTGACTCTGAACTCGTTTCTGACAGAGCAGCTTCTGCACAGGTCTTAACGTTCCTCCTGCTGACATCTGTTTGTTTTGATAACATTTCCAAACGAAATGTGGAGTTACAAAAGCTGAGCTGTACTGTGCACTTCCTCATCCCTAAGGTTGACTGATCCAAACACAATAGGAACTGGGGGGAAACGAGCCACACCGTCCAGCTGCCTTCCCGACACGGAGGCTGTGAAAGTGGCCCATCCTGCAAAGAAACATCAGATTGTGCTGAACGATTCTGTAGGAGAAGAGGGAAGCTAAGCAAAAAATACATAGATCTACCACACAAAGGATCCAGCAAGCAAGGGAGGGAAAGGGGTCAGCAGAGAAAGAAAATGCTCATGGAAGAGCTCCAGAAAGCTGCTGCATGCCAAAATGCCAATCACAATGTGACCACAGAGGGACTTCCTTTCTCAGCACCCCACTATTCTCACCCAGTGCTCAATCTCCCCTCGATGGCACTGAACCCTTTGCAAGAGCCTCCATCACCTCTTGTCAGCTTGGGGAGGGAAGCAGAGGGAGAGGAGAGGATGGAGATGTGAGCTGCATTGGGCCCAACGTAAATGAAACAGAAAATGGACCATGGAAGGGAGGACGTTGCAATATCTCCTGATAGTGTTTTGTAACTACCTCGGCTTTCCTCATGACCATTTGTTTGTAACCCAAAGAAGAAATCAATACAAAACCTAGGCTTGTGGAACATTATTCTTAAGCTACACGACCATCACAACACACTGCTCAGGCACACTTCTTTCCCCAGGACTCTCAAGGTGCCATCCTCAGACCGCATCTTGGGCCTTCTGCTGACTTCACACCTGACTATATTTCCTGTTCTTACTTCTGGCTTTTCCCTCCACATAATTTCTATATGGAAAGTGAACAGCAAAACCTGGTGAGTTCGATCCTGCAAATGTAAAGAAAACAACTCAGCACATATCAGGTGACGAGCATGATGTTGGATTACACCCTTGAATCAGATAACGAGACTTTAAATCATTTTAAGCATCTGTTATCTCATCTGCAATCCATATATAGTCCTCTTCATGTCAGCTGGTTTTAAGTGAGAAAGCAGAGATCCAAAGTTTCTTTGGTAAGAAGTACAGACATTTGTTGGCCTGACTGCTTTCCTTTAGTTCAATATCTCACACAGATCTTGGAACAGCAATTCTTCCCTGTGCTGGTAAACAGCTAAGAATTCTGGCTTACCCTGGCAGTGGCATGCAGGATCTCTTCCCAGCACAAGTGGGTCTGCAGAAAACCTGACCTTCAAATCAGATCATTCTCACTTGGGTGACAATGAAAACGAGGAGAGTTTTCCAGCTAGGAGTGTTCTAATTACATGTCCCACAAAGATCAGAATAGAATCTAACATGCCAAATAGTGACTTTTTTTTGTGATGGGAGTATTTAAAATTAGATAACTGGTAGTTAACTGTTAGCTGTAAGGAAGGGAACCAAAAGCTCTAAGGAAGGAGATGAGCTGACATAAAAGACGTGCTGTGCAATGCTTGTGAACTACAGGTCTTATAAAGTTTAGAAATATCACTGCCAGTGTTTCAATAAAGGCCTCACAAACTTTTGCTGTGCTTCATCTCTACCCAGAGCTGACCAAGATGAATGTTTAAATTATACTGAAACTAAAAGTGGCTACATTGCAGAGTGGGGAAGTCATCACACACAGTGATTTCTGTGGAAACACATCATGATGGACATCTCTGCCTTAGTTTCTGTTTGGTTTTGGTGCATGGCTGCATCTCTAGATGACTATTAAAACTGTAAGAACAAGTAGAGTCTTTCTGGAGAGGAAATAGAAGGGTCACGAGGATGATCAGGGGCTGGAGCATCTGCCACATGAAGACAGGCTGAGAACATTGGGGCTGTTCAGCCTGGAGAGGAGAAGCTGTGTGGAGACCTCAGAGCAGCTTCCAGTGTCTGACGGGGCTACAGGGATGCTGGTGAGGGACTCTTCATCAGGGACTGTAGTGATAGGACAGGAGGTAATGGGTTCAAACTGGAACAGGGGAAGTTCAGGTTAGAGATAAGGCAGAAGCTCTTCCCTGTGAGGGTGCTGAGGCACTGGGACAGGTTGCCCAAAGAAGTGGTAAATGCTCCATCCCTGGCAGTGTTCAAGGCCAGGCTGGACAGAGCCTTGGGCGACACGGTCTAGTGTGAGGTGTCCCTGCCCATGGCAGGGGGTTGGAACTGGGTGACCTTAAGGTCCTTTCCAACCCTAACTATTCTACAATGCTATAAAAGGCAATCGGAACAACTTGATTGTCTTGCTCAACTGACTCATTATTTTTTACCATTTTGGGGAGTTACTAAGTGTGTAATGGTATATAAGGACTGTACATACTTTAAACGACAGCTCGTGTTTTTCTTTCTGTTGTACTTCCCTAGTCAGCAAATAAGAAACAGCTTAATTCCCATGATACTGCTAAATGCCATAAACATCAATTTCCACATTCAAGAAGAGCTACGACAGCATGATCCAGCCAAGCAGAAAATACATGGGGAGTTCTGCTACATGTCAAATAGCCTTTTTTTTTCCCCATTCACCTTCACTGGAGCTTTGTTACTCCCCTAGAACATGGACATGGGAGCTGTTTCATCAACACCTGCAGAAGCTCCCTTTCCAATTGCCTCCTCAGTGGCAGAAAAACACACAGAAGCACCAATATTTGCAGCCGTGTCATTTAGTTATGTTTTAATCAGCTAAACAACAGAACAGTTTATCTTTCCTTCTGAAAATAAAAGATGTGATACAACCACGGTATCAACGTGCAGGACTTCAGAACTGGCAAGTCTTACAAGTGTTTCAGGTCCTCTACATCTTTCTAAGCACTAGTTTCGTGTCATCTGATCACAAACACTTGCAAACCTGGAAACACACAATGAAGAGGAAGGACATTCAGTTTCATTAACCTGCCCATTTCTTGCTCTAACATCTGTTTACATTAGCCATCAGTTTCAAATTTGACTTCAACTTACTCCTGTGCTGCCATAAACTCTTCTTCCCATCTTTCAGAGGATGAGATTTTCTGCCTCTGTGTTGAAAGCTGCTGTGCCACAACTGACACAGGCAAGTGGGAACTGATGCTCACACAGCAGCTCTTAGGGTTCACTGCCCAGTGTGAATCCAGCAATTCACTCAGCCCTGGGACTGAGATGGGTTTGGACTACAATCACAGAATGGGTTGAGTTGGAAGTGCCCTTAAAGTTCACCTAGTTTCAAGCCCCCCGCCATGGGCAGAGACACCTTCCACTAGCCCAAGTTGCTCAAAACCCTGTCCGACTGAGCCTTAAATGTCAAACTAGGGATGCAGCTGGATTAACTAAGACACTGATGTGTAGTTACTCCTGCCTACTGCCATGAATAGGGGAATCATGGCAAACCAGAGGTAAAAAAACAGCTGGAGATGGCAACATCTCAAACTTCCTCAGCTGGTAATCCTGAAATCATGAGTCAGAGGCTTCTCTGCGAGGGTTTATGAATCACTGACACTGCTAAACTGGAAGTTAGGCTATCTCAGCAAAACCACAGCTGGAACTAATCCCACACCATGTTTAACACACAAAAGCAAAACAGGTCGACTGGGCTTTTGCAGACTAGAGAGCACCCCAGCATCAGCTGGATCACTCACTGTAAAATAGGATGATGGCTCATGGAGACGATAAGCATCCAAAGGGCAAAGCTGTTCCCAGTGCCACAGTAAAGAGGAAAGCAGCTGCAAGGGTGATCTCTAACGCAGTTCCATTATAAGGGATGACAGTCAGATTACTATGTGAATAATAAATGCCATTATTAGAAATAATGAAACAAAATGCTCAGGCAGTCCTTCCACTGACTAACACATTCATTCCCCCATCAGGAAACCCTTTCTAATACAACACCCAAACCATGAACTGCTAAATCTTCTCTGATGTGCTTCATTTGGTCCGGATATTCCTGAATTGCAGCTCTCCCATTGTCTCAAACCGGTCCCTGGGTAATGCACTAAATGGCAGCCAGCTTCCCCTCCATAAATCAACCACCAAATCTAGAGCGCGAGGTGAAAGCAAGCACTAATGTCTCAGTTATGTTGTGCTCTGGGAGCTAAGTGCATGGAGCTGCAGCAGGAAAGGGATTTTTCTCTCATACCTCTTACTTACCACAACTCCCAGACTAGCCACTGGCTGCTGGCCAGGCTCAGCTTCTCATCTAAGCTGTAGGAGAACAGAGAGGGTTTTCTTTCAGCATTACACTTTGTTCCATCATAGTCAATCAGAGCAGTTTCAGGACACAGAAGGTGGGTTGGGATTTAGACACTTATCCTTGTGCAAAGTGGAACCAATCAATGGACTCAGAGCTCCTGGATGGGAATATTTTAAAGCAAATACAAATAAGCAAGATGGTAAAAAAAAACAAAACCAAAAACCCTAAAATATAATCAAATGCCCAAATGCAGCTGAAGGCAATAAAACAGCGTGCCCAGCACGGGTTGAATAAAGCGAAAAGAAACAACAGCCACCTACATTGATCTTTTCCTTTTTAGAAAGCCACTGTTTTGAAAATCACTGCAATGTCTCTTTAGTGGTGTTCTTTGGCTCTACAAACACCTTTTCCCACTTGATTTACGAGGCACTGCAAACTCAATTCACTGTCATTTACACCATCATTCTGAGCTGTC
The DNA here is from genome assembly GCF_012275295.1 of Melopsittacus undulatus. Taxonomy (NCBI): domain Eukaryota; kingdom Metazoa; phylum Chordata; class Aves; order Psittaciformes; family Psittaculidae; genus Melopsittacus; species Melopsittacus undulatus. The sequence continues at coordinate 4,084,023 of NC_047545.1, forward strand.
TTTCCATCCAGGATAAGCTGCGCCCTGATTTCTGCCATGTGCTTCTGACTTGGTTTTCAGGCTGAAATGCTTACAACTGGTGAAGACAAAGTTCTCCTGCCACAGCAATTATAACCCATTATAGACTATTTACCTTTTGTACACATCTGCTGCTTTTAAGATGAATTTCAGATTGATCCCCAGCCCAAAAAGGCTGAATCTGCGTTTTCATCACTATTATCCAAAAGAGAAGTGGAGCATCCACCTTCCAAATCCCCATCCTTTCCTCCAGACTTGGCTCTTGCCATGGGGCTGTGGAAAGACCCAACTGTGTCCCCAAGCCTTGGATTTGCCAACTCCTTGCAGACGAAAAGCAGAGCGCTGTGTTAGATTACAGCCCAACTTCTGCTCTGTACAGAGCCGGGATTTACTCGCTTCCTCCTGAAGGTTCAACACAAAGCCCTTCTCCATTCCAAAGGCAACCACCAACCATCCCCCAGGCAACCAGAGCTCTCCATTGCTGCCCCAGCCAGCACAGCACACAGCTCAGAGGGAAACTGCCCATTGAGAGTGAGGGCACAGCCCAACCCCTGCACCCTAAACCCCGGTCACAACTTGGGGCCTTCCTTTTAGGGCGCCTCTCCGGTACTTGGGGCCCCCTCTCGCTATTGGAGCCCAAGTTTCTCTCAGCATCTCGTCCACAAGCGACCCGAGTGGGAGCCGGGAGGGCACCGATGCCCCCTGCTCCCCACACGAAGCCCCCGCTGCTGCCTCCGGCGCTCCGAGGCGATGCCCAAACCCCGGCCTCCATCCGACCCTCCCGCCCGGCCGCTGCCCTGCACGCTTCCCCCCGCGCATGCGCACAGCCGGGGCCGGCGCAGCCCCTCCCTTCCCCCGGTTACCTCAGTCGGGTGGGGCGCGGACGCGGGACTTGAACCGGCGGCTCCGAGGGAGTGAAGGCTGCGGCGCCGCACCGGAGCCTCCGCGGCCGAGCCCCGCCAGGCCCCGCCCATCCACAGCGGCGTAGCCAATCAGAGGCTTCCATTTCCCCTCTTCTCTCCGCCCCTAGAGCTTCTAACCAATGTTGAACCCCCTCACGCTGCCAGCCCATAGAGAAAGAGCTCGCTGTTTCTCCCCGCCCCCGAGCTCCCATCAGCCAATGGAAAGCGAGGCTTTGAGAGGGACTTTTAATCAGATTGGGCCTCTTCCCTGCCGGGGGCGGTGCCACGGCGAGAGGCGTGGCCTGAAGAGGGTATATAAGGACCCACTGGCAGTGCGGTGCCATTTTGTGTCCGAGTGCCTGGGGAGCGGCCGGAGGGAGGCAGCGGAGGGTTTCGGGGTTCGGACCAGAGCGGCCGGATGGTGAAATCCTCCCTGCAGCGGATACTCAACAGTCACTGCTTCGCTAGAGAGAAAGAGGGGAATAAAAGCACCATCATGCCCGCTGTGTTGAGCCTCAGTACCGGACAGAGCAGGTGAGGGGCCGGGGCCTCCCTCAGCCTACGCACCGCTGGGCGCTCGCCGCCTTCTCCTTTCCCCTCAGGGCCCACCCTTCTCGTCCTACAAGCGCCGCTCGCCTCCCCCGTGGCCGGGGGGAGGGGTGCTCCGTGGCGGCAGGGGGAGGGGCTGCCGCCGCCTCGGTGCTGGGCGCTGCGGCCTGGCCCCTTCCCTCCTTCCTCCCCCCCAGAACAAGGAGGGAGGGAAGGGGGTAAAAAAGGGGGTGTTTTTAACGGCCAAGGCGGTGGCAGCGACGGGTGCACGCAGGTTCCGTGCGGCGTCACCCGGCCCCGTGCTGGGCCACACGTCCTCCCCTCCCGGGGGGTGCCTGCGGCTGCCGCCCGCCCTGTGCCACGTTAGCTGCCTGCGGGAGAGCTCCCTGGAGCTGTCACAGCCATGGGAGGAAGGCTTGGAAGCAGCTCGCTGCCCTCAGGGTAAGCGGCTCTCGAGCAAGGCAACGGGCGAAGGGAGCCTGCAGACAAAGCCGGGCCGGAGGCAGGGCCTGGAGGTGCCTTCTAACCCCTGAGGGGGGGAAAACAGCAATTAAGCAAAGATATCAAAGGATTTGGAGTTGTTATCCCCTTATGTAACCGTAGATAGTCTTGAAGTCTAATCGAGGGTACTGAGCCTAAAGTAGAATATCAGAGCGTTAGGAGAGCGGCTAGTTTAAAACTCAACCAAAAGATTAAACAGTCCCCACAGGTGCTGAGGTGGAAATACCTCAATCTGGGTGATGGACACTTAGGATGTCAGTCTGCCTCGTATGAAGGGAGCTGGGATTAGACCTTGTATGTGGACTATGAAATGAGTTGTAGCATTACTTTTAGAGGGCCATTTTTATGTTTCACTTCTATTTACAGCTTCTCGAAGAGGTGTAGGTGCGCACAAGCATCACTCTAAAATGCATTATTGACTGCAAAGTGTAGGCAGCCTTCATTATGCACCCACCCTTCATTGGGGGAAAGGGGAAACTGGCTCAAGGGTTGCCACTGCACACTCCTGAACTGGGTGCTTAGAGGTTTAATTGTAAGGTAATTGGGAATGCATGGCTCTGCAGTCATTGTGAGAGAAAACAAATACCTAATGCTCATAGTGAGAGAAAGTGTCTTTTGACCCTTTCAAAGAGCGTAAAATAATGGATTTAATGCTCCTTCAATAGTGTCATTTCATTTTTCTAAATAAACCTTTGCAGTTGCTGTGTTGACTGATGTCTTCCTGCGTGTAGTATTCCACCTATATGGACATGCAGTGCCTTTCTCCTGCAGATTCTTCATCCCAAATCTGCAGCTCGTGAAAAAGAGGAAACTCGTGTGAACTGTGCAAAATGGTGGATTATTTGGTCCATGTTTATTCTGATTTGCAAATGGCTGCTGGCACTCACAGACAGGATGATTGTGAAAATTTCCCCCAGGGCCTCGATTGCTGCATCTGCTGAGATGACGCAACTCAAGAGTGAGCCTGCAGGGTGAAGGATGGTGCAGAGGGAGGGGCCAGGCTCATGCTACAGTAGCAGGCTTATTCATTTAAGCAGGCTTATGTGGATGGTGCGAAACTTAGCGGGCATACGAGAAATAGGCTTCGTATCTTAAGAGGATCATGTTCTTAACCTGAAAGACTGAAGCAGTGTGAAATAGCTTGGAGGAATTCAGTAGAAAGGTTTGTAGGTTTGCCAAATGCTCAGGTATGGTCTCAGAGTGAAAAGTGGTGATTTTGCTTCTGAGCATGGTGAAAGCATTTGAGGTGGTGACATCTGTGAGGCTGTTTCCTGTGGCTTGTGGGTGCCAAGGTCTGAGGTGATTAGGGACATACCTCACAGGGCAAAATGACCCCTGGCTTGTTGGGGCAGTATAGTGGTGCCAACTCTGAGAACAAGGTGGAGGAGAAAATGGCATTTTGTGTATATGACAGTAGAATGGTTCCTCTCTCGAATTCAGGTCAAGCATTCTGCTGCCTTGGTATGGAGATAGATACCCTACTCACTTCAAGCTGAGAGTATTTTCATCTCCGAGTTAGTCTTTCCCTCAAAATACTGCAGCAGCAGCTTTCTGACCCTGTGGGTCTGGGTGCAAGGCAGCAGTGTTCCATCCCTGCTCTGGAGGCTCCTTTGTCTTATCACTTGTTTAGGTCGCAGTGGGAGGAGTTCTCTTGCCCTAGGTTGGGTTTTATTTACTAAGCCGTGCCATCAAAAACATCTAACTCCTCTGATCCCTTTGTCTAACACTCCCGTTATGCACCTCTAACTGTGCTCCCTTTCTAGTTCCAGGGTTCCCTTCAATTGCTGTAGTAACCTGGGTCCGGGGCCTCGGTGGTGCTCCTGATGTCCCTCACCCACCCCTGAAGATCCCAGGTGGGCGAGGGAATAGTCAGAGGGATCACAATCTTTCAGCTAATTTATTTTATTCGGTGAGTATCAATCAGAGCACCTTGCTCTGGTGAGCTTGAATGTGTTTCTTGCCTCAAGCCTATCAATGGGATTACCCCTTCTCCAAACTGAACTGGAAATAACCATGCACATCTCACTGCTGCAGGATAATCGGCTGAATGTAACAGAAGAACTAACATCTAATAACAGGACAAGAATTCTGAATGTCCAGTCAAGGCTTACAGATGCCAAACACATTAGTTGGAGAGCAGTGCTGAACAACAACAACCTCTACATTGAAATTCCCAGTGGTGCTCTGCCTGAAGGGAGCAAAGACAGGTGGGTTGGCTAAAATGCAGCTCTGGTTTGACTTGCCTCTGTCTCAAAAGCCTGGCAGTAGGGTGGAATAGCACTTCACTGTCCTTGGTTTGCCTCCATTGTTCTAAAGTTTGAAGTCTTAATTATGGTGCTTGATCATAGAAACATCAAATGGTTTGGGCTGGAAGGGACCTCAAGGCTCATCCAGTTCCAACGCCTGCCAGGGTCACCTGGGCAGGGTGCCCCTGGTACCAGGGCAGGGACCCCTTCCACTGGAGCAGCTGCTCCAAGCCCCTGTGTCCAACCTGGCCTTGAGCACTGCCAGGGATGGGGCAGCCACAGCTCCTCTGGGCACCCTGTGCCAACACCTCAGCACCCTCCCAGGGAACAGCTTCTGCCTGAGAGCTCATCTCAGTCTCCCCTTGGGCAGGTTCAAGCCATTCCCCTTGGCCTGTCCCTACATCCCTTGTCCCAAGCCCCTCTCCATGTTCCCTGCAGCCCCTTTAGGCACTGGAGCTGCTCTCAGGTCTCCCCTTCAGGAGCCTTCTCTTGTCCAGGCTGCCCCAGCCCAGCTCTCAGCCTGGCTCCAGAGCAGAGCTGCTCCAGCCCTCACAGCAGCTCCATGGCCTCCTCTGGCCTCGCTCCAGCAGCTCCACGTCCCCCTTGTGCTGTTAACCCAGAGTTGGATGCAGAACTGTGGAGGGGGGCAGGGGGTTCCCCAGAGTGCAGTAGATGGGGAGAATCTGCTCTGCTGGTCCTGATGCTCTTTTGTAAGATGCCGCAGCTTAAGTGATTGCTTTGAGGAGCCCTCTTCTGTCAGAACCACCCAGAAGGTCTGTAATTCCAAGGCCTTCTCCTGGGTATTGGGTGGCTCCATCTTATCCCCTGAGAACACCAGCCTTGTTCTGAGCCTGCCACTGCAGTTCTCTGTTCAGCTGCCACAGTAAAGCATGTTCCCTGTGTTACTGAAGATTTCTGAGTTAGGCCTGGGGCTTGGGGATCACCTCTGGGTGTGAGTCTCCATTGCAGCCTCTTCCTTAGGCCTGTAAATTCATGTGCAGATGTCACCAGGGTCTCACTGTCTCTAAAGGAAGTGCTTAGCTGTGGGTGCTGATGATGTTGTATTTGTCTTGCAGTTTTGCTGTTCTTCTGGAGTTTGCTGAAGAACAGCTTAGGGTGGATCATGTGTTCATTTGTTTCCACAAGAACAGAGATGATAGAGGTAGGTGTTAACTCAGGGCACTGTCTCCATTGATGGGAGCATTGTTTAAAGCTGGTTTTGGTGGACACCTGAACTATTGAACAGCATCAGTGGATGAAATGTTTTCTGCTTTTTTCCTAGCTGCATTGCTCCGGACTTTCAGCTTTTTGGGCTTTGAGATTGTGAGACCAGGGCATCCCCTTGTCCCCAAGAGACCAGATGCTTGCTTCATGGCCTACACGCTTGAGAGAGACTCATCAGAAGAAGACTAGATTGCAATGTTTGCCTCTTAGAGCTTTCTTGTTGTCTATAAAGATGATTCTGTAGAAATTTTGTCAACATCTATTACAGTACATATATAACTCTGTATGAAACGTTGTGACCAACTGCTCTGGTGGTGAGATGTTGAAAATTTCAGACTCCACATCTTTCTCTGGATTTGTGCGCATGTTGTGGTTGTGCAAATAAATGCTCCCTCCAAATTAGCAGTATATTTCTTGAAGTTTAATATTGTGTTTGTGATACTGAAGTATTTGCTTTAATTCTAAATAAAAATTTATATTTTACTTTTTATTGCTGGTTTAAGCTGCTTTAGACTCTCACTCTGAAGAGGTGGAACTGCCCCCGCCATTAAAGTTGCAGGTATGGAAAGGTGTTGGTCATTCTTTGCTTGGCTGGAGCTCATGGCTGTGATCTGCCAGGGCTTGAATGAGTTCAGCAATCCTCTAAAAGCCCTACTTAGAGTGAAATAATGGTGCACTTCCACTGGTAAGGTGGGACACTGCATCTGTGCTCAGTCACTGTTTGCTGGATCACTGGCTGGGGAGCCCTCAAGCAAGGCGGTAGGTACAAGGTCTGTGCTGGTGGTCTGCTGTAGAGAAACAGGTTCAGATGTGGGGTAGGCATAACAGGCTTCTGGTTACCCCAAAGCATTATGCCACCTTCACCTCCTTTGGGTCATGGATTCGCTAAAGTTCTGCTGGCAGAAGAGGAGGGGGTCACCAGAAGCAGGGGGGCAGGGGATGCTCCGAGGTGCACCTCTGCTGTGCTGGGCAGGTTTGCTCTTTGTTTTCCTGCTCACGGTGGCTTTGGGCAGGCCTCATCCGTGCCATGGGCTTTACTGCCATCTTGTAGCCATGCGAGATACTACAGGAGAGGCGGTGGGGATGGAGCTGGGGCTCACCCGGAACAACCTCTCCCGCATGTTTTTGACCCAAAAGCCCATACTGAAATCAGAGCAACGTTTGTGTGGCCCGGCGGTGCTCGGGGGGTGAACCCTTCCAGGTGTGTGTGCCCGGTTAGCTTGTCTGGTCCCCTCTTTGAGGCTGTGCTGCTCTGGGAAGGGGTGCATGTGTCACCTAGGGGTGCATGTGTCACAACTCTCTTCTACCGGGGGGGTTTGGGGTTGTTTTGAGCTCAGGGACTCTGCAGAGGAATCCTCCCCAATTCAGCAATGCCACAGGCTCTGGTGACTGCCTTAATTTGCTACTGCCCATGTCCATGGGCACGCTGGGGCTGCCCCAGCAGTAGCCATGGGGAAGGCCAGAATGGTCCATCCTGCTGTGTGCACAGCCCATGGAGGATGCTCTTGGATGGATTAATAATTACTTAATAATTGGCATGACCCAAACAGGGCCTTGTGTGGCGCTTCACTGTGGCACTCATCATCTGCATGGGTTTGGGGACCAGGGTGTGGATCCCACATGGTGCTGCATGTTTCATACCAAGCATCAGATGCCACGGACCTGCCTTGGTGCAGCCAGAGACCAACGCTGCAGCCTGGTCCCTGGTGCACCAGCCATAAACTGACCCACGCTATTTATTAGACACCATTGAGGCCATTCTGGCTGAGCACCACTGAGTAGGGAAGTTTGGCTTTGTGCTTCTCTGTGGATACATTACTCGTGTGTGTAATGCTGTCAAAGAAGCACATAAAGGACCAGTATTTAAGAGGCTCAGCTCTGGGTTTTATTGAAGCTGTGTGGCTGCTGTATTTCCCCCTCTAAAATGTCATTTATATTTGTGACTGTGCCACAAATTGTTTCTAAAGAGAGCAGGTTGTACGAGGTATTTATTGCATTTCTCCTTCACTAACAGTGCGTTCAGGTGAGCTGTAACATGTGGCTTTGAAACAGTGAAAGCCACAGGAGAGGGCTGAGAGGTGTTTGTGCAGAGTCTAAGCCCCATAAACTCTACTTGGCAACTGGCACTTGATGCTGTGGCTTCTATCCAGTCATCTTTCCTGAGATGCTCTGATAAACTGGACTCTATCACACAAAAACTGGTTGGGGGTATAAAAACACACCCTATGTTATGGGAACCACGGGTGGGAGTTTGCTCCCAGCTTCATCATTCTTGTGATGGGGGAAGGTGGGTTTGGGTTTGGAAAGACTTCACAGAGCCAGGAGCAGCTTGGGTTCCTTGTGAGCTGGTGGGTTTGGCCAGGTCCTCATGGGCTTTTGGGTGGACTAAACTTCAGCTTGCCTTTAGGGACCGTAGAGAGCCTGGGTCACTTGGTAGAGCGTGTGCTCGGAGACCTCCTTGAAGTACTGGCAGCAGAGCCACTCCTCGAGGCCAGGGCTCCCCCCTGCCCCAGCCGAGGTCTCCACAAACCTGAGGAGCAGCAGAGCCCTCTTCACCTCCACCCAGCTCCCGAGCAGGGCGAGGGTCTTCTTGGTCCTGGCAAAGAGCTCCTGCCGAGGCCCCCAGAGCAGGACCTGCAGGATGCTCTTTGCCTGCTCAACAGAGACCCTCTTGCAAGGATCCCTGTGGAGAAGCAGCATGGCCAGGCGCTTGAGTCCCGTGGAGTAGATGGACAGGGAGGGGATTTCAGGAAGTCTGTTGCTTCTGAAGCAAAAGGAGTTCTCCAGAGAGATGTCCACGTGCAGGAGCTGATAGATCAGCATGCCTACATTCAGCTCATCTGCTGCCAGGGAGGGTGGTGCAGCAAGCCCCTCTGTCCAGTCCTGCTCTTGGCTAGTGGAATAAGGTCTTTGCTTATCTTTAGCCTTGTAGAAGCTGCTGATGAGCAGCCTGGGAAGGGAAAGCCCTAGGGATGCCTTCTTGCCTTGCTGGCTCTGGGGAGGACATGGGCACCACACCAGCAGCAGGTTCTCGAGGCAGAGATCCCCTTGCTCCATGTTCTGCACCCGGAGATGCTCCAGCCCCATGCACACCTGCAGGAGGAGGAGGCAAACCAGGCGCTCGTAGTGCCCAGGGCAGGTCCTGTGCAACGCATGTGATCCCTTCACGAAGTCTGCCAGGGTCTGGTAGGGAACCTCAGAGGAGATCAGGACCTGCAGGACAGGACGGGGGGCAGGATGGGCAGCAGGCAGGGACCCACTCTGCTCCCCAGGGCTTCCCGGGAGCACCAGTTCCCAAGGGAGGCGATCGGTGAAGCGGCCAACCACTCGCTGGATGCTGCAGTGCACCCCAAGGGAGCTCTGCACCCCCCGGCTGGGGCAGCATGGCTTGGGGACCTGCAAGGAGAGACAAGGCATGGTCAGCTGCAAGGATGGAGCCTCATCCAGCACCTCAGATCAGGGCCACCGCTGGGCTCCCCTGCACCCTCCAAACCCACTGGCACCCAGCAGAATGGCTTTGAGCAAGAAATGGGAAACCAGGTGGGGTGTAACCCCCAGGTGAGCTGCAAAGCTGCTTTAATGGGGCTTATCCTGCACTGCCTGAGGAGCCAGCTCTGCTCCATCCTTTCCTTTGTGTATGCTGGTCCCTCAACACCATGAGCCAGGGCATCTCCCCAGCTGTCCATCTCCCTTGGTGTGTTGTTTGGTTGCTGGCAGCGCTGTCTCATTTAGCAAATGCAGAAGTAGGTGCAGAAAGGGGAAGCACCAGAGTGGAACAGGCAACAAGCCCAGTCCACACTCGCCTGCAGCACCGCACCCCCCCCCAAGCCAGGGGAGCTGCTCCCCCTGCTCCAACCCACACCATTCTCCCTCGATCCCTGCTTACCTTGGCTGCACACACCACCTGCGCCTGCTCCAGACTGAAGCCCACCGGGAAGTACCACGCATCCCGGCTCTCGCAGCATGGCTCCCGCTGCAGGATGCTGAGCGCTGCCCAGCTCTTCCCTGCCAGCTCCGCCTGCAGCCGCTGCTGCCGCTCCTCCGGCCCCATCAGCTCCTCCTGGATGCGTGCTGAGAGCCGGGCCAGGGCGGCCTCCAGGCACCCCAATACCACCCCGCACACCCTATCCGGGCTGCCCAGGAGCGGCCCCAGCTCCCCGTCTGCCGCCCCAAACGTCAGCTCCGTGATGGGCGATGGGGAGCTCTGCAGCCTGCCCCATGCCACCGCTCCCCCCAGGCTTTGGGACTTGGTCAAGCGCTTCTTGTGTGCCCAGGAGGGTCTGTCCGGTGAGGGGATGGAGCTGGGAGCCCCCTCCTCACGCTGTGCGATGCTGCCGCCCCATGTTGTGGGGTCACCCCGACTGTCGTGCTGGGACGGTCCCGGCTCTGGAAGGGATTCCGCTCGCTGGAGCTGCTTTTTGGGCAGCGGGGGAGGCAGAGGGGTCCCATCGGGATGAGGGGGGGTTCTCCCAGCTCCTTCCCCTCGGCAAGCCTTGCGGGGGGTGAGGTGAGCCCGCAGCTCTCCTGGGGAGGGAGGAACGGACACAGTGGGGCTGAGACCTTCCCAGGAAGGGGGAGGAGGAGAGAAAGTGGGAGACGGTGTAGGGTGGGAGTACAGACACGTTGTTATCTGCCCCACTGCGCATTTCCAGCCCCAAAGCCCAGCGCCAGCCAGAGGGGTGATGGCTGGGTACCACTGAAGAAGGATGGGGACAGCAGTGGGGTTCATCCCCACCACCCCAGCTGGGACGTTGGGGGGCAGGAGGACAGCGGGGTCGGGGCATCACTCACCCACGTTGCTGTATATGAGGGCTGAGTTGGGGGGCCGGGGTGGGTGGCTCCTCGGGGTCTCTGGCATGGAGGTACTCAGGTCCAGGCTGGTGCTGCGGGCACGCATGCTGCCCTGTGCCTGCATGGTGGCCCTGCATGGAGCCTGGAGTCAGCAATCACCCCCCCGGGGGGGGCTCTGGCTCCTTCCTGTGCCGGGTCAGGGGAAGAATAAGGAGAAAAGGGGAAGCAGTGTCTTGGGGAGCCCTGGCTGCGTGGTTTGGGGGCAAAAGGCAGGGCATTTGGTGGCCCAGGGACTCCAGGTCCTGCACTGGAGGGTCCTGGGCATGCTCTGGAAGGGTGGGGGCTGCCCCAGGGGCTTCCCATGCTGGTTCAGACCCATGTCTGTACACGCAGGTTTGTGTCTGCCCTGCGGTCCCTGTTGGAAGGCCGTGAGGAGGACACGATGGTGGGAGAGGTGTGGGTGCCTTTGCACCCCCAGCCCGGGTGTGCGGGGCAGGAAAAGCAGGAGCCCATGGGGGGGAGCACAGGGAGAAGGAGCTTTGTCCCTGTTTGACCCAGCTCAGCCCCGTTACCCATGGGGAAGGGAGGCTCTCCCCCTGCCTCTGGCACGGCGCAAAGCATGGGGCTGAAGCCGGGGCCGCTGCTGGAAGCGCCGATCGGGCCCCGTTTGCAGAGCGGTTTTGTTACCTCTCAGCTTTCCCCGGCAGCGGCGGGGGCCTGCGGGGCTCCATCATCATCATCATCAGCTCCTCATCCCTGGCTCCCGCAGTGCCGGCCATGGCACCGCTCGCTCCAGCCCCGCTCGCAGGAGGATGCTCTTTCAAAACCTGCTTCTCATCAGGCTAAAGGAAGCCGGAGGCCTTTGGTGCAACCTCCTGCAATGGGTTTGTGTCCCCCCCGAGCTGCTCACGGAGGCTTCGCCCTTCTCCTTTTCCACATGGCATCTGCATTGAAGTGGGGATTTCCACATTTCCCCCCAGACTGTGTAGTTAATTCCCAGCTGTCCAGGTTGGGAGGGATTGGCGAGGTGGGATTTGTCTGTTTTCTTCTGTGGTTTTGCTGGGGTTTCCTGCAGCCCTTGCACAAGAGGAGCACAGTTGCCAGCAAAACCACTTTTGTTTTCATCCCAACGCTTTAGAGGTGCTGAGGGAGCACAAAGTGACCCAAATCAGCCGCTGAACTCCCTCCATCTGTGTCTGTATCCCTCTAGGCTAAAGTCACTCCTTTAACACTTTCAAACACCCCAGGATATTTTAATACCTCCTCCCTTCTATTCAGCCTTTAAGCTCACCAGCAAACAGCTCAGGGAACTGGTTCGCAATGGGCCTGGGGTGGGTGAGCCCCTCTGCAGGAAGCCAGCTCCAGGGATTTCTCCTGGGGATGGGCAGGCTTTGGGGACATGGATTTGCCTGAAGAAGGTGGAAACATCCATCGTATTCTCACCATTTGGGCTGGACCATGCAGTGCCCATGGGAGCAGGCACCTCCCCAGGGCTTTAGGGGCCTGGTTTGGGGCTCAGTGGGTGCCTGTGAGCCTGCGAGACCAGAATATGGCTTCACAGCTTCCTTGCTGTGTATTTTGCAGTCTGTTTCCCAGCCCCAAGCAAGCCAGGAGGTTTGTGTCTGTTGGGTCATGGTGTGTGATGGGAGCTGTTTCTGTTGTGCTGAGGCTGCGTGCTAAAGCTGATAGAAATATGTGCTGGGGCTGAGTCATGTTTGGATCCGGCACCAGCTCGGGGAGGATGTGCAAGGCTGTGGGAGATGACACCCAGCGCTGGTCCTTCCCACGCTGCTGCCTGGCTTTGTGTTGCTCCCTCAACATGTCCATTCCCAACATAGGGAATGGCTTTAACCTGCCGGAGGGGAGACTGAGATGGGATCTTATGGATGGAGCAAGCTGCTCTAGTGGAAGGTGTCCCTGCCCATCGTAGGAAGTTGGAACTGGATGAACCTTAAGGCCCCTTCCCACCCAAACCAGTTTGTGATTCTATGAATATAAATGGAGCATTTAAGATTCAGCAGGATCCTGTGCTTATTGATGGTGTTCAGCAATGGGCTCAGTGCATGTATATCCCTCATCCCAGTAAGTGATATACATTAATGACTGTACTACAAACTGTTTTAAGCAACAGAAAATCATTAGAAGCATCAATATTTTCCCCTAATGAGTAATATTACCTTCAAGACCATTAGGAATAAAACTGCAGAATGAATGCAATGATTGTGACCCCACCAAGCTAGAGAGAGGGGGCATAAGCCTGCAGTGGGCAGGCACGAATTGCCTTTTGCAGGAATATTAGCTGCAAATTTCCTGATGCCTCTTAATAGAATAAAGAAGATGCTGCCATAGGGTGGGATCTGCATAGGGTGGGATTTGGAGAACGGATGCAGGGGAGTTTTATTTAGCTGAAATCTTTTTAATTTGTAAGGAAATTGGTTTCTCTTCCCAGGAGGAGATATGAGTTTTAAATGCACCCACTGGAAAATTGCTTTTTTTCCCTAATTGTCTCCATTTTTCAGTGTTTTCTTCCCCATCAACATTATTCTCAATGCAGGGCTGCTGCAGGGATGCTCATGCCTGGCTCCAGGTAGGTCCAGGTGACACCTGTGGGCACAAAGGGCACTGAAACCACCTGAACTGGTTCCTCAGCATCTTGGGTCCTGGCACCTCTCATCCCCTAGGGGCTGCTCCTATGGGTGTCCCAGAGGCCATGGTGCACCCAGGCCCCATAGCACTGGCCCATATTGTAACCCCAACCCTTCACCTCCTGGCTGCTCTTGTGCCATGGGGTATTTCATGCGGGAAATGAGAAAAGAAACCCCAATTTCCTCTTTTACTCCCATGACAGCTCTCGCCATGGTGACTGCAGGAGGTCCCAGTTATTTCACAACCACCCTCTGTTGTGCTGGTGAGGCGGGTGTTTGAGCCTCCCTTGTCCATGGGGAGCAGTAGCGTGTGGAATCTGGGGGGTGCAGAAGCTGGGAACTGGCCTAGGAGCCCTGTTTTCCAGTCTCATCAGAGGGGTTTGGCTCTGTGTGTGTGTGTGTAAGGGAATCCTTTTAACCCCACAACCCCAATTTCCCTGCAAGCAGGAGAGGAGGTGCTGGCTTTGCACCCTTCAGCTTAAGCGCATCCTTATAAACACCCTATTAATAATTAATAATAGATTAATAGCAGCGGCAGTTTGTTAACATATGCGCATTAATCATTTATATGTTATAAATAGGGACTTCAGTATCCTCTGAAAGATGGTCTATTACGGGGCTTGTGGAACTGATGGTGGTGATGACCAGCGATGGGCTGCACATCCCAACAGAGCTCCAGGGGTTTAACATCTGCCTGAATCCCAGGCCTCCCTTGGCTTGCACCAGGCAGGAAAGCACAAAAGCACCAATCCTGCATGTGGTGCAAGTGACTCCAGCTGCCCTTACCAGGTTCTGCCCAGCTCCATGCTTGCTCCCAGCCCTGTTTGGGCTTCGCTCATTTTGGCTTTTCTTACTTGGGAACAAACACGGGGAAAAAAACCAAACAAGCCACAAAAGTCCCTTTTTTTTGGCCTCTTTTCCCCGCAAATACAATTCACATGCTTGGTACATACAAACGGTGCCAGGTCTGCACTGCCCAAACCCATCTCTGCTCCTGGACACAAGGATCCATCCCTGACCCCCTTTCCACCCCTAAACCCCCCAGCTAAAAAACACCAGACAAGGGCACGCGGGTGAGACCGCAGTGGGACACGGCATGCACGGCTCAGGAGCGGGAGGCACTGGGCATGCGAAGGGAGGGATGGGCAGCATCCCCCCCACTTTGGGGCTGGATCCTGCGAGGGACCAGTGGGAGCACCTTGGAGAGGAGGCTGGGTGCTGAACCCACTGGCTCCATCGCTCCTCTCCCCCCTGTGGCTCCCATTGGTGTGAGAGGGGAGCATCTGAGCAGCCACTGGTGCAGCAAAGCCCTGACCCCTTGGGAGCCCCTGGCTCCAGTGCAGACCCCAAAGCCCCCAGCAGGAGATGGGCAACTGCCTTCTCCAGCTCCCAGAGCCCTGCATCCAGGTAGGTAGACGTGCCCACAGGAATGGGGCCAGAGGTGGGATGTGCAGCAGCTCCCATGGGTGCACATGGGAAGAGAAGGAAGAGGAAGAGGAGGAAGTGATGGGCTCCTTGACCCATTTAGGTTCCATCCAGGCTCTTCTTTTCTATCTGTGCCAGCTCTTCTCCTTCTCTCACCCAGAATCCTATCCCTGAGCTGAAGCCAGCACTGCCCTGGGCAGGGGTGGGATGGGAAGTTGGGAACAACCCCTTTGGCAGCAGGGAGCCGAGCCCAGGGACACCAACCCGTGGTCCTCAGTGCTGGAGGGTGCAGGATCTGGGCAGACACAATGGAGGTGCCAGCCTGGTCCATCTCCTGGTATTTGCTTTTGCTGTTGGTTCCTGAGCTGCTCATTCCAAGCCTTTTCTCTCTTCTTTCCTGGCCTGTACGGTGCCCCCTGCACAGGACGAGCCAGCTCCTGCTCTGCTGCAGACTTTGCAAGGTAAGGAAAACGAGCCCAAAAGTGCCTTTTGCACTGTAGGAATCCTGACTCCCCAAACTGCTGCTCCCACAGCAGCTTGGGTGGATGCAGAGACAGGGCCTTGCATCACCCCAGGGCTGCCCCTCCTCATTGAATGACCTTGGCCTCATTTTGCCTTCCTTCCCCCTTTTATTTCTTGCTGTTGCCTCTTCAGAGCCCAGCTTTGGGTGGGTTATTATTGCTTGTGCAGGAGCATCCCTGGGTACCCACATTCGCAGATGCTGTATCTCAGATTTGCCAATGGGAAGCTCTCCAGGCACAGATGTGCCTTTGGGGATCCAGCTTTGCCAAGGGGCTGGGGGGGGACCCCGACTTAGCACAACCTCCCCCAGTGCCTCTCCCAGTCCCGCATCACCACGGAAGACTTTACTCTTGGAAATCCATTAAAAACAAAAATCATTGGATCAAAAACTCCCCCCAAACCCAAGAAGAAAATAGAAGAACCAGAATCAACCACCAGGAAAAAAAAAGGGAAAGGGGGAAAAAAGGGAATCAGGGTTTTTGTTTTTCCCAAGTCCAAACGCTGCTGATTTGTTGGCTGGAGAAATGCATAGTTGGTAGCAAAGATGTTGGCTACATTGGGAGCCCCTGGAGCCAGGATGGCCCCTGAGCCATGTGTGCCCCTCGGCTTCCCCATGGGGCTGGGGTCATCGCTCTCCAACCCCAGGGTCCATGCGGTTCTGACCACGGTCCCATCGCCAGCCCTGGGGCATCACTCCCACATAGCCCAGCTCCATCCTCCTGCGGCTGTGCCCATGGCCAGGCAGCAGACAACAGCTCTCTCCCAGGAGAGGCTCAGATCATCTTCATGTTGAACTTCCTGGCTCCTCCTTGGCCAGTGGTGGTGGTGGGACCGTCCACCTTGCGGAAGGAGTACTCCACAGAGAAGTTGTTCTTGTGCTGCCCGCGGCCCCGGCTCCAGACAAAGAGCAGGAGGAAGCAGAAGAGCACCACGCCAAGGAAGGTGATGCAGCCCATGGCCGTGGACACCAGGATGGTCTTGAGGTCCAACGTAAACTTCAAGAAGACCTGCGTGTCATTGTGAGAGGTGTCATTGAACTCGTGGGGGTACAAAGTCCGGTTGGCATAGTGGGAACCATCATTCAGGCGCCCCTTGACCGTCAGGGTGGCAAAGTAGGTGTCGTTGCCACCGGCGTTGCTGGCGATGCAGATGTAGGTGCCACTGTCCTGCATCTGGGCAAAGCGGATCTCCAGGGTGCCCCCAGGCAGCACGGTCACCCGCCCCGTGCTGCGGGTGGTGATCATGCGGTGCTGGGGGGACACCCATGCAATGGAGGGGTCCGGCTCCCCATCCGCGCGGCAGAGGAAGGACACAGACTGTCCTTCCCGCGCCGTCACGTGCTGCAGCTTCCGATCCTTTATCTTGGGCTTCTGGCAGGTGAAGTACTCAAAGAGCACGGAGTCCGGGAAGTCCCGCAGGGCATTGCCCTGGATCTCGGGTGGTGAGGAGCACATGGGCTGCTGCCCGTCGAAGTTGAGCGTCTTCCGGCGCTGCAGGATCCAGAGCAGGCGGCAGTCGCAGGCCAGGGGGTTCCTGTCCACCCGCAGCGTCTCCAGCGTGTTGACGGAGTGGAAGGTGCTCTCCTCCAGCGTGGACAGAAAGTTGCTGGAGAGGTTGAGCAGCCGGATCTGCCTCAGGCCGGAGAAAGCCTGCGGTTCCACAGACACCAGCAGAGCACCCACGATGTGGAGCTCCTGGAGCCGGATGAGGTCTTTAAAGGAGCCCTTCAGCACAGTGCTAATGGGGTTGTAGGACAGGTTCAGGTACCGGAGGTACACCAGGTTCCTCAAGGCAGCGGCGGGCACGGCTGTGATGTTGGTGTAGGTGATGGAGAGAAAGGTGAGGTTCAGGCCCTGAAAGCTGGTGGGGGAGATGTCTTCCAGCAGCGGCCAGTTGTCGATCTCCAGCTGCAGGAGGTTGTAGAGCTTCTTGAAGTTCTGGTCCTCCAGCGCAGAGATGCTGAGGTGCCGGAGCCGCAGCACCTCCAGGTTCTGGAGGTAGGAGAGTGACTCGGCAGAGATGGAGGTCAGGTTGCACTTCTCAATGGTCAACTGCTCCAGGCCAAGCAGCCCTGAGAAGGCTCTTTGGGAGATGTACACCAGATCGTTGTCACCCACCTCCAGGCTCTTCAGGTTCCGCAGGTCCTGGAACATGTAGTCCAGCAGGATGACCAGTTTGTTCTCACTGATGTCCAGGAGGGTGAGGTTGGTCAGTTTGGTGAAGACCCCCGGGGGGATGAGCTTGAGCTGGTTCCCCCGCAGCCGCAGGGTCTGCAGGTTGAACAGGTTGCTGAAGGCTCCTGGCTCCACATTGGAGATGATGTTCTCACTGAAATCCAGCTCCTCCAGCAGCGGGTATGGGGAGAGGTCCCCCGGGTTGAGGCAGCGGATGCGGTTCTTGTTGAGCTCCAGGATCTTGGTCTCTGTGGGGATGCCCTCGGGGATGGAGGTGAGCCGCTTGCGGTGACACACCACTGACTTGATCTGTGGGGCACACTCGCAGCGGGCAGGGCAGGCGGCTGCCCGCCGCGGGCTCAGCGGGACCAGGTGGAGGACCAGGACCAGGAGCCAACATCTCATTGTGTGGATCATGGTCTTATGGGCTCACAACCATTCTCCCATGTGCCTGGAAGGGAGAGAGATGCGGAGTCAGCAGTGAGCTGAGGGGAAGCCAACCAAGTCCTGCCCAGCTCCAGATCACCCGTGTGGGCTGAGACTGGAGAACTCTCCCCAAACCATGTCCCGGGGTAATGATGAAGTCCCAGCCCCCAGCAAGAAGCATCTGAATTGTGACCCAGTGATTGTGCCCTGTGCAAAGCTGGGCTAAACAAGCCTCATTGCCTATTAGGAGAGCAGGGAAACTGAGGCAGGGGGAGACACCTGCAAGAGGAGACATCGAAGCAGGCTCGCAGCCCAGCCTCTGCTTCCTGCCTGGCTCACGCCTGCTGGGCATCACTGACAGTGCACACACAGGCATGGGGACCATGAGTGCCCAGGATAACGGGGGACACAGACCCCCCAGGGCAGTTTAGGAGCAAAGGGACGCAGCCAGAGGCCCTGCAAACTCATGACACAGGTGGGATGCTACATCCCCTCTGCTCCCTGTCCAGGTCTCATCCAGTGGCACAGATCCTTCCCAGGCCCTGGGCTCAGCGAGGTCCTGCAGGACAAGGGGATACTCAGCACTAACAAAGGGACTTGTCCTGTCCCTGTCCTCAGCATCGCTCTTTTGGAGTGGAGATTAAAGCATCCATGGGCACAATCTTCCCAGATGAGGGATTAGCACTGCCCCTGTGTGCAGCCTGGCTGCCCTCCTTCCAGGGATTAGCACTTCACTGCTGCTTTCCCTTTTTCTCTGCTTCCCTTTCCCTGTTTCTTGTGCCCCAGATCTTCCAGGCTGCCTGGAAACACCTCTCAGGGCCTGCAAACTCCTCAGCTGCCTTTCCATAAGGAAGCACTGTCATTAACCTAATTAAGTGGCAGAGCTGCTTGGCTGGGGTGCTGCGGGCTGTTTCTCAGCCCAACAAAGGCAATCTGGGGGGTACAGAGGCAGCCCCTGCAGAGGTGATGGTCCTCACTGCCCAAAAGCTTCTGATAAGGTGGCTGTTGCTTGTTTTAGGGGGTGATGGAGGGATAAAGGAGGAGGTGCTGCTCGACACCAGGAGACATGGTGGGAACTGCTGGGGCAACCTCACAGCAGGAAAAGAGGATAAGGCACCACTTCCACCTGAATCCCCCATCCTTGTCCCTTTGCTAAGACACCATGGAGGAGGGAGCACCCAGGGCCATGGGGGTGGTGGGGCAAGACACATTCCCCTTTCTCTTCCAATAAACCAAACAAAGAAGGAGGTGTTATCATTGCTCCCATAGGGAGAGGTTTTATGGCTGGGTGGATGCAGCATCGTCCTTCCTTGCTGTGGAACAGCACTGTGGGACCAGAGACCCCATTGCTGCTCCTGCCACACATCCCACGTCCTTCTTCCCTCCTCATTAGCCACACAACCCTCTCTCCAGCACTGCTCAGGCTTCACCCCTTGCACCCAAACCCCTGTGTCCAGCAACTGGGGGTCTTCAAATGCCACCTGAGCACCAGAGCTCCTTGCTCTGGAGCTGCTCAGCAGCCTCTGCCTTCAAGGAGGCTGCTCACAGCCATGCCAAGAGCCATTCTGCAATGGGCTCTGCCTGGCTGGTGGCTTGGGGAGCCTGAGCTGGCTCAAGGGAGGCTTTGCTTGGTTTCCCCTGGCTCAGAAGCCTCCAATCCTGCTCTGCCATAGGGCTGCATGGGAAGGATGCAGCCAGGCACGACCTGCAAACTCACAAGGAAAAACCTCTCCCAACGTCTCATTACACTTCTTATTTAGTGTCTCTACACTGAACAAACGTGCCCAGGCACCGCTGATGGGATAAGGGTCTCCCATGCTTGGCTGCATCTTGTCCCCTTCACGTGCCGAGGCAGCCCGGAGCATGCCAGCTCTGTGCTCTGTTCATTATGAATGAGCCTGGGGTAACCCTACTCCACTTTTGGTTACTACTGCGGCCACCTGATCCCCTAAGCAAAGGTCTGAACCCACTGGCATTGTTTTACCCAGCAGTTGGGGAGTGGGAGCCTTAACCCTGGGCTCTCCTTCCTGCCCCACAGCTGGAGCAGAGCGTCGGCCACCCCAGCTGCCCCATGGGTGCTCCGATAGAGCTGGGCACAGCCCTGACACCCTCAGCAAAGCCCATTGAGGGAGTAATAGGCATCGTGTGAGCCTTATCCCAGCAAACCCAGGCAGATAGGAGCTCTCATGAACCAAGCTCTGACCACGTGAGTCTCTGCCAGCTCCAGGATATCCCATAGAAGCCACCCCAGTGGCAGAGACCGCCTGTCCCCTGAACCATGGGGATACGATCCCCATCCACCGCAGGCAGAGCAGAACTCAGAGCTGTGTATTAATAGCTCATTACCCTGATAGTGCAGCTTGGTCCTTGGGGAGTGAGGCCAATTAAACCTTGAGCTGAAGGCTCAGATTGAGGCTCTCCTTGCACTTAATTCAGCTGTAAAAATAACAGATTTACTGCATGAAGGGCTGGGGATGGAGCTGGGAAAACCCAAGGGGCTGTGGCATTGTAAGGGGGGGAGCCCCTCTGACCCCTTCCTCCCCTCCCTTCCCAGCAGGATGTGAGGCCATGGAGCCCAGTTTGTCCCAGCACGATGCTTCCCAGCAGGCAGGGTCAGAGCATGGAGGAACCGGTGCTCTTCAGTCACCCGGCTCTCGGATGCTCAGCCTCTGCAGGTGAGGTTTTGCTCCATTGCACCACCACGTTGTAGAGAGAAGGAAGGAGCAAGGTTTCTTCCATCCCATTCAAATGGCTCCTGCTTTGGTGCACACACTTGGCACTGTCACCTCCTCCAAGAACAATTGCTCCTCAACTGCCATTTTCTCCCTTTTTCTGAATAAAGACCAGAAAATAAGCCAAGCTTGACATTTCCAGGTTCCCCTCCTTTGACATTGTGCAAGTACAAATACTTCAGTCATAGCAACGTCTTCTTTCATTCTTCCTGACTTGCAGGATGCAAAATGGTCCTGCTGAGACCTCCTTCAAGAACCCACTGCTGCTGCTGGAGGCCAAGCCCACGTCCCTCCTCTGCAAATGGTGCAGTGATCTTGGGACCCCCATCCCTATTGGAAAGGCTCGTTCTCACAATACTGATGGAGGGATGTTATCAGTGCCCCGAGGCACAGATCACAGGGAGGTGGCAGTGCCAGCACATCCCAAACTTGGCACGGGATAGGAGAGGGCTCCCACAAACACCAACAGCAGCCAAATGCTGCTGGAAACACCTCGAGTGATGCCCATTCACTGCTCAGCGCTGCCCTGGCAGCCAAGTGTCCCAGCCACTGCCTGCATGAGGCTCAGTGCCAGCGGCTTGGCAGAGGCAGCCACCTTTACCCCAGCACTGCCAAGGCCACCACTAAATCATGTCATTAAGGGTCTTGTCTCCATGGACATGTACAGCTCACCAGGATGGCTCAGGGGAAGGTTTTGGACTCACCATCAGCACAAGCTCCGTGTGCTCCTTGGTCTTGGGCTCGACTTCATTACCAGGAATGGGAATACGGTTGCATCAAGTGGCTCTTCTGGGACTCAAATAACCTCTTGGAATGGGTTTATAGTGGAGGATGGGCACCCTGAATGCACCCTGAACATCCCAATGCTGACCTGTGCTGCATCTCTGAGGTTCCTTGTGCCAAAAATAACCCTGTGGTTCCTGCACCTTTGTTTAATCCATTGCCTTGAGTCTGCAAACCCAGCAAGTCTGTGGCCACACTAAGCTTGGGAAAGCCCTGGAGAAGACCAGGGTGCATGGAGAGGATAGGGGTGACAGGAAGGAGGGGAAGGGGCATCCCTAGTACCTTCCCTGGGTCCAGGAGTTACACCAGCATGTTTTTCCCTCTTGGAAGACATAACCCATCTTCTGATGGGGAGTGGAGAGGATTAAAGCAGAGCTGAGGCATAAACAAAAAGGCAGAACACTCAGAGGGTCAGAGGATGCCAGTGATGTGTCTGCCTCATTCCAAGGAGGCTCTAGAGATCAGGCAATTAGCAAGCCAAGCATGAGAATAATCCAGCTGAAACGGGGAGAGAAGGAGAGAGCTGGGGCTGAGCAGGGAGAAAATCAATGGAGAATTATCTCTAGCAGAGAGTTATTCCTAATCCCATCGGAGTCTTTCTGGGGAACAAATTCCCCCAGCTCTGCTGCTCTTGGTGCACTCAGAGCACATTGGTTTGGGTCAGTTCATTGCCCTGCAAAGCCGGGCTGGGGCTGGAGGAGCACAGGGGAGAACCAAGCAGCTGGGTTGGTGATGGGACACCCATGGGGGCAGGAGGACACCTGGCAGGCTCCGGAATGTGGGGTGCTCACACCTGGAGAACTCCCTGGGGCATCATCAGCTGCATGACTGCATCTCACGCATCAGCCCCTGCTCAACAGCCCCAGGTCTCAGGGCCAGCCCAGACCATGCTGGAGCAGGAAGTCTGTGTGAGCTCTCAGCAGAGGGAGGATTTACCCTTTCTACCCAGGAAAAGCCATGACTGACGTCTTCATGGAGCCGTCTTCCCACCCCATCCTGAGTCTTCGACAGCCGCGACCACTTTCCTTCCCTGTGGAAATTCCCAGCCCTCACAAACACTGTGAAAACCCAGAAACGAGGATTCCCTAATGAGCTCAGATGCCAAGGAGACAACTCAAAAGAAGCCACTGCTTATTTTTAGAGACAACCTTATGATTCTTGAGCACATGGCCCAGGCAACACTGCGCAGGCAGCCACAGATTGGCCGCAATCTGCTTTTCTTCTTGATAGACATCATGTCTGAATCTCTATCTCCACAAGATGCTCCCAGGAGAGAAGACATTTAGATACGACCACAACATTCAACATTTCTAAAAGGTCACTGCATGTACTAGGGAGCGAGGTGCAGAAGCCACTCATCAGCAACAGGGGCTTTGGGAAGGTATTTAACATTCCATGAGCATCTTTATTTCTCTACCAAGGTGAATAACTCCCCTAAAACCAGGGAAGGGGGAGCAGGACAAGTGGGTGCTCTGCTCTTACTTCCACCCAGGCAGTTGGACTGAACCACCAGCCAGACCTGAATCTCGACTGCTACCGGGAACTGTTGTCTGAGAGCAAACCTGACCTGGATCTCAGCAACTTTGGCATCTGCTGGACCACACGGGAGCTAAGGCTGAGCTTAACTCCCTGTCTTCAGCTGCACCCAAACCCACTCTGTTGCCAGTGAGCATCCGTCGGAAACATTTGAGTTGAACCTGGCTCTAGGCAGCGGCACTGGTCCCCACATGGGCACTGGGGGTTATTTTGTTGAGGTTTCCCAGCAAATGGGAAAGTTCACAGTGAGAACTTTCCATCTGCAGAAGCCCATTAACATCATAGGCAGGGCGAGGAGGGTCTGGAAGGGAAATACAAGCTTGACAGCCCACGTCCTCAGCACTTCCCCTGCTGTTTTGCCATCACTGGCTGTCACCAGGACCAGCTTCTGCCCACAGCCCCCTTGGTATCCTGGTCCATTAACACCCACCCAGCTAAGAGAACACCCAACAATGAGCTCAGAGGCAGCCTGGGTCTAGGACACTACCCCTATAAAACCACCTTCCTCCTTTCCCACCAAAGAGCAGGAGACAGCCCAGGGGCACTGGGCTTTGCAAAGCTCCTATCTGAACCAAATCAGAACCAAAGCTCCCATCTGAACCAAATCGGAACCAAAGCTCCCATCTGAACCAAATCAGAACCAAATCTCCCCATCTGAACCAAATCAGAACCAAATCTCCCCATCTGAACCAAATCAGAACCAAATCTCCCCATCTGAACCAACCCAGGGCCCAAGGTTTGCCTGTACTCAGGTTTGTGCAGTGGGAGCAGGGCCAGGGAACCTGAGCCCCTGGGAAGTGTCCTCCTGGCATCTGTCTGGTTTAAAGCCCACCCCACGACGTTGCTGAGGGATTTACAAACATGAGCCCACAACAGCCCCAGCCAGCACAGACGTGACCGTCAGGCACGCACGTATCCTGGCTACGAGCAGAGCATCTTGGAAAACAGGGCTCTGCTCCTGGCAAGGGCTCCTTCCCCTACGGAGACACAAATAAAGATCATTAAATGAGAGAGGGGAATTTGCTCCTTCTCCTGCAGCTGCTTCCCCCTCCTGCCTCCCGATTTACGAGCTCATCACTTAACACAGCCTGGGAGCAAAACCTTGGCATGGGAAAGCACTGAAGCCAACTGTGCCCGGGCTGGAGCCACAGGGAAGGGGACAGAGGGAGCTTGTTGGAGTCTGCCCAAGCAGGACAGCCCCGGGCAGAGCACCCTCACCCCCATGCTGGGAGCACTCCTGTCCTACAGAAACCAAAGGTGCAAAGCCCTAGAAAGGCTCCTAAGGAGCATGGAACGCTCCTCTAACACAGGCAGCTCTGTGATACATGAAGTGCAGGAGCAGGATGATTAATAATCCTAACAGAAAGGCATACGCTGTAATTAGCCACCTTTCAGAAAGCTGAATGATGACACTGCTTGGGGCCATGAGACGAGGGCTTGGGTTGGCACACGGGCAGCAGCCCCCTGGCCCTGGCCTGGCTGAGCTCCCCCCATGCTGCAGCCCAAGAGTCAGATGCTTCCTGCAGGCTCTACCCCAAAATGACCTCATTTGTCCCCCTGGTCCAGCCCTCACACATTAGGTTGTTCATTAAGCTCAGCATCTCGGTGATGCTGGCCTGAGCTCCTCAGGGGCTGGCACATAAATCACACCCTGATCGATGCCTGTGGCTGCCAGCGCTGGACCGCGGATGGCAAAGTCTGCTCTTAATCCCTTACCTCAGGTCTGCACTGAGAGGCAGCCATGGGTGGAAAACCACCCGGTTCCGACACGTCTGCCTGGCTCTGCAGAGGGAAAACAAGCTGGTAGCTCTGTGAGCAAACCTCTGCACATGCAGGAGGGTGCAAGGTGCAAATGTGGAGGCTCTGAACTGCTGGAAACCCTGCTTGGAGCAGGAATCCCACAAGGGGAGCCACAGCCTTCACTTCTCCTTTCAGCTCTGCTCAGCATCAGTCCTGGGCTGGATGCATTTTTAAGACCTGCCTACAGCTGCTGCATTGGGAATTTCATTGTCAGCCCAATTAAGATCATGGGAGCGGTGAGCAAAGAAAGCAAAAAGCCATTACAGGGTGGAATAACGTTTGACACTGCAAACCTGTACCTTGGCCTGCAGGTGGGAGTGAGAGCAGCCCTTGAGGGCAGGGGAACAGGGGCTCATCCAAGCCCTGCCCAAACCCTGTGCAGAACAGCTCCCTCTCAGCCTCACTGCTCACATTTGGAAAGGGCCAGCCAAGTCCCGGGGAGGGGGGTTCAGCTGCAACCCCCCCATCTCCTCCAGGCTGGACATGGCAGCAAACAGTGACATTTGGAGTGAGACAGACGGGCATCAGTGCCCACATCTATGGCTTCAGGGCATCAGCTGTGGCTGTGGATCCAGGAGAGCATCTCCTTTCCCATATGCAGCCTCAAAGAGGCTCTGAAAAGTCAAAAGTCTCTGGTGGGAGGGTAAAGGGATGGCAGGATTGGATCTAACTCCCTGACTGGCATCCTGACAGCAGAGCAGGGGCAAGGTTTCCAGAGCCCCTCTCCCAGGATGGAGCTGGACTCCCATGCCCAAACCATGATCCACTGCTCTTCAAATGGATGCTGCGTGTGCATCCAAGGCTGGGTCCCCACTGCTGTCTGCCAGCAACCTCTGAGCGAGTACCAGAGCTTAACGCCCCTGAGCCTCGTATTATGGCCCTGCTTCAGTTACTTCTTGCTCATTTTGGGATCATGGCAACAGGCAGGAGGTTTCTCAGCTGTTACATGGGATAAACCTCTGGCTTGATGGTACCACGCTACAAAAGGAAGGTGGGCACAAGGAGGGAGCTAATGCCACCAAACAGGGATGGCCATGAGTTAAAAATGAGCTGGGTTTCAAGCATCCAAGTGTACAAACCCCACAGGGTGCAAGGGCAGTGATGCTGCTGACCCTGCCTCACCCTACTCAAGCCTAGGGAGCACTCACCGTTCTGCAGGTCCAGGGCTGCACCGACATCTGGGTCTGCTGTGGTATCCAAACCCAGGAATGTTTAAGTAGCAAAGCATCCAGCACAGCCAGGCTCAGCTCCTCTGGACAAAACAGCACAAGGAGACAACTGTAAATCACCTCTCCACAGTGTCCAGCACTGACATTCCAAATAAACACCCCCAAAGCCCAAGGACATGGCACACAGGCACATCCCAGAGAAGAGAAGCATCCTCAGTGTTGCTCCAGCCTGACGTGCAACCAGACCATTGCAGCTTGCCTGGCTATATATATAAATTATACAACAAGAGATTGGGACCCCAGGAGCCCCTCAACAACAACCCAAGTGTGCAGGGTCTGGGCTGCCAGTGTGGCACTGCCTGGCATCTGGGAGAGTGTAGCAGGGAGCAGTAAGCCGGAGACTTGTGCTCATTAGTGTAATTACCATCAGACTTCCAGCCGGCCAGGCTTGCGCTTGACCTTTAGCTATTGAAACATGAACAATAAAAATGACACATTCTTGTGGAGGGGGTGTCACAGGCTGAAATCATCAGTGAAATCCTCTTAGTGACATGCCCTCAAACAGCATCTTTCTGCAAAAGTAAATGACAAAGGAGAGACCTGTTTCTCCAGTCTTCGGAAAGTGGGAAGTCACTGGGCTGGACCCCAGCATCAATAGGTTACAGCCCAGCATCAAATGATCCCCACACTGATGACTCTGCCCATGTCCTGATGTGAACCATAACTCACAGGCCAGCAACAGCCAGGACCCAGGGAGAACCTCAGGGGAAATCCATGGGAAAACAACCTGGCAGCCGTGACAGGAGCGTGTCCGGTGATGGATGAGACTGATCCATCAGATCACGACCCCATTTGCCACTGCAACAGCAAGCAACCTGAATTTCCATGGGTTGCCAGAGGTTGGTGCAGGGCTGAGCAAGGCAGGGGAAAGGCTGCTGTGCTGAACCCCAGCAGGACATTCCTTAAGGTGGACATTCCTTAAGGTGGACATTCCTTTGCCACAAGGATGGTGCTTGATGCAAAAAAGTGATCCTCAAGGCAAGAAGGGAAACTGCCCCTTGAAGTGATGATGGACCACCTTGAAGCGGTCCAGCCTCCAAACTAATTCCTGGAGCAACATGCTGCTGGGGCATCAGGCACGGAGGGATGTCACATCTGCACTTCCCTGGAAGCAGAACAAAGGCTCCAGCTCCGTGTCAGTACAAGGACTTTTTCTTTCTTTCTTTCCTTCCTTTCCTTTCTTTCCTTTCCTTTCCTTTCCTTTCCTTTCCTTTCCTTTCCTTTCCTTTCCTTTCCTTTCCTTTCCTTTCCTTTCCTTTCCTTTCCTTTCCTTTCCTTTCCTTTCCTTTCCTTTCCTTTCCTTTCCTTTCCTTTCCTTTCCTTTCCTTTCCTTTCCTTTCCTTTCCTTTCCTTTCCTTTCCTTCCTTTCTTTCTGCACAAGGACTAATGAAGGCAGGATCATTCCCCCCTCATTTGTCACACCTAGTTAATACCCCTGCTTATGGAAAAAGGTCACAATTTAGATCTCATTTATGTCACTTCCATCTTCTGTTTGCAATTGCAGGGCCCTGTTCCTTTTCCATCCCCAATTAGTGTTCAATTATAGGGGCCCTGCTCCACCCCACCGCATTGCTGTGATACAAAGGAGAAGAGATGGAGATCCTGGCCATAAGGTCCCCATCTGTGTCTCCAGAGAGGAGACGCCCTGAAAAGCTGACCCAAGAGCAGCCTTTTTCCTCTGGCAGCACAAAGAGAACCAGATGGACTTTCCTTCAAAAGAGATTTAAATGGAAAAATACAAAATAGCTCATTCTGCCAATATTGAAGAGTTGGTACCCAGCTGTCCTGCACATGGGGAAGGTCAGACCAGGTGACCCTCTGGAAAAGAGGCCAGAAGCATCAACCACCCTCATGGTTTGCTCCTCTGGCTGCATCACTGAGCCAGGGTATGGCTCTGGGCACAGAACTCAGTGCTCCCCACAAAGGGAAACAAAACCACCAGCCTAATGTGAGGTATTAGAGTATTCATGAACCAGAGTCACTATGGAGACTTGGCTGATGGAGTTCAGATGGGATGGTCAACCAGAGCTGCTTGGTGCTGTGGCTCTGCAAACCCCTGATGGTCACTGACCTTCAAGAAGTACTGTAGGGACCATGTACATGAGGCCTTTTGAAGATGGAAAACACCTACCCAAGCCCACCTGGGTCCTACTCAGTCCAGCCATGGTCCATCCCCATTGGCAGCACACTGATGCTCTGCTGACTTTGGTTATTGTACCAACCACAACGTCCCCACGCTCTGAAGACTGCAGGAGCTTTGCCACCTCCATGGTAATGGGTTCCACAGCCCCAGGTCCCACACAACCTCCTCAAGGCTGTTGGCAGCACTTGGGCTCAGACGTGCCCATGGCAGTGAGAAGGGCAATATTTGTTTCAAACGTTTCTTCTCTTCCTTTCATATTAAATATTTTCCATCCTCCTCTCTAAGATCATCCTTCATTTCCTTCTGCCTCCCTCTAGCAACAGTATCTGGGAGAAATAATGAATGTTTAATAAGAGGGGGCGGTGGGAAGAGGGAGACCCTAAGGCAAAGAGATAAAACATTGATCTATTAAATAACCCTCATCATCACTAAACCACATTTCAGGGAGGCAGAATCACGCAAGGGACCTCACAGCATCGGGCAGGGACTGATGGGTGTGAGCATCAGCTTACACTTGGGGTCGCAGCCCCCCCTTTTTCTCCTAACCCAGTGGCAGGATGGATGCTGCATACAAACAGGTTGCAGACAGCACGAATCCTCCTCAGAGGGACTTCTCCAGTCAGGCCACATGCAGTTGGTGGGTTGGTGTGTGCAATACCCCAAGCAGGCCATGGCACTGGCGATGGGAACCCCCCCACCTCTCCTCCCCTGCAGCACCATGGCTGGAACCTCTGCAGCATCTCAGAGCTGAGCCTTTCCCAGCTCCTTGTCTCTGCATCCCCCCCATATCCTCCCCAGGCTCTGCAGGGACAGGGCTCACTTCCCATGGTGCCTGGCCCTCCTGCCCCAGCACATGGCTGAACCTAAATATAGTCCCTGGTTCTCTTTCCTTGTAGACACAACCGGTGCTCTGGGTGAAAGTCCTTTCCCATGAACTCACTGTTGCTTAATAAAGCACAAACCCTCGGAGACCCTGATGCTGGATTCTGTCATTTTAATTTTCAGTGACACTTGTTCCTCTCCACTACAGTATGTGGCCGCTGCTATTTTGGCTGGCACACAGGGAGCTGAACAAGGAGCCCCAGTGCTCCAGGCCCAAGCTGTTAAGAGCTGGGATGCAGCTTTAAAATACAAGCCCCTGTGATGGATGGGGCTGCAAACTGCAGTGGAACTCACGGTGGCCTGGAAAATTCAGGGGGAGGAAAGAAGGAAAGCAAGGAAAGAGCTGGGCTGAGAGAAATGATGCAGGAAGGAGGGCATGTGTTGGGGCTTGGGACTTCACTGCTTGGGACAAGTACCATTTCCCTGCTCTACCACCCACACCAGCCATGGACCCACATCCTGCCCAGCTTTAGCCCCCACCTCCAACACCCCCCTGACCCAAGGCATCCCCAGGCCAGCATAGGGATCCAGCTACAGCCTCAAAGCATCATGACTTAAAGCAAAGGGATCAAAAGGAGGACAAACCAGCACATGCCATTGCCAATGGCAGCCCAGTCCACACTGCCAACGCTGAGCGATGCTGTGGTCCAGCTCCCCTTTTTCCCGCATCCCTCGTCCTGCATCCCCCAGGCCAACCCTCATGGAAGCATTTGCTTTGTTTTTCAAGGTACACCCTCATAAACTTCAAAAGTCAACCAATAATGCCCAAAGCACAACCAATTTCCTACCACGGCAGCGAGCCGGAGCGGCTCTCTGCATCCGTTTCAAACACTCTTGTGGGTTTTATTGCTTTCCTTCATCTCCTCTCAAATCTGCTCTGAACATTTCTGCCCTCCCCTATTCATTTTGGTGTTTTCCCAGGACACACAAAACGGCCTTTGGGCTCCAGCAGCACCTCCATCGGCAGCACCTTCTGCTCTCATGCTGCAGCCCCTGCCTGGGGACAGGAGAGATGCTGCAGGATGCTGCCTGGACCCTTCTCAGGCAATTCAATTGTTGTCTTATGGCTCAGACACAGACTAACAGCAGGAGTTTGGCTGACTGAGAGAGTGCATAACCTACCAAGCCAAGCCTGCAGACTACATCCACTTACAGGTAGGGAAACTGAGGCACGAGATGCATGTTGGGCTTTTTTACAGCCACCTGGTGACTCAGGATGGCTGAGGACAAGCTCAGGTATGGCCTCGCTTGGCCCTGGGGGCCCTGAGCTCTGAGATGTGGGATTTGGCACTTGGGGAGATGCTGCTGGCAACGCATCCCACCCGGGCTGCCCACACAAAATGCTCCCATCCATGTTCTTCACATTCCTGATGTTATCTCCAGGGCTACAGCAACAGCTCGTGCCTGTCCCAGGGATGTGAACACAGCAGCGACATGGCTCATATGTGCTGGAGCAGCCCAGCTCCTCTGCCACTGACTGCTCCTCCTGCCCTATGGCACCTTCGGGTCCCACTGAAGGGCCACCCGCTCCCCCGTGGGATGCTCGGGAGTGAGACAGCAGCAAGACAACAACCAGGAGTTGAAAGAAATCGATTCCAACAGCATCAATTTAAAGCCTTTAAACACCCAGTGCTCTTGTCTGCCCATACCATCAGGCTTCTAATTCAATGTTTAATTCGGGCCCATGCTGCTGCTTGGAGGGAAAGCGCAGTGATGAGGTTTGGGCCTTGGAGCAAGGGATGTGCTATGATGTGATGCAGGATTAACACAGCTAATGAAAACAGACATTCCTGAGCTCAAAACGCTAGGAAAAAGGCCAAGGAAAAGCTCAGCCACTTCGATGCAAAGGGGCAGCTTGGATGGGCAGCCCAAGGTGGGTGAAACACAACCCAGTCCTTGCTTCTCTGCTCCTCCAGCTCCCTCCGCCCAACAGGGCAAGATCAAAGCAAAATCTGCTGATTTTTAAGCCCAAAAGCCACAACTCTTTCATGAAGCTGCTTCCCTGAGCCGTTGGGAACACGCTCCCTGCTCTCAGGGTGCTGGTTTGCAGACTGGGCATTGCCATGTTTGAGAGCATCTTCCCCTCAATCTTAGCTCAGCTGAGGCCCGAGGGCTTTGGGAAAGGCTGCAGATGCCCAAGTGGGGTTTTACAACCTCTGAGAAATGGGTTTATTGCAAACCATGAGAAATGGTGGGGAGGGATCAGAAGCTGCGTTCCCAGCTCCTCTGGCCATAACTCACCTGGCACTGCCAGGCCTCCAGCAGCAACTCTGCTCCCTCCCCTCCACCGTAATGAGTGCCACAGCGATGCTGATGATACAGACATTAGCTCAAATTAAACCAGATCAATCCCAGGCTGTCAAACTGGCAACTCCCCAACACATCCTGAATGATTCTCCTGTTCAGAGGACATGCACCGCGTCTCTTGCCATGCCTCCGGGTGTGAGGACCTCATCCCATCTCCATCCTACAGCATAAGGGATGACAAAGCAGTGGCGAAGGGCAGAGCTTTGAGGTGCAAAGCCCTAAGGTTCCCCCCTCCCCTTTACCAGAGGATATCGTGGGGTTCACAACCTGCATTTCTGCATTTTTAAGGCTAATAACAGAATCTGGCCCCAGCTTTAAAGATGGACATGGATATATTGCATTGAGCAGCTGCTGGGCTTGCTGGGAGCTGCTGGGCAACTCTGCCTTTCCAGGGTGTTTTAATTCCTTGTGATTTGTTTGAGAGAGATCGTTTATAGGAACTTTCTGTCTCTGGATGTGGCTTTTCTCCTGGTGTCTTCCCAGCAATGGGGCTGGAGCTGGGTAAAGCAGCTTGGCTCCTGTCCTTAGGCAGTGTATCCCCAGGATGAGAGCGGGCAGCATCACCCTGTCCCACACGACCAAGCCATGAAACCAAGTGTTAAGTGGGAGCTCTTTGAAAGGCCCAGGCTGGTCCTTTCCAGGCCCCTGAGTGTCCCCAGCCCTATTCTGTCCTCAGAGCTGAGCTTCTCAGGACACTCTTTACTCCGAAGGGATGAGCTGTGGAGCCACACATCAATCCGCTCTCCACCTATTCTGCAGGCGCTCTCCCTGCTTCTGGTACCCTCTACCCTCCTGTCTGCTCATGCCTCCTTCCCCAGAACCTCACCTCAGTTTAAGGCTGGGCACGGATTTAAAGAGCAGCTGCTCTTCTGCAGTTGCTCCCTTGCATGAACGCTGCGGGAATTAAAGCACCTTTTGGCAGGTTTTAGCTCAATCCTCTTTGCAAGTGGATTAAGAAACTGGCACAAAAAGTACTCTGGATCTGGAGTAGGAAGAGGCAGGCTGCTCTTCCAGAACAGTGGCAATAGGAGCCGCGTCTGCTGCGATTGCTGCCTGCTCCATTTCCCCGAGAAACACAACCCCGATAACATTTGCATTTAAACCAGCCCTGGGATTTTTGACAGGAGAATCCACGTAGCCCTAAAATTAAGGATGCTGAGAGGAGGGGGCAGGCAGGGCCCTGGGGTGGCAAGGAGCGAGAACCTGCAGGACTGGGGGCAAAACAGGAGCAACACAACATGGGGGGAAGCCCCTTCCTGGCGCCTGGTGATGCTCAGACCTCCGATGCTCACTCGGGTCTGCAGGGAAAGGCTGCGAGCAGCGGCCCCAGCCCTGACTGCGGGTACCAGACCCCTGGGGCGCCGGGGCCGAGCGGCACAGGATGGAGCGGGGCAGCTCCGCGCTGGACCCTCGGGCAGCTCTCCGCCCGCTTGAGGCCATTTAAAGCCCCGCTGCCAACCCCGCTCGGGGGACCACAGCCCTGCCCGTTACCCCCGGTCGGAGTTGAGCCCCTGCTCCCGGGCACCACCGGGGGCTGCGGGGAGCGGAGGGGCCTTGCAGCCCCGAGCAGCGCACCCCGCACCCACGTGTGCGCCCCGCCGGGCTCTGTCCCTCCGGGCCCGGTGCAGCCCGGTACGAGGGGACCCTGCTCGGTGCCATCCCTCCCCCGGGACCCCGCACTCACCGCTTGGCTCCGGGGCTGCCCATGGCTCGGCGGCGGTGCGGGCAGAGCCGCAGCCCCGGGGGCGGCGCGGCCGCAGCTCCGGACGGACCCCGGCCCGGCTCCGGCCCTGCCCCGGGGGCGGTGCTTTGTGGAGCCGCCCCCCGCCCCGGAGCGCGCCGGGGAACCGGGACCGGGGCTGATGCGCGGCCCCCGCTGCGGGCGCCGAACGGGGATGGGAGCGGGGGTCCCGACCCCGCTGTGGCCGCAGGGGGAAGGGCCCCCCCCGGAGCCTTGCGGGGCCCCCAGCCCCGGCTGCCCGGCAGCAGCACCGTCCCCTGCCGGCATAAACAGGGTTCACCCTCCCCGACCCTGCCTGGGCTCCCCCAGCCCCGCACCAGCCCCTGACACCCTGGGACAGGGCCCTGGTGCCCACCTCACTGCCCTTGGGGGGGGACACCCCATAAAGGTGGTTATCGCCAGCACGGCCAGGTCCTCCCATCAGCAGAGGAACTCGGACAAACAGCACCCACACAGCCCCCAACACTACTTTCGTGCCCCCCACAGCAGGCTCAGTTGTGCCCCACAGCAGTGCCAAGCTCACCTGCAGCCGCAGTAGGGCCGGGAAGTTGCCAAGCTCACAGGGTAGCAGCACAGCGAGTCCCACCAGCACCCATATCCCATGTACTAGCTGTGCTCGCCATCAGCCATTCCTTCTCTCTTCTTACCCCTCTCTGCTCCTGCTGAAGCCTCCCACAAACACAGATGATGTGGTTCATTAGGTTTTGAGGCTGAGAGAGCTCAGCTCCCCTGTTAGGGCTGAAATCCTTCCAGGGCAGAAATGTTGCTCTTCTCTATTCATCACTGCTTGGTCCAGGCTGGCACAGGGCTCAGGGGACACGGGCTGCTCTTGATCTGTTGCCGACGAGCATCACCTGAGCGATTCAGTTACATCTTCTGCATCCGACAGCGGTTTTCAAGCAGGGGTTGGCAGCACATCCTCCATTTTACAGATGGGGAAACTGAGGGAAGGAATCAGGGTTAAGAATCAGGGCAGAGCACTGAATCCCAGGCTGATTTAGTGCCATGGGCTCCCCTGTTTGATGCTCTTGCCCGAACTGACTCCATTTGTGCAGGATGTTGTCAGGAAAAATGCCAACAGCTCTCCCAGCTTGGGTGTCTTTTCAGTTGCACTTGCAACTTCCATCCCTTGCTGCAGCCCAGCGCTTCTGCTGATGGTGATTTCTGGCTGCCTCCTACTGCTCATTTGCTCTGGAATGTGGATTTATAATTTCATTGCAGGCACAAGCATCTCAGGCTTTCCTATGCAAAGTTCTTCCCAGCTGCACCTCTGGATCTGCAGTTAAAATCCAGGAGATTTACATGGCTGTGAAGGAATTTCATGGCTGTTTTAACCAGTAACAATTTAAGTGCTTAATGAAAAGATGAAAACCCAAATCCGAGCATGAGAAATGCGACTGGTTTATTGGAGATGGCTGTTAAAGAGGCTGCGGTGGGGGGAGGGCATGCCAGAGCAATCCCCATTCCCTTGCAATTCCCCAGGATGGAAAGGTGGTTCTGGCTGATTTGAACCTAGTTATTAAGCTGCTGTTTCAAACCCAGAGTCAATTAAGCAGCATGGCCCTGGCGCAGCAGATCTGCCTTGTTATTAATCAAGGGACAGGGGGAATTGCTTCCTTCATGTGGCTCATGCTCCTGTCGCTGGGAGCCAAGTGCTGATCTGATTTGGTCTGATGGAAGGTGCTCTCCTGCCTGCTGGCCAGGGTTAGAGTTGATTGGGGGGGGGTAGAGTGCTAGCAATGCAGCAGGGGAGCCCAGGTTGGATGGGGCTGCCTCATCCTTGTCCCCTCACCTGAAAACCATGTTATTTATGTCTCACCATGCCCCCTTCACATCATTGTTTTACTCTGAGAGAAACCAAGGCACAGAGCAGTGATTTGGGCAGGTTAAGGCAGGTTGTGACTGAAGCCCATGGTGTGGGTTTTAGCTCAGCCCTGCTCTTCCTCTCCGGGTGCACTTGGCTGTCACCTCCTCCCATTAGTTTTGATGCCTCTTCAGCATCACTTTGGGCTTTAATGAAAGAACAAGACAAAGATGGTGAGAAAAGGCACGAGGCTGAGGTTAATGCTCTGCTTTCCTGAGCTGGATGTCAGAGGAGCCCATGAGGCCGTCTGGGGCCATCTAGAACCAGAACTAGATCTGGTTCTCCAGTTAATTCAAATTGGATTTAATCAAAAAGGACCTTATACCAAGAGACAGGGGACAGATGGGGACAGTCCCATGGCTGGGGCTGTCCCATGCAATGCTCTGGGGAGGGTCTCTGCCTTTGGAGGTGCTGTTCCACACGAGCTGGAAGCATCTTGACAAGTTTTAGTGCTTTCTGGGGCGTTTTCACACAGACTCAGCAAAATGATGAAAAAGAGAAAAAAATAAGCGAGAGAGAAATAAAAAAATCACAGCTGCTCTGGCACACGCTCAAAATCCCAGTTTGGGGCTGAAATGTGCCAAGGGAGAAAACCATATATCCAATAAACAGGGAGGTAAATTCCCTTTTGCCCCCAGTTTCCCTCCCATTGAGAACTGTGGGAGCTCCCCTGCTGAGCCCAGGGGAAAGGGTCTCTCCCTGCCTGCCCAGGGACAGGCAGCCCCAGTGGTGCTGGACACGCTGGTCCCCTGCCAGCTCCGATGCAGCACTGCCAGCTCTGGTGACATCCTAAGGATGCAGCAGTGGGAGCCATGTGATGACTACAGGCTCTCAGTGGCCATCTATTTTGGCTAATGGAAACTTCGATTAACTCCTAGAAGGAGCCAGTGGATGGCTCATGAGCCACAGGATGGATGCAGAAGGGGCCAGTGTTTGACCCTGTGGAAATCGGGTGGCTGGGAGCTCCCCGAGCATCCTTCCAGCACTGGACTGATGCTGGGAGTGCCCAGGGATGCCAGGGTCCTTGCCTGGTGAGTACCATCCCCAGGGCAGGGCTGGAGGGCAGCTTAGACCCCTCTCACTCCCAAATGCCCTTGCATCAGAGCCAGGCAAACCAGAAGGACTGGGGACAGTGTGGAACCGAGCCTTTGCCTGGGACATGCCATGGTCATTCTTCCCTGGGGACCTGATGGATCCTGAGGCACACAGAGGGGATTATTCCTTTCCCCCTTTCTCCCCATGAGACGCTGTTTGGAGGCTTTGCAGAGACCCAAATCTGAGTGGAGTGTGACTGCTTGGCTGATGGTAGCAATGCCCCGGGACACCACCCCACACTGGCCTCTCCTTAGGCTGGAAGGGCAGGAGGAGCCCTGCTCCATCCTCAGCTTCCCAGCCTGGAGCAACCCTCTCCCAGGGACTTGCCAGGTTGGGACCCCACATTCCCATGGACCTGCTCTGGCCAGGTCCCCCCTCAGCAACCCAAAACGTAGTCTCCCCATGTCCCTTGAGGATGACTCCAGCACACAGATGGAGGGACGTGACCCATTGCCCCTGCTGCTGGGGTTTGGGGAGCACAGGACAGGGTCACAGCCCCAGTGGAAGCAGCTCCGCATGGAGCCAGTGATGTTCCTCCTACAAAGCCTGTTTCTTCCCTCTCGCTCTGCCCTGACCCTGATGTTCCTGTGCATGCACCTTTGATCTGCTTCAGAGCATGAACCCCTGAGGGAGGACATCTCAGCCTGTATTTACCTACAAAGCACTGGACACACGTACCTGCCCTGCAAACACAGCCTGAGCTGATGACTAATCCTAGTTACTTTTAATAACTATTTGGTAACTACAATGAAAGTTTCTTTGGCCAAATACCTGCTGTTCAGAGCTGTCCCCAGCAGAAACACCATCCGGCAAAAGCTTTTCATCCGAGCAGGAAGGAGAGGAACCTTTTTCCCTGTCTGACTGCCAGGGCTTCGAGAGACAGCAGAGGAGGTGGGAGCTGGACCTGGGCTCCTCACCCCCCTTTGTTCCCAGCTGCCTTTAACAAGCCCTAAGAGAGCCCTTCCACCATGTGTGGGTCAAGGTGTCTCTTCTGGCACTGAAGTCGGCCCAAGGTGACAAACTCCTATAGAAGGAGAATTCCATCTAATTCCTTTCTGAAGATCTGGGGCTCAGCTTTGCAGCACCACTGAACACCAGCCCCAGTTGGCTTCAGCAGGAGCTTTGCACCTTCACAAACCCTCATATGTATTTCCCTACCCAAGGAAGGATGAGGCAGATGAACTCTGCTTTTCCCACTGCCACACGATGCTCATGGTGGGGCTCAGCTCTGAGAGCAGGTGCCTAAAGCAGCAGTGCATCCTCGGGCTGCCTGTAGCTCAGGGTGTTTGGGGAGGTGGTGGCTGGACTATGGGGAGAGGGCTGGCAGTGAGCTGGACATGGACACAGCAAATGCTTCCCGGCTCTGCCAACAAACCCAAACCACACGTTTCTATAGCATCTGGGCCCTCAGGGGTGCCCCAAGGCCTGGGCACCCATGGAAGTCATGGAGTGAACATCCCTTCCCAAAGGCTCTGTACTGGCAGGGAGCTGTGTGTGCTGTCCACTTGGAGGTGGCCAATGCCACCCGTGCTCAAGGAGCAGATTTGGCAGCTGCCCATGCAGCGATTCTCTTCCCATTCCTTGTCCTGGTTCACCTCCTCTCTTTGTGTGGCAGCTGGAAGGGATCCGATCTCTCCTCTCCATCCCTGGGCAAGTGCAGGGGTTCATGCCAGTGCTGTGCCCAGCAGCATCCCAGTGCTCCCCGCTGCAGAGCGCCGGGGGCGGCCGCTCGCTGCCTCCTCCCCGCTCCCTGCATAGGAAATTGCTCCTGGTGAAATTCAGCCCACGTTTCCCTTCACTCGGCTGCATCGTGCGGAACGTGCTCCCCACCCCCAGCCCCTCACCCTCCCTCCATGCCTGCCTGGATCTCAGCGTGGCATCGAATCCCTCCCGGCATCTCCGAGCTCATTTCCAAACATCATTAGGGCTGCTTTGCAGGCGATCAGGATTCCAGGCACTGCGGATGGCAAACATGGCATTTGCACCTGCGAGATGGAAGCATCCCTGGTGCTTTCTCTGTCCCATGCCCCTGATATGCTTCTTCATGCTTAATGTCAATAGACCAGGTTCTCCTCTCCTTAATTCCTCAGCTCAAGCCCTGGCTGCTTCTGCTCACAGCTCTGGGAGCTGCTGGTTCTCATTCAGAGATGGAGGAGCAGCAATCTTGTCCCCAGGCAATCTGAACAGAATTGCATGAGTGGAGCACATAGTGTGGTGGCAATAACCCCACAAAAGTCATAGAATCACAGAATCAAGTGGGTTAGAAAAGACCTTTCAGATGATCAAGTCTCTTCATCAGGGACTGTAGTGATAATGGGTTCAAACTGACACAGGGGAAGCTCAGGTTAGATGTAAGGAAGAAGATCTTTACTGTGAGGGTGCTGAGGCACTGGCACAGGGTGCCCAGAGAACTGGTGAATGCTCCATCCCTGGCAGTGGATGGAGCCAGGTTGGACAGAGCCTTGGGCAGCATGGTCTGGTGTGAGGCATCCCTTCCCATGGCAGGGTTGGAACTGGGTGACCTTAAGGTCATTTCAAACACAAACCATTCTATGATTCTATAACCATTTACCCATCACTGCCAAGGCCATCCCTACCCCATGGCACTGAGGCCTCATCTCCACGCTGAGTGAACACTTGCAGGAGATCACCCGCACCCGGCTTCAGCTTGGTACCCTCCCGACCCCTGTCCTGCTCTGCTGTGTCCAGTGGTGACAAATCATCCCTCTGGCCCTGTTGTTCTTGGAGACATCCAAGGTTTTCCTCACGCTGCTGTGCTCTGCTCTGATGGATGTGCCCTTTTCAGTTCCTTTCACGGGTCAGGGTCATGCTAATCCTCAGGGATTTTCTCCATCTTCCCTGTCCTCACATGTACCATGTCCACAATATGAACTCAGTGAAGAAACTCCCCCAGGCCCTGTCTTTTACTGCTCTGCTGAGTCCAGCACATGGGGTCTTGCTTTTTTTGGCTGCTTACTTTTGCTCTGTGTCCTCTGAGTGGGATGGGAGCTGCTATGTTGAAAGAGAAGACAAGTTATGCTGATATGCAATGATGGTAGAGCTGATTCATAAGACGGGTGGGTCTACAAGGTCTAATTTGGGATGGAAGATAGCTGATGGATTCTTTAGTAACCAGGAAGACTTGGATAGCTAACTTTGACAAACACATTATTACCTGCCAGCACTGAATGCTGTTGACCTGTCCATCCACTTGGCTTCTGCAGGACAGAGAAGTGTCATGGGTAGGACATAGGTTTTAAAGAGGAAATGCTTTAATAAAAAATGGCTTAAAATTTCATAGAATCAGACTGGTTTGTGTTGGAAGGCACATTAAAGCTCACCAAGTCCCAACTCCCTGATGTGGCTGCCCCATCCCTGGCAGTGCTCAAGGCCAGGCTTGGAGCAGCTGCTCCAGTGGAAGGGGTCCCTGCCCCTGGCAGGGGTTGGAGCTGGAGGAGCTTAATAAGAATAAATACAGCGAGTTTTGGGGAGTGCACAGATGAAACTAATTGGACCTGAAAATTACTCTCCTTTCTTGTGTGAGTCACACACCTAATGTATGTGCATATTAATGCCTGCAGCACACTCTCCTTCCCAGCTTTGTTTTTGGGAGCTTTCACTGAGGATTTAGCTTGAAAGACACACAGGAGGGCTGCTGCAGGAGAGGTGCAGCTCCTTTCCAGCTCAGCTGAACACAGCCATTAGCAGAGGTCTGGCCTGCTGGACTGCATGATTTTTCCACCACTTTCCTCACAGTGGGACATGCAATACGAACCCAGGCCTCAGCTCTCCATCTCCTAGCCGGTTGTTATCCAGACTGTGGCATCTGGTAAAGCACCGGTTTCTCCAACCCACCCAACTGTGACCAGCAGCTTGGCTCTGGCTCAAGGGGCTGCAATAAAGGCAGCAGCACAAAAATTGGCTCAAGGCCTTTGGAAAACTTCAACATTCAGACTACAAAAGAGCCAAAAATACCTGGTCTGGAAATAGCACACTCCCTTGGTGCTGGCCAGGAGTGCTCTGTCACTGGGGTGATGATAACTGCTCCCAGTTACACACTTGGATGCAGCCCCCCTCACGACATGGGGTCTGTGTGCCCAGCTTAGGGCTTAAACATTGCTTAGCTGCTCTGAGGCATCTTTGGATTCAGACAAACCAGAAGCAGAGGCCACCCCTCATGAAAAGCCCTTTACTGACAACTACAAACCCCCCCCAGGGCAATCTGAGGCAGCCTGGCTGGGTTTTACTGTGCACATCCCTAAGCAAAGCAGAGCACAGCACCAACCCTGCCTCCAAACCCTTGTGTGCACTCCGGAACCACACCATGTCCTCAGAGAAGTCACAAATCAATTCCCCAGGCACTTTACCTGCAATGATGAGAGGCAGAGCTTTGAGAGGTAAGGGCTGGAGCTGATGATCTAAGTGATGATGATCCAATCCAACCTAATTGATTCAATGATAAGCAGGTATGGGGAGAGTTGCTTGTCTCAGGACCATGCAGATGTGCAGCTCCAACAGCACTGTAAAACCCACTGGGTTTAGGGCAGCTTCCCCCCTGGATGCCTGCATTGCAGAGGAGAGAGCCAGATTCTCAACACAGGCCATTGGCACTATCTGGAGCTTGTACCGAGTTCCCCATAGGGACACATAAGAAAGTCTCCCTCATTCTTGCATAAAGATAAAGGCAGGATTATTGCTGCGAGCTGCTAACAGTGGCAGGTAGGAGTCTCACATGGATGACAGCACCAAGCAGTCATCTGCCTGCACATCTGAGGGCTTGCATCTGCTGTGGACACAGCAGGAGGCTGAGCAGGATGGGCAGGAGCACCCCAAATTCCCCCTCTGCCTGTGAGGAAGGAGGTTGCCACATTCTGAGAACTCCTGATGCTTTGTGGGACCTGCCTGCTTCTCCCATTGGAAAGGATACTGGTTTTGCTGGGACCACACCAGGCACAGCACCACAGCCCAGCATCCCCGGGGGGTCACAAGCTCATGCTTCGCTATTCACACAGTGGGGTCCCTTAGAGGAGTTGTTGCTGGGCTGGAAAAGGCAGGGGATTAAGTTGAGGTGATGCACAGTGCCTGTCCGTTGCTGCTGGCCAGTTCTAGAGAAGCAGGAGATTGAACAGGAAAGAGAAGCTCAATGAGAAGAGCTGCAGATTCATATTCCCAAGAGCAAAAATTTCTGTGACAGAAATTGCAACCCATAAAGATGATTTTGCTGGAAATAAACGCTTTGAGTCTGCGGCAGTTGTGTGTGTGTGTTTGTGGATGCCTCCTGTCATCTGCAAAGTTACACTTCACATTTAACTTCATCATTGCAGGATGCCAGGGCAGAGGCACCACAGCCCAGCACGTCCCCCCTCTGCAGCCCCCAGGCTTATGAGGAACAAGGCAGTCACCCCTAAAGGACAAACAGGACAATTTTCCTTCTGCTCTTTGGAGGAAAGTGCAAACTGCTCCTTCCAGCCCTGCAGCAAGGTTGGAATGGGGTTTCTGACCCTCTCCATTACCAGCTTTGAACAGCTGACAGCAACAGCATTTGTTGGGAAGCTGCTCCGCAGGAAGCAATTGCTTCTCTGCCCATCAACCCCCTCACCCCTGGCAATTCCATTTCTCCATCCTAATTAGGCTCCATCCAGGGCACAGAGGCAGCAGCTC
This sequence comes from Melopsittacus undulatus, assembly GCF_012275295.1. Classification (NCBI taxonomy): domain Eukaryota; kingdom Metazoa; phylum Chordata; class Aves; order Psittaciformes; family Psittaculidae; genus Melopsittacus; species Melopsittacus undulatus. Next base: position 4,125,219 of record NC_047545.1, read on the forward strand.
GAGGAGGAGCGGGTGCTAATGAGTGCCAGGCCCAAGGGAGAACCCATCACCCTGTTTCCCTGCCCATCCCACACCACCCAACACCCATGCTCCCAATGACAGACCCAAGGTAACTGGCCCTGGGCTCCTAATTGGATTTGCTCATGCTAATTATGATCATTTTTGCCTCAATTAAGCCATTTGTTTCCCATTCAATGCCCTCGTCATAGATCCAGTGGGGAGCCCTTTGCAGGCTGCTTGGTCCACGTGTGCTCTGGGGGACCCTGACCATAGGGGTCACCTTCACCCACCCCTTCAGGCTCCCTCCAGGGCAACATTTATGTGTTCATCCCCCTACCACTGCATTAACCCCTCAATTTCTCTCCCTTTCCCCATCCTCTTCTATCACAGCACCTGGCTTGCTCTTTGATGGCCTTTGCCAAGGAGATGGGACTGGCCCTGGTGTCCACCCACTGAGCCACAGAGACTACATGGACCCCAGGGTTATGGGAGGTGCAGACCTCGGCTCAGTTCTCATGGTTCCCACCACCCCAACCCCGCTGATCTGCAAGAAAAGGCAGGGGCATGGCCTGGGGACAGCAGGGATTGGATGCTTCCAGGGTGTGCAAAGGTGGAGGGAGGGAACAAACCTGCATTCCTGGGATGTTCAATGCTCATTGTACTGCAAGTAGACAAAGCCCATGTGCAAGCAGGTTTATCATGCAGCTCACTCACAGCCCTGCAGCACCCATCACCCCCCAGCAGTGGGGACACCCACCAGGCCACCAGCAGCCACTGCCACAGTCTGAGCCTTCACCAACAGCCAGCAGCTCCCTCCTCTTCACCCCACCTCCTCCACAATGCAAACAGGCACCACTTACTTGGGCTGGATGCAGAATGATGACCTTGGGACAAAGCAGCTCTGCAGCAAGTTCTCACTCCACCAAGCCCTTTACTTCCCCCATAACTCATCTTGAGGATGAGTCTTCTCCCTAAATCAGAGCTTAAGATGGGGGAAGCTTTGGGCATGCCCCCCATTGCAGCCAGGTATGCACAGAATTCATTTGCAGGTGAGCTCAGAGCACTAGATTTAATGCTAGTTGCTTCCTCACCACATTTTGAGGCATAATCACTCTGCAGCCTGCCACCCAGGCAGTGAACAAAGAATCCTCTTTATCTCAGTATCCAGTGCTACTAAAGCTCAGGAGCAAGCAGGAAAAGCCTGCATGGATTTCAGAAAGAGCCCTTACCTAGCTACATGTCACTAAAGGATGTTTTATTAATCTCTGCTTTACAAAGCACTGGCTGCAGAGAATGGGAGAGCTATCAAACACAACCAGGGAACAACCAAACTGATGCAGAGCCCAATATAATACCCAGGAGTTGCAGCATCAGCTGCTTTACCAATCTTGCTCTTACTCAGCAGTAATGACACCACTGCTATTGTGGCAGCAGATGATGCCAGGTAAGAGGCATACCTGCATTTAAAGAGACACTGCCATGGGGAAGGCTGTTGAGCAGCTTTATGACTATGTAAGCTTCATTATTCAGGACTGTTCTGTACATTGATGATACACAAATAACTGGTGGGAGAAAAATGAATAGGCAAAGACAGCTTCCACTGAAGCAGAGGTACAAGGAGCTCGCACCAATGCTCTGGCCAGATCTATAAGAAGAAAATCAACCTTAGAGTGCCAGGAAAGGGTTTAAGGGCTGCAGCTGGAGGAGAGGGGTCTTGACCCAGGCACTTGTTTAGGGTACCTGTATCTCTTCCTTTAAATGGTTCACTGCTGGCCAGAGGAGCCCTTCACACAGTCACTGCAGCCCAGCAAGAAGAGCTGCACAGAGCAAATTGTGCCCCAGAGCTGCTTTTAACGGAAGAAACAATCTTTAATTAGAAAGACATTAGCATCCCTGATCACAGTGGGGCCTGGGAGGGAGGACACTTCCATCCTCATTACTGCTCTGCCTTTAAACTCCATGGGGTTCATGTTTTTTAACTCCCACTCTTTCTTGCAGCCCATATGTATTGGGAAACATAAGAACAAAACCTCAGGGCATCTCGACACCTCCTTCCTTGCAGTTGAAGCTTCCTTAAAGGCTTTGCCCATGGCAGGGGACACACAGAGGCATCACTAAGCTGGCAGGAAGCAGCAGCTATCCACTGCTGTGCTCAGAGCAGAGCTAGCCTGGCCCAGCCAGGTTAAACCTGCCCAAAACCTCAGCTTGCTCAGTCCAACATCCCTAGTGCAGGATGCCACAGTTAGTTTTAACACCTAGAGAATCATTAGTGCAAGCTGATACACACAGCCTCATAGAGCTCAAGGCGGTTGCGTGTCAGGCACAGCCTCCAGGCACACCCCAAGCAACAGCACCAAACACCCCAAGCTGCTCCCATTTTTACACTCACATTTGGAAGAGTTACTGCTCTTTGCAGCTTCAGACACTGTGACTTGGTCCAGGCAACTGATGAAGCTCAAGACACCCCAGGCTGCATTCAGGCACTTTCCAATCCCAACCTGACTTTCCAGATGTCAGACTGCTGTTGGCTCAGGTCTGTAGGACCCAGAGAGGGAGAAGGCTGCATGGGGAAACACCTAAGCAGAAAGCCTCTAAATGCTCACTGAGCAGCATGGGCTCCTCATGAAATCAGTTGGTTTGCCCCAAAAGGTACAGCCTTGCTACCCCTGTATTTCTTGGGGATGTCATGGATGTGGAGGGAGAGACAACCATCCCATGCCTCTGCAGCCATCCAGGGACCAGTCACTGTGGCCATCCATGGAACATGGAGACTCAGCTCCTTTCATACCGAGCCTCACCTCCACACCCCTCTCCTTCCCATTGCTAAAGTCATCACCCTCCCAGGAGCCACAAAGGATCTCTCCCCAGGCGGGATCACAGAGAAAGGTCCTGCTGGGAGCTCCATACCCTGGGCTCCCAGCAGGGGTATGTCTATGCATCACAGGCAGAACCTGCCAGCTCCAGATATTGACAGCCAATTGCATCCCAGTTAGCATGAAAAATAAGGCAATTTTATTATAAAGTTCAAAAAGCATCAATATCACAATCTTACTTCAGGACACAGCTGCCCCAGAGAACCAGAACCTGTAGCCACAGCAGAAGTCCAGGTCCATGAATCAGTTTTCCTGCTTATCCTGGAAAACACAACAGATTTCACCCATCACACTGGCCAGCCACCACTGGCAGTGAGTACAAACCAGCCTACTGAGCAGCTCTCCTCACCCTCCATTTCTCTGCAAACCAGCACAAGCTTCATAGGAATTAGGAGGGTGTTCACTAGTGCTTTGGCAACAGATGGGTCTTGAGCAGTAAAGGACCCCATGTGAGGTTGCTAATGATGAAGACTCTTCCCACCAGTCCTCCCCATTTTAAATTACAAGATGTCTGGGCCAGTGAGTCACGAAGGGCTCATAGTGACCTGCCAAGAGTGGCTGCAGTTCAGAAGTGGCCACCCTGGGGCCCAGCACAAGATGCTCAACTGGTATTTAGTGGTCCTGTCACACAGCATTGCATATGCCCAACATAATCTCAACAACATAAGGGGATTCTCTCTTTGCGCAGAGAGAAGAGCTAGAGCCCCTACAGCCCTTTCCTAGCTCACTTGGCAGCAAAGGGAATGGGGAACTATTTCACAAAGGCTCACATCCCAGGGACATCACTCCAGGCTGAAACACTTCTGAGCTCATGACCTCTCCTGCCACACATTAAAAGATGGGTGGGATTATGGCTCAGCAGAGGAATCCTTACCTCGCAGTGTGACAAACTGCTGCTGTCATCATACTCTGCATCAGCTTCCTGCCCACTGCCATCCCTACTGCTCACGTCTGCTTGTGGCTTCTGGGTATCATCATTGCCACTGTCAACAGTTGGAGCATCTTCTTCACTGCTGGACACAGCTGAATCCTCTGGTCCTGGCTCTGTGCTTGCAGCCAGCAGCTCTGGGGCATCATTAACATTGGCAGGTTTTATGTTCTCCACCTGCAGAGACAGGGGCATGGTGATGCTGCAGCTCTGCAGAAGGGCAGCATGAAACCCATGAGTGATCTCATGAAATTCAGATTAGTCTGAGCAAACCCAGGCACCTTCTCCTTCTGCAGCCAAGGGAGCAAGGACTGAAGTACATCCTTAAAGCCCACTCTTAGAGTCTACAGCCATGGAGCAGGCACACTCACCTGGAGATCCAACGACTCCTTCAGCATAACAATCCCATCCTGCTCTTCAAACTCCAGGTCTGCCTCAGTGTCATTCTGGGTCTCATACTCCTCACTATCTGTTTCTACATCTGAGGGCTGGGGAAGAAAGAAGTAGTCTGAGGAAGGACACACTGGCCCCACTCCAAATAATGCTGGTAGCCACAGCCAAATAGCTACAGATGGCAGAGATGCTGCTTTGCAGGGACACCAGCCAAAGGGCTATGAGATGACTGGGGCACCCATACCTTTCAAACACTGAAGATGCTCCAGTGTTCTTTGGACACCTGCAGCCCTCAAAGGATGCACAGTAAAGGAAACCTCTTTAGAGCTCCCTCCACAGGATCCACTGCAGTGGCATTCCCAGTCTAAGAGGAGCTAAACACAATCATCTCCAAATTGCTCAGCCCTGAGGAAGAAACCTGCTCAGCAGCCAGAAACTCTTACCTTGTATGTGAGATCTTCAGAGTCATCTTCTAACAGGTCCCTTTCCAGTTCTAGCAACAAGGAATCCTCCTCCTCCCAACCTAGGTCATCCCACTTCCTCTTGTTTGCTTTGTTAGAAGAGTTGATCAGGGCTTCTTGGATCTCTGCAGGGATTCATAGCAGGCACAGTCATAACACACACAGAACATATATACATCTGCATGCTTCCCAGCTTTCTACCCAGCACAGACGCCCCAGTCCCAGTGTGTTTTCACAGCACACGTGGCCCTGTGTGCTTCTTAACTGCAAAGCCTTCAGGTGTTCCAGAAGGCCACAGCTCTCACCTCTGGGCACATTGCTCTGGCTCCAGTCTGCTGGCTGATAGCCCAGGATGTTCTGGATCCTGGTGGGGATGATGGAGAGGACAAAGCCCCTCAGTTTCCCCCGGCACTTCCTGGCAAGTCTTCTGGGCCTGGGAGACTGCAAGGGGTAGACCTTGCTGACAACGGTCTCCACAGGGATCACATATCCAATCCAGGCTGATGCTTTCTGAAGGATCTTCAGCTGTAGACAAGAGAGACCCCCTGACTACTTGAAGTACTGAGTAAAACTCTTAAACCCTTCTTCATCTCAAGGTGGAGCTGAGATGGGCCCAGCTTCAGCCTGGTAAACCAGGACCAGTTAGGTTATACCTTGTCTGCCCAAAGACCTCACACCTCTCCTGGCCCAGAGAAGGACAGAAATGTGAAGACTGCAACAACCATTAGCAAAAGGGGAGCAAGACAAAACCAAACCAGGCAGAGGGCAAAAGCTGGGATGGAGAGGGGGAAATCAGAGGACAAGAAGACACTGAGCAGAAGGGAAAGACTGAAAGAAGAGAGAATGCCCAGCAGAGAAACCAAAGGAACTGCCAGTCCCAAGGCTTTATCACCCTCCCCTTGGCCCAGACTTCTCCAGCAGGAGGAGCATCACCTACCAGGAACTTGACTGAACTCATCTGAAGGATCTGGTGCAGGAACCTGCTGGAGAAGGAGTGGGGCTCACTGCAGGCAACTGCCGCCCCCTAAACAGAGAGAAAGTCAGATATCCTCTATGCCGTTTCTACCAGAGCTCCCAGCAGAAACAGCCCCTGTGGTACCTGAAGGAGCTGTACCTGCTCTGGGCTGGTGCATGGCCTTCCTTGCTGCTCCATGAAGCCCAAAAGCCTACGCTAAGCAAGAAACCTGGCTTAGCCCAGGCTGCAGCCCTCAAACTATTTGTAGCTACTGACCCAGCTGCTTCTCATTGCCCTCATGAGCTGCCCACCTCCCTAATCAGTACGGCAGCTCCACACCTTCCCATCTGGGACACCCACCTCCCTGCTCCTTCCAGCTGAACAGGGTGTTGTGGCAGAGGTGACCCTGCAGAGATGGGGACCTGTATCCAGCATCTGCACATCTTGCTGGTAGCCCTGCCACCGGCCATGCGTTTCAGGGCCAGACATGAGCCCCTCTGGAGCTGGGATGCTTGCATACATCAGGGTCCCTCTCCCAAACTGTCCATTGCAGGCAGGACCTCTGCTTTCAGGACACAGCAGCTTTCCTGAAATAGTTTCTCCACAGGGCACATTTGCTCTTAACCAGCTGTGATAAAGCCAGTTCCACTTCATTGGCTGTGCTCTCTCAGATTGCTTTTTGCTGTTATTGAGAAGCAGAACCTGCAATGCCAGAATTGAAGCGCTCAGTGTCAGCAATCTTTTGGGGCTAATGAAGCAGAGCCTCCTGGATCAGCAACGTTGGGCTGCTGCCACGTTCACTCTCAAAGCTCTTAATTCCCAATGAGGATCAATCCCCAAGGGGTGGAACTGGGAGGGCTGGTCCCAGTCCAGGGCAGGCAGCTGGAGCGCAACCAGCGAAGAGGGGGACACCAGGGGAGTCACTGATGTCCATGCAATGAGACCACATGGAGCAGGCAGCAATCAGGGTTTGCATCAGGGCCATTAGACAGGGAGTTTGACTCCCTGCTCCAGTGTGGGCTCTTGGTTTCCCCCAGCTCTTCAGTACAGCTCAACCATAAACCCTTTGCTGGAGTTGCCACTCACAAGGAGACTTTGCCCAGTGTGGCTGAGCACCTCCCAGCAACAAGGGTGAGCAAGAAGCAAGACAAGGGGCCCCTGAGTCCCTGCTCTCCTCCAGTGATGCTGAGGAAAGCACCGGTACCCAGAGGACATCAGTGTTGGCGTGAAAGAGGGGTGGGAGCTTTTTATAGTCCAAATCCCAGACTTCTCCAGGCAGAAACGTGCCCTCCTGCAGAGCTCAGGTCATGGATATTCACAGCTCTTCAGCACAGGAGAACAGCCAGAGCTTCTAGAAAGGGAGCTGGGATCTGTTTGATATGTGACAGAAAATCAGCTCAACAGTTATCATTAGGAGTGCTGGCATTAAGGAGCCAGTCAGGGTCTAAGGCTTTTGACAAGTTAAATTGGTCTCCAGCTCCTGAGGGCATCATCTCTGTTCAGCACTTAGGGCTGAGAGGACAGATTGAGTTACCAGAGATTAATAAATGAGCAGTTATCAGTTACTTGACTTGTGATATCTGAACATGTTCATGCTCCAAGCTGACAGGCAAATGTGCGTTAAGCCATGCTTCTGCAAACCTCTCTCCTTTATCTTTTGATGCTTAAGCTACTACATGGCTCTGCCTAACTGCCTCATCATCTTCCAAGGAAAGCATGGGGACAAATCCTCAATGGCAGCTGACTGGAATGGTGATGCTGCTGTATTTAGCATTAAACCTGAAGGTTGGGAGCTACCACTCCTGGGTTTTATTCCCTGCTTGGTGACCTTCCTGAGCTCCTGGGAACCTTTTTGTGCCCTCACCTTGTCTACAAGATAGGCAGAAATCAGCTTTGCTTCACAGGGGGATTGCAGGGCTTCGTTCATCCTTGTTCACAAGACATTTCCGATGCCCTTGGCAGGATTTCCCAAGGGAAGAAACATTATATGTTATTATTACAGCCTGCCATGGTGGAGGACTCATTTCCTCTGGATGTGCCAGTATGGGGATTATCAGCCTGGGCAGAATCACAGATTAAAGGTTTATTTAAAATGCCTGTGGTGGGAATTGCAGCGTGACTGAGTTAGGAAGGAAACATCAGTTCCCTGCCACATAGCAAAGGTGCTCTGTGGTCAGACTGTGCCCCTCTGCCCTATTTCTGCTGGCTGCCAGGTTACAGCTCAAGGCCTCTCCCCAGCCTGCAAAGTGAGGACAGTATCTCCCACTGGAGCAACGTGCCTCTGAGATTGACAGAGCATCCTTTCCCTGCAAGCCCTGCGGCAGGCAGCAAGCGTGGTACAGTGGGAGACATCACGGATGTGGCAAGAGAAAACAGTCATTACCAGCAGCTGATTGTTCTGCCCAGGCCTGGTGCGTTTTCTAAATGCTGCTGTTGTCTGACTCAGATTCCTGCTCCAGCCTCCTGCAGGTACAGAGAGCAGAAAAGCTCAGGGCTAATTACCCACTCCTAATCCCACGTTACAGCACCAAACACACTTGGCTCTGAGGAGGTGGAAACAGAAGAGTCACCAGCTCAAACCTCCTGGGCATAAGGGGCTGCATGGGGATGGTTCTAAATCCTCAGACACCAGGCAGCTTCCCTGGCACCTTCCTGCAGCTCTTCCTGGCTGCAGCTGGGAAGCCGGCTACTCCCACCCCACCATGCCATGGCCTCCATGATAGAGATGCTCTCCTGTGATACTGAGACCCTTTTGAATGACTAGATGCTCCAGATGCAGGTTTCTTGGAAACAAACCCAGCCAAAAGGGGCAGATACATTTCCCAATGCCTCATTCCTGTGAAATCTATCTGGAAAAAGAAACAGACCTTCCCTCAATGGATCTTGTATATCAATCAAGGTCTCTCTGATGGCATTATCTCCTCTTTTCTCTGGCATTTCCACTGCAACCTATGGAAATCGGGATATATCCCTTTCCTTTTCAAACATCCCAGCTTGTGAGGGCAGAGCAGAGACCCCCAAGGGGTGCCAGTCTCTCACTGTTCACAGCCTCAGGTGCTTACTGCATGATGAGGGCTCTTCACCATGCTGGGCATGGAGAGCTGTTGGTCTCATGAACACTGGGCCTTAAGCAGCAACAGGAGACAGATGGGAGCAAATGAACATTCCTCTGTGTGATTTTTATGCATTGGAGCACCCGGCCTTCCCGAGATCAATACCAGCTGCTGCGTTTGCCAAGAGTTTTATAGGCAGTGTCCATGCCTGCTAGGTGAGATAAACCTCCTCATGTGCTCATTAGCTGCATGGCTCCTCTCCCAGCTAATTGGTGCTGGAAAGGTCAAGCTCTGGCCATGAGACAGTCTGCTGCAGTCTGAGCAGTCATCCATAGTCAGGGATGCTCTTCCACTGACTCCGCTGGAGCTGGGGATGCAGTTTCCCAAGTGAGAGGAGCCCTGTCTGTCTCCCCAGCCCAGCTCTCCTGCCTTCACCCTGCCCACCCCTCCTGAAACAGCCTCCTCTGCCCTCAGAGGCACGTGTGCTCTCACCACCCTGCTCACCAATAGCTTATCATCAGGTTCCATTTCACCTCCTCAGCTGGCAGAGTGTCTGGGACCAGGTAGAGACTGCCTCTAATTTAGCTATTACTCTCATTTGTTCCAGGGATGGGTTGGTTTCCATTACTGCAAGCATCTGACAGCCAAGCTGTGCTCATTCCCTGTGTGTGGCACAGGGAAGAGGCTCAGCATTCCTGCTGGGCAGAGCCATGTGAGCCTCTGCAAGGCACATGGCAGCAGCTGCTCCCTGCTCAGCTGTGCTTGAACAGGGAATCACTTTTCCACCCTGGCTCAGCAGCAGGACCTCTGTCCCCAGTTGTGGTTCACAGAGGCACAGCTGTGTGAGTGCATCCAGGTCCTTGCTTCTGCCTTCAGGTACTCCTGGAGAGCCAACTGTGGTGACTTTGATCCACTTGTGAGGAGGAGAAATACTCTGCTCATCCATGAGCATCTTGCTGTCATTTGCTGTCACTTCTTTCCCTCCAGAACATGATCTGCTATGAGAGATGCTGCAGTTGTTAGGCTGCAGAGCCCCAGATAGGGTGAGGAGATGGGGGTTAGGGTTAGGGTCTCCCAGCCAAGGAGATGCCACATTTACTGAGCTGGAGATTTTCACTGACTGCAGTGCTGAAGGGAGACCTGTGGCAGTGAGACAATGGTCAGGAAAGCTCTGCAGGCATTCGTAAGGAGCTGCTCAATGATTTTTCCACCCACAGTTTGTCTGGCTGTGGTTTGCTTGGGCTCGCTCCTGGATGATGCCACTCACCCCTGGTTTAGTGTAGCTTTCAGGCCACACACCACAAATACTTGGTCCAGCCTCCTCTTCAGTGCCAGCAGTAGGAACACGGTAAGCAAGGTGATGACAAGCTCAGCACGAGGCAGTCCAGGTGGTGCTAAGTGACTACCCATCTCCTTTAGCAGTCCCCCAAAGCTGCACCTCCAGAGAGCAGCAGGATGGAGGGTGGTAAACCTGGAGATGGTTTCCCATCAGAAACAGCAGTATGGGGATCTCCGACTCTGGTTTGAGGCTTCCCAGGGTAACTACAGAAGGTCTCCAGCCATAAGAAATGGCCTGAGAGACACAGGTGATGCTGTTGCTGTGCCCACCCTTGGGGAAACCAGCATTTGCAAGGAATGGCTTTCCCAGCATTGGGGTTGTTTCTTACCTGGTGTGGAAATGCTTCCAGGCTCAGGCCAGGTGCAGTCATGCTGGGAAAGCAATGTGAGCCTCTAAAGAACAGTGTGGATGTTTACACAGCAACAGCAGAGCATCACACCCATCCCCTGCTCTTCCATTCCTTACAAAAACCTGTGGCTCTTTGCTCCTTCCAAAGCTTAGAATATTCCTAACCCCTGGAAGTTTGACAGGAGGTTTTTGCCCTGCCCAGAGATGTCTCTTGTCATCATACCAAGTATTTTAGCCTCCATATTAATGGTGTTCAGCCTGTTCAGGGTCACTCTGCTCTGCAAATCCTCCCTTTCCCCCCATACACTTGACACACTTAATGGATCCAGATCTACTGATATTTCCCCTCCCCTTGGCAGGTATCTCAGCCACCAGCCTGCAAAAGGGCAGGAGGAAGGAAGAGGCTGCTGCCACGTTGCTGCTCCATAGGCCAGGTCAAGGAAGAAAACCTGTTTGGCCATGGAGCAGGGAGGAACAAGGGGGCTGCTGTGCATCTCTGCCTTCAGTAGAAGGGGATGCTTTTCAGGATAGAGCTGTCAGAGAGATCTCTTTCTCCCTTCCTTCTTTCCTTTCTTTGCTCTGCCACCTCGCAGCTCTGTTCCACTGCATGTAACCTTTCAGAGAGGCGCTTTCCTGCAGTCCCAGTGGAGCCTCTAAACTTGACAGCACAGTGAGAAACTGCTGGAGGCAACCAAGCTCCCCATCTTCTCTGAGGATTACACTGCAGGAGAGCTCCCCTTGCTCTCCTCTCCTGCAGGAAGCTGCAGTCGGCCTCACAGCCTCCTGCCAATAAGGGTGATGGCGTAGAAGAGAGATGACTTCAGCCAACATTGCTTATACTTTTGCAGTTGACATGGTACTAAAAAATGATTGAATCAAGCTTTTTATTACAGAAGGAGAGCGATGAGAACGCAGGAGCAGTTGGTAGATCTACCCAATTAATGAGATCAGTCCTATTGATTTTGATGAGGGTGATTCACTGGCTTGAGATGAAACAGCAGCTTATTTATCTCCTGGATCACAGCCAGATGATGCAGTATCTTATAGGAGCTGCCCCTTAAATATCACAACTATCTCCATTCAGTGCAGGAACTCAGCCCTTTTAGTAGTCCTAGTCTTGAGATAATGTTGGGGGTTTTATTGCTGTTATCTTAGGCAGAGTGCCCAAGAGGGAATCAGTATGATTAACACTCAGGGAGCAAATCCAGAGGTAATGTTCCCCCTGAGCTTGGGGACAGGGATGCTGACAGCTCGGTTCTCTGGGTAGCAGGGTGGAACCGCTGATTTCCGAGCTGTGCTTTGGATACACTGCCAGCAATGCTTAGGGATGCATGGACAGACCTAGAAATAAAACCTGTTTACCCACACAGCTCAGCATCTCTGCTGAAAGGGATCATTAGCCCTGGTTCTACAGGCTCAGTGCTGCCTCTGGGGTGCTGTCTATCACAGGATGTGCAGGTGGGATGTCTCTGCTTGCATGCTCCTCCTACCTGTGCCCAGGCAGGAGCCTGTTTGCATATGAACACCTCTCCTATGAGGACAGGCTGAGAGAGCTGGGCTTGTTCACCCTGAAGAAGACTCCAGGGAAAGCCTATTGCAGCCTTTCAATACTTACAAGGGGTCTATAAGGAAGATGGGAGAGATTTTCTAGATGGATCTGTTGCGATAGAATGAGGGGTGATGGTTTTAAACCAAAAGAGGGACATTCAGGCTGGATGTGAGGAAGAAATTCTTTACAATGAGGGTGGGAAAACACTGGCACGGGTTGCCCAAAGAGGTGGTGGATGCACCATCCCTGGAGGCTGGATGTGGTTCCAGACAAACCGATGTAGTTGAAGATGTCCCTGCTCATTGCAGGGCATTTGGACTAGATGAGCCTTGAGGCTTCCTTCCAACCCAAATCATTCAATGATTTATGTGCTTTTAGCACAAACCTGAATTCAGGCACCCTTACATCAGCAAGCATCCCTCCTCCCATGCCCACGGACACATCCAATGTGGCTCACCATGCTGTCCCCAGCTGCGATAGCTGGACATGGAGCCAGACACTTCCAGGACTCCCAGCAGTGGAGCAGCAGGCCAGGGACGGGTGCCAGCTCAAGGTGCTGAGCTCCAACACCTCCATCCTCGCTGGCCTCGGCTGCTGTTGTGCAGCATCTGGTGCCCTCCCCTGGCTCTCTGCCGCACTGCTCACGCCTGATGCCAACCTACAGCCGCTGTCCGGTGCTCACAGGTTTTCAGCACAGGCAAGAAACTCGCTCCGTGTCCTACATTTTACATGCCCGTGGGTTTGTCATCTTCGTGAACAGTTCAGGATCTTTAAAAACCCCTCTCTAGGTTACGTTTCATAGAATGGTTTGGCACAAGGAATGCTGATGGAGCTGAATCCAAGCACAAGCATTGCTTGTCCAGGAGTCAGGGAGAGCACCAATGTTTCTGAGAACAGCATGCGGTTTCCTCCAGCACTAGGGCCAGGACTGACACTGAGCACTGGGCAGAATGGATCCCTTCCCTCAGGAATAGCTCTCAATCCTCGGCACTTCTCTGCAAATGTGATGCTATCTGTTAGTGAGTCTCTGACAGGGAGACTGGGCCCTTACTGCTGCTCCCAGGCAGCGCCCGTAGGAGGGGTGTTATGAGGTTGTTTCTTAAAAAAAACCCTAATCTTACCCTCAGCTAAATGAGGATGGGTTTAAATCAAGACACAGAGGGGAATGAGAAGGAAGGTAAGATAATGGTAAAAGGAGAAATTACATATACCAACACAGAAAGCTGGAGGAGAGAAATCCTGACCCCTGGCAGTGTTCAAGGCCAGGTTGGATGGGGCTTGGAGCAACCTGGTCTAGTGTAAGGTATCCCTGCCACGGCAGGGGGTTGGAACTGGATGAGCTTTATGGTCCCAACCTAATGATTCAATGATTTCCTATGGCCATTCATGATAGTGCTTCTCTTCTACCCCCAGTAGCCAGTTGCTGCTGCTCATCACAAGAGGCAGGACCCTGGTTTTAGTGGGATATCAACAGTTTCCAAATTTGTTTTTAACAAACATGTCTCTAAATTTGTACCTTTCTGTACTTTGTGGTTGGTTCATTGTGGGAATGCAGGGACCTAGAATAGACAGCCCTTCTCATACAGACATCAGATACTTCATGTTCCCATGGTGAGGGCAGAAAACAAGCCCTGGGAAGATAAATGTCATGCAGAGAGTTTGTTGGTCCTCAGTACTTTGCAAAAGAAACATTCAGATGCTGCCTGAAAGGAAGTGGGCTCTGAACAGGAGCCACTTTGGGGCTGCTGGAGGTGCAGACCCATACGACAGGGTGTACATCACTTTGTCAGCACACGCAGCGCTCTGCCCTATTTCAGCTGAACTTGCTTCTCCTGGGACTTGTCAAAGCTTTCCATGGTGATGGAAAAAGGACAGCTTCCACTTGCAGGCTTGCAGCTCCCAGCAGAGTCAGCTCCCATGAGAACACAATCAATCCTTCATGAGCAGGAGTTCAGAAAGTGAGAGCAAAGTTTCGGTGTTTTCTTTGAGTGCAGTGTGACAACGTGATCTTACATTATTCATCGGACACTCCTGACAGTGCACATCACACAGGAGAATAGTCTCTGCTATGCTTTAAGTTCTGAGTCTGCCTATGCAAGGGGAATAATAATTAGACTCTTGTAAATGTTAAAAAAGAAATGTCTTAACACTAACTAAACCCCTTTCTCTTTCACAGTTAGAGCGGTTAACATCCCAATAAAAGGCATCACAGGAAAACAGTATGTTTATTCATCAAATGATTTTCCTGAATGTAGGGGCCTCTCCTTTACAAAGTACATGATGAAAGAGCAGATGGCATGTGAAGACGCAAAAAAGCCTGACTGTTGCCCTGTGTGTGATCTCAGAAGTGAGGCAGCTCAGCTGAACATCACCATTAATATTTAAGGGAAGAGCAAGACTTCAGGATCCAGAGCTGCCTGCTACACATGGACAGTGTAAGGACAGTCCATTCCAGCAGGACACTGTGGTCCTTTGCAGTCGTGGCAGGGTGAAACAAGCTTCCATCATGTAGGGATGTCCAAAGCCATGGGACCTGGCATAGGAACTCCTGAAGCAACTGCTCCAACCCAGCCAGGCTGTGGAGCACAGAACAAAGAGGTCAGATGCTCATGCCCATGCAACACGATGCTCAGTGCATTGTGGACACAAGAAGGCTCTCTAGCAGACCCTCCTCCTAGATACAGGAGGCCATTAGCCTTATTGCAGGTCTTTCCAAGGACACGGAACCAACAACATCTGATTTCAAGAGCCTGGAGCAGAGGTGACCTCCACCGGCAAAAGTGCTGACGGAAGCAGGACTGTGCCTGCACGCTGCCTGCATTGTCACCTTTGTCATACTGCATCCCTATCTGAAAGCTCAAAAAGCCCAGGGGAAGGCCAGGCAAGAGACAAAGTCAGCAAATGAAACATCTCCACTCAGCCTTTTTAGCAAGGACAGGAGCCTTTGAGAGATGGAAGGTGCTGCATGCAGTGGCAACTTCCAAATGATAGACATGGCCTGGAGGAGACTGGCTGTTTGCTGCAATGTTCCTGCTGACCTGGCTATGAGAGTTGGTCGGGGGGGGGGGGAAGGAGGAGATGAAGGGCAGAGCCTAGGAGCAGGAAAGAGCTGCAGTGTTTCTGGAGGAGCAGAGACGTGAAAGGAATGAGAGAGGAGGAAGTCCTGTAAGTATGGAGAGCTGGACATTAAAGAGTCTGAACTTCAGTGTACAGGAGGATGAACAAAGCACATACTTGACATGGAAAAAGCTTTGGAAAGTTCAGTAGTGAAACAGTGACTAAAAGCCAGGCTGGAGGCATCCTGAGGGATGAGAAAGGACAGGAACACAAGCAATACCTGATAATCACTTTTAGGTAAGAGGTTTAGGTATGAGGAGTTAGGAGAGCATCTGCTCATCAGTGGACTGGGACCATATTCTGGGAACACTGGTGCTCCAATTCAGACCAGGGACTGTCAGAAGAGAAAACTAAAGCACTAAACCTGCTGCATTTACACCCATCTCCCACTGTAGATGTGAACAAAGTGGTTTGGCATGTTTCCCTGACCCAGCCTGTGCTGGGAGGTTGCACCGAGACCATCCCTGTAGGTACACAGAAATGCCCTTTCAATCATCTGAACCCCTGTACCAGTTAGTCTGCAAAAACCTGAACTGCCTTGTAAAGATAGTCTCCCATGAAAACAAGTGGCTGTAAAATAAGGAACTTACTATGTTCAGAGAACATAAATTTATCTGCTTGTATTTATTCAAGGTGTTGATCTTCAAGTCTCAAGATTCACACTGGCTTCTTACCATCAAGTTGAGAGTCATTATGGAGTGCCTGGGAGTGACATGCCTTTACTAGTGTGATACCACAGTATAATTTGTACAGAAATGTAATGCAAGTTGTGTGATTTCCTCTGCACAAACTGAGAAGCTTCACCTTTCCCTTCCAGGCTTCTTCTCCTAAAGGAAAATAACTACATTTACTTCAGGGTGTCATTTTTCTGAAGCAGGGTTTTGTCATTTGCTGTTCCATTAAACTCCACACTGCTCTAGTATCACATTCTTGTGGTGAGACTATAACCATGGCAAACAGCAACAGCTATCAAAGCCATTGTCAAAATCAGTCTGGACTTTTTGCACTTAAATTAAGTGTTCCAAATACTAACTTGGCCTTACACTGAAGAAACATGATAGGAAATGGACCCTGTCTTGAGTATGTTGTTACTATAAATAAGAGGCATGGGCATTTAAAGAATTCCAGCTGAATCTCATGCTTCAAAGGCCACGTGTCTCTCTTTAAGTGCAGGAGTGGATTCCTCCCCTTCCTAATGCACCACCACATTTTCAAGGGTAGCATCAGATGCTTTCAAGAGTTCTGTGGGCCTGGTCCTTGTCTTGGCTGGTTCCAAATGCCAGACTGCAGGATACTACAACTGAGAAAGAACAAGAAGGGAAAGGTCTGGCAGCAGTGACATTTCCTGAACATTTGCTTTCATTAGAGCAGTCTTTACATTCTGGCCAGGCTGCAGCTTGGCTTAGTTTGCAGCAGACAAATGTGCAGTTACAATGAGAGCTGGGCAGATGAAAACAGGCTTGTGCGTGGTACTCAGCAATAGCATCAGCGGAAGAAGCAGCAGCTGCTCTTTTGCCTGCTACTGAAGCTACATATAGCTTGTAGCATATACCAGCAGAGATGGCCAAGAGGGATGGTGTCCATCAGCTTGGCAGGGCAGTATAAGAGGTGGAGGAGGAACCTCTGACCCTGCTCTCACACACACCAGGTTCCTGTGGCTGTAAATACCCTGCTTTCAAAAGCGATTGATGACACAAAGTTCATCCAAGCACAAACACCGATTACCGCAGGATTTCCCAAGCCTTCCTCTCCACACTACGATACTCCAGGCTGAGCAAACTTCCTGTCTGCTGTAATTCTTCTGACACTTTCAGTTCTGCCTGGGGACAAAGGTGGAGGCAGCTGAACCTGGCACCTTGTCCTTTCTGCAGACCAAGATGCTCTTGTGAGTGGAATAACTCATAAGCACATCCGCCTTCCCTCTATTGGCCTTGCTCTTGCCTCTACTCCTCCCCATGTTCAAGATGGGGTGGAGCAGAAGCACTTCTGCTCCCTTTCTTTTGCTCAAGAAAAAAGGGATCTGTCATTGTAGGGCTGATGTTTAGCTCGCAATGAACTTGGGCTTAGAAGCTCATCCCTTGGGATAACGAAAACCATCTTGGGACCCATAAAGGCCAAAGGCAGCTTCCCTCTATTAGCTATTCAGAATGCTCAGGAATCAAGCTGGTTAATAATAGTTGACCAACCTGTTCTAGTGGGAGGTGTCCCTGCCAGTGGCAGGGGTTGCAACTGGATGAGCTTTAAGGTCTCTTCCAACCCAAAGCAGTCTGGGATTATATGAATCCGCTAGCAGGGGAGAAACTGAGATGAACCTTTGATAATTAATATAGAAATTCCTTGCTGACCTCTTGTTAGGATTAGATTCATTACAGAAATCACATAGGGAGGATGAAAAATTGTCTGTATCTGCTGCCTCATCTGCTTGGCTCAGTACAAACATAAAATTCAACAGCTGTACTGAGAAATTCACATAATTCAATTAGAGCATCAGAAAGTGGATCTAATCATGTCAGCTCAATTATTCAGACCAGTAGCTAAAATCTTTCATGTTACTTAAACTGGAAGACTTCTGCTGTGCCAGTCCTCTGTTAGCAATCCGCTCATCTAAGGAAGAGATTAATTCAGACTTTGTTCTTGCTTTTCAATGTAAAGAGTGGGTCTTTTCGGGTAAGAAAATCCTCTAAGTCTGATATTAATCAGAAGGAAAAACATATCCTGGACACCACAGACTATATTCTGCAGGGTAGGAACAGATGCAGCGTGGGCTGGGATTCCTGCAGGTGGGGATACACACAACCACATTTAACATCGGATCTGGTCACAGAAGCTGTGCCTGCCTCCCACCTTGGCTTGGAGCAACCTGGTCAAGTGGAAGGGGTCCCTGCCCGGGCTTGAAACCCTCTTCCAACCTAAACCAGTCTGTGTCTGTGATTTGCTTGTCTGGCAGAACTTTCACTGGGGTCATTGGGACATCAGCTCTTCTAAATCTTCCTGTGTTCTCTGAAAGGGCCAAGTTGTGACCTTCCACAAACCCTTTTCTTCCAGCCCTTATCTTATTCCAGTATCTTCTTCCTGACTCTTAGCCTACACCCATATACTTGGTATCCCATCAATCACCTATGTTGCTTTGTGGTTAAGGTGCTGCGCTAACACCCTGACTCTTATCAAGTCCTTGGTTTGTAGAGACAAAATGCTCTTAACCCTAAGCAATGTGGCACTGCCGTTCCTTTTGAAACTGCCCTGTGGTTAACTGCCCTGAGAACAAAAGCATTAGAACAAGTGGATGAAGGGTAAACAGATGAGCCTTTTAGCTTGAAGCCTAACCCCTGAAACCACTCCAAAGATATGGAGAATTTAGCCTTGATCAAACAGAGCTATGAACACACTGCTTACGCTGCAATAGGGTATTGTTTTTGGGCAAGTCCCAGCTAGCAGCAGTGATGGACAGATCCGATTAGGAGGAGGAGGAGGAGGAGGAGGAAGAGGAGGAGGTAGCATCCGAGAGCCAGCTGGAGGGAGCACTGTTTATGCTCCTCTTTGCTCACTTTGTCTCGGAGACTTCAAAAAGCCTCTCACTCCCAGGAAAACAAATCACAAGCTGCTGAAGGAATCCTGAAGAACACAGTAAGCATGGCAACAGCAAGCCGAGTTCTCCATAGAGGGATGTAAATATGCTCCATCTGCACGGGTCTACAACACGTGGGCACTTCTGCTACCCCTGTTTTATTCTAGGGACCAGTGATGAGGAGATGGAGGCTCAAAGCCGCTCAGATAAGAGGGATGTGGTGGTGTCCAAGTTGTGTGGTTAAGTAGCTCCACAGTGAAAGCCTCTCTCATTAATTAGAAATCAGTTAAGAAATACCCAAAATGTAGAATTAAGAGACAAACTTCCAGCAAGGGAAGAGATTATCAGCTCTATATCATAACGATTTCTGCAAGACACAGGATTGCTGCCTCTATGTAGTGAACAATGGATATAAAAATATTATGGCTTACAGAAAATTATTTAGATGTGAGAGAATTTTGAATTGCCCCAGATAGGAAAGGAGAGGAAAAAAGATCGGCTCAGCAATGGGATGGCAGATTAAGGCCCCTGAAATATTATGCATATGGGAAGAAAGAGTTTGAAGTATTCCTGGTCTTCATGCATTGTAAATCAACCAAGAGGCCTTGGTGAGGCTTTAAAAAGCTCATTAAGAAGCACATGCTCAGCAAAGTGTTCTAACCAGAGAAGCAGTAAGACATTAGGATATTTAAATATAGGTTTTATGTAATGATGAAAATATTATAGTGTCATATATTACATTAGTGATGATGCCTCCTTATCCTTAACAGTGTGTTCAATCCAGTTTTGTTCCCCTCATTTGGAAAATATAGATCAAGTTCATACAGTACAAGAAGAAATGCTAAAATCCTGGTAGATTTCCATATGAAAAGAGACTGCTTGGACTTCTCCAACTTCAGATAAGAAATTAGTAATGGAAAAAATTGAATTTCACTCACGAATGAATGATATGGGAAAAAAAAAAAGAATGATCTTCCAAAATACTGTGTTGTTCTGCTACCGGAATAAGAACAAGGCAATGCTATAAATTCAAGGAACCCTTTTATGTCAAGCACCATTAAAACTCAAAGTACTTTTGACCTGGAAACTCCTTAATACCATACAATTTGTGCCCAAGAATTTAGTGAGATTCCAAAAAGTTACCCCCTCTTCCCACAAGCATTTGCACTCAGACAATGCCAATTCTCATCAATTCTCACTCCATTCTCAGTCCTCTGGGAGACTCCAAGATAATATCTTGAGCCAGGTTTTCTTTGTCTTGGGTTTTTAACTTTACTTTCCTGTTTGCAGGTTGCCCACTCATTTCAAGACACTTGAACACACATCTCAACAATGCAATTTTGGTATTTCAGTTTAAAGCAAGAGGATCATCCCATAAAAGCTCACCATGTGATGCCCTGAGTGCCTGTAGGAGGCTGGAGCATGGGGTTCCTACTGACCTTCTATCTGCAGGGTGGCTGTAGAGATGAAATCTTGTGTCTCATCCAGCTTTGACTCCCTGACAAAGGTTCCTAGAGGTAGTAAAACCAACTGTGAAACATTTACAAACCTTTACAGACCTTTCATACTGCAATACTGTGAGTGGATACGATTTACATGTATTAATGTATACTTAGAAACGTAGGGAATAGGCCGTCTTCTGTTACTAATATGAAAAGAAACTATCATGAAGAGTTAAAATGCAAATCAAAATACAGTCATTGTAGCCAAGCTTGCAGGGGCAATACTGGTTAGGAATGTATGGCAGGAAGGCGAAGAAGAGCAAAAAGAAAGAAGGGGCAGAAACCAGCCAGGCTGTACTGCTCTGCCCACCTCTATCTTCAATTTGGTAAATGTTTCCCCTTGACCATTATAGATCTCAGACATTTTGGGCATCACCATCTCTGCCCTCTGCTTTCTCCCAGCACATAGAGCAGCACAAGATAAAAAGGGTGTCAAGAAGATGCTGGCCAAATGCCCTGGGGATATCAGGAAGAACAAAACTGTGCCATGCACCGAGCTGGCTGAGCTTGACATCGCACTGCTTCTGTCTGGGCATTACTGGAAACAGATCTTGAACAGGAGGCACTCCCTTTGCCTTTCACTAAAGCAGTGTGGCAACACTAATGCGCCTTGGCTTTAACAGATGAAGTCCTGAGTTTAGATCTTATCTGAACTTAAATACTTTGAACTAAAGGCTCACACCAAGTGAAACTGAGTTTCACTGCCAGATCTGTAGGGAGTACAGGGAAGGAAACCAATAATCTCAGATGAGAACTGTCCTTGGGGACTTGAAACACTTCTGCCATAAAATCACATTGTCTCTTTTAGTGCATAAAGCTTTCAGAGCTTTAAAGACAACTCTATGTATAACAACTCTATCCTATACTCTATCCATGATACCTTGCAGATTTCAGAAATTGGTTTTGAATACCTGGCACTACCCTATCAAAGATTGGGGTTTGAAACGTTTAATGCATTAAGACTGCACCTATGTGGAAACTCAAATGTCTGTTTCCTTGGAAATTCTGTAATCTCAAACCCAATTTTCATTGCAGTGTGAAATGTCGTATTTAGAAATTCAGCACAAAAATGAGATGTTTAGAAAGGTTTTAAAAGTCACTTGAAATACTCTGTTGTCATTTTGACAGGCTTCTTTCATATTCTTATTGCAATTTATTACATCAAGTACTAATTTTCATAGCAAAAATTATTTTGAAAGGAAAAATGGAATTGTGAAGTTCTTGTCATTTAAAAATGGAACATTTCAGCTTTATTTGCATGTTTGACTTTGCATTCAGACTATAATGGGCAAAATCCAACACAATTCTGGTAAAAGCTTAGATTTCAATAAAGCCTCATTTTCTAAGGGGAATATGCATGAGAATGATGGCTTTGACCACCTCAGAGAAGCTTTGAGCTGGGTAGAGTTGAGGAATGAAACATCTCTTTTGCTTAGCTGAATAGTTTGAGATGCCCTGAGCATTGGGGTGGAGGATTTGAATCTGCTTATGTTAGGGCTGGCTTGCACTTGGATGAATCCTTGCTAGAAGAAAACCTAAAAGGACCACTTTAATATTATACATTTCTACTACCAACAACTGTTTTTTCTCATTTAGGCATCTTGGATGTGATAGAAGGCTGTTTCTTCAAGCTTGCTCTAGTTAGACCAAGTTCTCTTTTTAAGAGCGACAACCCATCCTATTGCAATTAAACAGGTAGTAAATAGATGTGCATGACAAGCAGATCCTTAGAATTATTGACATTTTTACCTTACTTTAGTTAATGAAAGGTGCTGTCAGTGTTACAGCTTCACTGGACCATGCTGTTTGAAGCTCATACCTGTTTGCATTATGATGGCAAACCAGCCACACAGCTTTCTTCTATATATGCTGCATACGTTGACATTGCAGGCTCCAAACCTCGCATGAGTTTTGAGTTCATTCCCACAAGTATCTGCCTGCAGCATTCCCTCAAAGGATGCCTTCTGCTCCTGCTGCTAAACAAGCAAGGTCACAGGAAAGGGGAATGACTCGAGTCCTCTCCAGATGAGGTCTCCCAGCACCAAAGCATCTATCATCAGAGAACCACGGCTCTTCTCTGTGGAGCTCCTTGCAGTGGAAGAAATTCATGGCCCAGGTGACAAGTTTGGTGAAGAGGAAGGTAAGCAACTCGCCCATGATCTTTTCAGCCAGGGAAGTAAGAGGTGAACAGCAGATGCTAAGTGAGGACACCCAAGCTCCTCTCCACAACACGTTTTTACCATCTGTGTTGTCCTGAAAAATATTTTTTCCCTTTCAATTCCTCTACATCTGGAAGAAAAAAAGAGAAAGAAAAAAGTTAATTGTTTAACTTTTCCAGGAATTTGGGTTGAAGATGATTTATATTAATATTACATCATATGCAGGGTCATTTAGGCAGGAATTTCTGTACTGGAGAGAGAGAAGTGGATACCACAGTGATCAGACTGTTCCCGGGATGTCTGCAAGGAGATGCAAGAGCCTAAAGCCAGGCCATAAACTGTATAGAGCATAAACTATGAGTGCAGTGATACAGTGATGTTAATACTATTATTTCCCTGCTGTTTGGAGCACCTCCAGTGAAACCTGGAGCCATTCCTGCTGATGGAGATCAAAAGGGATGGCAGGTTTTCCTCTCCCCTGCTGTAGTGGCTAAGAGCTGGGTGCAGGAAGGGGAATCTGATCTGCCTAGGTTTTTAAGCTGAGGCAGGATGGCTGCACCTTCATTCCAGGCAGCTGCAGCCTCCCTGTGTGCATTGAATAAGCCAGGCACCTGCAAAGCAGCAGGGCCTGCTAGCACACTTCCCCTTTAGGTAAAGGTGTGTTAATGGGTCCCTGTACTGCTTTAAAGGAGATCCCAACAAGGGAATCCCTCAGGTTCCTATAATGATAAGAACGCACACCTACCTGGCTGCAGAAAATCCAGATCAGGACACATTTGTTATAAAAAAAAAAGACCTTCTAAAGAATGTGATGCTAAAAATGCAGATATACAGGATCCACACATATCATTGAACACTTGACCTTCACATTAATGTTTCTCACCACACCCCAAATGTATAGGTGTCCAGTATAACTTCATGCCACACGTGCTATTCTTTCCCCTGTGCAACGAACCAGAATGCCTCTCCATTTACCTTTTACTCATGCTGGCATTTGTCCAGCCAACCATCTCCCTTCATTATTTCCCTCTTAACCATTTAATTACTGAGGAGTGTAAAGCACTAGGGCCAAATCCAGATCAGGCCTTGAATTTCAGTATTTGTAAAACACAAAGGTGTTTTGATCTGAGTTTCAGTGTGGTCCAGCAGAGAAAAGAGGGAACACTCAGTAAACTGAGACACCTAACTGGGGTTATGAAACATGGTCTTCAGTGAATGCTCAGGATGTGTCTTCAAGACCTCCACTACTACATGGTACTAACACATCCACCAGCATGGTACAGCATGCTTGTGCCTGGGATAAGACTAGCCCTTTCTACAAAGAGTGTTTTGAAATGCATCTGTAAAAGAGTTAATCTCACCTGTGGGATTATGATCTGACAGAATCCCAGGCATTTGTACCATTTTCTTGGTACAAAGAAAAGTCCTTTGGACATTTAATCAGTTACAGGATTTAGTTGTATTATTTACAGTCTGAAAGGAAGAAAAAGAACCACCCAGCAGGTCCTTGGGGAGACAATGCAGAGCCCCTCCTCACATTGACTGAACTGCATCAATGCTATCCTCCCACTGCAGGGGTATGACACCCAGATACATGTGGTTTTGATAGCCAGGGACTCAGAAGCTCAACTGAGCAAATTAATACCATTCTGAAATGGTTCTTGGGGCTTCTGCTAAGTTTACACATTATTTCTTGTAGGGGAAGGGTGGGCATGAGTGATGGCAAGACATTCTTACACCTCACTTTCAAATCAAGCAACTCTTCCACCAAGCAATGACTATAATGAAAAGAGCTGGAGCTGTGACCAGTAACACTGGGAGCATTTCCACTGCCCTGTAGCTCACACCCTTGCTTTGTCCCAAGGCACAGAGAGGTATTTTGACCAGTGAGGCTCCTATGGAGACCTGGTCCAGTCTGTTCTACTCCATTCACAGTGCAGGGCAGCTGACCCATGGTCTCCCAGTCTTTTCCCAGATGATGCCATCCCGCTCTGCCAGGCACACAATTCCAACCTATGGCAACTGGCCTCCAGTGCATCTCTTGCTCCACAACAAACACAGCAAACATGGAATGGAAGAGAAAACTTTTGCCAATATCCTAAATTTTCTTTTTCAAAGATCAATCAAGAACAAAACATTTACTGTGTATCCCAGATGTGCATGTCCCCAGTTCACTGAATGTGTCTTAAGGAACCTCTGGACAGATCACACCACAGCTTCACCCTTCCAAGCTACAGTTCCATGAACTCAATGAGATTATCTTTGCTCTACAAATGCAAATTTGATATCCTTTTGTGCTACAAGGGTAGGTACTGTTGAGCTAATCCTACCAGAGAGTTCTGCAATCTCCCATGTACAGCAGCAATATCATTACTACCCTTTGGATGTCTCAGAGCAAACAAGATCTCAGGAGCCATTTATGGCTGCTGGTGCTGCTAGTTCAAATGAAGTTTCAAATAGCAGGTAAGAAACAAATTTATCTCAATAATTTCTTTTAAACCATGAGCTAGTCAGTCTGTCAATTTACAATCAAATTAGTTTTCTTTTACTAAAGCCTTCCTTCATAATAATTGTATTTAAGTATTTGTCCATAATAATAATAAAAATATCAGTCATTAAGTGGCCGGAGAACAGTAGCATTGCACACGATGCTGTGGGAAAGGCCTCAGGGTTTTATGATGGGCTGATCCTTGTATGAATGAATACTTCTGATTTACCAAAAAAGCAGGAAAGAGTATTTAAATATTTTAATTAAGGAACAATTTAAACAAATTAAACCTTTCAACTGTGAACAATATTCCCATCTCTAATTCCTTCTAAGTACTTAGTAGTAAACAAATTTTGATATTGAAACTGTTTGCATAGATATTGAGGGGTAAGACTAAATAACTATTTCAATTGTGATCAGACATGTTAGTGAAAAAGTTTCATGGAAATATCTAGAAGTTTTCCAATCACTACTTGAAGCAAGCGTTGCTAATGGCAATTTCAGTGTTGCAACTGGCATCTGGGAGAGTAACAAATTATTAAAATCGTTATTTTTGTGTAATTAAGTTTGAAATAAAGGCTACAAAGACTCTTAAAGGAAATGTATTTTACATCTTGGGGCCATGGTAATGTGTCAACACATGACACTACCAGTGTCTTCCTACTTACTGTAAGAGCATTGTCTGACTGTTGTCCTACTGTTGTTAATGTAAATCTTTCTATCTTTATCTAAAAATAAACTTCTCAAAGACAAACATAAGAAGCTTTCTGCCTTAAAACTTCAGCCTTTCTGGTGCAACATCTATAGACATGGAAATATGCTTTCGGGAAGCTTTTGCATAATTGTCAGAGGTGTATGGAAAATATGAGAACCTCAACAATGGAGCTATTTCATTAGTCTTTATGTCAAAATGATCCTCCGTGAACAAACAACTCTGATGATAGTTTTTGTTCTCTGGTCAAACGAATGCAGAAACCTGATCCACTCTCAGTGCACAGGTCTCACTGCAGCCTTTGCTATTTGAGATACTGCACTGAAAAGTCTTTTCACCTGTCTCCTAAGGTACAGCATGAAGTCCCTAGAGCCATTCTGCAGTCCTTGACTGCATTCTATAACCTGAGGCAGAACTAAAGTAGCCTAGAAGGTCCATTGCCTTCTGTCATGTTTCCAAGAAAGTCTCTCCGACATACCCCTCTCCTTAGATCTAAGGGAGTATCTTCCAGATGTCAAGCCCAATGTCTTTGTGGGCTTTTGCTGTCACAGTTATGAGGGACAGGGGAATCAGAAATTGGAGTTAGGATTTGTTATCCCCAAAGGTCTAACACTGGGGAACCAAGATGCTCTAGTTGGAGATATTAGGTTAGAAAAGAAACCAAAGGGATTTTCAATTTATTTCTTAAAATAGTCTATCCCTACAGGCAAAAGAAATCATCCTCTGACAAGGAGAAAAGACAACTCCCAGCCAGCACAAGCCTACTAATCTTTGGCTTGCTTTTCCCAGAGTTGTTCTGCTCTGAAATGAGTTCACTTAAGCCCAGGAAAGCCACAGAACCAGAGCTGAATAAGGAAGTCAGATAACAAAAGATTCCTAATCCTTCTGCTGCTTCCTTTGCTATTAAATATCTTAGTAATTGGTCAGTGAATTGGTCACGTAACTCCCCTGACATCAAGATGGTCACTGGAGCATTAAGGAAAAACCCTTCTCACTCCTGGGACTGTGCCAAATCCTCCACACCTGAGAGAGGCAACGAGCCCTTCTCAAGGGTTGTACTGCAAACACTGCTGCGTTCCCAGCAGAGGCTCTGAAAATGGAATTTACACAGGATTTAGACACTGAAATCCTGTCCTGTTTACTGACAACCCCTGTTCTGCTGCATCTATTACCCTTCCTTTCGATGACAGTCCAATGCTCAGAGCATTTGCTCCCAAACTAAGAGACGTGGGTTCATCTACTTCTTTGAGAAGAATCAAAGCTGGTTTGCTCCTCTCTGAGGTATCCCAAACTCTGTAAGAGAACTTGGACCTTCTCCCAGGAGAGAAGAGCAGCAGATGCATTACTTGTATCTGCAGGACTGCTGTAACGATCATTCATGGCAGCTCCGTTTGCAATAATTCTATATTTATGTAGGAATTTCACACAGTTGTGAGCTTTTAAATACTTCTCACTGCAGAGCATATAACAGCACTAAATGTACTGGGAAAGGGAATGAGTACAGTCAGAAGCATGTACATAAGGAAATACATCTATCTGTGCAAAGCCATGGCCCAAAGGAATTCAGGGAACATTTTTTGCCTCCTCCTTTGGTCCTTACTTGGTTTAAACATGCTCTGGTAAAATATCCTGACTTATTTGCTCACTTAGCTGATGACACCAGCAAAATTCATTGCAATTTCCCAACTCAAGGCATTAAGCGTTTGAAAGTTCTATGCACCATTTTTGTACACCTGCATTTCACAGCACAATTGTTGAGTCTCTGCTGAGTTGGCCCTTGTCTAGGGGAGCAAAAGTCTTGAACAATTGGCTAAGAGCAGCATGGAGATGGGTTATTTCTCATTTATTTCAAAATCTGTAGAAGCAGCATCTTTCGTGGGGTCTCATGTAGCCAAGACAAAGGTGTAATGACAAGTTTCAAGGGAAGCTTAATGTAGGACAAATACATTAAGCTATATTGCAGTTTTATGATAGTTACTTTTGTTTTCCCTGAAGGAAAAAACTGGGCCAACATGTACTTTTCCTTGTAGAAATGTTTTGGTTTGTTTTCATAATTGAACAATAGTTTTCAGATGACATTTATATTAATAGCAACCAATATATGAACAAACTTCCTTAAAACTGCTAAAAAGAGAATTAATCTCATGCTTCCATTCCAGATATAAAGAAAAAAACTTCTAGGTGTATTAAGTCAAAGCATCAAACATGAGAACTATCTTCCTTTCAGTATTTGTTTTTGTTCTTTCTCAGCCTGACCAATGCAGAGCATTGTGTTCTAGCCTTGTCATGACTGATTTCAAAGTAAATACACAAAACCAAAATAAAGGATGATACAGAACCTGAATGTTTTATCTCCATTGTTTCTCAAGCTTGTGGTCTGCAACAGAAGAAACATAGTCACTGACTCTGGGGGAAGAGATTTGTTTGGACTAATTTCTGTTTCTATGAGTCCAAAAGTAATGTGATATAAGCCAGATTGCTGTTCAATCAGAGAGGAACAAACATCTTTTGATACAGCTTTTATCCCCTAAGTAAATAATACTAAGAAATGGCAGAGAAACCTTTGGTACATTTCCTGCTTTTTTCTTGCATCATTCCTACATTATAAACACTCTTCTTTGAACTGAACTGATATTTAATTTGATGAGGTTAAAAACCCCCACACTTCTGAAATCTGCAAATGCAAAAACTGGAGATGAAACTGATACAGAACAGGTAGATTGACTAATTGGTTTCCTTATACTTTTAAAGCCTGTAATTGATGAACTGCCCTATTATAAGAACTGCAAGAGGCAAGAAATACAAGTCTGTACACTCATTTCACAAAAGGCATAACTAGTAGAATTTCTTTGATACTGTCTGAGCAGAACCCTTGCAGTTGGAGAATGCATTGTTTCCTGTATTCATTCTCAGACTTGCACGAGCTGAACTATATGGACAACACATATCCAAGACAAGCCTTAGAATGGCATGAGGAGAACATGGAGAAGCAGCATAAAAACTGACACAGATTCCAAGAGCTGATATAAATAAGGATAAATGGGCCTTCATAGTGGTCTACACTACCAGGTTTTGCTACTTTCATTATCAACAGTTTTTTACTTAAATGCCCCATATCTCTGTGTGACACTGCAGCCTGTGATGTACACTCACTTTGTGAGCCTTTGTTACAGATCATCAGTGCTGGTTTCAACTGAGGGCAGGGATGATACTCCAACGTGCTTCTCACTCCATTGCAACACATTTAGCCGATCCACTTAGAGCTGAACCAGACCTTGAAACAGTCATGTTCGTGTTGAAAGAGTTCTAGTTTTAGCCCACCGAGAGTTAAAAATAGGCAGAGGAACTGGGAAGGGATGCAGAACCAAAGCCAAACTACAACATGAAGCTTCTGTGCGACCGAGTTCTGTGCATATGTCCCATCCATCGCCAGGCAGGTGGCAGAGTTCTGCGTGGTGCGGAGGTGCGAGTGTGGTCCCAGCACAACCGTATACGCAGGTTGGCTCTTTGACTTACGGCTCCTCCTAGAAGATGAGAGAAAAGATGGGAAGAACAGTGCAGGGAAGTTCCCACTGTTTGCATTCTGAGACTAGTAACATTTTGCCCACAAAATCTCCCCTCTCTTTTCAGATGAGAGGTAATGAAAGAGCTAGAAGACTAAAATAATAGGTCAAGTTCACAACCAGCCTTAGTAAAGAACATCTGTTGTCTCAATAATGCCAGTTTTAAGCTTCTCAAAGAAATCATAATCTTTGGATTTATGATTAGGTCAAAGGTATCAAATGGAAAAAAACCCAAGACAGCAGGGAATCAGGGTAGAGAAAATACACGTGTGTCTCAGTGAGTGCTATCAGTATGAGAAAATAAGACAAAACTCAGCTAAGAATCATTATCAAATACTCAAGGATGAGAGGAAATAGATCCATATACCAAAAAGTGCAGGGGTATAGAACAAAGCAGAACACTGACATTTGGTAGTGACACAGCTCCATCTGCAATTAAACTCTCAGAACTGAAGCAACAATCCCTTGGTTAACTACCATGACGGAAAGCAGACAATTCCTTTACGAACACAGCCACTGTTGAGCTGGGCACACTTAGTATTGTGGGTTTAGCACATTTCTGCCTGAAATATAAGAACTGTTTGAGGTTGATTGGAGAATCTCAAAACTACACAGGAGGGATTTTTTAAATTGCCTATTTCCTAAGTAACCTTCAGCCCACCAAACTCCCTTCCCTTCCTTTCCACTTCCTTCCATTTCTAATGCTTTCTCTTCAATGTTGCCACAAATCATTTTTGCATACCCAGACTCAGCTGGGCAATATGGATCCTCATGAAAGTTTCCAATGGATGCACAAACGTGAGTGCGTTTTGTTAAGTATAAATCAACACGTTGGGTCCACAACCTTCTTGCCCAGATAACAACAGTTTCTTAAACTAAGCAGGACTTTTAAGGTGTGTCAGCAGCTCAGCTAACAGAGCAACATACCTGCATTGCCCGAGTGACTTCCATAACATTTGGAATTTGCTTGCAGAGGTAGCAGTGTTGCGAGGAGCCTGAAGCAATCCCTCCTTTGGACAAGTAGTTTCAAGACAACAAAATGACTTGGAAATATTGCTCTATGCAGTATTTCATACAAAATATACTCATAGTCTTGGCATTGTATTTCACCATATGCGTAACAGGTAGGGTGCACCTTGTGTTAATTATTTCATAGAATGCTCCAGGGAAAACGTTAAGCTTTTATAAGGAAGGGGGAAGTATTTTAAAGGGAATTGTGAATGTGTATCTGTGTGTCAAATCTGCACATCTATGTCTAACTATATTTAAGCTAGGACTAATAGTAGCAGAGATTATTAAAAACTTTCCTGGAAAGCGTTTCTACCTAATATGTGCATACAGTGCAGAGGTATGAATTCAAGGCAGAACATAATTGAGATACTTTCTAGTAATTGTGTATTATTCTGAGAATGAAGAAGAGGGAGAAAAAAAGCGCAAAATAGTTAAAGCTCAAGCAGCCTGTGGCATATGCCCTGTGATGAGAGGTTAGGTTTACTCCATGTTCTTAACCTCCTTTAGAGAGGGCAACTGTGAAGGCATTTGAACAAATAGTGACTGATACAGTCATGTACACACTCAATCAAAGCTGCTCCTTTTACAATTTGCTCTCCTTACTATTTTTCCCTCTGGATACCAAAAGGAAGAATACCTGAATCCATTTGGTTCGGGTAGCAGTAAGGTCCAAGTTCTAGGAAAAATTCTGTGAGAGATTTTGTCTTAATGGTTGATGGGACTGTGCCCAAATTCCATTATTTGGGGAAACAGGGAAAAACTAGATCCATCATCTTCACTGACTGTTTTACCCCAGACTGCAAATATCCTGTATTTTAAAGTTCACCCCAAGAAAGACAATGTATGTGCAATTTCAGCTCACCTAGCCTCTCCTGAGCCAGTTCAGAGCAGTGCAAGCACTAAAAGGGAAAATTGCAGTTGAGTCTAAGTGTGTAAACCTAATTTGTGGTATAAGAAGAAACTTATAGCAAAAAGGGTTTCGATATCCATTGCATCATTTACAGAGGCTCCTTGTCTGCATTGGTAAAGCTGCTGCAGAAGTGCAGAGGGTTCCTTATTAAAACTGCTGCATATCCATTGACCGTTCAAGGAAATCTTAAAGCCCAAAACATCCAAATAAATGTTTTACCAATATCTGACATCTTAAATTGCTAGAATTAGGTGATAAAAGCAACATCCTTGGGCTGGAAATTCAGACTGGGTGGGGGAAAGGAGGGAAGCAAAACTCTTTAAATGAATTTTAAAGCATAGAAAGTTAGAATACCTGAATTATTGCAGAGAAACCCTCTGCCTCCTGTTGAGTGCAGGGGAAATGCTCCCTCCAGTATGCTGCCCACTCTACATCCTGGAGGATTGCTTGAGGAAAGAAGGATTGTAGGTTCCTGGCTGGAAAAGCCTTGGCTTTACTACACACAGAGGCTCTGTTTGGAGCAGACAGAGCCTTGGTTCAGAAAGTGGAAAAGATAACAAAAGAATAAGAAGCATGCTAAAATGTCACAGAATAAAAGGATGTAAAATTAAAACATTATAAAAGTCTTATCCTCAGATGCATGTCCTAATTTTTGGTAAGTATTGAGACCCATTTACTTCATCCTTTGCCATCCTTGGCAAAAGAGGTGTTGAGAGGTTAGGGCCCTAATCCAGAAGTAAATGGAAACAAATTAGTACAGAAATAGGAGAAATCCCTTCCTTCCACAGCCCTTACCTGGTTTGTGTTCAAAATGCAATTCTTCGTCAATACCACCAGAAGGAAGTATTCCGTTGCAAAACAGACTGGTAAAACCTGATTAATCAATCATAGTTTCATGAGTATTCATTAACACAGAACAGTCAAAGAATGAAATTTATGATGAATTGCTTTTCAAGCTATTTAGAAAAGTACTCAGGATTACCCACTAAGGTTTCCATTGCTCTGCCAGCAGAACTGCAAGAATTATCCCTCTTTCAGAACTGAAGTTCTCTTAGGAAAGTTCATTCCTGGTTAAAATGGCAGGCTTAAAAAGGAAATTACCAACAGCCTTTGTGAAGGTGCTGCATTCTTTCCAAACTAGTCAGGCCTTTCCCTTCACTTTCATTTACATGTGCAGAAACAGGAGTGTACCCAACTAGGTGTTGCTACCAGGGAGGTACAAACACTTGAGCTCTTCGTAAAAGGAAATTATGCTGGCTTATGGAAACGATACTAGAGACTTCATGAAAATAACATGGATTTCCTGTCATCCCATGTAGCAACCATTGCCTTTATATCACAAAGAGCTTGTGATAGCACCTTATTCCATGTGTACATTTTGCAAGTGAATTCTAGTACTTTATAGTCGTATCAGGGCTGCCTCTTTGTGTATCTGTGCAGCTCTCCCATCTAGGATTTTGATACTCAGTGGACTAAAACAATAAGCAGCCTTCACTGGCTACTTGTACTTAAAATTCAAACTGAAAGCAAGGGAGTTACGTCTTTTTGCATACACATCACAATTATTCTCAAAATGCCTTTGTTGCAACTTGATTTACCTTCATGGTTTTTGCAACTACTCTCCAAGTGACTCTACAGCATGCTGGGATTATTCCCCTCCAATCTATTTTTTAACTCTTTATGCATAAAGATAAGCAAAAGAAAGACCATACTAATGACAGTGGCTAACCAAGAAGAAATGAATTGTGAATCACAAATTCTTTCTCCCTTACTAACCTGATGAAAGGTCAAGGGCTGTTCAACTTACCTAACATCTTGCACAACCAGGCAGGAACACACACACGTCAGTCCCTCAGACTATGACATAGGTGCTTGCTGTAATTTCAAATCTTCGGAAGGAACTTTTAATCTCTATGTGTTATCCAACCAGTGCCAACCAAGCAATTAATAGTGTCCTTGTATCATATAAACAAATGAAAATTGCGTTTTATAGAGAAATAATATTGATTTGAATGAATCCAGGCCTTATAAGAACCATTCAGTTACTCAAGCAGGAAAACTGAATTTACTTTAGTTATAAATATATTAACCAGTGTTCTTTACTAGTTCTTTACCTGTGAAAAGGACATTTTTCATGTAAATTACCTCAAGCATTTACAAAAAGATTTGGGTATTCAAAGCACACCTGTGCCCTACAAGTTCTACAGCACAGCAAATATAATGTTATTTTTCAATCCAATAAAACTAAATAGTTCACTAATACTCATAAACCAGCTGATTGAAATATAATTGTATGTTAGAGACTTTCATGGTCGTATAGACAAAAATCCACCTCTGAAACTAGAACTGTATTGACAACCAAGCCTCTCCATCAGGAAGCAGGAATTAAAAGGATGTTGGCCCTTTCCCTAAACAAAATACATGGGTTAATGAGAACTGTTAACTAGAATCTAACAGAAAACACAGATAAGATTTAATTTTATTTTTTCCCTGGGTTCATCTTGAACAAGAAATGTCACGTTTGGAAGAAGTGTGAGAGGAAAAGAAATCAGGATTCTGGAAAGAGAACAAGAACAGGAGTTCAGGCATGAGGGAACCCAAAGTCAAGCAGAGTCTGTATACCTGCCTATTTTCCTACTCTGTGTTGACTGAAAATCATGATGCACAAAATGTCAATTTCATTCAATATTGATGATGGTCTAAAATAGTTGAAAAACATTTTAATGATCTTCTGAATTCCTGGATGTGGCAATCCTTCTTTAAGCAACACTGTTATCTACTACTTCAGTTACCTACTGACAACAGCACATGAATTCGCTGCATTTTGCCACTTTATCCACCTCCTTACTTTTGTGCATTCCCTCAAAGATACTCTCCTGAATCCTTCTGCCCATTCTCTCATTCAATCACAATGGAAGAAATTCCAGGAGACCACTGAGATGAAGCAAAATTGTCCACCCGCAATTACAACAGTGGATATAATCTTGGCTCCTTATGCTAGGAAGGATGTGACCAATGATGTGACAATCGAATTGGGCCTTTCCTAGTATAGAGCAATTCACAAAATAGCATCAGGAAACGTTTTCTCATTATCTGTAAAAAAATATTGTAATATTAAAATGTAAAACTCAACAAACCCACTATCTTCCTTTCTGTTATGTGCCCACCCTGACCTTAAATATCTAAGAGATGAATGTGTGCTTGTGGCCTTCTTAAGGGTGTAGACTAGTCCCCATTCCTGATCATTTCATGCTCAGATTAACACACACTGACCTTTTCAAGCAGCAAGTTTCTTATTTACCTTACCTAAAGGGAAAGTACCATATTCTAATTTTAAAATCCTTGGGCTGTAAGGTACAAGCAGGTGTGTCCCTCACCAAACCCTCAACAAGGTGCTGGCATTATGCAAGGTGCTTTAGTTTAAGAACATTTCACCTTGACCATCAGACTCATCTTCACCTGGTGCTGAGAGTTATTTCCGTGCTACCAAGAGCTCAGCAGATACTGAAGGGAATTTTGGACTTACCTGGTAAAACTATAATCTGGCAAGAAAAAAAGATGGATTGGACAACAAATTTATCTCGATATAAGCAGAAGCTTCTATATATTATCATAGTATTATGCTGCTTTTCAGGTAAGTTTCATTTATTTGCTACTTTAACAGAAAGACTCATTTCAATATATTTTCTAAAGGTTTACCTATTTTTCCGATGAAATTACTCCCACTACAAGCAATAACCAAAGAGAGCGTGTTCTATTTGTATCTGTGTAAGTTCTTCAAACAATACTGTTAATTAAATCTATTCAGATTTTTCTTTGTGGTACAAGTGAAAACCCCTTTGCCATATACTTTTTATTGGCATGATTACATTACTCATTGCTTTGTCATTTTTTAGCACGCACAATTACTCAATTTTTCATCAGTTAGAAGGAAAAAATAACAGAGAGGAAGACATACAGTGAATATAAATGAGGATATAGCACTTAGCAAAAGACAGAACATAAACTGTTATATTTGTTTTCAGCAACCAAAGTTAATTTCTTATGTTTTATTAAAAGAATGAGTG
Organism: Melopsittacus undulatus; assembly: GCF_012275295.1. Classification (NCBI taxonomy): domain Eukaryota; kingdom Metazoa; phylum Chordata; class Aves; order Psittaciformes; family Psittaculidae; genus Melopsittacus; species Melopsittacus undulatus. The sequence continues at coordinate 4,160,212 of NC_047545.1, forward strand.
AGATATTAATATTTACCTTATAAACTGCTTGTGTACAATTCTCACTTAAGTTTTTAACTCATAAAACCAGGAAAGAGTCCAAATAATAAATGTTTTGAGAAAATAATCAAACTAGAAATATTTTTTTACCCATGAAAAAATGATAACTGAAAATCAAGAATGACATTTTCAATGGCAACAAAATGACTGAGGTTCTGAGTCTGAGGCTCTGGAATGCTCAAGTCACTGAAATGGTATTTCTTATAAAATGAAAATTAGCATTGTGGATACCTCTGAATTGAAAATGGAGAAGGCATTTAAGCATTGTAAAATTCAAGATTTAAAAAAAAATGTTCGAGTTTGAATGACTTGATTTCTATACAGAAAAACAGTTTTGTGGTAGTAGTTACTCTAATTTTCTAAAATAAATATTAGTTTTAAAGTAAAGGCAATTAAGGCTGTTTTAATTCTAAATTAGAGGGGAAAAGCAGGGGCTAAATGTTGCTAAATATTGCTTTAAATTATACAAGCTCCAAAACATTTGCATAATATAAAAATGGTATGAATTTAGATAAATTTACTCTCTGTCAATAGCCTTTTGTCTGTTTTCATCTTAACTGGTGTACAGAAATCTGCACAAGGATTTCACAAGGATTTTAAATGGACAACATTTTGCCAGTTGATGTGAAAATGTTGCCACTGAATTGCGTCCTTGGTTCTTTAGTTTGCAGTTCAGTCTCAATAGTTTAGTGTGTGCAAAATTACTGCTCACATATGAATATATCCAATTACTGTTAGACAAACATGTGCTTCCAGTTTGCTGGCTAGAGGACTTGATTGCTATATAGAGGTTAGCCTCCATAAATCACTGGACCTCTCTGCCAGAAACTGGATGCATAGCCTGAAAGTAAATCATACATCTCATTGTAAAGACAGCAAACATTGTTCTGTGTCACAAGAACATTGTGAAAATACTGATACCAAGGTACAGACTTAGCAGCTACATCAAAGGAAGATACAATACAAAATTAATTCATTGTGTTTGGTCCCTTCCTTTGGTTTTCTGAGAAGAACCCCAATAACAAATCTATTAAACACTGCATGAATGGCTTAAATGTCTCAGATAGTACAGAGCAAAAAGACAGAATTTAACCAGGTTTTAATACTGACTTTTATATATAAATACCACATGGTACAGGGATTCCAGCATCCCATATTTTACAGAAAAAACCAAACAAGTATTCCTGATATTTATACAGAGCTGCATCCTTTCTTCTAATAAGGAATGGACTTCACTGACTCTTGCCTCTGAACTTTGGAAGCTTTATTTTGTTGTAAGCATCAACATTATCATGCCTATTATTTCTAATATGCTTTCCAAGCCCTCTCATGCACAGAAATGCTAGAGCCTCACTAGAATGAGTCTGGAATCTAAAAAGACTGTAAAGATGAAGGAACAGGGAAAGGACAAGACATTATTTTTATGTATAACGTATAGAGCTGTGTTTTGCTTAGCACTGGATCATAGATTACAAGCCATGATAAGGAGAAATGTTTATTAGTTTGCTTTGTACAGCATGTTAGTTTTGGAATCACAGAATGGTTGAGGTTGTAAAGGGCCACCAGTGGTCATGTAGCCCAAGCTCCTTGCTCAGGCAGGGTCACCTAGAGCACAATGCTCAGGATTATGTCTGAACAGCTCTTGAATATCTCCAGGGAAAGAGACTCCACAGCCTCTCTGGGTAACCTATTCCAATGGTATCAGTCAACCTCACAGTAAAGAAGTTCTTCCTTATGTTCAGGTGGAACTTCCTGTGCTTTAGTTTTTTTGCCTTTGCCTCTTGTCCTATTGCCTGGCACAACTGAGAAGAGTCTGTCCCCATCCTCTTGACACTCTTCTTTCAGATACTTATACATATGGATCAGATCCACCCTGAGCCCTTTTTTCCCTAGGCTCAACAGGCCCAGCTGCCTCAGGCTTTTTCTCACAGGAGAAGTGCTCCAGACCCTTAACCATTCTAGTAGCTTTTCACTGGACTTGCTCCAGGAACTCCATTTCTCTCTTGTAATGGGGAGCCCAAAACTGGACACAGTACTCCAGATGAGGCCTCTCACAGGCTGAGTAGAGAGGGAGGATTACATCTCTTGACCCACTGTAATGTTCTTCCTAATACAGCCCAAGATAGCATTGGCTTTCTTGGATACAAGGGCACACTGCTGGCTCATGGACTACTTGTCCATCAGGATCCCACAGGTCCCTCTCCACAAGGCAATACAGCCTCTAGACTGGAAGTGGCTCACAATCAAGTTGCTCCAGGTAGCTGGACAGTAAGCTCAGGTCTTCCAGTAGTGCAAGCTGAACATCTCCAGGAAAAAGTCCACACAAATCTTCTCTTTGGTGGTTCATCTAGCAGAGTATGACAACAAGGAAATTGTTTGCTAGGGTGCTGGAATATGATAATTATTCCTTAAATTTTGAATAGCTTGGTGTGAGTAGCTTTTCCTTTCCCCATCTTTTCTCTCTGTAACAGCACTAACTGAGGCAAAACATTAAAGCTATTAGTTTCCTAGTGGGTGTCAATCACAGGTGTTACCTAGCAAGGCTGGTATGCATCACAAGAAGAGATGCATACCAACGTTACAGGGCTGATCCTGACTGTGGAGGCATGGGGTGTGATTCCTGTAAAGGATTATGAGTAGAATGACCCCACCTTAGAAAAACTCAATCTGAATAATTTTGAACATTTGCAAATAGCTCAAGGGAAGAGAGTAATACTTCTAGGCTGACAAAGACACAGGCATTGTGTTGTCAGTCACCAGATGCCAATGACTAGCAAAATATTCAGATGCTGCTAGTTCAGGAAAACGGAAAAAAATATACAAGATAAAAACATAAAAGAAAAGCAGCTTGAAAAGTGTTGGACTTCTAAAGAGATTTCTTCTTCACATCATTATTCACCTGTTTCTGCATCTATTACTATACTGATATATGTCCCTTAGTGAAATATAGTCAAAACCTTAAAATAGCCTAAAGTACACAAGAAGATGTTATGGTAATAACAGAGTAGCAAGAAATAAATCATATTTTCCACAATTTACTGAACAAAGTGGAGGCCAAAAAAAATTGCGGACAAGTAGGAATATAAATTCTAACTGGAAAGGAAGGAATGAAAGTGTAGAGAATTCTCAGCCAGCTATATTTGTTCAAAGAAAAAATTTAGAACAAAATAACAAAAATTAACAACACCATGTCTCTTAAAAACACTACAGCTTCAGGACCTATGATTCAAGCACAAAATTCTACTCTAGAGAAACCTTCCTTCCTGCTCTCCAGCAACAAGGGAACGAGAAGCCCAGAAGATCAAAACAACACTGCAGTCACTGCCAGCACAGGTGGAACATCCTCTGCTTCCACTGTCACCTCCACAGCTCCACAGGTAACAAAATCACCCACCACAGTCCCTGAAACAGCAAAATCCACAGCTCCAGGCACAAGCACAGCTGCAGCCACCACATCCACTGTTCTGAGCATGTCTCAGGAGAACACTTCCACAACTTTGGCAACTTCTACACCCACTTATCTAACAACCTCCACTGCTACCACCGCTGGCACATCCACCCTGGAGGAAAGCACTGTGACTGACAAAACCACCATGCTGGAAAGATACACCACGCTCTCCCAGGACACGTCTCCTCCTGAAACTACACCTTTACGCTCTTCGACTCCAGCACAAACCTCTGCTCCAGAGACAACTACGTCCCTGCCCTCCAGCAGCAGGGCCACAACAAGCCAGGCTGCTCAAACAACCACGGCAGTCACTGCCAGCACAGGTGGATCATCCTCTGCTTCCACTGTCACCTCCACAGCTCCACAGGTAACAGAATCACCCACCACAGTCCCTGAAACAGCATCATCCACTGCTCCAGGCACAAGCACAGCTGCAGCCACCACATCCCCTCTTCTGACCACATCCGAGGAGAACACTTCCACAACTTTGGCAACTTCTACACCCTCTTTTCCAACAACCTCCACTGCTACCACCGCTGGCACATCCACCCTGGAGGAAAGCACTGTGACTGACAAAACCACCATGCTGGAAAGCTACACCACGCTCTCCCAGGACACGTCTCCTCCTGAAACTACACCTTTACGCTCTTCCACTCCAGCACAAACCTCTGCTCCAGAGACAACTTCCTCCCTGCCCTCCAGCAGCAGGGCCACAACAAGCCAGCCTGCTCAAACAACCACGGCAGTCACTGCCAGCACAGGTGGAACATCCTCTGCTTCCACTGTCACCTCCACAGCTCCACAGGTAACAGAATCACCCACCACAGTCCCTGAAACACCATCATCCACTGCTCCAGGCACAAGCACAGCTGCAGCCACCACATCCACTGTTCTGACCACATCCGAGGAGAACACTTCCACAACTTTGGCAACTTCTACACCCTCTTTTCCAACAACCTCCACTGCTACCACCGCTGGCACATCCACCCTGGAGGAAAGCACTGTGACTGACAAAACCACCATGCTGGAAAGCTACACCACGCTCTCCCAGGACACGTCTCCTCCTGAAACTACACCTTTACGCTCTTCGACTCCAGCACAAACCTCTGCTCCAGAGACAACTTCCTCCCTGCCCTCCAGCAGCACAGCAACAACAAGCCAGCCTGCTCAAACAACCACGGCAGTCACTGCCAGCACAGGTGGAACATCCTCTGCTTCCACTGTCACCTCCACAGCTCCACAGGTAACAGAATCACCCACCACAGTCCCTGAAACAGCATCATCCACTGCTCCAGGCACAAGCACAGCTGCAGCCACCACATCCAAGGTTCTGACCACATCCGAGGAGAACACTTCCACAACTTTGGCAACTTCTACACCCTCTTTTCCAACAACCTCCACTGCTACCACCGCTGGCACATCCACCCTGGAGGAAAGCACTGTGACTGCCAAAACCACCATGCTGGAAAGATACATCACGCTCTCCCAGGACACGTCTCCTCCTGAAACTACACCTTTACGCTCTTCGACTCCAGCACAAACCTCTGCTCCAGAGACAACTTCCTCCCTGCCCTCCAGCAGCAGGGCCACAACAAGCCAGCCTGCTCAAACAACCACGGCAGTCACTGCCAGCACAGGTGGAACATCCTCTGCTTCCACTGTCACCTCCACAGCTCCACAGGTAACAGAATCACCCACCACAGTCCCTGAAACACCATCATCCACTGCTCCAGGCACAAGCACAGCTGCAGCCACCACATCCCCTCTTCTGAGCACATCCGAGGAGAACACTTCCACAACTTTGGCAACTTCTACACCCACTTTTCCAACAACCTCCACTGCTACCACCGCTGGCACATCCACCCTGGAGGAAAGCACTGTGACTGACAAAACCACCATGCTGGAAAGCTACACCACACTCTCCCAGGACACGTCTCCTCCTGAAACTACACCTTTACGCTCTTCGACTCCAGCACAAACCTCTGCTCCAGAGACAACTACGTCCCTGCCCTCCAGCAGCACGGCAACAACAAGCCAGCCTGTTCAAAAAACTACGGCAGTAACTGCCAGCACAGGTGGAACATCCTCTGCTTCCACTGTCACCTCCACAGCTCCACAGGTAACAGAATCACCCACCACAGTCCCTGAAACACCATCATCCACTGCTCCAGGCACAAGCACAGCTGCAGCCACCACATCCCCTCTTCTGAGCACATCCGAGGAGAACACTTCCACAACTTTGGCAACTTCTACACCCTCTTTTCCAACAACCTCCACTGCTACCACCGCTGGCACATCCACCCTGGAGGAAAGCACTGTGACTGCCAAAACCACCATGCTGGAAAGCTACACCACGCTCTCCCAGGACACGTCTCCTCCTGAAACTACACCTTTACGCTCTTCGACTCCAGCACAAACCTCTGCTCCAGAGACAACTTCCTCCCTGCCCTCCAGCAGTAGGGCCACAAGAAGCCAGGCTGCTCAAACAACCACGGCAGTCACTGCCAGCACAGGTGGAACATCCTCTGCTTCCACTGTCACCTCCACAGCTCCACAGGTAACAGAATCACCCACCACAGTCCCTGAAACACCATCATCCACTGCTCCACGCACAAGCACAGCTGCAGCCACCACATCCACTGTTCTGACCACATCCGAGGAGAACACTTACACAACTTTGGCAACTTCTACACCCTCTTTTCCAACAACCTCCACTGCTACCACCGCTGGCACATCCACCCTGGAGGAAAGCACTGTGACTGCCAAAACCACCATGCTGGAAAGCTACACCACGCTCTCCCAGGACACGTCTCCTCCTGAAACTACACCTTTACGCTCTTCGACTCCAGCACAAACCTCTGCTCCAGAGACAACTTCCTCCCTGCTCTCCAGGAGAAGTGCTACAACAAGCCAGGCTGCTCAAACAACCACGGCAGTCACTGCCAGCACAGGTGGAACATCCTCTGCTTCCACTGTCACCTCCACAGCTCCACAGGTAACAGAATCACCCACCACAGTCCCTGAAACACCATCGTCCACTGCTCCACGCACAAGCACAGCTGCAGCCACCACATCCACTGTTCTGACCACATCCGAGGAGAACACTTCCACAACTTTGGCAACTTCTACACCCACTTTTCCAACAACCTCCACTGCTACCACCGCTGGCACATCCACCCTGGAGGAAAGCACTATGACTGCCAAAACCACCATGCTGGAAAGCTACACCACGCTCTCCCAGGACACGTCTCCTCCTGAAACTACACCTTTACGCTCTTTGACTCCAGCACAAACCTCTGCTCCAGAGACAACTTCCTCCCTGCCCTCCAGCAGCAGGGCCACAACAAGCCAGCCTGCTCAAACAACCACGGCAGTCACTGCCAGCACAGGTGGAACATCCTCTGCTTCCACTGTCACCTCCACAGCTCCACAGGTAACAGAATCACCCACCACAGTCCCTGAAACACCATCATCCACTGCTCCACGCACAAGCACAGCTGCAGCCACCACATCCACTGTTCTGACCACATCCGAGGAGAACACTTCCACAACTTTGGCAACTTCTACTCCCACTTTTCCAACAACCTCCACTGCTACCACCGCTGGCACATCCACCCTGGAGGAAAGCACTGTGACTGACAAAACCACCATGCTGGAAAGCTACACCACGCTCTCCCAGGACACGTCTCCTCCTGAAACTACACCTTTACGCTCTTCGACTCCAGCACAAACCTCTGCTCCAGAGACAAGTTCCTCCCTGCCCTCCAGCAGCACGGCAACAACAAGCCAGGCTGCTCAAACAACCACGGCAGTCACTGCCAGCACAGGTGGAACATCCTCTGCTTCCACTGTCACCTCCACAGCTCCACAGGTAACAGAATCACCCACCACAGTCCCTGAAACACCATCATCCACTGCTCCAGGCACAAGCACAGCTGCAGCCACCACATCCCCTCTTCTGACCACATCCGAGGAGAACACCTCCACAACTTTGGCAAATTCTACACCTGCTTTTCCCACAACATCCACTGCTACCACCGCTGGCACATCCACCCTGGAGGAAAGCACTGTGACTGACAAAACCACCATGCTGGAAAGCTACACCACGCTCTCCCAGGACACATCTCCTCCTGAAACTACACCTTTACGCTCTTCGACTCCAGCACAAACCTCTGCTCCAGAGACAACTTCCTCCCTGCTCTCCAGGAGAAGGGCCACAACAAGCCAGGCCGCTCAAACAACCATGGCAGTAGCTGCCAGCACAGGTGGAACATCCTCTGCTTCCACTGTCACCTCCACAGCTCCACAGGTAACAGAATCACCCACCACAGTCCCTGAAACACCATCATCCACTGCTCCAGGCACAAGCACAGCTGCAGCCACCACATCCACTGTTCTGACCACATCCGAGGAGAACACTTCCACAACTTTGGCAACTTCTACACCCTCTTTTCCAACAACCTCCACTGCTACCACCGCTGGCACATCCACCCTGGAGGAAAGCACTGTGACTGACAAAACCACCATGCTGGAAAGCTACACCACGCTCTCCCAGGACACCTCTCCTCCTGAAACTACACCTTTACGCTCTTCGACTCCAGCACAAACCTCTGCTCCAGAGACAACAACGTCCCTGCCCTCCAGCAGTAGGGCCACAACAAGCCAGGCTGCTCAAACAACCACGGCAGTCACTGCCAGCACAGGTGGAACATCCTCTGCTTCCACTGTCACCTCCACAGCTCCACAGGTAACAGAATCACCCACCACAGTCCCTGAAACACCATCATCCACTGCTCCACGCACAAGCACAGCTGCAGCCACCACATCCCCTCTTCTGAGCACATCCGAGGAGAACACTTCCACAACTTTGGCAAATTCTACACCCTCTTTTCCCACAACCTCCACTGCTACCACCGCTGGCACATCCACCCTGGAGGAAAGCACTGTGACTGACAAAACCACCATGCTGGAAAGCTACACCACGCTCTCCCAGGACACGTCTCCTCCTGAAACTACACCTTTACGCTCTTCAACTCCAGCACAAACCTCTGCTCCAGAGACAACTTCCTCCCTGCCCTCCAGCAGCAGGGCCACAACAAGCCAGCCTGCTCAAACAACCACGGCAGTCACTGCCAGCACAGGTGGAACATCCTCTGCTTCCACTGTCACCTCCACAGCTCCACAGGTAACAGAATCACCCACCACAGTCCCTGAAACACCATCATCCACTGCTCCAGGCACAAGCACAGCTGCAGCCACCACATCCCCTCTTCTGACCACATCCGAGGAGAACACTTCCACAACTTTGGCAACTTCTACACCCTCTTTTCCCACAACCTCCACTGCTACCACCGCTGGCACATCCACCCTGGAGGAAAGCACTGTGACTAACAAAACCACCATGCTGGAAAGCTACACCACGCTCTCCCAGGACACGTCTCCTCCTGAAACTACACCTTTACGCTCTTCGACTCCAGCACAAACCTCTGCTCCAGAGACAACTTCCTCCCTGCCCTCCAGCAGCAGGGCCACAACAAGCCAGCCTGCTCAAACAACCACGGCAGTCACTGCCAGCACAGGTGGAACATCCTCTGCTTCCACTGTCACCTCCACAGCTCCACAGGTAACAGAATCACCCACCACAGTCCCTGAAACACCATCATCCACTGCTCCAGGCACAAGCACAGCTGCAGCCACCACATCCCCTCTTCTGACCACATCCGAGGAGAACACCTCCACAACTTTGGCAACTTCTACACCCTCTTTTCCCACAACCTCCACTGCTACCACCGCTGGCACATCCACCCTGGAGGAAAGCACTGTGACTGCCAAAACCACCATGCTGGAAAGCTACACCACGCTCTCCCAGGACACGTCTCCTCCTGAAACTACACCTTTACGCTCTTCGACTCCAGCACAAACCTCTGCTCCAGAGACAACTACGTCCCTGCCCTCCAGCAGCAGGGCCACAACAAGCCAGGCTGCTCAAACAACCACGGCAGTCACTGCCAGCACAGGTGGAACATCCTCTGCTTCCACTGTCACCTCCACAGCTCCACAGGTAACAGAATCACCCACCACAGTCCCTGAAACACCATCATCCACTGCTCCAGGCACAAGCACAGCTGCAGCCACCACATCCCCTCTTCTGAGCACATCCGAGGAGAACACTTCCACAACTTTGGCAACTTCTACACCCTCTTTTCCCACAACCTCCACTGCTACCACCGCTGGCACATCCACCCTGGAGGAAAGCACTGTGACTGACAAAACCACCATGCTGGAAAGCTACACCACGCTCTCCCAGGACACGTCTCCTCCTGAAACTACACCTTTACGCTCTTCGACTCCAGCACAAACCTCTGCTCCAGAGACAACTTCCTCCCTGCCCTCCAGCAGCAGGGCCACAACAAGCCAGCCTGCTCAAACAACCACGGCAGTCACTGCCAGCACAGGTGGAACATCCTCTGCTTCCACTGTCACCTCCACAGCTCCACAGGTAACAGAATCACCCACCACAGTCCCTGAAACAGCATCATCCACTGCTCCAGGCACAAGCACAGCTGCAGCCACCACATCCACTGTTCTGACCACATCCGAGGAGAACACTTCCACAACTTTGGCAACTTCTACACCCACTTTTCCAACAACCTCCACTGCTACCACCGCTGGCACATCCACCCTGGAGGAAAGCACTGTGACTGACAAAACCACCATGCTGGAAAGCTACACCACGCTCTCCCAGGACACGTCTCCTCCTGAAACTACACCTTTACGCTCTTCGACTCCAGCACAAACCTCTGCTCCAGAGACAACTACGTCGCTGCCCTCCAGCAGCAGGGCCACAACAAGCCAGGCTGCTCAAACAACCACGGCAGTCACTGCCAGCACAGGTGGAACATCCTCTGCTTCCACTGTCACCTCCACAGCTCCACAGGTAACAGAATCACCCACCACAGTCCCTGAAACACCATCATCCACTGCTCCAGGCACAAGCACAGCTGCAGCCACCACATCCCCTCTTCTGACCACATCCGAGGAGAACACTTCCACAACTTTGGCAACTTCTACACCCTCTTTTCCAACAACCTCCACTGCTACCACCGCTGGCACATCCACCCTGGAGGAAAGCACTGTGACTAACAAAACCACCATGCTGGAAAGCTACACCACGCTCTCCCAGGACACGTCTCCTCCTGAAACTACACCTTTACGCTCTTCGACTCCAGCACAAACCTCTGCTCCAGAGACAACTTCCTCCCTGCGCTCCAGCAGCAGGGCCACAACAAGCCAGCCTGCTCAAACAACCACGGCAGTCACTGCCAGCACAGGTGGAACATCCTCTGCTTCCACTGTCACCTCCACAGCTCCACAGGTAACAGAATCACCCACCACAGTCCCTGAAACACCATCATCCACTGCTCCAGGCACAAGCACAGCTGCAGCCACCACATCCACTGTTCTGACCACATCCGAGGAGAACACTTCCACAACTTTGGCAACTTCTACACCCACTTTTCCAACAACCTCCACTGCTACCACCGCTGGCACATCCACCCTGGAGGAAAGCACTGTGACTGACAAAACCACCATGCTGGAAAGCTACACCACGCTCTCCCAGGACACGTCTCCTCCTGAAACTACACCTTTACGCTCTTCCACTCCAGCACAAACCTCTGCTCCAGAGACAACTTACTCCCTGCCCTCCAGCAGCAGGGCCACAACAAGCCAGGCTGCTCAAACAACCACGGCAGTCACTGCCAGCACAGGTGGAACATCCTCTGCTTCCACTGTCACCTCCACAGCTCCACAGGTAACAGAATCACCCACCACAGTCCCTGAAACAGCATCATCCACTGCTCCAGGCACAAGTACAGCTGCAGCCACCACATCCACTGTGCTGACCACATCCGAGGAGAACACTTCCACAACTTTGGCAACTTCTACTCCCACTTTTCCAACAACCTCCACTGCTACCACCGCTGGCACATCCACCCTGGAGGAAAGCACTGTGACTGACAAAACCACCATGCTGGAAAGCTACACCACGCTCTCCCAGGACACGTCTCCTCCTGAAACTACACCTTTACGCTCTTCCACTCCAGCACAAACCTCTGCTCCAGAGACAACTTCCTCCCTGCTCTCCAGGAGAAGTGCCACAACAAGCCAGGCCGCTCAAACAACCACGGCAGTAGCTGCCAGCACAGGTGGAACATCCTCTGCTTCCACTGTCACCTCCACAGCTCCACAGGTAACAGAATCACCCACCACAGTCCCTGAAACACCATCATCCACTGCTCCAGGCACAAGCACAGCTGCAGCCACCACATCCACTGTTCTGACCACATCCGAGGAGAACACTTCCACAACTTTGGCAACTTCTACTCCCACTTTTCCAACAACCTCCACAGCTACCACAGCTGGCACATCCACCCTGGAGGAAAGCACTGTGACTGACAAAACCACCATGCTGGAAAGCTACACCACGCTCTCCCAGGACACGTCTCCTCCTGAAACTACACCTTTACGCTCTTCGACTCCAGCACAAACCTCTGCTCCAGAGACAACTTCCTCCCTGCCCTCCAGCAGCACGGCAACAACAAGCCAGGCTGCTCAAACAACCATGGCAGTAGCTGCCAGCACAGGTGGAACATCCTCTGCTTCCACTGTCACCTCCACAGCTCCACAGGTAACAGAATCACCCACCACAGTCCCTGAAACACCATCATCCACTGCTCCAGGCACAAGCACAGCTGCAGCCACCACATCCACTGTTCTGAGCACATCCGAGGAGAACACTTCCACAACTTTGGCAACTTCTACACCCTCTTTTCCAACAACCTCCACTGCTACCACCGCTGGCACATCCACCCTGGAGGAAAGCACTGTGACTGACAAAACCACCATGCTGGAAAGCTACACCACGCTCTCCCAGGACACCTCTCCTCCTGAAACTACACCTTTACGCTCTTCGACTCCAGCACAAACCTCTGCTCCAGAGACAACAACGTCCCTGCCCTCCAGCAGTAGGGCCACAACAAGCCAGCCAACTCAAACAACCACGGCAGTCACTGCCAGCACAGGTGGAACATCCTCTGCTTCCACTGTCACCTCCACAGCTCCACAGGTAACAGAATCACCCACCACAGTCCCTGAAACACCATCATCCACTGCTCCACGCACAAGCACAGCTGCAGCCACCACATCCACTGTTCTGACCACATCCGAGGAGAACACTTCCACAACTTTGGCAACTTCTACACCCACTTTTCCAACAACCTCCACTGCTACCACCGCTGGCACATCCACCCTGGAGGAAAGCACTGTGACTGACAAAACCACCATGCTGGAAAGCTACACCACGCTCTCCCAGGACATGTCTACTCCTGAAACTACACCTTTACGCTCTTCGACTCCAGCACAAACCTCTGCTCCAGAGACAACTTCCTCCCTGCCCTCCAGCAGCAGGGCCACAACAAGCCAGGCTGCTCAAACAACCACGGCAGTCACTGCCAGCACAGGTGGAACATCCTCTGCTTCCACTGTCACCTCCACAGCTCCACAGGTAACAGAATCACCCACCACAGTCCCTGAAACACCATCATCCACTGCTCCAGGCACAAGCACAGCTGCAGCCACCACATCCCCTCTTCTGACCACATCCGAGGAGAACACCTCCACAACTTTGGCAACTTCTACACCCTCTTTTCCCACAACCTCCACTGCTACCACCGCTGGCACATCCACCCTGGAGGAAAGCACTGTGACTGACAAAACCACCATGCTGGAAAGCTACACCACGCTCTCCCAGGACACGTCTCCTCCTGAAACTACACCTTTACGCTCTTCGACTCCAGCACAAACCTCTGCTCCAGAGACAACTTCCTCCCTGCCCTCCAGCAGCAGGGCCACAACAAGCCAGGCTGCTCAAACAACCACGGCAGTCACTGCCAGCACAGGTGGAACATCCTCTGCTTCCACTGTCACCTCCACAGCTCCACAGGTAACAGAATCACCCACCACAGTCCCTGAAACACCATCATCCACTGCTCCAGGCACAAGCACAGCTGCAGCCACCACATCCCCTCTTCTGACCACATCCGAGGAGAACACCTCCACAACTTTGGCAACTTCTACACCCACTTTTCCCACAACCTCCACTGCTACCACCGCTGGCACATCCACCCTGGAGGAAAGCACTGTGACTGCCAAAACCACCATGCTGGAAAGCTACACCACGCTCTCCCAGGACACGTCTCCTCCTGAAACTACACCTTTACGCTCTTCGACTCCAGCACAAACCTCTGCTCCAGAGACAACTTCCTCCCTGCCCTCCAGCAGCAGGGCCACAACAAGCCAGGCTGCTCAAACAACCACGGCAGTCACTGCCAGCACAGGTGGAACATCCTCTGCTTCCACTGTCACCTCCACAGCTCCACAGGTAACAGAATCACCCACCACAGTCCCTGAAACACCATCACCCACTGCTCCAGGCACAAGCACAGCTGCAGCCACCACATCCCCTCTTCTGACCACATCCGAGGAGAACACTTCCACAACTTTGGCAACTTCTACACCCACTTTTCCAACAACCTCCACTGCTACCACCGCTGGCACATCCACCCTGGAGGAAAGCACTGTGACTGACAAAACCACCATGCTGGAAAGATACACCACGCTCTCCCAGGACACGTCTCCTCCTGAAACTACACCTTTACGCTCTTCGACTCCAGCACAAACCTCTGCTCCAGAGACAACTACGTCCCTGCCCTCCAGCAGCACAGCAACAACAAGCCAGCCTGCTCAAACAACCACGGCAGTCACTGCCAGCACAGGTGGAACATCCTCTGCTTCCACTGTTCCCTCCACAGCTCCACAGGTAACAGAATCACCCACCACAGTCCCTGAAACACCATCATCCACTGCTCCAGGCACAAGCACAGCTGCAGCCACCACATCCCCTCTTCTGAGCACATCCAAGGAGAACACCTCCACAACTTTGGCAACTTCTACACCCTCTTTTCCCACAACTTCCACTGCTACCACCACTGGCACATCCACCCTAGAGGAAAGCACTGTGACTGACAAAACCACCATGCTGGAAAGCTACACCACGCTCTCCCAGGACACGTCTCCTCCTGAAACTACACCTTTACGCTCTTCGACTCCAGCACAAACCTCTGCTCCAGAGACAACTACGTCGCTGCCCTCCAGCAGCAGGGCCACAACAAGCCAGCCTGCTCAAACAACCACGGCAGTCACTGCCAGCACAGGTGGAACATCCTCTGCTTCCACTGTTCCCTCCACAGCTCCACAGGTAACAGAATCACCCACCACAGTCCCTGAAACACCATCACCCACTGCTCCAGGCACAAGCACAGCTGCAGCCACCACATCCCCTCTTCTGAGCACATCCGAGGAGAACACTTCCACAACTTTGGCAACTTCTACACCCACTTTTCCCACAACCTCCACTGCTACCACCGCTGGCACATCCACCCTGGAGGAAAGCACTGTGACTGACAAAACCACCATGCTGGAAAGCTACACCACGCTCTCCCAGGACACGTCTCCTCCTGAAACTACACCTTTACGCTCTTCGACTCCAGCACAAACCTCTGCTCCAGAGACAACTACGTCCCTGCCCTCCAGCAGCACAGCAACAACAAGCCAGCCTGCTCAAACAACCACGGCAGTCACTGCCAGCACAGGTGGAACATCCTCTGCTTCCACTGTTCCCTCCACAGCTCCACAGGTAACAGAATCACCCACCACAGTCCCTGAAACACCATCACCCACTGCTCCAGGCACAAGCACAGCTGCAGCCACCACATCCCCTCTTCTGAGCACATCCGAGGAGAACACTTCCACAACTTTGGCAACTTCTACACCCACTTTTCCCACAACCTCCACTGCTACCACCGCTGGCACATCCACCCTGGAGGAAAGCACTGTGACTGACAAAACCACCATGCTGGAAAGCTACACCACGCTCTCCCAGGACACGTCTCCTCCTGAAACTACACCTTTACGCTCTTCGACTCCAGCACAAACCTCTGCTCCAGAGACAACTACCTCCCTGCCCTCCAGCAGCAGGACCACAACAAGCCAGCCTGCTCAAACAACCACGGCAGTCACTGCCAGCACAGGTGGAACATCCTCTGCTTCCACTGTTCCCTCCACAGCTCCACAGGTAACAGAATCACCCACCACAGTCCCTGAAACACCATCATCCACTGCTCCAGGCACAAGCACAGCTGCAGCCACCACATCCCCTCTTCTGAGCACATCCGAGGAGAACACTTCCACAACTTTGGCAACTTCTACACCCACTTTTCCAACAACCTCCACTGCTACCACCGCTGGCACATCCACCCTGGAGGAAAGCACTGTGACTGACAAAACCACCATGCTGGAAAGATACACCACGCTCTCCCAGGACACGTCTCCTCCTGAAACTACACCTTTACGCTCTTCGACTCCAGCACAAACCTCTGCTCCAGAGACAACTACGTCCCTGCCCTCCAGCAGCACAGCAACAACAAGCCAGCCTGCTCAAACAACCACGGCAGTCACTGCCAGCACAGGTGGAACATCCTCTGCTTCCACTGTTCCCTCCACAGCTCCACAGGTAACAGAATCACCCACCACAGTCCCTGAAACACCATCATCCACTGCTCCAGGCACAAGCACAGCTGCAGCCACCACATCCCCTCTTCTGAGCACATCCAAGGAGAACACCTCCACAACTTTGGCAACTTCTACACCCTCTTTTCCCACAACTTCCACTGCTACCACCACTGGCACATCCACCCTAGAGGAAAGCACTGTGACTGCCAAAACCACCATGCTGGAAAGCTACACCACGCTCTCCCAGGACACGTCTCCTCCTGAAACTACACCTTTACGCTCTTCGACTCCAGCACAAACCTCTGCTCCAGAGACAACTACGTCGCTGCCCTCCAGCAGCAGGGCCACAACAAGCCAGCCTGCTCAAACAACCACGGCAGTCACTGCCAGCACAGGTGGAACATCCTCTGCTTCCACTGTTCCCTCCACAGCTCCACAGGTAACAGAATCACCCACCACAGTCCCTGAAACACCATCACCCACTGCTCCAGGCACAAGCACAGCTGCAGCCACCACATCCCCTCTTCTGAGCACATCCGAGGAGAACACTTCCACAACTTTGGCAACTTCTACACCCACTTTTCCCACAACCTCCACTGCTACCACCGCTGGCACATCCAGCCTGGAGGAAAGCACTGTGACTGCCAAAACCACCATGCTGGAAAGCTACACCACGCTCTCCCAGGACACGTCTCCTCCTGAAACTACACCTTTACGCTCTTCGACTCCAGCACAAACCTCTGCTCCAGAGACAACTTCCTCCCTGCCCTCCAGCAGCAGGGCCACAACAAGCCAGCCTGCTCAAACAACTACGGCAGTCACTGCCAGCACAGGTGGAACATCTTATGCTTCCACTGTCACCTCCACAGCTCCACAGGTAACAGAATCACCCACCACAGTCCCTGAAACACCATCACCCACTGCTCCAGGCACAAGCACAGCTGCAGCCACCACATCCCCTCTTCTGAGCACATCCGAGGAGAACACTTCCACAACTTTGGCAACTTCTACACCCACTTTTCCAACAACCTCCACTGCTACCACCGCTGGCACATCCACCCTGGAGGAAAGCACTGTGACTGCCAAAACCACCATGCTGGAAAGCTACACCACGCTCTCCCAGGACACGTCTCCTCCTGAAACTACACCTTTACGCTCTTCGACTCCAGCACAAACCTCTGCTCTAGAGGCAACTACGTCCCTACCCTCCAGCAGCACAGCAACAACAAGCCAGCCTGCTCAAACAACCACGGCAGTCACTGCCAGCACAGGTGGAACATCCTCTGCTTCCACTGTTCCCTCCACAGCTCCACAGGTAACAGAATCACCCACCACAGTCCCTGAAACACCATCATCCACTGCTCCAGGCACAAGCACAGCTGCAGCCACCACATCCCCTCTTCTGACCACATCCGAGGAGAACACCTCCACAACTTTGGCAACTTCTACACCTTCTTTTCCCACAACCTCCACTGCTACCACCGCTGGCACATCCAGCCTGGAGGAAAGCACTGTGACTGCCAAAACCACCATGCTGGAAAGCTACACCACGCTCTCCCAGGACACGTCTCCTCCTGAAACTACACCTTTACGCTCTTCGACTCCAGCACAAACCTCTGCTCCAGAGACAACTTCCTCCCTGCCCTCCAGCAGCAGGGCCACAACAAGCCAGCCTGCTCAAACAACCACGGCAGTCACTGCCAGCACAGGTGGAACATCTTATGCTTCCACTGTCACCTCCACAGCTCCACAGGTAACAGAATCACCCACCACAGTCCCTGAAACACCATCATCCACTGCTCCAGGCACAAGCACAGCTGCAGCCACCACATCCCCTCTTCTGAGCACATCCGAGGAGAACACCTCCACAAATTTGGCAACTTCTACACCTTCTTTTCCCACAACCTCCACTGCTACCACCGCTGGCACATCCACCCTGGAGGAAAGCACTGTGACTGCCAAAACCACCATGCTGGAAAGCTACACCACGCTCTCCCAGGACACGTCTCCTCCTGAAACTACACCTTTACGCTCTTCGACTCCAGCACAAACCTCTGCTCCAGAGACAACTTCCTCCCTGCCCTCCAGCAGCAGGGCCACAACAAGCCAGCCTGCTCAAACAACCACGGCAGTCACTGCCAGCACAGGTGGAACATCCTCTGCTTCCACTGTCACCTCCACAGCTCCACAGGTAACAGAATCACCCACCACAGTCCCTGAAACACCATCATCCACTGCTCCAGGCACAAGCACAGCTGCAGCCACCACATCCCCTCTTCTGACCACATCCGAGGAGAACACTTCCACAACTTTGGCAACTTCTACACCCACTTTTCCCACAACCTCCACTGCTACCACCGCTGGCACATCCAGCCTGGAGGAAAGCACTGTGACTGACAAAACCATCATGCTGGAAAGATACACCACGCTCTCCCAGGACACGTCTCCTCCTGAAACTACACCTTTACGCTCTTCGACTCCAGCACAAACCTCTGCTCCAGAGACAACTTCCTCCCTGCCCTCCAGCAGCAGGGCCACAACAAGCCAGCCTGCTCAAACAACCACGGCAGTCACTGCCAGCACAGGTGGAACATCTTATGCTTCCACTGTCAACTCCACAGCTCCACAGGCAACAGAATCACCCACTACAGTCCCTGAAACACCATTACCCACTGCTCCAGGCACAAGCACAGCTGCAGCCACCACATCCCCTCTTCTGAGCACATCCGAGGAGAACACTTCCACAACTTTGGCAACTTCTACACCCACTTTTCCCACAACCTCCACTGCTACCACCGCTGGCACATCCAGCCTGGAGGAAAGCACTGTGACTGCCAAAACCACCATGCTGGAAAGCTACACCACGCTCTCCCAGGACACGTCTCCTCCTGAAACTACACCTTTACGCTCTTCGACTCCAGCACAAACCTCTGCTCCAGAGACAACTACGTCCCTGCCCTCCAGCAGCACGGCAACAACAAGCCAGCCTGCTCAAACAACCACGGCAGTCACTGCCAGCACAGGTGGAACATCCTCTGCTTCCACTGTTCCCTCCACAGCTCCACAGGTAACAGAATCACCCACCACAGTCCCTGAAACACCATCATCCACTGCTCCAGGCACAAGCACAGCTGCAGCCACCACATCCCCTCTTCTGAGCACATCCAAGGAGAACACCTCCACAACTTTGGCAAATTCTACACCCGCTTTTCCCACAACCTCCACTGCTACCACCGCTGGCACATCCAGCCTGGAGGAAAGCACTGTGACTGCCAAAACCACCATGCTGGAAAGCTACACCAAGCTCTCCCAGGACACGTCTCCTCCTGAAACTACACCTTTACGCTCTTCGACTCCAGCACAAACCTCTGCTCCAGAGACAACTTCCTCCCTGCCCTCCAGCAGCAGGGCCACAACAAGCCAGCCTGCTCAAACAACCACGGCAGTCACTGCCAGCACAGGTGGAACATCTTATGCTTCCACTGTCACCTCCACAGCTCCACAGGCAACAGAATCACCCACCACAGTCCCTGAAACACCATCACCCACTGCTCCAGGCACAAGCACAGCTGCAGCCACCACATCCCCTCTTCTGACCACATCCGAGGAGAACACCTCCACAACTTTGGCAACTTCTACACCCTCTTTTCCCACAACCTCCACTGCTACCACCGCTGGCACATCCACCCTGGAGGAAAGCACTGTGACTGACAAAACCACCATGCTGGAAAGCTACACCACGCTCTCCCAGGACACGTCTCCTCCTGAAACTACACCTTTACGCTCTTCGACTCCAGCACAAACCTCTGCTCCAGAGACAACTTCCTCCCTGCCCTCCAGCAGCAGGGCCACATCAAGCCAGCCTGCTCAAACAACCACGGCAGTCACTGCCAGCACAGGTGGAACATCCTCTGCTTCCACTGTTCCCTCCACAGCTCCACAGGTAACAGAATCACCCACCACAGTCCCTGAAACACCATCATCCACTGCTCCAGGCACAAGCACAGCTGCAGCCACCACATCCCCTCTTCTGACCACATCCGAGGAGAACACCTCCACAACTTTGGCAACTTCTACACCCTCTTTTCCCACAACCTCCACTGCTACCACCGCTGGCACATCCACCCTGGAGGAAAGCACTGTGACTGACAAAACCACCATGCTGGAAAGCTACACCACGCTCTCCCAGGACACGTCTCCTCCTGAAACTACACCTTTACGCTCTTCGACTCCAGCACAAACCTCTGCTCCAGAGACAACTTCCTCCCTGCCCTCCAGCAGCACAGCAACAACAAGCCAGCCTGCTCAAACAACCACGGCAGTCACTGCCAGCACAGGTGGAACATCCTCTGCTTCCACTGTCACCTCCACAGCTCCACAGGTAACAGAATCACCCACCACAGTCCCTGAAACAGCATCATCCACTGCTCCAGGCACAAGCACAGCTGCAGCCACCACATCCCCTCTTCTGACCACATCCGAGGAGAACACCTCCACAACTTTGGCAACTTCTACACCCTCTTTTCCCACAACCTCCACTGCTACCACCGCTGGCACATCCACCCTGGAGGAAAGCACTGTGACTGCCAAAACCATCATGCTGGAAAGATACACCACGCTCTCCCAGGACACGTCTCCTCCTGAAACTACACCTTTACGCTCTTCGACTCCAGCACAAACCTCTGCTCCAGAGACAACTACGTCGCTGCCCTCCAGCAGCAGGGCCACAACAAGCCAGCCTGCTCAAACAACCACGGCAGTCACTGCCAGCACAGGTGGAACATCCTCTGCTTCCACTGTCACCTCCACAGCTCCACAGGTAACAGAATCACCCACAACAGTCCCTGAAACACCATCATCCACTGCTCCAGGCACAAGCACAGCTGCAGCCACCACATCCCCTCTTCTGAGCACATCCAAGGAGAACACCTCCACAACTTTGGCAAATTCTACACCCGCTTTTCCCACAACCTCCACTGCTACCACCGCTGGCACATCCACCCTGGAGGAAAGCACTGTGACTGCCAAAACCACCATGCTGGAAAGCTACACCAAGCTCTCCCAGGACACGTCTCCTCCTGAAACTACACCTTTACGCTCTTCAACTCCAGCACAAACCTCTGCTCCAGAGACAACTTCCTCCCTGCCCTCCAGCAGCAGGGCCACAACAAGCCAGCCTGCTCAAACAACCACGGCAGTCACTGCCAGCACAGGTGGAACATCTTATGCTTCCACTGTCACCTCCACAGCTCCACAGGCAACAGAATCACCCACCACAGTCCCTGAAACACCATCACCCACTGCTCCAGGCACAAGCACAGCTGCAGCCACCACATCCCCTCTTCTGACCACATCCGAGGAGAACACCTCCACAACTTTGGCAACTTCTACACCCTCTTTTCCCACAACCTCCACTGCTACCACCGCTGGCACATCCACCCTGGAGGAAAGCACCGTGACTGCCAAAACCACCATGCTGGAAAGCTACACCACGCTCTCCCAGGACACGTCTCCTCCTGAAACTACACCTTTACGCTCTTCGACTCCAGCACAAACCTCTGCTCCAGAGACAACTTCCTCCCTGCCCTCCAGCAGCAGGGCCACAACAAGCCAGCCTGCTCAAACAACCACGGCAGTCACTGCCAGCACAGGTGGAACATCCTCTGCTTCCACTGTCACCTCCACAGCTCCACAGGTAACAGAATCACCCACCACAGTCCCTGAAACAGCATCATCCACTGCTCCAGGCACAAGCACAGCTGCAGCCACCACATCCCCTCTTCTGAGCACATCCAAGGAGAACACCTCCACAACTTTGGCAAATTCTACACCCGCTTTTCCCACAACCTCCACTGCTACCACCGCTGGCACATCCAGCCTGGAGGAAAGCACTGTGACTGACAAAACCACCATGCTGGAAAGCTACACCACGCTCTCCCAGGACACGTCTCCTCCTGAAACTACACCTTTACGCTCTTCGACTCCAGCACAAACCTCTGCTCCAGAGACAACTACGTCCCTGCCCTCCAGCAGCACAGCAACAACAAGCCAGCCTGCTCAAACAACCACGGCAGTCACTGCCAGCACAGGTGGAACATCCTCTGCTTCCACTGTTCCCTCCACAGCTCCACAGGTAACAGAATCACCCACCACAGTCCCTGAAACACCATCATCCACTGCTCCAGGCACAAGCACAGCTGCAGCCACCACATCCCCTCTTCTGACCACATCCGAGGAGAACACCTCCACAACTTTGGCAAATTCTACACCCGCTTTTCCCACAACCTCCACTGCTACCACCGCTGGCACATCCAGCCTGGAGGAAAGCACTGTGACTGCCAAAACCACCATGCTGGAAAGCTACACCAAGCTCTCCCAGGACACGTCTCCTCCTGAAACTACACCTTTACGCTCTTCGACTCCAGCACAAACCTCTGCTCCAGAGACAACTTCCTCCCTGCCCTCCAGCAGCAGGGCCACAACAAGCCAGGCTGCTCAAAGAACCACGGCAGTCACTGCCAGCACAGGTGGAACATCTTATGCTTCCACTGTCACCTCCACAGCTCCACAGGCAACAGAATCACCCACCACAGTCCCTGAAACACCATCACCCACTGCTCCAGGCACAAGCACAGCTGCAGCCACCACATCCCCTCTTCTGACCACATCCGAGGAGAACACCTCCACAACTTTGGCAACTTCTACACCCTCTTTTCCCACAACCTCCACTGCTACCACCGCTGGCACATCCACCCTGGAGGAAAGCACCGTGACTGCCAAAACCACCATGCTGGAAAGCTACACCACGCTCTCCCAGGACACGTCTCCTCCTGAAACTACACCTTTACGCTCTTCGACTCCAGCACAAACCTCTGCTCCAGAGACAACTTCCTCCCTGCCCTCCAGCAGCAGGGCCACAACAAGCCAGCCTGCTCAAACAACCACAGCAGTCACTGCCAGCACAGGTGGAACATCCTCTGCTTCCACTGTCACCTCCACAGCTCCACAGGTAACAGAATCACCCACCACAGTCCCTGAAACAGCATCATCCACTGCTCCAGGCACAAGCACAGCTGCAGCCACCACATCCCCTCTTCTGAGCACATCCAAGGAGAACACCTCCACAACTTTGGCAAATTCTACACCCGCTTTTCCCACAACCTCCACTGCTACCACCGCTGGCACATCCACCCTGGAGGAAAGCACTGTGACTGACAAAACCACCATGCTGGAAAGCTACACCACGCTCTCCCAGGACACGTCTCCTCCTGAAACTACACCTTTACGCTCTTCGACTCCAGCACAAACCTCTGCTCCAGAGACAACTACGTCCCTGCCCTCCAGCAGCACAGCAACAACAAGCCAGCCTGCTCAAACAACCACGGCAGTCACTGCCAGCACAGGTGGAACATCCTCTGCTTCCACTGTTCCCTCCACAGCTCCACAGGTAACAGACTCACCCACCACAGTCCCTGAAACAGCATCATCCACTGCTCCAGGCACAAGCACAGCTGCAGCCACCACATCCCCTCTTCTGACCACATCCGAGGAGAACACCTCCACAACTTTGGCAAATTCTACACCCGCTTTTCCCACAACCTCCACTGCTACCACCGCTGGCACATCCAGCCTGGAGGAAAGCAGTGTGACTGCCAAAACCACCATGCTGGAAAGCTACACCACGCTCTCCCAGGACACGTCTCCTCCTGAAACTACACCTTTACGCTCTTCGACTCCAGCACAAACCTCTGCTCCAGAGACAACTACGTCCCTGCCCTCCAGCAGCACAGCAACAACAAGCCAGCCTGCTCAAACAACCACGGCAGTCACTGCCAGCACAGGTGGAACATCCTCTGCTTCCACTGTTCCCTCCACAGCTCCACAGGTAACAGAATCACCCACCACAGTCCCTGAAACAGCATCATCCACTGCTCCAGGCACAAGCACAGCTGCAGCCACCACATCCCCTCTTCTGACCACATCCGAGGAGAACACCTCCACAACTTTGGCAAATTCTACACCCGCTTTTCCCACAACCTCCACTGCTACCACCGCTGGCACATCCAGCCCTGGAGGAAAGCACCGTGACTGCCAAAACCACCATGCTGGAAAGCTACACCACGCTCTCCCAGGACACGTCTCCTCCTGAAACTACACCTTTACGCTCTTCGACTCCAGCACAAACCTCTGCTCCAGAGACAACTTCCTCCCTGCCCTCCAGCAGCAGGGCCACAACAAGCCAGCCTGCTCAAACAACCACGGCAGTCACTGCCAGCACAGGTGGAACATCCTCTGCTTCCACTGTCACCTCCACAGCTCCACAGGTAACAGAATCACCCACCACAGTCCCTGAAACACCATCATCCACTGCTCCAGGCACAAGCACAGCTGCAGCCACCACATCCCCTCTTCTGAGCACATCCAAGGAGAACACCTCCACAACTTTGGCAAATTCTACACCCGCTTTTCCCACAACCTCCACTGCTACCACCGCTGGCACATCCAGCCCTGGAGGAAAGCACTGTGACTGCCAAAACCACCATGCTGGAAAGCTACACCACGCTCTCCCAGGACACGTCTCCTCCTGAAACTACACCTTTACGCTCTTCGACTCCAGCACAAACCTCTGCTCCAGAGACAACTTACGTCCCTGCCCTCCAGCAGCAGGGCCACAACAAGCCAGCCTGCTCAAACAACCACGGCAGTCACTGCCAGCACAGGTGGAACATCCTCTGCTTCCACTGTTCACCTCCACAGCTCCACAGGTAACAGAATCACCCACCACAGTCCCTGAAACACCATCATCCACTGCTCCAGGCACAAGCACAGCTGCAGCCACCACATCCCCTCTTCTGACCACATCCGAGGAGAACACCTCCACAACTTTGGCAACTTCTACACCCTCTTTTCCCACAACCTCCACTGCTACCACCGCTGGCACATCCACCCTGGAGGAAAGCACTGTGACTGCCAAAACCACCATGCTGGAAAGCTACACCACGCTCTCCCAGGACACGTCTCCTCCTGAAACTACACCTTTACGCTCTTCGACTCCAGCACAAACCTCTGCTCCAGAGACAACTTCCTCCCTGCCCTCCAGCAGCAGGGCCACAACAAGCCAGCCTGCTCAAACAACCACGGCAGTCACTGCCAGCACAGGTGGAACATCCTCTGCTTCCACTGTCACCTCCACAGCTCCACAGGTAACAGAATCACCCACCACAGTCCCTGAAACACCATCATCCACTGCTCCAGGCACAAGCACAGCTGCAGCCACCACATCCCCTCTTCTGAGCCACATCCGAGGAGAACACCTCCACAACTTTGGCAAATTCTACACCCGCTTTTCCCACAACCTCCACTGCTACCACCGCTGGCACATCCAGCCTGGAGGAAAGCAGTGTGACTGCCAAAACCACCATGCTGGAAAGCTACACCACGCTCTCCCAGGACACGTCTCCTCCTGAAACTACACCTTTACGCTCTTCGACTCCAGCACAAACCTCTGCTCCAGAGACAACTACGTCCCTGCCCTCCAGCAGCACAGCAACAACAAGCCAGCCTGCTCAAACAACCACGGCAGTCACTGCCAGCACAGGTGGAACATCCTCTGCTTCCACTGTTCCCTCCACAGCTCCACAGGTAACAGAATCACCCACCACAGTCCCTGAAACACCATCATCCACTGCTCCAGGCACAAGCACAGCTGCAGCCACCACATCCCCTCTTCTGACCACATCCGAGGAGAACACCTCCACAACTTTGGCAACTTCTACACCCTCTTTTCCCACAACCTCCACTGCTACCACCGCTGGCACATCCAGCCTGGAGGAAAGCACTGTGACTGCCAAAACCATCATGCTGGAAAGATACACCACGCTCTCCCAGGACACGTCTCCTCCTGAAACTACACCTTTACGCTCTTCGACTCCAGCACAAACCTCTGCTCCAGAGACAACTACGTCGCTGCCCTCCAGCAGCAGGGCGACAACAAGCCAGCCTGCTCAAACAACCACGGCAGTCACTGCCAGCACAGGTGGAACATCCTCTGCTTCCACTGTCACCTCCACAGCTCCACAGGTAACAGAATCACCCACCACAGTCCCTGAAACACCATCATCCACTGCTCCAGGCACAAGCACAGCTGCAGCCACCACATCCCCTCTTCTGAGCACATCCAAGGAGAACACCTCCACAACTTTGGCAAATTCTACACCCGCTTTTCCCACAACCTCCACTGCTACCACCGCTGGCACATCCAGCCTGGAGGAAAGCACTGTGACTGCCAAAACCACCATGCTGGAAAGCTGCACCACGCTCTCCCAGGACACGTCTCCTCCTGAAACTACACCTTTACGCTCTTCGACTCCAGCACAAACCTCTGCTCCAGAGACAACTACGTCGCTGCCCTCCAGCAGCAGGGCCACAACAAGCCAGCCTGCTCAAACAACCACGGCAGTCACTGCCAGCACAGGTGGAACATCTTATGCTTCCACTGTCACCTCCACAGCTCCACAGGTAACAGAATCACCCACCACAGTCCCTGAAACACCATCATCCACTGCTCCAGGCACAAGCACAGCTGCAGCCACCACATCCCCTCTTCTGACCACATCCGAGGAGAACACCTCCACAACTTTGGCAACTTCTACACCCTGCTTTTCCCACAACCTCCACTGCTACCACCGCTGGCACATCCAGCCTGGAGGAAAGCACTGTGACTGCCAAAACCACCATGCTGGAAAGCTACACCACGCTCTCCCAGGACACGTCTCCTCCTGAAACTACACCTTTACGCTCTTCGACTCCAGCACAAACCTCTGCTCCAGAGACAACTTCCTCCCTGCCCTCCAGCAGCAGGGCCACAACAAGCCAGCCTGCTCAAACAACCACGGCAGTCACTGCCAGCACAGGTGGAACATCCTTATGCTTCCACTGTCACCTCCACAGCTCCACAGGTAACAGAATCACCCACCACAGTCCCTGAAACACCATCATCCACTGCTCCAGGCACAAGCACAGCTGCAGCCACCACATCCCCTCTTCTGACCACATCCGAGGAGAACACCTCCACAACTTTGGCAACTTCTACACCCGCTTTTCCCACAACCTCCACTGCTACCACCGCTGGCACATCCACCCTGGAGGAAAGCACTGTGACTGCCAAAACCACCATGCTGGAAAGCTACACCACGCTCTCCCAGGACACGTCTCCTCCTGAAACTACACCTTTACGCTCTTCGACTCCAGCACAAACCTCTGCTCCAGAGACAACTTCCGTCCCTGCCCTCCAGCAGCAGGGCCACAACAAGCCAGCCTGCTCAAACAACCACGGCAGTCACTGCCAGCACAGGTGGAACATCCTCTGCTTCCACTGTTCCCTCCACAGCTCCACAGGTAACAGAATCACCCACCACAGTCCCTGAAACACCATCATCCACTGCTCCAGGCACAAGCACAGCTGCAGCCACCACATCCCCTCTTCTGACCACATCCGAGGAGAACACCTCCACAACTTTGGCAACTTCTACACCCTCTTTTCCCACAACCTCCACTGCTACCACCGCTGGCACATCCACCCTGGAGGAAAGCACTGTGACTGCCAAAACCATCATGCTGGAAAGATACACCACGCTCTCCCAGGACACGTCTCCTCCTGAAACTACACCTTTACGCTCTTCGACTCCAGCACAAACCTCTGCTCCAGAGACAACTACGTCGCTGCCCTCCAGCAGCAGGGCCACAACAAGCCAGCCTGCTCAAACAACCACGGCAGTCACTGCCAGCACAGGTGGAACATCCTCTGCTTCCACTGTCACCTCCACAGCTCCACAGGTAACAGAATCACCCACCACAGTCCCTGAAACACCATCATCCACTGCTCCAGGCACAAGCACAGCTGCAGCCACCACATCCCCTCTTCTGAGCACATCCAAGGAGAACACCTCCACAACTTTGGCAAATTCTACACCCGCTTTTCCCACAACCTCCACTGCTACCACCGCTGGCACATCCACCCTGGAGGAAAGCACTGTGACTGCCAAAACCACCATGCTGGAAAGCTACACCACGCTCTCCCAGGACACGTCTCCTCCTGAAACTACACCTTTACGCTCTTCGACTCCAGCACAAACCTCTGCTCCAGAGACAACTACGTCGCCTGCCCTCCAGCAGCAGGGCCACAACAAGCCAGCCTGCTCAAACAACCACGGCAGTCACTGCCAGCACAGGTGGAACATCCTCTGCTTCCACTGTTCACCTCCACAGCTCCACAGGTAACAGAATCACCCACCACAGTCCCTGAAACACCATCATCCACTGCTCCAGGCACAAGCACAGCTGCAGCCACCACATCCCCTCTTCTGACCACATCCGAGGAGAACACCTCCACAACTTTGGCAAATTCTACACCCGCTTTTCCCACAACCTCCACTGCTACCACCGCTGGCACATCCAGCCTGGAGGAAAGCACTGTGACTGCCAAAACCACCATGCTGGAAAGCTACACCACGCTCTCCCAGGACACGTCTCCTCCTGAAACTACACCTTTACGCTCTTCGACTCCAGCACAAACCTCTGCTCCAGAGACAACTTCCTCCCTGCCCTCCAGCAGCAGGGCCACAACAAGCCAGCCTGCTCAAACAACCACGGCAGTCACTGCCAGCACAGGTGGAACATCCTCTGCTTCCACTGTCACCTCCACAGCTCCACAGGTAACAGAATCACCCACCACAGTCCCTGAAACACCATCATCCACTGCTCCAGGCACAAGCACAGCTGCAGCCACCACATCCCCTCTTCTGAGCACATCCAAGGAGAACACCTCCACAACTTTGGCAAATTCTACACCCGCTTTTCCCACAACCTCCACTGCTACCACCGCTGGCACATCCAGCCTGGAGGAAAGCAGTGTGACTGCCAAAACCACCATGCTGGAAAGCTACACCACGCTCTCCCAGGACACGTCTCCTCCTGAAACTACACCTTTACGCTCTTCGACTCCAGCACAAACCTCTGCTCCAGAGACAACTTCCTCCCTGCCCTCCAGCAGCAGGGCCACAACAAGCCAGCCTGCTCAAACAACCACGGCAGTCACTGCCAGCACAGGTGGAACATCCTCTGCTTCCACTGTTCCCTCCACAGCTCCACAGGTAACAGAATCACCCACCACAGTCCCTGAAACACCACTATCCACTGCTCCAGGCACAAGCACAGCTGCAGCCACCACATCCCCTCTTCTGACCACATCCGAGGAGAACACCTCCACAACTTTGGCAACTTCTACACCCTCTTTTCCCACAACCTCCACTGCTACCACCGCTGGCACATCCACCCTGGAGGAAAGCACTGTGACTGCCAAAACCATCATGCTGGAAAGATACACCACGCTCTCCCAGGACACGTCTCCTCCTGAAACTACACCTTTACGCTCTTCGACTCCAGCACAAACCTCTGCTCCAGAGACAACTTCCTCCCTGCCCTCCAGCAGCAGGGCCACAACAAGCCAGCCTGCTCAAACAACCACGGCAGTCACTGCCAGCACAGGTGGAACATCTTATGCTTCCACTGTCACCTCCACAGCTCCACAGGTAACAGAATCACCCACCACAGTCCCTGAAACACCATCATCCACTGCTCCAGGCACAAGCACAGCTGCAGCCACCACATCCCCTCTTCTGACCACATCCGAGGAGAACACCTCCACAACTTTGGCAACTTCTACACCCTCCTTTTCCCACAACCTCCACTGCTACCACCGCTGGCACATCCACCCTGGAGGAAAGCACTGTGACTGCCAAAACCACCATGCTGGAAAGCTACACCACGCTCTCCCAGGACACGTCTCCTCCTGAAACTACACCTTTACGCTCTTCGACTCCAGCACAAACCTCTGCTCCAGAGACAACTACGTCCCTGCCCTCCAGCAGCACAGGCAACAACAAGCCAGCCTGCTCAAACAACCACGGCAGTCACTGCCAGCACAGGTGGAACATCCTCTGCTTCCACTGTTCCCTCCACAGCTCCACAGGTAACAGAATCACCCACGACAGTCCCTGAAACACCATCATCCACTGCTCCAGGCACAAGCACAGCTGCAGCCACCACATCCCCTCTTCTGACCACATCCGAGGAGAACACCTCCACAACTTTGGCAACTTCTACACCCTCTTTTCCCACAACCTCCACTGCTACCACCGCTGGCACATCCACCCTGGAGGAAAGCACTGTGACTGCCAAAACCATCATGCTGGAAAGATACACCACGCTCTCCCAGGACACGTCTCCTCCTGAAACTACACCTTTACGCTCTTCGACTCCAGCACAAACCTCTGCTCCAGAGACAACTACGTCGCTGCCCTCCAGCAGCAGGGCCACAACAAGCCAGCCTGCTCAAACAACCACGGCAGTCACTGCCAGCACAGGTGGAACATCTTATGCTTCCACTGTCACCTCCACAGCTCCACAGGCAACAGAATCACCCACCACAGTCCCTGAAACACCATCACCCACTGCTCCAGGCACAAGCACAGCTGCAGCCACCACATCCCCTCTTCTGACCACATCCGAGGAGAACACCTCCACAACTTTGGCAACTTCTACACCCTCTTTTCCCACAACCTCCACTGCTACCACCGCTGGCACATCCACCCTGGAGGAAAGCACTGTGACTGCCAAAACCACCATGCTGGAAAGCTACACCACGCTCTCCCAGGACACGTCTCCTCCTGAAACTACACCTTTACGCTCTTCGAATCCAGCACAAACCTCTGCTCCAGAGACAACTTCCTCCCTGCCCTCCAGCAGCAGGGCCACAACAAGCCAGGCTGCTCAAACAACCACGGCAGTCACTGCCAGCACAGGTGGAACATCTTATGCTTCTACTGTCACCTCCACAGCTCCACAGGTAACAGAATCACCCACCACAGTCCCTGAAACACCATCATCCACTGCTCCAGGCACAAGCACAGCTGCAGCCACCACATCCCCTCTTCTGAGCACATCCAAGGAGAACACCTCCACAACTTTGGCAAATTCTACACCCGCTTTTCCCACAACCTCCACTGCTACCACCGCTGGCACATCCAGCCTGGAGGAAAGCACTGTGACTGCCAAAACCACCATGCTGGAAAGCTACACCACGCTCTCCCAGGACACGTCTCCTCCTGAAACTACACCTTTACGCTCTTCGACTCCAGCACAAACCTCTGCTCCAGAGACAACTTCCTCCCTGCCCTCCAGCAGCAGGGCCACAACAAGCCAGCCTGCTCAAACAACCACGGCAGTCACTGCCAGCACAGGTGGAACATCCTCTGCTTCCACTGTTCCCTCCACAGCTCCACAGGTAACAGAATCACCCACCACAGTCCCTGAAACACCATCATCCACTGCTCCAGGCACAAGCACAGCTGCAGCCACCACATCCCCTCTTCTGACCACATCCGAGGAGAACACTTCCACAACTTTGGCAACTTCTACACCCTCTTTTCCCACAACCTCCACTGCTACCACCGCTGGCACATCCACCCTGGAGGAAAGCACTGTGACTGCCAAAACCATCATGCTGGAAAGATACACCACGCTCTCCCAGGACACGTCTCCTCCTGAAACTACACCTTTACGCTCTTCGACTCCAGCACAAACCTCTGCTCCAGAGACAACTTCCTCCCTGCCCTCCAGCAGCAGGGCCACAACAAGCCAGCCTGCTCAAACAACCACGGCAGTCACTGCCAGCACAGGTGGAACATCTTATGCTTCCACTGTCACCTCCACAGCTCCACAGGTAACAGAATCACCCACCACAGTCCCTGAAACACCATCATCCACTGCTCCAGGCACAAGCACAGCTGCAGCCACCACATCCCCTCTTCTGACCACATCCGAGGAGAACACCTCCACAACTTTGGCAACTTCTACACCCTCCTTTCCCACAACCTCCACTGCTACCACCGCTGGCACATCCACCCTGGAGGAAAGCACTGTGACTGCCAAAACCACCATGCTGGAAAGCTACACCACGCTCTCCCAGGACACGTCTCCTCCTGAAACTACACCTTTACGCTCTTCGAATCCAGCACAAACCTCTGCTCCAGAGACAACTTCCTCCCTGCCCTCCAGCAGCAGGGCCACAACAAGCCAGGCTGCTCAAACAACCACGGCAGTCACTGCCAGCACAGGTGGAACATCTTATGCTTCTACTGTCACCTCCACAGCTCCACAGGTAACAGAATCACCCACCACAGTCCCTGAAACACCATCATCCACTGCTCCAGGCACAAGCACAGCTGCAGCCACCACATCCCCTCTTCTGAGCACATCCAAGGAGAACACCTCCACAACTTTGGCAACTTCTACACCCTCTTCTCCCACAACCTCCACTGCTACCACCGCTGGCACATCCAGCCTGGAGGAAAGCACTGTGACTGCCAAAACCACCATGCTGGAAAGCTACACCACGCTCTCCCAGGACACGTCTCCTCCTGAAACTACACCTTTACGCTCTTCGACTCCAGCACAAACCTCTGCTCCAGAGACAACTACGTCGCTGCCCTCCAGCAGCAGGGCCACAACAAGCCAGCCTGCTCAAACAACCACGGCAGTCACTGCCAGCACAGGTGGAACATCCTCTGCTTCCACTGTCACCTCCACAGCTCCACAGGTAACAGAATCACCCACCACAGTCCCTGAAACACCATCATCCACTGCTCCAGGCACAAGCACAGCTGCAGCCACCACATCCCCTCTTCTGAGCACATCCAAGGAGAACACCTCCACAACTTTGGCAAATTCTACACCCGCTTTTCCCACAACATCCACTGCTACCACCGCTGGCACATCCACCCTGGAGGAAAGCACTGTGACTGACAAAACCACCATGCTGGAAAGCTACACCACGCTCTCCCAGGACACGTCTCCTCCTGAAACTACACCTTTACGCTCTTCGACTCCAGCACAAACCTCTGCTCCAGAGACAACTTCCTCCCTGCCCTGCAGCAGCAGGGCCACAACAAGCCAGGCTGCTCAAACAACCACGGCAGTCACTGCCAGCACAGGTGGAACATCTTATGCTTCCACTGTCACCTCCACAGCTCCACAGGTAACAGAATCACCCACCACAGTCCCTGAAACACCATCATCCACTGCTCCAGGCACAAGCACAGCTGCAGCCACCACATCCCCTCTTCTGAGCACATCCAAGGAGAACACCTCCACAACTTTGGCAAATTCTACACCCGCTTTTCCCACAACCTCCACTGCTACCACCGCTGGCACATCCACCCTGGAGGAAAGCACTGTGACTGCCAAAACCACCATGCTGGAAAGCTACACCACGCTCTCCCAGGACACGTCTCCTCCTGAAACTACACCTTTACGCTCTTCGACTCCAGCACAAACCTCTGCTCTAGAGACAACTTCCTCTCTGCTCTCCAGCAGCAGGGCCACAACAAGCCAGGCTGCTCAAACAACCACGGCAGTCACTGCCAGCACAGGTGGAACATCTTATGCTTCCACTGTCACCTCCACAGCTCACAGGTAACAGAATCACCCACCACAGTCCCTGAAACACCATCATCCACTGCTCCAGGCACAAGCACAGCTGCAGCCACCACATCCCCTCTTCTGAGCACATCCAAGGAGAACACCTCCACAAACTTTGGCAAATTCTACACCCGCTTTTCCCACAACCTCCACTGCTACCACCGCTGGCACATCCACCCTGGAGGAAAGCACTGTGACTGCCAAAACCACCATGCTGGAAAGCTACACCACGCTCTCCCAGGACACGTCTCCTCCTGAAACTACACCTTTACGCTCCTTCGACTCCAGCACAAACCTCTGCTCCAGAGACAACTTCCTCACTGCCCTCCAGCAGCAGGGCCACAACAAGCCAGCCTGCTCAAACAAACCACGGCAGTCACTGCCAGCACAGGTGGAACATCTTATGCTTCCACTGTCACCTCCACAGCTCACAGGTAACAGAATCACCTTCTGAGCACATCCAAGGAGAACACCTCCACAACTTTGGCAAATCTACACCTCGCTTTCCCACAACCTCCACTGCTACCACCGCTGGCACATCCACCCTGGAGGAAAGCACTGTGACTGCAAAACCACCATGCCTAGGAAAGCTACACACTCACGCTCTCCCAGGACACCGTCTCCTCCTGAAACTACACCTTTACCGCTCTTCGACTCCAGCACAAAACCTCTGCTCTAGAGACAACTTCCTCTCTGCTCTCCGGCTAGCCAACAGGAACCCTTCAGGTTTTTATCCTGATCAACGTCTGTGGAACAACATTTCTTCATCTTTGTCCACATCTACACTCACCTCCACCTTGCCAACAACCTCCCAGTTCTTCAAGCACCAGAGACGTCCTACCCTAGAGGTAATTACTGTGGGGACCATTACTGTGAATGAAATCTTCACCAGTGGTATTGAATTCTGCATCCTCCTCCGATATTGTGGTTTCACACTCTTCCACACAGGCATATAACAGCTGTCCTGATTCAACCTCTGGCTCTCCCTCTCTTCCATGCAAACAGTCCATTGCAGCTGCTGAAAAACAACTGCTGCTTCTCACTTCCCAGACCTCCCTGGACCATCTACTGCTGGCTCTTGTCACCAACACAGGTACAACAACACAGACTTTCTTGTTCTCTTCCTTTCTCGTCTCACAAGTAGTGTGTATTGTGAAGCACTGACCACAGTCACTATTAGTAGTCGATCCCAAAACCATGAAAGTCAAGTCACAGATACAAACTTCTTTTACGCTGTAAACTTATTACACTTAAGCATTCTTAAGTTTCACCATTATCACTCTACAAATTAAGTCTATGTTTTTTAATATGTCAGTATAGAATATATGTATAGGTTATTTGTTTCTTTTAAAATAGTAACTACCTCCTTAAGAAAGGTTTTTAATTACAGATCCTTATTATATTAATATTATTTAGGAAAGAGAGCATCTCATTATCATAGCATGTATTTTAGGACTTCCTATTTCCCCTTGGGAAATAACTTCATGAATACTGAACAATCCAAAATTCTAGTTGAAAGGAATGAAAAGACTGAGCAGATAATACGCTCTCTTTATGAAAATCAAAATTAACCATATGCATTTATATAATAGAGATATTTAACAAACGATAAAGAGCAATGTTATTTAAAGATATACCCATAATATAAAAAATATATGGCAGGGCTTGTGATCCTTGGGAGAAGCAGGGAGCCTGACAGGTCCCCATCGAGACCAGGGCTGGGAAAAATGCGTGGTGAGAAGGAGACCTCTGCATTAGCCATGCAGAACTTTGACATCCTTGCTCTTGCACATTGTCACACCCTGTCTGTGCTTCTTGCAGCGCCCACCCAAACACCAACGACAGCTGCAGCCCTCGAGCATTTCACCATCAACTTCACCATCACCAATCTCCCCTACAATTCTGACCTAGCCACGCCGGGTTCAGCAAAGTTCAACACTACAAGCAGGGTCATGAACATGTTGGTAAGCGGTGCATGCACAGCAATGCTGAGCTCCTGGTAGCCACTAAACTTGAAGGGATTGTAAGGAGATGGCATTCTCTTAACTGTGAAACCTCTCTTCTCGACAGCTTGACCAGCTCCTGCAGGGAACCAGCATTGGCCCCACTTTTCTGGGATGTGAAACAAAAGCTCTCAGGTGCGGAACATAGAATCATAGAACATGACTCAGTGTCCTTTTGCCTGTCCCACAAAGAGAGGATGGGGCCCATCAAGCTCCTGAACTGTTTCTGACTGGACTGACTGGGAAAATACTTCTCCCAGACACCCTCATGCTTTAGGTCATACACTCTGAATCCTGTGTTCTGTCGTACCTGTGCACCTTGCCTTCTTGCATCAGGGCACAGACAGTAAAGGAACAGAATGAGCTAAAGCCCTATCTGACCTTGTAGTTCCTCAACAGCTCCGGAGCATTAGCACAGGAAGGGAGCAGTGAACTGCTGCGATGCACAAACAAGTTCTGCAAGCAGAGAAATAATTCCCATGCAAACATGGCTATAGAAGCCCCAAGACCTCGAAGATAATGGGTGAGAAGGTGCAGAGGAGGGTGCTCACCTCAGTCTTATGTTTTCCAGACCCGTGACACAAGCAGATGGCACAGGTGTGGACGCCGTCTGCACGTACAGGAAGGAGCCGTCAGACTCGACCTTGGACAGGGTGGGCCTCTACCACCAAGTGAGCAACAAGACCAGAGGCATCACACAGCTGGGTCCCTACAGCCTGGACAAGGACAGCCTCTACGTCAACGGTGACCTATGCTCCTCTCTGCAGCCATGCCCAGCCCCTACCATAACCAGGCTCCAGCCACTGACCCTCTCTCAATCTCTCTCTCTTTCTTCCCAGGTTACAATGAACAGACAGTCCTGCCTGGTGAGTACCTTGCAGGAGAGGGCTGGGCTCAGAAGGCACCAAGTGCACCACCAGGGGCTTCAAAGGGCCAAGGCCAATATAGGGCAGAGCTTGTGATCTCTGGGAGAAGCAGGGAGCCTGACAGATCCCCATCAAGACCAGGGCCGGGAAAAATGGGTGGTGGGCAAGAGAGTTCTGCACTTGCCATGGACAGCTTTGACATCCTTGCTCTTGCACATTCTCACTCCCTGTCTGTGCTTCTTGCAGCGCCCACCCAAACACCAACGACAGCTGCAGCCCTCGAGCATTTCACCATCAACTTCACCATCACCAATCTCCCCTACAATTCTGACCTAGCCACACCGGGATCTGCAAAGTTCAACACTACAAGCAGGGTCATGAACATGTTGGTAAGCGGTGCATGCACAGCAATGCTGTGCCCCTGGTAGCCACTAAACTTGAAGCTGGTGTAAGGAAATTACATTGTTTGAACTGTGAAACCTCTCTTTTGGCAGCTCAACCGGCTCCTGCAGGGAACCAGCATTGGCCCCGCTTTCCTGGGATGTGAAACAAAAGCTCTCAGGTTTGGAACATGACTCAGTGTCCTTTTGCCTGTCCCACAATCAGATGATGGGGCCCATTAAGCTCCTGCTCTGTTTCTGCCTGGACTGATGGGGAAGATTCTTCTCTCAAATACCCTCCTGTTTTAGGCCCCACTCTCTGATTCCATCCTGTCTTCTGTCGTACCTGTGCACCTTGCCTTCTGGCATCAGGGCACTGACAGTAAAGCAACAGAATGAGCTAAAGCGCTATCTGACCTTGCAGTTCCTTAGCAGCTTCAGGGCATTAGCACAGGCAGGGAGCAGTGAAAGGCTGCCATGCACACACAGGTTCTGAAGGCACAGATGTGACTGCCAAGCAGGGATGCCTGCGGAAGCCCCAAGACCTCTCAGATATTGGGTGAGAAGGTGCAGAGGAGGGTGCTCACATCAGTCTTATGTTTTCCAGGGCCGTGACACAAGCAGATGGCACAGGTGTGGACGCCGTCTGCACGTACAGGAAGGAACCGTCAGACCTCCCCTTCGACAGGGTGGGCCTCTACCACCAAGTGAGCAACAAGACCAGAGGCATCACACAGCTGGGTCCCTACAGCCTGGACAAGGACAGCCTCTATGTCAACGGTGACCTATGCTCCTCTCTGCAGCCATGCCCAGCCCCTACCATAACCAGGCTCCAGCCACTGACCCTCTCTCAATCTCTCTCTCTTTCTTCCCAGGATACAATGAACAGACAGTCCTGCCTGGTGAGTACCTTGCAGGAGAGGGCTGGGCTCAGAAGGCACCAAGTGCACCACCAGGGGCTTCAAAGGGCCAAGGCCAATATAGGGCAGAGCTTGTGATCCTTGGGAGAAGCAGGGAGCCTGACAGATCCCTATGAAGACCAGGGCCGGGAAAAATGGGTGGTGGGCAAGAGAGTTCTGTGTTTGCCATGCAGAGCTTTGACATCCTTGCTCTTGCACATTGTCACTCCCTGTCTGTGCTCCTTCCAGCGCCCACCCAAACACCAACGACAGCTGCAGCCCTCGAGCATTTCACCGTCAACTTCACCATCACCAATCTCCCCTACAATTCTGACCTAGCCACGCCGGGTTCAGCAAAGTTCAACACTACAAGCAGGGTCATGAACATGTTGGTAAGCGGTGCATGCACAGCAATGCTGTGTCCCTGATAGCCACTAAACTTGAAGCTGCTGTAAGGAAATTACATTGTTTGAACTGTGAAACCTCTCTTTTGGCAGCTCAACCGGCTCCTGCAGGGAACCAGCATTGGCCCCACTTTCCTGGGATGTGAAACAAAAGCTCTCAGGTTTGGAACATGACGCAGTGTCCTTTTGCCTGTCCCACAATCAGATGATGGGGCCCATTAAGCTCCTGCTCTGTTTCTGCCTGGACTGACTGGGAAGATTCTTCTCTCAAATACCCTCCTGTTTTAGGCCCCACTCTCTGATTCCATCCTGTCTTCTGTCGTACCTGTGCACCTTGCCTTCTGGCATCAGGGCACTGACAGTAAAGGAACAGAATGAGCTAAAGCCCTACAAGACCTTGAAGTTCCTTAGCAGCTTCAGGGCATTAGCACAGGCAGGGAGCAGTGAAAGGCTGCCATGCACACACAGGTTCTGAAGGCACAGATGTGACTGCCAAGCAGGGATGCCTGTGGAAGACCCAAGACCTCTCAGGTATTGGGTGAGAAGGTGCAGAGGAGGGTGCTCACGTCAGTCTTATGTTTTCCAGGGCCGTGACACAAGCAGATGGCACAGGTGTGGACGCCGTCTGCACGTACAGGAAGGAGCCGTCAGACCTCCCCTTGGACAGGGTGGGCCTCTACCACCAAGTGAGCAACAAGACCAGAGGCATCACACAGCTGGGTCCCTACAGCCTGGACAAGGACAGCCTCTACGTCAACGGTGAACTATGCTCCTCTCTGCAGCCATGCCCAGCCCCTACCATAACCAGGCGCCAGCCACTGACCCTCTCTCAATCTCTCTCTCTTTCTTCCCAGGTTACAATGAACAGACAGTCCTGCCTGGTGAGTACCTTGCAGGAGAGGGCTGGGCTCAGAAGGCACCAAGTGCACAACAAGGGGCTTCCAAGGGCCAGGACAGGCCAATATAGGGCAGAGCTTGTGATCCTTGGGAGAAGCAGGGAGCCTGACAGATCCCTATCAAGACCAGGGCCAGGAAAAATGGGTGGTGGGCAAGAGAGTTCTGCGTTTGCCATGCAGAGTTTTGACATCATTGCTCTTGCACATTGTCACTCCCTGTCTGTGCTTCTTGCAGCTCCCAGCCATGCACCAACAACAGCTGCAGCCCTCGAGCATTTCACCGTCAACTTCACCATCACCAATCTCCCCTACAATTCTGACCTAGCCACTCCGGGATCTGCAAAGTTCAACACTACAAGCAGGGTCATGAACATGTTGGTAAGCGGTGCATGCACAGCAATGCTGTGCTCCTTGTAGCCCATAAACTTGAAGGGATGGTAAGGAGATGGCATTGTCTCTTACTGTGAAACCTCTCTTTTGCGCAGCTCAACCGGCTCCTGCAGGGAACCAGCATTGGCCCCACTTTCCTGGGATGTGAAACAAAAGCTCTCAGGTGGGGAACATAGAATCATAGAACATGACGCAGTGTCCTTTTGCCTGTCCCATCAAGAGAAGATGGGGACCATCAAGCTCCTGCTCTGTTTCTGTCTGGACTGACTGGGAAGATGCTTCTCGCAGATACCCTCATGCTTTCGCTCCCAACCTCTGGTTCTGTCCTGTCTTAAGTCAGACCCTTGCCTTCTTGCCTCAGGACACTGACAGGAAAACAACACAATGAGCTAAAGCCCTACAAGACCTTGAAGTTCCTCAACAGCTTCAGGGCGCATGCACATTGAGAGAGTAGTACTTTGCAGTCATGCACACATAGGTTATGAAGGCAAAGATGTGACCGCCAAGCAGGGATACCTCTGGAAGCCCCAAGGCCTGGCCTTGCAGCAAGAGGGTACAGAGGAGGGTGCTCACATCAGTCTTATGTTTTCCAGACTTGTGACACAAGGGAATGACACACGGGTGGACGCCATCTGCACGTACAGGAAGGAGCCGTCAGAATCGACCTTGGACAGGGTGGGCCTCTACCACCAAGTGAGCAACAAGACCAGAGGCATCACACAGCTGGGTCCCTACAGCCTGGACAAGGACAGCCTCTATGTCAACGGTGACCTATGCTCCTCTCTGCAGCCATGCCCAGCCCCTACCATAACCAGGCTCCAGCCACTGACCCGCTCTCAATCTCTCTCTCTTTCTTCCCAGGTTACAATGAACAGACAGTCCTGCCTGGTGAGTACCTTGCAGGAGAGGGCTGGGCTCAGAAGGCACCAAGTGCACAGCAAGGGGCTTCAAAGGGCCAAGGCCAATATGGTGCAGAGCTTGTGATCCTTGGGAGAAGCAGGGAGCCGGACAGGTCCCTATCGAGACCAGGGCCAGGAAGCAGGGGGGGGTGTGCAGATGACCTCAGCATTTGCCACACAGAGCTTTGACATCCTTGCTCTTGCACATTGTCACTCCCTGTCTGTGCTTCTTGCAGCGCCCACCCAAACACCAACGACAGCTGCAGCCCTCGAGCATTTCACCATCAACTTCACCATCACCAACCTCCCCTACAATTCTGACCTAGCCACACCGGGATCTGCAAAGTTTAACACTACAAGCAGGGTCATGAACATGTTGGTAAGCGGTGCATGCACAGCAATGCTGTGGCTCTGGTAGCCACTAAACTTGAAGCTGCTGTAAGGAAATTACATTGTTTGAACTGTCAAACCTCTCTTTTGGCAGCTCAACCGGCTCCTGCAGGGAACCAGCATTGGCCCCGCTTTCCTGGGATGTGAAAAGACAGCTTTCAGGTTTGGACTGTGGCAGTGTGTGCCTTTGTATGTCCCAAGATCAGATATTGGGGAAGATCAATATCTTTCCCTCTTTCTGCCTATGCTTAGGAATCCAGTTCTGCTTCCTGATGCTCCCCTGCTTAAGAGCACAATCCCTGATGCTCTTCTGGTTTAAGTCAGATCCTGGAATTT
Source organism: Melopsittacus undulatus (assembly GCF_012275295.1). NCBI lineage: Eukaryota > Metazoa > Chordata > Aves > Psittaciformes > Psittaculidae > Melopsittacus > Melopsittacus undulatus. The sequence continues at coordinate 4,201,330 of NC_047545.1, forward strand.
GGTCCTCTCACCTCAGTGTGTAACAGTGTTATTCCAAGAAATGAAAAGCCCTTCTTTGCCCTTTACATCCTTTACAGTCCCAAAGAGTTAGTACAGGCAATGAGCAGTGCCTGGCTGCCATACACACATAGGTGATGAAGGCAGAGATGTGATTCCCAATCAAGGATGCTTGTGGAATCCCAAAGGCCAGGCCTTGCAGTGAAGGATTACAGAGGATGGTGCTCACATCAGTGCTGTGTTTTCCAGACCCGTGACACAGGCAGATGGCACAGGTGTGGACGCCGTCTGCACGTACAGGAAGGAGCCGTCAGACCTCCCCTTGGACAGGGTGGGCCTCTACCACCAAGTGAGCAACAAGACCAGAGGCATCACACAGCTGGGTCCCTACAGCCTGGACAAGGACAGCCTCTACGTCAACGGTGACCTATGCTCCTCTCTGCAGCCATGCCCAGCCCCTACCATAACCAGGCGCCAGCCACTGACCCTCTCTCAATCTCTCTCTCTTTCTTCCCAGGTTACAATGAACAGACAGTCCTGCCTGGTGAGTACCTTGCAGGAGAGGGCTGGGCTCAGAAGGCACCAAGTGCACAACAAGGGGCTTCAAAGGGCCAAGGCCAATGTAGGGCAGAGCTTGTGATCTCTGGGAGAAGCAGGGAGCCTGACAGATCCTCATTAAGACCAGGGCCGGGAAAAATGGGTGGTGGGCAAGAGAGTTTTGCATTTGCCATGCAGAGCTTTGACATTCTTGCTCTTGTACATTGTCACTCCCTGTCTGTGCTTCTTGCAGCTCCCAGCCAAGCACCAACGACAGCTGCAGCGCTTGAGCATTTCACCATCAACTTCACCATCACCAACCTCCCCTACAATTCTGACCTAGCCATGCCGGGTTCAGCAAAGTTCAACACTACAAGCAGGGTCATGAACATGTTGGTAAGCGGTGCATGCACAGCAATGCTGTGCCCCTGGTAGCCACTAAACTTGAAGCTGCTGTAAGGAAATTACATTGTTTGAACTGTCAAACCTCTCTTTTGGCAGCTCAACCGGCTCCTGCAGGGAAGCAGCATTGGCCCCGCTTTCCTGGGATGTGAAAAGACAGCTTTCAGGTTTGGAGTGTGGCAATGTGTGCCTTTGTATGTCCCAAGATCTGATGATGGGGACCATCAATATCTTTCCCTCTTCCTGCATATGCTTAGGAATCTAAGTCTGGTCCCTGATGCTCGCCTGCTTTAGAGTGCATTCCCTGCTGCTCTTCTGGCTTAGGTCATATCCTCGAATTTGGTCCTCTCACCTCAGTGTGTGACAGTGCTGCCCCAAGAAATGTAAAGCTCTTCTTGGCTCTCTCCATCCTAAACAGCTACAGAGAGTTAGTACAGACAGAAAGTAGGTCATGGCCTCAATGCACACATAGGTTATGAAGGCAGAGATGTGATTCCCAATCAAGGATGCCTGTGGAATCCCAAAGGCCAGGCCTTGCAGTGAAGGATTACAGAGGATGGTGCTCAGTTCGGTGCTGTGTTTTCCAGGCCCGTGACACAAGCAGATGGCACAGGTGTGGACGCCGTCTGCACGTACAGGAAGGAGCCGTCAGACCTCCCCTTGGACAGGGTGGGCCTCTACCACCAAGTGAGCAACAAGACCAGAGGCATCACACAGCTGGGTCCCTACAGCCTGGACAAGGACAGCCTCTACGTCAACGGTGACCTATGCTCCTCTCTGCAGCCATGCACAGCCCCTACCATAACCAGGCTCCAGCCACTGACCCGCACTCAATCTCTCTCTCTTTCTTCCCAGGTTACAATGAACAGACAGTCCTGCCTGGTGAGTACCTTGCAGGAGAGGGCTGGGCTCAGAAGGCACCGAGTGCACCACCAGGGGCTTTGAAGGGCCAAGGCCAATATAGGGCAGAGCTTGTGATCCTTGGGAGAAGCAGGGAGCCTGACAGATCCCTATCAAGACCAGGGTCGGGAAATATGGGTGGTGGGCAAGAGAGTTCTGCACTTGCCATGGACAGCTTTGACATCCTTGCTCTTGCACATTGTCACTCCCTGTCTGTGCTTCTTGCAGCACCCACCCAAACACCAACAACAGCTGCAGCCCTCGAGCATTTCACCATCAACTTCACCATCACCAATCTCCCCTACAATTCTGACCTAGCCACGCCAGGATCAGCAAAGTTCAACACTACAAGCAGGGTCATGAACATGTTGGTAAGCGGTGCATGCACAGAAATGCTGAGCTCCTGGTAGCCACTAAACTTGAAGGGATGGTAAGGAGATGGCATTCTCTTAACTGTGAAACCTGTCTTTTGCGCAGCTCAACCGGCTCCTGCAGGGAACCAGCATTGGCCCCACTTTCCTGGGATGTGAAACAAAAGCTCTCAGGTGGGGAACATAGAATCATAGAACATGACTCAGTGTCCTTTTGCCTGTCCCACAAAGAGAGGATGGGGCCCATCAAGCTCCTGCACTGTTTCTGACTGGACTGACTGGGAAAATACTTCTCCCAGACACCCTCATGCTTTAGGTCATACACTCTGAATCCTGTGTTCTGTCGTACCTGTGCACCTTGCCTTCTTGCATCAGGGCACAGACAGTAAAGGAACACAATGAGCTAAAGCCCTATCTGACCTTGTAGTTCCTCAACAGCTTCGGAGCATAAGCACAGGAAGGGAGCAGTGAACTGCTGCGATGCACAAACAAGTTCTGCAAGCAGAGAAATAATTCCCATGCAAACATGGCTATAGAAGCCCCAAGACCGCGAAGATAATGGGTCAGAAGGTGCAGAGGAGGGTGCTCACCTCAGTCTTATGTTTTCCAGGCCCGTGACACAAGCAGATGGCACAGGTGTGGACGCCGTCTGCACGTACAGGAAGGAGCCGTCAGATCTCCCCTTGGACAGGGTGGGCCTCTACCACCAAGTGAGCAACAAGACCAGAGGCATCACACAGCTGGGTCCCTACAGCCTGGACAAGGACAGCCTCTACGTCAACGGTGACCTATGCTCCTCTCTGCAGCCATGCCCAGCCCCTACCATAACCAGGCGCCAGCCACTGACCCTCTCTCAATCTCTCTCTCTTTCTTCCCAGGTTACAATGAACAGACAGTCCTGCCTGGTGAGTACCTTGCAGGAGAGGGCTGGGCTCAGAAGGCACCAAGTGCACCACCAGGGGCTTCAAAGGGCCAAGGCCAATATAGGGCAGAGCTTGTGATCCTTGGGAGAAGCAGGGAGCCTGACAGATCCCTATGAAGACCAGGGCCGGGAAAAATGGGTGGTGGGCAAGAGAGTTGTGCACTTGCCATGGACAGCTTTGACATCCTTGCTCTTGCACATTCTCACTCCTTGTCTGTGCTTCTTGCAGCTCCCAGCCAAGCACCAACAACAGCTGCAGCCCTTGAGCATTTCACCATCAACTTCACCATCACCAATCTCCCCTACAATTCTGACCTAGCCACCCCGGGTTCAGCAAAGTTCAACACTACAAGCAGGGTCATGAACATGTTGGTAAGCGGTGCATGCACAGCAATGCTGTGTTCCTGGTAGCCACTAAACTTGAAGCTGGTGTAAGGAAATTACATTGTTTGAACTGTCAAACCTCTCTTTTGGCAGCTCAACCGGCTCCTGCAGGGAACCAGCATTGGCCCCACTTTCCTGGGATGTGAAACAAAAGCTCTCAGGTTTGGAACATGACTCAGTGTCCTTTTGCCTGTCCCACAATCAGATGATGGGGCCCATTAAGCTCCTGCTCTGTTTCTGCCTGGACTGATTGGGAAGATTCTTCTCTCAAATACCCTCCTGTTTTAGGCCCCACTCTCTGATTCCATCCTGTCTTCTGCCGTACCTGTGCACCTTGCCTTCTGGCATCAGGGCACTGACAGTAAAGGAACAGAATGAGCTAAAGCCCTATCTGACCTTGCAGTTCCTTAGCAGCTTCAGGGCATTAGCACAGGCAGGGAGCAGTGAAAGGCTGCCATGCACACACAGGTTCTGAAGGCACAGATGTCACTGCCAAGCAGGGATGCCTATGAAAGCCCCAAGACCTCTCAGATATTGGGTGAGAAGGTGCAGAGGAGGGTGCTCACATCAGTCTTATGTATTCCAGACTTGTGACACAAGCAGATGGCACAGGTGTGGACGCCGTCTGCACGTACAGGAAGGAGCCGTCAGACCTCCCCTTGGACAGGGTGGGCCTCTACCACCAAGTGAGCAACAAGACCAGAGGCATCACACAGCTGGGTCCCTACAGCCTGGACAAGGACAGCCTCTACGTCAACGGTGACCTATGCTCCTCTCTGCAGCCATGCCCAGCCCCTACCATAACCAGGCGCCAGCCACTGACCCTCTCTCAATCTCTCTCTCTTTCTTCCCAGGTTACAATGAACAGACAGTCCTGCCTGGTGAGTACCTTGCAGGAGAGGGCTGGGCTCAGAAGGCATCAAGTGCACCACCAGGGGCTTTGAAGGGCCAAGGCCAATATAGGGCAGAGCTTGTGATCTCTGGGAGAAGCAGGGAGCCTGACAGATCCCTATCAAGACCAGGGCCGGGAAAAATGGGTGGTGGGCAAGAGAGTTCTGCACTTGCCATGGACAGCTTTGACATCCTTGCTCTTGCACATTCTCACTCCTTGTCTGTGCTTCTTGCAGCTCCCAGCCATGCACCAACAACAGCTGCAGCCCTCGAGCATTTCACCATCAACTTCACCATCACCAACCTCCCCTACAGTTCTGACCTAGCCACCCCGGGTTCAGCAAAGTTCAACACTACAAGCAGGGTCATGAACATGTTGGTAAGCGGTGCATGCACAGCAATGCTGTGCTCCTGGTAGCCACTAAACTTGAAGGGATGGTAAGGAGATGGCATTGTCTTAACTGTGAAACCTGTCTTTTGCGCAGCTCAACCGGCTCCTGCAGGGAACCAGCATTGGCCCCACTTTCCTGGGATGTGAAACAAAAGCTCTCAGGTGGGGAACATAGAATCATAGAACATGACTCAGTGTCCTTTTGCCTGTCCCATAAAGAGAAGATGGGGACCATCAAGCTCCTGCTCTGTTTCTCTCTGGACTGACTGGGAAGATCCTTCTCGCAGACACCCTCATGCTTTCGCTCCCAACCTCTGATTCTGTCCTGTCTTAAGTCAGACCCTTGCCCATTGCCTTCTTGCCTCAGGATACTGAGAGGAAAACAACACAATGAGCTAAAGCCCTACAAGACCTTGAAGTTCCTCAACAGCTTCAGGGCGCAAGCACATTGAGAGAGTAGTACTTTGCAGTCATGCACACATAGCTTATGAAGGCAAAGATGTGACCGCCAAGCAGGGATACCTCTGGAAGCCCCAAGGCCTGGCCTTGCAGCAAGAGGGTACAGAGGAGGGTGCTCACATCAGTCTTATGTTTTCCAGACCCGTGACACAAGGGAATGACACCCGGGTGGACGCCATCTGCACGTACAGGAAGGAGCCGTCAGACCTCCCCTTCGACAGGGTGGGCCTCTACCACCAAGTGAGCAACAAGACCAGAGGCATCACACAGCTGGGTCCCTACAGCCTGGACAAGGACAGCCTCTACGTCAACGGTGACCTATGCTCCTCTCTGCAGCCATGCCCAGCCCCTACCATAACCAGGCTCCAGCCACTGACCCGCTCTCAATCTCTCTCTCTTTCTTCCCAGGTTACAATGAACAGACAGTCCTGCCTGGTGAGTACCTTGCAGGAGAGGGCTGTAATCAGAAGGAACCAAGTGCATCACGAGGGCTTTGAAGGGCCAAGGCCAATATAGTGCAGAGCTTGTGATCTCTGGGAGAAGCAGGGAGCCTGACAGATCCCTATCAAGACCAGGGCCGGGAAAAATGGGTGGTGGGCAAGAGAGTTCTGCACTTGCCATGGACAGCTTTGACATCCTAGATCTTGCACATTGTCACTCCCTGTCTGTGCTCCTTCCAGCGCCCACCCAAACACCAACGACAGCTGCAGCCCTCGACCATTTCACCATCAATTTCACCATCACCAATCTCCCCTACAATTCTGACCTAGCCATGCCGGGTTCAGCAAAGTTCAACACTACAAGCAGGGTCATGAACATGTTGGTAAGCGGTGCATGCACAGCAATGCTGTGCTCCTGGTAGCCCCTAAACTTGAAGGGATGGTAAGGAGATGGCATTGTCTTAACTGTGAAACCTGTCTTTTGCGCAGCTCAACCGGCTCCTGCAGGGAACCAGCATTGGCCCCACTTTCCTGGGATGTGAAACAAAAGCTCTCAGGTGGGGAACATAGAATCATAGAACATGACTCAGTGTCCTTTTGCCTGTCCCATCAAGAGAAGATGGGGACCATCAAGCTCCTGCTCTGTTTCTGTCTAGACTGACTGGGAAGATCCTTCTCGCAAACACCCTCATGGTTACGCTCCCAACCGCTGATTCTGTCCTGTCTTAAGTCAGACCCTTGCCCCTTGCCTTCTTGCCTCAGAACACTGACAGGAAAACAACACAATGAGCTAAAGCCCTACAAGACCTTGAAGTTCCTCAACAGCTTCAGGGCACAAGCACATTGAGAGAGTAGTACTTTGCAGTCATGCACATATTGGTTATGAAGGCAAAGATGTGAGCGCCAAGCAGGGATACCTCTGGAAGCCCCAAGGCCTGGCCTTGCAGCAAGAGGGTACAGAGGAGGGTGCTCACATCAGTCTTATGTTTTCCAGACTTGTGACACAAGGGAATGACACACGGGTGGACGCCATCTGCACGTACAGGAAGGAGCCGTCAGACTCGACCTTGGACAGGGTGGGCCTCTACCACCAAGTGAGCAACAAGACCAGAGGCATCACACAGCTGGGTCCCTACAGCCTGGACAAGGACAGCCTCTACGTCAACGGTGACCTATGCTCCTCTCTGCAGCCATGCCCAGCCCCTACCATAACCAGGCGCCAGCCACTGACCCTCTCTCAATCTCTCTCTCTTTCTTCCCAGGTTACAATGAACAGACAGTCCTGCCTGGTGAGTACCTTGCAGGAGAGGGCTGGGCTCAGAATGCACCAAGTGCATCACGAGGGCTTTGAAGGGCCAAGGCCAATATAGTGCAGAGCTTGTGATCTCTGGGAGAAGCAGGGAGCCTGACAGATCCCTATGAAGACCAGGGCCGGGAAAAATGGGTGGTGGGCAAGAGAGTTCTGCACTTGCCATGGACAGCTTTGACATCCTAGATCTTGCACATTGTCACTCCCTGTCTGTGCTCCTTCCAGCTCCCACCCAAACACCAACGACAGCTGCAGCCCTCGAGCATTTCACCGTCAACTTCACCATCACCAATCTCCCCTACAATTCTGACCTAGCCACGCCGGGTTCAGCAAAGTTCAACACTACAAGCAGGGTCATGAACATGTTGGTAAGCGGTGCATGCACAGCAATGCTGTGCTCCTGGTAGCCACTAAACTTGAAGCTGCTGTAAGGAAATTACATTGTTTGAACTGTGAAACCTCTCTTTTGGCAGCTCAAGCGGCTCCTGCAGGGAACCAGCATTGGACCCGCTTTCCTGGGATGTGAAAAGACAGCTTTCAGGTTTGGAGTGTGGCAATGTGTGCCTTTGTATGTCCCAAGATCTGATATTGGGGAAGATCAATATTTTTCCCTCTTCCTGCCTATGCTTAGGAATCCAGTTCTGCTCCCTCATGCTCCCCAGCTTTAGAGTGCAATCCCTGATGCTCTTCTGGTTTAAGTCAGATCCTGGAATTTGGTCCTCTCACCTCAGTGTGTGATAGTGTTGTTCCAAGAAATGTAAAGCCCATCTTTGCCCTCTGCATCATTAAGAGCCCCAAATAGTTAGCATATTAAGAGAGTACTGACTGGCCACCATGTACACAGGTTATGAAGGCAGAGATGTGATTCCCAAGCAAGGATGAATGTGGAAGACTCAAGGTCTTGACTTGATGCAAGAGGATAGAGAGGAGGTTGGTCACGTCAGTGCTGTGTTTTGCAGGCCTGTGACACAAGCAGATGGCACAGGTGTGGACGCCGTCTGCACGTACAGGAAGGAGCTGTCAGACCTCCCCTTAGACAGGGTGGGCCTCTACCACCAAGTGAGCAACAAGACCAGAGGCATCACACAGCTGGGTCCCTACAGCCTGGACAAGGACAGCCTCTACGTCAACGGTGACCTATGCTCCTCTCTGCAGCCATGCCCAGCCCCTACCATAACCAGGCGCCAGCCACTGACCCGCTCTCAATCTCTCTCTCTTTCTTCCCAGGTTACAATGAACAGACAGTCCTGCCTGGTGAGTACCTTGCAGGAGAGGGCTGGGCTCAGAAGGCACCAAGTGCACAACAAGGGGCTTTGAAGGGCCAAGGCCAATATAGGGCAGAGCTTGTGATCCCTGGGAGAAGCAGGGAGCCTGACAGATCCCTATCAAGACCAGGGCTGGGAAAAATGGGTGGTGGGCAAGAGAGTTCTGCATTTGCCATGCAGAGCTTTGACAACCTTGCTCTTGCACATTGTCACTCCCTGTCTGTGCTCCTTCCAGCTCCCAGCCATGCACCAACGACAGCTGCAGCCCTCGAGCATTTCACCGTCAACTTCACCATCACCAATCTCCCCTACAATTCTGACCTAGCCACGCCGGGTTCAGCAAAGTTCAACACTACAAGCAGGGTCATGAACATGTTGGTAAGCGGTGCATGCACAGCAATGCTGTGTCCCTGGTAGCCACTAAACTTGAAGCTGCTGTAAGGAAATTACATTGTTTGAACTGTGAAACCTCTCTTTTGGCAGCTCAACCGGCTCCTGCAGGGAACCAGCATTGGCCCCACTTTCCTGGGATGTGAAACAAAAGCTCTCAGGTTTGGAACATGACGCAGTGTCCTTTTGCCTGTCCCACAATCAGATGATGGGGCCCATTAAGCTCCTGCTCTGTTTCTGCCTGGACTGACTGGGAAGATTCTTCTCTCAAATACCCTCCTGTTTTAGGCCCCACTCTCTGATTCCATCCTGTCTTCTGTCGTACCTGTGCACCTTGCCTTCTGGCATCAGGGCACTGACAGTAAAGCAACAGAATGAGCTAAAGCCCTACAAGACCTTGAAGTTCCTTAGCAGCTTCAGGGCATTAGCACAGGCAGGGAGCAGTGAAAGGCTGCCATGCACACACAGGTTCTGAAGGCACAGATGTGACTGCCAAGCAGGGATGCCTGCGGAAGCCCCAAGACCTCTCAGATATTGGGTGAGAAGGTGCAGAGGAGGGTGCTCATGTCAGTCTTATGTTTTCCAGGCCCGTGACACAAGCAGATGGCACAGGTGTGGACGCCGTCTGCACGTACAGGAAGGAGCCGTCAGACCTCCCCTTCGACAGGGTGGGCCTCTACCACCAAGTGAGCAACAAGACCAGAGGCATCACACAGCTGGGTCCCTACAGCCTGGACAAGGACAGCCTCTACGTCAACGGTGACCTATGCTCCTCTCTGCAGCCATGCCCAGCCCCTACCATAACCAGGCGCCAGCCACTGACCCTCTCTCAATCTCTCTCTCTTTCTTCCCAGGTTACAATGAACAGACAGTCCTGCCTGGTGAGTACCTTGCAGGAGAGGGCTGGGCTCAGAAGGCACCAAGTGCACAACAAGGGGCTTCCAAGGGCCAGGACAGGCCAATATAGGGCAGAGCTTGTGATCCTTGGGAGAAGCAGGGAGCCTGACAGATCCCTATCAAGACCAGGGCCGGGAAAAATGGGTGGTGGGCAAGAGAGTTCTGCGTTTGCCATGCAGAGTTTTGACATCATTGCTCTTGCACATTCTCACTCCCTGTCTGTGCTTCTTGCAGCTCCCAGCCATGCACCAACAACAGCTGCAGCCCTCGAGCATTTCACCGTCAACTTCACCATCACCAATCTCCCCTACAATTCTGACCTAGCCACTTCGGGATCTTCAAAGTTCAACACTACAAGCAGGGTCATGAACATGTTGGTAAGCGGTGCATGCACAGCAATGCTGTGCCCCTGGTAGCCACTAAACTTGAAGGGATGGTAAGGAGATGGCATTGTCTTAACTGTGAAACCTGTCTTTTGCGCAGCTCAAGCGGCTCCTGCAGGGAACCAGCATTGGCCCCACTTTCCTGGGATGTGAAACAAAAGCTCTCAGGTGGGGAACATAGAATCATAGAACATGACGCAGTGTCCTTTTGCCTGTCCCATAAAGAGAAGATGGGGACCATCAAGCTCCTGCTCTGTTTCTGTCTGGACTGACTGGGAAGATCCTTCTCGCAGACACCCTCATGCTTTCGCTCCCAACCTCTGGTTCTGTCCTGTCTTAAGTCAGACCCTTGCCCCTTGCCTTCTTGCCTCAGAACACTGACAGGAAAACAACACAACGAGCTAAAGCACTACAAGACCTTGAAGTTCCTCAACAGCTTCAGGGCGCAAGCACATTGAGAGAGCAGTACTTTGCAGTCATGCACATATTGGTTATGAAGGCAAAGATGTGAGCGCCAAGCAGGGATACCTCTGGAAGCCCCAAGGCCTGGCCTTGCAGCAAGAGGGTACAGAGGAGGGTGCTCACATCAGTCTTATGTTTTCCAGACTTGTGACACAAGGAAATGACACACGGGTGGACGCCATCTGCACGTACAGGAAGGAGCCGTCAGACTCGACCTTGGACAGGGTGGGCCTCTACCACCAAGTGAGCAACAAGACCAGAGGCATCACACAGCTGGGTCCCTACAGCCTGGACAAGGACAGCCTCTATGTCAACGGTGACCTATGCTCCTCTCTGCAGCCATGCCCAGCCCCTACCATAACCAGGCTCCAGCCACTGACCCTCTCTCAATCTCTCTCTCTTTCTTCCCAGGTTACAATGAACAGACAGTCCTGCCTGGTGAGTACCTTGCAGGAGAGGGCTGGGCTCAGAAGGCACCAAGTGCACAACAAGGGGCTTCAAAGGGCCAAGGCCAATATAGGGCAGAGCTTGTGATCCTTGGGAGAAGCAGGGAGCCTGACAGATCCCTATCAAGACCAGGGCCAGGAAAAATGGGTGGTGGGCAAGAGAGTTCTGCGTTTGCCATGCAGAGCTTTGACATCCTTGCACATTGTCACTCCTTGTCTGTGCTTCTTGCAGCGCCCACTCAAACACCAACGACAGCTGCAGCCCTCGAGCATTTCACCATCAACTTCACCATCACCAATCTCCCCTACAATTCTGACCTAGCCACTCCGGGATCAGCAAAGTTCAACACTACAAGCAGGGTCATGAACATGTTGGTAAGCGGTGCATGCACAGCAATGCTGTGCCCCTGGTAGCCACTAAACTTGAAGGGATGGTAAGGAGATGGCATTGTCTTAACTGTGAAACCTGTCTTTTGCGCAGCTCAACCGGCTCCTGCAGGGAACCAGCATTGGACCCGCTTTCCTGGGATGTGAAAAGACAGCTTTCAGGTTTGGAGTGTGGCAATGTGTGCCTTTGTATGTCCCAAGATCTGATGATGGGGACCATCAATATCTTTCCCTCTTCCTGCCTATGCTTAGGAATCCAAGTCTCGTCCCTGATGCTCCGCTGCTTTAGAGTGCATTCCCTGCTGCTCTTCTGGCTTAGGTCATATCCTGGAATTTGGTCCTCTCACCTCAGTGTGTGACAGTGCTGCCCCAAGAAATGTAAAGCTCTTCTTGGCTGTCTCCATCCTAAACAGCTACAGAGAGTTAGTACAGACAGAAAGTAGATCATGGCCTCAATGCACACATAGGTTATGAAGGCAGAGATGTGATTCCCAATCAAGGATGCCTGTGGAATCCCAAAGGCCAGGTCTTGCAGTGAAGGATTACAGAGGATGCTGCTCAGTTCGGTGCTGTGTTTTCCAGGCCCGTGACACAAGCAGATGGCACAGGTGTGGACGCCGTCTGCACGTACAGGAAGGAGCCGTCAGACCTCCCCTTCGACAGGGTGGGCCTCTACCACCAAGTGAGCAACAAGACCAGAGGCATCACACAGCTGGGTCCCTACAGCCTGGACAAGGACAGCCTCTACGTCAACGGTGACCTATGCTCCTCTCTGCAGCCATGCCCAGCCCCTACCATAACCAGGCGCCAGCCACTGACCCTCTCTCAATCTCTCTCTCTTTCTTCCCAGGTTACAATGAACAGACAGTCCTGCCTGGTGAGTACCTTGCAGGAGAGGGCTGGGCTCAGAAGGCACCAAGTGCACCACCAGGGGCTTTGAAGGGCCAAGGCCAATATAGGGCAGAGCTTGTGATCCTTGGGAGAAGCAGGGAGCCTGACAGGTCCCCATCGAGACCAGGGCTGGAAAAAATGGGTGGTGGGCAAGAGAGTTCTGCACTTGCAATGGACAGCTTTGACATCCTTGCTCTTGCACATTCTCACTCCCTATCTGTGCTTCTTGCAGCGCCCACTCAAACACCAACGACAGCTGCAGCCCTTGAGCATTTCACCATCAACTTCACCATCACCAATCTCCCCTACAATTCCGACCTAGCCACGCCGGGTTCAGCAAAGTTCAACACTACAAGCAGGGTCATGAACATGTTGGTAAGCGGTGCATGCACAGCAATGCTGTGCTCCTGGTAGCCACTAAACTTGAAGCTGCTGTAAGGAAATTACATTGTTTGAACTGTGGAACCTCTCTTTTGGCAGCTCAACCGGCTCCTGCAGGGAACCAGCATTGGCCCCACTTTCCTGGGATGTGAAACAACAGCTCTCAGGTTTGGAACATGACGCAGTGTCCTTTTGCCTGTCCCACAATCAGATGATGGGGCCCATTAAGCTCCTGCTCTGTTTCTGCCTGGACTGACTGGGAAGATTCTTCTCTCAAATACCCTCCTGTTTTAGGCCCCACTCTCTGATTCCATCCTGTCTTCTGTCGTACCTGTGCACCTTGCCTTCTGGCATCAGGGCACTGACAGTAAAGCAACAGAATGAGCTAAAGCCCTACAAGACCTTGAAGTTCCTTAGCAGCTTCAGGGCATTAGCACAGGCAGGGAGCAGTGAAAGGCTGCCATGCACACACAGGTTCTGAAGGCACAGATGTGACTGCCAAGCAGGGATGCCTGTGGAAGCCCCAAGACCTCTCAGATATTGGGTGAGAAGGTGCAGAGGAGGGTGCTCACGTCAGTCTTATGTTTTCCAGGGCCGTGACACAAGCAGATGGCACAGGTGTGGACGCCGTCTGCACGTACAGGAAGGAGCCGTCAGACCTCCCCTTCGACAGGGTGGGCCTCTACCACCAAGTGAGCAACAAGACCAGAGGCATCACACAGCTGGGTCCCTACAGCCTGGACAAGGACAGCCTCTACGTCAACGGTGACCTATGCTCCTCTCTGCAGCCATGCCCAGCCCCTACCATAACCAGGCTCCAGCCACTGACCCTCTCTCAATCTCTCTCTCTTTCTTCCCAGGTTACAATGAACAGACAGTCCTGCCTGGTGAGTACCTTGCAGGAGAGGGCTGGGCTCAGAAGGCACCAAGTGCACAACAAGGGGCTTCCAAGGGCCAGGACAGGCCAATATAGGGCAGAGCTTGTGATCCTTGGGAGAAGCAGGGAGCCTGACAGATCCCTATCAAGACCAGGGCCAGGAAAAATGGGTGGTGGGCAAGAGAGTTCTGCGTTTGCCATGCAGAGTTTTGACATCATTGCTCTTGCACATTGTCACTCCCTGTCTGTGCTTCTTGCAGCTCCCAGCCATGCACCAACAACAGCTGCAGCCCTCGAGCATTTCACCGTCAACTTCACCATCACCAATCTCCCCTACAATTCTGACCTAGCCACTCCGGGATCTGCAAAGTTCAACACTACAAGCAGGGTCATGAACATGTTGGTAAGCGGTGCATGCACAGCAATGCTGTGCCCCTGGTAGCCACTAAACTTGAAGGGATGGTAAGGAGATGGCATTGTCTTAACTGTGAAACCTGTCTTTTGCGCAGCTCAAGCGGCTCCTGCAGGGAACCAGCATTGGCCCCACTTTCCTGGGATGTGAAACAAAAGCTCTCAGGTGGGGAACATAGAATCATAGAACATGACGCAGTGTCCTTTTGCCTGTCCCATAAAGAGAAGATGGGGACCATCAAGCTCCTGCTCTGTTTCTGTCTGGACTGACTGGGAAGATCCTTCTCGCAGACACCCTCATGCTTTCGCTCCCAACCTCTGGTTCTGTCCTGTCTTAAGTCAGACCCTTGCCCCTTGCCTTCTTGCCTCAGAACACTGACAGGAAAACAACACAACGAGCTAAAGCACTACAAGACCTTGAAGTTCCTCAACAGCTTCAGGGCGCAAGCACATTGAGAGAGCAGTACTTTGCAGTCATGCACATATTGGTTATGAAGGCAAAGATGTGAGCGCCAAGCAGGGATACCTCTGGAAGCCCCAAGGCCTGGCCTTGCAGCAAGAGGGTACAGAGGAGGGTGCTCACATCAGTCTTATGTTTTCCAGACTTGTGACACAAGGAAATGACACACGGGTGGACGCCATCTGCACGTACAGGAAGGAGCCGTCAGACTCGACCTTGGACAGGGTGGGCCTCTACCACCAAGTGAGCAACAAGACCAGAGGCATCACACAGCTGGGTCCCTACAGCCTGGACAAGGACAGCCTCTATGTCAACGGTGACCTATGCTCCTCTCTGCAGCCATGCCCAGCCCCTACCATAACCAGGCTCCAGCCACTGACCCTCTCTCAATCTCTCTCTCTTTCTTCCCAGGTTACAATGAACAGACAGTCCTGCCTGGTGAGTACCTTGCAGGAGAGGGCTGGGCTCAGAAGGCACCAAGTGCACAACAAGGGGCTTCAAAGGGCCAAGGCCAATATAGGGCAGAGCTTGTGATCCTTGGGAGAAGCAGGGAACCTGACAGATCCTCATTAAGACCAGGGCCGGGAAAAATGGGTGGTGGGCAAGAGAGTTCTGCGTTTGCCATGCAGAGCTTTGACATCCTTGCACATTGTCACTCCCTGTCTGTGCTTCTTGCAGCGCCCACCCAAACACCAACGACAGCTGCAGCCCTCGAGCATTTCACCATCAACTTCACCATCACCAATCTCCCCTACAATTCTGACCTAGCCACGCCGGGATCTGCAAAGTTCAACACTACAAGCAGGGTCATGAACATGTTGGTAAGCGGTGCATGCACAGCAATGCTGTGCCCCTGGTACCCACTAAACTTGAAGCTGCTGTAAGGAAATTACATTGTTTGAACTGTGAAACCTCTCTTTTGGCAGCTCAAGCGGCTCCTGCAGGGAACCAGCATTGGCCCCGCTTTCCTGGGATGTGAAAAGACAGCTTTCAGGTTTGGACTGTGGCAGTGTGTGCCTTTGTATGTCCCAAGATCTGATATTGGGGAAGATCAATATTTTTCCCTCTTCCTGCCTATGCTTAGGAATCCAGTTCTGCTCCCTGATGCTCCCCTGCTTAAGAGCGCAATCCTTGATGCTCTTCTTGTTTAAGTCAGATCCTGGAATTTGGTCCTCTCACCTCAGTGTGTGACAGTGTTGTTCCAAGAAATGTAAAGCCCTTCTATGCACTCTGCATTTTTAACATCCCCAAAGAGTACAGGCAATGAGCAGTGCCTGGCTGCCATACACACATAGGTGATGAAGGCAGAGATGTGATTCCCAAGCAAGGATGGATGTGGAAGACTCAAGGTCTTGACTTGATGCAAGAGGATAGAGAGGAGGTTGGTCACATCAGTGCTGTGTTTTCCAGGCCCATGACACAAGCAGATGGCACAGGTGTGGATGCCGTCTGCACGTACAGGAAGGAGCCGTCAGACTCGACCTTGGACAGGGTGGGCCTCTACCACCAAGTGAGCAACAAGACCAGAGGCATCACACAGCTGGGTCCCTACAGCCTGGACAAGGACAGCCTCTACGTCAACGGTGACCTATGCTCTTCTCTGCAGCCATGCCCAGCCCCTACCATAACCAGGCGCCGGCCACTGACCCTCTCTCAATCTCTCTCTCTTTCTTCCCAGGTTACAATGAACAGACAGTCCTGCCTGGTGAGTACCTTGCAGGAGAGGGCTGGGCTCAGAAGGCACCAAGTGCACCACCAGGGGCTTTGAAGGACCAAGGCCAATATAGGGCAGAGCTTGTGATCCTTGGGAGAAGCAGGGAGCCTGACAGATCCCCATCGAGACCTGGGCCAAGCAGCAAGGGGGGTGGGCAAGAGAGTTCTGTGTTTGCCAAGCATAGCTTTGACATCCTTGCACATTGTCACTCCCTGTCTGTGCTTCTTGCAGCGCCCACCCAAACACCAACGACAGCTGCAGCCCTCGAGCATTTCACCATCAACTTCACCATCACCAACCTCCCCTACAATTCTGACCTAGCCACGCCGGGTTCAGCAAAGTTCAACACTACAAGCAGGGTCATGAACATGTTGGTAAGCGGTGCATGCACAGCAATGCTGTGCTCCTAGTAGCCACTAAACTTGAAGCTGCTGTAAGGAAATTACATTGTTTGAACTGTGAAACCTGTCTTTTGCGCAGCTCAACCGGCTCCTGCAGGGAACCAGCATTGGCCCCACTTTCCTGGGATGTGAAAAGACAGCTTTCAGGTTTGGAGTGTGGCAATGTGTGCCTTTGTATGTCCCAAGATCTGATATTGGGGAAGATCAATATTTTTCCCTCTTCCTGCCTATGCTTAGGAATCCAGTTCTGCTCCCTCATGCTCCCCAGCTTTAGAGTGCAATCCCTGATGCTCTTCTGGTTTAAGTCAGATCCTGGAATTTGGTCCTCTCACCTCAGTGTGTGACAGTGTTGTTCCAAGAAATGTAAAGCTCTTCTTTGCCCTCTGCATCATTAAGAGCCCCAAAGAGTTAGCATATTAAGAGAGTACTGACTGGCCACCATGTACACAGGTTATGAAGGCAGAGATGTGATTCCCAAGCAAGGATGGATGTGGAAGACTCAAGGTCTTGACTTGATGCAAGAGGATAGAGAGGAGGTTGGTCACATCAGTGCTGTGTTTTCCAGGCCCGTGACACAAGCAGATGGCACAGGTGTGGACGCCGTCTGCACGTACAGGAAGGAGCCGTCAGACCTCCCCTTCGACAGGGTGGGCCTCTACCACCAAGTGAGCAACAAGACCAGAGGCATCACACAGCTGGGTCCCTACAGCCTGGACAAGGACAGCCTCTATGTCAATGGTGAACCTATTTTGTCTTTTCTGTATTTTTCTTTTATGTTGTTTTTTTTTTTTTGGAGGGTTTTTTTTTTGTTTGTTTAATGTTGGGGTGGTTTTTTTTTTTTGCATTTTGAGGTAATTTTTTGATATATTAATGTATTAAGAAACTCTCTTTTTATAAGATTTTGTGGTTTGTGTCCATAGGGTCTTGAAATCTTTTCCTCACAGTTTTTTTAGGTTATGCCTCATTCTGGCACATTATTCCTTTTTATGGTTTGGTATTAAAATAAAACCATTAATATTGTTGGATTATACTCTATTTTCTTACACTCATTTTGAAGATATTTTTTTCTCCATTTTTTGTTGTGATTTTTTGGGGTTTTACTTTTTTCTCTTTTATACCTTTTAATCTTTGATCTTTGCTTTTCAGAATATAATGAAGAACCCGTTTTGGCAGGTAAATCTATTAAATTGTTTATAATTTGCATAGAAACTAGTAGTATCACATGTAAATATCAGTGTCTGTCTTATCTTGTCTAATGGTGATAGTGGCTTGTTTGTTTTTTTTCCCCAAAATTATTATAATACATCAATGTTAAGTCTTAATATTGTTTTACCCCTTGACTGTAGAATAAAGATAACATGAGGAAATTCCATTTTGTTATGCACTTTTCCCTGGATTTTTGCTTCCAGCCACAGCTGCATCTCCAAGAACTGGGAAGTTCACAGTGAATTTCACCATAACTAATCTCCAGTACTCCAGTACTCTCAGCAGTCCATATTCTGCCAAGTTTAATGCTACAGCAAGAGTCTTGAGTGCTCTGGTTGGTGTGATATATTTCTATGTATTTTTGTCTTTGTGATGGTGTGCTTAGCTAAATATGATTAACTGCTGATCTCATTCTTTTTCAGCTCAACCAGCTGTTCCAGAAGTCTAGTATTCATTCTGTGTATACAGGCTGCAAAATGATGGCTTTCAGGTAAGCATAATAATTCAGATTTAGGAAATATGTTTTTCCTTTTTGTGGTCTAGTATAATACACAAATGGATCCTAATCCCTTAATTCACTTGTATATCTTTTATCACTTGATTAAAGGAATCCAAGGAATTATTACACTTTTTTTTCAAATATGTCTTCATAAATTTACTTGAATCTGTATCTTCAGCATCTAAAAGATAAAGTATGTTTTCATGGGGAAAAAAATGACATTTTCTCTTCTTCTTGGCAATATGGTTGAATTAAATAATAATTAAAAAAACCTAGTATGTATTATGACTATTGAATTCTGGAACAGAACAGTAACCATCCTTATTTCTCTAGACCTGCTCAAAAAACTGAAGGCACTGGAGTATATGCTATGTGTACCCACAAAACAGATTCTGCTGCTTCCCAGTTTGATCAAGTGACTGTTTACCGTGAAGTGAGCAACAAGACAAATGGCATCACCAACTTAGGAATCTACAGCCTCGACCCGGAAAGCCTGTATATTAATGGTAAAGTGCTGATTTCCATCTAAATGTGGGGATATTCTTTGCCTAATAGTCCATAACTGTTTTGTAGTTAAAGCACAGTAATGACTAGTGTGCAGATGGAATGGCATTTGCAACATGTATTCTTGGACTCAACCTATGTGCTATGTAATTCACAATGCACCATCATTTGCACCTCCTCCTCACACTAAGCACATTTACCTTCAGAGGTGTTGCTTTGTCAGTTGCAGGCTTGTTTTGGGCTTTTTTAATATCTGATAAATTACCAAAACATGCAAAGCAGCATATAAACCTTAAAAGGTGACTAATTTCAATATAAAATTGAAGCCTTCCTCCACCACTTACAACAAAGCTTTCTTCAAAATAGCATCTTGTTGCACTACCATAAATAGCTGTAGTGACTGCTCAGAAACAGCAAATCTGTTGTCCTTCTATGGCATCATTCCCTTATCCAGATACTGAATTCAATTCACTACTTTTGTCCTTTCTCCTTTCAGATTACCATGAAGCCCACCTCTTGCCTTGTAAGTACTTTGAGTTATTAAAAAGCCACGATGCCCTATGTGTCAGTATACAAGATAGAGATGAAAACATGGTACTTACTTGCCAGCTGGGGTTAAATCACGATATCCAGATATTTTCTCTTTATGGCCTTTGAATGGAACTAGAAGTAAAAATAAGGCACAAACATTTAACAAGGAGAGGAATTAACTACTAAGCACCATTACTATTCATGTCTCATGAAGCATTTGAATTAGACCACAGTTAATATGGGGAAACTGTGTGAGGACACCTGTTTGCAGAAACACAGAATTGCGCTCTTGGAAGGCTGCAGGGTAACTGATGTTGACATGCAGTTCAGTGTTTTCCAATAGCAACACTGTAAGTGAAAAAAATCTGAGGTTGAAAAAAACTAAACTTTTCCCAGTGTGATTAAAGGACATCAGGGTTTGCACACATCAGGATAAAAGAGAAGGAGATTACCTCAGGTCCTCATCTGTGGCAGTCAGGTACCTGTTTACAGCCTGCTCATCTAAGACTGGTCTTCTGTAGGAATATGGATGAGCTGGATAACCCTCATCCGCTTCTCAGCTATATGATTTATGCTGTTGCTGGCATCATCATTCCATAGTGAGCTGTTCAGTATAGTACCCATTTGTTCCAGCTGATAGGAGCTGGCTTTAGCAGGTTCATGAGTATTTCTTTTCTTGTTGCAACAAATTTTGTGCTTTCCTTTCAGCAGCATCTCCAGCTCCTCCTCTTGCAAGAGAGGGACATTTCACAGTGAACTTCACTGTCACCAATCTCCTCTACACATCAGCGTTAGGAAATCCAAATTCCAAAAAATTCATTGCTGCCAAAAGAACTCTGACATATTTGGTGAGTGTCAATCAGGTTCTTCTTGTGGCTATGTTCTAGCTTTTATTATTTATTCACTGTGACTTATGAACTGGCTTTTTTTTTGGCAGCTTGATCGCATGCTCAAGAACAGCAGCCTTAGCCCTGTTTATACTGGTTGTACAGTGGTGGTACTAAGGTAGGCACATCCTGGAACTCTTATAGAAGACAAGGGCAAATCAAATTTTAGCTGACAATAAGTTTATGCACAAATCTTTCCTTTACATATAATTTCTTCCTGATTTTGTTTCCTTCTAGACCGGTAGAGACTGTTAAGTTCTAATGAGTGCCAAGAAGAATTACACCTCCTTTGTGATCCCTTGTATCGAATAGCAATTACATAATCCCCTCTAATTATGCTTGCATTGATTTCACATCCATTTTGTATTATATAAAGAGGGTAATTTGAGTAATTTTAAATACATTTCAGTTAGAATTACAATTGTATAAAACAGCAAACTACTAAATTTCCAGAATTTGAGATCATCCATTTAACAACACTGTTTTACAGTATTTTAAGGTGTATTCTAATAACACAGTAGCGTGCAAGCAAACTCAAGCACATGCACGGAAGTGACATTCAGGCCCATAAACATGTAATTTTTCAGGTCTGTGAAGAACAGAGAGGGCACTGCCATGGATGCAGTCTGCACATATAGAGCCAACGCTACCACTACTGAATTTGACCGAATCAAGGTTTATCATGAGCTCAGCAAGATGACAGCCAGCTGCACTGAACTAGGACCATACAGGCTGGATGCAGCAAGCTTTTATGTTAGTGGTAAGTGTCCGAGCTGATGTCAGGAGGGAATCATCTTCTGACTGCTGATTCGATATGAAGAGGAACAGAGATGCTACATAACTACAGAAGCAATAAAACCTGGAGAAAGAGCAAGTACAAGGGTTAACCAAAGCAGAGGAACCACTGTCCCTCAAAGCCTTTGCACTTTGTTATTCCTTTCAACTTAGCTGAATACAATATACCATAGTACACCACAGGTTACTCACAAGAAAATTTCAGGATTGACCTCCCAGGATGCACTATGGCATGTGTTCCTCTGCAGAACAGCACTAGAACTGGACACCAGTTCACCAAAGTCATATTTAAATTGTTGATGTAAAAATTAAATTGGATTTGGGAAGCAGGTAAATTCCTTCTCAACATCCCTAAGGAAGGGAAAATTGTGTGCACTGCTAAGAAAAGCAACAGCATGAATGTGCATTTACACCTAGAAAGTCATCAGTTTTCCCTAGTAAATGTTTGCACAGCATCCTTCAGACCAAAATAATTCAAGTTCTTAATTCTGCTGTGTGCCAGACCTTCCAAGATGTAAGCCACTTTCTCAAACTCTGTGTCTTTTCTTTCCCCCACAGGTTATAATGAACTTCAGCCTGGACTATGTAAGTACCTTTAAATAGCAATTGAAAGGGCAAGAAGATTTTGCTAGTTAGCAATAGCTGGAAAAGAAGGTTGCACTAGTGAAGAACACTACAAATACAGTAAGAGAATTTGAGAGCCTCTTAGGGAGCTGCAGCTGCTATCACCCTGTAGTCAACTAGAATATCTGAGAGGTTTTTTTACAGTGTTCCCTCTAGCAATGATGATGATAAATTGTGTTTTCAAGCAATAATTTGCCTTGCTTGTTACAGCTGCTGATTCAACTACCCCACCTCTGTCACCAGCAATAAGGAATTTCACATTGAATTTCACCATAACCAACTTCCAGTTCACTGCAGAGCTGGCAAAGCCAAACTCAAAAAAATTCAAGTCAACAGAAAAAATCATGTATTATTATGTAAGTGTGGCAAAATGATGACCTGCTTGGGCACAGTTCTCTTAATAGCTCTAATCTCTTACTTCTCCATGGCATTTTACTTAAATATTATTTATTTTCTAGGTTGACTCTTTACTCAAAAAAAGCAGCATTGGCCCTGCTTATACTGGCTGCAAAATCATGGCATTCAGGTAAGAACCATGTCTGGGCAAAGCCTGCATTACCTGCTTCTTAAAAAGGAGCTTCCCATTTCTCAGCATTCAACACATCTGAGTGGTTTTTTTATATACGCATTTGATCATATACTAAAAGTTAAGATGGACTTCTCAATAATAGCTAAAATATCCTAAACCAATGCCTCATTTCCTAGCTCAAAAAAGAACAAGTATGACACGGGAGTAGATGCCGTCTGCAGCTACAGAGATGGGCCTTCAGATCCCAAGTTCAACAGAGTGGCAGTTTACCATGAGCTGAGCAATATGACAAATGGCATCACCAAGATGGGACACTACAGCCTTAAGAGCCAGAGCCTCTATCTTGATGGTAATGAGACCACCTCAAGGCATTATTCCATATGTTGACACAGACTATTTTGAAAAGAGAATGAAAATTAAATGCACCTCTCAAAACAGATAAAGTAGAGGGGGAAAAAAGACCCTGCCTGAATCACTAAATTAAAAGTCATGAGTTCAGTAACAATTCCTGATCTTCTGTGATAAAACCCCATTTGTTTAGTCCTGCTGAGATATTCTTTGAATATTTACCTAATAATTGTCTGTTTGTTTTTTCAGATTACAATGAGCTGCAGAGTTTGTCATGTAAGTATATTTAAAACAGGTACATGTTAAAGCTATTCAGAGGCATAAGTGGATTTTGTTTCCCCTAGTTTGGCAATGCTTGGAATACTGCAGAGTGCCTGAAGTTTGTTATCATATTCATATGTCTTTCTGAGCTAAATGTGAAGAAAAATAATAAGTGTACTATGTCTTACAAAGATCCTGCTCTTATTTTACCTGTGTAATTTTTGTCCTTACAGTGGCAAAGTCAACAACCACACAAAGCCCAGGACCAATCATAGAGCAATTCACACTTAACTTCACAATAACCAACCTCAGATTCACAACAGACCTAAGGACACCAAGTTCTGCTAAATTCAGTTCTACTAAGAAAATAATGCAACATTATGTAAGCCCAAGTCACATTGTTTTTCACTGAAATCATACAGTATTTTGGGTTTCTCAGTCTCACAAAGAACCTTTCCTTGTCAGATTGATCCCCTGCTTCAGAAGAGCAGCATTGGTCCCTATTTCACTGGCTGCAGAGTAACAGGATTTAGGTAAGCAATATAGCTGAAAGATTAACTTGAAACTTGAGAAAATGGATTTTCTTTTGTTTGGCTAAGACTTTAATAACAGTTCTTTTCCTTTTTCAAGAACTTGGTATTCTTTGTAATACTGTATCTCAGTGATTTCTGCAGCTCATCTGAGAATCATGGATGGATTAAGAGTTTGGGGATGTTTTGTTTGATTTTGGTTTGGTTTTTTTCTTCTGATGAAAATAAAACGACCCAACAAACAAAAAGACAAAAAACAAACAAAAAAACCAACCCCCCCCCAAAAAAAAACCAAACACAAATCCAAGTTTTTTTTAATAACTAACACAAGCCTCATGATATTCAATTCCTCAGGTCAATGAGTAATAGGGATAACACAGGAGTAGACACCATCTGCAGCTATGGAAATGGTTCCCAAGTGCCCAAGTTTAACCAAACTAAGGTTTACCAAGAACTAAAGAACATGACAAATGGCATCACCAAATTAGGAATCTATAACCTGGACAACGAGAGCCTCTATATCAATGGTGAGTGCTTGATTTTCTCATTCCTCCAGGCAACAGTTTGAGACCACCTCAGGTCTTAGGGATCACTTCAATGTAAAAAAAGCAACCTTAAGGAGAAGGTAATCCCACTGCATTCTACTGCATAACTTACTTACGTATGTAAGGTGAAGTGTATACTTCCAAAAACATTTTCACAGAGATATTTTCTAAAAAATCAATATTGATATGACATTGAAGAGTTATTTTATTTTAGTCTTGACCTCAGTCATTCACCTGCATATCAACTTATGGCCCTTTTTCTCTCCCTCCAGTATTTAAATGGTGGCACATACATTTTCTCTTTGTAGTCATCACTTTGTAAAAGCACCTTGTTCTGCTTAAGCAGTAGGTTGTTTAATAGATTCACACCCACAGGGACTGGTTCTGATGATTCATTCCCAAGTCATCTATTTAATCACCCCCTCTTCTCTTGCATCTCCTTAAGTGTATAGTTCTCTTATATAGTGCTTCTTGTTCGTTTCCTTTCCAGGTTACACTGAACCACTTGAGAGATCATGTAAGTGTTTTGCCAAACTTATTCCAGGGAAAGGTGTTGAAGGAGTGGTACACTCAGAAAATAGGAGGGGAAGAGATTCTTCAGAGTATCTTTCAACTGGGCTAGGATTTGGAATGTCTTTGAAAGTGAAGGTAACATTTTTTTCATACCAAGATCATAACCCTTCTCCCCTTTGATTATAGCTCTGAGCATAACCACTGCACCGAGACCAACATCCAGGTTTTTCACACTGAATTTCACCTTGACCAACCTGCAGTACACAGCAGATCTGGATGTGCCAAGTTCCCGCAAATTCATTTCCACAACAAAAGTTATCAACTATTATGTAAGTCTGGTTCTGGTTTTGCCCGCTTTGTGTTATGGTGATGAACTTAATCCGACTGCATTAAACTTGGGACATGTTTTCAAATTCTTAGTTGCATCTTTTGGGTTTGTTTTATTTACAGATTGACCGTCTTTTCAAAAGCAGCAGCATAAGCTCTGTCTACACAGGATGTAAAGTGATGAGATTTAGGTAAGATTCTAGTCATAGTTACACAAATTACACAGGGTATTCTGTAAAACATCAGCAGTGTCCTAAAGAGCATGTCTGACTTTTACTTAGGTCTGGGAGACACAGGGATGACACAGGCATAGATGCTGTCTGCAGCTACAACAACAATGCCAGTCTTGCCACATTTGACAGAGAAAAAGTTTACCATGAGCTCAGCACCATGACAAATGGCATCACCAGACTGGGGCACTACAGCCTAGAGAAGAACAGCCTGTACATCAATGGTGAGCATCCATGAACAGTATCAAGATAGTTTTGGGATCACATGGAGGTCACTCTTTCTTCCACTCCACTGGGGCTTGAGTACTAATGCACTTCCCCTATGGTTTGCTGGTGTTCTGTAGGTTTTGACATTGACAAAACCAATACAGCATCATGCTGCCATTCTAGAAGCATTTCTGTGCCTTAAATAATACAATTCCTGGAGAATTTGTCATATACCTATATTACTTTTGTGATATGGATAGATCTGATGTAAAAATAAATGTGCTCTACCTTTTCTATTTAGGTTTCTCCCTCACAGACACAGCTATGGCCAGAAAGCCCATCTTGATTGAAGCTCCAGCCAAATCAGGCTACAGTTTGACTTTTAGAATAGTCAATGAAAACCTAACTAACCCAGACTCTCAGTCTCCAGAATACAAAGCAGCAGTGGAAAGCATCAGTAACAAGGTAAGGAGCTGCAGCTCAAATACCATGATGTCTGTACTAGTCAATTTTTACAGCAGCTACCATAGATTTATGTCTTAATCAGAAAAATACATCAATCAACATTTAGGAACAACATTTTCTAGAATTTAAAAGATTAGATTGGCCTTAAAATTGCTTTTGATTTGTTAGGTTACATGTGGTCTTAAAATATTCTCTCCAGCCAAATATATGCACTGCAAAATGCAAGAGGTTTAGGTGGTCTGTTAAATGCATTCAGCATTTCAGTCCCATCTCTTGAAGTGTATACAAACCTCTGCAAGCTCAGAGAGCTGAGAATCCAGCAGCCTCTCTTCAGCACCAATTGACCAACATATGAACCTGATAAAGCCCTAATGGAGTAGGTTTTGCTTTCTAGATTAAGTTGTAATGTTCTATACTTCGAGTTCTGAGTCTGTGAAATGTCGATCAAAATGACAGCTGTCAGTCAGCAGATTGTGCTGTTTAACACTGGCAGCTTGCTTAGATAAGACAAAAAGGCTTGCCAAGCTGGCAGCTGGACTCCATCACCAGAAGGCATAAACTGAAGTGAAAACCAACTCCCATGAATTCCAACTAGCAAAAAAATTGTACAAAAATCTGGTGTTTCTCCAAAGTTAGAGGCTGTCCCAAAGCATCTACCATGAGACCCAGAACTCATTAATATTTAACATGACATTCTTATTTTAGGTGAACCAACTGTACCGTCAGAGCAACCTGCAAGACCAGTTCCTGAACTGCAGTATCACAAGGCTGAGGTCTGCAATACAATCTGATCTTGTTTGAAAGGTTGCCACACCCTGACACCATTCCCCAGTAGCCAAGTGCCATTATCCTCTGCAGAGTTCCTCCCTTCCATTCTCATGTTGGAAATGGTTTAGTTTATGCCTTAAGAAGTCATTTCCAGGCTTCTCAGAATGTGTCAGTTTGACTTTTTCCTGATTTGGTATAGGCTGCCATTTTTCTCATTCTCAGCCAGGGTTGCTGTAACTACTGATTGCCATCCTCTCAACGAGGACCCTGCATCCCCTGTATTCTTCCTGTCAACTTGGATTCTGCTAGCTTTTAAAAGTTGGCTTCAGGTATAGCTGTACTGTCCTACTCTAGATGGAAAGAAACTTAGACTAGGGACTCTCAGGTAAAGGCTTTAAAAAGTGCTGATCTTACTGTATGCGTGCAGTACAACCCAAGTTTGCAGAGAGAAGAGGTAGTGGTATTTCATTTACTGTTCCTGTCAAAGGGAAAAGCTTCCAAATAACATGTTTCACATCTCACAATAGCACCACATTAGTTTAGAACACTTACAAAGGCAGGAACCCTCCAGGAAACCCTTTCCCACATGAATAAGTTTTGTAATCATCAGGATATTTATCTCAGAAACTGTTGTGTTTTTTTTGTCTACAGGGCTGGATCCATAGTGGTTGACTGCCAGTGCTTCTTCCAGTCAGCACCCAGCATCAACAGAGCTGTGGTTGAAAGGGTTTTTCGGGACAGCACTTCAAATGCAACTGGACTATGGCTGGGAAGCAGTTACCAGCTACAAGGGTTCTCAGTAGACAGTAAGTAGATCTCAAATCACAGCTGCCCAGTTTCCATCCAGCCCAACCCCTTTTGCCACAGCATATTCACAATTCCCCAGCTTCTGGTCAATCAGAAGCATGTGTGTGGGAATAAATCTATTACCAAGTTGAATCACTGTACTCAAGTCAGAGCCCTTTTGCCTTCGGCCAGTCCTTCAGTCTCATTCAGTGTAGCCCTTCCGTCCCCAATGGCTTAAGGTGTTACTCAAATAAGAAAAGGAAGTGGTAACTACTCACCATAACTTCAGACATTTAGAGATAAAGACTTTCAGCTCTTTTCAAATGTACAGCAGAAACAAATGGCCTACTACATTGCTGAAGGACTGATTCAAAGGGTAGACTGAATTTGCTGACAGATTCATGTACATGTTTTCCTAGCTAGAAGCCTGCAGGTCAATGCTGTGTGATAGAAAAGCCTCTGTTTCTCTCTGCTAGAATTCATACTAACTTCTCCTCTTAACTTCCAGGCTTGGAACTAGCAATTGAGCCAGCAACTTATGAAACACCCCTCAGGACCAAGAGAGAAAACTTCAGATTAAGTTTCAGAATCTCCAACCTTCCCTACTCCCCGGAACTGCAGGACTCCAGGTCACAGATGTACCAAGTGAACAAAGAGAAAATTGAGAAGGAGGTAAAACTAACAGCAATTGCTTGATTTCCATGTCCAAATTGAGTATTAAATTTACTCAATATTCCTCAACTGTTTTGTCCCATCAGCTTGATGTACTCAGAACTAGCAGCCTGCAGGACTACTTTGATGGCTGTACCCTTGAGAGCTTTGGGTAAGTCCTATGTGAATCCCAAAAGAGCAGTTATCAGAAGAACCATTCAGAGCCATGGTCTTTATGCCTCATTACTAACCTTCGTGCTCTGGATGACACACAGGAAGCTCCTTTAGTCTGTCAGTTCTTTCTTTAACACAAAAGGTTCCTGTCAAAAGAGAGGTGGTTTTGTTTCCATGCTAGCAGATCTATTGTCACACGTAAAGGATTCCAGAGTAAAACAAATACATTCATTCCCATTTAACTTATTTGAATAAGCACCTTAACTAAACAATCAGTGGAATCTACTTCTGTGTGTCTTCTCCAACGCCTCTTTAAAGGAAGAAAAAAAGCAGAGCTGATTCACCCTCTTCAAAATGCCTTACCTGGGTTTAAATCAGTGATTTCACACGGCTCAA
Organism: Melopsittacus undulatus; assembly: GCF_012275295.1. Classification (NCBI taxonomy): domain Eukaryota; kingdom Metazoa; phylum Chordata; class Aves; order Psittaciformes; family Psittaculidae; genus Melopsittacus; species Melopsittacus undulatus. The sequence continues at coordinate 4,229,474 of NC_047545.1, forward strand.
TGAGTTCCTTGTCTCACCCAGCCTAAACTGCAGAAACTAATCCCATGCTAACGAAGCGCTGCTTAGACATCTACAGACCTGAGCCTGATTCTGAATCCTTCACCCTACTCTGTTTTCCTCTTCTCCCACATTGATGACTCTGGCTGTCATCCTCCAGGCCTGTCAGTGGGAAGACTTACACAAGTGTCGCCTCCATCTGCAAGCTCACACCCGACCCCTTCTCAAGGGCTTTGCAAAAGCAAGAGGTATATGAGGAGCTGAAACGCCTGACACATGGATTCACCAAGCTGGGCCCCAGCTATGACCTTGAAGAGCAGAGTCTGGTTGTTGAAGGTGAGAGCTCCTGCAGTTACCTTTGGGAATGCTTACTAGTTTTGTTTTAATCACCTCTAGAGTGTTCTGTTTCTCACCTGTCCTTCCCTTAATTGCCAGGTTACTCTCCAGTCAAGGCAGATGAACAGCCTGAAAGATCTGGTAAGTGCTTTTTGGGAATACTGAATACTTAAACTACAGGAAATTAGCATCACATACCTTGAAAAGGAGACTAGAGCCATGCAAGAGCCCAGAAGCTTACTTTTGGTAGGCTGGCAGCAAACAGCAAGGTGCCCTCAGAGCCAGGCAGCCTGAGGACAGGCAAAAGCAATACAATTTGGGAAGCTGTTTTGAAGGTCTGGCTCAAAAATCCAGGTACAGTGTCACAGGCATAGCCACAGCCCCAGAGCTAACAGTAAACAGGAGAAAGAAACTCAAGTTCTCAGTTACTTTTCCATGCACCACAAACATGCTGACTAAAGTAACTTCAGTTTTTGCAGACATCCTTAGCCCTATCCCCTCAAAAAGGGTCTGTCGAGCAGCTAAGAGAGAACTTTGTCTCTGAACATCCCTGGAACCATCTGAGGGCTCTGACACACACTGAGATGACATTTAAAGTTGCAGATCCTTTAGGGGGCCTATAAGGATGCTGGGGTGGGACCCTTCATTAGGGAGTGGTAGGACAAGGGGTAATGGGTTAAAACTTAAACGGGAAGTTTAGATTGGATATGAGGAAGAACTTCTTTACTGTAAGGGTGGTGAGGCACTGGAATGGGTTGCCCAGGAAAGCTGTGAATGTTTCATCCCTAGTGGTGTTCAAAGCTGGGTTGGACAAAGCCTCAGGTGCCATGGTTTAGTGTGAGGTGTCCCTGCCCATGGCAGGGGGGTTGGAACTCGATAACCTTAAGGTCCTTTCCAACCTAACTATTCTTATTCTCTTATTTTGCCTTTGCAGGGCTACAGTTCTGGGCAATTGTCCTCATCTGCGTTTCCATCCTGCTTGGCTTCATTCTCCTCATCTTGTTATGCTTCCTGGTAAGTGGTCCCTTTGCTGCCTTACTGCTAATGGCTCTGGCAGTGCCCAGCCACCTGAGGAGTTGCAGGAGGGACTTTCAGACACATCCACAGGAAACCCAATTGGAAGCAGTACCTGACATGCACGGTAACAGCAAACGGCATGCCAAATCCTCCTTCAGTTCCTGCCAGCCCTTTCAAGGACTTGTGCACAGGAGGATGGGGAAGGGTATTTATAGTCAGCTAAGTAGATTTCTAGAAGGGAAGCAGTGGATCATGAGTGAAACTCCTATGCAGAGAGAAATACATATACTCAAAGTTAAGGCCAACAGCAAGATGACAAGCAGGTTGAATTAGGGGATCTCCTGCAACATTTCTTAAACCTCTTCCCTGTTCAACTGCCTGAAGAATGATCTGCTTAGAGGTGAGGGAGTGTAGATGACAGTTTTAATAACCTGCAGAGATCACATCCTGAATTTTGTATTCAATGCTCTTAACATACAGACTGTAGCAGCCTCAAGGGCTGTGCTCCAGCTGCAAGGCAGATCCTCTTCTGATCTCTAGTGTTGATTCGGTGGGGAACAGCATCATAATAGCACCATTTCAAAAGGAGCTTTGTTTGCTTTGCATCAGCTAGGAGAGAACAGCTAACCCTACACAGAGCATGGATTACTGTCCATAGAGGTTCAGGATTAAAAATGACAGTCAGCAAGATTTAGGAGAGGAAAGAACTCAGATTCAAAACTGGGGGTTGTGCCAGTGTCTGAAGCTGCCTAGGCAAACAAGTGTCTTAGTCATAGAGTCCCTCCATCACCACCTGGCAATGTGGTTTGGGGGCATCTCACAAAGGGCAAGCTGCAGACTCATGCTTTATCATTAACATTGTTCTTTTCCCACCAGATTGTCTTCTGCCTAAGAAGAAAGTCACATCTCTACCAGGTTCAACAAGGCATGTACGGAGTGTACTTCCCACATCTGAGCACAAGGAAAGTGCATTGACATGACAAAGTCTGTCCTCACAGACCTGCTTGTCCACTGATGAAGGAAAAATATTTATAAGTACTAGAAAAATGTTTCTTTAATAAATTATGTTCAGCATTTTCTCGTCTTGAGGCAATCCTTGCACTGTAACCACAACTATTTTCATGCTATGGGAAACTGCCAACAATGCAGAAGTTGAGGAAAACATTTCTTTAAAGCACGGCTGTATTTCATACAAATATTACACAACCAACAGAACATAAAAGACTACCAGCCAACAGAAAATAAACACTATCAGGAACTGCAGCTTGCAGGGCCCTTCAGTGACGTCAGCCTTCTAAAAAAGGCTTAAAAATTAGATTACTTCGTAGATTTTTTTGGGATTGACACTGGAAACTTAAAGACTTCACCTGGATTTTAGCTTTTCTCCAATTTATCTTTTTTTAAAGGTAAATATTGTAAGTCAAGGCCAGGCTGGATGGGGCTTGGAGCAACCTAATTTAGTGGAAGGTGTCTCTGCCCATGGCAGGGGGTCAGAACTGAATGAGCTGTAAGGTCCCTTCCATCCCAAACTATTTCATGATTCTATGATTTCATACGTTTAAAATTATATGACGAGATTACATAAAGACACATTGTTAAATCTGAGTGACACAGTCACCCTGTCTCTTTTGAGATTGATACTGATTTCAGGTGAATAAATGCCACTCATTGCTGTGAAGCTGTAGGTCCTTGTATTTCCTCTGTGGCAACACTTTTCATCCCAAATCAAAAACTGTATTTACTAAAATCCATGAACTTCTGCTCCTCGGTTGTCAACCCACAATGCAGTGTCTTATGTTAGTGATGAGGACCTTCTATTGCCCCTCCAGACTACCTGAGCCAGACAAACGTGCCTGAGAATGCCTGTTGCATCCCTCAGTCTCAGAGCACAGGAGGTGGTGCTGATCTCTAGGTAATTGTTTGATACTACCATTAGATGAAACTTCTGCTGAAAGCGAAAGCACTTAGAGTTAATGAAAAAACCCTGATTAGTCATTAATCCTTTCACTGCAGGCAATGTTTCCACTCAATCAAACCCACATTTTGCTTTCAAAGTAAAGCTCCTCAGTGACAGGTTGGACCAGATTGTCCCCCAGGTCAAGTTCCTTAGTGCAGAGTGGAGTTACCTACACAGAGGATTAGAAACCTGGCTGCTCAATCAAACAAGGTTGATTTCAAGCATCTATTATTGTGTCAACAGATGAAAAGCTTTCAGACTCACCTGCAAAAGGCAAGTTTCCATGCCAGCCAGTGCGCTGTGGCTGCAACAGCCATTGCATGACCAAAAAGTTGTGAATGGAAAGAACTTCCCAGCACAGGCTCTGACTTCACCTAGGTTTTAACTTTTCTCTAATTTACCTTTTTATAGGTAAATCAAGGCCAGGTGGGACACAGGGGCTTGGAGCAACCTGCTCTAGTGGAAGGTGTCCCTGCCCATGACAGGGGGCTGGAACTGGGTGAGCTTTAAGGACCCTTCCAACACAAACCAGTCTGGGATTCTATGAAACATGCCATTCTGTACAACTGCAGCCACACATGCTGAGCATGCCCCTCTCCCTGGCACAGCCACAGGTACTCACTGGCAGCACAGGATGTCCCCCACACACCTTTGCCACCATAGGCAGTCACCAGTGCTGACACCATGGAAAGGAGAGTCAAATCCCAGCCCTGCCAGGTGGTGTACATACCCAACACCCAAAACTACAGAGCCATAACTAAAGCTGAGAAACACTGAGGAATGGGCACCAAGACAACTGAGATGGGAGAAAGGGACCAAGAAAGCAGCAGCAGCTTGCAGGGCCAACCTAAAGAACAGTATGGGGATGGCTGGTGCTCATGAACCTCCCTGTGGGGCTGCTTTCCAAGAGGAAGGAGCCCTCACATGCCACAGTGCCTCTCAGCATCTTGTATGTGATGTTGCAATGCGTTGTGTGTTATGGTTGGACACCTGCCCACGTTTGCTATGGAGCTGCTGCTTCCAAAGGGCCCTCGGCAAAGCTGCTGGGACCCGGCCAGCTCAGCAGTGACGCAGGTGGCTCAGACCCTGGCCCCAGGCAGAGACTGAGGATGAGAAACAGCAGAGCAAGAAGACAAAGAGGCTCAGCTTGACCTCAGGGATCTGCCCAGGACATGGTTTCATCAACGCCTGCCTTCAGTACCCCCCTCTGCCATTGCTTCCTCCCAGCACCACCTTTGGCTTCCCACTGCCCCTCCTCTCCCCTTGCACTGCAGATGCACCCGGGCTGCTCCTCAGCACTTCTGTCCTTGTACTTGTCTTCATGTTGGAACTCGATGATCTTAAGGTCCTTTCCAACCCTAATTATTCTGTGACTCTATGTAGCTCAGCCCAGAGTCCTCACTGCTCCCAGTCATCTCTCTTCCCAGCATGTGACAAGGTGGACTTACCCAGAACTGCCTTGGTAATTGCTGCATAGTAAGAGGCAGTTTTTCAGTCTCCTTTTCAGCTCTTTAAACATTTTGTGCTGGAAACAAGCCCCAGCTGCAGGGATAAAAGATTCAGCTGCTTCTCATCATTCACCTCACCAATTCCTGATCTATTTGGCTTTTAATAGAGAGAAAACTGCTCCATCTGTTTTGGAAACACTCACCAAAAACCCTTTGTGTAGCATGGGCACCATTCAACAAGGGCACACATTCAGATACCTCTTTAACCTCCTGTTCTCAGCATCAGCCCAGCACCATTTCCCAGCAGCAGAGCTCAACCATTTCCACACCCTCAGCAGAGCACTGCCTCCACAGTGGAGTCACAGCCCCACCACCAGCCTGGGGCATGGGCTCAGAGGTGATGCTGAAACCCTGCAATAAACCACCTGGTCCTCAGCCCTATCTGTGCTCTGCTGCCTCTCTGCTACCCTTATGGCCCCAGGTGCATGTGTTCACTTCTCCATCCCCACAACCTCTTGTATAATAACCCTGCACAGACAAGCTCATGGTGTCTGCTACCACAGCCAATGCAACAGCATCATAGTGACATTGTCGCCCGTGCCAGGAGCTCACTGCAGTGCAGGGATGGATGGAGGGTCCCTCTCCAGCAGGATTCACCTCTACAGAGCTCTGCGATGGCTCAGCCAGCACCAGAATTTCATGCCATGGTTTGCAGAAAAGCCACTCACCTGGTGCTGCAGCCCATGTACCCAAGACCTGCACAGGAGGCATCTGCTCCCTGCAGAGAGGAACAGGAGCCATGGGAAATACCACACAGGGTCAAGCTCAGCCCCAAACCTTCCCTCAAACAATCCCCAACAGCACTGTGCCAAATTGAATGAACTTAACTCCCCTGGACCTCTTGAAGTTTCCACAGGATGTGGTGGAAGGAATGTGGGAGGAATATGGGATGCTGCAGGGATGCGGGAGGGATGCCACAGGAATGATGCAGGCAATCTGCAGAAGTGCTGCAGGGATGGTGCAGAAATACAGGAGGGCTGCAGGAGGGATGCCACAGGGGTGTTGCAGGGATGTAGGAGGCATCTTGCAGGGCACTTTCCCATGGCTTTCTGAGAAGCAAAGGGTGTGTGGCTCTCAAATTGACTCAAAGTGGCCACTTCATTTCCTCCGAAACTTTCCAGAGAAAAGTTCTTGTCTCACCAGAAACCTGGGCTATGGATGCTGGGCTGCCTGGGAGGAACAAGCCAACAGCAGCATTGTTGGCCTGGGTCAGCTGCTGGCTGCTGCTTCCCTGAGGATGCACTCAAGTATGGGGCTGCACCATGTGCCCAGTGCAGCTGCAACCACAGCCCAGTGTCCTGCAGAGCAAAGAGCTTCACCTTTGTTTCCTGTGGCCTGAAAGGGGAAACACAAGGGGATGAGGCACAACTCAGGGCTGCTATTCTGCATCCCTCGTATCAGCTGAAAAATCAAGCGCTTTGCTTTCAGCCTATACCTTTTTCTGTTAAAGGCTTAACAGAGGGGCAGGACTCTGGTTAACTTTGTGGTGAGCACAGCCCCCTTGAGCAGGTATTCCTGCAGCCCACAAAACAGCTGTCACATCTGCAGTAGTTTTAGCCCAGCAAATCCCCCCATCTCCTCTTTGTGCTCAGCAAAAAGCCAGAGGAGAAGCATCTTTCTCTCCCAGTTCACCCCCAGTGCAGATCAGGGTGATGGAGAGTGAAAAGGCAGAGATCAGCTGCCCTCTGCAGCCACTGCCTACACTCACAGAGGCAGATTTTCTGCCTGCTCCATAGTACCTCCTACAGAGAGCTGGGCTCTTCCATCACTGCCACCACCTTGCTCCCACCAGCACAGAGCACAGACACTGAACAGGGAAGAAGTTGCTTGGTGGTTAATAAGACACCTTCTGGTCACCCTTTTACCTTCCCAGAGGTACTTTCTGACACCCATCAACGTGTGAGAGCATCTCATGAGTAGACTTCATACCTTTCCATGCACCCTTCTGCTCCCTCCACAGGGTCAGGCAGTTTATACCAGCTCCAGGTTTGGCCCTTGGTCTGTGCCACAGCAGGGACACAACAAACAGGAAGCATTACTCATTTTCTAGTCATCTTCAGATGAACTATGCCCACAGAAAGTCACCTTTGGGCACCTGCAAATTTAAACCCATCAGGGTCATCTCACAGTAGGTTCTGGGGGCTATGCTCCTCACTCTGAGCACCAAACCCATCACTGAACCCATTCTACATAGCGTGGTGAGCTGATCTACCCCCAGCCAGGCTGCTGCCTGCACCCCACATCTCTTGCTGCATCCGGAAATGGCTGCAGGCACATGCACAGTGGTGAGAAAAGCTGGTCCAGCAGTAACAGGGAAGGGCAGGAAGAGGGGGGAGACAATTTCTTCTAGAGAAATAATTTGTAAGCAGTCTTCTTCTATGGACTGTTCCTACCCGTTCTGAGGGGAAGAGAGGAAAGAGGGAATAGGACAGGAAATCAAACTACTTGTGGTTTCTTTTTATCTGAAAGCATCACTGCATCAAGTTTCACCCCTGAAGAGTGGTTGCAGCACTCTGGTTTCCCTTCATGCCAGCGAGTACAGTAGAGCTGCCCACCTCATGCTGCAGCCCAGGGTGTCTGGCCTCAGCAGCTGCCAACATGAAGGTCTGCCCACATCTCTGCACTGATCTCAGCAGCGAAGCACAAGAGATGGACAGTCAGGAGGGTTTATCCCTGAGGGCTGTCAGTATAAAAGGTGCTGAGATGGAGGAAAGCACATTTATGGGCAGAGGAATTGGAAAGGGACATTCCCCACAACCTGCTGAACCTGTGCCCTTCATTGCAGCTCACTGTGCTCCTTCTGAGCAGTACTTGTCTCCATGGGATGCATTTATCACTCTGGCTGTGCCTGAGGAGGAAAATTAGGTGCAGAATCAGTCCCAAGAGACAGTCAACATCTTTTGCAGCTTCTAGAAACAGTTTTATTAGGCACGTGTTGATACACCTCCACAGTTTAGATGACCCATTGTACAGCTCACATTCAGGGCCCTCTTCCAAACCAGTTTGACAGATTATTACATCCCATGTCAGGCACTCACTGTTTGTCCTTTTACAGTCTCCTTATTGGTGCAGTTCTTTATTAGCCATAAAAGAGTTTCTAGAAAACAACTCTTGACAATTCTCTTTATTGTCTAGACCATAAAATTCTAGTGGGAATAGTGCAACACAAAAAGGATCAGGGTAGTTCTGTGAGCAGCAGAACAGCAAAGAGAAGACTCACAGGGATCTGAGCTTGAGCTCCCAGTGTTATCTCTGGTTTCCAGCAAGGCTGAGCAGGCAAATGTAACTTTCTACAAGTCTATGCATGAAAATGTATTGGGGCAGAGGAGAGCAATTTGTAGTTGCTCATTTTCTTTGAGATTAGGCTGGTTTTGTCCAACATGTCAAAAAATGTTTAGAGCTAACAGACAGAAACATCAGAACTACATTAGTCTTCTTTTTTTTTAGGAAAAAGGACAAAACACAAAAGGATCACTGAGGACAAGAAGTTAACATCTCTGAAAACTATCTTTGGCTTTTAAATTGGGGTGACTGAGGAACAGCATGAAATAGGCTTTATTGAGGCTGCTGCTCACAGAGGCTCAATTGGCTTTCAGATCAATGAATGAAGCTACAGCTCAAGATGCCTCTTGATCAATGTGGTTGGCTGGGTTGAAGTTCTCCAGCTGTATCACACCTCCTCCACACTCACCGTGGCTGCAGTGCAGGCTTTGTCAAAGGCTAAGCAGTCAAGTATCCCAGCAGATACTTTGTGGTAGGGGGCTGGAACTAAATCATCCTCAAAGTCCCTTCCAACCCAAACCATTCTATGATTCTATGAGTGTATATACTATGCGCAGCATGTGCTTAGGTAAAAGGCTGTAAAATGCTTTAAAAGGGAGAAGGAGCATTTCCCACAGCCCAGCTGACACAGGTAAAGCCTCGGGAAGGAACCCAGCTGGCAGAGTTACAGCCATAGAGGGATACACATATATCCCTTATATCCATAAAGGGACACGCCTGCAGAACATGTTAGACATCTCCCTCCCTGCCCTGGTCATTGCACCCTTCTATATTCCCTCCTTCTTTCACAGAAGTGAAATCATGCACCTGTGTCCTTTACGGATAGATGAAGATTAACTGTTTCTGTCAATAGCTTCTCATGTCAAGCAATTAAGACTTCAGGCACACTTGTGAAGATGAAGGCAACAATGAAGGAAATGCAATTAAAATGGTTGCTACCCCAAGCAGTTGTATTACATGGGTACCACCTCTACTGTCTTAGGCTCTTCCTGCCTCAGAGTTTAGCTTTGTTTGTAAGCAGAGCAGCTGTGTGAAAGTCATACTTACACAACTGTAGGGTCTGGCAGGTCTCACCCAGCAAGATGGGCATCGTGGCCAGCTCCCGTTGTGCTGTAGTGATGCAGCCCAGACCTATAAACTCCCCTACCATTTATGCAAAGCAAGGAAATTTACTTCCCTCTTTTGAAGCATAAGATATTTTCCTCCCACCCCCTCCTCCTAAACCCTTCATGTCTTTGGAAGGTCTTGGCCATTCCTCTGCTACCTCAGTGGGAGTCCAGGCCACTTTCCTCCAAGCTGCTGAGGGCTTTGGTCTTAATACGGAGCTTGTGAGGTAGGGCAGTGTAGCTTCGACCCTTCAGATGATCTTCCGAAGGGCATGGCAGGCTGCATGGCTGTAGAGGAAAGGCTTTGGGCACTTGTTGCTCATCATCTTCATCTGAGACAGTTGTGCTGTTTCCTTTGCTCATCTCAGCTAGACTGGGGGCCGGGCACAAGAAGCAGGCGCTGCCTGGAAAAGGCAAATGGAAGGCATATTTGTCTGGGCAGTGGTAACTGGGGAATGGAGAGCAAACTGTGGATGTGAAGGATGCATCGAGCCTCATAGGCTCCTGAAGGCCAGGTGTATCCATGGGAGCTGGCTTGGAGTCACAGCTACGGATGTTACTGGATGGGCCAAAGGTTTTGCAGGAAAGGTCTGCTGGCTCCAGCACCTTCGGCACAAAGCTCTTTGTTGTGAAGAAGCAGGGCTCCCCAGCCAAGGGCTCTGCCTCAAGGTGCAGGGAGGCTGCTCTGTGCCCTCTGAAATAAACCCCCAGGAAATCCTGGAGGGACTGACTCGGGTAGGTGCTGGTGTCTGGGCTGATGAGCCCAAAGCGCAGCTTCAGGGACAGCAGCTCTGTCCTGAGGATGGAGTTCTCCTCGCTGAGAGCCACGAGCTGGCTCTCCATGGCATAGTCATTGAGGCGCCTCTTCTGCCGGGAGCGCTTGGCAGCCTCGTTGTTCTTGCGCCTCTTCTCCCAGTACATGGTGTCCTTCTTGTCATCCGGCATGAACTCCCGCTTGCGCCGGGAGGGACCGCTCACATGGCCCTGGAGAAGCTTGGCCTTGCTCTGCTGGAGCGCAAGCTCACTGATGGTGCTCAGCGGTGCCAGGTTTTCCATGGTGGTGAACATAGCCAGGTCCTGCCAGAATTAGAACACAAGACAGTGACTACTATAGGGTTAATTTTCTTCCTAGTAGCTGGTACAGTGCTGTGTTTTGGCTTTAGTCTGAGAGCAATGCTGGTAACACACCAACTGTTTAGCTGGTGCTCAGTGACACTTAGTCTGATCAAGGACTTTTCAATCTCATGCTCTGCCGGTGAGGAGAAGCCAGGAGGAAGCAGAGACAGGACACCTGAACTAGCTAAAGGGGCATTCCATACCACAGCATGTCATGCCCAGTATAGAAACTGGGAGAGTTACCTGAAAGGGGCAGATCACTGCTTGGGTTGGGATGGGTATCAGTGGGTGGATGGTGAGCAACTGAGTTGTGCTTCAAATTTTTCTTGGGTTTTATCCTCTCTCTTTTTATTCCTTATTATTATTAGTGATATATTGTTGTTATTAATATAATAATTATATTTTACTTTATTTCAATTACTAAACTGTTCTTATGTCAACCAACAGGATTTTACCTTTTCTTTTTCAGATTCTCATCTTTATCCCACTGGGCAGCGGTGAGGAGGGATGAACAAACAAGTGGCTGCGTGGTACTGAATTGCTCGCTGAGCATAAACAATGATAGAAGGGCTAATTGTTTCACTTTGATTAGCAACTAATGCACTGAAGCTTTGGTATTTGCCATGTCTCAAGCCCCACAGACCTTGCTTCATGACCATGTGACTGTTGGGACCCACAAAGGCCAACACACAGGTAATGGTCAAGATGCCACTTTACTAGGACTGCAATGTAATCATGCCTCACCATGTAGTTAGAATAATAATTGTACCTCTTTATATAATCGGAAAATGCTTTTCTCAGTCATGGGGACATCACCAAGGTTCCTGGCAGGGCTGGTCAGAGGCTTTGGGGAGCAGTCTGACTGACATTTTCAGCTGAAAATGTTGTTGTCTTCCCTCCCCCAAATGAACAATGTTTCAGGCTGAAAATTGCCACTGATCTCTGCACAATGCAGATCTGCAAAATAGACAAATTTACATCTATTCACTATCCAGGTTTGCTCATCATGATCAGAGCTTCGTTCTGCTTTAAATCACGACCAGATCCATGCGAATATTCCCTGTCCAAAGGGGGATGATTTTTTAACTGGAATTTGGAATGCATTTATTTTAATTTAGCCAAAAGTCTTTGAGCTCTCAAGCAATAAGTAAAGATTCTGAGAGCAACTAAAGACCAAAACAAAGAATGCCCTTTAGCGTAAGTTTGGAGTAATTCCTCTAGCTTTTGATCAAAATTACTTCTGACCTCAAAGCATCAAAGAGAGAGTTTGAATGAGCGTACTTGCGGTTTTTGACAGTGTCAAGAGGCAGAAATACGCTATTGTCTCAGGGTTTAATCACTTACCAGGAATTTGTCAGGTTAGAATTTGACATGACTTTGTCATTGAATTAGTCAAAGATCAACAGGTGGCTTTTTCAGTGCGTAAACTCATCACCCGCACTGGGCATAGTAGTTTTTCCTCCCTGTCCTCCTCTTGCTCTGGCATGGTTTTGGTAGTGGGGCCTCCAAGGGTGAGGAGAAGAATTCTTATCCAAAACCACAAGAATGAAAAGCCAAGCATACATCTACATGTATTTTAATTAGATAAGAGATAACAATGTAATTAGATGTGCATAGAGGGACTTGGCTTATCTTCCTTGCATTAGAGATTTCTTTCCTTTACTCTGAGGTGAAAATGGTTGATTTGTTGCAGTATTCCCATAACACAGAATATCTCAAGTGGGAAGAGACTTATAAGGATCATTGAGTTATACTCCCTTCTCCCTAACTAAAACTAAACCATATGACATGCACAGATTTCAGCACATACTACATGCTTGATTTGCAATATAATTTTAAACAAACAAAGGGAAGAAAGCTTCCAATTATTCCTCTTAAAGCACACAATTCCATTATGAAATTAACTCCCCTACAAATACTTTTCAGGTCAAGCTTTTACTGCCAGCTGCCTCATCACACACAATTCATCACCCATACATGTAAGAGCCAATCCATGGAAATATCACTGCAGTTTACTTGCCTCATTTACAGAATTTAGGATTTAAAGAGTTTAAATCAGCACAAATTTGAGCAAAGCTACCCTTGCTTTACACTAACAATAAAGGAGCTTGATAACTACCTATTTTTTCACTATTACATTGTATCATCCCAAAGTAAACCAGAACTCAGCCGTTAAATCTCAAATCGTTCTAGTACATCAGTATCTAACCCACAGGAGTTATTCAGAATGTACACTGATAAAATGAGATAATAAAGAGGCCCTGTGGCATGTTTTACAACAGAAACCTCTGAAAACATCTACCAGGAACACTGCACTGCAAGGATCCTAGGAAACAAGTTTTGATCCTTGCTGCTGCTTCTTCACCTTAGCAATAAGAAAGAAGTTCCATCTGTTTTGGTATTATCTTACTATTTAAGATGAAAGGATATCATTGTAATTACTCATATTCCTGAGTATTTTACATTTATGCTAAAGGAGTGGTTAAAAGGTCCTGCTGAGGGATAGGTATCACTCACTTTTTGTATCTCAATGGGAAATAGCATGGTCTATTGATTAAAGCATGCAGAAAAGGACTAAGCACAGCAAAATGCCCTGGAGTTCAGGCATCCAGGTCAACTACTTCTGTGGCTGCTGCTGAGGGAAAAATCACTCTTGCTGGTGAAGCTTTAAACTCAAATTCAAAGAAAAACTGACTCAGAAACAACTGGGATGTGCCAAAGGCACAACTTTGCCTGGTGTCTATTTTGAAAACACACAAATCATTGTTGGCTCAGAGCGCCAAATGTTCCTGCAAGTCTGTCAATGTCTTGCAGTGCCTTTACAGACAGATCTTCAAACTCAAGCAGTTTCACCATCAGGCCAGGTTTTCTAAAGTCTGGTTTCCACTGAAGCTACGCACTCATCTGGGCACTTGTTCGGAAACCAGATTCCAAGACCCCCTCTAAGGATTGTCTGGAGTGGATCACTATTGAAACCTGGCCTCAACCACAGATGCCGGATTCCTGAAAATCAAATTTCTCTCTCCATTTTGGAGTCTAAGGAATATATTGAACTTTCTGGTGTGCTAAAATTCTAGGGTCAAAGATACTAAATCACTGTCTCTGCAGCCTAATTACAACAGGTTGTCTGTTAAGGGGTTAGTAGAATTAGTTTTGTCTTTCAGTCTTGAGGCATGAGACTTCAGACTGTGTAAACCTACCCAAAACTACCAAACCACCTGCAGTAGAACCTCTGGGTCTTACATATAAGCTTTCCTTGATTCCTTAGTCCCTGTGGTCAAAGCCCACACTGCCAAGGCTGCACTGTTCATGGTAACCACCCTCAAAACCAGCACAGGTATTTCTATCTGGACCAAACTGACCTCTAAATTTAACTGTGGGTCTACAACAGACCATAAGACTGGAAATGGACTACAAAACCCTTAAAACCCCAAAGCTGTTAATTATTATTTGCAAGTAACAGAGTTTCTGGTCTGCAAGTGCTTCAATGAGTGATACTGCTGAATAAAGTCTTCAAGGTGTTGGCTCATTTGGCTTGCCTCTGCACCCACAAAAGCTGACCCTGCCACACTGTGGATCAGTGTAAGACACTTCATTAAAGTTGGGTTTTTTTCCCCTGGTAAAGAACTTCAAAGTAATCCTTTTCCATCCTCTGCTTTATTTCACAGTTGCTGACATTTCAGCAGATTGCACTCGGCAGGGATAGTTTAGTTGAATTCTGAAATACTGAAATCAGAAATTCAAGTGTTTCAGCTGAAAACACAAATCAGTGAAGATCTCAGTATTTTCAGATCATTTTTCCTGATTTTTTTCCTTTTTAATAACTCATCTTTCATTGGAAGGCTGACAAACACTCTGGGTACTACAAGACTTTTAGTAGTCTTGTTCCTTCAGTTTCAGCACTTACTTGGTGGATGCTGCTCTAGAAACATAAAGCGTGAGCAACTGAACTGTTCTTTTTCCCCCTTGCTGTCGCTTCACAATGCAGGGTGGCACAGAGATAACTGAGCTATTTCATTCAGATGCAATGATGCTGAGACACACTGGAAATCCCCCAAGCTAACTAATGCCAACAAGCTCAACTTGGCAATGTTAACCATGACCAGACTACATTTACTACTGAAGCTGGCTTACTGACAATCATAGTGCACAGATTTGCAGGACCGGACCATATTATATCAAACCTATGACACACGTTTTAGAGAAAGGCAGTAAATTAGCAGTAAAATAGAAGCCCACATAAAAGCATTGTGATACACAGCAGCCTAGATGGCAGGTATGAACCCGTTATTTCTTGCACATAGATGTTTTAAGCATCTGCTTTTGGTCTGCTGTGCGAACAGGAAACAGCAAGGTGTGGCTGCATTTACCTTGATTTAACTCAGCAGTAAGTCTTTTCCAGTCACTAGATCTTCACTCACACGACTGATGGCAGAAGAGGAGAACTAGCCCAGGTACTCACACATCTGGCTCCAGCTGAGTGAGCAGATGGATGCTCCTGCGCATTGTGCCACTGGCAATACGCACAGCCCTGCATCCGCTCTCCACCTCTTTCTGCCCACCCAGAAGGATGGAAAATTCCACTTGGTTCATACTGAGTCTGACAAAACCTGCTGTCACAATAGGGTTTTTTAAGTGAAGATTGATTCAAAAAGATAAAGCTCAGAATTATCTGAAGGTTGCCCAGATTGTTACAGTGATGCCTCATAGAACGGTTTGGGCTGGACCTTAACATCATCCAATTCCGACCCCTGCCATGGGCAGGGACACCTAGACCATGTTGCCCAGCATGAGGAAAAAGCAATGGGTACACCAAGAATATCATTGGAGTCTATGAAATCAATGATACCTAAGTGTGTGTTTAAAATTAAGCAGAGGCTAAGAGTTTTTTCTGAGGCAAGGCCAGAAATACCCTTAAGCAGTGCTGCCATTGATGGTAGCAAGTCAGTGGCTTTCTGTCTTGGAAATTAGAAGTCAAGAACCACCAGGAAATAACTGAACACATTTCTAATCTTTCCTATATGTAATCAGCAGCAGTTAGTAAGTCTTGAGGGCACAAAATTCCTATTTTAAAACCAGAGTGGAATCATTTGCAAATTACAAAATCCCTTGCTCTGTAGAAGCTGCAACCACTGTCACCAAGTTCCTAAAGACACTTTTAAGAGGAAAAGCAGTACAAATCCTGAGAAAAACAAGGCCTGCTCCTCATTTTTCAGAATCCATTCCCCAGCAAACACCAGGCATCAGGAAATGCAGCCTTCTCCTATATTGGATAGTCCCAATTCCTTCCTTCATCTTTTCCCAGACCTGTTTCAAAATGCCCAACCCAATATATTATGTTCTGACAGTAGAACTTACAGGACCTGCTTCATTCTTAATCTCCTGCTCATCGTGTGGTCTCTTATATCAGAAACTGCAAATTATTTCTTATTTAGAAAACTGAACTAAGCCCTCGCTTGTTGCTGAGCCATCCACACGTCTGCAATAGAGCCCCACAGGGTTTTGCTAACCCAGCAGTGCTGCGGTCCAGGTTCCAGCCCTAAGAAATTACTCTGCTTGAAGTAAACAAACCAAAGCCAAGCTCTTTCCCTTCTTCTCCCAGTGGTTGCCTGCTCCAGCACAAGCCCTTCCAGAATGCAGGACTGATCATAGCATCCCATTTACAAGCGTTCTTGCAATCAGTTTGCAGAACCTAAATGAAACTCATCTTATTGCTTACCCTCTCATTTCTGAACGAGAAACTAATGATCACAAAACAGACATCATTCACACTAAGGAGTGTCAAAATTTATAGCAGATCAGGAGTGGTGCATATCAAGGACCACAGATTTCTATGTATGACACCTTTCTCCCCACTCTTGTGTTCTTTTGCATAAGTCCTATCAAAGGATCTGATGCTCTCTAAAAGCTTTCCTTTCTCTTTTTAAAGGAAATAAGCTATTGCTGCTGCCTTGTTTAGAAGGCTGTCAGGCC
Source organism: Melopsittacus undulatus (assembly GCF_012275295.1). Classification (NCBI taxonomy): domain Eukaryota; kingdom Metazoa; phylum Chordata; class Aves; order Psittaciformes; family Psittaculidae; genus Melopsittacus; species Melopsittacus undulatus. The sequence continues at coordinate 4,245,766 of NC_047545.1, forward strand.
TCCTGCACTCATACATGTGTGCAAAGGGGACTCACTACAGAGCATGACCACATCTCTCACTTATTAATTAATATCAGGATGTTTTATCAGAGGTTTCCCTTTCACTCTACTATCACAGGAAACAAATGAAGCTTTTGAAGATTTTTGCAAGGCAGAATCATGCATCGATTGCTTCTGAGTTTCTATAATACACAGAATTGGTGACAACCCACTTGTACTAAAGATGAAACTCCCAGTTTCAGTTCCAGACCATTGAGTTTCTCTGTGCTCAAAGCAACAGGGTGCTTATAAGTGCTTTATCAGATTCAAAATACTTCTGGGTAACTAAAGTGAAACATGTAGATTCACACGGTCCAATCCTAGATTTCTCCGGATTCAAACTGATTACTGCAGTTTCCTTTTTTGAATCATCAGAAAAGAAGATAAGGCTGGAAATTAGGATTTGGGTTTTGTCTGAAACTACATTAGAGTCAAATATGGAGTGTCTCCACTAATGCTGTACAACTCATTCCAGGTTTCTGCTAAAGCAGTAGAAATCAGCAGTTTGATTGCAGCTCAATCAAGAGAAAGCAGTGAAGACAATGAACATCCCTTCCATCCCTTGGGTTATTTCTTGCAATATGAACATTCACAGGATACTTGTACTCATGGAAGCAGCAGGAATTTCTGCTTAAACTGCTTGACCTCACAAAACACAAGTTCTGCTCTTAACTGCATCTTAGCTGACTTACTGCATAGGCTTGGAAAAAGAGGGAACTGTGACCTTTGCACAGATTTCAGTTAGACACATGTCAGATTACTCACCAACGGTTTTCACCCGGGAGAACTCTTAGGTCAGATAGATCTCCAGAAGCACGAGACCAATCCTGGACTCCCTGAAGACCAAAGCTGCTTCAGCCACATTGATGTGGTGGAACACATCAAACCAATACTACCTATATAAGTAGTTCTTTGGAGCAGCTAATTGAATGTTTCAGCTACACTGACATAACAAGACCAACGTCCTTCATTCAAAGCTTCATCCACTCACACCCAATGGGAATGAATGCAGAGGGAATGCAGCAAACTGGAACTTTACTTTTTACACTTCTCAGGCCTCTCTACTCATTATCTAGTAGATTTTTCATGTGGGGTGCAAAACCTGCTCTCAGGCATCATTGGAGAAGCAAATCTGCTGCCCATGTCCACATTCTGCTACATGGGAATGAGTTATACAGAGCAGAAGAAACAGCTTTTTTTTTCTGGGAATGTAAAAAATCCACAAAATTTTGTTGCTCTCTTTTGGGCTCATTATACAGTCTGCATAACTCCTGTCCCACTAGGTATACCTGAATTCCCTCTTCAGGTGCAAAGTGCAGCTTGTGTTGGCATGCCCTACTCTTACTATGTGTCTGCTAGTAATAATGACATTCTGTAGCTGGAAATGCTTTTTATGTTGCTTATGTAAATAACCAAGTGATTCTGAAGAGCAGGTTGAGGTTTGGCAGATTTACAACATCAAGATAGATACACATCTCTGTCATAGGAGGCTCAGTAGCTTTTTCAACCAATGTACACTGTTTCATTAATGCAATTTATATCTACAATCTTGACACTTACGTAGAAGGGGAAATTTGGTTCATTCCACAGAATTCAGGGTTGCAGTTTCATTTTCTTTTGTGTATCAGCTTTCCTCTCTCTACTTTCCTCTACTGCATATTACTTGCAATGACTATAAAGTATACAAAGAATATGGTGTTTAACATTAGACAAAGCGCAGACAAAGGGCCATTGCTCTTCCAGTGATCTGAAAGAGTTAGACTGTGCCATGATTTTTATGTGGTAACGGGTGCAAAGTGTGCCCAGGGGAAATGCAGTCACTGAAAGGCAATAGGACCTCTTTTCAGGAGTAATTCTCTAGGCCTATTGACAGCACATTCCCAACTTTCCTGCGTTTTAATTAATGGTTAATGAGAAACTCTGAAGATACCACATTTGGCCAGAGAGGAGGAAATGCTTTGTTTTGGAGTGCACTGAAAGCAAGTAGGAAAAGTGGCTTCAAGGTACAGCCTTTGGTTTTATACTTCCAGATCATGCAGTAGAGTTTAACCCTGGCTGCAGATTTCCCTACCATTTTAAAGTGCTTCTAACACCAAAGATCGCCTTGGAAGTGGAAGTTAATGCAAGTTAAGTTCATGACTGTGACATTCAGCACCCTCTTCAATTTATATAATTAAGATATTTAACACATTATTTTCTTCACTTTAAATTTAATAGTTTCGCTGAAACAAAATAAGGATGACAGAAAAAGGGGGATTAAATACACCTTTATACAGGAATTTCATGGCAGCTGTCAGCACTACCGCTTGAACTACAGCTCAAAACTAGAACTATGTCACCCCAAGCTTCACAAATAACACACAATAAACTTACACCTTCAAGTTCTAGTGCTGTGCTGGCTGCCATAGAGACACTAGGTGATGCTCTAGAAAGAACAGAAGTTGGCTCAATAGAGGAAAGAAATCCTTCCTTGGTCTCACAGCTAGGCATGTACAAGTGCACAAATGCTGGTGTTTCTGACATGGAGATTGAACCAAAATAAGCTCATAGGAAAGAACAGGCAACAAAATCATCCAGCTTCGAGAACTAGACAAATACAGTAGAAACATAATAGGATCTACAAATATAACCACCTCCATCACTATCTCTGAGGATGAGAAGAGAAACTAGAGGGGAAGATATCAGGCACTGCAATATGGTTAGCATGTGTGCATCCTTGTGTGTGTGTGTGCTTGCATACAGGGGTTGGTGTGCTGACAGGAGTGTCAGGGAGGAGTGCTGAATGTCAGACATTTAGAGAAAGATGAATTCAGTGACAGATGGAGGAAGCATAGAAATAACATAGGAAAGAGAGAGAGGAAAGAGGGAAAAGAAAAAAGGAAAACAGAAAAGTGGGGAAAAAAGTAAAAAAACAAACAAACAAGAAAGGGAAACTGTTAGAAAAGGAAAAAGATTAAAAAAAAGAAAAGAGCTTTTCAAGGATTACAAAAGAAAAAAGATAAAAACAAAAAAGATAGAAAAAAGATAAAAAAGAAAAGAAAGAGATAAAAGAGAGAGAGAAAAGAGAAAATATTTTTAAAAGTATTTTAAAAAGGTAAAAAAACCACCACCAACAACAACAAAAAAGATAAAAAAAGATGAAAAAAGACAAAAGTCAGCAATTTTTGTCCCTCAAGCCATGCACTTTTCAGGAACACTAGCAGTGGTCTAGGGACAAGCACAGAAGTGGTTTTCTGGTAAGGTATTGCTGCCTTCTTTGCCCCACAACCCCCCAAAAAACCCCACTGCTTGAACTGCCTCTCACCATCCTCGCCAGGACTTACCTTGTGGTTGGGACGCAACACCCAGAGTCATCCAGCATCAGCTCTTCACCCAACAGTCACCCAGTCAGTGCGAGAGGGCAATGATGAGCTCTTCTACTGAAGGCTGCCTTACCGCAGGCTGGCTTGCGGCAGCCCTGCACTGAGAGGTGTGTCAGAGGGGGCAGCCAGGGCTCTTTTTTTGTCCTTTTTGGTTTTTTTTGTGTCCTTTTTGGGGTTTTTTTTGGTCCTTTTTGGGTTTTCTTTTTGTCCTTTTTGGGGTTTTTTTGTCCTTTTTGGGTTTTTTTTTTGTGTTGCTCTTTTGCATACTCGTGTCCCAGGGTCATGCAGTGATCACACAAGAAGCAGTGACACACGGTGGCAGAGCAGGAAGCATCACCAGGGTTCAGGTGGCTCCTGCCACCAACACGGCTGCTTCTGAGCTTACCGTTGTCATTTACACCAATGAAAGCATCTCAGCCACAGCTGAGATTCCTCCATCCTCTCCCATCTCCAATGTTTTCCCACCCCGTTGACAGTGACATTGAGCTCCAGAGAAGGGACCCTCCTCAGCTCCAGCCCTACCTTACTTTGCCTTGCCTGTCACCTTAAACCTCCACAGAGGTCTCAGCAAGGTGCATCCCTCAGAGCCTGATGGAACAACAACCATAAGCAAGGCAACACCAACACCTGAGCCTTTCTTATTGTTCCTGTCAGGAGGCAAGGGCAGGGTTTGCCCTTAAATCCCCAAGGGCTGATAAAATCAGGTGTGTTGGGACCTCTCTGTGATCTGGACTCAGATGCTGCCAGTTCAGTTAGGTGGCTTGGGGGAAGAGAGGTGCCCTTGCTGAGGTGGTTGCATCTCAAGGTATGTGAAAGGTCTTTATACACCTTATAGAGAACGTGTTGGAGTATTAGAACATTTGGGCTGTTCTGCCTGGAGAAGAGAAGTTGTGTGTAGATCTCAGAGGAGCTTCCAGTGTCTGAAGGAGGCTACAAGGATGCTGGAGAGGGACCTTTATCAGGGACTGTAGCGATAGGGCAAAGGGTGATGGGTTCAGACTGAAAGAACGTTAGATATAAGGTAGTTCATCCCTGTGAAGGTGGAGAGGCGCTGGCACAGAGAAGCTGTGGCTGCCCCATCTCTGGCAGTGTTCAAGGCCAGGTTGGAGGAGGATAATCATCACTTCGATGATTCCATGGTGTGCATAAGGTATGTCCTGCACCTGCCTTGGCAGCACGAGCATCTTATTTGTGCTCTTGCGTTCTGTTCCACAATGCGGTGATGAAGCTGTTTGTACAGGTGCCAAACCTCTCTTGCGTGCTCTGAGCTCAGACAGGCAACGAACCAGCTCCGCTGGAGCAGTGGTCTGCAATGAGCCACCCTTGCGATCTGCGGCCCTGTGCGTGAGCCTGGCAGGAGAGTGTGCCACCTGGTGGACACCAAGGGGAAAGACACTGAGCTGCGCTGGAGTGAGAGCTGTGTGCTGAAAGCGCATACTGCTCTGGGTCCCAGTCCTACCCAGGCTGTTCTGATCCTTTGAGTATAGGAGCAGGGAGTGTATGACAATGAGTATAGGAGCTGACATTCCCAGCTTGAAGGGGTGAGAATGGGATTGGAGACGTGGTGGCATGAGCTTTTAAGAGCAGCAGCATGGAGGAGGTGGCCCTATATGCTGTCAGGAGGAACTGTTGTAGCAGCAATTAATGTGTCTCTCCCCAGGCAAACGTGCCTGGCTGTACACGCAGGTCCCTGCTCCTCACTTGGATTTGTTTGCGTGTGCAGTGCCTTAGCTACCAAAGTCTTCTAAGTCTAGGAAGGGACAGGAATCTTATCAGAAGTCCTGTATGAGGTTGGAACCATCATTTCCTTGAGCTTTCAGCAGTCAAATTTCAGCCTCAGTGATGCAGATAGTTGTATGTCCAAATATCCAAAATGCCTTCAGCAGGTTTGGTGGGTTTGACAGGATCAATGTGAGCAAGGGAGAAAGCAACTCCTTCCTAGGACAGCAGGCCTGGGAAGAGGTTGCGCTGTAGAGGTCACTGTTTTCCTTATTGCTCCTGAAAATGGGAATCTGATTAGTAGTGATTTCATCTAACTGGAGATATCTGCAAAAGCAGGGTTTCTACATATGGCCCTATCCTCCAAGGTTCCCCTTACAGTAAATGGAGAGGAACAGATGTTTTCAGTGTGTGAGTGATCTGATCTGGTTTAGATCATTATCTTGAGAAGAAAAACAATTACACCATAGCACCTTTCTCTGCATTGGGCATAAAGGCAGTGTAAGGTGAGCAGTGTGGAAGACACAGTGCTGCCAGTCCTGTTTGTGTCCCTGCTGTGCCAGTCACAGACTGCATCAAGCCTTTAGCGAGCAGGCTGTTGTGGAGATGAAGCCACTCAGCCTGCCCCAGAACGGGGAAAGAAACCCAGGACTCTCAGTGACTGTGAAGAAGTAAATTGTAGGGGCTGAAGATGCAGAAGATGTGTTACTATTCTGTTATTGTTCTCAAAACTCCTTTTGCTCAGACCCTCTAAACCCTGGTGAACCTTCAACACTAGAATAGCGTGCTTTGAGAGTATGTGTTCTTTTGAGGAGACCATGAATCTGATCGAAGATCAGTGATCGCCTCCAGTTATCTTTATTTGCTGATGCAATACCACACCAACATTGCCTCACCGCATTAGTTGTATGCATCAGCCACACGCATTCCACTCAAGTGTGAACCAGTTTGGGTGTTGAATGCTCCACTGGGCACTGCTGGGTTTGTAATGTGCCTCATGTCACTTCTTTTGAACACAGAATCCCAGATTACGGAAGGGACCTTAAAGCTCCTCCAGCTCCAACCCCTGCCATGGGCAGGGACCCCTTCCACTGGAGCAGCTGCTCCAAGCCCCTGTGTCCAACCTGGCCTTGAGCACTGCAGGGAATGGGGCAGCCATAACTAAACCAACTATTGCATATTAATTTTACCATGCAGTTCCCAAAGCAAATCCCTTTCACAAGTGGGTTCTCCTGAAATAGCCTCTGTCATGGGAATCTGGTGCCCTCACCTCCATGTTCTCCTCTGTGGGCTTTGTTCTGTGTTGTGCAATGTGATGTGGTGTGGTGGTTCAGCCAGAGCACACCACAGGGACAGGACTGCCAGCCCCTGGGGGCCTGTGTCAAAAGGGGAGCAAGGGCATGAGGCGTCTGCACCCAGACTTAATAATGATCACTGAGTGTGGATGCAGTTCAAGGCAGAGGAGAACTTCAATTGGGCTTGACAGACAAACAATACTAAGTTTAAGCATGCTGAGAATAATGTATTTTGCTAAATGTATTTTTTACCACTAGGAACTAATGCTGTAAATTTAGGTTGGTTTTGGTTTTTTTTCTTCGGTGAGATAGAAATCTTCCCTTCAAAAATCCTAATTTTTACAAGAACTGTTTTTTATCTGTGAAGAAACAAGATTCTGATACCAAGATCCCCACTGACTCTTGAAATCAAAATGCTACATGTTAAAATGGACTGTTAGTTATGAAAAGAGAGGAATCAAAAGCCTTTTTAAGGACAAGCAGAGTGAACAGGCATTAGCCCATTACACCAGGTTGTAAAAGCAGGCAGTGTTTCTCTATCTGGTCGCCTGCATTTCAGACTTTCAGAGCTTGGGTGCTTGGGTGAACAGAGCTGTTGTGCACTGAGAGCATGAAAACAGCTTTTCCACAGAAATGTGTGCTTTCATCAAGTTTTCCACTGCAAATAGCAATTTTTCAATTAAAACTGAATTTTCACAGTAGAAAAAGGTTGCAAAGCAAAAAAAGCCAAAGCCTTTTTCTGTTGTTAAAATCATTGCCAGGAACAGTAAAACTTAGAAACAGCTCTAAATGCGCAGTCATCGACCGCTAGACTTTGTGCTGCAAGGGCAACATCTGCCCAGCCTCCCCTGGGGGCTCTTTTGTGGCTCCCAGGCACGCAGTCCCTCTCTGTGTCTCTAACTCAAGGTAGAGCTGAGCACACTTAGTGCTGTTACCAGAAGAGCAGGAAACCTGCAAATGTCACATTAAGTCTTCCCTTTGCTGGTGAGATGCTGTATCTGAACCTCATCTTCAAAACCTCACCTCACCCATGTACCCACACAAGCAACCACAGGGTGTTTCTCCTTTGCATTCAAAGGCTTGCATCCCTTTTGGCTTCTTCGCACTGTTCTCCTGAACCCCAATGAACAAACCACTGCTCTGCTGCCACTTTTATTCCAACTGAGCTGGACTTTACCTGCAAGGACATTTTACTGACTTCAAGAGGAATTGCTTGCACACTGGTAGCAGAGAGGGAGAGGGAATAGAAAGTGCCACAACAGCATCTTTAGGGGATAGCTGCCTTCAGTGGTCATTTACCCCAGCTACCAAGAAGAATAGACCCTGTCTACAGCTCCTCATATGATTCTGCCAATTGCTGCAGGGAATTGGTAACAAGACACTGCACATTTTAGCCTAACCAAAGTAAAAACCTTTACATAACAGTAAGTTCTGCAACTTGCTGCCACCAAGGATCCCAGACTGGTTTGGGTTGGAAGGGACCTTCAAGCTCATCCAGTTCCAACCCCCTGCCACAGGCAGGGACACCTTCCACTAAACCAGTCCCATCAGCCTGGCTGGACTCAGAACTAGGAAAGGATGGGTGGTGATTTAGGTCTGGACTACATGGATGGTTAACACTTAACTGGATTCTCACTGCTTTGGTCTTGGAGGCTTTTGGAACTGGGCTGACTTTTGTTTCTGTCACTGCAGTCTTGCGCATTCAATCAAAGACTTTGGCAGGACTTAACCCAGGGAAATAGTTGGCCTGAGGGGCTGGAAAGCTCCTTGGTCCCTTCTGTCACGCCTGAGTATTGTTTAGGAGTTGGCAGCAGCTCCTGGTATTAGAACACTGACACCCATAGTGCCAACGCTGTCACTCTGGGGCCAGGGTGTGCCAGCACTTTACCATTTCATTGCTAGGCTAAAGGAGGATGCTATTTGAACAACTTGAGATGAAATGGGGTCAGCACAAGAGGCCTGTAGTTTTCTGACTGCATCAGGCAGCAATTGAGGCAGAGCAGAGGGAGAGTTTTTCATACCCCCAGGAGTCCCTTTTGCCATTTCCCAGCAGAGAGGTTTTGTGTGGACTTGATGAGACAAGGACAAAGGTGCTGCAGGAAGCCTGGAAGAGGAAGAGGGACTGAAGCTGCTTCTCACGGGGACTGTGTGTCAGATCCAGGCATAGTCCGAACAATTGTGCTCTTCTTCCTCTCTTAGGACGCTCTTCTTCCATCCTCTCTGTACCTGTCCTCCCCTTCTTGGACCACACTTCCTTATCAGCACAAATGTACTTGTTGTTGTATTCTATACTCCAGTAGTGACCTGAGGCTGAATGGAGAATCTATTCCTTTCATGTACAGATGTTTCCTAAATGGGAATCACATTCTCAGAAACTTACTTATGAGATGTTTAAGGGAGCAGATACTTTAAGGACCTCTTAATGTGGAAGCTGAGGCCTGAAGTTTCATTTATGGTTCTATAATTCTCCCCTTGAAGTCAAAGCACAAAATTATAGCATCCCATCTAAGTGAGGATTTCTGTGCCATTACTGAAGTTTGTATGTGGTACATAGGCACGCACACTAAACCTTACCTACACATGTGAGGGCATAAACATGCCTGACAATTTCTGCACATGCACAAAGACATGTTATTCTGCAGTATAAATGGGGCAAAAGCAGAATGCAGAAAGGAAAAATGAAGATTACTTCTTCTGACTGTAAGTCATATTGTCCTCTGGAAAGTGTTCAAAAGGAACATTTACATCCTCTTTCCATTGACTAGGTGGGAGGAATGACCTCCTCAAATCCCCATCGCTTAATTCCCTCTTCATTTGAACTCTTCCTATTAGATCTATTTTCCTTTGCATTGGTCCTCTAGAGCCTGTGACTTGCAAAGGTATTGAGATCCCAGCAGCAGAGGAAGAACTATGGAAGCTGTGTCCTTTTCTCCATCAGTCTGAGCTCCTGTTTCGAGCTTGTCAAGCTGGCTTTATCTATCCTCTTTTGGGCTGTGACCCCTGTATAAAAGAGAACAAAGCAGGTTGGGTATGGGAAGCAAATGAGGCCCCTTTCAGGAGTGTGGCCTTTGCCTTGCTCTAGTGCCAGCACACAGAGAAGCAAGGTTGAAAGCATAGTGAACAGAGCAGGAGTTCTTGGTTAGGGGAAGCTACGATCAAGTAAGGTCATTCATTTAGAAAAGCTACTTAGAAATGAACAAAAATCTCTCCCCTAGGTTTTCTTAAAGTCACATTAATGGAGACAACCCAGATGATTTCACATGAAATAGAGGATTAAACATGACAAAGTGGATTTAATATTACCTTTAAGTTTTCTTTAGCTGATACTTGCCTCAGAATATAATCTGAAGTCTTCATTGTGCCAATGTCTTCACTGCCATCTGTTAAATTCCAGGCCCTCTCTGAGAGTAGATTGTTCTGAGTGTTTTCTATCCCCAAAATACTTCTTTATCTTCCCCTCTCTCTATCTAAGCCCACATAGCTATTTCTGCTCCTACTTAGTAACTTCTTTGGCCCTCCTCCACCTTTGCTTTATCTTTGCAGCTCCTCCCAGTGTAAGTTTATCTGTGATTTTTCTGAATACACCAAACAGCACCAGAGGTGTTGAACAGGCTGCTCTAAATAGCAAGTCTTAGGCTTCTGCACAGTTTCTTTCTCATTGCTGCTTTACATTTGGGAAAATGAAGGCTGTGCTAGGTGAACTTGTAGCATGATTCAGTATCTGTCATCCTGTGTGTGGTTTTTAACCCATTTATGGTCCATAAAACTTTTCCCATCCTTGTTTCTCTTCATAGCAGTTAAAGCACACAATACATATTGCTTTACCTTTTCCCACTGATTGTATGATGTGTTTTATTAATCACGGATGTATTTTTGTTCCATATCAGTACTTTTATTGTGCTCTGTTAAAGTCTTTGAATGCTGGTTACATTTTGTGCTAAAATAGTTGGAGCAAGAAAATGTATTTTGTGATTCTCTTCTTTTTATTGCCACAAAGGTCTTGAATTCTTTTCTGAAGTTATGGCTTGCACAGGTGTAAAAAATGATGATAGGAAAGAGCTACAATTTCCCACATAGCTACCTGCTGTGCTTCTGAACTGCAACGAAAACCATGAAAATCTTAGAGAAACATAAGATTTGCTACAGCAGAACATACTGTGTTACAACTGCAAATGAGTGGGACATTGCTATGGAACAACAAAGAGAACTTACAAAGGTGAACAGTGTATCTCTGGAGACAAAAATGGCAGGGAGATAGCTCAGAGCTGGATATCCACATCTCCATGCCTAAGCAGGATTTCTTATTCACTTTAAGTCCAGGACTCTTTGTCATTTCAACCTATTTCCCAAAATTCACTGGTGGGTGGGCAAAACCTATTTCTTAAGTTTGGCCTTGGTACATGGTACACTGATGCTGTAGATGTGGGGAGGGAGCTGGTTCTCCATCGCCTGTTACACCACATCCCTGGTTACATCATGCCAAAGGATGTGGCAACTGCTACATCTGACATGACTGTGACACCCACGTTATACTCATTTCCCCCAGGAGTTAATGACTTGAGTTGGATGGGAATTTTCCTACAGAAGAGTTTTCCACCTGAAAATGCTGATTAGACTGAATTGAAGTGTTCTGTGGAAAGGTTTCGATTCCGTCAAAGCTTTCGGTGGAAACAAAGCAAGCCTGGGCCAGGATGTCCCATGGGCAGCCTGCCTTGAACCTGCCAGCTCAGCCTTCTGCCTACACTGCCTTGGACTTGCTGGCCTTGTGGCTACAACATTTCCCAGCTGCCTGGCTCATGGAGGCCAAGACACCAGTTAGGTACCAGTTTTCAGGGCTTTCTCCCTTTGTAACCATCATTCTCTGACTCCCACAGTTGGATGTTTGGTTTTTACAACCTCTTTTGATTCCTTTGTCATGAGTTTTCATCCCACTGAAGTTGTCTGTGTTTTATTTTGCTATTCAATCCAGAGTTGCTGTTGTTGTAGTTGTAGTGCGTGTTTTATGCAGCAGAAGGTGGTATCTGCGGTTGTCTGTGTTGGTAACATGATTTCCAGCTCCAGGAGCAAGCTCTGAAAGCAAAGCAGGAGGAGGTGGGTTTTCCCCCCCATTAGTCACATAGCTGCTGTGCTGCTGAACAAAACTGAAGTGCCTAAATAGCTGAAAGAAGTAAAGAGGCCACTATGTCCTGTGATATGTGCAGGTGATAAACAGGCAAGTACTGGTGATAAGATAGGTTGGAGTGAGATAAATCGGCATTGGCGATATGATGGAGTGTTACATAGCGTTGATCAGATATGATTATCAATACTTTATCACATCTCACATTATTCTTGTTGTGCTTACTTAGCAGATGATGTTCTAGTCCTGGAAAGATGGAGAGGGCAAGAATCAGAAGAGCTTTAAAGACTCAGGTAAACCAGTGTCTCACCCCTGTTTGTGTCACCCCCTTTCCCCTCCACAGCAAGTCCTGACATCTTGTGGTAGCTTTGGAACAGCCGGAGCAACACCCACAGCCTAGATGGCTTCCCAAGGGGAGACCCCTTACCCTTACTCTTCTGACATAATCCCAAGGGATTTATGTCCTGTCTGTTGGGGTGTGGGTACACACAACTCCCTTGCAATTGTCTCCAACTAAACCAGAAGCTCCTGTTCTCTGGTACCTTCCTTCCCCATTTGAAAAGATACCAGCAGGCAGGTAATTGAGAATTGAATTGGATAAATCAATTCAAACCAAAGAAAAAATGGATTTGTTTGGAAAAGTCCAAACAAAATATTTTGGCAGTGGTTTCAAGTAGAAAGCACATTGAGGCTTCTCTTTTCCAGCAAAACAGATGGTTTTTCTTGGAGGAAAACATGACATAGGAAATCATTTCTTTCCTGTCTCTGCCTCTGAGTGATGGAACAAACAGGAAGAAGCCACTTTCTCCTCTGATGTCTCTGTTTTCCCCTCTACTGGGAGGGGTAATATGTCCATAGTTCTCAAGCATCCAATACAAGCTAATGGGATTGAGAGAGAAAATGTTCTGGCACATAAATACTTGGAGGCTGTAGCCTAAGCAAGGAGGGGGGAACACCCTTGGGTTTTATCAGACCTAAGTTCTCTGGCTGCTTAAACAGGCTATACCCAGAGGTTAATTCAGGCCTCATACCCAAATGCTCCTCTGTTGTCTTCAGATCAAATCCATCTCCCATTAAGGTTTTAGACAGGGGCTGTGCCCTGGCCTGGTCTGTAGCTGTTTATTTTACCTCTGGGACAAGATACTCAGTGTGAGTTACTGTGTGGCTTTCAGATACCAGAAGATGGTGGGAGATAAGCCTTTGTAGCCACTGCCTCTCAGGGCTCTAAACTTCAGTTTCCCCTGCTTCCCCATGCTTCACAACCACTCTGTTCTCTGCAGCACTGCAGACCACAGTCCCCTCAACATGGGTAATCCACTGCATCCGGAGTGGGGGTAGACCAGTACAAGCCTTGATAGGTGGGTTTCCACTAAGAGGCTCAATATCTACAGTTAGCTGCAAGAAAGCTCCAGCTCTGCACTTTACCCAGCCCAAGGGTGACCACGTTAGTGACTCTGCAGGGTTATGGAGAGCATCATCCCTGGTTTAGTGGAGGGAAATTGGAAGTTGGGGTTTATCAGCTTGAAGCCATTGCAAACACTTATGGTAGTTCAATAGTCTGAGCTGTAGGTATGTTAAAAATGTAGAGTTTATTTACAAGATGACCGATTTGCAGGCTTGAAAAGCAAGATGCTTATTTCATCAGCACAGAGGGGTCAGATGGGATCCAGGAGGTGAGTAATGGGCCCAGGGAGGACAAAGCAGGAGCACAGTGTAGCTCTGTCCCACTGCTCCTCCCCATCATTCCTAGGAGCGAACCTGCTTCTCACCCGAGTCAAGGAGAAAGGGACTTGATATCTCCCTTGTGTCATACCCCATTCAAACCTCACCAGAAATTCAGGTGGTTTCTCTTCAAAGAATTGTTTAAGGGATTTGGGAAAAAACAGGTCTGCTGCAGCCAACACAGTTGATCCTTATAGAGCCTGGTAGGCATTAAGCTCTGAGGTCCTGGGATGGTTTTGGAAGTGAGCAAGAAGGAGCTATAATACTGTCTGTTCTGTCCTGTGCTGGGTCAGGCTGAAGGTGTACATCATGGCTGGCTGTTTGGAGACACAAGGCACAACTGAGTGCCCCTGTCTGCTGTGACTGCATCATCTCCCAGGTTCCCAGTTCTGGAACTATGGGAGGAACAAAACCAGCATTTGAGAGATTAAAGCAAGAATTCACTAGGAGCCTTTCCAGGTCCCATGCAGGAAGGGAGCGTGTTGAGGAGCAGAGAAGGAAACTCAAGGAAGAGTTTCTTTTGACTTGTCCTCTGTCTCTGGCCCATTTTCTGTCTTGTTCGCAATACTGTAGTAGTAGGAACGGATTATGTTTTCCACAGTAATAAATCCTGGACGTTCTTCCCATCTGCAAAGGCAGAAAGGAACAAACAGAGTCAACAGAAAGGACTAGAGTGGACTGATGCAAGGAGAAGATGCCAAGCATAAAAGAACCTGGGGGAGAACAGCAGCCCGGTTGTACCAGGGCTTAGGAAGGCATGTGGGACTTTTCTGGGTTAGAGAGGGTCAAAGGCACAGACGTTCTGACATCTTCCAGGACTGGTACAGGCAGATGGAGGGGTATGAGAATAAAGAAATAGGTGCATCATTCGTCATGGACCAGGGAATGAGATCAAGGCAGGAGACATCATTTGCTTTGTGGTGTTGCCATCCAGACACTGTGTGCTGTTCTTATGCCCAGCAAGCAGCTGAGCTAAGTGAAAGCCTTACCTGTAGGTCCAGCATTGCTGCATGAGGGTGTACATCTCTGCCGGGCAGTCTGTGGGGCATTCCATGCGCTTCCCTTGCTCTATGAAGCTGATAACCTCTGGACCTTTCATTTTCTACGATAAGATCAAGTAGGAGATGCTTAATGATTTTTGAACTGGCAACAGGATTAGAAGGGGACAGATTAGAGCAGGGTCTGGGGTAATGCACCACACATCCATACAGTCACTGTTTTCAGTCCAGCACCCAGCAACAGTATCTGGTGTTGTGCCCAGCCTGCAGGACTCATTCCAAGAATGGGTAGAGCAGTGGCTGAGCAACTGATTTTTCATCTCTGCAAGTGAGCAGAGGGATCAAAGGGAAGATCTGCTTTGGTTCAAACCCAAATCATTTTGTTTTCTGTTTCTTCTCCCTTAAATTAACACAAAGTTGCAGGATCCAAACAACCTAATTTGTGCTTTTTGTCAAGTGGAAGTGAGCCTGTTTCCTTTCCATTCTGACAGTGGGAAGAGAACCCACACAAGGAAATAGAAATGATAGATTTAATGCCTGTTATAGAGAGGGAGACTAAACTGTGGCATTCCTCTGTGATGGACCTGGCTCTGACTCACCTTGTATGGTTTCTGTCCATAGGTGAAGGCCTCCCACATGGTGACACCATAGCTCCACACATCACTCTTGCTGGAGAACTTGTGGTAGAGGACACACTCTGGGGCATACCATTTCAAAGGCCACTTTCCTGCTGTCCTGGCCTGTAGCAAAGCAAAGGGGAGTATTTCCACCCTGAGGCATAGGCTGCTATGAACTGAACCTGAACTCTGCTTTGCTAAATGTTTGTCTCAAATGTGATCCCACACTCCTGAAAATATCCCTTTGGCCTAGGTTGGGAGCTAAGGTCTCAAGCCCTGAATCCCAAATGGAGCCCAAGCCTTGCTGTCTTGTTGGCCCTGCTCACCTTTGCTGTGCTTACACTTACCTTGTAGTAACTGTCATCGGCACCAAGAGCCTTGGAGAGTCCAAAGTCACTGATCTTGGCATAGTGCTGGTTAACCAGCAGGACATTTCTGGCTGCCAGGTCCCTGTGGACAAAGTTTTTTTCCTCCAAGTACTTCATCCCCATGGATACTTGGTGCATCAGCTCCACGATATTGCTGACTGTAATCTCATCTCTGGGGAAGATGAAAGGACAACACAGTAATAAGGGACCTGCCATTGCTCTGTACACCATGGTCCCCTCCAAGCAGGATGAACACGGACATCCCTGCTCCAGAAGCATCAGTCCCAGTTACCTCACATGGAAAGACATCTCTTTCTGCTATTATCAGCTTCCCACATAGTGAGCCCCCCTGGCAGCAAAGAGTTTGATGAGAAGTGCAGAAAATCAACCAGCCACATCTTATTCAGTACTCACCTCTTGGAAGCCAAGAACTTGTTGAGTGGCCCTCCAGAAGCCATCTCCATCACGAGCATCAGTGACTCTGCCTCGCAGACCCCAATCATGCGGACGATGTAGGGGTTGTCCAGCTGATGCATGATCTGGGCTTCCTTCATCATTTCATCTTTCACTGTTTTCTCATTGTTGCTCTTCAGCACCTTTATGGCCACATCGATCTGCTTCCTACATAGAGTGCAAGAGGAACACACATGGGATGAACTAAGCAGCAGCTGGACTCAGGTATCACAGCCAGAAATGTAACCTGCTTCTCACATGATCCTGTTTGATCTCTCAACAGCAATCACAGTGGCCTTTTTTGACAGATCCCTATTCAATACTAGAAGGCTAGAGAGAAAAGGACCACCTCGCCCTTGTAATAGTAGCCCAGTATTTGCCATCTGAAGGTGCCTCACCTCACACACAGAGATCTGCATCACCACTGTCATTTATCAAGGGGGAAACTCAGGCACACAGTGGGCAAAGGCCATCTTTGTAGACTCATAGACAACCAGCAGCAGAGCCAAGGATGGCATATCGCCTCACTCGCACTTCTTCGCCCTGACATGGACCAAGATGAACTCAGAAGCATGGACTTGGTCCTCTGACCCAGAAAATGTCTTTAGAAGTGGTAGTCTTATGCCTGGGAGTGTGCAATCACACTGAAAGTCAGTGGAAAGTCATCACTGACATTCCAGAGGATCTCATGTCTCCACCCCATTATCACCTAGGGTCCATCTGCATAGAAACCGGCTAACCCTCCTCCAGCTTCCTCAGCATCCTTCAGGGCAGTACTCACTTTCTCATTTTGTAAACTCCTTTCTTGACACAGCCAAAGTTTCCTGCCCCCAGTTCCACTTCATCCATCATCAAATGGTCCCTCTTCAGGAAGAGTTTCTTATCCTTCAGTTCCTCAGGGTCACTGTACGGGCTCTCGTAAACACTGGTATCCATGGGTAGCAGACGCGACTTTCCTGCACCTTCCCAAAGGATACAGTTGTTTGTAACAGCAAATGATGTACCCTTCCCCATTTCTCCTTCCCTCACTGACTGGGAAGGTTTCCTCTAGTCTCTTGACCTGTTCTCCCCCAAGCTCCAGCACTCAAACCTCCCTTTGTTTCACAACCCCATGGCCTCTCCCAGTTGCAGCTTCTGAAGGAGTCGGGATGGGGAGAGGTCTCTGACCCACACATCAGACCCTGCAGGACCTGGGCATGTGCATGACTTCACCCCATTGAAATAGAACTGAACACACTTGAGTATTTAGCAGGCAGGATGGAAGATGGGGAATAAGACTATGATGGGAAATGGGATAAGGCTTGGTTCACTGGGGCAGTTTGGCAATATTCTTCTCTCAGGACCCTGAAATGACTGGGTACTCCTGGGTGCCTTTGTAAGAAAGGAGCTTTGTAACACAGCTCTTTGACCAGAAAGTGGTGTAGATGTGTCAGGTAACCCCATGGTTCCTATGACATCCCTAGGTCATCTCTCCTGTTAAGACAAGAGGGCTTTCAAAGATGCTCACCTACAGGCTCTGGTGTGTATCCATCTGCATTTAGAGGCCCCAGCTGTCTCTGGAAAATAAATGGGGATAAAGTGCATAAAGAAGCCAGAAACTGCTTCAGTTTGTAATGGGAGAGGAGAGGGATGGGTGCTCTGCAACCCAACAGTGCCCAGCTGGTGGTTCCATCTGAAAACCCAAGAGATTGCAGTGGTATCCAGCCAACCTTTCTATTCCAGTCCTGGCTGGAAGTACCCCAAAGGGACAAGTCTCCTGCAGTAGGATGGACCATCCAAGCCAAGTCTCTGCAGCTTGCTTTGTGACAGGAAGCCTGAAAGCAGCACAGCATCCAGCCAGCACACCTACCTGCCCAGAAAGTGGTCCCTGTGAGCAGGGACACCATGTACCAACATCCCAAAAGCAGACAGGGAAAAAGCAGCACGGGACACATTTGTCCAGCACAGATTTGCAGTGCAGTCACCATGACATGGGATCAGAGAGCCTGAAGTGGCTGATTTCAACACTGAGAGCAGTGACTGAGTGCAGCCATACCCCGAGGCCAGGACACAGAAGGAGCACAAAGACCTGGCCAGTGACCAGCGGCCAGCAGCAAGGCTGAGTGTTCCCAGAATCCCACCACATCTTCCTTGCTCCTGCCTGGCGAGGAGGGCAGGGGGGGAGAGGGCTCCCCAAGGACAGGCCCACATGTTGCAAGGAGCACAGTATGAATGGAAACCATTTTCATCTCTAATGGTAGCTGTGCCCAGCTATTCCTCATCCCCATCCAAGCTGGAAAGGGGACAACGTTGCAGCTGGGCTTAATATGTTCCATTCGAGTTACTGAATTTTAGAGCAGAGTTTGAAGAGCAAGCGGAGTTGAGCAGCAAGCTTGAAGGGCAATAACATTAAAGCACCCAGGTACCAATAACACAGACCCTTCCCAAAACTTACGCTCGCAGAGGGGTGGGTTGGTGGAACTGGTGCTGCAGATACTGTGAATCAGGAAAGAGAAGTCATTATTAAGAGTCTGCCTATGTCCTAAGCAGGATCATAGCATCAGTCCTTGAAGGACTGTGAGGGTGCCTCTGTCTCACTCCCCTTTTCCCCCTTTAGCCAACAAAGATCCGGAAACATGCCTGGATGTGGGTGTTATTCCCAGACCAGCCCTCAGGGGTTACAGGCCCATTGGAGCACCCTACAGTCTCCAGAGCAGGCTGAGCTGTTCCCCAGAGCCCCCCACCCAAGAGACTGAAGTGACATCTGTGACACTTGGAGCAGGACAGTGACCCATGGGTTTGAGTCTTCAGCTCAAGAGACCCACCAGGAGGTACTGGAATGGGTTGCCCAGGGAGGTTGTGAATGCTCCATCGCTGGAAGTGTTCAAGGCCAGGTTGGACAAAGCCTTGGGTGCCATGGTTTAGTGTGAGGTGTCCCTGCCCATGGCAGGGGGGTTGGAACTGGATGATCTTAAGGTCCTTTCCAAGCCTAACTATTCTATGATTCTATGACATGTTTCCTGCTGCCTAAAAGCAGGTCATTCTTTAGAAGCTGCCTGTTTTGCACCAGAAGTCTCCAACCTATTTGGAGCACTGATTCCCATGACATGAGACTTGCCCACTTTGCCATCATTCCCTCGCTACCGGAGTGTGAGCAAGGTTGGACATGGTAAAGGACACTTGGGTTGGTGCTGCTCAAACTGGTTCCTCCTGGTGGTAAACCAAGGCGAGGGATGGCAGTGGGAGATGTCAGCTCACCTGGCATGTTGGGGTTGGGACAGGTTTCCCTCAGGTAGAAAATCAGCCCGTCCGGTTTGAGTTTTAGGTACTCCACCAACTGGGAAAGGAATGGGAGGAAGAAGAGATGGTTGTGAGGAGAAAATCAACTCCTTCTCTGCAGCAACTCACACGGGAATGATTTATCTCTGATTTATGGCAGAAGGAATACTTTATTCCTTTCTTTCCTCTATATATGCACTCAGGTATCTCCTCGAGTAGGTGCTTGCATACCTGGAAACATTGGTTCTATGGTTCTGTGTGTCCCTGGCACTCGGATCTTCAGTCCTGTAAAGACTGTGGCAGCTGGTTCAGGGCTTCTGGCCTCCCTGCTTTTTGCCCATGGAACATAAAGGGCCAATCTGCACACAGCAGTCCTGCTGGTGCAGGAGCAGTGGGGGACAAGCAGGAGGGACAGCCTGGGATGAGCAAAGTCATCATGGCTTGCTGAATGCAGAGGTCCAGGGTGCACGCTGTGGCTGAATGTGTGATGGTTGTTGATGGGGTGCAAGTATAATGAATACAGCCATCTCAAGCACCCTGGCTTGATGCTAGACATGATAAGCACTGATCCTCTTGTTTCTTTGGAGAGGCACTGGACTGCCATAAGGTGTGAAGGCAGTGGTAAAGCCAGTACTGTTTTGGAGCTGCTGTGATATCCCGGACTTAGATCCGCTTGCCTAGGAGTGCACAGAAATGAGGTGATCTGATGGACACCCAGCCCCAGGGAATGTGAGAATATTCCGGAAGGGACTACAGCCACCCATATGTGGTCTTAAAGGGAAAAGTGCCTTTATTAGGACCAGTGGTCAGCATCCCTCTTTTCTTTCTTTCTCTTTCTTTCTTTCTTTCTTTCTGTCTGTCTGTCTTTTCCCAGTACCTGCCAGAGCGTGTCGAACTTGGTGCCCTCAGGGATGGAGTACTTGCCGGACTTGTCGTGGTCTATCCGATAGTGATACACGGTTTTGCCATAGACAAGGGAGAGGGCATAGGTGCCATTTTCCTTCCTTTCTCTCAGCCTTTTGGGAAAGAGAACTATTAAAAACAACCCTAGGTTTTACCCTACAAATTATCATGGCTGCAGTGGTGCTGGGCACATGATAAGGCATCCCTGCACCCTGCTGTTGGAATTGCCACATTCCTGACACCCCTCTGCAGAGGCTTATAAGGGACACTTTACCTTCTCTCTCTTGCCCCTCTCCTCCACCCTGTCCAGTTAATTCTTTCCTTCCCTAACTCATTCAGGAGATAATTTAACTAAGGTCTGGCTCACCCTGGCAGAGATACAGAGCCAACACAGGAGAAACCTGTGTTTTATTGGCCATGCATTGTCTACATGTCAGTGTTAAATGTCTTCACCCCTGAACTCTGCATCTCACATCATCTGGTGCATTAACGAGCATAATTCATAGAGATATCTAAACATGAGAGGCAAAGAAAGCTCCAGATTGGCTCTTCATGGAGATCAAGCGCTGTCTTTGAGAGATCAGTAACCACTGTTACACTGACTGTATTCAGCTACACCTCCTCTCAGAGGCTGTCAGGTGAAACAAGTAACTTGAGGGTAGGGAAGGGGGGAAATGGTACAAAGGACAATTCACAGCATCTGCCAGGGTTTTCCATACTCACAAGAACTTCCCATCAGGCTGTGCCCCTGAGTAGAGCCTCCGTTCAGCTTCATCCCGGGTGATGCTGCCGTGGTACCAGGGCATCCTCTCATGGGCTGTGGTGGCAATGAGCTTCTCTACCTGCGGAGCCTGGCTTATGATGGCCTGTTCGAGTGCATCCCCCTGGAAAAGAGTGAGAAATTAGTCCCTCTGCCACTCTGCTACCTTCTTGCATGGCTTCAGCACAGTTTATTTTGTACCCCTTTAGATAGATGACCCAGGAAATAAGGCCTTCTGTCTCATAATGGAAGTGCCTGTGGTCTTAATCATGACTATCATAATAGTGGGTTGAATCCTGTTCTGCTGCAGAGGGAACAGAGGTCATCCCATTTGTAAGGAGGATCTTGAGGCCAGGATCCTGGGTGTCTTTCAGCCTCCCATTCCTGGAAGACCAGGACCTCTTTCTGGTGCTTCTGCCTGGTTACTTACTGTCCCCACACACAACTTGTTCAAAGCAGTGGAAATCACGGGGGGGGGACCCTAAATTGAGTCTATTCCCCCCTCCATGCTCTATAAATAACTGCAGGTTTTCGTTTGCCAGTAGGTGGCAATGTCCTTTGAGTTATCTACCAGCGTCCCCCCAGCAGCTTACTGGAGAAACCCTAGGGAGCATCTCCTTGTGCCAAGCAAACGCCTTTGGTCTAAACCAGAGCAGATTTCGAGACTATCCAAGAAAGGCTCCATAAGGAGAATGCAGAAGCCATCTTCCTGTGAGGACTTGGAAGTGTCTGAGTAGCCACTGTCAAGGTGGCAGCAAGGAGAAGGAGGTAATTTTGTGGCTGCCAGTGTGACCGTTCACAGTTTTGCCTTATGTATATATTATGTATTCCAGTCTGTAATAAAACCCATTAACTTGCCTGTATTTAAATCACAGAGTGCCATGATGCAGTGCCCAGTACCTCAGCCTCACAGGCAAAACCTCCCCTGACTTCAAAGAGCCAGGAAAGCCTGAGCAAGAATTTAAGCCTGGTTTTATTACATCTTCAGCACAACGCTATGGAGGCACAGATAACTCATGCGGAGAACATTGATCTGACTGAAGAGAGCATCCCGCGTGTCGCAGAGGAGCAAATGGCACGTGAGGAAATGCTTGCAAGGTGGGTAGTGAGCTCCAATGTCCTGCAAAGCAGACACCACACAGAGGAAGAGTCTGAAGGGTTGGGAAGAGGTTGAGACCTGTTTCTGAAGAAGAAACTGGAAGAGAGAGATTTAAGCCTGCTTTTAGTGCCAGCAGCCTCTGAGGAGAACCTTGCTTTGCCATGCTGTAAGAGGAGGATGACAGTGACAAGAGGAGGTCAAAGTGCTCCCCATGGAGCAGTCCCACCCCACCTTTGGCAGCAGCCAGTACCTCGAGTTTCCACGTCTGCCGGACGTATTCCCGCACCATATTATCCCTCATGCTGTCGAAAACCCCGGGCTGGGGCTCCACACCAGTGGGGCGGTTGCAAGGCTTGCGCAGGGTGCAGCAGAGCCCATCAGCATCCTTGGAGTAAAACTCACAGAGCTCCTCTGGCCCGAGGTGCGCTTTGCCCCCCACGATGGCATAGGTGCCGTTCATCTGGCGCTCGATGGCGTAGTGGTAAAACTGGAGGTTGCAGACCATGGAAAGGACGTAGCCCCCCAGGCTGCGCAGGCACTGCCGCAGCAGGAACAGCCCATCCGACATCCCTGCCAGCTTGAGGTACTCCTCGGCCTCTGCCCTGGCGATGCTGCCGTAGTAAAAGGGCAGGTGAGCTGCAGCATCTGGCATCTCCGTGTGCGCACTGGGATGGCCGGGGCTGGCTCACGTGCTGCTGGTGCTCAGGCTGGAAGAGAGAAGCAGAGCTCTTCACCAACACGGCAATGTGCAGAAGGGTTGAGGTGGAAACCAGCACCTCAGCTCTCAGCTGACTCCCTCTAAGGTCATTTCATCGCATGGGGTAGCAATGGGTGCGTTCACATCCCAGGCAGAGAATCCCACAGTGAATCCTGCCCAGATGAAAATGTAAGTAAAATCCATCTACTCTTGATTTAAAGATTTTAAGCAACAGAGAATGCACCGAATCCTACAGCGAATGGTTCCAGCAGTTAAATATCCTCACTGTTAAAAATGTGCTTCTTAATCCATCCCAAAGTTTTTAGCTTTGACTTCCTACCATTTTCTCACCAGCCCCGTTCACAATAAAAGGAAATTCTTTTCCCTCTCTGAATAAATCAGGTTTGCCACGAGGAACTAAAATGCCAAAATCGTACATGTAATTTGATTCAAACACAAGACAGGTATTATTTATATTATATATTTAGATAAACAATTGCACCAAGCATAGCAAAAGGAGATAAACCTAAATCTGAGTGTTCTGGGCAGACCCTGACCATCAGACGACAGCAACAAGATGAAACCTTCCTCTAATTGTCTCTTGAATACTTTATGGCCGGAGCTCAGATGTGGCCACTGTCACTGCAACGGGAGTTTAACCCCACTGTCTCTGCCAAGCTGCAATGTGCAAGTGTTACCGGAGCCCCTGTTCAGAAGAGCATAAGCCCCCAAATGAACGTGCTGCTGTAGCATCAGCTCCAATGGGAACCAGCAAGAAACAGCGCTTTGTGGCTGACCTGTTGCAGAGCCCCTTTGCCAAAGAGCTATAGGTCTGGTATCAAATCATCTAAAATCCCACCCACAAACACAAGCCAATGTCCAGCAATCAATAGAAACGTTATCATATTCATTTGTTCCCTGGAGCCTGATCTTTGATTTTGTCATTGTGCAAATGCTGACACCTAAAAGATCGGAGTGTTTTTCTCCATCCACATGTCCCATGAATGCGTCATTCATGTTCAGAGTAGAAAAAAACACTGTCTCTTTGGCCAGCACACTGGATATGTGCCCTGATGCTTCCCAATGTAACTCTTATCTCTGGACATGATGGGAGAAGTCACTGCCCCACATGCTGGGCCCACTGCACTATGCCTGAAGTGTCCTCTGCTCCTAGGCAGTAGCTGGAGCTGTGCCTGGGCTGGTGGTCAGCCCTGCTCCATCTGCCCTGCCTGCTCCAGCCCACTCAGCAGCATAGTGACAGGGCCACCTCCTGCCAGCCTCTGGGATGGCTGGAGCTGGGAAGGGGTTGACCAGGGAAGCAGGAACAGGGTAGGGATCAGGAGGAAAGTGCTCAGGAGAAACCATTCTGCTGTGTGCAGCCACCCTGCTCTGCTCAGCCTACAACAGCAAAGACCCACAGGGCACTGGATTTGTGGTCTCTTCTCTACCTGTTTGTTGTCTTCATTAAGACCAGCAATGGCCCGGATGAGAACAGGAAGGGAGAGCAGGCTCTGCGGAGGAGGCGTTTTAGCTGAGGCAGGAAACCACAACAGGAAGCCGTCAGTGGCGTTTGCAGTTGGGTGCGGGACTAGCGTAAACTGTACCAAGTGCAGCACAAATAAGCCTGAGCTGTGAAGCCCCTTTCATCACATGAAGCAAAGTGGGGTCTTGGCAGACCTGCCAGTCTGGGACACGGAAAGCAAATGAAAACACCCTGTAGCTCAAACCTTAACTGGAGTCAGTGCTTAGAACCATGGCAATGTCCTAATTCCTTGTGGTCTCCAGGCATCAAAGCAGCCCAGGCACTGGACAGGCATACTCCCCAGGTTCAGCTCCTGAGGCAATACAAGTGCCAGGTCTTCCTAGCCTTAGCCTGGTCCTAAGGGAAGGCATATCCCAGGAAGGAAGGATGTGAAGGGAGGATTGCAGCTCTTGGTCTTAACTACAGTCAGGCTCATGAGTCATGTTCACAAGTCCACGAAGAGGAAGTGCTGAGTGGGCAGTGGAAGGTTGATGGTCTTCATGTGCTACTAATTTCCACTCATTACCTGGGATAAACAGTGACTAGATACAAGAACACTGCACTCAAATGTGCTCCTTCCCTCTTCTGGCAAGTCCAGGACCAGAACATCACAGCAAATGGAACACGTTTGGCAATTGTTCAGAGGTGAAAATGAGAGGGCAGATGCCCTCGATGACCACCAAGCTCCCACAAAGTTTCCAGCTGCCTACACAATGGGTTTTGTTATTAAACAGGCTGCTTTTCCTCTCCAAGCACAGGGCTATGAGTCAAGAAAGACTCATAGAGATATGAGACTGAACCCAGGGATCAGAGGTCAGCTCAGGTCATGCCACCCATTTCATGCAAGCCTTGTGCCACAAATGAAACCTGTTATTAGAAATAACTCCCAAGTCCCCAGGCATGAAGGAAAGTCACATCCTGCAGGTCTAAGGGCAGATTTGAACAGGATGATTCCTAGCCCCTCTGAAGCTCCTGCTTTAAAAGGTTTATTCTACCATCCTGCCTCTTCCTATTACTCATCCACCAGCACAAGATCTTCTGGGCACAGATAAGCTCCTCTTCCCAACTACAGCACTGCTCCTAACCCTGCCTCTGCAAGATGAGCAGCCCTGATACAACCTCAACAGACCTGCACAAGCCTCATACAGATTTGTTTTCTGACATTGTAAAATGCAGGTGAAACTGAGAACTTTCGTGGATTGCTTTTATGAACATAACAAACCAGTGCCTGGAGGAAGCTGTGCAATGGACTCTCCATCACTATTAGTTTCAAGTAAAAGGACCTGATTTTTCCAGCACCTCTTATCCTTTGGGATGCAGTGACCCAGATCCCAGCTCTTGCTGCTGGTTTCAGGAACCACACCCCCATCCCCAAGTTAGAAACAGCATTTAGGGAAAATGGCCTTAAAACCAGAGCTCCTGTGGTAATGGCCACAAGTTGGTGTTGACATAAAGATGCGCTGAACAAAGCCACAGCATATAAAAAGTATTCGAATGTGTGCACCACAACACACAGGAAAGGCAGGCAGGAAGCTTTTGAGATGTCGATCAGATCTATATATATCACTGGCCACTTGCTTTTGCTGAGATCAGACAAGCACCATCAGGAACTGTCTGGATTTTGTCGTTTCTCAGAACAGCAGAATCACTCTGTGCAAATCCGGGGCCAGTCCCTGTGAGCAGCAGGGTGCACTGGTGAAACTGGAGGAGGCCTCAGCATCCTCTTAGGACCGTATCTTCTATATCGTTGTCCTGCCAGCAATAATCCCTTGTATAACACAGCCCTGGCTGGCTGGGCTGTCTCTTTAAGGTGGTTGGGACAGCCTGGGGTAGAGGAGGGACCAGCCCAGGGGAGACCTGGGAGGATGGGAGCCAGGCAATGGGGAATCAGCCTGGAGAGGGTTCAAAGGTGGTGGTAGAGCTGCTGCTAAGGTTTGTGTTGGCAATGTGGGGAGGGAGGGGGCTCCTTAACAGCTTATCAAAGGTGTTTAATTGGGGAGGGGGGAGATAGCGGAGAGTGCGATGTGCTGGGGAGCTGCGCCTATGGCACGGCTGAGAGGCGAGGTCAGCCCAAATGATGGGGCGGGGATCGCGCATCAGCTCTGTCCTGAGCTCCCAAGCCGCCTGTGCTACCTCTTTGTCTCCTGCTGGGGTGAGCTGGCCTCTTTGAACACCTCCGGGGCAAGGAAGATGCTTCTCGCAGTGCCTTGCCTGGACCCACCTGCAGTTCATGCACGGGTAAATGTGCTTTCTTATGGTGCTTTTACAGCCCCTTCTTCCCAGGAGGAGCTGGTACCGTGCAAGAGGATGAGCTGAAGAGCTGCTGCCTGGAGCTCAGGCACATGGGGTGGTTTTGAATTACGTAACAAAAGGCTTCAATTCGCTTTGATTCAACTTGAAATGCTTCTTAGTTCAAAGAAAAACCTGAAAACCTGAACTTTGGATTGGCCTGGCTGCATCCTTCTAATTGCTCTGATGAAGGTTTAATTTTATTTACATGCTCCATGGCAGCTCTTCCCAAGGTTTCCTCATGAGCTCTCCCATTCCTGGCTGGAACAGCTTTCCTACCCTCCCTGCTGACTCTTCATTAAAACCTCAGCTCCTCAAGCATTTATTAACACTTGAACTCCGTGTGAGTGGGAGTTTATGAAAGTGTGAGCCCATTTACGTCTGTGCTCAGGAGCAGTGAGCCTTCTGCTTGCATGGGAAGATAAGCATCTGGGTGAGTATCACTGACTCAGTCCTGCCTGAAAGGGTTGTGTTTACTCCACAGAAAAACCTGCTTCATTTCCACTAAGGACCTTGTCTGCTCTTGCTGCCCTTGAAGCAAGCAGGTAAGTCCAAACTGCCCCTCTACTGCCTGTGCATGCCACACCAGGTACAGAGATGCTTCCTGTTCCTTCTGTTCCTCCTGTTCCTCCTCCATGGGAACCACTTGGCCACAGCCACAGTCCACAGGCCTTTTTGGGCGGAAAAATGTTAACATTGCACAACAACACTTGCAAGGGCCACAGAGGGACCTGGTGCTCCTGTGATGCGCTTTGTGTGAAGGCTCCTAACAGTGACAGGACTGCACCAGACACAGGCTTTGAGAAATGCTGATGGTGAGAATATCATTACCCATCTTCCCCTTTCTAAATCATTGGCCAGAGACCTTGTGCCACCCTGTCCCAGTATTGGTGATCAAATACTTGAGGGCATGGTTCTGCTCAATGCTTCTGATCTTAATTGTAGTGCATCTGTGCTAGAAGCAGCCAGTGCTGACCCAATAGGAGAGGTAATGGGTGACTGGTATTCTGTGCCTCCTTTCAGCCAGGATGTGACCTAGGCAGGCTGCCTTGGGTCCCCTCAGCTCTGTTAAAACACTTACAGTTTGAGGGGTCAATACATGAGCCCTTCCTGCAGAGCCAGCCTGACACTCATACCTGTGCCCAGAGGCTTAGAAGATGCCATGTGCCACCTCTGCTCCCATCTCACAGCTCATACCTTTGTGCTGCTCTGTTTCAGCTTGGCCACTCTGAATCCTGCCTGAGCAGACAAGGGTGCTCATCCTTCCCCAGAAAGAGAGAAATGATGCAATAGAGCATGGAAAATTGATGACATGCTTGTTTGGTGCAGTCAGATGGCAATAAAGGCCTGAGCTCATTCATATCCTGCTGGGGACTTGTTTTCCTTCTGTGGTTATTTGTCAAATGCTAATGAGCGGAAGCAATTTGCTCCTCCAGCTTTGAGAGCAGGAGACAAGGAGGGGGCTGGGGAGGGGGAAGGCCACCTGCATGGGGGCTGGTGGGTAGAACTAGCTCCCTTTTTTGGTCAAGCTGTTGTTTTAACGGCCGGGATTGCCTGGTTCCCAGAAAGCAGTGTTCTGGGGTTACCCTGCTTCCTCTCTGATGCTCATGAGCCTGCACTGCTGCTGCCCAGGAGACTGGGGCAGGTATTGCTGCAGTGCCATAGCAAGGAAGTCAAAGAGGCAGAGCACAGTGAGAGTATTGCAGTAGAGTGGTCCAGTGGGTCTCTGGATCATGCAGGTGGTGTGTTACTACCTTTGGATTGACAGAGGTAAATTGTTGTATACACAGACTTGGTTGCTGTTTACCTGTGGTTTATCTCTCTATCAAGGAGAGTGCATCTGTCTCATACTAAAACCTTGTTGTCTGGTTGTACTGTCCTTGGGGAGTATGGATGGAAAGACAGAACCAAGCATGCGGATCTCTGTGTGCTCCTCAGCACTCAAGGATTGCAGCACAGAGCAATGCAAGTGGCTGCTCTTAAGTCTGCTTTGCACTGGGTGATCACTGGTCACAGAGGTGACTCAAGTTCTGCCACCAACTGTAGGAGTTTTGGCTAAATACTTGACCCTTCCCTTAAAGAAAAGGGAGTTGGTTCTTTATCTAGTGTTTATCTTCCATTGAAAGATCCCTGAGCAAGTGTTTATCCTGGAAGTGCTCACAAACCATGTAGATGAGGCCCTTGGTGAGATGGTTTAGTGGTGGCCTTGGTAGTGATAGGGAGAATGGTTGGACTTGATCTTAAAGGTCTTTTACAGTACAGTTAAAAGTACAGTTAAGGTCTTTTAAGTACAGTTCTTAGGGATGGAGCACATGCATTAGTTGTTGACCAAGAGTGATGGGGGGAAATTTGAGAGCAAGGTATCTAAGGAGCACGATCCTCTTCCAGAGAGGAAAAGCTGGTTTGAATGTGCCGATAGGATGATATGGGGTAAAGGAGAACATATTCATCAGTGGAAAGTAAGTCTGATTATCAAGAAACATTTCCTAACAAGATTTATCAGGATATGGAACAGGAGAAATAGTGGAAGTCCCATTGCTGGTCACTTAACATGGGATCAGAAAATGTACTGTAGGGAACAATCCTCCCTAGCAGGAAGAAAATGGGATGAGCTAATAGGACTTTCCCGTATCTAATTTCTGCAATTCCATTAGGGAAAATAATACTTTCAATTTCTTTCTCTGGCCAATGTAATCTCCAGTTGGGCCAATGTTCTGTGGAAAACCGAAAACCACTGAATGCAGAAGCATTTTGCATCCACTGTTGACAGTTTTGGTGGTCTTTTGTTAAGCACTGGTGTCTGAAATGAGAATGGAGTCCTCTCCTTGCCTGTGGACCAGAGTTATATGCAGTGAATACTCTCCAGCACGTTTCCATAATGTGACTCAGTGACCAGCTTACATGGAGACTGAGGTTAAAAATCAGCTCATTCTCCACATCCTGGTAAATTCTTGGCTTTTGTCCTTTCTATGCTGTCAATGGGAGGTTGTATAAACCAATTCTACCTCAATCTGTTCTTACCTGGGCAAGATGCATCATCTCCCTTAACTTTTCCACCAAGGAAAACCAACTTTGAACTAACCTTGTACCCAACCACCCATCCTCTTTTCCCCCTTGGGAGCAAGACACTAGACCAAGCAGCCAAAGGCTGTTACTGGCTTAAGAGGCTTCAGTCTTCAGTGACATAGGAAACGATGTCTTTGGCTAATCTGCCCTGGTATGAACTGGGAGATGATGGCAATCAGCAGGCAGAAGCGGTTTGAGGTCATGCTGCACAAGGGGCTTCTGAAAATGGTCCATTGGGTGATGAATTTAAGATCTCCACGCTTGCTCTTTGGCACTTGCTACTCATCAAAGTAGCCACAGAGAAGTGGGAGATGGTTCTTCCATGCCAAGGGCATGTTTAACATCCCAGGGAATGTTTTCCCTGGTTTGTAGGAAGGGCCAGAGCAGTGGTTGAGCTGCACTGGGATTGACTGGAGCCTGGGCACTGCACTGGCAGATCTGGAGATTTAAGATTATAAACTAGGCAAATAAAGTAGAAACTCAGCCCAGAGCCTAACATCTTCAGCTCGACAGCAAAGTTTATTGAGCATCAGTTGTTCTGTTTGGAGTTTTAGAAGGCAAAAGATGAATCTGAGCTTGAAATCTAATCTGTAACAAGGAGGGGAATTCTGCAACATGCAGCTGAGCTGTGTAAAACATTGTCCTGATGGTTAGTGACAGTCTTGGTAGGTCTTCATCAACATGAAAGCACAAACTTTGCCTCATTGCTGTTGTTCAGGATTTCTTTGAGCACTATTTCAAAGCAGAGTGAGGCTGTATTTGCTGGTGTGTATTATGAGGATTAAACTTCAGCGTGTGCAGGATTACAGGGTGGTCATAGGGAGTTCCTGAAGAGGAAAATGAATACAACTGGAGGCAGGCCAAGCTAAAGACTTGGACTTGACCAGGTCTGCTCTTCTTGCAAAGGCTTATTAGCTCTGAAGGGTAAGGATGTATTTGTGTGTGAGCAGCATGTGTTTGGGCAAAGCGTGTGACTTGCAAGTGGTAGTGGAAGTTTATGTTCACCATCAGTCATTTCCTATATGAAAAGGTCTGTTCTGAGGGTTGAAATGTTCCACTAACAGGCAGTTTGCTTTCTCTATTTCCAAGTATATAACAGAGGCATAGAGAAATAATGGTCTAGATCTTCACAGGGCTTTTTGTTTATTCTAAATAATAATGGCAAAGGCTTTTTGTTACAGTTATTTGAATAGAATTCAGGGAAGCAGAGTTATCTAAGACCTTAGTTCATGCTTTAGCCATTCTGCCTCCCTTACATATAGAACTTTGTTTGCTAGCTCTATATGGAGTTTGTAGAGAGCTGCCCCTTGTTCTCCATGGCCTCTGGAATCTGTTCAGGGCTCTCTCCAGCCTAGCTCTGATCTCTGCTCTGCCCATGCGATTCCTTACCCAGCAGGGCCTTTCCTGGCACCTTTGGGGTAATTACAAGACTAAGGAAGCATATTGAGTGATGAAAACTGTGTTTAAAGTCCATATTCCTGCACCGGTGAGGAAAGGACTATGCAAGTGTTATACGTTAATTCCTAACCTAGTCTGTTTGATATTGCTCACCTGATGCTACCATATGAGTTAGCAGAGATCCCTGGGAAAGCAAGTGATAAAATGTGGGGGGCTTTAAGTTATAGGATAACAGCTCTCTAACCCTAACCCTAACCCTTTGTTCTAGTTTATTCCATAACCTTGCATTAATGGGACTTGGAACTGTTTTTCACAGACAAGTGCAGAGCAAAACAGACGAGGTGACAAAGAAATAGAAGGAAGTAAATTTGAGTTTGACAGGGCCTCTGGTTTGGGGTATATTCACTGGTGTATTTGTCAGTAGGAAATCCCTGAAGCCCTTCTCAAGTATTTGGAGCATTATTCAGTAGGTGCCAGGTATCCTTAATGTCCCCACATTGCCACCAAGACTTATAGTCAGTTTAAAGAGAAACTTCCAGAGGAGACAAGTTTTGATGTTATGTCCTGGGGTAAAAAGAGAATGGCTGGCCAGAATATTGGACTACGGGCTGTTGTTTCAGCATCTTCTGACCTAAATCCACCCCTGACTTCAAAGAGAAGACAATGGTCCCTAAACGTACACCAGGTTTTTCTCTGAATCAATGGAGTAATCAGTAGAAAAGGCAAAGCAGTCACACGGTGAATAAATCTGGGCCCATTGACACCAACATTGCACAGGATCTCCCCTCCTGCCACCAAACCCCCAGTGCTCAGAGTGGGCAGACAGGTACGAGACAAAGAAACAGCAGCCATGGGGCGTTAACAGCCATTAAAGATACCAACAGCAAAACAAGTGCCTCTTACCTGGCTTGCAGCTGAGTGGGATGTCTTGGCAGGGGTTGGCGACAGCGATTTTGAAGACAGAAAGGACACAAGAGGGAAAGTTGTCTTTGGCGAGTGAGAAATACGTTGCTTTTGGAGGATGGGAGGGTACCAGGCCACAGCATCCAATGCGCTGCCGAGCATTCGCTAACCTCTGTTTGCTGGTTTCTTTGAAATGTGACCTATTTCCTTGCTGCACAGGAAAGGAAAGAAGAGAAAATAAAAGCTGTGTAGCTCGGAAGGGTGAAAGAGCTCGGAGAGCTTCTCAGTGCCAGGGCATGGGTCTTCTATGGGAGAAAACCAGTTTGAGGGGTGGTGAGGAGCTGTCTCTGAGTAGGGCTCCTTTGGAGTTGTGGTTTGTGATGGTCAAGACCTAGGCTCAGCAACTCAAGAAGCCTCTCCTAGCGTATGTTTCCTGCCCTGCTTTCTGCTTGCTCTTGTTGTGCTAAAATGGCCATATAACACAACCAGCTGGGCTAGGAACCATCCAAAACCAGTCCTGCCAAGTGGTGCTTGTTTGTGGCAGGATTTTCAGCTGCTCCTCAGGGACATGTCTCCCTCTCCAGAAGGGAAAAGCTTCTGTGTTTCATCACCAGCTGTGGTAAACAGCTCACCACCACCTCATTGGCTTGGAAGAGATGGGTAGAGGGTCAGTGTTCTCAGTGTTCAGGGCCAGCTCCTGGTGAATGGGAAGAAGGGCTCCAGCACTGTGACTTCTGTCTGCTGAATGCAAAGAGGTGCCCCAATGAGGTGGATGGAGAATCCCAAAGAGTCTCATTGCAGGCAGAAGACTCTACTGTAAAAGAAGCTGGGACAAGGATCCTGTTCTTGTCAGGTTGAGTTTGCTCATGTTCAGGACTGATTGGAATAAAACCATGTGGTAATAAGGTTAGATATGCAAAATGCAAGTTATCTTTCAGCATTACTCAACTGAATGGCATTTCATTGCCAAATCCCCCTTGAGGAGCCCTTTGCTTAGACTTGGAGGTGGGGCTGTACACAAGGTTTACTCAGACATCCATATTAAGGATTTTTCCAAGGACAAGGTGAGATCTGAGATAGAGGGGATGAATCATTTTGGCAGTTTACAGGGATGAAAATGCAGCATTCCAACACACCCCCCTTGCAGTGATAACAGAGAGCTCAGTCCTGACCCCTCAGCAAGGCGTCCTTCCCCTCAATCCCCACAAGGTGATGTAAGATGATCTTGATAAAGGCTTTTTGATGGCTGTGCTTTCCAAGCTTCAAGCTGGATTTACAGGTTTGGGAGATGCCAACCCAATTTTATCTAACACCTGGGACTGTTGAAGCTGAGTTTTACTGGTGGGCAGTTAGTCTGCACGTGTCTGAACTAGTTGCAAACCAAACCCACTTGGTTACAGCTGGTTTCGCTTGCAGATTCTCAACCTGCTACAAACAGCGCAGAGTGATTTGTTTATTACAGCAGTAGCTAAAAGGCTGAATGGAGTGTTGCTGTGTTAGGTACTGTACAACCATCAAATGGGTTAGTCTGTGGCCAAGCAGCGAGTCCCAACGTGGACTTGGGGCCAGGGTGTGATGTAGAGCCAGAGCTGGGAACTTTGCTCAGGCCGTGCAGTTTAGACATAGCAAACGAGAGAATATGTTATTTTATGTACAAAATGGTTATACAATATTTACCCCATCAGGCCTCAGCATCATTCCTTATGTGTTTTAGCAGCACCCAGGTTATAGTCTGCAGCCTTTCGAGCCTTCAAATGAGCCCTGGCCTTAGTGTTCTTCAAGCTGGAGCTGCAGCTGGGCACGCTGCGTGTTCCTGAGCATTGCCCAGCAGCACTGAGAAGCTACAGCACAAAGCATGTCTGGAATCGTTGCTCTTTGTGCTTCCCCAGGGCTCAGTGCGTCGTCCCTGCAGGGTTTGTACCAGCCTGGACCTCACAGGACCCGAGCAAGCGGCTTCTGCCATGTGTAGCCACAGGAGGGTGCAGTGTCACCAGGCTACTGAGCATCAGGGACTGGGTGCTGGTGCTGTGCTCATCCCAGGGGTGAGTGAGGATGCAGGGGAGCCAAAGGAGTCTCCTGTCCCTTTACCTCTCCCCATTTTCAAGGCTTTTGTGCAGGTTTGGGAAGGTGTGCGCAGCTCTGAGGTGGCTCCATCACCGCTTCAGAAACAGGCTGAGACTGCAGTAAGACCTAGTTTTTGAGCTGGCCTGGTACAAGTTTAAGAGGGTCCTCAGAGCAGGACTGGTCTTGGATACAAGGCTGGGTTGGCCCAAGGCACACAGATTGTGTACCCTTGTATGTCAGGGGTCTTTAACACTGTATTTACCATCCAGGAGGGACTGGAGACCCTGCACATCAGGGAAAAGCAAGTTTCTTTGGAAAGGGAAGCAATGAACTGCTCACTGCTGAGCAGGGAAGATGGGCACCTGCATCTCAGTCCCTCTTCATTATGCCCTGAGTGTGTTTGGAGACAAGCATCAGCAGATGCTTGTATGTATATGCCAGCAGCTGCCCCTGGTATGGCTCTGGGCCATGCTTTGAGCAATTACCTTTTCCCTGAGCAGAAAGAGCAGCATTCAGTTAACCCCCAAATACTTTGTTTAGTTGCTCTTGTATGTGTGTGCTTTGGGGGCTCAGACAATGGCCTGCAGGGCTGGGGGAGGAAGGAAACCACTCTTTCCACCCAGCCAGGCCAAAAATCCAGCCCAGCAATTCCAGCCCCTTTGAACTCAGCTTTCAAATGGAGTGCCAGACCTTTCCAGTCTGAACGCCTTTAAGGAAGAGTGGCCCTTGGGTGAGTGTTGGGATGCTTCAAGGGATGGGGGCTGTGAACTCCCACCGTTGGCATGTCATTTTGGAAGCAAAGGATGATTTCCCTTGCATTTCAGGGCTATTGGGATAAGCACATCTACCAGGCAATACCAAATACTTGGACACCAGCTCAGGAGGTCCCTTCTGAGCATCTCCTGCTCAGGTCACTCTGCTGCTCCATCCAAGGAGCAGAGTTCAAAGGGCTTCAATAAGGGTTTACACAGATTTATGGAAGAAAATGAATGATGGTTGTTAAATGCGAAGATACAGCATGGGTTCAGCCCTGCACTTAGTCTCTTGATAGCAGTGGATGTAACAGGATATACCACGAAAAGCACCACAGCTTCATGCTTTATTCTTAATCACTTTTCTTAGGCATGCCGTGGCCAGCATTGGGGTAGGATGTTGGGCTAGGACAAAAAGCCTTTGTGGTTTTTCTTTCTCCATTCCCATCTAATGATCAGATGGTTACAGAGCAGTGCTGGGTCAGCCTGGGTGGCACCCAGCACCATTACCAAAAGCCCTGTCTGCTCAGGCCTGCCCAAGGGCTGGATCTTGTGGATTTGGCAATGTACTGACCTAGAAGGGCCAGGGCAGGACACAGAGTCTGGAGGAGCTGCTTGTCCTGCAGACGTGGCACCCACAGCACAGAGCTCCAGAGCCCCTTCTTGCCATCTGCTCCTGGGCAGAGGAGTCTCATGGTCAAGGAGTTTGGTCTCATACTCAGCTTACATCTTCCACCAGGAGCTTTTCACTTCCTTACTCTTCATTCAGATCTTTTAAAAGGCTCCTTGAATGTGGTTTTGGGGTCCTTCTGTCCCCAGAGATGGGCTCAAGCTGGTGGACCACTGCCTGGTCCTGCCATCCTTCCCCTGTGTCCTGCCCCAGGGCCTCTCTCTGTATCCAGGGAAGAGCTGGGCAGTGCTTGGCACTGTGGAAAGGCCTGGTTTTAAAACACTTGCTGAATTCCCAGGTAATTCTCTCTTTAGCAAGGCTTACATATACAGCTTTCTAATCTCAAAACATGACTTCAGAAGAAAGAAGGAAATGAGCTCTTGCTCTTTACGGTTGCTTATTGTTTTATGTGTCCTGAGAGGGCTTTGTTTTGAAACAAGCAGCATTTTCATGTATTTGCAGTGTTTATTCTTTGCTTTGTATTGTCCTCTGTGGGACACTCCGTGGTGGCAGCAGAACAAGAGAAATTATGGCAGCGCCGGAGCCAGCAGGGCACAAATGATGTAACTGGGGAGGGAAGGGACTTCTTAAAGCATGAGCAAGTTAATGAGGGCTTTTTTAACCTTAAAGCCAATACCTAACCCCACTGGAGAGCACAGAGGCTTTTGGTAAGGCCATTTCATCAGGTGGGCACTGGTGTTTTAAAAGCACTTTGAAAGCTATGGTTAAAATGAAGGATGGGAGTTGCTGGAGGAGGGGGAACACCCAAATCCTGGCTCGCTTTGTGTGCCACCATCAGTGACATCTTTGCCTTATCACTTTCCTGTTGGGGTGTCGGATCGGCCCTGGAGCCGGGAACGATCCCTGCCTGCTCCTATGGAGTAAGACGAAGCTGATTAGTTTTATAGCGTTGCAGGCAAGACCTGCCTTCTGCACTGATGTCAGCAGCCAGGGCGGGACTTTTACAGCCCTCTGGCTTTGGGGATTTTTTTTCCCTTTTTTTTGGGATAATCCTGGCAAAATTCCTGAGCAAAGTTTTTTTCCCTTTTTTTTTGTCTGTATTTGAGCAGCCCCTCTCCATGCTGCCTCCGAGCTGCTCTTATTACTGCTCACTTCCTGAAAGGAGACTTCTTAGCAAAGGCTCTTGCTCCAGCGCTGCCTGGGTCTGACAGAAGAAGGGTATTGAGGAAGGCGACATAAACCCTCAGCCTGGAAACTTTCTGACACACGGGGGGAGAGGGAAGCTTTGACTGCTGCTGGGGAAAAGAAGAAGAAAAAGGCTCAAAGAATTAAAAGGGGAAAAGAAGAAAGAAGGGAAAACACTCGGAAAGGTAAAACACTCTTTAAAATAACTCTTTCCAGAGAAGCCTCTTTGAGGTTGGAGTGGGGTGGTCTGGGGCGGAGGGAGCGCGAATGTTCTTTGAAATCAGAACCGTCTCCCTGGAGAAGGAATGAGCCCGAAGAGCATTGCACGCTGGAAAAACATTTATGAGAATGAAAACCATGTTCACCCTTCTCCAACATTCAGAGTTTCCATGAAAACGCAGGGTTGTGTTTCAGTGTCTGCAGGCAGCAGGAGTCAGGCACCCGCGGCTCCCTCGCCTCCCCCTGTCCCCACACCGCTCCGCTTGCTTGGTTGTGTTGAGCCATCCCATCGTGTTTGCTGCTCTCAAATGCAATTCCCTGTTCCAGAGCTGCCGCGGGCAAAGCTCTCGGTTACAGAAAGCAACAGCTCTAATCCCTGCAGCAGAATTAGACGTTCTTCACTGTCCCGAGAATAAACACATCCTGTGCTCGCTCTTTTGCTGTCTCTCTCCATCTTCAGGAGCTGCCAATGCCTCTTCCCCTCCTGTACAATGTGCTCAGAGGATTATAAACTGTCTGCCCTGAAATAGTTGCAATGTCATTAACTTCGTGGGCATCACCAGGCATTTGGCCCCGTTGGGTATTTCTTTGCTTTGATTATGTTTTAAAGGGGTTTTTTGCTTATTTTCAAAAGCTCAATCCCTCAGAACATGTTATTTTAAACATCAAAGTAAATATTAGTGATGGTGAGATGCCAGAAGATTATCTCATTAGAGCTGAAGGAGCTGTGCTATAAATAGAAAGGAGTTTATAAAATAACCTTGGCAAATAGCTTCCAGAGGGGAAGAATCAACCAAGGAGGAAGCATTGGGCCATGCTGGTCAGAGCTGCGCTCCGGGGCAGATACCTGGGGACGTTTCTGGTTGAGCATATGCAGGGATGTAACCTCAGGGGGGGATTGTTTTCCTGTTTCAGTGTATGCCAAGACCCATATTGGCTGGAGACAGCCACAGCAGAGATCTGTTTCTTATTGTGGCCATTAACATTGCTGTTAGCAGAGGCCACGTGGTGACAGCGTGTGATCTAGTGCATGACGGGGGAGAGCAAGAGGGTATTTGAAGTCTTTGTTCATTTCTGGTCCCCCCCCTCCAGTGCTGCAGATGGTAGAAGGGGAAATGCTCTGTTGGGTGTCCAGGTAATTCCCCAGCCAGTGCAGGGGTGATCCCTCTGCTTTGCTTGCCAGAGCCTTGCCTGGGCTAGCCTGGAATGCCTCCGTCAGTGAGGCTTCCTCCAGTTCTAGGGAGGTTGTTCCAGTGTCACAGAGTTTCTCCATATATGGAACACACCGAGTGCTCCAGTTGCTCCATCCTCAGCTTCCCGTTGTTCCTGCTTCGCCCCATGGCAGCTCTCTCTCCTTCCCTTCTCCTCTTTAGATCTCTAAACCCCTCCAGCGCTCATGGGTGAGTCTCCAGTTGCATTCCCCAAGCAGCTGCTTGTTGGGTGGAATGGGAAAGGTCCTGTCATCTCCTGTAAATCATGCTTTTCCCAGATAAGGCTCAGGGGCTGAACTGTTTCCTTTGGCAGAGGGAGACCCCGATAAGCTGCCACTGAGTGAGCAGTCGATGGGGTATGAAGTGGAGCCCTAAGGGAAGGTATTGCCTGCTCAACATAAACAGTGACTGCTCCTTATGCGAGAGCCTTTGGAACACCAACATGCAAACCTGTAACATAAGAGTCTCTGTTATCACTGATGGCTCAAGGCCACCCAGAGACTGTTACCAGGAGGAGTAAGTGTGCTTATCATCATATGAAGCCCTGGTCCAGAGACAGCATGGGCTCAGCTGCCCAGAGGAGCAGCTCCATGGAGGGCTTTTCAGCACAGGTTGTGTCAAGCCCACCCAGGGGATGGTTCTGTTCAAGCACTTATCTAAAGCTTATCTGAAACCCCCAACTCCAAAACCCACTTTTCTTGCCAAGTTTCCAGCAATTAGTTCATTGGAAGCCAGAAACACTGCAGGATGTGTTTGTCACGTCCTGTCCTGCCTAGATCTCAAGTTAACACAAATGAACTTAAAACAAACAGAATTTGGCCCAAATTTGACAAAGGTTCAGAAACAATTAACTAGTGGTTTGGATGAGGTCAGCTCAGATGTGTTAAAGACAAGCAAGTCAAAAAGGTCTTCGCTTGACTCCACCACCATAGGAAATGTTTGCAGGGCGAGTGGTTGCAAACATTTCCTGGGAATCAGCAAGCAGGTCGGATCTCATGCAGTGATTGGAGAGTGTGAAACATGGAAAACCACCGGCCGGCATACAGCCTCCATGTTCAACACAGCAGGAGGTTTTAAAGGGATGCTATCAAAGCACTTTTCCCCATCTTGGTTACTGTGAGTGCCTTCAACTGAATCTGCAACCAATTCAAGACCTGGGAGATTCACCACTGAGAAGCTCTGCCAAAATGTTTTAGCTCCATCTGACTTCAGTGGGGTAATGTCAGAGGCACGTGTTGAGTGCAGGGTCTCCACCCGATTGCTCCATTGCTGCTACCATCTACCTTCTGCATTCTTCCAGGCTGGGAAAGGAATGCTCAGGGTATGCCATGTCTGACCGTTCAGCATCTTTATGTATCTAGTTTTCATCCCAACCCACTGGTATTGCTGTTGTTTCCTACTCTTCCATCGTAGCTTAATTTTCAAAGGGAAAGTGAGTTAAATTATATCTATTCCTGTGCAATTCTGCAAATCCTTCTGGATTCCAACATTCATAAATGTTGGTTCCAGCTGAGCTGAACTTCCAGGTGAAATACTGGCTTCCTGCTGTGGATTTGTGCCACTGACCTTAACAGGACTAAGGCTTCACCCCAAAGTGGCTTCAGTCAAAGCCACAGTGCAAAAGATGACCTAAGTCCTGTAGGGGTTAGCGGCTCCTCATTCCCTGGCCATGGATGAAGGCAGCTCTTCCATAGCCAAGCACAAAGACACGTACTCGGCATCCTTTGGACTGCAGCTTCCTCGCTGGGAAGCCATACCCCATCCAATCCAAACCAGTAGGGCCATATGTTTCCCTGAACAGGGAACCTGCAGGGAGGGCAAAAAGAGCCCATAAATTCTGTATAGCAGATTTCTCAGAGCTTGCTGAAGGGAGCCGAAGCCTGGATAATCTGCGGATCTGTGAGGGCAGGATGGGACCAGCATCCTACAGCCCAATGGGGTCTGCAAGACTTATCCCACTGCAGAGCTCCCTTGGCAAGTTCCTCTGGGGTAAAATGTGTTGGGGTCTTTGGTGCTTGTGCTGCCTTGCGCGAAGGATGCTCCAGGGTGGTTGCACGATGGGGTCCCTGTGCTCTTGCGCAGGCTTCCTGCTCGGCTGTCACCAAATCCCCTCTGCTTGCCTTGGTTTTGCCTTGCTGTGAAATGGAGCCAGGAGCACTCGCCTGCTGGCAGGGAGATGCTGGAGGGAGGTGAGGCTGTGGGGATGGTGGCAGAAGCTAAGGCAGGATTTGTGTTATTGTGCTCTTGGTGCCCTGGGAGGCTGGGTTCTTCCTGCACCTCTGCAGAAGGGAGTCCTGGTCCTGAGGTGCTGGAAGCACACAGCCAAGCAGGCAGAGCAGATCAGGATGAGCCACCCCTCTGGCCAACCAGGGTTCCTCTCCCTTTCTCTGGTCCCCCATGAGTCCCTTTTAGCCTCAATTCTACTTTGATTCAGCCTGGTAGGACCAAATCAGCAGTGGGTGCTGGAGACAGGCAGTGCTGTGGATCCCATCCCCTGTGCCAGCTCTGTGCTGTTGCTGGATGCAGCATTAAACACTGCTGTGCCTGAGGATGCTGTGCTGTGGTGGTGCTAGAAGGAGCTGCTGCCCTTCTCACAGCCCTTATGGGTAACAGGGCTCACTCTTCCTGTGAGGCTCAGTGGTGTTCTCTTACCTCTCCAGCTTCAGCATAAGACACTGTGTTGTACCATGGATGCAGGTGGTGTGGCAATGAGAGGGGCTTTAATGAGGCTCTGCTCTCCATCATAGCCCTTCCAGTGTTAATGATCAGACATGCCTTTGTTGGAGGGTCCATGGATAAAGCACTACAGATGTATGGGTATGGCCCTGCCTGGTTGAGGAAGGAGTCAAATCTGGAGTACCACACTTGGTGTGGGAGCAGTGGCAGATCCCTGTGTAAAACGTGGCACTGCCTGAAGCGGAACAAAAAGTGCATCCCTTTGTCAGAGCAGATCCCTCCCGGAGAGCACCGGTGGTGGTTCTGCAGGTGAGCAGGGCTCAGTGCTGGCGCAGGAAGGTGTTTGTCTTCATGCAGCCCCAGGGCTGGGCGCCTTGTGTTGCTGTGTTGTGTAAGCACAAAGACTGGTGCTGGAGCCAGCTCCCCCGGGATGCAGATGGCAGCGCCTGCATCCCGGCTGCACCGAGGTGTGAGATGTGAGTGCTCCTGGCCTTTCCCAGCTCCCGGGGCAGTTTCCTGGCATCCAGAGCACAGCAGAGCAATGGGGCTTGCTCCATGCTGGTGCAGGGCAGCAGGAGGAGCACAGGGAGGGAGCTGCCTGTGTGGAGCCTCAGGAGATGAGGATTCTCTGCTGGCTGCACTGAATCGGGCAGAGAGAAGGGGTAGTTTTATGAAGGCAAAGGGCAGTTAGGCAGACATGGAATATGTATTCCAGATGCAAAACCAGCCTTTGTGCATGCCATACCCACAGGTATCAGCGGTGTGTGGTGGCATGCAGAGGGCGTGTGGGCAGCAGACACAGGTGTGCTGTAGGTAGTGTGCATCCTCATACAGATAACCTGTATCTGCATAGAGATAGCGTGTATCCGCCTGCACAGCCACACACAGCTGTGATCTGCATGCGTGTGGTTGACATGTGCATAGGTCCATGCACTGTACATGCATGTGGTTGGCGGGGACACTGTATGGTAGGAGATGCCCTTGCTGTTAATGACTTCTCGGTTGTCTTTAACTCTGCTGGTTTGCGTGTGGCTGGAGCCAGCAAGGAGCCTGGTGGCTGGGGGCCAGCACGTCTGGGTCACGTTGAGCAGTTCCAAACTATTGCATAAGTCCTGTCTGAAAGTGGACCTGCTTGGTGGAGTCATCTCCTTAAAGCAAAAGAAGTCCAAGGCTGGGAGCGTTGAGTTCTCGGTAGCCACTTTCCATCTGGCTGATGCTGGCTGGTCCTGCAGCTGGATTTGGGCTCAGCCCTGGGGCTCGCACTGCCCCATGCAGAACACCCCTCCCTGATGAGGAGATGAGCTGGCACTTCTCTCCAGCTTTCCTGTTGAGGACCTCCGAGCATTTTACCACACTTGGAGAAATGCAGTGACCCCAGCTTTCCAGATAGGGCCAGATCCTTATGTAACGGACAGATAGGATTTCCAGAAAGCAAAGCAGTCAGAGAGAGGTCAGTGCTCCCAGCTCTCCATTCGCATGCCATGGGTTGCTTTTGCCCCTTTTGCTGGTGAAATGAAAGCTCCTGCTGGATTCCGAGGAGGAGCAAGGGGGTAATTCAGTCCTTTCCTCACAGTGATTGCACTGAATAGACTCGACTGTAAAACAATTCTCGTGTTTTATAAAGAAAAGCTACTCCCACACAGTACTGGAGTGAGCCCAAACCCCTGGGAAGCTTCGCCTGTACAAAGGGATGGAGGGTGTGCCCGGCTGCAGCACAGCAGGGCCCGTGTGGAGTGCGGCAGCAAGCAGGGAGCACAGGGCTGGAGGTCTGAAGGCAACGAGAGTGTTCACTGCTCACCCCTGGGCACCAGGGGGATGGAGACCCAGGAGCAGACCCTTCACCTCTGGGGTTCAGACTGGCAGCATCAGTCTGGATTGCCCACGTTGCCTTTGGTTAGGGTTGGATCGTGTTTTAACAGTGCCAAAGCTGCATCTGTCCTCCAGGCAGACGCAGAGTTTGACCCTGGAGTCGCTGGAGTGGGTGTCTGTAAAGAGCTGCTCTTGGGATGAGATGAAACAGCTCCTGAAAGAGAGGGGCTGCAGAGAGTACTGAAGGTCCCCTCACAGCCCATGAGTAAGGAAAAGGTGAAAGCCCTTGTCTATGCTCCAGTGTGGGCTTGATAACAGGAGCAGCCAGAGAGATGGTGAGAGGATCCTAAAGGGTTGCTGTAGAGCAGTGCAGGCAGGAACCATCCCATGGCTGGAGGCTGCTGTTTTCTGGTGAACAGTGATAACTACGTGTTTCTAATTCCTTGCTTGCTGTGCCCCCAGAGAGGCCAGGCTTGGAGCAGCAAAGCAGACTCGGTTCAAGCTCTTGTTTTCAGTTCTGCAGACCTGTGGCTTTAACCCATTCTTTGCAAGCTGCAGCCGATGTTCCTTGCAGTGAGCTGCTGCTGAGTTAATGCTGATTAGTCTGGGTTTAACCCTTAGTGCTACCCTAGAGCTGAGAATGGCTTCCCAGTGGAAGTCCTGTCATGCTGGCAGGATGGCTGCAAAGAGACTTCTGCCATCTGCACCTCAGCATGGTTTCAGTTTAGCATCTAGCGGAATACTTTGTCCGGAATATCAGGATGGGCTCCTGCTGAAAGGGAAGCAGGAGGAGCAGCGTGACAGGGGGAGCAGTGCTGTTTGCTCTGTCCTCAGGAACCTGCTGTGGTGGTGACTGTGCAGGCATGGAGCACCCATCACCCCAGCCCATCACCACAGGGGAGAGCATCAGGCCAGCAGCCCCTCTGCTGTACTGGGAATGCCCAACCCCAGTGTCATAGAATCACAGAGTGGTTTGGGTGGGAAAGGACCTTAAAGCCCATGCAGTGCCAACCCCCTGCCATGGAGCTCCCCAGGGCCTTTGCTTTTAAGCTGTTCCAGCCCCTGATAAAACAATGGCCCCAGTGCTTTTGTGAGCCCACGCAGGGAGGCGGAGATGGAGCTGGTGGTCCAAAGGTGTCTCCTTGCTCTGCAGTCCAGGTACATGATGGTTTTCTGAGCATCACCTGAGTGCAGCACCATGGGCTGAAACCAGGACAGTCCCTGCAGGCCATGCAGAGGAGTTATGCTTACAGCAGGATTTGGGACATAGATTTCAGCTGAGGATTTACAGCCAAAACTTGTGGTCCTCCATGAAGCAGCAGCAGCAAGAAGGGGGCTGTTCTCTCAGGAAACATGGTGACTTCAGGCTGAGCACCCATGAGCTACAGGCACTGTGAGATCTGCAGTGT
The DNA here is from genome assembly GCF_012275295.1 of Melopsittacus undulatus. NCBI lineage: Eukaryota > Metazoa > Chordata > Aves > Psittaciformes > Psittaculidae > Melopsittacus > Melopsittacus undulatus. The sequence goes on from NC_047545.1 coordinate 4,289,309, forward strand.
GGCTGTGAGAACAGGAGGTAGGTAAGAGCCTGCTGTGCAGAGCAGGGGTTACATGAGGGTGGTGGTGCTGCTGCTGCCAAGTGCCTCTCTGTAACACCAGAGATCCCCGTGCCCTGCAGTGCCTCCCCTGTTTAGCAAAGGACATGATGCTCATGGAGCAAGCTGTGTGTTTGCAGCTCTTCCCCCAGGGATAACTTAAGAACCGGTGGGACACTTTCATGCTGGAGTGGATGAAGAGCAAAATTCCCTTTGTTTTTGTGTGTACAATGGCCATGTAGCTGCCGGGTCTGAAGTGCTGCTCAGCCCATTGGCAGGGTGATGAGGAAGCCAGCACCAATGCTGGCTAAGCTGTGGGCCATGGCATGATGATAACCCCAGCATGGTTGTGGAGTGCTATGGCCCTTTATACAGAGGAATAAGGAGTAACCATGGGGGCTGGTGACTTTCATCCATTCATTAGCGGCGTAGCTGGTAGCACAGCCCAGAAATGCTGTTGAGGGTGAAGCAGCGTGGCCATGGGATGCTCTGCTCTGCTCCCTCTGCTTTGCTCTCACCGCATGTCAGGAAGGTGTCAATGGAAGGGCCGCGGGCTGCAGGGGGGATGCTGCAAGTATCTCCTCCCACTGGGGAAAGCTGGAAGCAGAAATCTGTGTTTGTGTTTATTTCTCCCTCTCAAAGAAGGGAAAAGGGACACCTGAGCTCATAATTTGCAAAAGTTGGATGAGAAACCTGGAAGCTGCCGGGCCCTGCATCTTTAAAAGCAGTTAAATTCCTTTTCTCTGCACTAGGAGGCACCTTGAACCTTCCTCTTGGCCCCGAGCAGAGCCCATCTGCTTCCTATTACCTTCCCATAAAGCTGCCTCCCCGGCCAAAAAGCCGGGCTTTCAGGGAATTCTGTCTGCAGCCCCGATGTTGAAATTAGTAACAGTTGTCATCTGTTTTTCTTTTTTCTCTTCTCTTTTTGCTTTATTCCAGCTTCAATTCTAACCCCCAGCCCCATGCACCCTCCTTCCCCCTTTTCACACGTTCCCCTTGGTGTGCAAAGAGATGACCTCGAAGCCCCCATCGGCTCCGGTGGCACCGGCCCCATTCCCCTCATCCCGGCCCACGGGTTCACGCGGCGAAAGCCACCTTGGCACCGGGAGCAGGAGCGTCAGCCGCTCGCGGGGAGCCTGCCAAGGACAGCGAATTCCTCGGGAAGGAGCAAATCGGAAGCAGCCCAAGCGAGGGAGGCACGAGACCGGAGAGGTCACCCCATGGGCCGGACCTCCCCGCAGCCCCTCCATCCCCACCGGCGGCATCCCTGTGTCCCGCTGGCTGCGATGCGGGATGGGGCTCCTTAGGCTTGTCCGGTTGCTGCTGCTCTGAAAGCAGTCTGACAAATGAGGTGGTGGAAAAGTTGCTCTGTATTGAAGCCACGGAGCCCGTGCTCCTCCATGGCAAAGAGGAGAGAGCCGGGTCCTGCTCTTGCAGGACATGAACTCATTGGGGTCTCGGAAGTGCTGCTGGAAGGGGCCGTGTTTTCCTGGAGGAATCAAAGCTGAGCCCTTCCCCCAGTCTGTCTTATGGGAATTCTGCAGCTGTAATTCCTGCCTTGTGCTGCTCCTTCCCCCAAGCTGGGGGCTGCGGGGTCCTGGCGCCTGCAGCTCCCTCCTGGCCCCTGTTCCAGGGGATGCTGAGGAGCCAGGACTGAAGGGGAAGGGCAGAGGGGACACGGGGGCACCACTCACAGCTGCTGGAGCTCAGGGTCGTGGAGAGGCAGAGGAAGGACAGGGAATGATGACAGCCTTGAGGAAGCAGGTTCAACAGCTGGAAAACAAGAGAAATCAGTAGTGTGAAGCCCAGGAGAAAATACACTGCAGCTGAGCAGCTTTCTGTCCACAGACCTTGGAGCCGTGACAGGATTTAAAGGCTGGAATCTCAAGCTCTAATAGATGCTGAAAAATGCTGACTTAGGAGAGGGCTGCAGCATTCCCGGCTTTTGCTTTGCCTTCTCCCTTTTCCAGTTCATTTCCCTCAGCCCAGCAGGGAGCAGGCACTGAGCAGCCTGCAGCATCCCCAGCACTTGGCCGTGCATTGTCATGGCCCTGGCTTTGCCCTCTCGATGCTGCATCCGATGGGTGATGCTCCAGAGGATGCTGTCACCAGGTGAACATGGCCTCCTGGAGCCACTGTGCTGATCTCAGAGTACTTGTGTTGTGGTGGAAGAAGGCAGAATTCCTGCCCATCCCTCTTGCTGCCTGCTTCCTTATACCTGTTGTGGGTGAATGGAGCAGCCCAAGATGAGCTATAGACAGTTTTTCACCCATCAGGCAGTTTATTCTCACAGTCTTTGAGGCCACTATCACGGGTGCTGTGTCTGTGCCTTGCAGAAACCAACCTGGCAAGTGGTACCAGAAGTGACTGGGGAGACCAGACCCAGGCCTCACTGGTGGTCTTTGGCCATTTTTAGTTGTAAATTAGCTGTTAAGGATCTTAACATTTAAAATATGGAGCTCCAAATTGTGATTTCAGTGTACGTGATTTTCAGTGCTCTCCTGCCCTGTGTTCTAGCCAGTAGTCTTTGCTATTTAAAACACACAAGAGCAGAGTGAAGCAAGGGTTAACAGCATTATTCCAAATGCTTCCTTACTGGGACAAGGACCACACACATGCCATAGCTATTGACACCTTTGCAAAGAGCGATGCTCTCCTGTCTCCAGCTGAGCAGCTCAGGAGCATCTGTCCTGCTGTTCCTCACCCTGTTCTGGACCATCTGTGTGTTGTAGCTGCATCTTTGGTCTGATGTCAGACTTCACCTGTGGCCTTTGGAGGAACATTTGCATTTTGCTGCTGGGCTGCTTTGGAGCAGAGCATCACTCCTCAGGTATTTGGGATTCTCTAGGTGGTGCTTAGGTATGTGCTGTATTCATTGCAGACGTCATCGGATCGCTGGATAGAAACAAACCCCACAGGCTTCATGCAGCTCTCCAGCACTATGTGAGTTTTGTGTAATTGCCTCAGACTGGGAAATTATCTGGGAGCCAAAAAGCTTTCAATGAAGCAATTAGCAAATCATTTTAAATCACAAATACAATTGGAATCTCAAGATCCATTTGTGGATAGAGCTGAGGGTAAGGGGGAGTTCGCTGAATGGGTCCTTTGTTTTCAATCACTTTCTTAGGTTTAGCCAATCCATTCTGAGAGCAAGGGCTCTTCTTTCAGGGCACTGACAGTCATTAACGTGTATTTTGAAGCAGGGAAACTGGAGGAGAGAGGATTGCTGCTCACTTCCACCCTTCTAATGCTTTTCTTTCATGCTCTCCTTTAGGAGATCAGGTAACTGAGACCACATCACTCTTTGGGTTGCACTTTCTTGGAGGTGTTGACAAAGGATGCCCATCTATTCTGTGCTGTTTTCCTCAGGAGTAAGGTATATACCAGCCCTTTAGTGCCACTGTCAGAGCAGTGCAGGGGCTGTGCTGGCAGCAGGATTCTCCCTGGGAAAGCACCCAGGTGTGCAGTGTCCTTCCAGCAGGATAACACTGTTCCAGTGCTGTGAACTGTTAATTGCGGTTGCATTCACTTCCCTCTTTCTCTCCCCTTTCTCTTTCTTTCCATCTCACTCTTCCCTTCTCCAAGATCTAAGGCTTTCCTCGTTCCCTCTGCACATCATTTCCTTCTTTGTGTCTTCCTCCTCCATCCTTCGTTGCTCCTCTGCCTGTTTCCTGTTCACTCATCCCCACTCTCTCCTTCACAGGGGCAATGCCACCGAGAACCTGGGGTTCACACTAGCCCATGCTGACCCCGCACAGCACACGGCAAAGACACCGTTGGCTTGGCTGCTTTGGGAGAGCACGGAGCGGCCGAGGATGCCTGCGGAGGGACCGAGGACTCCTGTCTCTACATAAGCAGTGGCCGAGGGAGAGACATGTTGGGACAGCGCCGTTTCAGCTGGCACAATACTCCCTGCACTGAGACAAGCATCGCTAACCATGGCAATAGCTTGGAGGCTTCTCACATGGACTGTCATCTTCACTGCAGCTCTGTGCAACGTTCCCGGCTACACCTTCCAGTCACAAGGTAGGAACTGTGTGGGAATGGGAGATGGAGGCATCCACCCCTGGGTAATGTTGTGCTGGAGACACCTCGAGTTCTGCCCTGCTCCCTGCATGGCAGCAGAGCTCCTGCTGCTGAATTGCAGATGTTTTCCCTTGTCCTCCGAGGAACAGATGTGTTTTGCTCTCGGATGCTGCGCTAAGTTCAGAGCAATAAGGTCTGTGCGAGATGAGAGCCATGTCCAGGCTTAGTGAAGGAGATGTGGCAGCAATAGAGGAAGCTCCTCTTCCACTCGGGTGGAGCGGAGCATCCTCAGATGAATGGAGGCTTTGTTCTGTGTGTGTGCAGTGCCTGAATCCTCTGCGCGTGCAGGGATGGAGGTGGCTGATGGAGCATTACAGATACTCCAGCTGAGTCTTGCCAGACGTGTGCTGCTGGAGGAGGTTTAGTTTGTACACATGAGGTGCTGCCATTAGTAAATGCTCAAACCTGCTCAGGCGTAAACACTTTGTACCTGTCCTATATGACTCTTTGTTTCTGATGGTCTTGTGTTTAAATACAGAGCCCTATATGCAAGTGATTGCAAGGAAAGCAGAATGTGGATCTCTTGTATGTAGATTTATGCCTTTGTACATGATTTTATTCCAGGTTAGGAAGGCACTGGAAAGTGAGTACTGCCTTGTACCAGCCTGGAGTACAAATGCAGCCCAGGCAGGTAACACAATGTAGTTAAATTGCTTAATACTAGTTTGCTTTTGTGACCTTTTCTTCAGAGGCAGTATGAGCACTGCCATCAGGCACCAGAGGTAAGAAGAAAGAGCTCTGAAGTTAGACATTTATCTGTGCAAGGTGTTAAAACCTCAGCAGTGTGCTTACACAGCCGTAGTTGTGACAGAGTACATGTGCCCAGACTAATTGCAGCAGGGCCAAGGTCAGCAGCATACCAGGCTCCTAATGAGTGCAGTGCCATCAGGCTGTAGTTACTATGGCTGTGGGTTGTCTTGTGAAGCGGAACTGGAAAGAGGAACAAAGGCAACCAAAAGCCACACAGTGTCCTGGGTCTGAGCAGCATCTCCTTGCTAAAGGTGAGCTGCTGCCCAGCTCATGCTGGGTGACACAAGAGGCATTCAGGCTGCCGCTGTGCAACGTGCAAGGTTATACAGGCAGATTGCCTTGAATCTGAAACAAACCCTCTCTCTGGTCCTTTTTGCCAAAGCCTCTGGCAGTGCCTGCGGTGACTGTTCTGGGCCTCCCATGCCCATCAGATCACACCTCCCTCCATCTGCCCTGCGTTCGCCATGCAGCGATGCTCTGATGAGGACACTGCTGCCAGATTGCCTCCATCCTGCAGCTCAGATCCTCACTCATGAGTCCCTGTGCTGTTTGTGCATACACCTTGATCTAAACCCCAGGGCTCATCGCATTTACAGGTCATGTCTTTGTGCTCTCCCAGAGGCAGTCTGGGAGATGAATCTCAGCCCATGATGTTGGTGGAACCATGGTGCAGTGGCAGCATCAAGCTGGGGATTGCAGCCTGTTCCCTCCCCAGTCCCAAGGCTCACACTGCCCCATGGGCCCCTCTTGCTGTCAGAGCACTTCTGTAGGCTCCCTGCATCCGGAACAGTTGACATCAGGCTCTTGATGTTACTCAACACTTTACCACGCTGCTGAGATAGGAGGTACATAATCCTCACAACACCCTTTCAAGAGGGTGAAACACTTATCTCCTCTTAGCAGTTGGAGGCACGGAGGGTAAAGGCTGCTGTTTTCAACAAGCCACTGATTCTGACCAAGTGACTTGTTCCAGTTAGCAATGGAGCAGGTTTCACACGCCCCATGTGCACAACTCCAGATCAGTGTATTTGTTTTATGCAGGAAAAAGATTAAGGTATCACAGTCATAAGCTGTAATTATCTTGGTGGGAAATAGGAGCCCAGCGTCGAAGGCCTCTTCAAGCCAGAAGAGATGTAATGAGATTCAGATGTAACGTGTACACTCAGGCTGTAGGATTTAATAGTGCAGGGAACAGCAGTTGAACATGCTGCTGAATGGGCTTGGAGCAAAAAGAAGTGTCCTGCTTGTACCTTAGTTTAATTCTAGTGACTGACAGATGAGACATTCCTCATTTCATAGAACATCCCCCAGTTCCCGATTCACATGTAAACCAATGGACCCTTGGAGGATGCAGTGACATTGCCATAATGCCAGGGCAGCCTGAAGCTGTGCAATCCCACAGTGCTTTCCACAGCCATCCCTTGGGAACTGGGTCTGGACTGCAGCTGGGGCTCCTCTTTGCTCCGGTGAGAAGCCCGGAGCAAACATCTGCTTCCTTTTCATCCTTTAAATGAGTAATGAGTAAATGTAAGTGAGAAGCAGTGGTGAGGATACAAGGAGAGAACAAACCCCCCCCCCTCCAACTTTCACCTTCCCTCTCCTTGTTCAGCTTGCTCCTCTGTGCTCCTTGTGCCCTTTCTGTTCCTGTACCATCCCTGCCCCTATAGATGTGTGCTCCCTTTCCACCCGAACCGGACAGCAAGGTACTTATCCCCACACCCCGTTCCCTCCTGCTTCCCAGCTTTCTCCCTTGCCCTCTCCTGGGGGGTTTATGGTCCAAGTGTGCTCAGTCCCATGCAGCCGTGGGCAGGTTTTCCTGGAGAAAGGCTTTTTATAGCATCCCTTCCACAGCAGTTTGACAGCGCTCTGGGAACACCAGGCTGCTTATCACCAGTGCAGACCCTCCTGATGCGGTCGGTGCAGTACTGTGCCTTTCAGGCCAAGAGCTATTAATACAGCCTGAAGTGGCTGAGGGGTCACAGGGCACATGGTGGCTTTTCTGAAGAGAAGGAAGGAAGGCCAAAGAGTGTTGCTCTTGCTGTTGGGAGCTCCTATAATACAGGGAGCATGACCAAGGGAGGGATGAGCAAATGAGGGAGTTAGGGAACATCTGTGATATTGGGTGGGGTACATGGGTTTAGGGAGTAGAAGATCCTAATATCCTAGCACCTAATCTAATCTTTCACGTGTTTAGAGGAGAGGAAGGAGCTGGCTGTAACAGTGGATGAGGACACTGGCTTCCTCCTTGTGTTGAAAGTCTCTATTATCGTTTCTGTTTGTGGCATCCCCGCTTTAAAGTATCACTTCCTAAAACATTCAAGTGATGCAGGGACTGCTGTGAGATATTTCTTCCCCTGCCTCAGTTTCCATCCCTGAGAGGATGCACAGTGATACTGCAGCAAAAGCAGGACCTCACACCCAACCTCATCCCTCAGGCTTTAATCTGCTGCATGTACCCCATGGGTCAGGAACAGGGGCTGCAGCCCTCTCCCAGGCCCTTTGTAACCACTGCATGCACAAACCTCCTTCCCATTCACTGTTCTGCAAGACTGCAGAGAGGGAAGAAGACAAACAAGACGCTTCCGATAGTGAATATTTCCAAGCCTGAGGTCATTGCTTAGATGCAGTCACTCTTGTTTGCCCGGCTGCATCACATGCGAGGAGCTGAGATGCAGGAGAAGCTGGAGCACAGGAAGTTAAAAGACTAATAATTATTTCTGGCTTGTGGAGGCGAGGGAGAGGTGCCAGAAGTGCTTATGGTTTGGAAGGATGGGAGCTAACCCCTAAACCCAGCTGGTGGGAAGGACTGTCCCATTACCAGTGGCCAAGGAAACCGCTCTGTCAGGCTCCCACATTGGAAAACACACCAGGGGAAAAGGAAACTTTCCAGTGCTGCCATGCGGTAAGAGTGTAATTTGGAGTCCAAGCCTGTGATGGCTGGGAAGGCTTTGAAGATGGGTGCTGTGTGGAGCCACCCTGGAGCAGCCTGGCCTCTCCTGTTTGCTTAGGAAACAACTACAAACAGGATGCGGAAAGCACAGCACAAATCTTCCAGAGTGAAAAGAAGACAAATCCTCTCCTGCTCCATGAGCAAACCTCCAGTGCCGAGAGGTTCAGGAGAACACACTGCGATCAGAGGAGCTAGCCTGCCCAGATGCATGACTTTATGCATCTTCTGCTGCAGCCCATGGTACCGAGGGCTGTCAGAGCCATCCAGACCTCCGCTCAGCTCCAATCTGGCAGTCCCTGTGACATTTTGCTTGGAAAATGAGAAATCTCTGTCGAGTGCCAATTTCTTTGACAGCCAAAAGTGTTGCTTGAGCTTGCGAGCGCAGGCAGACGTTTTCAACAGGGACCATGTCAGAGCACATTTCTAAGTGGAATGAGACAGGCTCAAATACTCAAGTGCCCCAAGAGAAGGTGCTCAGCCAGGCTGATACAATAAAGAATGCCATCCTGGTGAGCTGGGCAGGGAGGATGGTGTCATAGATAGAGACCTGGCTGGGGAGTCAGGATGTCTGAGTTCTTTTCTCACTACCTTTTCAGCTGGGGAATTCTGATTACCCTCTTTCTTACTTTGGTTGCAAGGTTGGCATTGCAAGGACATTACCTTTATGCCTCTTGGGAGGATGCTCAGTACCTAATGCCCTAATGCAGCTGTGATTGGGAAGGCTGGTACTGTGCTGTTACACAGGTTATCAAAGCAGAGTTAGCAGGTCCACGTGGCAGCTGTAGACGTTCTGAAGAACACCACCATTCCTTAGCAAGACTGTCTTCTCCAGAGCTATTTTTGCCCCACGGCTCATTCTGGTTTGTTTTGAAGAGATCTTATTGCTAGCTTTGTTACTGAAGGGATCCAGGTTAAAATAACCCTCCTACTGTGACTCTGCACAACCTCTGCTCAGTAGAGATGGAGAGATGAGGGATAGTTCAGGGCCAGAGCCAGGATCTGGACTGAGTGGCCCCTTGGACCCGTCCATTTCTCTCCATCACCTGCAGAGGAAGAAAGTAATGCTCCACAGGCTCAAAGCCTATTGGTAGGACAGGGAAAGACTTAAGGCCTTTGGGAACACCCCAAGGATCCAGCAGTCTGGACAGACCATAAGGCAGAAGCTCTTCCCTGGGAGGGTGCTGAGGCGCTGGCACAGGGTGCCCAGAGAAGCTGTGGCTGCCCCATCCCTGGCAGTGCTCAAGGCCAGGTTGGACACAGGGGCTTGGAGCAGCTGCTCCAGTGGAAGGGGTCCCTGCCCATGGCAGGGGTTGGAGCTGGATGGGCTTCAAGGTCCTTTCCAACCCAAACCTTTGTGGGATTCTCTGACCCTCTGTGTCAGGACTGTCCCACTGTTTTGTGGTGCCTGTGGCTCAGTTGTGCTGCAATCCCTGTGTTTTACGCTGCCTCCCTCTGCACATTGTCATTCCTGCTCTGTTTGCTTTCCCTCCCCAGAGGAGTTCCTCTCCAGCCTGGATCACTATGAAATCGCCTTCCCCATCCAAGTGGACCAAAACGGGGACTTCCTCACCTTTGATGTGAGAAGCCAGTTGAAGCAGCGTCCTCGGCGCAGCCTGGGCTCCTTGCCCTACGAGCCATCTGAGCAGCAGGTCTTCTACAAAGTCTCTGCCCACCGAACCCAGTTCCTCCTCAACCTGACCCTGCACTCCAACCTGCTGGCTGAGCACTTCACTGTGGAATACTGGAAGCGAGATGGTGTGGACTGGCAGCATGATTTCCATGAGGACTGCCACTACGCAGGACATTTGCAGGATCAGTATCTGAACTCAAAGGTCGCCATCAGCAACTGCAATGGACTGGTGAGTCTGGATTTTGCCCAGTCAAGGGCACTGGTAACAACTAGAGATGCCCATAAAGCAGAGGTGATGGTAGCCTCTTTGATCATTGCTATTGAAGTGCAAAGCTGGTTTGGTTCCATGGTGGTGGGAAAGGCATGGGGTTGGTGTCAAGCTAGAATATGGCATCAAAAGTCAGCTGAGAGTGAGGAAGGCCACATCCCTTCATTATATCTGTAGGAGTTCCTGATGTGTGTTTTGTTTGTAGTCCAGTTTCTATTAATGTTGGTGGGCATTTTTCCATCTGTTTTAATTGGAATGTCTTAACATCTTTTAATTTGTGTGCCTTAACAGCAAGGACTGGACATCATGGCCTTAAATACCATCAAGAAAACTTAATGGTAGACATTAGTGATAGGAATAGCTGAGCTCTGGAATAGGTTACTTAGAGAGTATGTGGCTCCTACATCATGGGAGATCTTTAAGAATAGGCCAGACAAATGCCTCTCAGAAATACTCCAGGTATGAGCAATTCCAGCACTGGGAATACACTGAGGACTTCCATCCTTGTTTTTCTGTGCGTTTTCTGGCTCCCAAAGCACATTACATGACCTGCCAGATGGAGGGATGGAGGAAACATACCCTTTTAGTGCATCCCAAGGATGATGGCTCCCTTGGAGGGGTTACATGTACAAAAAAGACTCTGTAGGCCAGATTCATATTTATGCTACAGCCCCACCTCATAGCAGTATTCTGGCAGTGTGGAAGAGCTTCCAAATGGGAATGAATTCACATTTGATTTATTGCTAAATCACAGTGCCAGAACAGTGCTGTGGGTTATTAACAGAAATGAGAATCTGACTCATTATATATCGTAGAGTCTAATGTTTCTATCTCACAGCCAAAAGTCAGAGCTGCATAAACTCTTGGTTAGCCCTTTGTTCAGATATGGGAACTCTGAAGTCCCGGACAGTTCACTGATGTTCACAATAGCACTGAAGGGGGAGCTGGATGCTGCTGGCTCCGAAGGGATCTGGCCACTTCAGAAAGCAGCAAGTTCAGGGCAAGCAATGGCCCAGCAGCACCTGTGCTGGGATAATTCAGTCCACAGGCTGTGTTTAGCTCTGGACAGGGCTTGCAGCAAGCTGCTCTAGTGGAAGATGTCCCTTCCCACAGCAGGGGGCTGGAACTGGATGAGCTTTAAGGTCTCTTCCAACCCAAACCATGCTGGGATTCTCTCCCCATGGAGGGTGCACCATGCTGTGCTTCAGACTGAGCAGGGGGAAAGTCACCCAGGTTTATGTTGTTGGAAGCAAAGGGCAAAGTGGTCCATTTTCCAAAACACACTGCTGTGAGCAGGGCTGCTTTAGAACAGAGATGCCACTTTCTTACCTCTTATGTCAGAGCTCATCAAAGGACAGTTGAAAGGGTTTTCAACCCTTTGTGTCCATGCTTTCACCTGAAAAGCCCCCTGAAGATCAGTGTGAGCATTAAAGCTTGAAGCAAGCCACATGGCCCTGCTGCTGAGGCTAATGTTGAGCTGCTCATGTGTATATACGAAGACATAGAAGAGCTGAATTGCAGTCTGTGGCCATGCTTTTGACTGTGGTTATAACTTTATAGCACAAACCATCCTTGCTCTGCAGATGACCTGCGTGAATCATAGACAGGATATCCAGTTTAGCTCCCCCACAAACCACAGGGATCTCTCCAAGGGCTTCTCGCCGCCCCCTTTCAACAGGCTTGTGTCTTGTCCAGTGCCTGGACTTCAGAGCTCGGTCTTTGGGGTCAGTGATGGGGCAGCGATGGCCAAGCTCCGCTGCTGAAGGATGCGAGGCCAGCACTGGAGCCTCTTGCACTCTGCGGATGCTCCGGGTTTAAGTGCAAGCATCCCTTTCCTAGCAGGACATGGGTTTGGGGCAGGACGTGCTCTGCCCCAAGGCGGCGGTGACCTCCTTCTCCCCATCCCACAAAGCCGGCAGCCAGCTGGCTTCTCCGGCCGACACTCGGCTTTCCGCCACAGCCCTCGCCAGGCTAACCTCACAGTACCTCGCTTGTGCTGGAGGAGGTGGAGCCCAGCCAAGAGCAACAGAGCCCGGTGCAGGAGGAAATCCCCCGGCACTCTGGAGATGGGGACTTCGCTGTGCGCACACTGCCCCGATTCAGCTTCCGTGGCAGGGAGGGACAGGAGCAGAGACCTATGGCGGTGGCAGCGTCCACCCCAAAGAGGCTCTCCCGCATGAGCAGCCAGCAATGATGCTGTTACACAGGTGGTGTCTTCCATGCGAGGATATCAGGATGTTTTAGAGACCTGCTTCCCCACTCCCTGTGCTGGCACACAGGCCTCCTGGCCCCCTTGCATAGAGGGGAGCTGGAAAAGTGCTGTGACATCTAAAGGACAGCACTGGCGCAGAGCTGATGCAGGATGTGGGTGTTGCTGCACTCAGATCTATGCTTGTGCACAGGTAATGTGGGTCTCAGATTTCTGGGATACTTCTTGTCCTGCTCGAGTGATGTCAGGCATGTTTCTGGTTGGTGAAGTTCAGCTGGTAGCACACCCACGTGTCTTGGAGTTAGGTGGGATTCAGTGCCCGTTCTTATAGCAATGGAGCTTCTACTTGTACCCTGTTGGGCTGCCAAAAACTCTTGAGGTTGCTCAGACTTTTTAGGCAGAAGGAAAACTTGCCATGAGGATGGGACCATCTGCAGAGGAGAGATCCTACAGGCACCCGGTGGGTTTGGCTGCTCATCCCACTGGGATGCCCAGTCATCACTGTAGGTCCATTCGCAGAGAGCAGCTGAGATTCATTCAGTCAAACAATAAAATCAGGGAGAGCAAGAAGCAAATAAGGGGGCAAAATCAAGATCATCTGCCTGAGATGGTGTGAAAAGGGCAGTGGCTACAGGACAACAAACCAGGTTTCAGGCTGCAGAGAAAGACTGTGGCTTCTGCGGGCTGCTCACTGCTAAACAGGCTTCAGGTTTTCCAGGTTCAGTGTTTCTCAACAGCCTCTGAGCATCTACACTTCTCTGCTGCACTGTGCCTGAGTTTCCCAGCTGGTGGTAATGATCCTGAGCTGCTTCCAAGGCTCTTTGAGGTGGAACAGTACAGAAGGGAGATCCCACTGCAGAGTTGTGCTGTTACGCGAAGGTATTTAGGATCCCACAGACAGCTCTTGATTGGACTGAGGGGGTGGAATAGGAAACTACTCATTGCAGGGAAAGGCTGTGATTTCCAAAAGACTTCAGTGAACAAAGATGTCCCAAGGCATCCACGACCATCTGGCTCCATTTCCTTTGGTCTGTAGGTTCACGTTGTTCAGTGTTTGTGCATAAATGAAGGATTCCATCCCATTCTCCAAAGTAATTGTCAGTCCCCAGAAACTCAGTGGTTAATCCACAGAAAGCTCCTTCCAAGAAGCAATATCTCACCCAGTTCTCTCTCTACCTCTTTCATTGCCTTTTGTCTCTTCTGCAGCATGGGGTGATCGTCGCAGATGAGGAGGAGTATTTCATTGAGCCATTGAGCCCGGGAGCCAACGTCAGTGCAGGGACTGAGGGCAAGGGCAGCCCCCACGTCGTGTACAAGCGGTCGTCTCTCCAGTACCCACACATGGATGCAGCCTGTGGCGTGCTAGGTACCCATCAACACCTCCTCAATCCATCCCAGTGCAGTCCTGGTAGAGCAGGCTTTGAAGGTCCACACTATGGCAAAGAACCAGATTTATCTCCTGCGTTCAAGAAAGTTTTCTCTATTTGCTTTTACTTGTGTTAAGCATTTCTGGTGGCCTGGTCTTTGGTAAGCTCTTATGCTCTCTGCTTCACAGCAGGGCTTTTACATTTGTAAATAGAGCATGGAATAGAAGAGGAAAAACTGCTTCTTATTGTTCTTAAGAAAAATCTTTCCAGATTTGGCCAATTGACAAGGTGTTGAGAAATCTTAGTTTCCACATGCTCAGCAGAGACTTGTCTTTGGGTTTTAATCTCTGAAGATTGTGTCCACGTTGAGATAACGTTGCTGCTGCTGGAGACCAGGTGGAAAGATGCCTTGTATAGGGTGGGATGTGGGAGCTGGTTAGCACAGTGGGATCTCGGAGACGTTTATAGAGGATGGCAATCGCACATTTACCTGCTTTCTATGCTTACAGGCCCATGGATTCCGAATGACTCACCCAGGTCTGCCCTGGCCTCTCCCTATTTCTTGTGTTCTTCTCATCCTTGCTAGCAGCATCCCAGAGTTTGGCTTATGAATGTGCAGTGTTCCTCCATCTACCCAGAATATTGCATGCACACAGGATGCTGCTCCCTCCTTTTACAGAGGCTTCCCCTGGCTCTGTAAGGATGAGAGGAGATGCTACCCTTTTGTGGGTGCAGAAGCAAAGCTGTTCCCAGTTGCTCCTGCAGGTTTTGTGTCACTTCAGGATGTTCATCCAGTGACACCCACCTAGATGGGGAGTCACTACTGGAAGGGACCAGGGCACTGCCAAACTGCTCTGAGGAGGCTCTGGGTGTCCCCAGACCTACAAGCATCTCTGGGGACAACCTGTGCTTCCCTGGCCCCTCTCCTCCTGTCCCAGCTCCCAAAGTCACAATGGACACAACAGACTCCCCTTCTGCTGACTCTTTGCCACATTCCAGGGCTTCCAGACAAAAGTTAGCCTGTTCCTAATTGCTTCTTGGAAAGCAAAGACTGTGCAGTGAGAGCCATGGGCCAAATACAGTTCAGAACAACCACAATGCAACTGGCCCCATCAAAGCTGCCCCATCCCATTGCCCCAAAGGCTGGACCTGTCTTGACCTGCCCAGCACCCTGTGAACTCCCTCTGAGCAGCCGTAGGGGCTGGAGCTGGTAGGTTGTGGGGCTGCCTGTGATCTGCCTATCTTCCCTGCTGGATGGTTGATGTTGAACAGAGGAGGGTGATTCAGCCAGCTCTCCTGATGGAGCAGGAGAGTGGTTGTAATCTCCCAGTCAGCTCTCCTGCCCTTTGCCATTCTTCAGGCCATGGCTTTGGAGCTGATGGCCCTGCTGGGAGCATCCCTAAGGTCAGGTCAGTAGCACGTGAAGCCTGGAGCAAAGTCCTACAAACCTGCTGCTGCTGCTTTGGAGGCTGCAGCCATTTCTGTGGAGGAAGAGCCAAGTCCTAAATTCAAGCCCTGGCAGGAAAAGGAAAGAGGAAATGATCTGCAATGGCTTTATTTTCAGTTTATGTCTATGTAGTTTCTAAACCTACACTGTTCTTGCCTGTGACAGAGGGGAGGGCAGGGCCTTGTAGCATGCACTGAAGTGCATGGGGCTGCTGCAGAAGGATGGGCGCACACCTCTGCATGCAGTGCCTGGGCAGGAGGCAGGTAGGATGCAGGGAAGACACTGGCAGGATGCAGGCAGGGAAGGAGCACAGCCCTGGGCTGCAGTAGGAAGAGATCAGCAGATGCAGCCAATGGCACTGGGGGCATTTGCTGGGTTCACACATGTCTAAAGAGCCTTGCAATGACCTTTCCTTCCCTGAAACCAAGCTCGTGCTGTGCACCGCTCACCTCTGTGTGCTGCTGAGCTGCTGCCAGAGGGCAACAGGAACATCTCCTTCCCTTTCCAGATGAGAAGCCTTGGAAAGGGAGGCACTGGTGGCTGCGGACACTGAAGCCTTCCCCGCTGAAGCCCTCGGGCAACCACAGCCAGCGTGGCCAACTGCCCCTGAAGAGATCTGTCAGCACAGAGCGCTATGTGGAGACCCTGGTGGTGGCTGACAAGATGATGGTCGGGTACCACGGGCGGCGCGACATCGAGCAGTACATCCTGGCCATCATGAATATTGTAAGTGTTATAACCACATCATGAACCGTGGGGCAGGGGGGGAACACCCAGCAGCAGAGAGCAAGCAGGAACAGCTCCTGTTCATCACCCTGGATGTCTGGGTTTGGCAGAGGGTGCCGTGTGCTGTTCCTGCAAGGAGCTAAGTAGGATGGGAATGCGCTGGGGGACTCGGATCTGTTTCGGTATGGCAATAGCTTCTCCCCACTTCCAGAGCAAGATGTTTGGGTCAAAATGTGACTCTGGAGCCTGCAAGGACTCTCTGTTGTATAGGAGAGCACTTTAGGAGAGGTAAACTCTGGCCTGTCTGACGATGCTACAGATCTGGACCGGGAGAACAAAGCCCTTTCTTTGAACTGCATCTCTCATCTCAAATTAGCATTGCAAATAGGGCCAGGCAAGCTGAGAAACACATGGGAAAGCATAAGGACAGTGAGCTCTCACGCTTGGGGGCTGAGCAGTGTGAGAGGTAGGGAGAAATACCCTCGTTCTTCCATAGCACACTGCCCGTGTCTCTGGGTTACTGCAGAGGAGCTTCCTCTGCAGCATCAGATCTGGGTCATTGCTGGCGGCAGGGTACCAGGCTGGATGCATATAGAGCCTGAATTGGCCATGCTGAATCCTCCTGTGAGGTGAGATAGGTTTGGAAGTTATCCATCACGCTGCTGAAAGCCCCTCTGTGCTGGTTCTTTGTGCTGTCCTCTGCAGGATCTCTTTTCATGGTTGGCTCTGTTTGCATTTCTAAAGCAGATGCCAGATTTCCAGACAATGCTGTTTGTAACCGTTTCATCTGCTGTGAAACACCCATCGTGTGGCGGCAGAGTTCTGAGAGATGCTGTGTCATTCCCTGCCCATGGGCAATCACCAAAGCTTCATCCTGTGGCTGAGTAATGCCAGGACCATGGGGCTTCCCCACTTGAGCTCCAGGCCAGGAGAAGCTGCTGTGGGATGCTGGCTTCACTACTTGAAACAGGCAGAAGGAGACACCAAGGTCTGAACGTGGGTTGGGAGGCTTTGCAGTCCAAGTGGTAACGTGGAGCCCCAGACCTATTTCTGCTTTCTAAACCACTGTGTTCAGAGCCTGCAGCCCTTGCTGATGCAGCCACCCTGGTTCTCTCCATGCCAGCTCACCAGGGAGCTCATTTTTAAGACTCGTCTTTTCTTGTTTCTTGGAGGTCAGGTTGCCAAACTTTTCCAGGACTCGAGTCTGGGCAATATTGTCAATATCCTGGTGACCCGGCTGATTCTCCTCACTGAGGATCAGGTAAGGTGGCCTTTGCTTTCCCATGGCCTCCGTGGAAAGGTGGGGGCATCTGAATGGGTGTCAGTGCTTTGCTGGCATGGGAACAGGCAATGCTTTTGCATCAGAGCTTTCCTGGGAACACACTGTCATATTGCTTCCATTCCAGCCCACACTAGAGATTAACCACCATGCTGGGAAATCCTTGGACAGCTTCTGCAAGTGGCAGAAATCCATTGTGAACAGGAATGGCAATGGGAATGCTATCCCCGAGAATGGCATAGCCAACCATGACACCGCAGTGCTGATCACCAGGTAAGGCTGAGCTTGACCCTGGAAGTGCTGTCATCAGGGGGGGTGTCCTCTGTACAGCTGTTCTTTATCCCTGTCCAAGTGGTTCATCCAAAGCTTCCTTCCCATGCAATCCCCCACAAGCTGCTTGGCTGCTGCTGTCCCTCAGCCCTGTTGTCCCTTCCAACAATGCAGCTTATTGCAGTTCAGATCATTCTCATCCTCCAGTGTCTTCTCTCAGTCTCTTTTGTGCTCTCAAAGAGCTTAGTTTGCAGACATGGGCATTTGTGTACCCAAGTGAATGGCATCATGTCTACAATGCTGTTGAGCATGTGTGGGAACCACCCCGGAGTCATGGAACATCAGGCTTCCTACTGAAATGGAAAGCCCCATCTGCTCTGCTGTGAAAGATGGAAAAGAGGACACAAATGGGATCTGAGCATCACGACAGTGGCAGAGGGCCTCCAGCCAGTATGGGGTTTGGCTCACCTCGGTTTAGGTGCCTGCATATAGGACTGAACTCTCTTCTTGGCAGCTGATAGGCATCCTTGAAGCAGTGATTTCATCTCCCTGAGCTCAAGAGCAGCTCTGCCCTGTGTCTCTGTGCTTCTGTAACAACAGTCCAGGTCAGCACCTGAATTAGACCTTCAGAGCTGGGTGAAGGGGCCTGAACCACACACTGGTTTAAATGCATGTTGGGAGTAAGGAGCAACCCCAGCCAGCTCTGGGACATCCACAGGTCCCCTCCTACCTACCCACCCGATGTGGATTTCAGTGTTAGTCTTGCCCCTTTCTGGAGAAGGTATTTGAACAGAGGAAGGTTCACCTCTGCAGTTCAATGATGATATTCACTCTTTGTCCCAAGCTTGTCTATTTGGAGCTGCTGTTCCATCCTATTGTGATATGGTTTAGTGTGAGGTGTCCCTGCCCATGGCAGGGGGGTTGGAACTGGGTGATCTTAAGGTCCTTTCCAACCCTATTCTATGATTCTGTGATTGTGAGGGATATGGAGATTTTACTTTTGCTGTCCTTGGTTTAGCTTTTCCTTGTATGTGGCTAATGATGTACAAACAGATGATTCCTTGATGCAATGGCTGGGGTTCGAGGCCAGGAGCTGAGGGAAGGATCACCTTGAATCAATCCATATGGAATTTGTTTGGACAATTCTTGGTAAAGAACTAAACTGAAAAGAAAAGAATATCACAAATGACTTTGAATGAAGCCACGGTGAGTTTGGAAGTGGGGCACCTTTTCCAACTGAAATGTTCTCCTTATATTTTAAACGAAGAATCAGAAGGACATATGTGATGGACACAATTTGTTGCAAGGGACCTCAGGTCACAGGCAGGAGGGGGCCCTGTCCTTTCCCCCCCTGTTCTGCTGGTGCAGAGCCCTTGGACAGAGAATTGGCAGCTCCCAGGGATGCAGTGGGTGCTGGTGAGCAGAGCCGGACCACCCTTCAAACCCCAAGAGCTTCAAGGCTGGGATTGCATTGTCCCTGCTCATTTACCACATCTCATCAAACCCCAGTCTCTGCCCCTGCTCAGCACTGCCCCAGGGTGAAGGCACTGGAGTCGTCATTAAACATCCACAGTGAGTCTCAGCCTGGGAAGAGTGAGTGTTGGCCGATATGGATCAGAAGCATCTTACCCCTTACAGTCAGTACTTTCTGTTCCAGAAGTGCTGCATGAACCATAGTCTGTTTTGAAGTGTTTTGGAGGTGAACACATCACTAAAATGGAGACAGCCATCCCAGAGCCACTGGAATTGTGTTCTTATCGCTGCTTTCTCTCCTTGCAGGTATGACATTTGCATCTACAAGAACAAGCCATGCGGCACGCTGGGTAGGTAGGATGTTGCCTCCCCTTTGGAAGCACTTCCCACCAGCACACATCTTTGGGACATGGTGAGGGCAGGCTGGGCCATCCCCCTTCCCTGCTGAGGGAGCTGAGGGAAGCATTTGCCCAATGCTACTGCAAACCCTGGCAGCAGAGCCAGGAACAGGCCAATGATTTCCAGCCCCCTCCACTGCAGCCTCCTTGCTTCTGTAAACACTAAAAGCAGCAACCCAGAGGATGGATGGGCTCCGGAATGCTTCTCCATTCTATCCCTGGGTCAGGTCCAGCCTGATGATTAAGAACCTCTTGCGTCTAGGGCTGGTCCATAGCCTAATGAAGGATTCCTGGCTTAGCAGAGAGAAATGAGACTTTTTTGTGATGACTATAAAGGGAGTTCTGTATTTAAACTGCGAGACGCAGACAGAGCCTCAGCTTTCTCTGGCTCTACCTCCTAATTTGTCTTGCTCTGGTCTCGATGAAGCAGGCAGGGAGGGATTACTGCTCTGAATCACTGCAATGAAAGAGCAGAAGTTGGTGGATCTGTGACCCGATGTGGCTGCAGATGAGGTGCCTGGGAGGGAGGTTGAGGCTGGAGGTGCTGTGATGGCTCAAGTCATTGCTTTAACAGACACTGCTCCTTCCCTGGCCTGGTGCAGCAGTGGTGGGGCCATGTATGGGCCGAGGGTTGGGAGAATCTGCTGCCATGATTCAAGGGGGACTTCTGCATGATGCAGCCATCCAGGTGGAGTCAGGCTGGATTCCTGGTCATGGGAATGACACCTGGTGGGGGTCAGCCAGAACCAAACACACATGGTCAGGTTGGATCCTGGCTTAGTTGTCCAGGCTGCCCTGACTGAGTTTGGATGCTCAAGTGCTGGTGCAGCTCATCTCAGGTTCCCCACCAGTAGTGCCAGTACTGTGACAAGGACTGCTCTCTGCACACAGCCTGGGGGTTGGATATGAAATTCACAGGATTTTGACCCATTCTTTTCGTTTCCAAACCTGCTAACTCAGTTGATAGTGCTGACACGTGCCCACAGCCCATAAGAGCCGTGGGTCCATCCCAAAGCCCGGTGCAACCAGTGGCAAGAAACTTGTTATTGACAGTAGGCGATGCTCAGGGTTAGTGTGCATGAAGCACATTATTTAGCTCTCAGATGGCACCCATGTCCCCTCCAGATGCTTTGTGCTCACCCTGTGTGACAGCTCTATCTGTTCCCCAGGCTTGGCCCCTGTTGGTGGGATGTGTGAACGAGAACGAAGCTGCAGCATCAATGAGGACATTGGTCTGGCCACAGCTTTCACCATTGCCCATGAGATTGGCCACACGTGAGTGCTGTGCTACAGGAAGCCCTGGGAGTCCCAGGGAAGACCCCTTGTTGGTTTGTTCCTGCCAACAGGAGCTGGAAAATCCTTCCTATGGATAATCCAGATGTGTTGAAAATGCAGCTGATCATCTCTCTATTGCCTTGATGGTGCTTTCAGGTTTGGCATGAATCACGATGGGGTCGGCAACAGCTGTGGCTCCCGTGGGCAAGAAACAGCCAAGCTGATGGCTGCTCACATCACCATGAAGACCAACCCATTTGTATGGTCCACGTGCAGCAGGGATTACATCACCAGCTTCCTGGAGTAAGGAATCCATCCCACCTTGCCCTTCCTTCTTCCCTGTAGCCAGTACACACCTTCAACCTCTCACTTGTGAGGAGTGGGTAAAGCCCCCAAAGCACAGCCCATGCACTCTCTGTCTCATCCTATCCCAAGAAGCAGGGGATTTCCTTCTTTCCTTTAGAGACTTCTCCATGCTCTGCTTGCCTGCTGGAGATACCAACCCCATATACCTTGCCTCTGTGAGACCTTTATTTAGGTTCCCCACTTGCAGACACTTCACATATAAGTCAGTAGCTCCTGGAAGCATCGGGATGTTTTGGAAGTTCAGCCAGGAATTGCAGAGGAGAGTTTGTGTGATGGGGAAGGAGGACCTGGAGACAGGACTGAGTCTGCAGAGTGCAGGCAGCCACTGAGGAGGAGTTTTCAGGTGTGATTGAGCAGCATAGGAGAAAGGTTTTGGTTTTGTTATCCAAACCACCTTTAGGATTCAGGAGAAGGGATTTAGGCTTCTATGTCCCAAAGTTCTGCTGTTACCACCTTGCCTGAGTCATGTTCTCTGCAACCTGAGATCACTTCTCATGCAGAGTTCAGGTAGTTCAGGTCTCTATCCCCAAACGAGCAGTCAGGGTTTATTCTGCTGAGGTTTTGGGTAGGACACAGGCACTACCTAATAGGATGGGGTGATGATTAAAAAGAGCAAATACGTGGGGTCCCTGTGGAGGAGAGCCCCAGGGAATGAATACCAGCCCCTTATCCGCAATGCTGCTGTTGTAACAGCTCCCGAGGAGCTGCCACCTACCCCATGGTCCCACAAAGCTTGTCCCAACCCCAACCATCTGGCAGCATCAGAACCTGCCCCCCTTAGCTCTTGACCCCTGGACGTGCACCGCAGCGAGGCACGTTGCATGGACAGCACTGGGAATGCTGCCTTGTCCTCAGGTGACCCTGAGGCCTTGGCAGGGCTGGGGGAGCTTCATGTTCATGTCAGCCCTGTCCACAGTCTGTGCTGCCCCCCCCGTCTGAGCACAGCCCCTGGAGCCTCCACTGGGATGGGGAGTGTGAGACCCCGGGATTGGGGGAGTGTGACAGGGGCCTTGATTTAGGGAGAGCAGCAGGGAAGGAGGAGGGGAAGAACTTGGATGCTCCTCCAAAGCTCTGGCATGCGGAAGGACGGGTTGGAGAGCAGGGGCTGTCTGAGCTCCGCACCTCTGGCTGCTCTCTGCTGGGGCTCTGCAGCCATGGGCTGGAGGGCAGCCCCTCTGCATCCCTGCTGCTGCATGTGGGTGCTGGGACACACAGGGGCTGGTGAGAGCCTGCAGACCCCTCAGGTTAAAGCATCCAGGGTTACCTTGGAACCAGCGTGTGCTTCCCAGCCCGAGGGAACAAGAGTCCAGAGCACTTTCCCAGCCCTGGCTTTACCCAGTTAAGCAGCCCCATGGGGAGCAGTGCCTGCTGCTGGTCCTCCACCACGATGCTCTCCTACCAGACTTCCTGAGCTCTGATTCTCCTCTCTTGTTTCCAGCTCCGGGATGGGATTATGCCTGAACAATGCTCCTCCCAAGCAAGACTTTATCTACCCAACAGTGGCTCCAGGACAGGCCTATGATGCAGACGAGCAGTGCCGTTTCCAGTACGGAGTTAAATCTCGCCAGTGTAAATACGGGGTAGAGAGCCTTCCTGCTTTACTATCGGTTCCCAGGGGGTGGAGGACAGGGGTACAAGGGCAAAGGGCCCTGTGGGCCATTCTTCTGCTGCCCACATTGCTTTGCTGTCCTGCTTCAAACAAAGGGCACTGGCATGTTCCCTGTGAGCTTCTTGCCTTGCTTCCCTTGGGAGAGGCTGGAGGAGGTTGTTTCCCACCCTCAGGGGTTGATCCCAGCTCATTCCCTGGTCTTTGAATCCGAGAAACCACTGAAAGAGAAGGTTGTTTTGGGAGGAAAGAGTCTCCTTGGATCTCAGTCTGGCATTTTGCTGTTCTTAATGTACTGGGCATTGCCAACCAGCTGAGCATAGTGATACAGGGAGATGCACGAGCAGCTCTGCTGTCTGATGGACACGCATGTATGTGTACCCACGTCAGTCAAGCCCTGTGAAGGAGGAAACATCTCAGACCAGGGTTCAGTTTCTCTTGCAGCCATGTAGATGGAAGCTCAGCGCTGCCATTGCATTGACCAGATGTGAACACTCTGAACGTTCATCAGTGTGGTTAAACCCTGAACCACCTCCTGGTGATCTCCCCAGCTCACCTTGGTCAACACAGGGCAAAGTTTGGTTCTCCCTGGTCCTGCGCTGTCTTTTAGCATGGCCGAGGGGGATGTCCAGAGCAGCATCAGCAGCAAACTGGGTCTGAATAAGGTGGCTGTGATAGCTGATGTCAGGTGCCCCTGCCTGCAGCCCCTGTCCCTCCTCAGCTCAGCCAGAGGCTGTGGAATGGAAACTTCCCACATTTACATGCCTGTTTCCCAGCTAATGTTTAACTCGGGCAGACACTTCCTGTATATACACAAGGATCACAAAGGCACAAGATGTCCTTGTGATGACCCTTCGTGCTTGTCTGGGGAAGCCCAAAGGGTAGAAGGGCTCAAGGGCATGCAGATAAATCTGGGTAAATGTGTAAGTCCACCCATCCTGTGCCCCATATAAACACACTCCAGGGACATGGCACAAACACGGCAGCATCCCTTCCTCTGTGCTGCTACAGAGCAGATGATGAATAGATACAGTGAGGACAGAGCAAACGGATGTCACCGGTTGAAGCTGGGGAGTCCTTTCCCTTGGTGACACAGAGACTATACAGGAACTCCTACATCCTGATTGACTGGTTTGTGTTGGAAGGGACCTTAAAGCTCCTCCAGTTCCAATACCCTGCCATAAACAGGGACCCCTTCCACTGGAGCAGCTGCTCCAAGCCCCTGTGTCCAGTCTGGCCTTGAGCACTGCCAGGGATGGGGCACAGCTCAGGAGACCAAGTGCAGGAGAGTGTTGAAGTGATTGCATGTGTTGAAGTCCAGCCTGGTTGATTCAGAGCAGGTTCACAGGGCCTGGACTTTCTGCTTTAGCAGCTGTGACTATGCCATGGACCCAGCTTCTGGAGACAGTGGGAATGATCAAGGGGAGCTCTTTGTTTGCTGGTGCTCTGAGGCTGAAGCTCAGGATCTGCAGCTCAGGAAGCCTCCTGGTAAGAGGTGTAGAGCCCTCAGCCCAGCATCACTCAGTGCACCTGGCTGCACCAAGCAGAGGCAGAGAGAAGTGCCCACTTCTGGAGCTACTTGAGCTCAGGATCTGGCATTATTGTGGTTGTGCTGATGACAGAGCTGAATCTTCCAGGGATCCTTCCCTTTAGCACTGTTCTGCTGCCTGGAGATTGCCAGTACTCAAGGTAGTCACACTGTGACCTGCAGTGCGTTCCTGTAGCAGGAGATGGCAGATGTGCCATGCTGCTGGTCCAGGGGAATCCCAGCTTCCCACAGAGGCAGATCCAGATCCCTGTGCCAGATCTGGGGCCACATGGTGTAGGGATGCTCCTGGCAGGTGGTAGGAATGGGTCCTTGTGCTCAGCATCCACTGCACAGTGCCACAAAAGAACATCTCTCAGCCCTGGGGAGAGGGCTCAGGTGGAGCACAGCAGGATCAGCCTCATTGGGATGTCCAAGGAGATGTGTCCTCTGTGGCACAAAGCCCAGGTTTGTGGGGGCTGTCTGGGGTGCCAGCTCTGGCACCTGAATGATGTGGAACTTCCAAATCCCAAGTGATTGGAGTTCTCCCAGCCCAGGCTTAGTCCAGAGAAGGGGAATGAGCTGTCAGTGGCCTTGGGGTGGCTGCGGCTGGCAACACCTCACAAGATTTGATCTCATTTGCCCCCCAATATGCTGGAACTGCTCCTGTCCCCGTGTCCCAGCCCAGCACCGACGTGCTGCTGCCCTGGCCCCACAGCCTCCAGCACCAGTGAATCCTGATCTCAGCTTTGTTTCTTTGTCTCTTTCTTCCTCCCTCCCACTCTTTCCCCCAATGTCTCTCTTTCCAGGAAGTCTGCAGTGAGTTATGGTGTCTGAGCAAAAGCAACCGCTGCATAACCAACAGCATCCCTGCTGCGGAGGGGACCATCTGCCAAACCAACACCATTGAAAAGGGGGTAAGGAAGCCCGGGGCACCGTAGCAAGATGACAGTGAGTGGCTGAATCGCTCTTCCAGTGATAACTGGTATTATTGTTTGCACTGGTGAGCAGAGAGTTGATTAAAGAGCACCCACCAGCTTGTCCTTCCCTGCATCCCAGAGCCTGGAGCCACCCCACCATCCCCGTTGGCACGGAGAGAGGCTGGGATGTGCCAAGGAGCCCAGGGATCCGGGATCACCCTGCAGTACAGATCATCCAGCATGCAGCTGGAAATGCAGAATATGAAGTCCCTGCTCCAGCGAGCTCCTGGAGGCACAACACAGTGACCTCAAGCAATGCTGTGTGCTGTAGAGGAGCATCTTGTTCCAGAACCATTAGGGTTGGAAGGGACCTCTGGAGATCATCCAGTCCAATCCCTTGCCAAGGCCAGGCCACCAGCTTCTGTTGGGTGGTGGCTGTGCCCTCATCCCAATCTCCTGGTTGTTTCCTCTTCCCAAGTCCCCTGCGGTTGTTACTGCTTCACCTCTCCTACCCCAGGAACCCAAAGGGGGTGACTTCAGGCCTGGATCTGGTGGTGGTTTCTCAGGCAGTGTCTTGCTGGCTCCTTCCCTGCCTGTTTTGGTTTTCTTTTCTCTCTTGTTTCATTTCCATTAACCAAGCACTTGTTACACGGGTTATGGCCAGCGCATCCTGTGAGGATGCCTCTCATGACACATCCTCCCTCCCTACCTGCCCCCAGCTCCTATTTGGTCTCATAGCTATGTCCATGCTTGCTGCAGGACAGCGAGCCAGGGTCTGCTCCCTGCAGGCAGGCTGCAAGGACAAAGCCTAACACTGATGCTCTCAAGAGCCCCGAGTGCAGAAGCAGAAGCTCCAGTTGCCTCCAGTCTGGAGCACAGCAGGATGTGCCTGCAGAGCATGGGATCACTGGGAGGTGGCTCTATGAGTGTCCGGGAGGCCATGGATCATTCTCCCTGCTGGCTGTGCTCAGAAGGAGCCAGGAGAGGCTGTGCCAGCAGCTCCAGGCTGGGTTATCAGCCCCTGGAAGGAGCACACAGCGGTTCCTTCCTTCCTGGGATTATCTCAGTCCCCAGGCGTGGTGTCCGGCACCGTGCCCGGAGTGCAGCCGGGCTGGCACTGTCCTGCTCCTTGCATCACTGGTGGCTCCAGGGGTGCAGGATGCTTTCCAGCTCCAACATAGGCAAGTTTCTCTGAGCATCTTTCACCCAATAGGATGGGGCCAGGCAGATTCCTTAAGGCAGAACAGTGACATAACCATGGTTTTATTACAATCAGAACTTGGTGTTAACCTGGACCCTTTGCGGAGCCGGATGTGTTCACTCACTAACCACGGCTTCAGCTCCCAGTACGGGTACAAAACTCACTCCATTCTGGGAGGGAGCAGCTGGAGGAGGAGATCTCCATGCTCCCCAGCGATCCTGACCCTGCTGCCCAGGTCCAAGTTCCATGGGACTTGCTGCCACTTGCAGGCAGTGAATTGTGTGCTCTTACATGGCTCTGTTAGCAACCTGTGTCACCCTGGTGCCTGGGACCCCTTCAGAGCACAAGTGGGGATGTGACCCCCTTTGCCATGGCTGCCTGCCCCACAGGATGATTTGGAGTGGGGACACTGGTCCCAGCATCCCTGTGAACCCCAAGTATGCGGCATGTGCAGATGGTGACAGTGTGACCTGGAGGAGAGGGTACCTGCAGAGGGACAAATGAGCTCTGCAATGGGGTTCAACCCAGACCCCAGCCCTGAACTGGCTGCTGTGGGAGGAGATGACTGTGCTCGGGGGGCTTAAAGCTCTGTCTTCCTACAGTGGTGCTACAAGAGGGAGTGCGTGCCCTTTGGCACCAGGCCGGAGGGTGTGGATGGTGCCTGGGGATCCTGGTCATCCTGGGGGGAATGCAGCAGGACATGCGGCGGAGGTGTATCCTCATCCATTCGCCACTGTGACAGCCCACGGTAGGTGTACGTGTGTGCCCATCGCTGTGGGGCAGTGGGAAAGGCAGCAGCCAGGATCCTGCTTTCCCAGCAGCTCCTTGCCCTTGCTTTGCTGATGCTCTGCAGCCACAGGGTTGTACAGCTCCATCAAGCACTTGCAGCTGAGCCCTGAGCTCTGCTCAGGACCTGTGCTTTGGCAATAGCCCCTCCATGCGGGATCCGTCCTTGCGGAAGGGCAGGGTTGGGAAAAGCCAGGATGCTCCTGCAGACTCAGGCAGCTGCTGCCACAAGAGCAGCTCCATTCCCTAAGCTTCCATCTCATTCCTGGTTTGCCAGGCCCACGATCGGAGGGAAGTACTGCCTGGGAGAGCGGAAGCGGTACCGGTCCTGCAACACCGATGTGAGTACTGCCAGGCTGGGGTTGAGGAGGAGCGGGGCTCTGCTGGGGTGGCAGGGATGAGCCCTTTCCACATGGATACAGGGCATTCTGGAACCCATGGGAGGAGGCAGCCGATGGGGTGAGCGGTGCGGTGCCGGCAGCAATCCCGCAGTGGGGAAATCCAAGCAGGACCATGCACGCCTTCACCAGGCTCAGAGGGAGGATGGGCGGGATGTACCTCCAGGGCTTCAGCATCCAGAAGGGAAAGGGGGAGAGATCAGAGGCTTCAAGCACTGACATGACAGTGATTGCCTCTCGCAGTGCAGGCCTGGTCAGGTGAGAGCAGCTCACAAAATGCAGTGTAGTGCCCTGCTCCCAAGGCTGAGGGTTAAACCATAATGGGAGCAAGGAAATAACTGCTGCAGGGAAGCTCAATGGAGCTGTGAACTTGGGAAGCAGCAGCTTTAACATCCACAGGCTGGTGGTGAACAAAATAGATGGCTCCCTACTGCTTATCCCGGGGTTTGCATCTGGCTTCTAAAGGAGCCTTGGGTGATGTGGCCTAAGTGAGAGGTGTCCCTGCCCATGGCAAGGGGGTTGGAACTAAATGATGTTAAGGTCCTTTCCAACCCTAACTATTCTGATTGTGACTGCTCACAAGAGCAAGTGTCACATCAGTAGCTGCAGAAAGGGCTCGTACCATCTGTCTTCACACAGTGCCTGGAGGGATGCTCCTGGCGGACTGTATCAGTGCCCAGTTGTCAGGATGGGTGTCCATCTCCTCGGAGGGTTGGTGTCAGCCTGCTCACACAGGCACTGACGGCTGGTTGTGTGGCTGCAGGACTGCCCGCCCGGCTCCCAGGACTTCCGAGAGCTGCAGTGTGCCGAGTTCGACAACGTCCCCTTCCGAGGGAAGTACTACACCTGGAGGACGTACCGCGGAGGTGAGTGTGCTCCTCCATCCTCCGCAGGGACAGGGCTCATGCTCCAGGGATACCCGCTCTGTGCTCCTGGGTGTGCTGCCTTCCTGGCACACAGCTATGGATCAGTGAGCATCCCTCCCCATGGCTGCCCCTGCTGCTTGCCCATTGCTGTGCCCCATGGCCTGGCTCACTTACCTCTTGTACAGTTCCCTGCCAGAAACAAGTCCAGCAGCACCAGCACTGTTCAGCTGCTTGTATAGAACCATAGAATCAGCAAGGTTGGAAAGACCTTCGAGAGCATCCAGTCCAACCATTCCCAGCACTGCCAAGGCCACCACTTCCCCATGGCACTGAGGCTGTGTGAACACTTGCAGGGCCGGTGCCTGCAGCCCTGCCCTGGGCAGCCTGTTCCAATGCCTGAGCATCCTTTGGGGAAGGAATTGTTCCTAATACCCTCAGGTCTATTTCCTTAAGTGCAGAGGGAGCAGAGGAAGGCAAACAAGAGAAGGGAGTTGTTAGTGTCTGATACCTGATGGGGAAAAGACAGTGCAGTGCAGGCAGAAGGGATAGGAACTGATGGATGTTCCAAAGAGGTCAGCCCTCCTGTGTCCTGCAGAGGTGTCCTGCAGAGGGGCAGGAGGAGGCCTCTGTGACAGAGATCTCTTCCTAATGAGAAAGAGCAGTGCATCTCCTTCATGTCATTAATGAACTTGACTGGGGAAATCCTTGTCAGCTGTGTAAATAAGCACGGCTCCCAGCAGAGCTCCTGCAGCTGGAGCAGATGTGCTGAGGCTGCAGGGGATGGATCAATAGAAATGTAATAACACTGCAAAGCAGTCGCACAAAGAGCCCAATGGGTGCCAAGGTGGAAGACAACCCCCAGGCTGGATCTGCCCTTGCTCAGACCTCTCTCTTCCTAAAAGCATGGCCCAGTGCTTTGAGACCAGCTGCCCAGTTGAGCATTGGCCCTTCAATTGTAGCCTGGCTCTGACATGGATTTTTGCTTTGGCTTTCAAAAAAGCACCTTCTTCCCTCTCTGCTTCAGCTTTGTCTTCTATGAAATAAGATGATGAAAGTTGTCTCCTTCCCAGGAGGCTGTGAGCATTGACACAATTGTGTCTCGAAGGGATTTGGGAGCTCTCTGGCTCAGCTTTCCAGGCTGGATATTGGTCACGAGGAGCTGTGTGGCTTAGCAGTTCTGGTTTGGTTATTCACCATCAAAGGGTATCACTGTCCTCCTGTGCAGTGATCCAGGTAGGGAAACTGAGGCACGTTCACACAAGTAGAGGGTGCTCAGGCATTGGAACAGGCTGCCCAGGGCAGGGCTGCAGGCACCGGCCCTCACACACCATGGAGATGAGGCCTCAGTGCCATGGGGAAGTGATGGCCTTGGCAGGGCTGGGAATGGGTGGATTTGCTGCTCTTAAAGGGCTTTTCCAACCCAGTTGTTTCTGTGATCCTAAGTCAAGGTGGGTTTTGCATGGGGCCGGTAGGTCGTGTTCAGCTGCTGCTGGTTTCTAATGGACCCAGCCCCAGCACGAAGCACTGAGCTCACAGCAGCAGGTACCTGGTGGAATGCAGCCGGGGCTGTTTGTTCAGCTCGCTCTATTCAAGCAGTTATTCATTTTGCTCTTGGCAGGTGCGAGAGCCAAGGGAGAGCAGAGCAGCTCCTGGGGCTGGGAGAGGGCTGGGAAGGAGCAGGGGCTTGCAGCAAACAAGAGATTGCTCCTCGTAAATCATGATGTGCTTTAAGTCCTCTATGGGACAGGACAGGCAGGAGAAACAAAGCAGCCCCTGAGGCACCCAGCAGCCACTCCTGTCCATTCCCCTTTCCTTCTTTCCCCTTCCTTCTCTAATGGAAGCAGGCTGTGGCCGGGGTTAGCTGCCCACCCCACAACTGCAGCAAGCTGTGCCTTGCTTTTCCTTGTAGCTGGAGACAAGGAAGAGAATAGGGAGTGTGCTTGGATAGCTCAGCAAGCCCATCTGAGAGCCCTGGAATGGAAGGCCGGAGGGTGGCTGGATGGAGCTGGGGCTGTCCTCAGGGTCATGCCTGCACTGTCCCCCTTGGTGGCCCTGAAGAGCCCAGGGTGCTGTGCACGGGGCTGGCTCTCCAGAAGGAGGGTTGACATCAAACACCTTCTCTAGGGGCTTGCCCAGGCATCCAGCTCGGCAGCATCGCCTCCAGGCTGCTGAATTCCCCTCTCCTGTCTCCTCCTGTTCTGTGCTTTGCTCTTTCTTCTTTTGGTGCTCCCAGGCACATCAGGGCCTTCCCTCCCTCCCTCTGCCCATTCCATGCGCTCTCTTGAGCCGCAAGCTTTGCACACTTCTGTTGCTCCCAGTGCAGGTGCTGCTCAGCTCTGGCACACAGCTCACAAGTGCTGCTGGTGCCTGCAGGAGTGAGCTGCATGGCTGAGGCCTGAGACCCTCTGCCAGGGCCATGCAGACCCTTGGGGCTCCAAGGGATGCTCAGGAAAGGCAGCAGATGCCATGATCTGCACCAGCGTTTGATGAAATCCAATGACAGGATGCAGGAGACTGCTCTGCTCGGGTGTCTTATTCCATAACCAGTCCCATGTCCTGCTCCCAGGCACCATAAGCCGATATCCAGATCAGCAACCTCTGTTCCTTGTATGGTACTTTGGCAAGGGCTGTTGGGAAGTGGGTGTTTTAGCTGTAACTTGAGCATCCTTCTTCTTTGTCCTCATGCTGCTGTCATCACCTTTGCTGTGAGTGACTCAGTGAAGCCCCAGCCTTGAACAGAAGGAAGTGGTTGCTCTGGTCTAGTAGCTGACAAACCTTGGAGCTGCTGCCTCAGCTTCCCTGTCTGTAAAATGGGCACAAGGGGTCAACAGCCCTTGTAAAGTGCCAGGAGTGACCAACACCAGCTAAACCCAAGTCAGTTTGTTTCCTTCCCCGTGGCACGCAGCCCGTGTTTCCCAGGCTGTGCAGAAGGATCAGTGTCTCCCCATGTGTCAGAGTCCGGTTCAAGGGTCTTGGTGCTGATCAGTAAGGAGGGTTCCTGCATCCTTCTGTAGGTCCCTCCTGGGCACCTGGAGCTGTGCAGTGCACCAGGCGCAGGATGGAGGCCAGGATAAGGCAGCTCTCATCCAGTCTGGCTCCCTCCATCTTTCCTCTCTGTCCTTGGGGGCATCCTTTGAACCTCTGCTTCTTCCCCAGGGGGTGTTAAAGCCTGTTCCCTCAACTGCCTGGCCGAGGGTTTCAACTTCTACACAGAGCGAGCAGCAGCCGTGGTGGACGGGACTCCCTGCAGGCAGGACTCCAATGACATCTGCGTCAATGGGGAGTGCAAGGTGCTGGGACACACTGGGGATGGGGATGCAAAGGCAGGAGAGTGCTGCCCTCCCCCTGCCTGCACAGCCATGGGCATCTCTCTGCCCGAGCACCCAGTTCACCCATGGCAGCAGGAGCACATCCACCTCTGCGCTTGTGCCCATCCCCTCTCCATGCACTGGGTGTCACACTGCCCTGTATTAATGATGGGTCCCTGCTTTTACAGCCCATGCAGACCCAGGCACTTGATATTTCCCTTGAAATGGGATCTGGAAGGCTATAAAAGTTTAATTACAAGGAAGCGCTGTGGGAGTGGTGGATGTTGCCCAGCAGGCAAGCAGACAGGCTCCCTCCCTGGCTCTGTCTGTCTCCCTTCCTGTGTCTCTGGGATCTTTCTGCCTCTATGGGGCTGAATCTACTGTGGAACTAAAGGGGGATTGCGCCAGAGGCAGCCACAGCCATGCTGGTGATGCACATCCTAACCCCCGTGCTGTGGCTATGGGGCAGAGCTGGAGGCTTTCCATGGGCTCACTACCACAGTGCTGATGCTGCCCGGACACAGCTCTCCTTGGGCAGCTGCAACAGCTCAATGCAGGCACCCTCACCTGTGCCTTATCCCACAGCCATGGGTTTCCTGCTTGTGCCCCCACCCCAGCCTTGGAGAGTGGGGACAGAAAGGTGGGCTTAGCAGAGGGGATGCTCCCGTACCTGGTGTATGGTGCAATGGAGGGGATTGAGATGGAGCCCAGGGATGGCTATAATGGCTAATTCCCTGCTGCTCCTCCCTCCAGCACGTGGGCTGTGACCGTGTCCTGGGCTCTGACTCCAAGGAGGACAAATGTCGTGTGTGTGGTGGAGACGGCAGCTCCTGTGAGACCATTGAGGGTGTCTTCAACCAGTCCCTGCCAGAGGGAGGTAGGGAGCAAGCAGCTGGTGTCACTCACCCTTGAGTCCCTGCTCCTGGGGACATGTGGGACAGGAAGGGGCATATCCCAGAGAAACACCCCAAAGGATAGGACCAGGCTGCAAGCAAGGAGCAAATCACCAACCGAGCCATGGCCCAGACACTGCTGGCACCCAGGTTCCTACCACAGAGCACCCAGTTCCTGCCCTCCTGCCCAGCTCACACTGTCCTCAAGCCAGGCTGTGGAGATGCCCATGGCAATCCCAGCTCCGCAGCACCTCCCCATCCAGGCTGGTTCCATCACAAGAGCTTGCACTGCAAAGCAAGAAAGCCGCTGTCCTGGTGGGCCATGGTGCTTTTACTTTTCAGCTGCAGTCGGTGGCTGAACAAACCCCTTTGCACTGCCTCAGTTGGTGTTTAACCCATGGGTCACAAGGGGGCTTCACACTCTCATCCCATCCAGGGCAGGGTTGGCTCTGGGCTCGGAGGCTGAGCATCACTGCTCACTGCTCTGTCTCACAGGTTACGAGGAGGTGATCCAGATTCCCAAAGGCTCTGTCCACATCGACATCCGGGAGCTGAACCTCTCCATCAACTACCTAGGTGAGCTGGGGCGGAAGGATGCTGAAATCCCAGCCAGATATCGATTGGTCCTGCCATTTCCCTGTGGTTAATAAGGGGTGGGAAAGGCTTAGCAAGGAAAAACTCCCATTGCAGCAGGGGATGGGGCTGGGGGTCCCAGCTTGGGGTTTGGGACAGAGGAAGGCAACAGGACCAGCTTGCAGGGCACCATGTCCCAGTGTGTCCCAGGCCCTCGCAGTCTCGCTGTGGCCGTGCCTCCATCCTGCACTTGATGTCCAGCAGCATAACCCCGAGCAAACCCCACACCCCGTGTTCCTGGCACTGGCTGTGGCTCCCTGGCATCCCCCCTGTTGGGCTGGGGATTAAAAATAGACCTACTCACATTTTCCTTGGGCTTAATTTTCCAGCCAGCCTCTGGCTCGTTCTCACAACGGGCTCTTTTCTTTCCCCACCTCTTCCCTTTGTGTCCTCCAGGCGATGGGCAGTGGGGTGGGCAGGGTGCTCATTGCTGGCTTGATGCCGAGTGCCTCTGCAGCAGCTCTTCAGGAGCAGGAGCCTGCCTGGATGTGGGAGGTCACAGCATCCCTCCAGGCCGGCTCCCTTTGCTGTGCTTGGAGATGCCCACATCCCTCCCTGCCCAGCCCATGCATGCTGCGGACTCCTTATGTCCATCCACACTGGATCCGGGTGCACTGGACTCACAGCCCAAAAGCTCATAGCACTGTCACCAACCAGTCCCTCCCACTCTGGGATCTGTCCCTGCACACCAGTGGGAGCAGAGGGAGCATCCTCCATCCTCACCACACGAAGCATCCTCCCGCCCCACAGCATCATGGCAATGAGGTCGTTGCCAGCAGGCAGAGCAGGAGTGACCCGGAGCTGGAGTGGACAAGAGCGGGTGTCGGTGGCAGGGAGCGAGCCGGGAGAGAATGGGAATGCGAGTGGGAAGCAGGAACGAGCCGATCCCCCTCTAGCGACTCGCTTGTGCAAGCACAGCCAGGCTGTTGGGGACCAGCACAGGGGGATCGGGTTCATGATGGTGGCCGTGTGTCCCCATCACTACCCCGGGCAGCTGGGGGGCTCCCCACAGCATCACCCTTCCACAGGGATGGACAGGCTGAGATAAGGTGATGGAGCCATGAGTCCCACTTCTGCAAGTGACTTCCTGGCCAACCCTGATCCAGGCACATCCTTTATTTGCCCCACCTATTCCCTCCGTGTAAAATGGGGCTGATGACATTCACCCTTCACTGTAGCAGAGCCCTGGGCCTGAGCTGAAGCTGGGTGACTTCAGTCCTTCTGCCAACCCTTGCTCCCCTTCATCCTCGCAGCACTGAGAGGGGAGAGCGGTGACTATTACATCAATGGGAAGCTCTCCATCGACCCACCACGGCGCTTTGACATCGCAGGCACAACATTCCACTACAGGAGATCCCCAGATGAGCCTGAGTCCCTGGAAGCCTTGGGACCCACCAACGTCACCCTCTTTGTCATGGTTGGTAACGTGGTTCCCTCATACCCCCACCTGCTATGGACCTTGCTATGACTACATGGGGTTGGAGCTAATCGACCCATGTCCTTGCTATTTGGAGTAAAGGGACACAGAAATCAGAGGTAAATAGGGCTAACTTCTCAGGTCTCCCTGAGAAAGCCAGGCTTTGGAATGATTCAGTCTTCAAGTGCATGGGAAATTGTTCTCTGATCAGGTCACCATCACTGGTGACTGCTGTGTTATTGCTGGAAAGGGAAGGAGGGGAGATTTCAGCTGCAGGTTGTGGGACACTATCAGGATGCTCACAATCATGCTGGGCTTCGGTGGCACTGATACCTTGGTGATGACTTTCTCTACAGGTCCTCGTACGGACAGAGCTGCAGGGGATCCGGTACAAGTTCAACGCACCCATCGGCAGGGATGCCTCCAACAAGTATTCCTGGCACTACACTCCATGGACAAAATGCTCAGTGCTGTGTGCTGGGGGTGAGGTTTGACCCCATGTTGGCTTGGGTGCAGTGACAGGAGGCTGCTCTGTCCCATTGCCCTTATGGGAGCAGAGCGCTGCAGCCTGGCTCAGCTCTGGCCTCAGGACCCTCCTCTCTTTCCCCTTTACCTCTTTGCCTTGACAGGCAGCCAGATCCAATCTGTGGTGTGCAGGAAGCTTTCTGATGGCTCAACTGTCTCCAACCACTTCTGTAGCCCTGAAGCCAAAATGCCCGAGCGGCAGCGGCCGTGCAATGTGGAACCGTGCCCTCCAGCGTGAGTACCATGGTTTGGAGGGATGCTGGGTGGAAAACAGTGTGGAGGAGGGTGAAATTCCCCCCTTGCTGCTATCCTCAAGTCTGAGTTCCCTGCACAGTACCCAGGGGTGATACTACCTGCCTGGAGCAGCTCTGTTGGGAACGGGGAGGACAGTTTTCTCCTCTATGCCCCATCATGGGCACAATACCTGCACATCCCAAGTGCATCACTTCAGGGACATACAAGGAGCAGAAACCTGTGTCCATCTCAGTGCTCTGTGCACAAGGCTACACCATGCACGAGGCTACACCGTGCCTTGCAGGGTGAAAGATGCACTGAGCACATGATGTGATGGCTGATGATGGTCTCTGTAGGTGACCTCCTCCCTGTGCTGCTGGGCTACTTGCAGAAAGGAGCCCTCCACATCTGGTCCTTTGGTGCAAAGCAGATGATCTGTGTAGTCCTTCTGAAATGGTCCCAGCCCCAGCTTGGCTGGTTCTTGCCCCTCTCTTGAAGGGGAAAGGGAGATGTGAGAAGCATGGTTCAACCGGAGCTGCCTGGGAGGCTGAAGCAGGAATAGGGCTGTGTACAAGAGTATGGGGACAAGCACATCCCGTGTGCCCCTCACAAGATTCTCTGTTGTCCCCATCCGCAGCTGGGTGATTGGGAACTGGTCTGAATGCAGCCGAAGCTGCAACGAAGGCGTCCGCACACGCAGTGTCTTCTGCAAGCGTAAGATCTCTGCCACTGAGGAGAAGACTTTGGATGATGCTTCCTGCATCCATCCACGGCCGAAGATGCTGGAGCCATGCAATAACCAGACGTGCCCTCCAGAGTGGGTTGCCCTAGACTGGTCTGAGGTGAGTGCAGAGTGTCAGCACTCACCTCTCCAGTGCCGCTGGTCCTTTGGAGGACAGCATCAGTCACTAGGTCAGAGCATTGGTGACAGCTACAGCATGGAGAGTGTGATGTGGGAAACTGTGCTGTAGGTCAGGAGAGAGGCAGGGTGGGAGCACTGGGAGGGAAGGGCAGTGCAGTGCTGTCTCTCTGTGCTCTTTGCTGCACCTATTGTTGAAATAGGTCCAGAGGAGGCCATGGAGCCTTCCATCACAACCCAGTGTGGGATCCTGCGCTTCTGCCATCCTGACCCCGTGTGTCCTCTTCTTGCAGTGCACCCCAAGCTGCGGGCCCGGCTTCCGCCATCGCATCGTCCTCTGCAAGAGCGGTGACCATGGCACAACTCTGCCCCCATCCCAGTGCCATGAAGGCTCCAAGCCCCCGAGCAGCATGAGGTGCAACCTGCGGCGCTGCCCACCTCCGCGCTGGGTCACCGGCGAGTGGGGAGAGGTAGGGACAACCCTGCCATGGGGTTACTGAAGGAGACGGTGCAGCCTCTGCAGCCATTCACATCCTGAGGCTTTTACCAACCAGCACAGCCCAATGTGGCCACCACAACCATCTGGGGGCCACCATGGTGGTGTTCTTTGCCCCTCCTTAGCGCAGGAAGGCCACTGTGATGGTGGCCCAAGTGCCACCCATCAGTGCCACCCGGGCCTGGCAGGGGACCCACAGAAATCATTGGGGGGACCCCACATGGGGGGCAGCCCAGCCCAGTGACACTGACAGTGCCCCCTTCCCCTAACACAGGGTGACATCAGGGTGCAGGTGGTTTAGTGCTCCATGGATTGATCCTTGCTGAGTCCTGGAGGTTTGAACCAAGCCTTATGGGACATGGGGCCACTGCTTTGCTGTGCTGGTGTGGGATGGGATGGCCGCATCCAGCACCCTTTGCACCTCTGGCAGTGCTCTGTCCCCCCGGGTTAGCAGAGCTGTAGTGGCTGCTGCAGCTCCCTGCTCTGCTCTTTCCCCAGTGCTCTGCACAGTGTGGCCTCGGCCAGCAAAGAAGATCCGTCCAGTGCCTGGCTCATACTGGGCAGCCGTCCAGTGACTGCGTGGACACCCTGCAGCCTCCCAGCATGCAGCAGTGTGAGACCAAGTGTGAATCAGGACCTACAGACAACCCTGAAGGTGAGGGAGATGGGGCTGGCCTCAGGGGCTATGTGGTACAGGGACATGGGAGTCAGCACAGACCATGATGGGCTCTGGGTAGGGCCCCCCATGGGGAGACCTGATGCTGTCCCTTCTGGTCCCAGGCCAAACCGGCACGCTGTGACCCTGCTAAATGGAGTAGCTGCACCTTGGCAAGGAGATGCTTTCAGTAACGGGGTCCTCAGGACCTGGGCTTTTTGAGGTGCAGAATCTTGCTTAGCACTGGCCATGTCTCCCCTTCGGGCTCCTCACCCCCAAGGGAGCTGTAACCCTTCTTCCCTCTGTCACCCATGCAGAATGCAAGGATGTGAACAAGGTGGCCTACTGCCCGCTGGTCCTCAAGTTCAAGTTCTGCAGCCGGACCTACTTCCGACAGATGTGCTGTAAAACATGCCAGGGGCACTAGGGACCCTGCGTGCCCCCCGTGGGATAACTGGAAGGCAAAAGCCCTGCCGAAGGGCCACCAAGCCGTGCCCTTCCTCCTCCGTCCCGGCAACCTCCAACACAGACACTGGTCGTGCTTCCAGCGGGAGCCGGTGTCACCCAAACCCGTCCCCTAAAGACACGCACCCTTCGCCCCTGAGCTTCCCAATGGCAGGTTCCCAGTTAAATCCCTGCCAGCCACCAACTGGGGTGACAGGAGCCGGCCGATGGGCGCTGGGAGAAGCTGGGCCCAGCGCAGCAGCGAGGACGTTACTTGAAATTCTGACTTGTTATTTATTAGTAGCAGAGCCAGGTCCTGCAGCCACCCCAGAGGCACTGCTCACCCCGCTCCTGCCTCATCCCGTTCCTTGCCCGTGTCCCAAGGGCATCTGGTCTGCAATGGAGCATCCCCAGGGATGCAGTGGGAATGCCAGGGGAGAGAGGAGGTTTGAGGTGCCACAGGTGATGAGTGTGGCTTGTGGCTGCTGGGTGATGGATGAAGATGGGCTGCGGTGGGGAATGGGGTTGGAGCACTTTGCATCCTGTCACCTTGGGACATGCAGGAGGGGACAGAGAGCAGGTCACTCAGTGAGCAGTGGTGACACCAGTTTAACTGGGAGGGGGGATTATTCAAACTCCCGTACTTGGATTGGGATGTCCCCCTGGTTTTCCTTAAAGCCTTGTCACTATTATGACAATTTATTGCAGAAACACCCCAAAGCATGAGCTGAGGTGAGGGCCAAGGCGTGCTTGGGGTTGCACCAATGACACTCTGGCCTGCAGGAAGCAAAGCAAAGGAGGATGCAGGACAAGAACTGTCTTGGTCACAGTGTCCCTATTGCTGAGCCGTGACTCAGGACCAGTCTGCCTGGTCCTGGCTGGTCTCTCCCCATGGCTGCTTTGCCTCCAGAGGTGCTTCACTTCCAAAGGTGCTTTGCCTCCAAAAGGTGCTTTGCCTCCAAAGGCAGCCTCGCCACACACTGCTGTGGCCTTGGGGTGCTGGTCCCAGTGCCACCAGCTCCTCTGCCCTCAGGAGACCTCCACTGATGGGGAAAGAGCAGGCTTGGGATTCCTTCAGGTCATCTCCTGGCCCATGTCTCCTCCATAAGCCACCACAGCCTGTGGAGGACACTTGAGATTCAAACTGACAAAACATACACTTTTTGTTATCATTGTTATTATTTTCAGGCCTTTCTACATCACAAAGAGGGGGAAGTCTTGACCAAAGCCATGTTCTGTTCCCCTGGGGGGTCATCCATACGCTGTGGGGAGGTGGACAACCCTTCGTCCCCAGGGCAAACCTCTCCACCCATCCGGTCCCCATGTGTTATCTCCCATCTGTATCTTCACCCGCTCGTCAGCCTCTCTGGTGCTCAGCAAAACCCTGTTTGGCTGCCAAGTGGGCCTTCATTTGTGTTCCTTCCTGGTGCCATGCTCCGTTCTGACATGTTGGGGAGGGGAGGGGGTGTTTTCACCTTTTATATAGATATATATATAATGACAAATGTTTAACATACTAACTCTGAGGAGGAGCGACGTAACGGCATGATTTATAATAAAGGAGTAGCTACGATCCCGGGCACAGCTTCTGGTCCCAGTCTTGTTTCTCGAGTGCTGAGCTCCAGGCAGCCCCACATCACGATGCTCCTCATGCTGATGGAGGGGTTCAGGCATCAGAGGAGGCTTTTCCCTACAGCTCCATGACTGGAACAGGTAGGAGAGGTGGAGATTGGCCCAGAGCTGCTGCATGGCACATAGGAACAGGCTTCTGCTTGGCAGAGCTCTCATGGGTTGGCTGTGTGCGCATGGGGTGCACAATACCCATATTGGTAATGTGGGTTTGGGATTTTAGGGGTGGGTTGTTTGAAAAACTAAGTGTCTGAAAGGCCATTGATGCTTCCCTGTATCCCTTGGGAATCTCAAAGGTTTATGCCATGTCTCATGGCTCTAGAGAACCAGAGAATTTAACAGGGTCTGTAGCAATAGGACACAGAGGAATGGCTTGAACCTGCCCGAGGGGAGACTGAGCTGAGCTCTTAGGCAGAAGCTGTTCCCTGTGAGGGTGCTGAGGCGCTGGCACAGGGTGCCCAGAGAAGCTGTGGCTGCCCCATCCCTGGCAGTGCTCAAGGCCAGGTTGGACACAGGGGCTTGGAGCAGCTGCTCCAGTGGAAGGGGTCCCTGCCCCTGACAGGGGTTGGAGCTGGAGGAGCTTTGAGGTCCCTTCCAACCCAGTTGGGGATTTCAGAATCCATTTTGGCAGCTGGTTTCCTTTGACAATCTGTCCTTTGCTATTAGCCAGAAAAGGAAATCAAAGACTCGTTTACTCCCCCTTTTTCTTAGTACTGATACGTAGATCTTGAATAACTGCTTCCTCTGTGAGGTTCAAGCCTCGCTGCCTTCAAGCCGAGCATCAGCCAGCACTGACTGGCTGCCCCTGGAGGGGGGACACATCAAAGAGTCACCTCAGAAGGGGGTGGAGGTTGTCATAGAACCATGGATTCATGGAATGGTTTGGGCTGGGAGGGACCTTCAGGGCTCATCCAGTTCCAACCCCATGCAATGAGCAGGGACACATTCCACTGGATCGGGTTGCCCAGAGCCACATCCAGCCTGGCCTGGAATGTCCCCAGGGATGGTGCAGCCACCACCTCTCTGGGAAACCTGTGCCAGTGTTTTACCACCCTCACTGCAAACCATTTCTTCCTCACATCCTGAATCCCCTGTTAGTTTAAAACCATCACCCTCATCCTGTCACAAGAGACCCTGCTGGAAAGTCTCTCCCTTCTTTCCGGCAGCCCCTTTAGGCACTGGAGCTGCTCTCAGGTCTCCCCTTCAGGAGCCTTCTCTTGTCCAGGCTGCCCCAGCCCAGCTCCAGAGCAGGGATGCTCCAGCCCTCGCAGCATCCCCATGGCCCTAATGAGGGGGGGGCAGAGGTTTTAAGGCTCTGAGCATCCCTGCGGGACCCTCTACAGTACCCTCCTCTTCCCCATGCCAGTGACCACCCAGGGCCCCCCCGCAGCACATCCTCCCCACCCCCTGCAAAGCGGCATCAAATGAGGAAGTGGGAGGAGGAGAAGGAAAATCAAATGAGTTGCAGTTTGTAGCTGCAGCAGAAACACCAGAGCAAAGTGCATCGGGGTGGCCATGGGACCCCGGTGACAGGAGCCCGCAGCACCCTGGCCCTGAGGACACCACTCACAGACACCATGGTGAGTGCAAGCCCTTGCTGGGCATCCTCCATGCTGTCACCCTCCCTTCCTGCCACCTCTGGGCTGCCCATCCCTCCTCCCATTGTGGTCCTTCAAGCTGGGGAGGGGATGGTGCTGCCCAGGCTTGGGGACATGGACTGGGGCTGGGTGAGGCTCTGGCACAAGGCACGGTGCTGGGCAGCAGCTGGGGATGGTGCTGGGTGCTGATGGCAGGGTCGGTGCCTCCGGGACTGAGGAGGATGGAGGATGCCGGGCAGTGAGGTTGGGCTGACGCAAAGTGGGTTTGATTTTGCTGTCCCAGTGTGGTACCCATAGGAGAACCTTTGTGTTCCTCCTGGCCCAACTTCCCCCCAGTGCTTCTGGTTTCAGTGCTCATGGTGCAGGTTGTGGGCAGAGTGCAGTGGGGTCATGGGGGCAGGCAGCTCAAGCCAGGAAGGTCCCTCTGGGTCAGTTGCTGTCCCCCACAAGGAGGATGCTCTGTGGCTTGGTGAAGGGCTGCACAGCCCTGACAGGGCACAGCTCTGGGGCCAGCCCCATCCCCAGACCCTGGTGTCTGTGTACTGAGGGCTGTGACACCGATACAACACCCTGTGCTGCTCTTCTCAAGGCTTCCGGTGGTTTTAAGGTGTTGGCTGTATCTGGGCTTGTTCTATCATCTCGAGACCAAAGGTGCCACCTTGGGATGCATCCGCTCCCCACCTGGGGCTTGTGGGGTGTTTTTGATGGCTCAGACCCGAGCTTTGAAGAACAACAGATGATGTTTTGCAATTGCTGCTGCAGGGCTGCTCCCCTTCCTATCCTGAGCCACTGGCAGTGGCTGCAATGGTGACAGTCCCCATCCTCAGATGGGGATCCTGATCAGGTACCTGTCATGCATGGGACCAGTGGCAAAGCAAAGTCCCTTGTGCAATGTGGCTGCAAACTGTACCTGAAAGCACAGATGAAGGGCTGAGCCAAGCTGCTCCCTGCTTGGATTGAGGCTGAAATGGCTTCATGGAGGTGTTTGGACCAGGCTGCCCATCAGTCCCCTGCCCTGGGGGCTGCATCAGGTGCCCCAGCAGAGCCAGGGAAGCACCTACCCTGTGCTGGGAGGAAGAGGAGGTGTCACGAAGGCAGCTCCGAGCAGCCCTTTGCCTGCAGGAGGAGAAGCTCCTGCTGTCAGCTCACAAGCACCAAGTTGCAATACAGGAAATGCTCAAATGTGCCTGAATTGGGTGCCAATAACCAGCGGTGGGAGCCCCATGGGCTGCCTGTGCCAAACATCTCCGGGGGTCACAACAGCTCCTGGGGGACAGCACGGTGGCGAGGAGCGGGTGCTGAGCCCCCCTGTGCTTTCCTGGATGGTTTTCCTAAGGGCTTCTTAGGATGGAGGGTGGAAGAGGAGGGGAAGGCAAGAAAAAGGCCCATAAGCAACAAACAGGAGGAAGAGAAGAAGCTCCCCCCATGGTTTCAGGCTCCCAGGTCCATGCATCCCAAGGGCAGGTGGTGGGACAGCAAAGCCAAAAGCCCCTCTGCTGACTATGAGGCTTGAGCAGCACTTGGGGCTTGGGGGGGCATGGATGGCATTTTGGGTTGCAAAACCCAGCAGTGCAAGGGGAGGAAGGTACTGAGGGGAGCAGAATGATGCCACCAAGCTCCCCAGTGCTCCCATCACCATGGTGCATCGGAGGATGAGCACTGGGGTCTGGAGCCCTGAAACCTTGAAGCAAAAGGGGAAGAGAAGAAAAGGGAAATGGAAAGAGCAAGAGGTCTGGGGTGATGGTGGGGAGGAGAAGTGAAACCGGTGCCAGGAGCGGAACCATGGGGGCCATGGGCAGGTCCAGACTGGGGCATCCCCTCCCAGGCACTGCAGCAGTGCTCAGCAGGTTCCTCTGCAGTGTGCAGGACAAGGGGCCCTTCAGTCGTTTTCTCTTTGCATGGTGAAATCCTCCCCTCCCAGCCCAGGGCTGTGCTCAGCCCCACAAGGGCTCAAATCACAGCCCACAGTGTTCCTGCTGTCCCACAGCCCCCAAGGGCAGAGCAGAGGGTGAAGGGGACCCTGGTGCAGAGGGGACACGAGGGTGCAGAGGATGTGAGGACACATTCACCACGCTATTTTTGCCCTTCCTCTGGGTTATTTCTGCTGTCCCGTTGACTCATCAGCAGTTGCTTGTTAGCCCTTTGTCACCCCATTAGGAGCAGGGTGATGTTCCAAACACCCCCTCAGGCTGGCACTGCCCCATCTGCTCCTGAGGGATTCACAGCTTCCCTTTGGCACCACCCAAAGGAGCCACTCAGGGGGAGCTG
Organism: Melopsittacus undulatus; assembly: GCF_012275295.1. Classification (NCBI taxonomy): domain Eukaryota; kingdom Metazoa; phylum Chordata; class Aves; order Psittaciformes; family Psittaculidae; genus Melopsittacus; species Melopsittacus undulatus. Next base: position 4,332,100 of record NC_047545.1, read on the forward strand.
AGGCTGGAGCCGGGTCTGGAGCCCCATTGCCGGCAGTGGTGGCCCCGGTGCAGTGGCTGTGACCCTCTTGCCACAGGGCAGCAAGGAGCGCTTCCACTGGCAGAGCCACAACGTGAAGCAGAGCGGTGTGGATGACATGGTGCTGCTCTCCAAGATCTCCGAGGAGGCCATCGTGGAGAACCTCAGGAAGCGTTTCATGGATGATTACATCTTTGTATCCTTCCCAGGGCAGCGGGACAGGGAGCAGCAGGGATATGCTCCAAGGCTTTGCCAGGGCATGGGCTAAACCGGGATTACCCCTGTGTATCCTGTGCTGGGACAGGATTGGGATCAGCTGGGGGAATGCCACCATTCCCAAGCTGAGTTGCGCTTGGCAAAGACACTGCAACCATGATCCCCATCCTGCTGTGCCCTGGGACCCTCTTTGGTCCTTCCTTTGTGGCCACAAGGCCTTGAGCGAAGAGCATGGAGCAAAAACCCTCTGGAGACCTTCCTGTCTCTGCCAAGGACAGCGGTGGCCATCACCCCTGTTGCTGTCATCCAACCCTGCTGATGCCCACAGCACATCCCAGCACCCACCACAAACCCCAGCACCCCCTGGATGGGTTGGGAGCATCCCTGCAGACACAAGGTGAAGGTGCCAAACCTCATCCTCCACCAGTGTCAAGGCCATAGGGGACACCATCAAGATCCCACCTTGCCCAGTGTTTCCCCACTGAGCCATCCCCCAGCCCAGCGGCTTTTGCAGTCACTGGGTCCCTTCATGGAGCTGACAATGCTGAGCACCACGCACGATGCTCTTTGGTCCATGGTGCAGATGGGGAGGTGTCAGAACCACAGACTCATGTTTGGGTTGGAAGAGGTCACAACCCCATGCTGCGATCCAAGGAGCTGAGCCTTTGCCTTGCTCATCCCATGCTGCTTGGGGCTGCAGCCCCTGCTCTGATAGGAAAGAGGACAGGATCCTGCTGCAGGGAGCAGGACACAGCGGGACTGAGCTCACACTGCTGTGAACAGCTGTGGTTTCCCTAAAGATGTGGCCAAGTCCTTACAAGGTGATGCTGTCCCATCCTGTGCTGACGCAACCGCTTAGGCTGCACTGAGGCTTTCACTGTGCTTCAGGGCTGGTTTTGGGGCCAATGCAGCCTCTTTCTTCCTTTTCCTCTGTGCTGCTGTGTGCAGGGCCCCTGCTGAGCCCTGACTCAACACCGGTGCTTCTGCAGCCCCCATCTCTTCCTGCCTTTTGGCTGCTCTTCCCTGCCCCGCTGTCAGCTGGGATGCAAACCCGACATGAGGGCTCAGGGCAGCCCCACTGGCACCCTCTGTCCCCGGCCTCAGTCTCCCCTCCTGTTGCTGCATCATTTCCAGGAGCGATTCCCAGCGTTTCCATTCCCCTGCCCACACCCCAGTGACTGGGGGAAGCTGCAGGCCAGGGAAAGGCAGGAGCCATCAGCTCCTTTCCTCTCCGTGCCTCAGTTTCCCTGGTTGGAAAACAGAGACAGCCTCCAGCTGCTAAAGCCACAGATGGAGCACAAGCAGAGGGGGAACTCTGGGATGTTGCAGGATGCTGGAATTGCTGCTTATGGGGCTGATCCTCAGCCAGACACCATGGAGCTCAGGGGATGCTCCTGCTGCACCCTGTGCTCATCACACTGAGTGGGACACCCAGGGCCCTGTCATAGCAGCTTGCACCTGAGCTGAAAGCCCTCATGTGCTATTCCTGGTGCATCTTCCAGGATGAGGAACCCCATGAGCACCTTCCTGCCATTGCTTTCAGTGCCGCTGCCTCCAGGGCAGGAAGGGGGGACATGGGAAAGGATGTAGAGACCTTAACCTGCCACCCAGACCTACATCGGTCCGGTGCTCATCTCTGTCAACCCCTTCAAGCAGATGCCATACTTCACAGAGCGGGAGGTGGAGCTGTACCAGGGCGCGGTGAGGCAGCTCCGTGCCATGGGGAGGGGTTCATTGGGTTTAATTTGGTGCCCCATAAGCATCCCTGTTGGTAGCAAGAGAGTAATTCCCATCCCTGCTGTGTGCCGCTGCCCTGTGCAGTGCATGGGCAGATCTCAGAGCTGAGGGCTCTGTTCTACTGTTCTTGTGTCTCCCTTTTAGGCTCAGTATGAAAATCCCCCCCACATCTATGCCCTGACCGACAACATGTACCGCAACATGCTCATCGATGGGGAGAACCAGTGTGTCATCATCAGGTAGGGGATATGTGGGCTACAACCAGGGATGCTGTGGGTGTCCTTGCCTGTGGCAGGGGGTTGGAGCTGGATGAGCTTTACCATCCCTTCAAGCCAAACCAGTCTGGGATTCCAGGATCCTGGGCCACGAACACCAACCAGGGCTGTGACGGGGCTGTCCCGAGCAGGGACCAAGCCTTGTGCAATGCTCCTTTCCGGCTGAATGTTGCAAGGGAAATATGAGGATGTGGGGCAAGGCAAGAGACTTCCCCTTGAGGCTTCCAAGTCCCGCTTCTCCCTTCCGAAATCCAGCAATGAGAAATCCCACATCTCCCCCAGGAGCAGCTCCTCACACAGCCTTGCTCTGGCCCTGCTTGTATCCCAGAGCACCCGGGCAGCCCCATCCCCAGCATCAGAGTATGCGGCAGAAGGACACAGTCCCTGTCACCACCATCACTGCCCAGCCCTGCTCCAGCACCCCTGCCCGGGCACCAGAGCATGGGCTCATTCACATCTCCTTTGCTTTGCCATTGACACAGTGGAGAGAGCGGGGCTGGCAAGACAGTGGCAGCAAAATACATCATGGGCTACATCTCCAAAGTGTCCGGGGGTGGTGACAAAGTGCAGGTAATTCTGCCCAACACACGGTGTCCTGCATCCCTTCACCTCCCAGCTGCTCCCCACCATCCCATGGTGGAACATGGAGCACCCCAGCTCAGTCCTCTCCCACCTCTGCCCCATAGCACGTGAAGGACATCATCCTGCAGTCCAACCCGCTGCTGGAAGCCTTTGGAAATGCCAAAACCGTCCGGAACAACAACTCCAGCCGCTTTGTAAGTCACCAGGGCAGGGTCAGTGCCATGGCCAGGATCCATCCCAACGATGCTCTGGGAGAAGGGGGAATGAAGCCGGAGCTGGGAGGGATTGGCCATGGCTCTGAGTGGGAGCCGTGCTGGACAGGGGAAGTACTTTGAGATCCAGTTCAGCCGGGGAGGAGAGCCTGATGGGGGGAAGATCTCCAACTTCCTGCTGGAGAAGTCCCGGGTTGTGAGCCAGAACGAGTGCGAGAGGAACTTCCACATCTACTACCAGGTATGGGGCTGACGGAGCAGCCGCACTGCAGCAGAGCCAGGGCTGGGTAACTGCAATTCCCATTTCCCACCCAGCTCATTGAAGGGGCATCCCAAGAGCAGCGGCAGAACCTGGGCATCATGAGCCCGGATTATTACTCCTACCTGAACCAGTCGGACACGTACCAGGTGGAGGGCACGGACGACCGCAGTGACTTCCATGAGACCATGGTGAGTGGCCAGGATGAGGAGATCCCAAAGCTTCTGGGCAGAGGCTGATGGGGTCCCCATGTCCCCAGAATGCCATGCAGGTCATTGGCATCTGTAGTGAAGACCAGCAGCTGGTGCTGCAGATCGTGGCCGGGATCCTCCATCTGGGAAACATCGGCTTTCGGGAGGAAGGCAACTACGCTCGGGTGGAAAACGCTGACTGTGAGTAGCCAACTGCTCCAGGGAGGAATGAGGATGCTCACAGGAACCCTTGGCAAAGAACTGCAAACTTCCCATAGCATAAACCCCCTGGTAGAGGAGAGAGGCACCATGAGCATCTTCCCCATGTTAGACATGGGGAAACTGAGGCAGTGAGCAAATAGCACACCAGAGCTTAGTTAATAAGGGGAAGGATGTCAGGAGTAGCTTGCTGTGATTTAGCGTGGGGAGGACCCAACCCACATCCCTGGTAGCAGCACCACTTGGATGGCGCCGAGGGGTCCAGCAGTGGCTGTGGGCACATACCGGGGGTATATGGGGAACAGGAAGCCCTGAGTGCCCTCTCCCCCCTGCCCAGCCCTGGCCTTCCCTGCCTACCTGCTGGGGATCGACCAGAACCGCCTCAACGAGAAGGTCACCAGCAGGACAATGGACAGCAAGTGGGGCGGCCGCTCCGAGTCCATCACCGTCACCCTCAATGTGGAGCAGGCAGCTTACACCCGGGATGCGCTGGCCAAGGGGCTCTACGCACGCGTCTTTGACTTCCTCGTGGAGGTGTGTGGTGCCAGCAGGTTGGGTACGGGGGGGATGCTGAGCACCGCTTCTGTGTGCGACCGGCCCCAGTGAAGGTGGTTCCTCTGTCTGTCCCTGCAGTCTATCAACCGGGCTATGCGGAAGCCGAATGAGGAGTACAGCATCGGGGTGCTGGACATCTATGGCTTTGAGATATTCCAGGTATGTGATGCTTTGCTGTAGGAGCCCAGCTGGGGAATGGACTTCCCTGGTTCCATGGCAAGGACTGCAGCTGGAGCAGGGGGCTGGTAGCAGTCGGTGGTCACAGGAAGAGTCCCTGGGGCGGCACCCAAAGGCTCTGCTGCCCGAGGTCCCCCCAGATGTGGTGATAGGAGCAGAAGCCAACTCAGCCCCATCTTGTTTCATCTTTTGTCCCTTTGCAGAAAAACGGCTTTGAGCAATTCTGCATTAACTTTGTGAACGAGAAGCTGCAGCAGATCTTCATAGAGCTGACCCTGAAGGCAGAGCAGGTACTGGGGGGCTGCATTAGCACCCCAATCTCTGCACCCCCACCACTGCCATGGTCCTAGCACCATGGCCGGAGCAGGGGACTGCAGCTTATCCCATGGGTCGGGGGCCACCCGGCTCTCCCTGCGCTTCCCCAGGAGGAGTATGTGCAGGAGGGGATCAAGTGGACTCAGATCCAGTACTTCAACAACAAGGTGGTGTGTGACCTGATAGAGAACAAGCTGGTGAGTGTGGTGCCCTCCTCCCACAGAGGCTTCCTCAGGGAGCTGAGGCACCAGGGAATGTGGTGTTGGATGGGCTGGGTCCTGAGGATGGGTGGCAGAAGCTGGTCCTGCCGGGAGCATCCTTGGGAGACCAGCAGCTAAGCATCCTTAACCTAAGCTGCTGTTTGGTGTGAAGCAGCATTAAACACTGTGGGGCACCTGAGCACAGCTCGATGCAGGACTGGGCCCTGCCTGCAGCCTCTGGACACCCATAGCTTCATTCTCCCTCTGCCAGAACCCCCCTGGGATCATGAGTGTCCTGGATGACGTCTGTGCCACGATGCACGCCACGGGCGAGGGTGCAGACCAGACCCTGCTGCAGAAGCTGCAGGCAGCCGTAGGCACCCATGAGCACTTCAACAGCTGGAGCTCAGGCTTCATCATCCACCACTATGCTGGCAAGGTACCGGGTCCCACACCTCACACCCCATTCACATCCCACAGCCTTGGCATGGGGCTGAGCTCCCCTCCTGTTCCCAGGTCTCCTACGATGTGAATAGCTTCTGTGAGCGTAACCGAGATGTGCTCTTCACCGACTTGATTGAGCTCATGCAGAGCAGTGAATTGTGAGTCCTGGCAGTTCTGTGCTCCTGGGGACCACCCCAAAAGGGCTGGGGCAGAGGGCAGCATCCTCAACATCCAGGCCATAAAGCTTTGCTGGAACCAACGCTTGGGGTGCTCAGCATCCTGCATGGCTCTGTGGGTACCAGCAGCATTCATAGAATCATAGAATCACCGACGGGTTTGGGTTGGAAAGGACCATATCATCTAATCCCAACCCCCTATCTAGTTCCAGCTCCCCATGCAGCACAGCAGCAGCAATGGCTGCAGGGCTGGGCAGAAGGATGCTCACGCACTGGTACCCATCCTACCCAGGCAACGAGCACCCAGTGGGAATGAGCTCAGCCAGGGTGCAGGATTACCCTGAGGTGGAGCTGGCTCCAGCTCAGCTCACGCTGGACCCATGCTGAGCCTGGCAGCTCTCACCTGGGGACTCTCACCTCCTGCCTTGCAGTGGTTTCATCCGGATGCTGTTCCCAGAAAAGCTTGACTTTGACAAGAAGGGACGACCGACCACAGCCGGCTCCAAAATCAAGGTATGGCCCAGAGGCTGCAGGGTGGGACAGCAACAGGGTGATGGGCTCCCACCAATGCCTTTAATGGTACAGAGGTCAATCCTTGCAACAGAAACAGGCTAACGACCTGGTGAGCACGCTCATGAAGTGCACCCCACACTACATCCGCTGCATCAAGCCCAACGAGACCAAGAAACCCCGGGACTGGGAGGAGAGCAGGTACCAGAGCCTCTCATGGTGTATCAGGGAGCTCACAGAGCCCAGGGAAAGGGACCCAGCCATGGACATGTGGCCAGGAACAGGTTTCCTCCTGGGATGGTCCCTCTGTGCTGCCCACAGACCCAGGGGAGTGCAAGGTGGGTGCTGAGGAGCATGTGGGAACACACAGACCCCTCCATATACAACACCCAGAGGCTCCATCCAAGCCCCAAGGAGCTCTCACACATGCACAGCCATGGGTATCCCTGTGCAAAGCAGTGGCCCAAGGGCCCAAGCAGGTCCCCTTTGCTGTCCCTGCCACCCCATTCCAAGCCCTTCCCTCCCGGCTCCATAGGGTGAAGCACCAAGTGGAGTACCTGGGGCTGAAGGAGAACATCCGTGTGCGTCGGGCAGGATTCGCCTATCGCCGCCTCTTCCACAAGTTCCTGCAGCGGTGAGCACCCAGTGGGATGTGGGGGGCATGTCCCACACATCCCCACTGCCCAGCCCGGACCCACATCCCTTCTCCCCACAGCTATGCCATCCTGACCCCCGAGACGTGGCCGTCCTGGCACGGGGATGAGCGCCAAGGGGTGCAGCACTTGCTGCGCTCCGTCAACATGGACCCGGACCAGTACCAGATGGGTCGGAGCAAGGTGTTTGTCAAGAACCCCGAGTCGGTGGGTGACCCCACATCCCTGCATCCCTCGGGAATGCTGAGCTGAGCATCGCTCTGCACAGCACTGGGAGGGTTTGGGGTGCTGCTGTGCAGGGAAGTGATGCTACCGGGGCCGTGCTCAGCACCCCGTGTCCCTTCCAGCTCTTCCTCCTCGAAGAGATGCGGGAGAGGAAATTCGACGGCTTCGCCAGGGTGATCCAGAAGGCCTGGCGCCGGCACGTCGCCATCCGGAAGTATGAGCAGATGCGGGAGGAGGGTAAGGCCGGGCAAGGATGGGGACCAGATGCCTTCACTCTGCGTTTTGCTGCCTGCAAAGGGATGGAGAGGGGCAGCTGGGAGCCGGTGTTTGCAGAGGGATGGCAAACACCACTGGTCACCATTGTGGGAGTTGTCCTCCCATCCCAAGCATGCAGTGAAAGATCGAGGGGAAAACCCCAAAAGCAGTGGGGTCCTTCCCTCCCCCGTGCGGCACAAGGGCTTTTGAAGGCACTGGATGGGTTTCAAGCTCAAGCTGCTTGCATTCCTCCTATGGCATAAGATGAGCCCCATTTCTTGCTGTGGCAGCTCCCACAGCCCCTACAGGCAGTTTGGGAAGGCAGGCACTGGGGCTGAGGGCTGAGCCCTGTCTGACCAGCATCACTTTGGGGTTCCCCACAGCCTCCAACATCCTCTACAACTTCAAAGAGCGGAGGAGGAACAGCATCAACAGGAACTTTGTGGGGGATTACCTGGGCATGGAGGAGAGGCCGGAGCTGCGGCAGTTCCTGGCCAAGCGGGAGCGGGTGGACTTTGCCGACTCCATCACTAAGTATGACCGGAGGTTCAAGGTACATGGACCCAGCAGGGGCATGGGACAGGCCAGGCTCATGGTGGGATGTGTGTGTGGGACTTGTGCCCCCATGCAGACATCTTCTCAGCCCCTGCTTCTGCCCTTTCCCAGCCCATCAAGAGAGACTTCATCCTCACCCCAAAGTACTTCTACCTGATTGGGAAGGAGAAGGTGAAGAAAGGTCCCGAGAAGGGGCAGATCAAGGAGGTGCTCAAGAAGAAGGTGGAGCTGCAGGCAGTGAGTGGAGTCTCACTGAGGTGCGTCCCTTAGCATGGGGTCTGCATGGGAGGTCCACAGGATCACAGAAACACACAATGGTTGGGGTTGGAAAGGACCTTAAGGTCACCCTGTTTCGATCGTGTTGCCCAAGGTTGGGTCCAGCCTGGCCTTGAACAGTGCCAGGGATGGAACATTCACCACTTCTCTGGTGACCTGATTCACCATCCTTGCCCCCCACTGACACCCCACACGGGGGTTGCTCCCCCAGCACCAGGCAGGATGATTTCTTCATCCTGCACGAGAATGATGCCGACAATTGCTTGGAGTCCATCTTCAAGACGGAGCTGATCAGCTTGCTGTGCAAGCGCTACGAGGAGCTCACCCGCAGCAAGCTGCGCCTCTCCTTCAAGGACACGTAAGGATGGAGACCGGGAGAGGTGAGGAAGCAGGACAGGGTCCTGTCCCTGTGGTCTCATGGCCTCTCTGTCCCCTAGACTACAGTTCCGGGTGAAGAAGGAGGGCTGGGGAGGTGGTGGCACCCGCAGCATCACCTTCATCAGAGGACAGGGCGATGTGGCCACCCTCAAAGCTGGAGGCAAAACCCTTACGGTCAGCATCGGGGATGGGCTCCCCAGGAATGCCAGTGAGTACCAGGGTGTGTGGGTGATGGTGAGAGAAAGGGAGGGCACCAGAACACTACTGGAGGACTGGGAATACTGGGATGAGCCACCATGTGCCCCAGCCCTGTGGGCTCACCCAGGAGGGACCCTCTTCTGCTCAGGTGATGGGGCAGCACTGGGAGAAAGGCAGTGGGGTACAAACAGTGGGGGCAGCCCAGTGTGCCCTAACGGGGGGCTCATGTCCCCCCAGAGCCCACAAGGAAGGCAGCGAAACAGAGCAGAGGAGGCAGCAGGTGCCCAGCACCCTCCCGAAGTGCCCCCCCAGCACCCAGAGGTGAGCAGGGCAGTGGGGGGGTCCCTGGGTCCAGCCAGCACTGCACTCCCGGGGTGCAGGCTGAGCATGGGTCCCTGTAATGCACCATACCGGGGGGGGGGGGGGGTCTCCCAGGCACCTGCAGGAATGGGGCACCCCAATTCCCACGCGGGGATGAGCGGGCTCAGCGGGACACCCACAAGGCAGCCCAGAAGCAGGCACGGGGGCCACCGGCTGCAGTGTTACCCCCCCGGCATGCTGGCCACCAGCCGAAGACACGGCCTCCATCCCAGTACAACATGGATTTCCTCAATGTGCCTGACCAGGGGGTGGCCGGGTAGGTCCTGTACCAGCACAAGCATCCTCCCCTCTGCTCCATCCCACTGCTGCCAGCCCCAGGAGATGTTCTTTCCCCTCTGGCTTCCCAACCAACAGCCCACCCAGATCTGGGCAAGCTGGTTTTGCTGCACCAACCATGCTCACGCACATCCCAGTTCTCCCAGTCGCTGCACTGGGAGGACCAAGCTGAGCCACAGGCACCCAGCAGCAGGTTGGGGTGTCGGGAGGGAGCAGGGGGGGAAGGAAGGATGGGGCCTGCCTGCCCTCGTGGTGTGAACATGGTTTCTCCTGACCCCACAGCATGCAGCGCCGGCGCAGCCTGAGCCAGCGGCCGCCTCCAGCCGGGCGTCCCAAGCCGCAGCCCAAGGCAGCCGTGCCACGCTGCCAGGCACTCTACCAGTACATCGGGCAGGACATGGATGAGCTCAGCTTCAACGTGGGGGACATCATTGACATCCTGCTGGAAGGTGCCACCAAACCCCTGCCCAGCTTAGGAATTATGGAATGGGTTGGGTTGGAGAGGACCTTAAAGCTCCTCCAGCTCCAACCCCTGTCAGGGGCAGGGACCCCTTCCACTGGAGCAGCTGCTCCAAGCCCCTGTGTCCAACCTGGCCTTGAGCACTGCCAGGGATGGGGCAGCCACAGCTTCTCTGGGCACCCTGTGCCAGTGCCTCAGCACCCTCACAGGGAACAGCTTCTGCCTTATCTCTAACCTGAACGTCCCCTGTTTCAGTCTGAACCCATCACCCCTTGTCCTGTCACTGCAGTCCCTGATAAAGGTCCCTCCCCAACACCCCTGTAACCCCCTTCAGACACTGGAAGCTGCTCTGAGGTCTCCACGCAGCTTCTCTTCCCCATACTGAACAGCCCCAGTGTTCTCAGCCTGGCTCCATACAGGAGCTGCTCCAGCCCCTGAGCATCCTCATGGCCTCCTCTGCACTTACTCCCACAGCTCCATGGCCTTGTGCTGAGGACACCAGCACCGCACCCAGTGCTGCAAGCAGGGTCTCAAGTTTTCCTCTCTGTGCCCTATGGCAGCTCCTTGCCTGACCCAGCTCTTCCTTTCCCCATTCCCAGATATCTCCGGCTGGTGGAAGGGGCGGCTGCATGGCAAGGAGGGGCTTTTCCCTGGGAACTACGTGCAGAAGATCTGAGCCAAGCGCAGTGGCCACATGGAGGCAGGGAGGGGGTCACTGTGTGGCTCTCCATGGACAATGGCCTTGAGCTGTGGTGGCTGCCAGGATGTGCCAATGCCAGCCGTGGAATCCTGCAGCTGCTTTAGATGCTGGCTTCCCTGCAGCAAGGACCGGCTCTTTGCTGCTTGTTCGTGCCCTAGGACTGGAGCTGCTCGAGTGATTCCAGGGTATAAATAGGATTGTTGTTAATAATCATGGTACATACTCAGAAACTGAGCCTGCAGTTTGCATTTCACCCTGGGGCCAGCTCCCTCTGGCCCCCTGACAAGAGCTCTGCACCCACATGTCCCAAAGCGGAACATGTGGAGCCCTCCAGAAGATGCTGAATACAGAACCCAGCCCCATCAGGATCCCAGCTCCACATCCCAGCATGAATCCGGACCATTCGGCATGGCCAGGAGCTTCCAGGGCAAAGCAGGACCACAAGGAGCAGCAGGACTGGGACACCATCACCATTCCCTGGTTTCTCATAGGAAAAGCTGTGAGAACCAGGTAGCCACAGCCCATGGAGCTGTAGCAGCTTTGTCTGAGGATGGTCAGAGGGCTGGCCAGCATGAGGAGGGGTGTTTCATCCATCAGGGTCAATACATGGGGTGGAAACTGGGCTGCTCCAAATGGCACTGGGTGCTCAGAGGCTCTGATTTGATTTTAATTAAAAAGTAATTTAAAAAAGGCTTTGGAAATCCCATTGATTCCAATAGCTCCTTCCTTTCCTTGGGGCTGGGGCAGCACCCAGCTGTGGGTGCTCTACATGAGGGATGCTCCCACTCAGCTCAGGCACTCACTGCACTGCTCCAAAGGGCTCGAGGGGCTCCGAGGGGGGTCTCTGAGGAGCTCCAGTTGCTCTGAGGGTCCTGGGGGGCTCCAAGGGGCTCTTCGGGGCTATGATAAGCTTGGTGGTCCTGGGAGGCCAGGGTGCTTCAAAGAACTGGGTGCTCAGAGGGCTTTAAGGGCTCCAAGGGATTCGGGGTGCTCTGAGGATGCTCCGAGGACTTGGGATGCTCCGACCCCCCGGGATGCTCTGTCCGCCCTCAGGCATAGGGTACGGGGCAATCCCGGCGGGGGGGGGGGGGGGGGGTGGGGTGCGAAAACCCCCGGTTAAGGCAGGCGGGGGTCCCGGGGCGGAGCCAACCCCCCCCGCTGCCCCCGCCCCCCCTTCCGCACCGCTCCTTCCTCCCCCCCCCCCTCCTCCTCCCCCTTCTCCCCCCGCTCTCGCGACAGCTCCGCTCAGAAAATGGCCCCGCGGCCGCGCGGCCGCTGATGCGCGTTCCCGGCCCCGCCGCCGCTGATGCGCGCTCCCGGCCCCGCCGCAGCCCCGGTACGTGCGGGCGGGCAGCGGGGGGCGGCCCCGGGGAGGGAGCACGGGAACGGGGGGGGGGGGGAGCGGCCCCCGTGGGGGGGGCACGGAAACGGAAGGGGGGGGGACTGGCACCGGCGGCTATACGGGAACGGGGGGGGGTGACAGGAACGGGGTTGTCGGCACCGGGGGGGTAACGGGCCCGTTACCGGGCTCTGCACGGAGCTGGACGTGCACCGGCGGCTGGGGGGGGGGAGGGGGGGCCGGCTCCGGGTAAAGCCGTTTTGCCCCGGAGAGATGGGGAGGGACGGACATAGGCATAGGGCTGCTGCGCACGGGGGGTTCTGTGTTACAGGGGTGCCGTGGCATGGGGGTGCGAGCCATGGCCGTGTTCCTGCCCGCAGGAGTAGCCATGGGTGTACAACTATAGGGGCCCGTTAGGTGCAGAAACCACTTGCCATGGGGGTGCCACCCATGGGGGGCTGCTAGCTAAGGGGGGGGGGTCTTAGCTATGGGGCTAGCAGCACAGGGACAGCTAGTCATGGGAGCTGTTGGCATGTGTGGTCTATGGGAGCACCGAGACCCCCTTCACCACCTCGAGCATCCTCGGGCTGCTCCCACCGGGGTCTCCCCATCTCCTTGCACACGTGGGAGCTGCTTTGTTGCTGTCAGGGGCTGGGGGATGCGGCTGCTCATCCGATGCTGGGGTGAAGGGGCTCCTGAGCCTTGGCCATGGTGTGGACTTGAGTATGGTCAGGGCTGCTGCTCGAGGAGCAGCCTTGGCAAGGCTCAGGCAGGAGGTCCGTCCTCCCCAAATGGCTCCCGAAAGGAAACAGGGATTCTTCTGTCTGAAGAGCCCAGTGGATCAGCTGGAGGATCAAAGTGAGCACCAGGGATGTGGGGAAATGGCTCTTCCATGTTCGGACGCTGCCCGGGTCACTGATGGCTTGGAGCAAGCTGGGGGGATGGCTCTGCAGGGAAGGCTGAAAGATGCTTCCAAAGGAAGCACTGACAGGTCTTGGATGAGCTCCCTCGGCACAGGGAACCCCTTGGATGCCCATGCTGCCTCCAGCAGCAGGTGTGGGGGTTCAGGATGGGCACCATGGGCCTCTCTGGGCAGATGTTGTGAGCTGGAGAGCAGGGAATGTGCCCTCGGGGTGACATGCAAGGCAAACATCACGGCAGCAGCATCGCTCCAGCCCAGGTTGGGACTGGGGTACCTTGGTTGTGGTGGGCATCAGGGACAGGGATGCCCGGAGCATCTTCCCCCCAGCACCAGCTCTTGTGGGGCTCCCTGCACTGTCTGAAGGCCACAGGAGGATTTAGGACATGGGTTTCATTGGGGGCAGGTTTGTCCCCCGTGTGCTGTGGCCGGAGCGCTGTGGAGCACAGCACCAGCAGCATCCGTGCTGCTGTCAGCCTCTGCGTCCTCCCTCCGAGCGATCACATGAGCCCCTTGTTCAGAGCCTTTGTCTCTCATCTGCTGTGCCGAGGAGCTGCCTGTTGGGAAGCGTCTGCAACCCCAGGCCAGAAACCACAACGAGATGCTCCAATAGGGTTATGTGTCCCATTTATCCTCCTGGGGGTATGTGGGGGGGTGTAAAAGTCTCCTGTGCTTGGCGATCTATATAACCTCCTGCTTCATTTATGGGGGATGAGCTGTATTAATTATTAACTGAGTCAGCAGCAGAGGCTGCTCTGGGTGAGCAGTAGCTGCAAACCCTCCTCTTGCTGTCAGCTTCCCAGAAGGATGTTTCCAGGGTCCCTGTTCGCTGCAGGGGCTGGAATGAGGGAGTTTGGTGCCAGCAGGTTTTCAGGGAGACTGAACCTGCAGCAGGAAATCCCTGGGAATACCCACACTGACTTCAGATTTGGGTTTGCATTGGCATTGAGGGATTCACATCGCACCAGTGGCAGTTCAGCAGCGGAATGGTGTCAGGGTGGCAGAACGAAGGGGTCTATAGAACTAAAGATATTATAGTGCCCTGAAGGAAGTGATTAATGACAGCAAAGTGACACAGGCACCACCAGCTCCCCAAAACCAGGGCCCTGGGCTCAGTATAACGGGATGCTGTGGGGCTGCCATCCTGTCCACTGCCAAAGACACACCTTTATTGAACAGCTTTGCTCCGGCTGGATGCTGATGGGGCAACAAGGCATGTGCAGGCAGGTGCGGGCATGTGCAGGCAGGTACAGGTGTGTGCTGGCATGTAAAGGCATGTGCAGGTGTGCTGGTTGCAGCAAGGGGTGCCTGTATCCATCCCCCTGCCCTCACTGACCTGTCCAGCTGTATTGCCCTCCCCAAGAGGCCTTTCCCAGCTTTGGTGGGGTGGGTACCAGCATCCTGCTGCCTTCAGCCTCATTTGGAAGCCATCGGAGACCATCGCTCCCGGGGTCTGTCAGCAAGCCCTGGGACAAGCATTGAGGACTGAGCCGGAATGAATGCTTCCAGCAGGGAAGAGGGAACCCGAGGAAGCTTCACTACAGCCTCAAGGACTCATGAAAGGCTTCAGCAGCACCCAAGGCTGGAAGCTACGGTGATGGTCACCAAAACATGATGGTGCTGCATGGATGCTGCACAAGGGGCTGAGCAGACAGATGTAGCCCTGCCTCGATCCTTTTAATGCTTCCTCCATCAAAAGAAGATCCCCAAGGTGTTTTTCCCCACCAAAACCTGCTTTATCTCTGATAAAACAAAGCACCCCCAAAGCCTCTGTGAATTTTATGTGCCCAAAGTGCTTTGTGCAGATGGAGCAACCCAACCCCTCCAGCCAGGGCTGAATTTCCCCTTGTGGGACACAACCAGCCTGCCCCTGGCCCAAACCCCCCCACTCTGTGGCTCATCCCCCTTCTAGCCTCAGTCCCAGGTTGCATCCTGCAGCAACAGCAGAAACTGAGACAAAAAAACCCCAATGCAACCCCCAAACAAAGCCACAAGCCTATGGGCAGCCTGAGGTATAATCCCACATGGATTCCCTGCCCCATGCTCTGAGTTATTGCTGGTGGGCTGCAGTTCTGAGCAGTTCTACCGACGGGTAGGTCGGCAAGGCCAGGAGGGATGGGGTGGATGCAGATGCACCTCCTCGTACCCACAAGGCTGATCCCCAAGGAGATTCCCCAGGGACATTTGGTATGGGGAACATTGAGCTCTTGGGGAAATATTAACCCTCTACCCAAATGCGGATGTGTGAGTGCAACCCCAGCACTGCTGTGATGGGTCTGTAGGGACAGGACAAAGGGAAATGAATGGCTTGAACCTGCCCAAGGGGAGACTGAGCTGAGCTCTTAGGCAGAAGCTGTTCCCTGGGAGGGTGCTGAGGCACTGGCACAGGGTGCCCAGAGAAGCTGTGGCTGCCCCATCCCTGGCAGTGCTCAAGGCCAGGTTGGACACAGGGGCTTGGAGCAGCTGCTCCAGTGGAAGGGGTCCCTGCACGTGGCAGTAGTTGGGACTGGATGGGCTTTAAGGTCCCTTCCAACCCAAACCATTCCATGGTTCCAGTTATTATTATTACTATTGTTATTATTGCTATTAGGATTAACTTTGACATTAAGACACTATTGAGGGCGCTCCTGAAGTGGGGGACTTTTCAGATGCTTTTTACTAGGACTTAGTGTTTGCTTTCTGCATGTCAGAGCCTGGCGCCTGGTGAAGCCACTTTAATTGGGGGACCACCCGATGCAGGTTGTGTGAAGGAGCCATCCCCACGTGCCCATCAGTATCCAGCCCTGCTGCCAGTCATACAATAGGACCTGCTGCTTCTCTTGGCTGGAAAACCCTTTGAAACCATTGATAGGGTGGATGAGGGGAGTACCCTGGGAAGTGTTGCCTTTTGTGGCAGGTCTTCCCTGGCAGAGGCACAGCAGAGCCCCTCAGAAGCAGGGATCTGCTGCCCTGAGGGTCCCCCTGTGGGAGAGTCCTATGGGACATCAACATCACTTCATGCCAGGCTTTAACCTCTCGCCCTTGCGCTCGGTGTAGCATCGCCAGGAGAAGACTCCATCAGCACAAGCATCACCCTGTGCCCACCACTGGCCAGGCCATGAAGACGGAGAAGGAAGAGGCTGTGCCCACCTTCTCCCTGCGGGGTAAATACACTGGAGAGGGGGCAGGTGAGTCTCTTGTGCCTGCTGAGAGGGGCAGGATGAAGGGGAGCAGCTTTTGCTGCTGTTGCTGTGAGGTCCCTTTGGCCAAACCCCACCCCAGAGGTGGACTGGGGAGCGCCCTGAGGCTGGGCATGGCTGCACACATAGCACCAGCCGGTGTGTCTGAGACACCCGCAGGCTTTGCCTTCACAGGGCAAATTGCATCCCATCTCCAACCACCCTGGAGGGCTCCAGCCCCTTCCAAGCCAGACCCCCCCCAGCTGCACACACCCTTGTTTTTAAAGGGTGGGCATCACAGAATCATTAGAGTTGGAAGGGACCTTAAAGCTCCTCCATTTCCAACCCCTGCCATGGGCAGGGACCCCTTCCACTGGAGCAGCTGCTCCAAGCCCCTGTGTCCAACCTGGCCTTGAGCACTGCCAGGGATGGGGCAGCCACAGCTTCTCTGGGCACCCTGTGCCAGCGCCTCAGCACCCTCACAGGGAACAGCTTCTGCCTCAGATCTAACTCGAACTTCCCCTGTGTCAGTCTGAACCCATCACCCCTTGTCCTATCACTGCAGTCCCTGATAGAGGCCCCTCTCCAGCATCCCTGTATCCCCCTTCAGACCCTGGAAGCTGCTCTGAGCTCTCCACGCAGCTTCTCCTCTCCAGCCTGAACAGCCCCAGTGTTCCCAGCCTGGCTCCATGCAGCCCCCAGCCTGTGCTGGTACCGGGGGCTCTTCCTCCCCTCGCCCTTGTTGAGCCTCTTGAGCCTCCTCCCCATCCCATGGAGGTCCCAGCTCTGACAGCCTCTCCCCACAGGCAGCAGTGAGGCACCGGTACCGGGGAGCGTGGGGACCCCAGTGCAGGAGCTGCGGCCGCTGAAGCGCAGACCGGTCCCAGGTGAGCCCCAGCCCTGCCCCATGGCGGTGGCAGCAGTGGTCGGGGCAGGGATGAGGCCAACGCATCTGTGTCCTTGCAGGGAAGCACTACCAGTGCTCGAGCTACGGCTGCAGAATGGCCTTCCCCAGCATGCAGGAGCTGATGGACCACCACAGGGTCCACTACAGACCCACTCAGTCGCTTGAGGGTAAGGCTGGGACACCCTGCATCACACCTTTGGCTGGGAGGTGGCAAAGTGGGGCTTGAAGCTGAGGTGGAGCCCGGACCTCCAGGAGATGCTGCACAGCATCAGACAGGAGGTGCTGCAGACCCACTGTGGGGCTGGGGCAGCACAGCTGCGTTGGTGATGAATCTCTGCCCTATTTCTTTGCCCAGGTAAAACGTTCCAGTGCCCCACGCTGGGCTGCACAGAGACCTTCCCCAGCATGCAGGACCTCATGGCCCACATGAAGGTGCACTACAAGCCAAACCGTTACTTCAAGTGAGTCCCGCTGGTCTCCATCCATCAGAGTCATAGAATGGTTTGGGTTGGAAAGGACCTTAAGATCATCCAGCTCCAACCCTCTGCCATGGGCAGGGACACTCACACTGCACCGTAGTGTCCAAGGCTCTGTCCAGACTGGTCTTGAACAGTGCCAGAGGTGGAGCATTTACCACTTCTTTGGGCAGCCTGTGCCAGTGCCTCACCACCCTCATAGTAAAGAACTTCTGCCTTATGTCCAACCTGAACTTCCCCTGTTTTGATTTAAACCCATTTCCCTTTGTCCTATAGCCACAGGCCCTGATAAGGAGGCCTGCCATCTCCCTGCAG
Source organism: Melopsittacus undulatus (assembly GCF_012275295.1). Taxonomy (NCBI): domain Eukaryota; kingdom Metazoa; phylum Chordata; class Aves; order Psittaciformes; family Psittaculidae; genus Melopsittacus; species Melopsittacus undulatus. Next base: position 4,349,657 of record NC_047545.1, read on the forward strand.
ACCCCTCCCATAACATGTCCTATGTGTGGGCACCTAGCAGCTCCCAGATAGCCACAAGCACACAAGATCCTACATTTGCAGACCCTGGGGCTGGGGGATGATCTGAAGGGGAACACTGTCACTGATGCTCGCAGGGTGATGTGGAGGGGATGCTGTCACTGATGCTCATGGGGTGATGTGGAGGGGAACACTGTCACTGATGCTCATGGGGTGATGTGGAGGGGATGCTGTCACTGATGCTCATGGGGTGATGTGGAGGGGATGCTGTCACTGATGCTTATGGGGTGATGTGGAGGGGAACACTGTCACTGATGCTCGCAGGGTGATGTGGAGGGGATGCTGTTATTGATGCTCTTGGGTGGTGTGGAGGGGATGCTGTCACTGGTGCTCATGGGGTGATGTGGAGGGGACCCCATCCCTGACACTGACCCGTGGCTCTGCAGGTGTGAGAACTGCCTGCTGCGCTTCCGGACGCACCGCTCGCTCTTCAAGCACCTCCACGTCTGCTCTGACAGCACCAGCAGCCCCACGCCACCCCCCAAAGCCGACAAGCCCATCCCACCCGCTACCTCTGCCCTGGACAAGGACCCCCCATCCAAGCCACCGGAGGGGCTTCCCAAGCTCCCGAGCGTTATCCGGCCCTTGGAGAAAGAAGCCCTGGTGCCCGGTGCGGACGCTGCCCCGGTGCCCGGCAGCCTCCCCGAGCTGCCCGGCTCGCTCGAGGCTCTGCCGCTGGTGTCTCCGGCCCCGCACCCATTCCCACTGCTGGAGCCCGGCCTTTTCGGGCCATCATCCTTGACTCGGTTCTCGGGGCCACCCCCGTCCTCGGTGCCGGGGCCGTTCCTGCCCTACGTGCACCCCTCGCCCTACAGCTTGCCCCAGCCCGCGGCGCAGCCTCGCCTCCGGCCCTACGCGCCGGGCCACGGCCTCCCCGTCTCCAACGCCGTCTGGAAGAAAAGCCAAGGTGAGCGCGTGGGGCCGTCCGGGCAAAGCTTCTTCTGCTCCCACCTTCACCAGCAGCTCCTGGAGGAGAACCCAGCACCAGCCAGCCCAGGATCCCCCTCCCGGCCCCGCCTGGGGCCGCTCTGCGCCCCTCCAGCCCCATCCCACCTCCACTGCCCTCCGCATCCCGTCCACAGGGATGCTCTATTGGACAAAGCGCCAGCAAACACCAAATCCGAGCCTCCAAATTATGCCAGCCCTGCTGCTCCCCGGCGTGCTGCGGGTGCGAGGCGGGGGGCCGGGCCAGGCCTGCCCCCCCACGTGTCCCCCCTGAGGGAGGGGAAGCCCTAATGCTTGTCTTGCCCCTCGATTCCCTCCGCAGGTGTGAGTGTCAGCCCACTCCTCCCATGCTTTGGCTCAGGAGTGACTCCAGGTTAGTTTGGCACCTATGGTTGGGGGCTGCTTTCTATCACTCGGGGGGGACGGTGGGTGGTGGTGGGGGCTGCAGGGGACGGGAGAGGCCCCACGGGGCACCGTGATGCTCCCCAGAGAATAGAGGGGAGCACAGGGGGAGGGCAGGCTCCTTCCATTGTGGGAGCCACATGGAGAGGGGATGCTGACCAGGTAGGCTCGGAGACAGGGGGGTCACTGTCTGTGTGCCCCCAGGAAGCACCCAGCCTGGTTCTGAGGGCAGAAGGAGCTGCTGGAGCTGCTTGGGCTCGAGTCCTCCCCAGTCCCCCCAGCTCCAAGGCAGGGTTGGAAACTGCTGTCCTTAGCTCCATGCGGAGAGGCAAGGGGCAAAGGGATGTCAGGGCCGGGGGGGCACAGCCTCGCTCCTTGCTCCCACATTTTGGCGTTCTTCCATTGGGAAGGGAACCTCCAATGGATGTGGGGCTCGGAGTGCGGGGCCTCCTGCCCCGTTGCACCGGTTGGTCCGAGCCCCGTGGCACCCATCACCATGGCACTGAGCACCCTGCACCCAGCACTACCCTTGGCTCGGGACGGGATGGGGGGGGCGAGCGCTGTGCTTCCCTCCTCACCCATCCTTGCAGGGCACTCCTCCAACAGCCGCATCGTGTGGGAGCACACGCGGGGCCGCTACACCTGCATGCAGTGCCCCTACTCCAGCGCCTCGCGCCAGGAGATGACCCTGCACATCGAGGACCACCGCAAGAACCCCCCGGCGCCCGGACGCATGGACACCGACATGGGTACGACCCCGGGGAGATACTGGTGCGGAGGAAGGATGCTGATGGGATACTGGTGTGGAGGAAGGGATGCTGATGGGATACTGGTGCGGAGGAAGGGATGCTGATGGGATACTGGTGTGGAGGAAGGGATGCTGATGGGATACTGGTGTGGAGGAAGGATGCTGATGGGATACTGGTGCGGAGGAAGGATGCTGATGGGATACTGGTGCAGAGGAAGGATGCTGATGGGATACTGGTGTGGAGGAAGGGATGCTGATGGGATACTGGTGCAGAGGAAGGATGCTGATGGGATACTGGTGCGGAGGAAGGGATGCTGATGGGATACTGGTGTGGAGGAAGGATGCTGATGGGATACTGGTGCGGAGGAAGGATGCTGATGGGATACTGGTGTGGAGGAAGGGATGCTGATGGGATACTGGTGTGGAGGAAGGGATGCTGATGGGATACTGGTGCGGAGGAAGGGATGCTGATGGGGAATGGGCTCAGCCTGCCCTGCCCTATGTGCACCCCATGCCTCTGTTGGGGAAGGGACACGGCTGCTGGGATGAGCATCAGGCTTCAGCCCCTGGTTCCTCTCCCTGTAGTGATGCCCTGGGGGGTGTCCATGTGTCCTCCCCATGGCTCTACACCGGGGTGTGAGGGGTTTGGCCACGATGCTGACTGCTCTTAGTGCCATGGGGTAGTGGTGGCCTCAGTGCTGGGGAATGGTTGGATTTGATGCTCTTAAAGGTTGTTTCCAACCATGCTGATTTCTGACTCTCTTCATTGCAGATTTTGGGGTGGGTCTCACCTCCTTCCACACCAAGCTGACACCGGAGATGGAGAACTCCCTGTACTCCCAGCTCTGATGCCCTGGCTCCCATGGAACTGCTCCTGCACCATCCCTGCCTGCAGCCGGGCAGGGTGGCACTGCACAGCCACCAGCTGGGACAGGGACCCCTTCCCGGGTACCGGGAGCATCCCCAGCTTGGGGATGCTGATTCATTTCTACCCTTTGCTCTTTGGAAACTCTCAAGCACTTGGAACCCTGCATCTCCCTCCCCTCAAGGTTCCATTGGTCAGCCCTGGGGCTCAGGGGAGCCTGCTTGGGTTGCTCAGGAGTTCGTGGATTTCTCTGGAATGAGGTCTTGGAATAATAAATGGGAATTGTACAGGAGCAGCGGCCGGGAGCGCCTCTGTCAGTGCCAGTGGTGGCAATGGGGGCGACGGCAGAGCGATGCCACCCTTAAGGATGTCCCCACCTGAAGAAGGGGCAGATGGGGGGGGCATATGTGAGAAGCAGAAATGGAGCCTTTGCTTCCAACCCTTCAGAGGTGTGAGGAGGCCACAGGGACCACGGTGGCTGCCGAATCCCAACAGCTCATCCATGGCCTGATCCCCATCCCTGGGAGCTGTGCAACCTCCTGCACCCCATGAGGGAGCTGAGTCCTGGGGCTCCCTTGGCCCTGCTTTGTTGTGCTGGTGCTGAGCCCAGCCCTGCAAGGGGAGAGGGTTGAGCCAGGCAGGATGCTGCAGAATGGGGCCCAATGGCAAGCATGGAATGGGGCACCGGCACCACTGCTCAACACCATTGCTCAGCATCTGCTGCTCTGTGCCTGCTGCTCTGCATCCACTGCTCTGCACCGATGCTCAGCACCCACTGTTCACCCCAGGCTCCTGCCCATGGAGCTGCCCCTTTCCCAGCACACAGATCCCATGGGATCGGGGGCTTCCCCTTCCCACCTGCACCCACCCTGGGGTGCACCACGTGGGGGGCACAGGGTGAGCCCCAGGCCCTGCAGCGCTGCCCTGGGACTTCTTTCCCCAGCACCAGGGGACACCAGAGACACGGAGAGAAACCAGGAGACACAGGGGATGGATGGACAGAGCTGTCCGGACGGATGGGGCTGCAGCAGGGCAGCCCCACAGTCCCCATTGCCCATCTGGGTATGGAGGGGGCAAAGAGGCTGCATTTAAAATGGGGGGGACACTGCAGGAGCACCCCAAGCCTCTCAGCTCTGGTCCACACAGGGCCTGGAGCTGCCCCCCAGTGCAGAACAGACCCCTCTTCGCAGGGGCACACATGCACTGAATGAGATGCTGGTGCTGAAGCCCCCCTAATTGCAGTGAGAACTCCATAGAGAGCAGGACACAGAGCTCCAGGGCATCCTGCACCATTCTTGGGCGACCTGGTCTAGTGTGAGGGGTCCCTGCTCATGGGAGGAGCTTGGAAGTGGATGAGCTTAAGGTCCTTCCCAACCCAACCCATTCTATGACTCTATTCCAAGTCTGGGCTCCCAGAAGACTCAAAAGCAGAGGAGGCCAAGACATGTCTCATTGCGATGGGTTTGTAAAAACTGAAGTCTTTATTAAAAGATTTATCCAAATTTTGGTAACAAAAGATACAAAAGGGGCTGGAGATCCTTACTCCTGGGACAAACCTGACCAATCGCAGCCTGACAGTCACTAGGCTAATATAAAATCCATACAATCTGCTAAAAATGCAAGGAAAAAAAATTAATTAGAAGTAACTGCTGCTCTGACATTTCCTTTTTTTCTCTTTTTTTCCCTTAAAAAAAAATCCTTTAACATTTATAAGTTACTCAGTTTGCATTTTACAGGACTAACTCTGCTCCGAATGGTTACAGCTACTGTACAACACGAGACGACAGCAAGACCAGAGCAAAGCAACAGGAACTGGGATGTGCTGCAACGCACTCCACTCCTCTGCAGGAACTGCTGCCGAGTCTCCCCTCTGGGTGCCTGCAGGTTGCCCACCGGGAATGCCGCAAAGTGCCGGTGCATCCATGAGGAGCAGCTCAGCGGCACCCAGTTACCATCCCTTGGGTGCCACGGGGCCAGTGGAGCTCATGGATGTGAACACCTCCAGGCAGAGAAAAGGTGGGCAAAGGGTGAGGAACCCTCCATAGAGGAGCTACACGTGGCTCATCCCTGCTTCCTCCTTCCAGCCATCGTGGGGTGCGGGACACGCTGCTCTGCAGCACCGTCAGAGCATGAACACGAGTGGGAGAGAGCTGGGTTCTGATCAATGCACTTCTCTTCATGCTAAGAAAGAAAAGAGGAGGAAGAGGAGGATGCGTACACCAGGCTAGCGCTGAGGCAACTGTCCAGAGCTGGTACTGGCTAGCAGAAGGACCCTGAGAATATCGAGGCTAACACGGTCTCCCGGGGAACGCCGAGTTAGGTGCATCACAGTGATACTGGTTGAACGTGTTCTGTACAGTGCGAAATGGAGGTTGACACAAGTGCAGTATCCCTTCACCAGCTCTTTCCTATCTCTTCCTAAAGGCAGAGGCTGCTAAGGGGTGACAAGAGAGGCCTCATCAAAGCAAAGACACGGAAATCAGGCTTATTTGGACATCCAAGTGGAAGTTAGTGGGTGGCCACTGGGAAGAAGATTCCAGTTTATAAGAAACCAATAGGAAAGCAAGTGCAGGGCTACTGCATCATCAGAGGTACCAGGTCTTGCAAGCAGCCACCCCCCTCTCCCAAGACCCCGAGCACCCCCCGTCCCCAGCACTAAAGTATCTTCAAGCATCTCCCGAGATCACATCACCACTATTTCTGACCAGAGAGACCTCAGGGAGCGTTGGAGTCCATTGAACCAGATCTGCACTCACTGCTCGAGGTGGCTCAAGCATCTTCAGAGAGCTGCTCTGAGGGCATGTGGATAAGCAAATGCCTTCTTTGCTGTCGGGCAGGGTGGGAGCTGGAGCTCTGGGTCCAGTGTGGCAAAGCTGATTTCAGACACAAAAGATACCCAAGGAGGAGGAAATACATTTTTTCTGGGTTTTTTTTGTTATGTTTTCTTTTTTTGTGTGTGTTTTTTGTGGGGTTTTGGGGTTTTTTTTGTTTTGTTTTTGCAAACTGCTGCACAAACCACAGAACGGAGAAAGCCTTTGGTCATGGGTACCTGTGAGGAGTGAGCCTTGGGTGGGAGATTCCCCTGAATGCCTACAGGATTCTACATCTTAAAAAAATATATTGTGGACGCTGCAGCCATACAAAGGGGGAGGAGCAGGAGATGGGGTTTTACAGTCTCACATAGACACAACGGGGAGGTTAAGACAAGCACAGTCAGAGTCTGTAAAAGGGATCGGGTTGCTGGGATCAGTCATCCTCGTCGTCCTCTTCATCCTCTGGATCTTCCTCCCCTTCATCCTCTAGATTTCGTTTTCTCTTTTCCCCTCGTGGCAGGTCTGCAGAGAGAGGCCAAGCGTGAAGCTCAGTTCAGCCTTGTGTGAACAGCATTTGAACTGGGGTGAACAAGCACAGACTAGACTGGCACCATCCTGCAGAGACCCACCCTGCCCAGCTCCTCGTGGCACCCAGCACGAGGCATTAACTGTTTCCTATTGCCCTCCAAACCCCCCACGTTTCAATGGGCTTTTCTTTGTTGAGGACCCCCAGAAATGCCTTTGCAGAATTCAGTCCCTTCGGACCAGGCTCATACAAGGTGATGTGAAGTCACATCAGTCTGGCAAACCTTCGTTCAGGTGTCCATAGATCATTATAGCCAGAGGAGTCTGCACTCGAGTCCAGAAGGGTCAACCCTGCCCTACAGCTGAAAGGAGAGGAACGTGTGTCTCCAAGAGCATCTCCTCACACACAGTGCCACCATGAGCTTCTGTGACAGAAGTACTCCTCCAGCACAAGACTACCAGGTCAAGCACCTGAAAACTGGGTTTCTAGTCAATTTGCCTCTTTAATATATAGCACTTACCCCGCGTGGTTGGTATTAGGAGACACTGAAACCTCTGTCCCCATCACCACTGTATGACCCTTTGGTTATAACCACTATCCAAACAGTCAGCTTAGGCATAAGCAGCAGCTTTAGTGGTGCCCATAGCCAAAAGGCTGCACCTTTTATCAGGGAAGATCTGCAGGCAACAACAGCACAACACTGTAGCCTGGGAAGCTCTACAGAACCAGCAGATGTGAGAATGCTGAAGCAGCTTTGCAAGCACTTAGTTTGTTAGGATTCAACTCACCATCATCGGCTTCATCTTCTTCATCATCCTCACCATCTTCCTCCTCATCTTCCTCCTGGAGTCAAAACAAGAAGCTTTGTGGCAAGAATCACAGTCCCACCAGCAAGGTGTAATTCCACAGCACCATCTTCCTTCTGCTCTGCTCCAGCCCTACTGGAGCCTCAAGGGGTCATGTACAAGCCAAGCAGTGAGGAGCTACCGGAGCCTGACCAGCTTCCAACATCCCTACAAAGGGTCTATACAGCTCTGTCCCTGGAAGCCATGGAAGTACCAGGCTGAGCAATAAATGGGTCTGACCTGACACACTCTGTACACAACAAGTCAAAAGGGGTATGGGAAAAGGGAGCATGCAGCAGCTCTCCCAGATCCACCCAAAGTGCCTGGTCAGATGGGTCACCAGGTTAAGGAACAAACACACTGTCAACCACAAACCAAAGACAGAAAGTCTCACCTCATCATCTACTCCATCCTCCTCCTCTTCACCTTCCAGATCATCATCTTCATCTTCTTCATCATCGATGACTTCTTCATCCAAATCATCTTCCTCATCAGCATCCTCCTCTTCCTCACCCTCACCTTCTAACAAAAGGAGAGGAAGTAAGCGTTATGGCTCCCAAACACCCACACCTCCAACCCGAGTGCTACGTGAGCAGCAGGCAGGAAATCATAGCAAGAATGCACGAGGAGTGCCAGCAACAAGCCCTGTCAGCCTGCAGCAAGTCTCACATCTTCCCCAGCCTGCCCAAGGAGGGAGGGGGGTTACCCAGACAGCCCCCACTTTAGTGCCAAGTTAGAATCACCATTAACTCAGCAACAGAGCCATGGCTAAATGGGGTTGTTACCCCAGCAAGAAAAGCAAGAGAAAACCCTCACCTTCCCCATTCTCATACTCATCTTCCAGTGCATCCCCATCTGCTTCAGGGTCTGAGTCAGGGGCTTCCTGATCATCAGCATCATACCCGTCTAGGTAGGTGAGCTGGGGCAGGAGGGTGAACACGCTCTCCCGGTAGTTGATGAGCATCGTCACCTCACAGTTGAAGAGGTCCAGACTATGGAGGTTTGGCAACTTTTTCTGCAAAGATCAAGTCATTACGTTACTGATGAGCTGATGCTGTGTGAAGATCAGGCTACCCACATCTAGTACAGAAGTGCCTCTGCATGCTTAATATGCACCATGTGCTGCTCAGATGGAGAGGAGTTACTGCTCTTGCTAACTGCAGGCAAAGAAGACTTCTTTTCAGCTCCTCTGTCCTAGTTTCCCCACCTTGGAGACAGCTCCCTGTGAAACCACATCCAAATCATACTCTCTTCTGAACAGGGTGGGCAACGAGCCCAGCGCCCCAGCAAGAGGAATCACTGAGCTGGTCTCATCCTGCCCAAAACATGAGGCAAACCCAAAAGCACCACACAGAAAGTGTCTATGAGCCTTTCAGCACAGCCACAGCAGCTCTCCTGCTCCGGTCCTCACACTCTGCAGCAGGTCAAGCAAAGGAGGAGTAAAATAGCTTCAAGCTTCTTCTGGAGGGACCAAAGGCAGCAACGAGGCAATGCCCTAGACCAGACCTTTCAGCTACAGAGTGAGGATCACAAGGCAAGAGCCTCCTCTGGGGCAGTGCAGAGGCAATGGGAACCCAAGCAGCTCATCTCCGTGACGCCTCAGGTGCCACCTACCTCCAACTGCACCCACCCCATTAAAGGTCCCTTCTCACATGGACACTGCATCCACAGTTTTACTCATCCAGACCAATTTCGTGCTTCTTTTAGCAACTGGCTCCTGGTTTTCCAGGCAGAGGAATCATTAACTCTTAGCCCAGCCTCAAATGGGACCCACTCATCTGTTCCCACGAGAACCACAAAGTGCTGCCAAGATGCTGGCCTTCTGCACAGATACTCCCCAAAGGAAACAACATCATCCCTTAGATCCCAGGCACAGCCTTTCACTCACCAAGGGCTCCAGGGTATTGATGTCTTTGATCTTGTTGCCGCTTAGATTCAAGTGTGTCAGGTTAGGAGTTCTCTCTGCTAGAACTTCAAGGCCACCAGAAATCCTGTTATCACTCAGCTCCAGCTGCCAGGAGGGAATATCACATAGTCACAAAGGGCTTCAGTTTGCAGCAAGGGGAATACAACTGCCCTGAGAACTGGACTACAATGAGCACTCAAGTTCCAGACCATCTCCCTTAGACCACACCATAGAGCTGCAGTTCAAGTGTTCACCTGAAACCCCTTGGGCACAGCACTCCCAGGCACCTCCGTGCTGCAGGACACAGAGGCACATGCTCTAAAATCCCAAGTATTTATGGTCTTTTGAACATAATAATTTGATACTTGGGGAACAGGGTGCCCAGAGAAGCTGTGGCTGCCCCATCCCTGGCAGTGCTCAAGGCCAGGTTGGACACAGGGGCTGGGAGCAGCTGCTCCAGTGGAAGGGGTCCCTGCCCTGGCAGGGGCTGGAGCTGGATGGACTTTAAGGCCCCTTCCAACCCATTTGATTCCATGATTCTATGTTACTGAAGCTCCTGACAGTAGCACAACAGCAAAAGCAATAGAGAAAGGATACTAAACATAAAATGAGCTCAAAAGCATTTTGTTGCTAAAAAGCCATCTCTGTCACTTGCTCCAAGTGTAAGTTACAGAGGAAAAAGCAAAATCAAATGGCTTTTTTTATTGGGAAATACAGGAAAACCAGCCAGGCGCAGGACAGCTGAAACATCAGAGCAAGGACTGCTGGGGATGGGAGCACACGGCTGGCTCACCTTCCGTAGCTTGTTGAGCTTGGGGAGGTTGGAGACGGACAGCAGGTTAATGTTGATCATGCTGAGGAACTCCAGGTTCTCAAAGTCTGAGGAGAGACCCACGATCTTCCCATCGTCCGAACGGCAGTTATCCAGAACCAGCTCCTTCACCTGCCAAAGGAGACAGTGAGCACACTGGGCCAAGCCTCACCTCCAGCCTGTCCCACACCTCAAAGCAGCAGCTCCTCCTTACCCAGCAGTAAGGGACACACGAGGTCTTAAAGCTAAAGGGTGAATCCCTCATGGCAGTCAGGACTTCACCCTTTAAGCGTGAGCCACACAACGTGCACCCACGGCACCAACCAAGAGCCTTCTCCATCAAGAAGCATGAGGGGGTTGAACCATGAGCTCATAGCAAAACGTTTCACACACAAAGCATCAAAAAGCTCTCAGGGTCACCATTCAAAGCTTCACTAATAGGAGACCAAACAGGCTCATCTGACTGTGTTCCTTTAGCTTCTCCCTATGCCTGGGGGTGCTGGAAAAAGCTGCCTCCAAGAGGCTTTGTTTCCCTGTGACAGTCTCCATGCAGAGGTGACACAGCTGCCCAGGCAGATGATGCTGCTCAGGTTCATGATGCAGAACCACTGATGGCATCCACTTTGCCCAGTGTAGGCTACGCACACAGAACCCATCACAGAAACCATCCCTCCTGTAGCATCAGGACCAGCACCATCTGCTCCCCCCCAAGCACCAGCAGGGTAAACCCACCCAGCACCCCCTTCTCCCCCACCTAAGCTCAAGCCCCAGCTCTCAAAGGCCCCTTCCACAACTCACTTTTACCCCACACATTCTTCCCAGCAAGATGCAAGCTCAGCCTTGGCCAGAAGGCTCCTGATGCTCTCCAAACCCCTCCTTCGCAGCACTCCCATTTTACCTCTCTTGCTCACATCAGCCAACTATCAGGGAGTCATTTTAACATCCCTGTGCATGTCACCCCCTTTTCCGGGGCTCCTGGGCCACCTCTGCAGCACCAGCTCCCCATGAATCAATGCTTCAAGGCTCTGGAAGCGGCAGCACCGCTCGGGAGCTCCGCAGCTGAGCCCGTTTTGCCCCAGAACCGAGGCAAGGCTCCAACCAACCCTGTGTGTGCGAGGGCGGCCGAGGCTGAGCCTCCGCTGCTGTTGGACGTTACCACCTTATGCAGACCCCGTCCGAGGGCAGCTCTAACCCAGCAACAACGCTCGGGCCGCACTCCCCCAGCCCCCAGTGTCAAACCCGCACCCTCCGCCGCCTCGCTTCATTTTGGGTCTGAAAACCCCTTTTTCCCCCCCATAAACGGGCTCTCACCTGCCCCACAGCCCCCCCTCTCCGGCGCCCCACTGCAGGCTGACAGCCCCCGGCTATGGCGCTGCACGGCACCGATAAGGCCCGAGGGCGAACCGGAACGCCCGGGGCGGCGGCGATGCCGGGGCCTGGCACTGAGCAGGACCCCGGGGCGAGGGGGGGACCCAGCTCCACACCGGGGGGGGACCGGGCTCAGCCCCACGCTGACACCGCGGAGGGCCCGAGCAGGCCCCGACGGGGCAAGGCCCGGGCGGCCGCTAAACATGGCCGGAGCCGCCATGGCTGAGAGGCCCGCACCGGCCCCGCTCGGCTGCTCCGGGGCCCGGCCTGGGCCGGTACCAACCGCGCTGCCCCCCGTGGGGCGGAGCCAGACGGGACCGGACGGGACCCGACGGGACGGGAGCGGCCGCAGCCGCCCGGGCCCCGCCGCGCACGTGCACGCCGCCATGCCGGCGGGGGGGGGGGGGGGGTGAGGAGGAGGAGGAAGGGGCCTCTCAGCCCCGTGCTCACCGTGCGGGACCCCGCGGGGCGCTCCCCGTTACCCCCCCCCCCCCCCACGAGCAACACGTGCAGAGCGGTGTCCCCCCCCCGACGGGTACCTCGCTCGGTTTCTTGTTGCGCAGCTCCAGCGTCAGCCGCTTCTTCATCTCCATCCTCGAGCCGAGCCCTGAGCCGAGCCCCGAGCCGAGCCCTGAGCCGAGCCGAGCCCCGAGCCGAGCCCCGAGCCGAGCCGAGCCGAGCCCTGAGCCGAGCCTAGAGCCGAGCCTTGAGCCGAGCCCTGAGCCGAGCTGAGCCCCGAGCCGAGCCGAGCCGAGCTCTGAGCCGAGCCGAGCCGAGCCCTCAACCGAGCCCTGAGCCGAGCTCCGAGCCGAGCCGAGCCGAGCCGAGCCGAGCCCCGAGCCGAGCCGAGCCCCGAGCCGAGCCGAGCCCTGAGCCGAGCCCCCGAGCGCCGCCGCCGCCGCCTTGGCCGAGGGAAGGCGCCAACGGCAACAAAGGCGGCGCCTGCCGCGCCCCCTGCCGGCCGCGCCTGGTACTGCACCGCCACCGCCCCCCCCCCCCCCCGGGTTCGGCAGCGCCCCCTTTCGGCCCCGCCCTGCAGCTGCGTGTGCCCATGGCCGGTGCCGTGTGCCCGTGTGCCCATGGCCGGTGCTGCCATCCCGTCTCCAGGCACCACATTCTTGGTCTCATCCCCAGCGCCACATTCCCGTCTGCAGGCACCACGTTCCCGTTCCCAGGTGTCACGTTCCTGTTCCCAAGCTCTCCATCCTCAGGAGCCACCTTCCCTACTCCAGTGCCGTGTTCCCTTCCCAGCACCACGTCCTTGTCCTCAGCATCACGTCCCCATCTCAGTTCCTATCCCCAGCTCCATGTTCCCGTCCCCACATTCCCATCCCCAGCCTCCTGTTTTGGCCACTGCTGAGGCTGCGCCTGCCAGCAGGGTCAGGACTGGGGTGGCTGATAAAGCCAGGGTGGGTGTTGGTCAGGCTTTCTGCTCCGGGAAGGATGAGATAACAGCCACAGTGGGGGTTATGGTGATGTTTTTCCCTTCTCTCATCTGATGGGCAGCCCACGGCTGTTCTCTGTACAAACATGGAGAGCCGGGAATCCTGCAGCCCATGGGATCCATGGCTGTGGCAATGCCAGGCCCAGGCAGTGCCATAAGACCCAGCTATGCTTCAGGAGAGCCACGGAGCTGGTGGGACTCTGCACATGGGAAGGTCCAAGCGTTGCCACCATTCCCAGGACCCCGCGCAGGATCAGGATCCCTGCAGGATGTGGGCACTGCTGCCAATGGCTCCATTAAAATCAGCTTCAGAAACACCCAGAGAAATCTCTCTGATCAAGGACCAAGCCTCCAAGTAAACAGGAACACGAGGGCTCGCAGGACCAGCCTCAGAGTCCCCCATTGTCCCCTTTGGCAGGAGGCCACTGGCTTGCCTTGTATGGGAGGAAATGGCTTTCTGGTACGTTGCAGATGATTTTTGCCAGTTGGCTCTAACAGGAGCCTGGTTTTATTAGGAGCAGCAAAAGGAAAAGGAGACATTCAGCAGAGGGGTTTAAGCTCCAAAGGGGCCAAACCCGGTTAGTTCATTTTGAAGAGCAAATAAGGGACATCTCCATAAGGAAATCCCTTCAGTGCTGGTGCGTTCTGGCATCTCCCTTCTTCTGCTGGTGGCTCTGTGTGAGCTCCTGCTGCTCTGCCATGGGGTGAACAGTCCATGGGGCATCACACTAGTCACCCCTCTCATCTGCGTGCCCCTAAGGAGTACCTCTGAAGCACCCAGCACCGACGCTGGGTGGAGGTGGGCAGATGCTGGGGAGGATGAGATGTGTGGTGGTGGCACTGAAGGAGCAGCCCATGGTTGGGATGGGTCCAGTTGCAAGATCCAGAGTATCCTCTTATTGGCCTGGCTGGGTTAATCCTATCCCCACGGGTGAAGTAGCAAGGGAGGCATGGAACCAACACATGATTTAGGTTGGAAAAGACCTTTAAGATCATTAAGTCCAACCATAACATCTTTGTGTCCAGCCATAAGATCACCGAGCCCAGCGCAAGATCACTGAGCCCAACCATAACCGGGTCCATGTTCCACAGGGTGAACCCAGGTCTCTTTGGCTTCATCGAGACCTGCTCGGGAGGGACAATCAGGTCCTGGCACCCCAAGGGTCCCTCATGTCCCCCGCAGGCCAGAGCAGCAGCTTGGTGGGGCTGCCCTGGGCAGGCAGCTGGAGCTGGGCTGCAGGTCCCCCCTTTGCTGATCTGCATTTGTTTTAAGGTCTCTTTCATGTCCTCTTTGAGGCTCGTTTCCTGTTCTTTGTAGAAAACAATGCTTCCCCCCCCTCTCCGCCCATCCCAGAGCGGCTTTATCTCCCGTCCCGTGGGCTGCAAAGCTCCCTCGGGAGCTGAGCGCTCTGTTTGTCCTCAAACACAAAACGCTGCTCTGCTTTAAGCGAATGGCTTTTAAAGCTGCGCCTGGGACTCGGTGTCTGGTGGATGCATTTAAACGGCTCCGAGAGTTTCGATGTTTAGGCAGATTAACACGAAGCCGGGAATTCGCTGCGCTAAGTGACAGCAACGGGAAGGCCGGACTGTAAATGCTGACACGGGTTGAAACTCAGATCTGGAGCTTTTCGCCCAAGCTGGAGCACAGATGCTGGGAATAACGCGTTATCTGTTACACAACACAACACGAGCTGCTTGTGTGTTGCGTGGCTTTAACCACTTCGTACCTAGCACAGGGCATCCTGAGAGTGAATCCTGTGCAATAAACTGGATTACTGCTCTCTGCACCGCGAGGACCTTCCCACAACTTCACACTTCCCTGTCCTCAAAACACGGCGCCCATCCCGCAGTCCTGATCCAGCTCTGGGGCAGCAGCACAAGGGGGACGTGGAGCTGCTGGAGCGAGGCCAGAGGAGGCCATGGAGCTGCTGCGAGGGCTGGAGCAGATCCCATAGGAGCCAGGCTGAGAGAGCTGGGCTGGGGCAGCCTGGACAAGAGAAGGCTCCTGAAGGGGAGACCTGAGAGCAGCTCCAGTGCCTAAAGGGGCTGCAGGAAACCTGGAGAGGGTCTTGGGACAAGGGATGTAGGGACAGGCCAAGGGGAATGGCTTGAACCTGCCCGAGGGGAGACTGAGCTGAGCTCTGAGGCAGAAGCTCTTCCCTGGGAGGAAGGCAGTAGGAAGCCAGTCTGGGATTCTAGGATTCTGTGGCTGAACTGTTTCAATAAGAACCTTCAGTGCGGTTTGGAGATGTCCAGGGATGGATATGATCAGATGAATTCACTGAAGATTTACAAGTCCGTATGGCATCTACTGGGAGACCAAAAAATCCAGTGTCCACATGCACCCCAGTAACCGCCCCAAAGGAGCAGGCAAATGAGGTCAATGCAATCATGGAATCCCAGATTGGTTTGGGTTGGAAGGGATCCTCCCAGGGAAGAGCTTCTGCCTTAGAGCTCAGCTAAACCAAACCCTCAGGTCCCGGCCCCGGCACCCCCCGACCTCGCTGCAGCGCTGCGCTGGGGCCGCCAGAGGGCAGCATCGTCCCGCCGGGCCCGGGGCTGGAGCCCCCGGGGCTGCTGCAGGGTGATGGGTGATGCTGATGCTCTGCGACCCTGGTCCATGGGACACGCTACCTCCAGGCAGCTTCTCCTATTCAGAGACAACAGAAGGTGCCCAAACGGCTTGGATATAAACAGCCTCCATCCAGGGACTTGGGAGAATCGCCTGGATCAGCAGCTTCAGTTGTTTGGGGGCTCCCAGCAAGCAGCAGGGAGATGGATGCACTTCCAGAGTATTTTCTGCTGTCCTGAGCACTGTATATCCGGATTAGTGCCTAAGCAGAGCAAGGCAGGAGGCTGGCACTGCAGTTCACACACAGTATTTCCTCAGTGTAAGATAAAGTCACAATCTTCTTGTGTTTCCACTGTTTCTCCTTTATCCATGATTCTCTTAATGCTGCGGAGGGGACATTGGCTTCTTCCTCCAGCTTTCTGCATCACGCAAGCTGTGTGCTTTGCACCTGAATACTTTATCAGCCAGTCAGGGACTGAAAAGGGAATTGCAACCAACCTCCCTGGAATGTACCTGTTGCATCCCAGCCCTCACAACAGCCTGTGCCTGGTTTGAAACACCCAGGCAGGAGGCAGGCTCCTTTGCATCCTGAAAATGGACTTCATAATCCCAGTACAGGGGCTCCTCAGCCAAGGATGGCTTCTCTCTACCCTGCCGTAATTAGCTGTGGATAGTGGCACCTTTATGCAGCCTAACGAGATAACAACACCCAGCTCCTATCTCAAAGCAGGTCTAGAGGCACCTTCCAGATCCCTGTTTGACTTTTCCCACAGGGAAGCTAAGCTATGTAGTGGGGAAGGTGTTTATCCACCATCACCCCAGTGAAAGCCAGTGCCCTTCAGCCCAGCTTCTCCCAGCAAACACACTCAGCATCATTTCCATTGCCTTGGGAACAAAGGGTTGAATGGGTCCAGCTATAGGGAGAGGAGAAGTAGGCAGTGGGGTTGTACCTGGGGTGTGTTTGTGCTCATATTCTGGTTCCTTGCAGGAGTAACATCACAACAAGAGCATCCCGGGCTAAACTGGGGCTCCTCCTCATCACCCCACCATGGCAGAGCACGAGGGGGGCACTGTACTCCTTTCCCTGCCTGCAGTGACATTTCAGGCCATGAAAGCAGGATTTGGGAAGCTCCATTCTTTGGGAAACAGTCACACAGGTGTCACAGGGAGAGGCACACTGCAGGTGGGATGGCTCCATCTCCCAGTTCCCATCCCAGTTTCCAGTCTGAACAAGGGAGCTGCGCTGGGGAGATAAGCAAGGGCTTACCCTGGAGGCTGTGTTCCCAGAGCAGCCTCCTCCATCACCAGCCCTTGTGCAACCCTCCTGCAAGGGTGTGGGCAGGAACCCTCGCAGGGGTGGGCTTGGGAAAGAGCTTGGCACTGGGAATGCTCCCTCCTTCCCACCACAGCATCACACACCAGCACCGCATCCTCCCCTTGCACGTGCCTTTGGAGCTGGGATGGGGCCCAGGTCAGGTCAGATAGGGTCGATCCCACACCTTGGAGCTATTTCAGAGCCAAACTGGTGGACGTGGCAGTGCCAGGTTAATGTCTGGAATTGATGGTCTTTAAGCAAAGGGCATCAGGAGCTTCCTATGGAGCGTGCAGAGAGGACAAGACATCTTTAGGGATGCATCCAGCTCTGTGTTAAGGCCACCAAAATGAGGATCTGCAGGAGAGTGGCATGTTCTTGACATGGATGTGTTTTACTGTGCAGGCATGGGCACAAAGGCAGGGGCTGGGACACAACCCACAGGAGGACACAAGCATTGCTTGTATCTGTTGGGCTTGAGTTTGAATCACAAAGGATGCTCTCTGCTAGGAGGGGATCTCCATTTCTTCTTGTAGGCAGACAGAGGTTTCAAAGCATCTGGGATGGGATGTGCTCCTTTGACTAGAGATAGGAAACTAGGCAAGGCACAGGGATGTGCACTGGGAATGACCCATATGGGATGGGGAGGTTGCAGGGAAAAGCAATGAAGGGTCTGGAGGATGGGAGCAGGGAACACAATTTCCCATTCCAGAACTGACCCACATGGAGGGCACCCAATGCAGCCACCAGGCAGCAGATAGGCAAAAGGAGGTACCTTTTTGCTCAGCACCTATTTAAACTGAATGTTATTTCCACAGGACATGACCTCAAAAAATCACCTTTCAAAGCATGAGATAAGCTCAGACATGATTGGTCTGTTCTGACTGGTTAAACAGGACCTCTGGCTAAGGAAGTAAGTCACTGACCATCAGAAGATGGGGCAGGATTGTTTCCTTCTTGCTTGCTTTCTTATACCCCTTTCAACCGAGCAACATTGCCACTGGTGAAGAAACTTCTGGTTCCCAAGGCCTGTTGCAGGCTCGGCTCTTAAGCCTCTCTCAGAACATGCCCAGACCTTTGCTGTCTCCTGCCAAAGCTTTGCACCACTCTGTGACAGGATTGCACCTTAGATAAAGCCACCTCCCTGCATGCAGAGCACTGCCAAGCTCTTGACAGCCGGGATGCAAAGCTGCAGACCCAGCCCAAGCAGAAAGGAACTTTATCTCCTTCCATTTGCACATCTCTTCAGGGTCCACAGTCCTGCAAGTGAGGAAGGGTGAGAAGCTGCTGCCTGCAGGGGTTTGGTTTGGCAAGAGCTGCCTCCCTGCCCTGGGTCTGCTCCCTAATGGGACTCAAGGCAGCCCTTGCTGTGTTTGAAAGCCCTGGCTGGGCTGGTTCAGCACTGCCAAGGACAAGGGGAGTTTTCTCTTTCTTGACTTGGGTACCTCCTATTGTCATCTACAAGAAGGGCTGCCCCAAGAAGCTGTGGCTGCCCCATCCCTGGCAGCGCTCAAGGCCAGGTTGGACACAGGGGCTTGGAGCAGCTGCTCCAGTGGAAGGGGTTGGAGCTGGAGGAGCTTTAAGGTCCCTTCAACCCAAACCAGGCAGGGATTCTGTGTCTCTGCTTAGCCCTGCGCATCCCGCAGGTAACTCCTGCTGAGTTATCAAATCCCTGTGGCACAACACATCCGGACTGCGACAGATGACAGTGCTGGGAGAACTTCCTTTAATTACTGCTCTTCTTGCTGTTGCTGTTAGCAATTAAGACATTGGATTTAAACCTGTCTGTATTTCCAAACAAGAACAGGGTGATCAGACTGCCAAAGACTCTTGGGTTAACCGCTATGGCATCCTGCCTGGAGTAGAGATAACAGAGTGGTTGCTCAACCATGATGGATTGATGGGGAATTTCTCCTGGACCTTGAGACCAGAGGTGTTGGAGCCTGACAAGGCTTGAGCTCTGCTCCTCTGGAGCCTGATCTGCACAAGCACCAAGGTGATGTTGTAAAGAGTGGGTATTTCAGGCACTGGAGACCTCAAAGCCACACCTTGCATGGGGAGCAATCCATCTTTGCTGCTGCTCCTGATGCTTTTTGGTTGCCTGCAGCTCCTGCCCTACCTGGTGAAGAAGCAGAGATATTTACAGCTCTGCAGAGGTGAAGGAGAGTGGGTACATTGCACCCGGTAGGCTTTACAGCAGCAATGGAGACAAATGCTTTCATTTGGCTGTGTAAAGCACATCCAGTTTTAGCACATCTCCTGCTGCTGTTATTATTTCTTCCAGACCGCAATTTGCTAAACAGCTTCCAACCCAAGCAGAGGACACGATTCCTGCCCTGTGGAGTCATGAGTGACAGGGATTATCTATGTGTTCAGCATGAGCAAGGCTCCCAGGTCACCTGCCTGTGTTTTTATGTGTTCAAGAATGAAATTGCCACCCTGGGGCTAAAGTCATGTACCAAAAGCAAAAGAGCTGGCAGCAGAATGGAGCCTGTCCGGGCTGCTCCAGGGCCTTCCTGTGCCCAGGCAAGGCAATGGGAAGGCAGAATTCCCTGGATACCCTTCCCGACTCCCCCTCGCTGTGAGAATGGAGCGAAGTCATCCCATCTCCTTCCACCGCAGGGCTCTGACTCACACGTGCTGAGCCAACAACAGCAGGGATGCAGGATGCCAGCACTCCCATCTCATCCTCCCTGCCCCAGCTCTTGGTTTCTGCCCCAACAGTCACAGCCCCACACCAGCCAAGGCAATAAATAGACACGTGCCTCTGAGGCACAGCTTCTCCACGTGGGCTTCTCAGAAACATAGCCCGTGTCATCAGCATCCATCCGAGGTGCCATAGGACAAGGCAGGGAGGACCAGCCTCAAGTGCATCAATTGGATCCTCTCAAACATGCCCTGCAGATCCCCCGTCCCTGTGCACCTCAGCACCCTCCCAGGGAAGAGCTTGTACCTAAGAGCTCAGCTCAGTCTCAACCAACCCCTGAGGAACAGCACTCATCACTGATCTCCACAAAGAGGAGACACATTTGACCCAGCTGAGATGTCACATGTTAGGAGAAAGGCAGAGAGGACACAGAAAGACTGCAAGAAGTTGAGAACTTGGGTGAAGCTTTGGGAGAAAGAAGACTCACACACAGGGATCTCTCTGTATAAGTCCCACATGAGGCCAAGAAAGCTTCACTCCTGTGCTTCCTGGGCTCCCCATCTCCCAGCCCACATCCATGTCAGCATCCTGAGCATCCCAGGCCTTCTGACCACACGCAGGAGAATGTAACCATTAGGATGAGCTGGGAAGGAGGAGTCACCAGGAAACCAGCCTCTCTTTATGACCTCCTTATTGATGAATCAGGGAAGATGTGGATCTGTGACATCCTTCCCAGTTTTATTCATCGTGTGGTACAGGATGTCCTAGTGCTGCTTGGGTGCTTTGCTCATGCCAAGGATGCCATAGGTTTTGGTGTGGGAAAACTCATTCTTTTCAAGGATGCTCATAGGGGCCAGCATCTGTCTTAGTTTCAAATCCAACTCTGCCACCTTCCCTGCCTGACACTGTACCTCACCTGCCTGCTCTGTGTTGGGATGGGCAAGTCACCACTTGCTTCCCACTGAGATTCCCTGTGGAACCGGACAGCTTCTTTCAGCATGTGAGCTCCATCTCCTACTCACACAGTCCATCCAGGAGTTAGAAGTGAGTAAGAAGCAGATTCCCCCCAGACTCCCACCACTGTTGACAGCAGCATCTCACTGGGGATTGCCTTTGGTCTTCTGCATCAAGCTTCACTGTCTGTCCTTGACAACCAGCCTTGACTTAGTTGCATGCAACAGAGGCTCCACTGTGCTGTAACAGAAGCTGCTCCAGTGGTTCATTACTCTCTCGTTTCACATCGCCCATGGATTTGGGAGGCTTTGGTAAAAAACTCTAAATTTAGGGGAAAACAGTTGATTTGGGGGAAATGCTTTATTGCTGCCAATTGTCTTGACATCCTGATGGGATTCAAGAGGAAAATGCTTGTAAAGCAGTCACCCAAAAGTGTCCTATTCCTGCGACGGGAACTCAGTACAAAATAAACTCCCTAGAACAGGTGGGACTTGAGAATAAAACTCTTTTGGACAATAAACCAGGAATTGGGAATTGAAGCTGAAGAGCAGCTTCAATGGAAACCCCAAGCAACGGAGGCAGCAGCACCTTGTCGGGTGCTTGCTGGTGCAAACTGGTTTCCTGGGGTTCAGCCAGCTCTGCAAGGGATCATTCCCTCCCCTGGGAAAAACAGGGTTGGGATTGGGGTGTGTGCGCGTGCGCCGGGAACCTGCCTAGGGGCACACTGATGATTTCAGGCTGCATTGCTACCCGCTCTTCCAGCTCACGCTTCCCTGCCCTCCCTCTCTGCCCCTGCCCATTTGGGTGCACAGATATAAACCCTGCAGCCAATATGTTCCCTCTGGGGGACTGGCAGGTTTGCCTGGAGGGTGCGCATGGCTCTTGTCTCATCCCAAGGCTTTCCTTAGGGACGGAGCGAGGGTATATCCTGGTGGCTGCTCCCGGTGAGCTCACACCGTGGGCGCTGCTTCACTGCTAGAGCAGCAGGGCAGGTTGCTGCTCCAGCTCTGCTAGAGACCTTGGAGCTCCTGACACTTCGCCGTGTGGAAGCACTGCTAGTCCATCCCAAGCGAACACAGGTAAGGAAGGTTGGGAAGAGAGGTGAGCAGCAAGCTGCTGGGCACTCTGCTTTGGTTGCTGTTCCTTTTTACTTCTTCTGTTTCAAACTGTTCCATCCTTCACCATCTCTTGGCTGACATCTGCAAACTTAGGAGATGGGATCTACCATCTTCACTCAGATTCTTCTTTTCCCCTATGCAACCACTTGCATCGGTGTAAAAGCTTAATGCAGAGCACCAGGGATCAGGCGAGTCACTGTGGTATGGATGAGCACGTGGAAACCCAAGCTCAAGAAGAGCCAAACCTCAAACCAGTCTGCCTGCCATCTATTTTATTGTCTTCTTTCTGTATCTGTGATCTCCCCTGCTCTGGGGAACCAGCCAGCCTGGATTAAGGAGAGGGCACCATTAACTTGCAATTGTAAAAGAGCAGGGGAGGTTTATCCACAAGTCAGTTTATCTGGTTGGAGCAGGAGCTTACAGAAGAGCTTGTCTGTATTAGTCTTACACTCCCCTGTGTTCTCCCTTTGAACTTCTTCGTATGAAGAAAGCAGAGGAAGCTGTGGTAGCTTCACATCACTGCACAGCTACGGCAGCCGCTGAAGTCGGTGGTGTGACTCAGCTGACACCGGTGCAAACAGGGACTTTGCTGCTGCTCCTCAAGAACATCTCACCTGATGAGTGGTTTTAAGATGAACTTCCTTTCCTTGCATTAGACTCAAAGCCAAAAGGATTTCCAGGAGCAGAAAGTTCTGTTTCCCAACAGAGCCTCGGGAGCTCAGAGATGCTACTGGAGTGCTTCGTGTCACCCCGGTACCTGCTCATTCTGCATGGGTTAGTTCAGCACAGTCCAGGCAGGGATGCAGCTGCTAGGGTTTGGATGGTGCTTCCAAAGGTGGAACCCATCTATGAGCTTCTAAAACAGCTCCAAAGTCTCAAGGATCTGAAACAAAATATGTCAAATAGGAAACTTGACCAGAACTTCTGCTTCTTCAAGTTAATAAAAGAGAGCTGAGAAACGAGGCTTACACTGAGGGTAGGAAAGTCTTTAGCATGGGGAGCAAAAACAGGCAAAAGTTTAGGTTATTATAGAATCCCACTTGGAGCTGCAGCTTCTGCCACTGTCGGGCCAGGCTGGGAGACCCAGCATCAGACACCCCATTTGAGGTGTGAAGCTCTTCACTGGGAAACCAGGATGGGTCTTGCATGGGAGTGCATTCAACATGAAATCACTGCCACCAAAGAGACACCTCCCAACGCTGTGTGCCCCCAGGACTCCAGTAACACCAGGGTCTGTGCTGTTGCTCCAGGGCTGGAGCTTTCCTGCCCTCAGGAAGATGCTGAGAAACGACTAAAGAGAACAGAGCCAATGAGAAATGAGCCCTATAGAGTTGTCCACTCCCAAAAGGCAGTTCACAGCCTGCAAAGCACAGGGAAGTCCTCTTGGAAGGAAGACCTGAGTCATAAAGAAAGTGAAGAGAAGGGAGAAGACAGGGTGCCAAGGACAGGACTCAAATGGGGAAGCATCACATGGCCACAAAAGCTCCTGATAAGAGCTGTTAGTGCCATGGATGGGGCTGAGTGACCGCTCAGAGCTCGAGAACATTTCCTAGCGTGGTTTGTCCCTCCTGCGCTGTGGGGACAGAGCAGGACATTGCCTGCAGTGTGATGGCTGTGGGGAAGAGGATGAGCCTTCCATAGCAGGGTAAGATGCTGTGCTCGAGCAGGCTGGCTCCGCGTTCCCTCTGGGGTCGAGCCAACAGCACTAACCTGCTCCTCTCCCCTCTGCAGAGCTGGCCCCACGATGCCCAGCATATTCTCCTACCAGAGTGCTGAAGTGGACTGGTGTGAAGGCAACTTTGAGCGCTCACAAATCATCGCTGAGTACTACAACACTGTGAGTGTGGGCACATGCCAAGGGCAGGCTGGGGAGATGAGATGGGATGGGGTGGGATGGGATGGGATGGGATGGGACAACCTTGTTTTCTTCCCTCTGCTCGCTCCTTTGGACTTCCTGGTGTTGGAGGGTGCCAGTATGGGGAAGGTTTTCTGAGCTTCATGTCAATCATGGGACTTTTCTTGCTTACAACAGCCAAATGAGCTGGGGTCAGGGGTGCTTGTGGCATGTGTAGGGCTCCATTCCCAGTGAGAACACTCTGGCAGTGCTCCTTAGCCCAGATTTGTGAGATCCTGTTATACCAGTCCTGCCGCTCTTCTGCCAACTGGGGTAAGTCCCACACAGGGCTCATATATTCCACCTAAATGTACAGGAGTGGCAAAATGAGAGACAGCTCTTGCATGAACCGTGTCAGGCAGGTTGGGAATCCGGAACTCAAGACCAAGGAAAGCTGATGCATGAGCTGATTTCACCTCCTATAATCCTTTATAATTCAGGCTCCATCCAGTGCCAGTCCCTTGAATGAAGCTTTCTGGCTTAAGCCTGGCTGGAATCATCCACATCTGTCTGCAGAGGGCTCGGTGGATAACCAGTCTCTGCAAGCATGTCCTCCTACCTCAGTGCAATTACAGGCTAGCAGGGGTGTGAGGCATGCAGATTTACAGCCTTCCAAAGGCCTTGTTTACAACTTTTAGCAATTACTGTCTAACACTAGAAGGTCTTGTTCTCATGGAAATGTCTCTTCCTCTTCTTTTTTAAGCATTTCCTGCTTTTAATAAATTGCCTATAATAACAATCATTCCTGTACCCGCATCCCGCAGCACACAGCTCTAATTGCCCAGCCAGGCTCTCGGAGGAGGGATGCTCGGGCTGTATATAGTCCCTTCTCTTTGAGACAGCTAACAACTAAAGATCTGCCAGTGCAGACCAAATCCTGCATCCCCCCAGCATCCCACTGAACGTGTTGTGCTGTTGCCTGATCCAACTGCATCCCCACTGGATGGGCTCAGAGGTGTAAGCAAAGAGGTACAGAAAGCCTTTATGCTCGCACCAGCATTTCCTATGTAGCTGGAGGTGCCAAAGGCCACTGTGTTTTGGGGTGTCACTGGCAGCATTGAAGAGGGGCTGATTCCCACACAGAGCAGCAAGTCTGGAAGCTTTGATTTGAATCAGAGTTCATTGTGGGAGATGAACGTGCCTCACCTCCTGCCTTAGTACATAGGCAGCATACTTCAAATGTGTCTTTGGAGCTGAGAAACCAGTTTCATAAGGCTCCTGATTTACACAGAGGGGTCAGGATCCTGAACACACCAAGAAGCATCTCAGGAGCTCTCCATAACGTGTGTAACTTGTAGCCATCAGTTGATGTGGCCAGATGCAGAACTATCCTTCTTAGGGCCCACAGCCCTCTCATTCCCATAAAACATTAACTGGAAGCATGCTGCAGATCCAGGGCTCTGTCTCAGATGTGATCCTCCCAGAGTAGATTTCCTCTTCTCTCTTCATTTGTTTCCTATATTCAGATTGCTTCCTCTGTGGCAAGCTTTATGGGCCTTATCTCACTGGCCTGCACTGAGATAATGATACCAATCCTGACTTCAGCATCAGTTAACCAGAGCTTTAGACTGGCTGGGAATCCAGCCAGCTCCTACCCAAGACTCCTGCACCACTAAATCAGCAGGGTTTCCTAACGGAGCATCCTCTCCAACATCTTCTTCCCAGGGCTCAAGCAGAGCAGCTTTGTGCTGCTGAGATTTGCTCTGTGCCAACCACATTCTCTCTCAGGTCTGCTTGGGTTGGATGCTTTTTATTAGACATAAGCACTGAGAGTATGAGCAAAGAATGTAAACAGTATCTTTAAGTACCTAATAATACACAGTGGCTCATGACTGGGGGCAGTTCAGCAGCAAAGCACTATTTATAGTCACTCAGTGACCCAGAAATGTATTGTCTTCTGGCTGTTGGTAGAACTGCATTGTGCTCCACGAGGGTCATCAGTCTGGGAATTGTCTTTCTACCTTCTGAAATGACTGATCCAGGGTGCTGGTAACAACACCCGCATCCTCAGCATCGCTCTCAGTCTGCCTAGGAAGCCACATGCAGGACTATGGCAGCTCCTTGCCTGGCACTCTGCAGACACTACACAACTGCTGCTTGCTGTCCAAAGCACCAGCATGACACACAGCTTCATCTCCTGCCACGCAGGTCTGGCCATTAGGAGCTTGCTATACAGGTTTGGAGAGCCCCTAAGGGATTCACTTTGGCCCTGTGGGCTCTTCTGCCAGCTAAAGCTGGTTGCCTGGCCTCTAAGTGAAGGGCTGCACTGCAGTGAGCCTTGCATAAGTCTCCTTTCACTGCAGAAAATGCCTGTCTTGTGGCAGGACCAGCACATGCCCTGGCTGCTATTGCACTGCTGCCACACTCACAGGGCCAGGCAGGGCCCTGCAAACCAGCATCTCCTCTCCCAGTCCTTACTGGAGGCTTATTCTCACCCTGGCATGGGTAGAGATGCAAACAGGTTCTCTGCAGGTCTCTCCCTCCATCTTAGGCTGCAAAGTGCTGAGTTCCAGAAACCCTGGGGCCTTTCCTGCTTTAGTAGCAGGATGAGAGGCATGCCACTGATCCCTGTCTCCCTTTTCTCCTAGTGAAAGAAGCAAATGCCAGTACAGGCAGGCTTGGCTTAGGGATCTGGAGCAGTAAATCACACTTGTTAGGAAGTGGGACATCACAGTATGACCAGGTATAAGGAGAAGCTGTGCTGGGGGACTCAGAGTGAGCAGAGACTGCAAAAACTTCCTAAAGGGAATACAAGGACCAACCCCTCTTAACCACATTTGATTGAGAAGGGGTACGACAGCACTTACATCAAGGCTTGGATCTGATGAGGGATGAAGGCTCTTTGTCCTCCATAGATGTGGTTTTGTAGTGGCTCTCCCCTAAGCTCTAAGTTTGGCTGCTCTGCAAGGAACCACTTTATCTTTTTGACCCTATTGGCACAATTCCCCTGCTCATCCCTCCCCTCTGATATCTGATCTTGCACATCTCACACTGAATTAATGAAGTGATAACAATGCTATCATGTAATTAATGTCCCTGTTGCAATGCTCGCTGCAGCAGGGATCCAGAGCTCTCCATACGCAACCTCAGGCTCCTGCATTTCCTCACGCTGATGTGCATGCTGGCACTTGCACACTGCTGCCTCTTCTGCAGCCTTTGTTCTCTTCCTGCCATCCCTGCTCGTCTTCCAAAGGCCTCTTTAACCATTTCCCAGGAAAAGAAGTGCTTGCAGCACAGGTGTTACTTTAGCACATCATTTGGTTTCTCCATCATTTCTGAATGGCTTGAACTCAAGTGTGCAAGGGGGAGCAGCACTTCCCTTTTCATAGCTGGAATGGGAATAGGCCTGGATTTGCCTCTAAGAACTTAGGGAAAACCAATGGATTTAGCTTGAGAATTGCTGTTAATGGGAGCATCAACTTGTTTCAAGAAAGCCTTAGTGAAATTCAAGATTAATCTCCAGCTGTTAAAGGGAATAGAGACCTTACATTAAGCATTTTTCCCTCTGGAATACGGGGGAGTGTTTCACATACACACCAACACCCCTGTGACTTGCAGCCCTGTTACCGTGAACTTGGATCTCATGGGGTATCAACAGCCAAGCATCAATTTTGCAGTGTACATAGTGCATGCGAGGGCTGCTGAGGGGTGAGACTCCAGCTGGGAATGTCAGGCTCGGGGTCTGGGTCAGCATCTAGCTGGAAGATGAAAGGAAAAGGCTTGTCAGGGTGACATAAAAGCCACCTTGATGGCTTGCCACCAAGCAGATGGCTCTGCCCTGCTGTCTGGCAGGCAAATAGCTGCACCACAGCAAGCCCAGTTTTCCTTGAGGAGCCTGTGCTTCCCTGTGATATCCCTGCAAAACCAGGTCAAAAAGTCAGGGTCAGACCCCATCGAGGGTGAGGATGTTTCAAACCTCATTCCCTCCACGGCTGCAGGGACTTCTGGCAGGTCTGGGTTGACAGGAGAGGGAGATGGCTGCAAACAGAAGAGCTTTGGGAGCTTGCTTGAGGTCACGGGGCAGCTAAAGCTAAACCATCAGCCACAAGAGGTGCCTGCATGGGGAGCTCAGATGTCTGCAGCCATTCCTGTCACAGCAAGAGCTGTCCTTCCAGTTCCAGCCTGGCTTCTTGAGAAACGCCTCTGCTCTCTCCCTGTGCCAACAGTGATACCTGCTTCCATGCAATGCTTTCCACTAGTATCCTATCCACACACAGAGATCCCGAGGCACGGGGTGGGATGGAACTTGCCCAAGAGCATGCAATAAAGCTGAATGTGCCTCTTGTTTTCAGATCAGCAATGCAAGCTTCTTCATCCTTTCTCCTGTCCTGCTCTACCTGAACCGGCAGTACCGTCAGCAGCGTCCCTTGCCCTTGTATATCGTCTCTGCCCTGCTCTTGTGTGTAGGTGGGTGCCAAGGTTGTGAGAAGACCAGATAGGTTGGCAGAGTACCTGACTCTTCATTCATGACACCTCTGGAGGTTGGTTCTTAGTGGCCAAAGGACAGGGGCGAGATGCAGTAGGGAACCAAACTGCTTGAAGCCCTGCAGCTCATGGCTCCTGCTGTGGGTGCACAGCTTCCAGCCCAGTAAACCCCAGTGGTGCTGTGTCCACTGACTCACTCAGGCCTCCATTAACACCAAGGTCCATGCCCTGCTCTTCAGGAAAGGTGTGTCTTTAGGAATGGCCCCCAAGAGCTTCCCAGGCCAGACAGGCTCACGTGAGGATGGAGCTGTGCTGACGCAAACTGTCCTTT
Organism: Melopsittacus undulatus; assembly: GCF_012275295.1. Lineage (NCBI taxonomy): Eukaryota > Metazoa > Chordata > Aves > Psittaciformes > Psittaculidae > Melopsittacus > Melopsittacus undulatus. Next base: position 4,377,640 of record NC_047545.1, read on the forward strand.
GCTCCTTGCAGGAATCTTCTCCACGTACTTTCACATGACCCTGAGCTACGTGGGACAACTCTTGGATGAGCTCTCCATCCTCTGGACACTGGCTGTGTCATATGCAGTTTGGTACCCAAGGGTTTACTTCCCCAGGTGCATCAAGACCAGGTACGACTGTGGGATGAAGGCTTGCAGGCTCTGAGGGATGGGGCATTGACATTGATGCCTGTGACCCACAGCCAGCTCCCCTGCAAGGGGTCAGCACTGAAGCTACTGCATTGCTTTGGGATCAGACCCTCCATCATGCAGTGGTGGATGTGCTGACAGGGGGAGAGTAAGAAACCCTCCCCGGTGGAAGGGCTATGCTGAGCTCCTGTTGACTGGAGGTGTTTGTCTTTGGAAGCTGCAGAGGAAGCTTTGCATGGAGAATATCAACATTCATTAGGAAACTAAGCACTCCTGAGCACTTCCAGTCAGTGCTGTCCGACTGTTACAGCATCCCTGCCATTCACAGCCAGCTTTCCCTCAGGGCTGCTGGGGTTTCCCATAGGACAAGCTGGTGCAAGCTAACACCCCACATGTCACAGGTTGTTTGCAGGAGGACTGGCTGGGCAAGGGGAGCCCAGCAGGAAGGATGGGGACACTGGGTGAGCACAGATCAGCAGGACAGGAACCCAGCCTTGCAAAGACATGCTCCAGCCTGCTCTTCCCATGCCAAAGAGGAGGTCACCAGGAGTTCACTGTGGAGACATGGTTGGGGGAGAAGGGAAGGAACTTGGGAAGGGATTTGCATGTGAAAGGCCCCTCTGAGCCCTATTGTTGCTCAGCCAGCCCAATTCTGCATGTTTCCAGCTAAGGCCCCTGCCCAGCACTGCTGGGACTCCTGCCCCACTGTCTTTCCCTGTGCCTTGGCCTCTCAATGGGTATCTCTGGCATCACCATGGAAGTGCACCAGTTACCTTCAGGGCCATGTTGCCCACTCTGTCATGGACTAACTGGGGTGGTTTGGGCAAAGCACAGCTATAAATATAACTCAGCCTTCCTGCCAGGACTACTGCAGAGGCTGAGGTCAGCAGGGTGCAAACAGATTGGAGATGCTGGAGGTTTCCTCTCCCAGGCTACAAGCAGGACCTCTCCTATCCTTATCCTTCCACATTGGGAAGCCTGGAGACACTGACAATCCCAACTCCTCAACTCTCTTTAGGAAGCATTTCTTCTGGTTGAGTGGCATCACCACTGTGATCAGTACCTTCATGTCCTTCATCAAACCAGCCTTCAATGCCTACGCGCTCAACTGCATCGCCTTCCACCTGCTGTACCTGACACGGCGTGAGCTGAAAAAGTAAGGAATGGGCTGGGGTAGGTTGTGTGCAGGCCCATCACATCTGCCAGGCTCACCTGAGGCAGTGCCTCTGTGCACAACAGTGAATCCAGCCCGAGCTTTCATCACATGTTCAAGCACCAAGCACATGTTGTGCTATCAGCAAAGAACTGGGTGGGACCAGGATGAGGCACAAGCTGGGCTGTGGGCAGTGGAATACCAGAAAGCCATCTGGTCTGGGTACTACACAGAATGGGGACAGTCTATGGGATGAGTGCATCTTCTGCTCAGCTGCCACCTCTGCAGCTTTTACCCCTTTGTGGGGCATTTGGGAAGCAGTGGGGTTGCTGGAACCCACCGGGATGAGGAGGAAGATAGGAGTGACTTGGCATCTCCCAGCACCATCCTCGCCTACAGAAAGTCAGAATCCCTCTGGATAGAGCCACACTTCTTGTGGTCTGATGAATATTCTCCCAAACAAACCCCCTGGGGTTTGCCCTGACACATCAGCATGTGCAGGCAGATCCAGTCCTCTTTAAGACTCTCTTTCCTTCCACCATGACACTCTGCTTCCTCTCCCTCCCTGTGTCTTCCAGGTGCAATGACAAAAGGGTTCACCAGATGGCCAAGGTCATGGTCATATGGTGGGTACTGGCCATCAGCAGCTGGATCAGTGACCGGTGGCTCTGTGGGCTCTGGCAGGCCATCAACTTCCCCTACTTCCACAGCTTCTGGTAAGGGCTCCAGAGCAGACACAGGAACCTCAGGCCAAACATTCCATGGGCTGAAGGGCCATTGCTAAGGGGAAACAGCAGCAGGGATGAGATACTGGATCAAAGAGCAGCCTCTGCCCAGCCTGCTCCCCCTTTGCTCTGTCACTACTGATGCTGCTCCTCACCCTAGCCCCAGCCCAAGGATTTGGTCCTAATTACTGCTTGCCATCCCTTTCCTCCTCCACACCAGCCAAACGGAGTTTTGCAAGTGTAATTGTACTGCAGGTTCCTCCAGGTAAGCAGCTTGCATCTGCTCCCTGGAAGCTGCATGAGGTACAGTGGTGTTTGGAGTTATTTTAATAGCCAAACTGAAAGACGCTGATTTGGTTAGGGAAGAAATTCCAGTGCCTGGCCAAGTGTGGTTCCAAGCACTGCACACGGTGTGTGTTCTCAGATTCATCCTCACAGAGCACTGGGATGACTGAGACAGATAGCCAGCACTGGTGGTACCTGCAGGCGAGGTGGGATGGGTGCTTCGGTCTGGGGCTTAAGCCTCCTGTATCACCCATTCACTCTGCACAAGGAATTGCCTTCACCTGAACTCAAAGAGCTCTTCTAGGACCCACATTCCCTGCAGCCCAAATGCATCACAGGGCTGGGACCTTTACCTGCCATTGGCATACCCCTTGGCTCTACACACTGCTGCAAGGTACAGGAGGAGCAGATGAAGTTGCCACCATTCAGCAAATATCCCTTCTTGTTTCCTTTCCAGGCATGTGCTCATAGCCATGTCCCTCCTATACTGCTGCCCACTGGTCATCTACTTTGACACCAACTACGAGATGCCAGCGTTCAAGCCAAAGATAGGATATTGGCCCAGTGACTCTTCGCCTATCGTGGTGCCTTACATTATCCTGGAGGAACCCCACAAGCAGTGCTAGAGCTTGTGGCATCCCTCAGGCATCTCTCGGGCGTGGGGTGAGCGATGCACATGTGTGTATCTGCATGGGGAACACCTCAGCTCTGTGCCTGTTCCTCGGCCAAGGCAACGTGGCTAACAATGGGGCAGGGAGCAGCTGAGGCCTCGTGGTGCCGGGCATGGAGCAGGGGGGGAGCCCACGGATGCCTTGGAAGACTCTGCCCAGGCTGGCTCTGGGGAACCAGAGATCTCCTCTTCCAACAGATCCCCACTGAGAAGGGGAGGGAGATGCTGCTGCTTCTGTGTCTTCTGCATCAGTCAAGCGGTGGCACCCTTTGGTGACAAGGGCAGAGTGGAGAACACAGAAGCCAAACTGGTGACAGCTGGGTTGGTTGGGGCTGCTCTCATTATTGTTATTATTAATTCTATTTATTGATGTCTGTGGTCTTGCTCAGGAGGGCTGTGCATTAAAGCTATGGACATGGACTTGCACGGATCCCCTTTCTTCCCCCTGACTGCACCACATCCCCTGTTATCAGCCAGTCCTCCCCAAAACAGAGCTACCAAAGCTCTCTCTGACCCATGCAGAGCCGTTCATAGAGAAATCCTCCTGCATGACAGCCCAGACAAAGCTCTGCCGGCCCAGGTCCTGGGGTGCTCTACCCTGTCTTCCACCCCTAGTGTTCCTACCCAGCTCTGCTCCAATGGCCATGGGCAACCTGGAGCATCCTCTGCTTGCTGAAAGGCTGGTGACAGAGATACACTCTTGTTCTCCAGGCCTTGTTGCATGACATGTCATGGGGCTGCATCCTCTGAAGAGGCTGATAGAGTGGTTGTGGTTTCCTCCCCACAGCGCCCATGCAGTGGCCCTACTGCCTCGTGGGTCTCTCTGCAATGGTCCCCAGAGCCACTAGATGGCAAATGTGGCTCAGGAACCCCATGAGCAACAGCTCATCTTGGGGAAAGGGATGCTTTGCGCAAGGACCGAACCCCCAGGTCCCTCTGCTTTCTCCATCCCCCAGCACCGGAGTCAAACACCTCTACCCCAGCGTGATGAGACACCTCACAAGGTACAGGAAAAGGGGGATTTCGGACCTCCAGCCTTTTGCTGCCCCTGTCACCCATGCTGGTGCCCATCTTTTCCCTTCTTTGTCTGCCCTGCGTGCTGCCACTCTTGCCTCTCCCCTCATCACCCCATCTCCCCTTCGCTGACCCTCCCTCTCGCTCTCCCCCCTCCTCACCCCTTCCCCAGCCCATCACATTCTTCCACAGCCTATTAATAACTTCTGGGCAATTGCACCGGGTCCCCGCTGGGCTCAGCCCCTCGCTCGGCTCCATCCCGAGCAGCCACTGAGCGCATCGGCAGCAAGTTCAAAAGTGCAGCGGGGCTTTCCCAGCCCCTCTCCCCGTCGGGGGGCGGAGGAGGCCGCTCGCAAAGAAAGGCTGCGTTGCCAGGGAGCCTGGCACAGGAAAACGGGGTCACCTTCACCTCCGACAGCACCGCTGGCGATGGACAGGAGCCAGCAGCCCCGCGGGATGGGGATGCTGAGAGAGGCACCAAAGGATGGAGGATGAAGCACGGGCGAGGAGGGTTAATTGGCTGCCTCTGGCCATGGAACTGGTGGGATGCTCGGTACAGAAAGGCCAGCAGCACAATCCCCCTGCGCACTATGGTAATAAGGGATGTGTCCCGGGCGCCGCCGCCTTGAGAACAATGTTGCTGCAGTTGAGTGACTGTAACAGGCCCCGATGACAGCCGGGGCCGTGTTAAAAATGCCTATTCAAGCAGATCAAGACATTGAGAGGCCTCGTGGGGATTTGAAACCCTCAGGGATTTCTGGATGAAGCCAGAAGCTGAATCCCCAGTCCTGGGAACCTGGAGGCGGGGGGGGAGTGGGAAAGAAAGGAAAGAAAGAGAAAAGAAACCCACAAAGCAGCTTTAAAAGGACTGCAGTGCCCGAGGCAGGGCCTCCTGCTCCAAGCAGGGCTCGAGCCTGAAAACGCCAAGCACACCAGCGTGTGACTGTGGTCTGGGTGCCCCCAGCACTGCAAAGATGTTACCCAAGGCTGGGGTTGCACCTTCAAAAGGTCCCTAAGCTCCCGGGGATGCTCTGTTCTTCCTGCCTGGGAGCCACAGCTCCAGCACTGCAGAGCTGACAAACACCCCCCAAAACCCAGTGGTGCTGTCATGGAATGATTGGGGTTGGAATGACACTTAAAGTTCATCCAGTTCCATGGGCAGGGACATCTTCCACCAGACCAGGCTGCTCCAAGCCCCATTCAACCTGTTCTGGATGTCCTGTCAAAAGGATGAGTCGAGGCATTTTGCCTTGAGCTGAGAGGGCTCCTGCAGTCAGGGCAGGAAAAGCAGCACCCCTGTGTGCTCTGGGATCTGAGCTAGGACTGGTCAAAGTGAAACCTGTCCTTATTTTTGCCAGATGAACCCAGATTGTTTCCCCTATTTGGTTTGCCATGTGGCTGCCTAAACCACAAAAAAAGAGGCAAGAGAATGAGGAAGAGGATAGAGGCTGCTCCTTTCAACTGCTGCCAGGTTAAAGAGGTTGTGAAACAACAGCATCAGTTGAGTCTATTTGGTGCCATTGCAACACAACCGCAATAACAGTGTTGATAACACACCAGTCCTGCAGCATCAAGGATTAACACTTACCTGTTCAGCTGTGCCGAGTTGCCTCCTGCTGTTCCAGATTTACACTGCAGGGCTTGGCTTGCAGGCTGGAAACTCTCCAAGGCGGAGTGATTTATCTGGAAAAGACATTGCACATTCATGGGCCTGCATAAATAATGCAAAAGTAATTAATAATAACCCAGTCCCTGCTCTTAACAATGCCAGGAGAAGAAATTGCTTCACTGGAGTGTCTCTTATGTCTTTTGCAAAAGCCCTTTAGTTGTTAACTGTTTCAAAGAGAAAGAAGATAATAGTTTTGAAACATGGAAGGGATGTTGCTAGGTCCTGGGATCTTATTGCCAGCCTGGCAATCTTTATGATTGATTGGAAGAACTCTCTGCTGGAGTCACGTTAAACCAACATCGATTCAGTGTTGAGTTTAGTTCTAGTTTTAATCTCCCAAGCCTGCAGTCAAGAGTCTGAAGGGTTCAGAAACCCAGGAAGGAAACAGATAAGCTCCAAGAATTATTGTCTCTAAATGCCTTGTCCTTTCAACTCAAAGTGTTACTTTTGAGGCTTGACACGGGATTTCCAGCTCAGGGGCTGGCACTTTTGTTACACCAACCTCACAACTGCTAAGAAAGAGGTTTCTTCTTTGTTTTCACTGTATTATCTACATCCTTGGTATCCGCTCTTCATATCAGGCTAAATTAAGGTATTAGGACATAAGATGCCAGGATTTCCCAGATACTGGTGCTTGTTCTGGACAGATGAAAGGTATCAGGTCCTGATTAGCTGCAAGTTGTACTTCAGTGGATACGCTGTCGCTGTGATTGCAGCAGTCAGGGTCTTGAGGTCCCCTGCCTACATCTTTCTGTATTAGCTCACACGGTGGCTGCACACACAACCAGGGCCTGTTTTGAGCCACAGTCACAGAGGAGACGTGGGTAAGAGTTGTTTCTTGGCAAGGAGAAGCACAGCCATTAAATGGCCAAATAAACCAGGTGACAAAAAAAGAGCTTTTATTCAAAAGCTCCAATGATCTCCATTTCTCTAAAACCCCACGATTTGGTTCCACTGAGTAGGACAATGTCATTGATGTTCTCAGAGGAGAAGCCAGCAGCTCCCATTCGTCTGACAAAGGGGTTGAAATAACTTCAATTCTCCAGTAATGGCTGCTATCGAAATACCTAAAATGGAAGGATTAATTTTGCTGTGCCTTTCCATTACAGCTCAAAATGTGGTTCCAATTAGGACTGCTCTCCACTTTTTATTATTCCCTTTCTATGAACCTTCAGTCACTCGGGTCCCAGGTCACGAGCTGACTTAAGCACATGGGATTTTATAACCATGTTTAAACATAAAGCTGAACCAGGTTGGCCTGCAATGGCACATTGGGTTTCAGGCTTGCAAATATCTCACAAAAGGCAAAGATTTAGCTCAGCTGCTGAAATATTCACCCAAAGCAACACTCGGTTGTGCATTGGGTTATAAACCTCACAATCTGCAATCGATGCTGCTTTTACTTCGATAGGCTTTCCACAGGAGCCCGGCTGTCTCAGTTCACTACAGTGTTTAAGCATATGTTTAAGAATAGGAATAATTCCATTGATATCAATGGCATTTGCTTACACTTAGGAATACATTTTGCTGGGCTGGAGCCACAGGTAGTGCCACGTAATGCCAATAAAGTGCAAACTGCAGTATTTTCCTAAGTGTTTTATGGAACCAATTTAAAAAGTAATCAATGAGGAATTGTAATGTGGAAATGTACAGATTAATATATGTGAGATTTTGCTGCTTTCTATCCTAATACTGCCAGGAATTAACAACCACCAGAGTAATGCCAAGTGAAATCAAAAGCAAATCTGTGAAATGGAGCAAAGATGGCAACAAGTTGAATTTATTCAACAGGAATCATCCTACTTCAAGACTGAATCATGTACTATTGAATAACATCTACCATCCTTACAGAAAGACACACATATGGATTAAAAGCCACTAAAACTCAAGTTCAAGTTGGGTTCAAACTTAAACAGGGGAGATTTAGGCTGGATATAAGGAAGAAATTCTTTACTGTGAGAATGGTGAGGCACTGGATCAGGCTGCCTAAGAAAGCTGAGTGCTGCATCCCCCGCAGTGGTCAAGGCCAGGCTGCATAGAGCTTTTATGCCACAAAACCAAGCTCCAAAGTGTGTGAGAAGTTCCACACTGCTAAGATGTGACTCTGCTGCAATCAGGTGCACTATTGTCTCAGAGGGAGTGATAGCAGTGATAATGATTTAGGTTTCAGTGGGATAAGTTTCAGCATGGATAGAGCCAGCCAAATTCCCTGAGTCACAGGCAGATCTTCATAGCCCGTACATGGGGGATTATCAGAGCTGCTATTGTACCTGGGTTACCAAGATCAGAGGTGGTTTGCATACATTTACATATGTGGCAACCCCACCTCCAGTTGCTGTGTAGACAGGTGAAAGCTCATTTCATAACATTCTAACAAAACAGTTGAGTTTTGATGGAATATGTCAGAGAGCAGCTGACCCCTAATCCACAAAAATCAGCAAGGGTCTGTAGGGACAGGCCAAGGGAATGGCTTGAACCTGTCAGAGGGGAGACTGAGCTGAGCTCTTAGGCAGAAGCTGTTACCTGGGAGGGTGCTGAGGCGCTGGCACAGGGTGCCCAGAGAAGCTGTGGCTGCCCCATCCCTGGCAGTGCTCAAGGCCAGGTTGGACACAGGGGCTTGGAGCAGCTGCTCCAGTGGAAGGGGTCCCTGCACGTGGCAGAGGTTGGAACTGGGTGAGCTTAAAGGTCCCTTGCAACCCAAACCGCTCTGTGATTCTATGATATCTGACAGTATATTTACCCTATATTTCTATTTGCTTTTGGACTCTTCAGTCCAGAAAACAATTCCAAACGGGATTTTTTGGTGCTGGTCAGACTCACCTCCTGATCTCCTGTGTGTCCTATACGTCAGGCTATTTTTATCCTCATCTGATATTTTTCAGTGGTCTAAAGTTATCCTGTCTAGGGTGACATTCACCAGAGAGAAGGTGGCCTCTCTCTGAGCATGCAGATGAGCACCTTTCAGTAACTCTGACACCAACCTAAAGGAGCCCCATGTGAAGCAGACACAAATTTCAGCAGTGAATCTCATTCCCTCCTATTGTACAGTGATTGTTTGCTCCAGCGAGCACGTAAGGTGCCTGGGCCCATCTTCTCCAGCCTGTACTTGTGCCAGCAGCTCGTATTCAGTGTGGGACAAATCCAGCCTGTGCAATGCTCTTCGTGGCAGGTCCAGCCTGCCTTGGCACGACACAGAGCGTTACATCACTTGGCCAACCCTGACCTCTGTCTATAGAGTACAAGAGAAAGGTACCGTCACCAGACAGCTGCTCAATAGCCAGGCGGAATGAATTGATAGGTGCCGATTCAGCCTGCAGTGGACCAGTAGCTATATTATAATGGCAACCTCACCTTTGGTGTTAATGAGACCCCTTCATTAAGAGCCTCGAGCAGAGGGGTCGGGGGCTGAATAGAGACAGCCTTCGTTCTCACCCAGAAAGCTGGTCCTCCTCATTCAGAATTGAAGCACGTTGGCAGGGCAGTTTGAGGATGCTTGTGCTGCCCATGTTGCATCTGCAAGGGACATGACGTATTTGTGACTATTCATCTGGCTCTTTTCACCAGCACTAAATACACAGACAGAAGAAAATAAACTTGCATTGTGTTCCCACTTACGAAGAAAATTCTCCCTCTTCCTTCTGCTCTGGAGGGTTATTGCACATTAAAAGCCTTTTGCATTTTTCAGTAGCTATAATACGCTATCATTTCCATTTTCCTCAGGCACAGAAGAACTTAGTTAAGCTAAACTGTATTAGTGTGGGGCGTTCTTTCCTACCAAGTCCTTCATTAATAAGGGAGCTAAAGAATTTCTGAGCTGTCTGTAATTCTTCCCAGATGCAGCTCGGAGTTGCTAGGAGTATCTTTTTGGCAATCGGAGTTTTTTGGCTATTAACAATCTGGACTTTCGCTGTACTACCCTGGTGTTAAATATGTGCTGTGAATACCGCAGTGTGGAGGGTGGGCTGGAGAAGGAGGAAAGGCAGAGAATGGGCAAAACGAGATAGTTTTTAGAAGAATGAGTATTTTTAGGATGAAGGGCTGATTCGAAGGAACACGTTTCCCTGCAAGGATCCTGATTAGCAAACCAGGAGCCTTGCTGCACCGGAACATTGCTGCAGAACACACTCCTCACTCACAGCTTCGTTCTCCATCACTACTTCAGTTCTCTCCCAAGCCCAGCATTGAGTCTCTGCCCTGAACTGAAGACAATGAAGGCCCCTGCAGCTATACACATGTACTTCATGGGAGTTGGTGAAGACCACAGTAATAATTGTGCAGCTGGTGAGAGAAAGTGGTGAAGTGATGTACATGCAGGAGAGATCTTGGTGGTCCTTCTATTCTGTCATCTTGTACATTGATGAAGAGTGGAGGCACTTGTTTTATCAGATAAACCGGCTCAAATCAAGGTTTGTGTGTTAATCTTTAAGTCTGCAGGACTATTATCTTGGGGCTCCCGACATAAGAAGGACGTGGAGCTGCTGGAGCAAGTCCAGAGGAGGCCATGGAGCTGCTGCGAGGGCTGGAGCAGCTCTGCTCTGGAGCCAGGCTGAGAGAGCTGGGCTGGGGCAGCCTGGACAAGAGAAGGGGAGACCTGAGAGCAGCTCCAGTGCCTAAAGGGGCTACAAGAGACCTAGAGAAGGGCACGTTGAGTCGGCCGTTGGCACATTCCCCTACTGTGGGCCAAGCCAGGTTAAACACATACCTTTGAGTCCAAGACAAGGATCGTTGATTCAAGACTCTGGAAAGCGAAATAAAACCCCCTCAAAACAAAAATTAGGGAGAGCTGTCATGTTTCATTTGCATATTTGAATATGCAAATAAGAGCTGGTTCTTATCCATTGGCACTGGCCCTACTGTAGATGGCAGCAACACAGCGGATCTCTGCCAGCATACAGTGCCACAAAGAGAGACACTAATTGGATTTGCAGACGCTCTTTGCAAACCTCAGAAGTTGCTGGAATAGGTATAAAGAAGCCGGAGCTCAGCCCCCGCTGCCTGGGGTGTGAAGGACTCAGCTGACAGCTCCTCAGCTTGAGGTGGCCCTGCAAAATCAGACCTTTGGAAGAGCCTGGGGGGCTGCTGGCTCCATCAGCACTACCTGAACCCCCCGAAACACTCCACAGAGCTGGGAAGGTTCTGCTCTTTGCTGTGATTTAACGGGGGGGGAGGTTGATCAGTTATTGGGCTGGAAACCATTCAGAACTGGGAATTGCTTGTGGAGCAAAGGCTGCTTAAAGGAATTTCTCTCCTCGAGTATTTTCGCAGTTGAATGCAAATTGCTCCCCCAGCACATCTTAAATTACCCCAACTGGCACTGCTTGTCCCAGCACAGAGCACTGGGTTGTTGGCTTGGAGCAGGCATCAATATAACAATGCCAAATGTCTTCTTCTGCACAGTTCTAGTGCCCATGTGTTGGACTGTGCACCTGAGGTGCTATGGAAGCCAAGGCACCTGCCTCTGGGTTTCCAATCCCTGCCTTGGAAGTGTCCAAGCTCTTGCATGCATCCCACTTCAGTTGGAGGAGCAACTTGTGCCGGAGCCAGCAGAGGTAATGGTGGATGCTGGAGTGGAAGGGCAGTCTGGGTGAGCACGAAAACGACCGTCAGCATCAGGCTGGGCAAAAATAAAGGCATAGAGAAAATGCTGCTGATAGGAATGAAATTAAACCCCAAATTCTAGTGATGCTTCAGCCCATGTTTAGGAAAGGGAGAAATCTGGTGTCTTGTGTGTTTGAGCAACATCTCCTGCACAAGGAGAAGATTCAGTGGAGCAAGAGTGGAGTCTAACCTGGGAAAGACAGAGACCTTCCCAAGTCTGGGAGCATTTAACCACCAAGGGCTGTGGTAAGAGTGAATGGATAGGATTGGGAAGTAGAAAATAGAAGATTTAGACCTAAGTGTCACTTGTGTGGGAATAATGTCCACAATTAAAGATCCCAAAGAGAACTCCCAGAGACAGAGGCCCTGGCTCAAGGGGGAAGAAAAGACACTGAGGAGATGGCTCTTGGCACCGTATCAGACAGAAACATTGAAAATTGAAACGGGAGCACTTAAAAGAAGCCCAAATCAGGCTCTTTTTTGCTGTTGCTAACTGAAGCCATGAAGCATTTTGCTTTGCTACCATCCTCTATCAGGCTGATGAGGGAAACTGGCTCTTGAGAAGGATTCGCAATGTGGGTCTATGGCAGAGAAGGGCAGCGGGGCCGGGCCCGAGAGCGGCCTGGGGGGGATGAGAGGGAAAATGGGAGAAACTGAGGGGGAAAGGGGAGAAGCTGAGGGGGAAACTGAAACAGAGGAGACCAAAGGGAAAATAAAGAGAAATTGAGGGGAGAGGCATGGAAATAGAATGAGGGAGAGCGAGGGCAGTTAAAAGGCAGGGGAACATTAGGGAGAACAAGGGAGCATGAATGGGGGATGAGGGAGAACAGAAGAGAAACTGAGGAGAAACGAGGGGTCAGGAAGGAAGAGCTGGGGCCTTGGGGGGAATGGACAGGGAAGGGAAAGTGAGACGGGGGAAACGGAGGTAACATGGAAGGAGAGGCCGTGGGAGGACACGACACCGGGAGCTGCGGATCCCCCGTTCCCAGCTCATTTGTGTCGGGAATGAACACACGGTGAGAACCGCAGCCGCCAGCGATGGAAGCGTGGGCCCAGCGAGGGACGAGGGCCGGGTTGGCGCAGCCGCAACGCACACCGAGGCCTAAACACCCGGTTCCGGTGCCGGCCGGGGACGGGGCACGGGCAGCACCGGGGACCGGGCCCGGCCACGCCGCAGCGTAACGGGCACGGGGGGGCCGCTCCCTCCCACTCCCCGCTTGACCCAGCGTAAGCCCCTCCTCCAGCCCCGCCCCTTCGGCAGCCCGCCCGCCGCCGATTGGCTGCCGCAGCTGCCCGTCAAGCGGAGGCGGGGCGTGGCCGCTGCAGCCGTGCGGAAGCCCCGCCTCCAGGCGTGAGGCGGCACGGCCATTGGCTGCGGGCGGGTGCCTCTCTGGCGGCGTCGGTTTCCGGTTCCGCGGGGCGGGCGCCTGTGAGTGACACACAATGAGGCGAGCGGCGGGGCCGTGAGGGGCCGCGACCGAGGCGGGGGGTGGGGGGGGACGGACCGAGAGCGGCCTCGCTCGGAGACGGGGTTGGAACCGGGGGAAGGAGACCCCCCCCCGCCCACCGGAGACCGCGGCGGCACCGAGCGAGCGAGCGGGGCCCGCGGCGCTGCGCTCAGCCATGGACAATCAGGTGAGGGAGCGGTCCCGCTGCGGCGTGAGGCCCCCTCGGCGCCGCCCCTACCCCCGGGGGGGGGGGGCGGATGGATGGGGAGGGGCCGGGCGCCCCATGCACCGGGAAGGGACCCCCGGTCTGCAGGGGGCAATGGAGGGGTGGTTCCCCCGGTGGGGCCGGGGGGATCGCCCCGCTTTGGGGAGGGACCCCCGTCCTCACATCGCCGTTTACGGGGGGGGCTGCTCGGCCCTCGCCCCTTCCTGGGCGGCCGCGCTGCAGCCTCGCCCGCGGCGGGGGGGGCAGCAGCAATTCCCGTAGCTTCTTTAACGGGAGGGGTGGTGCCCCCCCCCCCCCCTTTCCAGCCCCCCACTTCTCCTCCACCCCCTCTTCCTCCTCCAGCCGCCCCCCTCTTCCTCCTCCAGCCCCCCCTCCTCCTCGGTGCCCCCGTTCGTGCCCCCGGCGGGGTCCTCGCCGCCCCGGTGCCGCAGCGGGCGGGGATGGAGGCTGGAAGTTTACCTGAGGTGATGCGGAGCGGGCGGGCGCCGGTCCTTTTGTGTGCGGGTGCGGGTTACCTGCGAGCGGGGCCCGGGGGGGCAGCCCCTGGGCAGGGTGAGGGGGGAGCTGGGGACGGCTTTAGGGCCATTAACGCATCCAGCAGAAAACCGGCGCAGGCTTCCGAGGGTTTGTTGCGAAGTTGAGGAGCAGACGCCTTTGTATTATTACAAATTGTTTGAATAGGAGCCTGATTTCCCTTTGTTGAGAGACACGCTTGGAAAAGAAAACCTCCATTTTCAGCGGAGCGGCTTTGGGTGTTTGTTATGTTGAGAGATCTGCTTTTCAAATGTGGTTCAACTCCTGGCTTAATTCATTGCGATTGTTAATGGGACCGAGATGCGAGGAGTGTGGCGAGTACAACTTTCACTCTCAGTTAAACACTTCTCCTTTATCTTTAATTTTGTTCCCTTCCACACAGCCCCATCTGTTTCTCAGCTAAAATTTCTCAGCCGTTTCAGCTAGAAAGGCAGATTTTGTAGCCTGACAGTCATTTGCACCTCTCTGGAGAGGGGTAGTAACTGGCAACGGTAGCAGGATTTAAAGGGTAATTATGGAATCGATAACGTGAAGCTGCAGAACAGCCTGGCTCCGTTATGTGAACGCTTGTGTGAACGCTGTGGGAAGTATCCCAGATAAAACAGGCCTGCAATACCCCTCCTCCGTGAGCTTAGGATGTAGGCAGGCTGTCTCCACATAATGCTCTTCCACCAGTGAAGATTGCCGTGCTTGGAGGCAAACACACCTTGCCTCTTTTCTCATTCCTTAATACACCATGAGAGAGCAGATGGCCTCATACCTTCATTTCTTAGGCGAGATGGAGCCAGTGTAGGTAAGCCCTAAAGCAGAGAATGGGGGGAAATGGTCTTCCAAGAGAACTTGCAGAGGAAGGTAACCTAAAGAAATGTGGTAGTAACAGCAGTGAAGCAATTAGATGAGCTTGTCCCTGAGACTTAGAATTGATGTGTTGGATGGCAGCTGAAGGTATTTTGCTATAAATATAACTGCCTGAAAGAGCGCGTTAAGACTTATAGTTGAAATTAGAACTGGACTGCAATCTGGGAGGTCGAGCTTTGATGCCTGGAAGTCTGCAGACCTCCTGTGTGATCTTTTTACAAAGGAAAGAATACGGCGATTGAGGCGCTTTTTCAGAAGGTATTAACCATGCTCTGAAAAATCACGTTTCCAGCCAGCGTCAGGTGGGAGATGCAAAAGAATTTCTGAGCTTTAATTGTAGCCATACTCCTTGTTGCAGTTCCTCAATGGGAAAATGAGGGTAACGCTTATCCTAAACGTTGGTGTAGAGCTTGGGAAGCTTTCTCTTTCCCTCTGCATTGTCTAACATCATGCCCTCAGGTTGGCCCAGTGTCCACCTGTAATGTAGGTAATGACAAATAACATTGTCTCTCCCACTGGTAATTTGAACTGCTGGAAAGAACAAGACACTTATTTTCAAGTCTTGGGTGAAGAAGGAGGGGAAGGACTAAAAACTGCCCCCCCTTTTTATTTCATAAGCTTCCAGTTGCTGAAGCTGGATTTTGCTGAGTTTAGTTTGCAATCGCTGAGCTCCTGGTTTAATTTGTACAACATGTTCCTCAGTGTTCGGATACTTTCAGTGTTATTCCCTGTCTCTGCAAATCTTGCCCTAAGATTTGCTTGCTTTAACTTGTGTCTGAATCACATTTGCCTTTCCTCTGTTACATGGGTTTAATCCGTTTGCTTTCTTCTGACCGTGCAGTCTGCAGTAATACAGGGATCTTCACAATTAATTTAATCTGTGTTTTAAGACATTTAATGTGATTTTTGTGCTTTGAATGAGACATTGAATCCACCTTCTCTGTTATTCAGTGATTAGAGGAGGATTTGGGAGCACAAATCAGAATTAGGTCATTTTAGTGCTGGGTAGTGTGCAGACATGCTACATGGGAACTTGGTCTTTGAGAGTGTGTTAATAAAATACATTTAAAAGACTAGAAGGAGCATCATAGTTTTATTCTAATGGATTACATATTCTAGAGAATATCATAAACCACCAATTCATGATCCAATTTTTCATGTTTTAACATTAATTTGCTGTCAGTGCTGTGAATTCTATAAGCTGTGAACATCAAGTTCTGTCTCTGACACTTTCCAGAAATAAAGATTCTGCAATTAGGACTTAGCTGACAACTTCAGTAAGTGAGGCAGATAAACCTATCCCTCTTCTAAAGCTATTTTCCCTGTAATGCTAATATTAGGAAGAAAATAGGTATGAAATGGTGCTAGGAGCTATTTTTATGATACCTCTTCTGTTGACAGCCCTGTAGTTTTGAGTATGAGATTAATCTCTCCGTGCAGGCTGCGGTGTTCCTCCCCTGCAGTGATATCGGTGGGGCTCAGCATTATGCAGCACATGTAAACTATTTCATTTTGCTTATGGTGTTACCTCTGTTCTAAACCAGTGCACGGTTCAAGTAAAACTGGAGCTGGGGCATCGAGCCCAACTGCGGAAGAAGCCCACCACCGAGGGCTTCACTCATGACTGGATGGTGTTTGTCCGTGGCCCGGAGCAGTGTGACATCCAGCACTTTGTGGAACGTGTGGTCTTCCGGCTCCATGAGAGCTTTCCCAAACCCAAGCGAGGTGAGTGTGTTTCTGAAAGTGAGGTATTTGGGCTCCTCTGTCTGACAGAGCGTTGTGCGAGTCAAGGTGGCCTCAGAATGCCACTTTCCTGCAAAATATCCTCTGCAAGAGAAGCAAAATGTATATTGTGTACACTTCAGCTGTAACCTTTACTGTCTTTGTTTGAGGAAGGTCAGGGCAAATGGGACCTTTTTTCAGATGAAAGGGCTGGAGGTGAGATGCTTTCTCTTACTTAAGCATTAATACATGCAGATTCTCAAGACACTTAGTGACAGCAGAAGATAATTCATGTTACAGAATGGGAAAGATGTGTTTGATTTATTAATATTAGCTAACAGAAGTTGGAAGTGTGTGCTAGGTGAGAGATTCTTAAATATTGGGCTTGTATACATAGAAACAGAATTACAGAGTGGTTTGGATGGGAAGGGACCTTAAAGCTCATCCGCTTCCAACCTCCTGCCATGGGCAGGGACACCTTCTGCTAGATGGGGCAGCCACAGCTTCTCTGGGCACCCTGTGCCAGCGCCTCAGCACCCTCACAGGGAACAGCTTCTGCCTAAGAGCTCAGCTCAGTCTCCCCTCGGGCAGGTTCAAGCCATTCCCCTTGGCCTGTCCCTACAGGCCCTTGTCCAAAGCCCCTCTTCATGTTTTCTGTAGCCCCTTTAGGCACTGGAGCTGCTCTAAGATCTCCCCTTAAGAAGCCTTCTCTTGTCCAGACTGCCCCAGCCCAGCTCTCTCAGCCTGGCTCCAGAGCAGAGCTGCTCCAGCCCTCGCAGCAGCTCCATGGCCTCCTCTGGCCTCGCTCCATCAGTTCCACATCCCTGTTGTGCTGTTGCCCCAGAGCTGGATCAGGACTGCAGGGGGGGTCTCCCCAGAGCGCAGCAGTGGGGGAGAATACCCTCCCTTGGCCTGCCGTTCATGCTCTGGGGATGTAGCCCAGGATACATGCTGGAGTGTGTTGACTTCTGCATTGGTTATTAAGTAGCTGTCAGGATTCTTGCAGTTTCTAGTTGTAGAAACGAAGCAGGCCGTCTGCTGCCTGCTCAGGTAGCATTAAACCCAGCAGAAATCAGTGATGCCAAAGGGGTGACGGTCTCTTTGGCACTGGGGCCGTAGTGTGTGCAAGCACTGTGCAGTTAGTGTGGTTGGGAAGAGTGTGCAAACTATAGTGTTAACTTTCTGCTGATCCATTCTTTGCTCTTTCTGACTGTGCAGCAGCATGAACCTTATTCTTGGCATGAGGCAGCAGGAGCACATGGTTGAGGTGGAAGAGCAGGAATTGCCCTTTTCAGCAACAGCACAGAGTTAGATCTGCTTAAGATTGTGTAACTCCATCTGCAGTGTTGTTCTGTAGTGTTAGGAGGAATGCTGGCTGCCCCAGAGTGTTGCTGTACATCACTTTACAGTGTGCATTCTTTGAAATATTTCACTGGAAGACTGTTGTTTACACAGGATGTCTTAGGGCTTCATACTGTGTTGGTACTTGTGAGAGCCCACAGTGGAAAGGAGCTCAGAAGTTTTCAGCTCTTAAGGATGTGAGTCTAGTCTGTGTGTTGTTAGTATTTTCTTCAAATGGATGTAGTAAAACTGATGTGTGATCAGCAAATGCAATCCTGAGCTGAAAGCTAATTTGCAGAATAAAAGTTACAAGCTACTGTGCTACAATTCTTGTCATCTGCTGTAATTTATTACAGACAACTGTGTTGGGGTAGTACCTGGTCTTTGCTCAGTCAGTTGCCATATCATTTACCTTTAAAGACAAGTTTTTTCCTCATCTCTCTACTGCGATTTCTTAAGCTTGCTCCTAGTGCCAGCTTGCTTTTGACCAAAGTGAGTCTGGGATGTATAGAAATGTTATGGCAGATGCACACTATTTCTAGATCTGTTTGAAGGGTTTCTTCAGATGGTTTGCTCTTACTTGGAGCAGAATCTACTGAGGAAGGCAGGCTTGTGCTGGGAGCAGATTGCTTGTGTAGTAGTTTTAATTCCTTTCAATAGAGCAGCAAAGGAACAAAGGCTGCTTGGCTGACAGTCTGAAGTTTCCTGCTGCCATGTTGGCACTGTTCTTTGGGGCTTTCCCCCCTAAATGAGAGGCTTCTTATATGAAAATCAAGTTAAAGCAAGTCTAGAGATACTAATTATTTTTAGATGCACTCTTTTTCACAGTAGAATTTTGAGTGCTGCTTCCTAGCACCTTAGTGATGGTAGAAGTGCTTCGAGCTGGGATAATGTAGCTACATCAAAGGTTGATAATTTGTGTGCTTTTCAGGTTTGAGGTAGTGTTTCCTAATCATATTAATTACTTGGGATTCTTTAGAGAAAGTAAAAAGATTTGCACTGAATTCCTCTAATTACTTAATTGACTTTATTTACATAAATTGTAGTGCATAAATTATGTGCAAGTGCATCTGGTTCTTGAGGGGGAGAATCTCTCTGGTCTCTTGTTTCTTCTGAAAGATAAATGCTAATAAGTGATCCCGAAGTCCTTCACGTGGGCTGGTGCTGTGCTGAAATGCGGTGAGAGGTGATGGGAAGGGTTCAGTAGCATGAGGAGACACCAGGTAGCAGGACAGGGGGAACTGAGGCAGGAAGCAGCTTAATTTCTTAGAAGAGATTAACTTTTGTAATGGATGTTTCTGCCGTAAGCGGCACCGTGACCTTAGCAGCAAAGCGTTTAACCTCCCCCTGCTTCCTTGTGTGTGGAATAAATAGCAGTTCCAACCTGCCCTTCAGGTTTGGTGCAGCCTCTGGATGAGGCAGCTTGTGCTGTGGCCGTTAGGTAATTATGGAGATTGAGCATTGCAGGAGAGCACTTCAAGTGAAAAAGAAATTCCACTTGCGTGGTGTAGTGTTTTGATTAAGAAATATGGATATAAAGTACATTTGACCTTTCCATGGTGTTCCAGTTCCCACCTTTTGGGGCTTTGCCTTATTTTGTTTTTAATGCAGGATGGCTTTAAGTGGCAGTTTGCATTGTTGTGGACCAGCACAGCAATGTAATTGTATCTCCCTGCAGAAGGGGGGGAAGACTCTCGCCCAGGCTCTGGCATGGAGTGTTTTATGTTTCCTTTCCATGGGAGGAGCTAAGAACAGATTTTCATGTTCCTAACTAAGCCTATGCCCACCATCTTATTTTGTTGGTGTTTTTTTTTCCACAAAAGTCACTGTTTTAATGTATCCTGAGTTGTCAGAGCCGCATTTCTCATCTTGCAGCTCCTTTTTGGCTCATACTAAGTTGCATTATATTCAAAGCTAACAGTTGTTTGTTCTCTTTTCAGTGTGCAAGGAGCCCCCTTACAAAGTGGAGGAGTCTGGCTACGCAGGCTTCATTATGCCTATTGAAGTGTACTTCAAAAATAAGGTAGAATCTGATTTCTGGTCTTCTAATTGTTTTGAGCTGTGCCAGAGCCTGAAACTGCCTGACAGAAAGACTCTAAATTATGTGACTGTTTTATGTGTGTGTTCTTTATTAGTCTAATAAATAGAATTTAACTGGGAGTTGGAAGCTCCTGCCAGGCTTCAAAAGAAAGCTTTTGGCAGAAATGAAATTGTATAGAAAGGTAATATCAGGACATTGTGGTGGTCCTAGAGATCCTGAACACATTGGACCACGTGCAAGAAGCTTCTCTAGCATGGATAATGCTAAAGCAGTTGAAAATATTTTATGCAAATAAACATAAACCACAGATTTTACATACATTTGTAAATCCTCTTGGCTGTCAATATATTAAAAAATCAGGGGTTTTATTTGCAATCTTATGAAATTAACCACACAGGTATAAAATTTGTATAGGCCCAAGACAAACATTTGCATCTACAGGAGTGGTATTTACAGCTATGTTAAAAATATTGTTGTACTGATTCAGTTCTCTTCCAAAAAGAAAACACTGAATAGTTTAAATCGTAAGATGCATTGCCAACAAGTATATGCAAGTTAAAATTTGGAATTTATTGCTTGCTTTGAGTCTTGCCACAGAGGTCACACTCTACATGCTTTGGAAAAGGTTATAAAAATACAGATTTGGGTACTTGTGTTCATATTAACTCAGTTTGGGTTAATTTGTTATGTTAAACATGAATACTAATTCTCTCTGGTTTTGATTAAATATTTTGATGCTTCCCCCTAAAAGGCAACTGAGATAAAGAATTTGCCCATTAAGCCACATCACCACACTGTATAACCTCACCCGCTGCCCCTCAACCCTCCAAGCACGAGCCATTCCCCTGCTTTTGTTGACAGCAGACCACATAGAACAGCGTCATTCTATTTAACTTCCTGGAACCTTTTCCCTTGTAGCTCCCACAAACACATCTCTGTTTCCTTCTCACCTCACTCTAGCACAGAATCTTCTCCTGGCCATGGTGTTTCGTGAATTATTCACGTTTTAGCTTGGCTTTTGGCAAACCACAATCCTCTACCCGCACTTTATGAGTCTGAGTAATAAACCAAGTAACACGACTGAACCACAAGAAGACTTGTAAACCTGGGAACGCTTTGCCCTCAGCTTTCTTTTGGGGGGGGGGTGTGTGTGAGATAAGCCAAAAGGAGGTGAAGGCAGTTAGGGGGTAGGGGATGGAAGTTGTTGATAGAAGCAGCTTTTTGGCAAACACTGGAAACTATGACTTGAGTGCAAAAAAAAAGCAACCCAAAAAGCTTAAAAAGTAGTTCAACTTCTGGTGGCTTTTCTGAGGTTTCATATGGAAATGGGGAAACTCTTCATCTGCACTGTGTGTTGGCTTAATTCAGGTTCAAAATCTACCTTTTCATTCCTGACCAAAACCTGTTAACTCCTCCATGCTGATTTCCTGTACGGGGAATCTGATGGCTGTGGCGGCTGAGCTATGTTTTATTTCTCCTCTAACCTTTTATTTGCCCTTCCTTTCTTCACTCAGTCTTCTCTCATCCAATGCCTTTGTCTTTCACAGGTCCTCAAATCTTCCTTTCTCATTTCTGCCTCTCCTGTGTTTTGTTGTAGGTGCACTTCTTTGCATTGAGAGTTACCTGATTTGTGTTTTCTTTCTCTGAGTCCCTTGTATTCCTGTGCTCCTCACAGAAGATGGAGCCAGCAGCTTTTCTGAATCTCACTTGGTTTCACACCCACCAGGGTCATCACTTCTCATTGTTCCCATACACATGTGACTGTGCAGTTGCTCTTTCTAGTCTTAGGGATAGGATGGCTTGTATAAATAAGGGAAATAGGTGGTCTGACTTCTTAGTGGAAACAATGGGAGTAGCTGTTCAGTTAGGAGAGGGTGGTTTGGTTTTGGCATTTTGGTCTTTAGAAACATGAAACATGAGTAGAATGCAGTGGGTTTAGCTGCAGATTTGTTTTCAAAGCTACAGATCTTCAAAACAACCTCTTCACTCTCTTTTGACATGCCTGCATTATGGAGTTGTTTCCTGCTTCTAAGCTGATGGGCAAATTGATTAATTCAGGAGTTTGAGTGCACCTCCCATTATTATCTTGAGGCAAGAGGTGACTGAGGAAAAACATGATAGTGTCTGTCTTCCAGCACATCATTTGAACAGATACGTTCCCAGGTTCAACCATGAACTTGAAATACATAAACTGTGCTGAAGTTGCTTGAAATTTGCTTTTGCTGCTTAAAAAAAAGCATTTGTTTTCCATCCTTATGTCAGCAAATGTTGTGTTCTCTGCACATTTGGAAGCCAAGTGTGGTACTTAGCATTGCTGGAAGCTTAAACACTGCCTGAGGATGTGAAGAATTTGGCTCCTCTGACCACGACTGCCTGGTGCTAATGCCACCTTGAAATATTAAGAGACATTTAATTCTTTTGAATAAGTGCAGTCAAAGGAAATGCAAATACTTCTGCAAAGATAGAAACACAAAGAGAAAAGGTAAGCAAAGGTTGAGATATTGTAGATACCAAAAAGAATCAAGAGGAAGAGGAATGGCAAAGGCTTTGAATACAGCCTGTTTTCCCTTGCATTGAAGAAAGTGACATTAAAGCACCAGATAAATAAAACTCTTAACTACTTTGAGACCATATGTTTGCTCTGATCTCTCTAAACCTGTTGACACTGGTGAGGATCAGCTGTTGTGCATGGAGTATGTATTGTTCTGAATTGATTACAACATTTGGGACTCATCCCTGAGTAACTCTTTTCAAGTAGCTGTTATGTATGGGTTGGTTCTGGGGTCGAGGAGAACATGCTGTGTGGTGGGTGGCTGGGCAGGAGGAGCTGGGGGGTCTTTCTGGCCATATGCTCCCCACATTGTAGCACATTTTTGTTGATGTGTGTCCTCTCGCTTGAAACCAGAGTCCTAAAGGCTTTGGGCTTTGTTTATCAAAGCATTTTAGCTTTGTAAAGGTGAGAAGAGAAAGGATTTAAAGAGGGAGTGAGCTAATCTGTGGAGGCTGATCTTTGCCATGGTTGGCTGAAAGTGTTTTTCCACAGTTTAATCCTCCTTTCTTAGCTGTTTCCTTTCCCTGTTCTAATTTGTTACTAGGATGATAAATAGTGGTTGTCAGAGCCCGTGTACGCTTTGCTTTGCCTAAAGAAACATGGGCCTGTTCACTGCAAAGGAACAGTTTTACTAAGAGTGGCTTAAGAATGGTTTTAATGAACTTCATCAGGCAACTTTGCATAACACTGCCCATTAACTCTTTGTGTTGGTGTACTCTCTTGGTGTTGCCTGTTGGGAATAGGAGTCTCCTGGCCCCACTGAAGCTGCTGGTGCCTTTCTGTCCAACAGGCAAGTGTCAGCAGAGTATTAAAGGAGGTGCAAGAACCTGTTTTTATCCTTTACATAGTTGTGCCTTGTGGACATGTGTTTGTCCTTCCTGTGCTGTAATTCAGCTCCTCAATAAGTAGGTGTTTTCTCAGTCTTTGTCATTTGAATTACAGAACATGTATTTCGAATACTGCTGTGAACCTGGGCAGTTTGTGTATCTGAGCGCTCCAGAGTCCCAGTGGCCTGCTAGAGCCTAGCCTGCTAGAAGAAATGGCCGAGTCCCAGCAGGTTGGATGTTAAAGCACGGCTGACTAATGGCAGCAGATCATTTGGGATTGTTGGAATGAAAATGTTCCTGTGCTATTTTGGTGTTTAAATCCTTTGTGTTCCTCTAATGAGGGCTGCTGTTAGTGGCTTCTGGTGCTTGAATCAATACAAACTGGGTACAATAAATGCATTGCTGTGCCTCTGCTGCTCTTCCTCTTCCCTCTCCCCCACTCAATTTCAGTAGTCTGGAGGCTTTTTTCATGGCCTCATTGTTGTCTCCAAACACATCTCTTGTTGTGGCATGTGTTGTAATCTGGAGGCTGCAATACAGGTATGACTTTGGTATTCATCCCCTTACATTTCTTTGCATCCTAATCAGATTAGATCAGTCCCCCCTCCCAACAGAAGCTAAAAGGTCCAGTGTGTTTTAATGCTGTTCTGATACAAGGCAGATGATATTGATTGTATTTAAGTCTCTCTAAAGATACTGCCTCCCAGTTCCAGTGCTGGAGGTAAAAGGCTTCCAGTATTTACATAACGAATACCTAGGAAGTGGGCTTTTCCTATTAGTGCAAAGGGAGATAGGCAAAGAAAGCAGAGAAATCTGTTTGCTTTTTCCAGCTAGGTTCAAAATGAAAACATGAATGTTTTACCCCTTCTGCAGCATTTTATAGGTGTCATACAGAAAATGCATAGAAAAGTAGGGGAGAAGGGAAAAATGATTTGTGTTTTCAAGTAGGAGCTTGGTGGAGACATTGTAGGTGGGTCATAGTCAGAACCAACCTGTGCCCTTCTTGGCTATGCAATACTCTCAGGAAGGTGGTTGAAGAGCCTCTTTGCACAGGACATTTGATTTTACCTAACCAGTTGCTGTGTTATCAGGGAAGGGGTCTGCACAGGTTGGAGGAAAGGGGGAGTAGCTTTCACCTGTTAGGATTATTGAGAAATATAGGAAGTAGTAAAGCGTGTCGTTTTGTCAGTGGAAGCATGATTTGCTCACATGTTTTAGGTCTGTGGTGTACCGACCCTGCAGCCCTTTCTTTGTGCTGCTGCTGAGTGGGGAATCTCTTTTTTTCCCTTTTTGTGTCCTAAGCTAGTACACATTTATCGGTTCATCCATTTTTCTATTGGAGCAGACTCTTCTCAGCATGGCACATCCATAGGCACCTGCAGATGCTGAATGGATCCCAGTGCCTGGTGAGGAAGTGTTGTCAAACATAGCAGCTTCACAGCTGGCCGTGCCAGCATCGTATCATGTATTTGTGAGAGGCAGTGGATTGCTAAATGCTTGTCTTTGAGCAGTGAGTATATTTGCCTAATTTTCAACCAAAGTCATGAACTTCAGAGGTGGGGAATGTTCCAAAATGCTGTTCTCTGTTGTATATAACCCTGTAGGAGCTCAACAATAGATAAAGGTGCTTCATAAGTGCAACATAAGGCCATTTGCTTCAGAAAATGGCTATTGGGCTCTTCATTTTTAACTGTCCTGTCTGGAAGCGGGTGGTGGACCAGTCAAACAGGTTGTACGAGCCTGCAAAGGGGGTTTCATTTCTACAGGTGGATAAATGGCTCTGCTGGGCTGGATCTATGGCAAAAAGGAAGTAGTGCTGGATGTTATAGTTATTGAATAACCATGAGCCTGCTTCCTTGGTGTGCTAGGGTTTTGTAGATAATTTTGTTTTATGGCTTTCTAAAAGTGATTTACGAGCTTTATGCGCACGCTACCAGTGAAATGCTTTTGATTTGTGTCAAGTGGCAAAGGGCACACCCTGCCCTCCAAACAGGACAAGGGAATTTTAACAAAAGCCTTCACTTATGAAAAGTGCCAAAAGAACTTTAACCCATTGCTTCAGAACCGAAAGGAAGCAGCTTCAGTGTTCCTACCACTGCAGTGGCCTCGCTGCAGACAGGAAGCTGGAGAACAGTAAAAATAAAGCTTAATGTGCTCAGCTTTGGGGATAGGAGTTAGAGGGGGGGTGTCACTGGGTGGAAGGGAGTTTACAGCAGCTGCAAATCAAAGCGTGGCCACAGCTTTGTGGTCCACACTTGTAGTTTACCTCTCTGGCACCAGGAGATTTAAGGGGCAGATTCAAACTGAGCTTCTAAGGTGGCTTGCTGAGAGGTCCTGGGCCAGCTTAACTATTTCATGCCAGAGTCACCACTGAATTCTAATCTGAGTAACTACAATATCTACCAGTTAGAATGAATATGATCCATCCTTTCTACAGCCTTTATTGGAAGCGAGGCCCTTTAGGAAAGCTGATGGTCTCAGCAACAAAATATCCCCAGACAGGAGGTCTCTTGCCTTTTCAGTTTTGCTTGTTGACATCAAGGGTTTAGTATCAGGAGATGGAATCAGCTAAGATAAAAGTTTGACTTGTGGATATAATTGCTGCTCAAGCAGGAGTATGCAAAGTGCTGTTGCAGTATGAAAACACACTGCCTGGACCTATTGCACCTCCAAGCAGCAGGATGTGCAGATCCCAACATGTTATTTGGAAAGGCTTTGAAGTGCAGTGCTGTGGATTCATGTGGCTTCCCACTGAAAGTTAGGGGATGTGTAGGTCCAGCTCAACGGAGAGAGGTTTCCCTTGGGTTTCTTTTTTTCCTCCTTTCTCCCCCCTTCTTCCCCCCTCCTTGATGGTTGTTTGTAGGGAAGGACCTTTTAGTGAGGACCGGATGGATTAAGCTTTGGAGTGTCTTGAGCTGTAATCATTAGCTGGGCAGTGAAGGCAGTAAAGGAAAGAATGTTTATTTGCAGCTTTTTGCTTTGAGACTTTTGTACTGGTTCTTTTAGGAGTGCTGTAATCTTAACTGTTCTCTTGGGGGGGGGGGATTCTGATGGCCTGAGGCGATACAAAGGGTATTTTAATGATCATGGTACTTGGCCAGGGCTCAGTTCCCAGGGCGGTTGTGATCTCTGAGTTGAAGAAAAATCACATTGAAAAATAGTCTTAATTTCACAAAAAGTGGGAACTCTTCAACAGAGGTGCAGTAAATATTTGGGAGGTTCTCTGCTTTTAAATCTGTATTAAAAAAAAGGCATCTCTAAGATAAAAGGGAAAGGAATCTGCTGCCCTTCTCCTGCTCTGCAAGCAAACAGGGAAATGCCGAAGCAGAGCTCTGATAATGTGATGCTATAACAGCTTCTGACTAAAGCCTGCTTCTGCTAATATATCCAAGATCAATTTGCTCTGTTGTAAATTAGGAAACCCATTTTAGAAAGCATTCTTAGGTCACATTTGGATTTCTGTTCATCCTTCATTTAAGTTTATTAGACTTCGAGGGACCCTGTGCAGCTGCTGTTTGAACTTCAGTGTAAGTGCGCACATGCAGAGCTCACTAATGATTCAGTTAATGAGAACGGTCATAGAGAAGGGGAAAACGACCAGGCAGTGGATTTGGCAAGTATTTGTCTTTATCTTCCCATCATCTCGGTAGACACTGAACCCTTTGAAGTGTGTGGGAATTCGTCAGGATTTTTCCAAGGGGGTTTGAAGACCCTCATGTTGGTAGGATGCTCTTGCTGGTTAATGGGAGAGTTGGTGTGTGTGTGCCTGTGTTTGGGGAGTGAGGAGCCAAGACCTTGGCTCCCAGGTGAGCTCAGGGTACTGATTTTGATGTAAACCAGGTGTGCTTACTACGGTTGTTATTAGAGGCATAGTTTGTACAAGAAATGGCTTCTTTAGGGCCTTTAGTATCCACCAAGCAACCAGCAGGAATCAGTGTGGTCTGAAGCTGTTTGACGCTTCAACCTATTTTCAGCAAATCTAATGGCCTGGGCTGGGAGCCTGCAGGGCCTGTTCCCACACAACAATGCAACTACACCAGGAAATCAAGCTGCTGGATATGAATTCTGGAAAAGACTGCTGTGCAGCTGCTTGATGTTGCGCATTGAATGAGGCATGTGGGATGCATTCATGTAAATACGGAGTGTACTGTAAGGCTCTGCGTGGTTCACAGGAGAGTCTCGTTTGCCACATACTGAGTTTTCATCTTGAAATGCAGAATACAAGCTAATCCCAGGAAATAGCATCTCTGTTTGTAATACACCAGTAATACACGATATCTGCAGTGTTGGGAGGGGGGAAAAAGGAAAAGCCTTCTTCCATTCTGTACTGCAAATGCAGAGGGTTGCTGTGGCAGGTGGAGAAAAGCAGTGAGGCGCAGATGATCCCCAGCATGCATGCAAACTCCAGTGAAAGTGCCCTTGGAAAGTTCAAAAGCCCAGGATATCTTCCCATTCAGCCCCTGCAATATGCATATTGAAAGGATTTTACAAAACAAGTCATCCTTTTACTGTTGCTTTTAATCTTTCCTCAGTACCCACAGAGTTCCTGTGAGTTCAGAAGTTGTTCCTTCTCTAAATAAGGGATTATGCTTTTCTTAATATTTATATTTATAGCTCGGTTGTTTCCCAAAGGAGACAGGACCTGGATTTCAGTGACAACAGAATAGTGGATATGGCTCGTGAAGCTTCTTTCTTAGGAAGACTGGGATGGTTTTAAACAGACAGTTGTTGTCTGTATCCTTGTCAATGTGTTGCTTTTGCAGTGAAAAAACATGTCTGAGTTTCTGATGAACAACATATTAACTTCAGGGACAAAGAGCTGAATTTCTGACCCTCTGATCTCATGATGAAAAACTGCCTGAGTGCAACACTCAGTGGCTTAATTAATCCCAAGGGCGACTGTTTGAGTCCTCCGACTTAGGATGCGTGCCAAACTTGTTCCCTTTTCCCAAAGTCTGTCTTGTTTTTAGGAGGAGCCCAAAAAGGTGTGTTTCACATACGACCTGTTCTTAAATTTGGAGGGAAATCCACCTGTGAACCACCTTCGCTGTGAGAAGCTGACTTTCAACAACCCCACCAAGGAGTTCAGACGCAAACTCATTAGGGCTGGAGGGGTAAGTGCCAAAGGGACTGGAGCTCTGAGAGCATCTGTGGATGCTGCACACTGTCCATCAGTTATCTATGACCTTCCTGAGCTGTATCAGTACAGAAATGCTCAAGTAAAGGTGGAGGCTTCCAGTCTATTCCTCACTTGATTTGTTTTACCACAGGAAAGCTTAATACTTAGTGCTTGCTCATCAGCAAATATCCTCTAAAGCTGAGGTTGGCTGCTTGTGGCTAACAGAATATAAGGAGAAATGTTTGAATATAGATTAGAAATAGGTGTGGAAGGAAAAAAAAAGCTGTGCTCTTGAATGCACAATAAGATACAGATTGCTACAGTGGATGAGCTCGGCTTCCAGGAAAGGAATATTCTTGAGAGATGGTACCTAAACAACTACAATACCCATGCAAATCAGTACAAGACACAAAGTGCATGAGGGTTTTAAGCAGGCAGAGGATGACGTGACTGTGTTCTGAGACACCCCCATTTATCACAGAATGGGTTAAGTTTTGTTCAAGGACTTTAATAACGTTGTCATTCTGGCAGAATTCTCTTGTGGGGAGAACAAAACCAACATGTTTTGGGCTTGGAAAAGTTTGTTGATAGTAATTGGGAATGGCAAGTGTTCCAAGCTGATCTGCCTGGCTCTTCCGCAGTGTGCCAGTGCTTTTCTGGCCTGGGCACAAAGAAGAAGGTGTTTGTTTTAGCCGCAGCATGGCTAAAGCATCACTTGCTTTCTAGGGTTTTCATAGTTATTGTATTCCTTGCACATTGAGGTGTTTCATCTGTGATTCGCTTTGAATACCATTCATCCAGTGGGAATTTTGGACAGGATTATTCTGATGGAGTATAGGGGAGGTAAGAAGGGAAGTTTCATGACCTGGGTGCTTGGTGCTCAGATCTTGTCAAGGGGGAGACCCCAAAGCCTGCTTTTTATTTCTGAATGAGTGAAGTCTTGCTCATTCCTTCAGATTTATTTTGCTACCCTTTTGCAGGATAAGAGCATTTACAGCAGAACACACAGTTCCTGCCCAGAGCTTTATTGCCTGCTTGTGCTCAGAATATTGGCATTCCCTTCGGGAAAGATACTTGATATTGCATGTTGCTTTTCTTTTTCTGTGATTTTTAGTGTTCTGTATTTGAGGAGTTGCCTTGAAACCGAGCATTACCTAGACAATATCTTTTTATGGCCTTTAAGCAGGGAAAAAAAGCATTCAAAAGATGAATAATAGTGTGTTAATTGAGCAAGTGACTTAACATCATCCCATGCTAATAGTCCATGTGACTTCACTCATACATCATTTTTCTTCTCTTTATTACTAGGTAATGGTGATGCCAGAAGGAGCAGAAACTGTTTCAAGGCCAAGTCCTGATTATCCGATGTTACCCACGATACCACTCTCTGCCTTCTCTGATCCCAAGAAGACCAAACCATCCCATGGGTCAAAAGTGAGTGAAATGTGCTTTTTGTTCTCCTGAGGTGAAGAAGTCTTTCAGGACTGGCTGCTAAGAGCTTGTTTAGCAGCTGCTTCTGGCTACTTCTAATTCTGAAACCTCCCTTGTACCCCATAGGCCACTAGCTAATGGTCTGGAACTTAGCCTCAGTTAGGAGGCCTTTGTATGATTTACTGGACCTCTCCAGGTTGCCCCCAGAGATGCAGCTGTGTTTGTATCTCAGCACGTTCAGTTCATACACCAGTGTCTCCCCACAAGATTCACTTCTACAAGTGTGTGTGTCAAGTTCACATGCAATTCACAAAGGGAAGTACTCCCGTCCCTTCATGGGTACCTGTCTCTTAGGATGAGCAGGGGCCTGCCTGTTGTCTCAAAGCTCTTATTAAAAGTGATAAAATGCTGGTATCAGAGACTCTGATGGTTGTGAGGACATTAAGTATTGTTGCCAGTTGCAGAGAGATTGATGCAGTGAGCTGGGGGCTGTCAACATAACTTGTGTTTGCCATGGATGGAATTTAACCTTAAAGTATCTCTTTTGTTGCTGGCTTTTTTCCTCTCTAAAATGTGGTGTGAGATACAACTTTGGGTAGCACAGCTAAAGTGAGCTTCCTCTTATCTGGGTTCAGATGTTAACCCTGCAGATTAAATCTGAACTAAACATCTATAGATGTTTATAGACCTCCTTTTATAGACCACTGGAAGGAAAAGGCTTTTATGAAGCCTGTTTCATCCTGTCCTAGTGTAGATGTTTAAGTGCCTGCTGTCAATCTCAGCTTTAGGGAAATCTAGATGTTTAGCTCCAGGGTAGATGAGTACATTGGGCATCCGTTGGGTGGATGTCTGTGTGAAACAATGCTTCCGTGTGATTTATGAGGATGTGTTTGATGATGCTGTGCTTTATGATGAGCTTCAGTTTCATACCTGGCTTGCATGTTTCTGTTGCTGAATTTTAGGATGCAAACAAGGAAAGTAGCAAGGCATCCAAGCCACACAAAGTAACCAAGGAGCACAGAGAGAGGCCAAGAAAAGACTCTGAAAGCAAAAACTCCTCCAAAGACCTTGAAAGAGAGCAAAACAAGCCTTTGAAGGACTCCTCCAGAAAACCAACTGAGAACAAACTGCCTAAGGAGGAGAAGGCGCCTCCAAAAGCTGCTTTCAAGGAACCAAAACTGGCCGTGAAGGAGACCAAACTGGAGAACACTTCTCCAAAGGGTGGGCCACAGCCGGAATTAAAGTCTTCCAGCAAGAGGCCCTCTAATGTGGAGTCACCAAAGCCTAGTGCCAAAAAACAGAAGAAGAGTAGCTCCAAAGGGGTAAAGAATATCCTAGGGACATCTCCCAGAACCTCATCTTCCTCATATCCAGAGAAGAAGCAAACCAAGGAGAAGATGAATGCCAAAGTGGAAAAGGTAAAACCTGAAAGCGAGGCCAAGGAGATCAAAAAGCCTGTGGAAATGGAGGAGTCAAATTCAGAGGATGAAACCTCTTTCAAGTCAGAGGTGAGTGGGGATTTGTCCTTTACCAGGGTTTTTAAACACTCAGCTTCAGTCCCTGCATGAGAAAACCATTCAAAACTACTCCTTCGCACCTGACTGCAAATGCTGAGGCTGGATTGTACCTCACAACTCCTCTTTGAAAACCTCCTCAGTGTTAATCATTACTACTACCTGCTTTGCCTCCTGTTTCAGATACGCAGCTCTGTTTAGCTTTATCTGCAGGCAGAGTTATCTAAAAGTCAGAGTTTAAGGTTATGGCCTCTCGTTCATCCCTTGCAGTGACATTTATAGGGGTTGAGTAAGCGTAGATACACTTCTACCTGCTCATGGTGGTTTTGAATGTGATCTTAATTCAGAAGAGGAGGAAATAATCTCAGTTTTGTTTCCGAGAAACAAATCAATATGAAAATATAAATAAACCCCCTACTCCTGACATGGCCCATGAGAAATGGGCGATTGCCTAAAGCTCCGAGTCCAGCCACATGCCGTGAAACTGAACTTGTGTTGTAAAACCTAAAGCAATTTATGTTATTGTGCTACTATTTTTAAAAGCTGTCTAAATATTTGTTCCTTTTTCCAGCTCAGGACATTCCTCATCCTCTGTCTTTTAAAAATCATTTTCCAAAAGAAGGCAAAAAGGAAAAGAGGAGGAGGGGAAAGACACAGCTTAAATCCAAACTGCCACTGCTTTTTGCTCATCTATTTTGTATTTGTGACAAAGGCATCTATCTCCTAATAGGATTCACGGGATAATGGCACAGGAATTTTTGAACTGCTTCCTCCTGACCGCTTTTAGAAAGATTCCTTTAACTAGAATAAGTCTTTTAGGGGCAATTTGTGCTCGGATTTACTCAGCAACATCATACAGTAAGAATTGATGTGCTTATTTCAGAAAGGAGTTTTTGGCAAAGGGTTCCCAGTAGAAGAGCTTATTGGGGAAGTGTTAATTGAAACTGTTCTGCAAAGAGGTTTTTTCCAGCTTGATTAAACATGTGGCTTGTGCCTTAAAGAGAGTCAGCAGCTCCTCTGCTTTCACCCTTACACCTGGAGCGTCAGTGTGTAGCAAGCCTGTTGTTTCTGTACCAGATCCCTGGCCCTCACTGTGAGCTTGTGCTCTGCTGAGCTATGTGAAGCCCCGAGTGTCTTGTACTTCATTATTTCTTAGGTGTTACCCATCCCCTTGGGAGCTGCCAGGCAGCTGTAAGCTGATAGCAGCATTTAGACTGTTCTGTGAAACCACGAACTGGAGCTGTGGGTCCACAGCGGCTGCTGCAGACCCGTCCTACCCCCGCCAAGCTTTTATGCTTCTGTGTCCTCTCTTGCACCAGCTCTTGCATCCATTGGATGCTTGACAAGAGGTGTTCGAGTGCTGGCCCAGAGGAGGGGAGGAATATTCAGTGTGATGGAGAGGAAACGTGGCAGCTGCCAGTCAGATCAGCTTAGGTTTCTGTGGAACTTGAAGCTTAAGGGTATGACTGCATAATGCATTGGCATCAGCAGGGAAGACTGAGTTCCTTTTCCACCCTGGGGGGTTCTTTTTGCTCCCAGCGCTGCAGTTTGCTGCTCCAGTGACTGCACTGTACAGCTGGTGGAGGATCTGTGTGGTAAAGCCACATCACTAAAGCGAAGGAGCAGCTGGAGGTGGACCGGGGCCCGGAAACTCTTAAATCAGCTTTGCTGCTGCAGCCAGTGTATTGTGCAACACACTCTGAGGCTGCAGCTCCACGTTCAAAGTTGACATCTTTGCAGGCTGCTGTTGAAAGGAACAGCCTTGCTCTCATTTGTGCTGCTGGCACGAGAGCTCGTGTGACTTTGCAATGGGTTGGAGGAGTTTCTCCTTCCATTTCAGCTCCTGCTGGAAGTCAGTTGTCCTGGTTTTTTAGTCCTCCTTCCCCCATCAAGTCCAGTTCCCTGAGCTGGCCTCATGCTTGGCTGCCTAAATGCTGGTGCTGACAAAAGGGAAAGGCTGAGATGTGAGGATCGGGCTGCTTTATTCCATTGTCGGCTTGTGCTTTTGTCATAGCCCAGTGACAGGAACTGCAGCCTGAGCAGCAGCGTGTCCAGCTGGAATAGCCCATAGGGTTAATGGCAGAAGGAGAGTTGAGCGTCTGTACAGCCTCCAGCTTCTCCTTCTTGGGGTTTCAATCACTTTAAGGGAGTACCCGCTAGGTTATCAGGAGTGGAGGATGTTTGGGTTGAATCTGTGGGTAAGACACAAGAACTGTTCTCCCATACCTTGAAAGTGCAGCTCTGCATCCATGGTGTGACTTCTCTGAACAAACAGGGCTGCTGCAGTGTGTCAATGGATCAGATTTGGGGACTGTTGAATTATTCTCCTTGGCTACTGAATAAGTCCCCTTTGTAATACCCCTTTTGGACACAATTCCCCACCTTTTTACAGTGGAATAAATAAAACTCTTCACAGTCTCTACAGTTAAAAGGGTGGTATTGGGATGAAGGTCCTGCTGCCATTTCCACTTAATGCCCAAAGCTGCTGATGTGCCTCTGTCTCCCAGTTCAGGTTTTTATAGTATTAACACTTTTTGTAATGAAGTTGACTGCTCAGCAGGAATGTGATTTTTGCAGCATCAGGATTTGGTAGTGGAAATAATCAGTGGATTCCCAGGAATGGTGCAATGAAATTGAAATGCTACATTTTGAGGGAATGACTTGGAGAAAAGGCAGAGTAATTTTACAGTACATTGAGAAGCTTCAAACCAGATGCTGCTGAGTAACAACAAAACCTTCCTCAGGTTATTGTAATGGGCACTGCTGTTGAGGGTGAAATAGTTGCCTGAGCCTTCACTGCCACCTCGTGGCCCATCAGGCTGAAGCAGTGATTGCTGGATGGGATCCGGGCTTATGTTAAAACCTTATTAAGTGCTAAAGCTTTGTTTTGGATGCTGCTGTTAATTGTAGCTGATGATGCCTTTTTACTCATTCCGACTGCACAGTGTGCTCCTGGCATTGCTGCTGAGCACTGACCGTCCACAAAGTTGGTTCCACTGGAGGTCAGCAGGTTTCTGTTATGTTTGCACCCTAAACTGGGAATACCACAGTGGAGCCCTCAAACTGGTGTAGAAACAGTGGTTTTGAGGGTATAGTAATACATTAGAACTCATTTTGGAGCCAAGTGAGCTAGTTAGGATAGGTGTCCTTTCTGTGTTTCATGACCAGTACAAGGTGTTCAGAGGGATTGTTGGTGGGTTACAGCAAATACACTTTTTAAGAGGGCTGTAGTAATTGTTCTAGGCTCTATGCTGGTCACCTTCACACTGCAAAGTAACCTGTGCTTTCCCATTTGGTGGGACCTGTTGATGCTGCTGAGCTACAATGTGCTAAAGTTTCTATTACTGCTGGTTTTATTAACCTTGTGTTTTGTATGTTTTCTGTCATTCCGAGGGCTGCATTCAGTGATGTACGATGTAGAGTGCTCACATGCTTCAGTCTCACTGTGTTTTGTGTCATGCACTGCTTTTCTGGATTAGAAAGGTTAAGATTCTTTCTCTTTTGTTTCCCTTCTATGGGGGGTTAAGTCTGTCCAGTCCAGCCCTTCCAACTCCAGCTCCAGCTCCGACTCCAGCTCCGACTCTGATTTCGAGCCATCTCAGAACCACAGTCAAGGTATGTTGCAAGCAGTCAGGTTTGTTAAACTCTTCCTTGTGTCACCTTAAAAGGCTCATGAGAATTAAAACTATTTTCTTAGCACTTTATATATAAGGCTAATATGGTTTCTTGCGTGGAACCAAGTGTTGAAGCTGTGATGGTTCACTCGGAACAGGCGATAACGTCCTGGTGTAATCATGAGCAAGGAGTTTTCTTCTTTTGGCAGTTAATTTATGAGTAGGGTGTCTCTCTGGATTTGGTTCTTTCCCTGTTGACTTTGGCTTCTGCCTCAGTTTATAAATGTGTTGGCTGCTGCTTGATCTATAGTGCCACCAGAATAGTTCTCCTCCAATCTCTCATCTGGTTTATTAAACATTAGAAACGGGACATTCATCACTTTGCCAATACAGAACAAAGCTCCTTTTCCAGATCCCTCCACTGAGAGTCCCGAGAGATACACTGTGGTACCAGTAAATGTTCTAACCTTAGCAAATGCTGTGTTGCTGCAAACGCTGTCTCCTGAGTGACGTTTAAAATAGCCCCCAAGCACATGAAAAATGTGTCCTCTTGTTCTCATTTCAGAGAGGATTTGGGGGAGGTTGGGGTGGCTTCACTGCAGTAGTAACGTTTGTCAACTCTGGTTTAGTTTTGAGACTGGAATGCAGTCTCTTAGCAGTGTGTTTGTGCAAAATGGGAACACCAGTGACATCATACTGGGAAATCTTGATGTATCTTAATAACAACTAATGCAGTTGAGATGGGTTCAGATGAAGTTCGCTCTGTGTGTCCTCATGAATTGCTTTCTCCTCCCTGGTCCCAGGCCCGTTGCGCTCCATGGTGGAAGATCTGCAGTCAGAGGAGTCAGATGATGATGACAGCTCCTCCGGAGAAGAGGCAGCAGTCAAAGCAAACCCAGTCAGCCGGGATTCCAGGTGGTAACAAATCAGGAAGGAAAAGATCTGTCTTCTTTCCCCTCCATGTTTGGTATTTTTGTGTGCCCTCCATTTGGAGGGAGGAATCAAAGTGAAGTGTTAAAAGAGGAGGAGAGAAGGGGCAGATGTGTGGGGGACTTGGCATGGGGTGGGGACAGAGAGTGGATGAAAACAGCAGGGTGAGAACAGACTTGGATCACTGGGACTCAAAGAGAGGAAGGCCCTGGGAAGGGATCTGTGAGCTTGCAGGTGTTAGCGACTGAGCTCCTTCAAACAGTCACCTAATTGTCATCTTCAGATCTCTGCAGAGCGGGATGGTGTGTGCCACCTTTGATCTGCAGAGATGAGAGGAGTGATGTGGAGGTTGTGAGCATGTGAGCTCTGCTCACTGCACGGGACATTGTGGTCTTTGCTGGTGGTTGGTTACTTGACTCCTGCAGGACTTGGTTTATAGCCCTTTCCTGCTTTAGTCAATGGAAGTAGTTGAATTTCATCTTTCTCCCCCAGGAAACACTGTTGTAGACAAAACCAGAGTTTCAAGCTGAGTATTTGAAACCAAATGCTTGGCCCAGACAGCAACTGCAAGTTTCAAGTGATGCTTTTGTTCACCAGCCGCAACCCCCCCAAAATCCATTGTTGCACTCTTGTTATCAACTGAACAGGAATAGGAGAGACTTTGGAGGATGTTTTCAGAGCATAGGTACCAAACAGTTTGGGAGGCTCATTAGAAATTAGGATACCTGCTATAACTCAGCTGTAGGGCCACAAGGCGAATGGGAATAAATAGGGGATCTCAAAGATCACACCAGAAACAGTAAATGTGTTTTTTGCCCGTGGTTTCAGTGGAGGTGTTGGTAGGGCCTGCCCAGGGAATGGAAGATGGCAAAGGTGGGATCAGCTTTGGGGGAAAAAGGGATTCTTGGACATCAGACTGACCATTTATCCCAGACAATCTGCTGATCTAATAAAGAAGAGGAATTCACTAAACTCTGTGGTTTAGCTGACAGCTGAGTTAGTTCCCCACTACCTGGTGATGCTAATTCTCTGCTGCTTGTCTTTCAGACTGAGCCTGAGTGACAGCGACAGTGATAACAGCGCAGATTCCTGTCTGCCGAGTCGAGAGCCACCTCCTGGTCAGAAACTGCCCCCTGCAAATAATAAGGTACAGCAGCATCCTGGGTGCCATACGGGGCTACTTCCCACCACTTTTGGTTCCTACATTGTGTTCAGTCCGTGGTGGCACCAGGTCTTCCCTATTTCACTCTTTATCAGACCCATAGTTTCTGTCTCTGTAGTCCTGTGTGCCCAAGCCATTAACCCACTGTGTTGTCAGCACTAAGTTTGGTCCCTAATGTTGATTTCTTTTACCTTTAGGCATCTGGAAGAAAAAGCCCAGAGTCTTGTAACAAGCCAGAGAAGATCCTGAAGAAGGGCACGTACGATAAGGTATGTTTGAGGATTTGTGTATTGTGGAACTGTTGGATGCTTGCTCCCATTTGTGTGTAGAGAACAGTTTGTGTCAGCTGAGCCTGTTCACGTGGTTCTGCCTGGGCAGGTTAAAAGTGTGAGTAGAATGAAAACCAGTTGTTGAAAGGCCAGGCTTTGGAGAGTGATGCTGCTGAGGTTGTGTATGTTAAATAGATGTACCCCCAGGATGTTTCCATATGCAAATGTTAGAATTGCTTTAGTGGTTTGCCCTTTGTCTGAACCAGTGGTCTGGCCACTGCTGTGGTGGTGAGGCCTCTGCATTTAAAGCCTGTTCTCATCTTGTCTTTGATCTGACAAATGAAAGGTTGTTTGCTGCTCTGCTTTGCTGGTTGGGTTGAAACCTTGTTTGTTCAGTGCAATTCCCTTCTTGGTAGCCTCTGAGGGAAGCAGAGCAGTGTGTGTGCTCCCAAAGCACGGCTGAGTGGCAGGCAGATCACCAACCCACAACCTGTCCAGAGGCTTCTCCCACTGTGTTATTCCTCATAAAGAAATCAATCAAATAGGACCTTAATACTTTTCCTTAGTCTAATCACTGAGGTCCTTGCAGTATCCAGAGGATCAGACTGTAGCTCTTGTGTGTGTTAACACTTTGAACAGGGGAGCACAGCGCAAGTTCATCGCTTAATTTGAGGTGTAAGTTGGGATCCCAAAGATACTTGCATCCGAGTCTCCTGCCAGCCACAAAACCTGATGTTACCCACAGCTCGGGTGGCTTATCTAGGGTAAGGTCTGTAGGTGACAGTGTCCTTTATTAGATTGCTTAATGCACATGGTAGGGGACACCCTTGAGACACACTGAAACACCATCCACTTGTCCAGAGGTTTCACAGTGGCAGTAGTCAATAGGTAATAGTGCACTGGCAGAAACGTGCCTGGTTGGCTACCTACATTAAAATGAATAGGAAAACCCCAACACCCTTATATGAGAGCAGTTCTATGCTGAGCTTGTAACCAACCCTTCAGCTCCCCCTGTGGGAGGAAAACTACCCATGAATACAGCACACTCAGAGTCTTTCCTTGCCTCAACACAACTCGTTGCTCAGCAGGTTGCTGGGAAGTGATGAAGGTATTTTCAGGTAATGAGTAATTCCTTAGTGCAACCTGCTGAGGAGCTTGTACTGAAGTTCACCAGGGTGAGCTTCACCTCACTGAGGTTCTCTAAGCTCAAAGGTTCTAACCATATCTTAAAGCTGGTTCTAGGGATTTGGTTAATGGTGGCATTGAATAATCTTTCTGGTGGTCTTCAGACCATCTGTATTTCATGGAATCCCAGCCTGGTTTGGGTTGGAAGAGACCTTAAAGCTCATCCATTTCCAAGCCTGTGCCATGTTCAGGGACACCTTTCGCTGAGCAGCTTGCTCCAAGCCCCTGTGTCCAACCTGGCCTTGAGCACTGCCAGGGATGGGGCAGCCACAGCTTCTCTGGGCACCCTGTGCCAGTGTCCCACCACCCTCACAGTGAAGAACCGAATGTCTAATCTAAATCTGCCCTCAGCTTGTGAAGTCTTTATGTGAGTTTATGTGAAGTCTTCCACTACTTGATAAGGATGGAGGAGGCAGTAAAAAATGTGGGGGAAAACTGTGAATAGGAGCATGTGTGAAAGGGCCTTGAGTTCTTCTAATCCTCACTGGAAGAATCACTTTGGCAGTCACTCAAACATGCCACGTATGTCACTGTTTCTGTTCCTGCCTCCCTTACAGGCCTACACTGATGAATTAGTGGAGCTTCACAGGCGACTAATGGCACTACGAGAGCGCAATGTGCTACAGCAGGTAGAGATCATTTGTCAGCTCTGGCAGGCTGTTGTACTCTAACCTTTGTGTCCAAGGGTCTCAGCTGGACCCCTGTGATGCTTGACCTTTCTCTTGCCTCTCCTTCAGGAGAGGGTCTGCTTCTCATTGAAAGCAAAGATACATAGCAAAGAAACCTCATTACATCAGATGTGCATGCCATGGTTTTGTTGGGAAAGATGCACAAGTGTGGTTTGTGCATCTCTGCCATCCCAGTGGCAGTCCCAAAGCTGGGCTCTCTCTGCCTGATTTAAAAGGGAAGACACGTGCCCATGTCCCTTCCTAGTGCAGGAGGTTTGCTTTGCTGGGAGAGGATCCCCTTCAAGTTGTGAGACATCCTCCTCTCTGAGGCTGTTCTAGAGGGGTGAGGGAAGGATGGGGCGGATTGCTCTGTATGTGCCCTATGCAATCTTCCCGGCTCCCTGCCTACATCCCTGCTTGTCTCCTTTCTGTGCAGATTGTAAATCTCATTGAAGAAACCGGGCATTTTAACGTTACCAACACAACCTTTGACTTTGACCTCTTCTCCTTGGATGAGACGACCGTCCGCAAGCTGCAGAGCTACTTGGAAGCGGTAGCGACATGACGCTTGGCCTCGGCAGCAGCTGCTTTTGAAACCAGAGATCCCCTTGATTGGTACCAGGAAACGAACCCATGGAACTAGGCCTTCTTACTCTCCTGACTCACCCGAAGCACTGCCTTAGAGAACAGCCATGCTCTATGAATGCACAGCCAGCTGCACTTTCTTGTAGGCTTCAAACAAGCACCCGTATTGCTGAGTCTGTCCTCCCTGGCTTCCTCCGTCCACTTGGGCGCAGGTCCTGAGTAGAGCAGAGGATGTGCTGCACTTAACCTCCCGGCGCGACCTTTCCTGTTCTACTTCAAGCAGCTGTGTTTGAAGAGCCCGTTTTCAAGCGTCTCTGAGGGCTGAAGAAGTGTGGATGATGTTTTCATCACCAACCCTAGGGACCATCTGCCTGCAGAGAGCTCCAGTGAGTCCATTGCCTGCAGCTCTGCGAGGAAGCGTTGATGCTGTGTAAGTAAGATTGGCTTTTACAAAGCTGAACCCGAGAGGTGGGTGCCGCTGCTCTGCTGTAGAGGAGATGGACAGATCCCCGTTGTGATCACTCCCAAGCTCGTTCTGGTGCAGAGCACTGCTGTAATGTGGCTCCTGATCCTGTTCCACGGGCAGGACCTTCAGCTTTGTGCTCTTTGAAGAGGCCTCTGGAATCTGCTGTCTCCCACTGGGGTTTGGAGATGTTTTGTTGATCTGAGCTCCTAAACAAAGTCTCACTCCTTTCAGTCTGCTTTAACTGTAATAGGACTACAAAACTGTAAGCTGTATATTTTATATATATATTATATATATGTATGTACTGTATGTATAAGAAGGGCCTAGTTGGGTCTTATGATCTTAAGGGTGTGTTTTTCTGTTCTCTTTTCTAAAGGCTCTGGCAGGGGAAGGGCGCTTAAGAACATTTGACTTGCTTGTTAAAATGCCTCTTGTGGACAATTCCTAATGTGTGGAAGCCCAGCAGTGATGTTGGAAGCGCTCAGTGCTTCGGAAGGGGCTCACCTCTCGTCTCCTCACTTGTCAGTGTTTGATGCTAACTTTGCCAAAAGATGTGATTGGTTTTGCTCTTATGTTCTCAAAGAGGAATCTCCTACAGTGGCCCCTATAGTAGTGGCTGTACTTTGGGAAAACCAAAACAAGGGAGAGTTTTATCTTTGGACACAGCTGGAAAACGCTGACGTAGGAAATGGGTGAAGTTGGGTTTGTTTCCTCCTCCCTCTCCCGTCCTGCTGCCTGTTCAGGAACCGGTAAACACTAATCCCAGACCTCTCCTATGTTTCTAGTTAAACTAGTGTTGGCTTCCAAGTGTTGTCTAGGTGGGTGTGTGGAAAGTCCCGGAGCTTTCATTGAACCTCTGTTACATTCCTGCTCCCAAAACTCAGTATTTCCTTGAAGAATTGCTCACTTTTCCCCATCAGTGTCTAAGCTGTTGCCAAATGTGAGCTGGGCTGCGGGTGTGAGGAGGAGCACGGCTCTGCTCCGAGGGCTTCCCCCCAGCTCTGTGACAGCCCCATGGGGGGGAGCTGGGGAGGCTGCATCACGCCGGGCTCTGCTGTGTCCCTTCTCCACCCTAAAACCCAGTCCCTTGTTTTGGGTTCCCCCTTTCTTTATCATGGAAATGTTGCAACTAATCAACTCAAGTGGCAATATGATGATAAGCTTGTTTGAGTTGGGTCATGTTGACCCGATTCCCGTTAATTTTGTCTTTGTACCATCTTTCATGTGTTGTGTGTGTGTGTGTATATATATATATGCATATATATATATATATATATATAAAAGAACCAAGCTCATGCCAGGCGCAAACCCTGTCACGACAGTGATCTCAGCTGTTTCCTTCCTTGATGGACGATGCCAAGCCTGGAGCGAGCCCTGGCTCCTGACAGCACTTCTGGGCCCCATGGTGGCCTCTGGGGTTACCCATAGGGGTGTGGAGGTGCCTCCTGCCCCTTCTCCTGTGAAGATGCAGAGGGGTCCCCCCCACACTGCTCCCAGCCCGTCCATGAACACGCATGGGAGGGTGTTCCTGAACGCGGCTGGAAGCACCCAGGGTCCTGCTCTGGCATCGTCCCGTCCTGGAAGCGACTGTAGTGGTGATGAGCGGTGATAGGAATCCCGTTTGGGTTTTATAACAAGTATTTTACACATGGATTTTTTTAGACTGTTTATAATCTCCTTGAACACCTGAAATAGGATTGTTCCCCCCCCCCCCCAGCAATAGTTCTTTTCCATTGTGTGCACATGCGGATTTGTTACTAAACAAGTACTTAGTTGTTCTACAGAGTTGTTGTTTCTTGGGGTATGTGGTAGCGTTGGGGACCACAGGAGGAAATGACTCTGCAACCAAGGCTCGGTCCCGTTTGGGCCTCATTGTGTCCCCTTCTAGTGGGGTCTGAGCGCGTTCCCTGTGTAGGTTCCCTGTAGGCTGGCTGGCCGCTGTTCTGAACATGCCGTGTACAGGTATTTGTGGGTAAAGTGTTTGTTCTTGTGTCACTCTTGAGAGCATGGATGGAGTATTGTACTATAGGAAGGAGGTGGCAGTGCTGCCCTCGGCATTGCTTCAGGTCTTCGAGGATGTTGTAGTAGCGTTGTTAAAATGGGGGAAAAAAGAAAAAAGGCAAAAAAAAGCAAAAAGAGGAAAAAACAAAAAAAGACAAAAATAGCCAAAATTGACTTGTAGCCATAATGGTTGTCCAAGGAAAATGAACTCTGTTACTTCCCGGTGTCCTTCGTCTCGGTACTGAGGGCACGAGCTGGTGCCAGTGGGGCTGAAGGCTTTCAGAGGAGTGTGAGTGGTGCTGGAGCTGTCAGGATGCGGCTCTTCAGCTCTCCCTCGGTGCTGAAGGGGCACAAGAGGGGTCAGGGCACGCTCCTGGTGTCCTGCTCTGCCTCTTCAGCCGTGATGGATTGCAGCGGCCGAGCGGTGCCCATGGATCCATGGAAGTGCAATCAGTGCTTTGGCCACCAGTTCTTCCCTTGCTGCATCAGGACCAGCCCAAGCGATGGATGCATCAATCCCGAAGCGGGTTTTGTCCCATCTTGAACGGATTTGATGGCAGGAGAGGGTTAAACTTCCCTTTTGGAGCTTGCCACCAGCGGGAGCCAGGTCACTGGTTCCATGTTACTTCCAAAGCCTGGGATCAATGGGGTCCTGGTGTGCTGGGGCATGGAATAGCCATCAAAACCTGCCGAGTTTGCACTCCGAAAGCAAATGTAAGTACTTCACCTTCTAGATGACTTTTAATTGTATTCTGCCTAGAGCCGAGGTATTAAATACCTTGTCACTTGAGGATGGTCAAAGTTGTGTTGGGAACGGGAATTCTTCACTCGGCTGTAAGAAATGCAGCTGGCCCAAGACTAACTTCAAGATTAAATCATGTTTGTAATAACGGTCCAGGATTTGTTTGTCCTGAATTTTAAACTTTTTGTTAAATTTGTGGAACTATGGAGGAATTTTCTAGAAAAAGTGAAATAAAGTAAGATGGAAAAGTAAAACTTGGGGTGGTTTTGGTTTGTGGGGTTGCTTCCCTATGGGCAGCAATGATGGAGTCAGAATCCCAGACTGGTTTGGGTTGGAAGAGACCTTAAAGCTCCTCCAGCTCCAACCACTTCCACTGGAGCAGCTGCTCCAAGCCCCTGTGTCCAACCTGGCCTTGAGCACTGCCAGGGATGGGGCAGCCACAGCTTCAATGCTGCAGCTTTGGGTTGGGGTTCCCTGGGCTCCCAAGGGCCCTGCAGCAGCAGAGGCTTTGCTGCTCCCCATACCCTTGCCCCCAGCTGAGCATCACTTCACTGCAAGGTTAAGGACACAAACAGCAGCATTTATTGGGTGTTGCACTGGACAACAGAGCCCGGTTGGGTTCAGACAGGGGAACGAGCACCCGGTTACAGTCATGGCCCCTGCCTGTCACAGAGCCCAGAGCAGGCACTGGCCCCACAGCATCTCTTCCATCCAAGCAGTGCTGCAGCTCCAGAGCTGTTCCTGGGGCTGCTCCTCCTTTGCATTACTCGGAATCAGAGTATTTGTGTTCAGGAATGTTCTCTAATTTGAAATAAGGCATTATCCAAGGGATCCTTCATTCCCGGTGGGAGCAGCAGCCCTGCCAGGCACTGGGCAGGCTCCAGTCAGCCTTGTAGAACCAGTGAGAAGAGAGCTCCTGGTACTGGGTGCTTTCCCCAGTGCTGAAGCTGCTCTCGTATGTCCTAACCTCTGGATTCAGGGCAAA
The DNA here is from genome assembly GCF_012275295.1 of Melopsittacus undulatus. Taxonomy (NCBI): domain Eukaryota; kingdom Metazoa; phylum Chordata; class Aves; order Psittaciformes; family Psittaculidae; genus Melopsittacus; species Melopsittacus undulatus. Next base: position 4,421,141 of record NC_047545.1, read on the forward strand.
TGCCTCTGCCAGGACCTTGGGAAGAATAAAACCTCTGGAGCTGTGCCCACGCCAGGCACCATTTCTACACTTGTAATACTACAGGCAGAGTTCACCCATAGAAGTACCCAGCCTTAGGAGCAGCCCCTGGTGTAAAGCACTCCCCAGGCTGCTCATTCACCACCACAACTTAGAGCTTCATGATAACTTAGGGAGATAAAAGTATTGCACAAAGCCAGGAAACACGAGGTCCCACATGGTCCTTCACCAGCATCCACCCTCTGTGATGGAGGATGTGGTGTGGGTACAGGGATGGGAACAACTCAGGTGCCACCAGCATGCAGCCAGCCATGCACAGGGAGGGATGGGGGACACAGGAAGGAAAACAGTGGCTCCTGCTGGGTTTACATTCAGCTCAGGAATTCCAAACTTTGGTTCAAACACAACATGGGTGGAAGGGAAAGGTTGGATTCCCCTTGTAACAAATGGAAGGGCAAGGAACAGGGAACAGAGTCAGGGATGTGCATGTGCTCACCCCACTGTGCTGCAGGGGGATGTGAATGGGAAGGGGGCTGCGTGTGCCTGAGCCTCCTTTATTTCAAGGGACCCCAGGGGATCCTTCCCAGCCCCTTCCCAGCCTCAGCCTCTCCCCTACTGCCGGAGGCTGCTCCGCACTGGGCCTGGCCCATCCACATCCGTGTAGAACTGAGCGATCTGGTTCTTGTACTTCTCCAGCACCGTCGGGCGCTTCAGCTTCATGGTTGGGCCTGGGGGAAACACAGCACAGGGTGAGGGAGACACAAACCCTGAGCAACCCCGGCCTGGGTTGGGTTGGAAGGGGCCTTAAAGTTCATCCAGTTCCAGCCCCTGCTATGGGGACACCTTCACTGGAGCAGCTGCTCCAAGCCCCTGTGTCCATCCTGGCCTTGAGCACTGCCAGGGATGGGGCAGCCACAGCTTCTCTGGGCACCCTGTGCCAGCGCCTCAGCACCCTCACAGGGAACAGCTACTGCCTTATCTCTAACCTGAACTTCCCCTGTTTCAGTCTGAACCCATCACCCCTTGTCCCATCACTACAGGCCCTGATAGAGGCCCCTCTCCAGCATCCCTATAGCCCCCTTCAGACACTGGAAGCTGCTCTGAGGTCTCCATGCAGCTTCTCTTCTTCAGGCTGAACAGCCCCAGTGTTCTCAGCCTGGCTCCATACAGGAGCTGCTCCAGCCCCTGACCATCCTCATGGCCTCCTCTGGACTAGCTCCAACAAAGGAACACTCAGAACACGTGTGCAGACACTGACTTCAATTGCCTCTGTGCTTAATGCACTCTCTTCCTTCCCCTGCGAACAGGAGCAGCAAGACCAGCCTCAAGGGGCAACCCAGAACCACGCTTAAGGGTGGCTCTGCTCCCTCCTGCTGGTGGAAACAGGGATTCATCCCACCCTCCCGACACCATGCCATGGAAAAGGCCACGGGCAACTCCATGGACCAAGAAGGGCTTTCAGGACCCAAGAAGGGGGTGATGCAGTGACCCCAGTGCCCACCCACCACTCACCAAGCTCTCCACTGAAGACAGAGAAGTCCTTCTCCAGCAGGGTCCATTTCTGGATCTTCTGGGCATTGGAGACTGCGTTCTCATTGACTGCTGCGATCCCCTTCTGGATGGCAGCGTAGACATCCTTGTCCTTGGTGCGGATGATCTCCGAGACCTTGGTGGCCTTGCTGCCCAGCTTCTGACAGTACTCGAGGGCTTCTGGAGTGAGATCGTCTCTTGGCTCACCGGTGTCTGCATTTACATTGCACTGCAGGACAATATACAGGTAACGTAACTCACATGCACCCACAACTGCTGCAGCCCCAGGAGGTATAGAGGGGTAAGGAAAGCACCAGGGTTTGCTTTCTCAGTCTCACTTTTAGGTCTTTTAGCTCTGTTACAGAAACACTGATCCTAAACAGGACCAGGCGCCTGTCTGCAGCTCAGCTGTACTGAGTCATACTCCACACCACCTCCCATCACTCCAGGAGGCTGTAAAATGTGGCCCAATTCTCTTCCTCACTGGCATTAAAGCCATTCAGCAACACAGGTGGATTCCCATCCTGTTTCCCATTACCTTTAGTGTTAGAAGCATAGCAACAAACTTGGCTTTGTCTCCAACCAACATTGCATTGCTGATGATGGGCACAGCGGCTTTCACAGCATCCTCGATTGGAACGGGAGGGATGTTCTCACCTCCTGCAGTGATGATGAGCTCTGGAAAACAGTGAATCTTCATCAATGCTCAGTGCTTTTCCCCCTTCCTCCACAACCTGAAGCAACTTCATTGCTCATTTGCATCCCCCAGACCAAAGAGTGAGCCTGTGTCCCACCATCTAGAGAAGGGAGCAAGCCAGGAGCCCTCCAGTCAGGCTGAAGGGTGAGGCCGAGGTGTGTTCACAGCATTGCAAGAGCTGCTTTAATGCTGCAGAGATGTCTGTGGTTTGGGCACAGGGGTGCACTGTAAGAGCAACATCACCTTAAGCCCTGAGGCATGGATGTTGGTACCAAAGCTGTCCATAAACTGCAGTGAAACATTCACTGGGGTAATGCAGGGGCAGGGAGGGCAGAGCCTGCCCTTCTCAGCTGCTTTATTGCCTAAAGCAGCCCCTTTGCACAACCATTATCTCTTTCTGCTGACTGAAGTCTTGCATGAAAGTGGATTTCATGTTGGGTGCGGGTCAAGTGGTGGTCCAAGAGCCACGCTGCTGCTCACCACTTTCACAACCCCACTAAGCTCTTGTTTTCTCTTGGAGTTAATGAGCACAACCAGCTGGAACAGAAGGGAGCGATGGCACAGTGAGACCTGGGCAGGTCCAGCACCATGAAACAAGACAACAAGCATTAACTGCTGCTCCTCATCCAAATCAGCACCTCAGCACCCTCCCAGGGAAGAGCTTCTGCCTTATCTCTAACCTGAACTTCCCCTGTTCCAGTTTGAACCCATCACTTCTTGTCCTATCAACTCCAGTCCCTAATGAAGAGCCCCTTTCCAGCATCCTTGTAGCCCCCTCCAGACCCTGGAAGTTGCTCTGGGGTCCCCATGCAGCCACTTAGCAGGGGCTGAAAACAGCTTATCACGGTCCCGTGCTTGTCTCGAGGTTACACATCAGAGGATGTTACCTTTAATTCTCCCAGTGATGTAGAGGAATCCATCCACATCCAGCTTGCCAAGGTCCCCTGAATGCAGCCAGCCTTCCTCATCAATTGCCTCTTTGGTTTTGTCCTCCATGTTCAGGTAGCCCATGAAGATGTGTCTGCCTGAGAAGCAGACCTCCCCAACGCCGTGTTGATCTGCGTTCTGGATCTGTGTCTCACAGCCCAACACGTTTCTTCCACAGCTGCAAGAGAACACAGACACAAATGCAGGGCTTGGCTTGGGTTTAGCTCAGCTCCTGAGAGCCATCAGAGCAGCCCCTCTCAAGCTGAAGTGTTTGAACAAAGCCAGACATGCTTCAGAGAGAGGACCTCAACTTAAAAGGCATCTGCTTGTGTAAGGGGAACCACAGAGATGGGTGCTCACACACCTGGTGGCTTCCATTCATTGCTCTCAAACACCTGAGCTTTGAATTAGAAGGTCCATGGCCTTGGCAGCAAAGTTTTACCATGGTGGTGTCCACTTGGCAGCCTGAACCTCTGGGGAAGAGCCATTCAGAGCAGCAGCACAGTCCCACTGCCTTTATTCACTGCACACTGTGGGCTCGAGTTCCTAATTCCTTCTCCTCATCAATCCCTTGCTTCCTAAAGGCTGCAGGCCAAGTTACACTGAAGTAACACCACTGCTGCCCTTGGCAGATCTCCTCATCTGCAAGATGCAGCCAAAGGAACTGGCTCCATGGTGACTTTCTTCCCCAGCAGCAAGGATCTGGGAATGAGCAGATGCCCATGGCAAGATGCAGGAGCAACCTTCAAGCAGCTCCTCCTCACAGGCACCAGTGCTCTGCCCACACAAAGGTCTTTACCTGGTAAGCCTGAACTCGTGAGGTGTAGAGACTGTGTGAGGCCCAGTACTCTCACTCATGCCATACAGCTCAAGCACAGGGATGTCCAGGCTTAAGAAGAATTCCAGTGTCTCTCTGGAGATGGGAGCAGCCCCTGTGTAGCACTTCATGCACCGGTCCAGCCCAATGGCCTTTTGCACTTTCTTGTACACTAAGTGCTTGGCTATGTGGAAGTTCATTGGGGTATCATAATGCCTGTAGGAGAAGAACGGTTACAAGATCTCAGTCACAAGTAGAACTTAGAACCATACAATAGCTAGGGTTGGAAGGGACCTGGAGATCATCCAGTTCCAACCCCTCTGCCATGGGCAGGGACACCTCATCCTCCTTTCATCTTCATCCTATTTTAGTTTACTCAGTAAAAAAAGTTGTTCCCCCCCAACCCTTCCTGCTCCCCCTCTGCTCCAAGCACAACCAGCAGAAGCCAAATGGAGTTAGTCTGGCCTGTTCCATGGGATAGAATCCCTGACCTGAGAGTGGAGTTTTCCCGGTGTTCCTAACACCCCTTCCTGCAGTTCAGAATTACCCATTCATCCGGTCCAGGTTTGTCTGCAACCCGATTTCCTTGGCCCAGGCAGCCACTTTCCTTCGGAACGCTGAGGATTTGGCACCTATGGATTTCATCCTTTCCTCCATTTTTTCCCAGACACGAGGAACTCCCAGGAAACACGTTGGCCTCACCTCCCGCAGCGTCTCCACCAACGTGCCCTGAGCAAAGCAGAACCCAGTACAGTGCTTCAGTACAGAGCTCCAAGCAGCTCTTCACAAAGCTTAGGGCTCTACCCTCAATACTGAGGGATTTCTCCTTTCCAACTGCAGTGCCACCAAGAGGAACCCCAGCAGCATTCAGATGCCACAGTGGCCTTGAGAAGACAGCAAGGGTCAATGCTTTCAGTTGCCAGCCCCAAGACTCATTCTCTTCCCAGGACAGATTTAACTCTGGGGGCATTTTGCAATGTGGACAGAGCAAACACAAAGCCATTGCTTAACCAAAGAAGTGCAGTCAGGTGAGATGCCAAGAAGCTCCCAGTTGTGAAGAGCTGGCTCAGCTTATCCCAGTTTGGAATACAGAGTCAAAAGGCAAAGGTCAGTGGCTGCATGTGTCAACACAACAGACCCTTAAAGAGGAGCACTTGGACACTATGCAAATAAATAGAGTTAGCACAGCTTCCAGAATCATGAGATAAGTCAAGCTATGTTGGTTTTAAGTCAAGTTATGTTGGTTTTAAAGCACCCCCCCTCCAGCTACAAGCAGATGGAGATAGGCTTTTAACTATGTTTTTACCTTTAATGCATCTGGTTGAGCAAAGAAGACTTGTGCTCCGTATACCATTGGCAACCAAATATCTGTCATCTGCGCAGCAATGTGGCTGAGGGGCAGGTAGCTGACCAACAGCTCCTGCTTTGTGTCAGCATCTGCCAGCAACAGGCTGCATCCTGATGCCACTGCTGTCCACGTCAGCTGCAACAAGAACCCATGAGAGGCACAGCTCCCAAAACAAGTCTACAACACCCCACAGTTCTAACAGCAGCATTGTGTGTAATTCTGGGGTCCTCAACATAAAAAGGACATGGAACTATTGGAACAAGTCCAGAGGAGGCCACGAGGATGCTCAGGGACTGGAGCAGCTCCTGTATGGAGCCAGGCTGAGAAAGTTGGGGCTGTTCAGCCTGGAGAGGAGAAGCTGTGTGGAGACCTCAGAGCAGCTTCCAGTGTCTGAAGGGGACCTATAAGGATGCTGGGGAGGGACTCTTCATTAGGGACTGTAGGGACAGGACAAAGGGTAACGGGTTCAACCTGAAACAGGGGAAGTTTAGATTGGATATAAGGAGGAAATTCTTTACTGTAAGGGTGGTGAGGCAGTGGAAGGGGTTACCCAGGGAGGTTGTGAATGCTCCATCCCTTGCGGTGCTCAAGGCCAGGTTGGACAAAGCTTTGGGTGCCATGGTTTAGTGTGAGGTGTCCCTGCCCATGGCAGGGGGTTGGAACTGGATGATCTTAAGGTCCTTTCCAACCCAAATTATTCTATGATAGTAAGATTCTTCAAGTGGGCAGATACACAGAGACTTACATTGTCATGGCTGAGCATCACCCCCTTTGGCTGCCCGGTTGTCCCCGAGGTGTAGATCAGTGTACAGCACTGGTTGGGCTTCTGTGACTTGATAATTTCATGAAGCCGAGTGTCTGGAACATCTCTGCCAAGCTCCATGAACTCACTCCACTGTATGCGGAAGAGCAGAGCTCCATCACTTTGCAGGCTATCATTCACATGCAAAATGAAACCTTCTGCTACACATGAAAAGAAGGACACTGTTTTCTATGTCCAAACCTCTGGCACAAACTGGAAGAGGTTGTAAATAGGCACTGTCAGGCCTACCATGTGTTCTGGCTGCCACAAGAGACACAGCAAGAAGCAGAAAGAGAAACTGCTTCACCCACCACTAGTGCTGTAGCAGCCCTGATACTAACTGGGAGTGCCAAGTGCCACTGTGGGCCCTGAGGCTGCCTTGCACACTGACAACCTCCCACACGACGTGGATTATGGAGGTGTGAACTACAGCAGACACCCACTGCTCCAGCAAGGCAAGTAGTTCCCCATTAGAGCCAACACAAGCTCATCTGATGACAGTCCTATGGAAGGCAATGGCTACTCATCACAAGCCATCAGCTCAATAGCCAGTATTTACAAGCCACCAAAATGCCCACTACTTACAAAGTACAGATTTGGTCTCTTCTCTTTTAGTGCTTCCCCATACTGGACAATAGCTTTCAGATCAGGTAGTTTATGCTGAATCTGTGTTAAGAAATGAGATTCATGAGAAGGAGGTAATACTGCTTGTCCCTTTCAAGCCTAAGTAACCCTCCACTTAACACATTACTGCTACTTGCTAGTTTACATAAAGCTAAGAGAACCTCATCTGTGTTACCGAAAGAGAATAGGCAAGCTTCACTAAAGACACCCATTTTGACTGGGATGTTGCCAGACAACCAGGGGATGCTCAATTGTTCTTTCAGGCTTCTCATATTTAAAGCTCAAGGCTTCACTAAGCTATGAAACCACCATTTAACCCCTCCTAAGAGTGACTATTCATGTGGCTTGAACAGGGAGCACACCAAGTAGGCTCCATCAGTTCACCCCTGCTTTCAGACCCAGCATTTCCCTTGGGTACCACTCTCCCACATCTGTCAAGAGGAAGCTGGAGCCCCCAGCCATTTAGGAAGTGTATTTACTTCTAAGATCTTCTGCAGCTGTTTATGGTTTTCCACAATCACCACGTTAGCATTACAGTTCTCTGCTACATAACAACAGGCCTCAGGAGAGTTTGTAGCATAGATACCAACAGCAAATCCACTGGAAAAGGAAAGAATAGGAAACAGGAAAGCAGAACACGATTAGAGGATTATCAGAGCTGATGGCAAAATTCACATCACTTCCAACTTTTAAGAAAGGAGAAAACTTAGGAAGAATATCCCATAAAACAACAATAAAAAGCAGAGGGCTTAACTCCAAGAGCAAAGGCTCTGTTCTGGGGCATGGGGCATGTCAGAGTGGTATAAGGGATCAAAGTGTCTTAGGTGGAAGGCAGCTACCAGAGTCCAGTGCTGTGATTCTCTGGCATTTCCCATCATATTTTTAATCACAGTGTAAATAAGTCTGCTTCTGGATTAACCTTTTGTTCAGGTCTTCTTTTCAGAGAAGTAATCATTAATTTTTGTCTCATTGACTCATAATGAAGAAAAGAGGGAGTTAGGTTCTAAGCTATCTTCAGTACGTTCAAATAGAAGCAGTTGGGTTTGTTGTGGGACTATTCACTGCTCAGTATCCTCGCAGGAATACTGAGGTTACTATCTGAATGCTAAAGGGAAGATGCATGTCAAGAGAACACTCACTCTTACCCGGCAAGGATAGCTGCAACGTCAGCAATAATCCACTCAGCAGCATTAAATCCCAAGATGCATACTCCATGGAAACGCTCTAGTCCCAGCTGCAAACAAGAGAGGAGATTACAGCAATCCTGGGTTTCCTTCAAAAAGTGCTAGGATTTAAGTTATGGATCTCTGCTGTGAGCACATCCAGGGAAAAGTTCATGCTATTATATAGAGTAATTCACACAGAAGAACTACCCAAGACCTACTATGGGAAGCAGTTCTGTTTCACATCAGACACTGTCCCACTGTATCAGCAGGCAGGAGAAATGAAAGGATTATTCTTAGGGTGCACTCGATGTGAGGAGCTCACTGATGCTAATGGTGTAACAACTGCAATCCAGGCAGATAATCACCCCTTTGGGCTGGGAAGGAGAAGGTAAGAGGTGAAGTTAGACAGCACCTATTAAGACGTTCAGTCCTTTAGTAAGGTTAGCTACGTCAGATGTCAACAATGACAAGAGCAGCAAACTGCAGTAAAAGTCAGAGACACTTTGCTATGAAATTCCAGCTGTCCAGGTCTTTAAAGCTCCTTCAGCCCTTCTCTGGTTTTATCCCAGTGTAAACTGAAAGATCCCATCACAGGAGTGAGAACGGAGTGGCCTTAACTTCAAGTAATAAGACCTCATAATGACAGCAGTTAGTACATGTAATGTTTCTCCCTCCAAGTGTTTTAACTCCCAACAGTACAGGCAAAAGGCTCAGCCAGTTTGGACATTTAAGTCTGATTCATAATTACACCTTCAAGGTTTTTCTGTGGAAGATTAAAATGTACACATCTCATGAGGGGCAATGGCCAGGTTTGCCATGCACCTCAAATACTTCACTTGCAATGGTTCCTTACCTACGTTTTTAAGTTGGATGTGGAAGCAACCTGCAAGAAATTCAAGCATTCCCAAGTTGTTCACGGCATGTTCAGGTCTTTCTCTGACACTCAAGAATCAGTAAGTTGACTACAGTCATTTCAGCAGCTAAACCAACTGACCATTAACAAGGAGAATTCAACACAAGCTTACCTTCAGGAAGCTTTTTGCTGCTTTCCAGCATTCATTATAGTACATCTGATACGTTAGTTTTACCCATTTGCCATTCTTTTTGGATGCAAGGGCATAGTAATTGGGGTATTTCTTCACAGTTTCCTGGAATAGCTCATGCACAGTCTTTGGTGCCTTGCTGCCTAGGCCTGTCTCAGTTATCCTCAGTTTGACTTCTCCATCTCGTTGTGTTGTCCACAAACTGGAGGTAGGTGAAGAGGCTGGTTTGAAAGAAAAGTGGTCAGTATCTTATATTTAGCAATTGCTTGCTGCCATAAGAGAAATATAAATACAAGTATCAAACCTAAGAAAGGAAATGCTGTTATACCCCCTCCCACACCCCTTTGACTTCTTATCCTTGTCAAGTTTACCATAAAACTCCCAGTACTTTAGATCAGGATTAATAGAGGAAGCCTCTAAAGCACTTTGGAACTCTCCTTAAACAGTTCCCATTTACATCCCCTTCTAACCTGCTTTGCTGCCCTAAAGCTCTTGTACCAGTAAAGTGGCAGCTTCCCACAACGGTCATATACACTCTGCTTTTGCTTTCCTTTTAAGGAGGACTGGAATCAGCACATTACTACCTGGTAGATAAGCATTAGGCATTGGCACTACCTATTTTACTCCTTGAAGTCCAAGTTCAAGACACTTCTGGACAGACCATCTGCCAATTTCAGCTTCTTCTTCCATTGCAGACAAATTCCTCTTCCCATTTCAATAATAAGTTTATGGACATCATAGTAACTGAAAACTCTTTCCACTTACCTTTGTAACTAACCTGAGATCTCTCCATCTTAGTATCTTCAACTGTCTCGCTGCTGTGGACCTCACCAGTTCTGCAAGGCAAAAGCAATGAGCCCTGGAGAGGCTTTAGCATCCTGGCTGAAGAATGCTTGCTCCATCACAGCATTGGGTTTGTGTCAGAGTGGTTCCTGATATTCTGCAGGGGACTTCATTGATTTTACTAGCCTGCATGGCTACAGCAACACCCCAGTTCCTTCTCAGAGGGCACGCAAGCTCTGCCTGTGCTGCCTTTAAACACATGTACGTTGCCTGAACCGCAGCTATGGTTTCAGATGAGCTGCAGAGGAACCCAGAACCACGTCAGCCAGAAACCAGCGGTGGTTTCATACCAGGGCTCTGCTCGGGGTGCCTGAAACTGAGAGGCTCCAGCAGTGAGGAGGCAGAGGGCAGGAAGGGACCCACAATCTCCTGCCTGCAACATGTGCAGCTCCCAAAGGGGAGGCCCCAGCAGCCTCTCTCCTGAGCCATGCACAATCCCCCAGCCTGCAGGGAAACCCACAGGGATTTCCTGCAGAAGCCAGGCCAGCTGAGGAGTAGGAAATGGATTTAACAGGAAGGTTTGCCCTTAGGTATTCCTAATAAATGTGGGGCATCAGGCTCCTGCCAGATGTTCCAGAAGGAATAGACGGGGGATGTGCCTGTTTCCACTCCAGTCACGCTCCTCACCAGGAGCTCATCCTGAGGTGCCAGCTGGAAGCTGCCCCTTTTACTTTCAACCTTGCAAGCTCTGGTGAAGTGCCCCCTGCTGTGTTTGTCCCCTTCCAAGACAGACTCTCACAGCTGTGAATGACGAAGGTAAGGAATAATCAAGCCCACGTCCCACTTCAGACCACAAACTGAAAGCCAGACCCTGTGGGATTTGGTATTGGAGGCCCTAGAAGGGCATCCCACCTTCCGACCTACAGGCAGACATTCCCCTACCCTGGCCAATACCCCTCAGGGACCACAGCACTGCAGTAACATCCAAGCTTTAGACATTCCAGAGAACCAAAGTTTCCATCTTGCCTTCCCAAACAGCCCTCCTGGGACCCTTTGCTCCAGGCAATCACAAAGGTCTTTCTTTCTTCATGCCAGTGCTAGGTGTTAACTGTGCCCCATGGCAATATTTGGTGCAAGGCTGCTCCCTAGCATCTGGCTGTTCTAGAAAGGTTGGGGGCTTCTGACATCACAACAGTGCCAGCCCTTTGCTGGGGCAGCTTTGGGGCACCTGATATCCCTGCCTGTCATGCGCCTCAGTCCCATGCAAACTCCTCAGCCTACCCCAGTCAGGGTCCCCACTGAGCCCCACATCTTCCCTTTCTGCTAGGCCAAAGAGAGGACGAGTCAGCACAAGGCTCTGTGTGAATTTTAGTGTAAATCCCTTCCCTTTGGTTAAAGTTTGCTCTGAATTTCTAGGGGATAATCAACTGTTACTGCTTTGTGCCTTATGATAGCGTTTAAGGCATAGAGATATGACGAGGCTACTTCCGTGTAGTGTCCAAAGTGGAACTGCTTCTCCTACTGGATCTGCAAGCCAGAAACCCGAGGGAAGTAAATATTTTTGTCTCGATTTCCCCAAAGGGATGACGAGATGTTCCCTACCACACATTTCCTCCTCATTCTGAATGTTTTTCAGTGCACATCAACCCTCAGCTGCAATAGTTCTACACTATTTCTCCACCAGCTTTTATGATCAAAACATGCAAATGACCCAGTAATATGGGGCAAAAAAAACCCCACAAACCCAGTTATTTCCCTTACAGTGACTCAAGTCATCTTTTTCTCCCCCTTAACATGTAATGCAAATGCAGCCTGAAAATAAAGAGGTAAAGAGGTTTTTTTGTGAGCTACTTCCCATTACCATGTGTCGAGATATAGACCCTTACACACTGACCTGCTCTTTAGTAAGAGGCTGCTTAGATTTAGAGAGAGACTAATAGGAGATTGATGAAAATCAGCACAGGTACTGAACATGGGCTATCCCCTACCACTGAGAAGCACTTCTGATTACAGCAACGCTTCGCAACATACTCTTTGGGTATTTGATTTGCTCAGTGCCCTCCCAACTACATAGAACTAAAACTTCCACAAGGCTCCTTTAGAAGAGGTGGTCTTTCTGACTGTGCAGGATATTCTACCGTTCCTGTGCTTTAAGTTGATATTGAATGCATGCTGCTTTAAGCTCCAGACTCTGTATGTTAGCTATGTACAGCAAATGTGATTCTGTTCCTTGTCTTTTGAGAGGGTGAGGTTGTACATTCAGCCTTTGGAATTGGGAAGAAACGTTTGAAACTCCTTCCAAACTCTAACAGGAATTAGATGGATGCAAACACGATCAAATGCAAACTGTTTCTTACGCATACAGGTCACCACGGAGAACACCTGAGCTAAGACAAACCTAGCTGATGAGTTGAGCAGTACATCATCCAGTGACACCTCAGCGCTCCCTTGAGGATCCGAATGAGAGCAAGCCACAGGGACTGGTTCTGCAACTGCCACGGGTGCATCTGCCTCACACAGCATCGTCCCTGCAAAAACAGGTTTGGAGATTAAAATACAGTCAAAGGCAGCAGTAAAATCAGCTGCCATTGATGGAGCTGTCTGAGCAGGGCAATCCCAATGCAGGTGTGACTGGAGTGCTGGATTTGCACGGAATACAGTGGGTTCTAACAGCGGACACAGCACACTCCACATCACACTCAGTGCATTTAAAACCCCATCCGTGGTAGGTGATACACCCACCCCACATCCCAACACGAGTGTGACAACCACACCCTTGACCATAAGAGCACCCCGAGCCCGACAGCTCAAGTCTTACACTCCAGCCATTCCCCCCGGGCCTCAGACCCCCCCAAACCCACCTCCCAGGGCACCGGCTCCAGCCTCACAACGCATGGTCTTTGTGCAGCTTCAGCCTCTTCTCCCTCGAGCTGCAGCCCAGCGCTGAGGAGCAGGATGTGCAATAGCCTTGAGTTTTAAACTAGCGCCCAGGAGGCAGGTCTGGAGCATCTTATGTCATGTGCTGCCTGCCTCGCAATTGGAGGCGGCTCCTCACCCCACACCGCTGCCTCTTAAGGAAGCTCTGGCTCCGTGCCTGCCTGCCAGCCCCACAGGGGGGCTGAGGGGGGGCACAGCCCCAGAACAGCGCAGACATTGAACCTGTTCTCATCCCAATCCACCCCTTTGCAGCCTTTGCTTTCAGTACTTTGATGTGAGGGGATTCAATCACCCAAAGTGGTTTAGGATGTTGGTTTTATTTAAGGTTTACATTCATCAAAAGCTTTTGATGCTCGTGCTTGACAGGCTGAGCTTTAATTGTTTCAAGGGATTTCTAATTGACTGGAGAGGAATCTTATTATCCTTGATCTTTGTACAGAGTTGACGTTAGCGTGTTATTTGGTACCTGCAGCAGACAGATGTGGTTTCAAGCGGCCAGTGTGAAGAGCATCTTTGTCTCAACAATAAGAGACGGGAGCAAAACGAGAAAGCTATTTTATCTTCTATATCTGACACAGCCAGGCTGCAGCCTTCAGCCCCCGATGGGTGGGAAAAGCCATCCCCATGGGCAGGCACAATTCCCAACAGGCAGAGCTGCCTTCCCCCCCAGAAGGCGAATCCCACCCTTTCCCCTTGCTCATCTACAACAGGACACGTTGCTGCTCACACCACGTTCTGTTATGGGCTGCAATTCACAACACACAAAGTAGCTTCATTCAGCAGCAGCTGAGAAAGAGATGTCTCCAAACCTCGAAGCTCTGATAAAGGGCAGACATCACCCAGCACCCATTCTAGGCTGGAACACTGCAGTGGTTTATTCTCTTGGGGTTTCTTGTAATAAGACAGCTATGAGAAAAGGGACTTTATCTCTACAGAGGAAACCCTGAGAGCAGGTTTAGCCCCCTCCCCACCCTGGAAGAGCTCACTCCCACATCCAGAGGAGCATCCTGGATACCAGCCAGCTCTCTGCCTGCTGGAGGTGTCACCATCACCTCCCTTGCTCAGAGAGCCCAAGGCACAAGGCGAGGAGGAACACACTGTAGAAGCTGTCATCAGCCTCTTTCCCAGTGCTGCACCCACGGTCTTTCCCAGCACCCCACAACAAGGGGTTTAAGGTCCCCTGCATCTCCCTGCACTAATTGCAGCATCTCTCTTGCCATCTGCTCCTCAGTGCAGTGAGAAAGCCTGCAGGGAAAGCGTGGCTGTGTCCTCACACCAGCTACATTGCAGCACAGCCCGGTGGAGGTTGGTTAGAAACCTGTGGGGCAAAGAAAGGGAGAAGCCTCTCCTCCCACAGAGGTATTTCTGCATCACCCACAGTCACTCAAGAGGGAAAAGTGCTCCACAGTGGAGACTGTCACTGTGCTCTGCCCTTGCTGCACATGTGCCCTTTACTGAAACACCCTATACAAGGCATAGCCCTCACAGGAGGGTCTTATTCTGATGGGGCCTCATGAGGTACAGCACAACCTGAAAGATTGGGGAGACACAGCAGGACGTCACTGTCTCATCACATCCAGTAGGATGGGATCTTCAGGGAGAACCTAGATGTTGAAGTCTCATGGTCCCCAGCACCTGGAGAGTAGCAGCATCCCCCTGCATAAGCAGCAGCAGCAGAACTTCTGCAACACCCAGGTACATTCACGTTGCAAAACAAAGCTGAAATGCATCCCGGTTGCGCAAGGTTCCTTGTGAATGTAGGCCACTGGAATGCCAAGGCAAACATGAATTTTGTATAACAGATTTGGGTTAGAAACAAGTATTTGCCAACATAAATGCTCTGAGTGGCTCTGCTGAGCACTGCAGCCAGCCCCTTCCTTCTCTGAGGCTTAGTTATGCCACTGGAAAACAGCTCATTGGGGTGAATGGGATCAGGAATGATCCCATCCTGCCCCACACTGTTTGCACAGGAGCTAACAGACGGTCAGGAACATGAAGAACACACCCAAACAAAAGCCTGCTGAAAGAAACCTCCCTTTTAATTACCCTGCATGGCAACTGAAGTCATCTCAATACAAAGCATCCTCAGCTTTGAGGGAATGCTGTGTCCAAGAAGACTTGGAAGTTGGTGAAAGAGCTCATTGGGGCTTCACCAACAAAAGAGAACAAAAGGTGCAAAGCTATGACAGTCAATGGGACAGCAGTGCCAGTTTCATTTACAAGTGGTCAGAGGTTATTAAGGCACACACAGAGCTTCCAAAAGGTCAGTTCAAACTCAGACTGCTGCAGATGTGCACTGGGCATGTTGACATTTTCCAGCACAGCTCACTTGGCTTCCTGTTAATGATTGAGTTTCTTTTTTCTGGTAAATACACATCTGATCTGCTCCAGTCTTCCCTGTGCAGATCAGCTTTGGGAGCTGCTGTTATCTCACTGCCTTTCCACACTTCCACCAAAACTGAAACTTGGCCTTTTTGCTTGTTTCCCTCACCGATTTATTACGCGAGGAGAGAGCAGCCGAGCAACCCCTCTTCCTTGTTTAGATAAATCCCAGTTTTTAAGAGGGCAGCCCTAAAAACATAAGCACTAAAAGCTTTCTCCTCGGCAGCAGCAATGACCACAGGTTGGCATATGGCTGTGCTGGGAAATGATCTGATGCTGGAGCTACGAGAGCACAAAGAAAAGCAGCTCCAACCTCTATGACACCACACCAAAGATCTTGCGTGAATGACTGCAGACAGACACTTGACTCCATCACAACGCCGAACACCCACTGAACACAGATGCTGCAGAGCATCACTTTGTCACCTACAACCAGGTAGGGTGACAGCGTAGGGTGGAGGCAGCAGCCCCATGTGGTTCCTCAGGCAGGCAGAGCACTGCAGAACTCATTTCCCCCTGTGTGCAGACAACTTCTCCAGGACACTGGGAGATTTTAGGTGAATTCCCCAACAATGTGACTCACCCAGAGGCTTTTTAAAGTTCCTGTTTCCTGAACTGCTCTTTGCTTTACTCCACCATCTGTGCTTGCCTGCGGGTGGGAAACCCCCTCGCACAGAGCAAGACAGCACTGGGGTATGTGCTTAGAGGCACGGTACCCGTGCTCCTGCCAGCATCCACACACCCAAGGCTTCATCTCAGCTCAGAGCCGCCGGTGTCAGAGCATCCCCAGACAGTCAAATCCCTTCATGCTCCTCGACCGCCTATGGCAGGACAGGAACGGCGACAGCTTCCTTGGGAAGGGAACGCAGAAACGTTCCCTTTACACCGACAGAGCCAGGCCCCAACACCCACACCGGCCCCACAGCCTCCCTCCTGGGCCACCACGGGCTCATCGCACGGCGCAGGCCGGGACGGTGCTGGGACCCCCGCAGCGGTCAGGACGGGACGAGCCCCATCACGGCTAAGCCAGGAGAGCAGAAACCGGGAGAGGGACGGGATGGAATGGAATATAATGGGATGGAATGGGATGGAATGGGATGGAATGGGATGGAATGGGATGGGACGAGCCCCGTTACCTCAGGAGCCGGCAGGCACGCAACGACCACCACGCGGCGCAACAGCCACGCGGGGGCCTTTAGAGCGATTAGGGCCAAAGGGGGGGCGTGGCCATGACCCATGGTGGGCGGGACAATCCCGATAAACCCCGCCCCATTGGCCCTCGAAAGACCCGCGCGGCCGCGCCATTGGAGGAGGAGGGTGTCGAAAGGGGTGAGGCTCCGCCCCCGGCTCCGCTCCCTGAGGCGGAGGTCACCCGCGGTCGTTGCCCTGCGCCGGTGCCGGGCCCAGGCAGCGCCTCACGGGGCCGGGCCTTGGCGTGGGGTGCATTGGATCCGAGGCCGCAGTATGAGCGATGTCGGCCCCGTGGTGTTGTTTTCGGACCACAACGTAAGGACATGGAGCTGTTGGAGCAGATGGAGCAGCCCCTGTGTGGAGGCATCGGGGCTGTTGAGCCTGGAGAGGAGAAGCTGCGTGGAGAGCTAAGAGCAGCTTCCAGGGTCTGAAGGGGGCTACAAGGATGCTGGAGAGGGGCTCTGCATCAGGGACTGCAGTGACAGGACAAGGGGTGATGGGTTCAGACTGAAAGAGGGGACGTTCAGGTTGGAGATAGGGCAGAAGCTGTTCCCTGTGAGGGTGCTGAGGAGCTGGCACAGGGTGCCCAGAGCAGCTGTGGCTGCCCCATCCCTGGCAGTGCTCAAGGTGACCCAATGGTTTGTGCTGGGAGCAACCTTAAAGCTTCTCCAGCTCCAACCCCTGCCACGGGCAGGGACCCCTTCCACTGGAGCGGCTGGTCCAAGCCCCTGTGTCCAACCTGGCCTTGAGCACTGCCTGGGATGGGACATGCCATGAGGGAAGCTCCTGCTGGAGCCCACAGCAGCACTGACGATATTGCAGCTGCAGTGACTCGATGATCTGAAGTGTTTTTTAAAAGCCTCAGTGATTCTGATGCCTTCACGTTTCTGTCCTGCCATGACAACTGCAGGTATTCAACATGCTGTAGCAGAAGACTAAGGTGGAGGAAGATGCCATCAAGGACAGAGATGTCCCTCAGAGGGTAAGAGTGGAAAGATAAATGCCTTGACAAGGGTTGGGATAAATGCAGATTGGGGCCATGGTTCTTTAGGCTTGTGCATGTCAAATCACCCAGGCGTGGTTAGAAACACTGGTCTGCAGGCACTTCTTCCTGTCAGGGGTTATTGGTGAGGCAGAGGCCAGCTGCTGCCATGAGCTGCATTCTGCTTGGCCACATGTTTCCTGTGACCTCCAGAACATCACCCCCCTTTCCAGTGAAACAAAAGGAATTCCATTGGCAAGTTCTTTCTTACCTCGAGCAAAGAATCATCCACAGCTGTGGACACAGAAAGAGTGGGAGTAAGTTCCTCTCGAGCTTAATTGTTCCCCATATGGAACAGGTCATATCTGCCCACATAAATGACACAAGACAGTTACACAACTTTTATCAGCCTTCTATCAAGCCTGGGCACTGGGTCTGTGAGCTATTCTGGGCTAGCATTCCTCTGATAACACAAACTCCCAATTCCAGAGTCACTGGTAGCAAGTGTAACTGCACCTCAGGACGTTGACTTGAAAGATAATGGGGGGGGAGCAATGCACTATATCAGTAATTTCCATGTGAAGCTCAACAAGAGGATAAATGCACTGAGAAAACATGGTGCTAAACATGTGGTCCCAGGGGAGGAAGGGAGGCAGAAGAGTCTGTTTGTTGCATAATAATGTCTAAACTCCATCAGGTCATGTTATCTTTCCCACTGAGGACTTGCAGCACCTTTCTGGTCATGTGAAAGTGTCTACAGCAAATAGGTGTGGGTCCCTCTGGAAAAAAACCCCCGACAAAGCAAAACCCAAAGCACGGACATACCATTACCACCACTGCAAAGAAAGAGACAGACTAAAATCCCCCTTTAAGTGAAGTCCTGGGTTCACATCCAACTTTCAGCTGTCACAAATCACAGAATTAGAATCTCTAGTCTATATCATAATTTAGTTTGGTATTAGATATCACCTCTTTTTAGAGGTCTTACTTAGATCATCTGAACATTAAAGCTAAAACCAAATTGCAATGCTATTTATGCTCACAGGTAACTTCACTTTCAATAAAGAATTGGATGGAAAGCCATTCGCTCCAAAATAAGATGCATGCAGAAGTTACATAGACTCATATAATGGTTTGAGTTGGAAAGGACCTTAAGATCATCCAGTTCCAAACCCCTGCCATGGGCAGGGACCCCTTCCACTGGAGCAGCTGCTTCAAGCCCTTGTGTCCAACCTGGCCTTGAACACTGCCAGTGATGGGGCAGCCACAGCTTCTCTAGGCACCCTGTGCCAGCACCTTGGCACCTTAACAGGCAAGAGCTTCTTCCTTAGATCTAACCTGAATCTCCTCTGTTTCAGTTTAAATCCACCACCCCTTGTCCTGTCACTACAGCCCCTGATGCAGGGTCCCTCTCCAGCCTCCTTGTACCCCCCTTCTGACACTGGAATCTGCTCTGAGGTCTTCACACATCTTCTTCTCTCCAGGCTGAACAGACCCAACTTTCTTAGTCTGTCTTCATATGGAAGAGTTGCTTCCAGCAGCTCAAAAAAACCCCAATTGCATTTCTGACACTTCAATAGCAAAAGAATTGTGGTTTTCCTCTTGCTGCTGTAGGATGAGAGCAGTGGGTTTGCTTCCCCATTCCCAACCCAAGGGACTTTGGTCACAGTGTTTACCAGGCAGGTTTACCAAAGCAGAACAAGGCTGTTCCCTGTTTGTCCTCCCTGTTTAAGCTGTGTTATAATGAGGGAAGGGATGAATTTGCAAACAGAATAGCACATAATAACACAGAAACATGAGCTATCGCTTCGTTGCCCAGAGTCCAGATACTGTTGTTTGCTGGTGACAACACAAGCAGAGGAGTTGCTGCTGGTTGGCTGTGGCTGGGGTATGGAGCAAGACCTGTGCACCTGTAATGCAGACAGAAATGTTAATAATCCACAGTGCTACTTAATATTTTCCTGTGTTTTTTAAACATAAACTCGCTCTAGTAAAAAAGTGACAATTGAAAATCCTCAGAGTCAGGAATGTGTGGAACTTCCATGGGAAAGAGCAGAACCTTTCTGGTTAATATTCAGGTTCCAAATTTATGTAAGGTTACATATTTTGTCCCTGATCAGGGTGGAAGTGACCTGAACCATTGCAAACACTCACGAAGAGAGGTTGTGTCCTCCCACAGGCTGGTTTTCAAAGGAATTCCACCCCAGCTTACCTGGTCAGCACATGAGTTTCCCTGTATCCCTGTCAACAGGGTGGGGAATACTCAGTTAAAGTCACTGCACCAGGAAAGACGTTTGGCAGTGGACAGCAATTCCACTAAAACCTTATGTTTTAGTCAGTGATTGGGGGTTGAATTACACTGATGTTGCCTCCATCCAGAAGTTGTGTTGACAAAAGCTGCATTGATTTTGTTATATCAATATGTCTATCTTTGACTACATCCGAGTTGTGGATACATCCTCCTCTAGCTCCTGTGAGCTGAGGAGGCTGCAGCTCCCTGCAGAGAGTGGCACACAGAAACCCACAAACTCCAGTTTTTCCATGACTGTACCCAGTGTTTTTTACAGCATTTCCAGGCAGCTACGGCCAAAGCAAACAGATAACATGCCAGATCAATGCTTAGTCCTTTAATTCCACTGAAAGGAAAGAGAGCATTTGGGTTTCTAGCTCTGCTAAAAAGATGTTGGGGGAAGACACAAGGTTGGGAAGAGCAACCTCTTTCAAAGTCCACGTCATCAAAACACTGAGCCAGGCAGCCTGTGCCAGAGACTGTTATGATACCTCCTGCCACCCAAGAGAGATGGAAGAAAGAGCAAGGGAAGGGCTGAACTCCCCTTCTTCTTTCTCCCGTCTTCAGCACTTCAGCCCTGGGTGCTTTCAGGCTGGGTAAGGCTGGAAGGACAGCACAGAGCATCCTGTAACTGAGCAGTGACAGCCTGGATTTCAGTTTCCTGCTGAAGACATGTGCAAAGGATGATGTGCTCTGATGCCACTGGGAAATTACAGCATGACCTTGGCACAACCACACTCAGATTTATCCTCTTAAGCCCTGGTAAAAGCATTGAAGAGGGTTGTTGTCTGACCAGCAGCAGTTTATGATGCAGAGGACAGCACTCCTGGGGCTGTGGTTGGAGCAGGCTCTCACCCAGTGTTGTCAATACACTGTGGTGCTTGAGGGATGTGCAGCTCCATGCAGGAAAAGCCATTGCTTCAGTTGGGTTCAGTCCCTCTGAAGATGTTGCCTCAGGAGAAGGTGGTACAAAACCAGAACCTATCCCACCTCTCATCTAAAATGATTGTGAAGTTAAATTTTATCACTGATATATTGAAAGAAAATCCTTTATGGTCGTTTAGACAATCTGCTTGGCTTGCTTGGGATGATGCTGTTTATACTGTGGTAGAGCAGACTCTGAGAGCCACAGGTTCAGGCTCTTGCTGTTTCACACCCTATGCACTGAAGTCACTCAAAGACAGCACAGATGGGGGAACCGGACACAGAAAGCTCTCAGGTAGAGCAATACCTGTGCCAAAAAGGGAATTCTCCCCATTAAAAGTGGCTAAACAAGAGCACACTTTTATTTTAAGCAAGAAAAACCCCAAAGGCGATGTTTTGGTCTGTTTTGGTTTTAATAATTGGGATTTTATTTTCATTTCTTCACTAAAACAAGTCAAGGGAACAGCTTCATTTAAGGTTTCATCACCAGCAACAGAAACAACAACATTTTTCACAGATAAACATGAGATTTTAAAGGACCCCCCCACCTTTACAGAGCATTTTCTTCCATCAAGAGATGGTATTTTGTCAAAATCTCCCTTTAGTGAAATCAAGTTGCATAGAGCCTTTGAGCGGGGTTGTATTTGAGCTCAATTTCAGTTTGCTTTGAGGAATGTGCCCTCCTGTGGGTATGTGTTACAGCTGCAGCAAACGTGCCTTTGAGCAGGCTCAGTTCCTTCTCTTTCCATATCACCGGCTTCTTTCAGGAAGGTTCCTTCCCCAAGACCTAGCCAAATATTGCACTGAGAGGGAAAAGGTCTGGCTTATGCAGACAAGGAAACAAGGAGAAAATCATTCCAGTGATCAGCCTGACCCAGGAGGTGACAGACAGGTCCCTGTGATCACTCCCCAAGTTCCCAGGACTGAACTGGTGAGCTTTCAAGGTTTGTGGGGCTTAATCAAAACTTGTGTGCTGGGCATTGCAGGGTATCGTCCAAGTGATAGAGTCATGGAATGGTTTGGGTTGGAAGGGACCTGAAAGCTCACCCAGCTCCAACCCCTGCCCCAGGCAGGGACACCTTCCACTGCTCTCAGGTCTCCCCTTCAGGAGCCTTCTCTTGTCCAGGCTGCCCCAGCCCAGCTCTCTCAACCTGGCTCCAGAGCAGAGCTGCTCCAGCCCTCACAGCATCTCCATGGCCTCCTCAGGCCTCTCTCCAACAGCTCCACGTCCTTCTTGTGCTGTTGCCCCAGAGCTGGACACTTCTGGAGAATTTCTTTAAACTCTCAGTAAATTTGAGTAATGACTCAAAATAAACGTGATGCAATTCAATATGGGCAAATGCAATGGTGCTGAAGCAGGAATAAGTGACCACAGTATTGCAGGGTTGAAAATAACTGTTTACATAGCACTTGTGTGGGAAAGGCCTGGATTTTTCTTACAGTAAAACCAGAGGGCTGGTCAGTTTAAAAGGGAAGAAATAAGAACTACCTTCAATCACATTAGAACTCACTGTTAAGAGAAAGATTAATCTGGTTTCTATTTCCCATGGTAAAGGTGGAGGTTTATGTGCATTAGATGACTTCTTACAAACCCTTCCATCTCTGTTTTCTATTTTACTGTTTATTGAGCATTGACACCCTCACCTAAAAGCTGATCTCTTTAAATATCCTTGGCTTAAGGGTCTACAGCCCACTGAGAGACTTTGCAACTTCTTGAAACCTCACCTGATGCATACTGGGTGCTCAGACACACACTCTGTGGATGCTTCCAGTATAAGCCTCCTAGTGAACTTCCAAAAGCAGATATATCAACCCCCGATCTGCAGACAGACCAAGAGCTACCTAACCAGCAAGACCAGTCTCTCCAATTTGCATTGCTTCACTCCTCACTCAGGGACTTTTTCTCCGTCGCTCTCTTTTCCACTTACTCCTTTCCTGATACGTTAGGTAAGAAAATGAATGATCCTGCGGCAATTGGAGCTGGCTGTGTTATTGGAGTCTCCATGGGTACGAATTCCACACACTTCCTTGGCTTAGGCAGGGACATACTTTTCAGAAAACGTTAGAGAAAAATACATCCTCAAGGCTTTTCATTGCATGTCAATAAGGTTATCCTTGACATCCTGGAGTGGCTGATGGGGAGTTTTCAAAGCATTTGGAAAGCGTGTGGTGATGGGGAGAAGGGTTCAGCTCTAACAGTCATTTTTCTCCTCCTTAATAGCTGGTGCGGTGCTGTGGTTTTGACTTGAGCCTGAGAACAACGCTGATAACACACTGATGTTTTCAGTTGTTGTTCAGTAGCATTTACCCTGATCAAGGACTTTTCGGTCTCATGCTCTGCCAGTGAAGAGGGGCACAAGAAACTGGGAGGAAGCAGAGCCAGGGGAAACAACAAAACCACCACAAACAGAAGTATTCCATAAAGCTTGGTGGAAAATGCTGCTTTCCTTGGCAGCACCTGCCTTCAAAAACCATGGGGAAGAGCACAGATTGGTTTCATTATGCGGTAACAGCTGAATTAAGTGAAACTGAAGTGGATGTGGGAGCAAAGCACCTCTCTCCCCAGTAGTTAAAGCAAGTGTCTTGGCCATTGCAGATCCACCACTTCAACTTCAGATAAATGCCCTGGACATAGGACAGCTCAGGCCAGCTCCGAAGCAGCAAGGTTGATTGACATGTGTTGGTGAGAGTGGAAGAAGGACACATTACCCCCTGTAACAGCCCCCTGTGGCTGTTCTTTGCAAAAAGACCAGGATAAGTTCCTCACTTGTGCTCCAGGCCCTGCATCAGCATCATTGCCCTTCTCTGGCCCCGCTCCAGCCCTATAATATCTCTCTTGTAGTGAGGGGCCAAGAACTGAACACAGGATTCGAGGTATGGCCTCACCAGTGCCCACTGCAGGGGCACAACCACTGCCCTTGTCCTGCCACACTGGTACTGATCCAGGTCAGGATGCTGGAGGCACAAGCTGCTCATGTTCAGCTCCATCACTCAGCATCCCCAACTCCTTTCCCATGAGCAGTTTCCAGCCGTTCTTCCCCAAGCCTGGAGCCTTGTGTGGGGTTGTTCTGCAGCACTTTGCCTTGTTGAACGGCATCCCATTGGCCACACGTGTCCTAACCCAGGCTCCTGGCCCCTGCTTCTCCATCCGTGTCCCCCTGTTTGGATGGCTGTGACGTCACGGCCGGTCGCTATGGAAACGGTGTGACGTCACGGGGAGCTTGGAGCCCCTCCCCCCCCCGTTACTCGGGATCCGACGGGGCCGTTTTAACGGGGGAGAAACGAACTTTTCCCGTCGGCGCGGGACGCCGCGCGCCCGCCCCGCCCCGCGCCGGAGCGCCAAAGCGCGCGCCAACTCTCCGCCCCGCCCCTCCTCCCCGTCCCCATTGGCACAACCAACCCCCTAGTCCCGCCCCTCTCGCGACAGACAGCGGCGGAGCCAATGGGATGCGGTGCCTCTCCGGACACGCCCACCCCCCTGCCCTCCCCTCGCCGCGGATTGGGCGGGGCCGGGCGGTGACGTGCGAGGGAGAGGGTAGCAACAGTTGCCTCGAGACCCGGCGGCAGGCGCCATAGTGACCGTAGCCCTGGAGACTGTTACTTGCCAACGGGAGCAACGCGCGGCCCCGGCGGCCGGAGCCCAGCGCAGCCCGGCGGGGAGGGCAGGTGAGCGGGGGCGATGCGCGCTCCCGGGGTCCGGTGGGGGGGGGGGGGGGAGCAGATCCCCCCCGTGCGGGGGGGGCCGAGGCGGGGGGACCCCCTCCCCTACTCCATCTCCCTACCCCCCCCCCCCCTCCGGTGTCCCCGGTGCCCCTGGAGCGCATGGTGCTGGCACCGGAAAGTTGGGAGCGGAGGAGCCCCCCCCCCCCCCCCCACGGCAGTGGTGCGGACCGGAGCTGTGAGCGCTGCCCCGGACCGGGGTGCGCGCACACAGCCCGCACACCCCCCGCATCCGGGGGGGGGGTCATCGCGGCTCGTCCCGTGCCGTAACTGCGGGTGTCCGGTTGAGCGGGGCGAGCTGGGAGCGGACGCGGCCGCAGCCGCTCTGCCTCCGCACTCCTCCCATCCCCGCTGGGAGCTGGGTCCGACTCCAGCACATCCCTGTAGTTTGCCGGAGCTCTCGGATCCCAGCGCTTGCTCTCTTGTTGGTCTTAGAAACGAGCGAGAATTGCACTAGGTCCTATTTTTAAGCCTTTGCCGTCTATTCCTGACTTGGTTTCTCCTGTTTGTTTTGAATAAAGTGCGTTGTGAAACGAGACTCACCTCCTGTTAAAGCAGGATTTTGTGTATGTGCCTATTTCAAGAGGGAGTTCCTGCAGTCTGATTAAATCTTTCCATTCTTTTCGCTTAGATAACTTCTCTAAAGTCTTTATTTTGGGGTTTGCTATTGAAAGAAGCAAAACTTACCAATTAAAGAGCAAGGTGGAGGAAATAGTAATTTTATTAAATCTACTTCATGGGGTTTTTTGCACTTAAACCTCAGCTTAAACATCCTCAGCTTGAGATCCATTTGTGAGTCAGGAATTTCTTCATCTGCTTCTGGCCAAACTTTTCAACTCAATCTCAGTAGAAATCATTGCAGAATAGAGAGAAACTGTTGGCTAGGAAAAAAGATCCATCTCAAAGCATAAACTTTAAGCTCCCAAAGCCTTGGGATCCTTCTCTGCCTCTGCTGTTTCCAGGGTGAGTTTGCCTCAGTCCCTTTAAGATGGATTCAGTCGTATCCTAGGCTTTATTTTGAAGTTACATGTCCGATGGAAGGCGTTTTGGGAGGCTCTCGCATGGCTACGTGGTTCAGGATGGCTTGGATCAGCCGCTGGAGGTTTCTGTTTCACTTCTAGATGACTGAATTCAGGTGAGGGAAAACTGCACTTTGCAGGACCATTGGTGTACTCTGATGTGCTGGGGTTTGGAGGTTTAAGCCTATGTTCTCAAAGCTGTTGCCATAACGGTGAGGTTTGGAAATGCCTTTTTTAAGCAGAATCTGGGTTCTCAGGTAGCTGCAGGCTCTCAGCCTTAAGGGTGAAGGTGTGCACAAAAGCAGGCGAGGTGTTGAGAAGTGGAATTTCTTTGTCCCTCTGGCTTTCTGCAGAACAGGAATGATCCCAGTGCGCTCGTGGTGGTGAGAGCATCCTTTGGCACAGAGGAATGTGAGGACCACGTCCCTCAGACTTCACAAGGGACTCCCCCAGACAGTCCCTGCTTTGCATTTCCCTGCTGTGTCATTTGCATCTCATGAATTCCTCTCCTAGCACCGTGTCCCTGTCCTGGGGCCCAGCTGCCAGCTCCGCTTGCTCTGGAAGGCTCTGCGCAAGCGTCGAATCCCAGCGCTGTGCTACGGCAACCAGAGAGGGTGCAAGACACTGGGGGCCATAGCCCAGTGCAGCAAATCCTCCCTTAGCATCAGCTCTGCCTTCTCAGAGAGCAGTTTGGAGGCTTTGTATGTAAGTTTAGAGGTTTGGTGTACAGATGGAGGCCTGTGTTCATCAAGGGACTGGGCATCATGGTTCTGTTGAGTCCTGCGCAGCAGGGCTGGGAGGGAGGGCCAGGGTCACCTATCTCAAGGCTTGAGGCTAAGCCTGGTCTAGTGAGAGTCACCGTTAAATCATGGGTGAAGTACCTGAAGGTACCTTAGAAAACCACTTCCTCCATGTGGAAATGTGATCTGATAGTTTAAGGCCATCATCACTGAAGCTGTGAGCAGCCTCCCATAACACTGACTGGCTTCTGGTGTCCTGTCTCCTTTGTTTGGGTAAATTCTCCACTTGGGAGTACTCATTGCCACTAAAAGTCACTCTCTCCATCACGAAGCATCTTCAGGGCTGCTGTGAACGTAAAGCCTCAGTCAGTGCTTAGTAACTGTGCCTTCTCCTCGCTGGAGCGCAGTGAAATAGATGGCGCCAGTCATTGTCTTTAAATAGTCTCCCGCTTGTAACACCTCAGCGCACTGACAGCTGCTCTGTTTAATCACAACGTCCTTTCACTTTAATAGCGGCCGGTAAACAGAGCTGCTTGAGCGCATTCATTCCAGCAGCTCTGCCTTGGTCGCTTTTAGCACTCCAGAGCTAAAAGCATCGTGCGGAGTCACAGTGCAGGGAGGGCTCTGCTGATTCAACAGGCGCATCTCACCCGCTCCGCAGCCAAACTTGCTGCTGGAGGCTGCCCAGTTATATTTAAACCAAGTGTCCCCTCTTTCCCTGCCTCGGAACCCATGCCAGCTGGAGCACAGGGCTTGCTATGGGTGCTGCGAGAGGAGCACCCAATGCCCCTGCCTCAGCTCCCTGATCCCGGGGGATGGTTCTGCTGTTTGAAGCATACTCAAAGCTTCTGTCTGTGATCTGCACTTTGAGACGTGGGGTTTTGGCTTATTTGGCCCAGCAGTTCTTTATTGCTTCGTTCAAACACAAATCCACCTTATTGTCTAAGAATGTGCTGGCTTTCTCACATCAGGCTATCTCTGTCTAAGCAGCATATGAACTAATTATGCCATAAATACATAGATAGACAACAAACGGTTTCTTTGACACAAGCTATATGTCCCTCAATATACTGGACAAAGAGAAACCCTTCCATATGGGGCCCTACCTCCAGACAGTCACTTCTTAACACAGAAAGCACAGAGACCATTATTTCAATGCACAAACTGTTTGCACGTAGGGGGGAAGTTAAGAAACCAAACCCACCTTCAGCTTTGGGTGGTGTTTTTCTGATGTCTCTATTTCCCCCAGCTGAACCAGAAGGACTAGAAAAGTTTAAATGTCCTTAATTCAGGGCACTTGTTTTGGCAATGTGTAGTTACCTGTAGACATGTGATTTCATGTCAATGAATGCAAAGAACTTCCTCTTCCAGTGATGCTCCTCTCGCTTACAACACTCTGGGGTTAGGCTGTACCCATCAGGCATTCAATTGACAAGGAGTATGTGAAATTGCACCAGAAACTGGAGTCTTCCCAATCAGAACTTTCTAAAGAGCTTTGGTGTGTTGATCTGGTGTTAGGTAGCAGTTAAGGAGCCTAATGAAGGTGTTTGACAAGTCACATAAAGGCAGCCTGTGCTGAGCTTGCAACTGGGTGAGCTTTAGGGTCCCTTCCAACCCAAACCAGTCTGGGACTGTATGATTCTGTGGCTGATGGTCCTTTGAGGTTAACGCAGAGTGAAGGGCCCCACTGAACTGAGCCTGGAGTTAAGAATGCTCCTTCTTTTAGAGATGTCCCTAGTTAAGACTGACAAGCAACATCAGGGGAAGAAGAAAGAAAGGAAAGGGGCCAAGTGGAATGATTATAAGCAAACAACTTCAGCATAATAAAGCAATTTCCTTAGCTGCCACCAGTCAGTCATTGTGAGACTGTTCTTTAGTATCAACCTAAGATCCCACTGCCACCATGACAACCCTGGAACTACCCTGGATCATTTCTGGCTTAACACACAGCTGATCAAACATTCACCTTGGCTGGGGAATTAGCTCAGTTATTTTGTTCCCCCTAATCTCTGGGGGAGGGTGTTCAGCAGGTTTGAGGCAAAGGAACCTCATGCTCCAATTAAAACCCCCAGCCTGGCTCTGTGTAACCAAGCAGGGAGACACTGGGCCACAAGGACTTAGGGGTTTTTTCCTTAGAACTATAATGATGAGAGGAATCAAGGCACTGAGCATGTAATTCTTGTTACGATCATGTATAGGCATTCAGCAGCCCTCCATTGGAATGCAGCAGTGATGGCCTCACTACAACGCTGGTTGAAGTTATCACCAGGTAGGAGGCAGTTACCCAGGAAGCACTTAGATGGTAGAACTGCTGCTTGCCTTGTGAATAAATGGACTGACTTAGATTTCAGAGTATTGCCTTGTATGCAACCGTGAGAGACAACTGTGGAAGGTGAGGGCTTGTGAGCCACCTAATTCATGTTTCAAGTTATACTGAAACACAAAAGTGCTTTTTGGTCCTTACCACTGCTGTTTTCGGCATTTTCATGCTTCCCAATTGAGATGCTGCTCAGAGGTTAAAAATAGTTAAAACCAACCAAAAACCCCATCAAAACCCATAAGTTAAAAAGCACAATCAGCATTTCTGTGCCACTAAACTGTGTGTTCCCAGGGGTTTACCTGGCTACAGCAGCCCTGAGTCAGTTCATTACTTACTCTTTCTCGAGTTAAACCCTGTGTCTGCTGGAGCTGTTCCAGTGCTGGGATGCCCCAGTGTACCCTGGCACCCCATTGTCCTGGTGAAGCACAGCAGAACACTGGGGCTGGTCTCTGTCACAGGGCAGGGGCAGAGCAAAGGTTGTCTTACAGCAAAGACAGGGCTTAATGACTTTGTGCTGGCAGTGGGTCTTATCCGTCACAGAAACCTCCTCTGCACTCCCCATCCAAGACATTCCAGTGTGATGCCTCATCGGCTGCTGCTGCGTCATCCCTGTACTGTTGGGAAGCGCCGTCGCCACAGCCCTTGGTTACTAGGGAAGAGCCAAGGGAAGAGCCAGCTCCAGGTAGAGGATCATTAGGCAGTTTAAGATAGAGAACTCCCTTTAGAGATCACCTCCACTGAGAGCAATCACCCCTGATGCTGTCATGGAAGGAATGTGTGACGCACGAGCTGCTGTGCTGGGGCTCAATACACAACCTACAAACACTTAGCTTTTAGAGGTGGTTTGGGGAGTCAGCATTTGGATTCTTAACAGGGTGTGATGACAGAGAGACACAAGTATAGGCCAGGCAGTGCCTTTCTGTTTATCCCGTGGTATCCATTGTCACAGTGGATTACATGAGCTGGGGTAGTGGATTGCAGTGTAAGTCTTTCCTAAATGCAAACTGTGGACTTTTCTGCATCTTTTTCATGGATGCAATCACTCAGAACCATGATTCATCGTATTATAGTGCTTAGGAATTAAGTCCCCTACTGCTTTGTGTGTAGCTCCACAGGTACCCTGCAAGCTCTGGTTTCATATCTCATGTGTAAGAAGCACTAATCCTCACTTCCTTGATGGGGACTGAAAAGAGAAAGTTCGATATCAAAACATCTGAGGGTGTGTTTGTCAATGATATCTGTATGCTTATGCAGGCCCTGGGGCTGTATCTGTGTATACACAGATGTATGTGTGCATACACACACACACAGGTATATGTACATGATACATATGCTATATATGATATATACACATCATGATGGAGTGTAGTTCCAAGAGCACACCACACCGAAGGATGTTTATTCCACACTTCCAATGCACCTCCTTGCCTTCAGGCCCAGTCCTCACTGGGATTTCTGTGCCACCTTAGACTTTCCAATGGGATTGTGCTCTCTAAGTCCTGTCTTCTCCTGCCCCAGAATCCACATCTACTGGTACTTCCGAATCCATGTGGGAAATGTGGCTTTATTTGCTCACTGCTTTCTCTTCCATTTTCCATTAAGGAAAAAGTCAGTTTCCAGGAGCCAGAAAGTTGAGACTTGTAAAGATTCAGACTTATAAAGTGCTTTGAAATCCTCAAGTGATGGCTGCTTTACTGATCAAAACCACTGCATTGTTGTGGCTGGTGTCATTCTTGCTCTCCTTCGTGCCCTCTCACAACCCCTTGTGCAGATGCACTTGCTATTTCCTCTCTGGACACTGAGATTTTAGCCTTCCTCCTGCAAAGGGCTGCAGGGGAGGATGTGGAGATGTGCTCAGTGCTATGCTTTGGTCCTGAGGACTTGAAAGATGACAACCAAGCAAGCAACCAAACCCTCATTAGAGCGATTCCCTGGGGGAAGTGAAGGGATTGGGGTTTTCTTGCTGAAGTGGGGTCATTCTTCAGGCTGTTTTACAGTCCCAATGAACACACATGTAAAGTGCTCTCAGAAAGGAATTCTATTGGGGAAGATGAATTGTAGCTGAGCTAAACTCCACTGTTCATCTTGCTCTGTTTGCGGTACCTGATGAGAAACACAGGCTCGTTTCAGTGACACTCCCTCTCTTTGCACATATCCAGAGACAGTTTATGGCTTGGATTGAATTTTTCCAGCTGTATGCTAACCTCATGGCCTTAAAACTCCAGCTTCTTTCTTAAATGCCACCAAATAACTAAAGTAATAGCTCATACATTGCAATTCGTATTCATGTTCCCCAAAGAATTTCCAATACTTCGGTGATGTGTCTCTTATTAGTCTATCATTAAGGAATCTTTGTGATAGCTTTCATTTTGGCTGCTCTTTGGTTGCATTTACATTGTGATGTTGGCCAGCAAAATGTTCCACAGTGAACATTTTGAATGCATCTCCTGATTTCTAACTGCTCTCTTCATCTATCAGGATGGAATTACAGGACATTACACAGTTATTTCTGCTGGAGAAAAGCAAACTGGCTCTGGATGAATTCTGCACTGCTGGCTTATGGCCATCCTAGGCTAGTAGGGAACTGGAAGTTGGACCTGTGACCTCATTACACCTCAGCTGGGTACAGCAGGTTGACTGTGTTATTCCTTGGAGATGAGAGTGTGTTGAAGAGCTGTTTGGAAGGTAAAATCCCTGTCCCGATGCCTTGTGCTGGGTTTATAACATCCGTGGGTATTTTCCCACTGCAGAAGCACAAGCACCATTCCCCTGTGGACACACGGGAGCACACACATGGAACTGGAGGTCAAGGCTGTAAACACAGTTTCCCTAAATTCCATTCTTGTTCTCTTTGCCAGTGGCTTCTGGCACCATTGCTGGACCTGCCTCCTTCCTAGAGAAGCCAGTGTCTCTTGTGAACTCCATATAAACTCCTTGTGGTGCTCCTTTGAGTCCATGTCTTGAATTGGATCTTTACAAGGCCCCCCCATAGCTTCATGTCCTTGTTGAAGATGAGCTGACTTTTGGCATATAGTGATGATGGGAGGAAAACCAAACTGATGTGGATGCTCAGCTGAGCAATGTGCATTATTGCTACTGGAGTGCTTTGGTTTGTCTGAGCAAGTGAAGTGCAGATGCAGAGGAGAAGGTGTTTTCTTTTCCCCCTCCATCTGCAGAAAGAACTTCACTAAGAAAATGAATGTCATGCTTGATTTTTAGAAGCTGCTGTCAATGGCTCTATTGTATGGACTCCCCTGACCTATACCACTGAACTAAACCCATTTGCTTTTGATTTATAGCATGCTAAATAAGAACAGAGACTGACCCTTCTGTTTTGGAAGACTCAACTGGAAATTCAGGAGTAACAAAATCCACTTTCTTTTTTGCCTGTGAAACAGGCAGATGGGACCATTTAACATCTCCTTTGCTATAGGTTATTTTTGCTGACGTCTGATGTCAACTAGCATCACAAGCAAATATTTAAGAGTAAAATACCATATTGCTGACTTACAACTCTGTTGCTGCTGGTTTACACTGACTATGGTTATAAAATCACTCGTGTTGGCAAAGGTTCTGTTAGCAGCACTGGAATTGTTTGTCTATAGCATTTTAAAGCAGTTATGTTTGCTGCTATTACGTTAGTGGAAAGCATGTTTTGACATCTTCCCCTTAGCTCCCTGACTAAGCTCGGGATTTGGAATTCCATCTGGCTGCACTGAAGTAACACGTTCCTCCATTCCTCACCCAAACCTCTCCTCGGTAACTAAAGGAGCCACTGAGAAGGTTCAAGTGGTTTTTAAGTGAACAAATCATTCTGCTTTGAACAGTGGCAGAGCAATGGTCTCTGCTGGCTACCTGCTGAAGGGGGCTCTTCAGAGGTACTGGAAGCCTTTTCTAAGATGCTTCAAGTTGTTTGAAGCATGTTTGGCTCATAAATGCCTTCAAATCATAGCCCAGGAGAGGGTATAAGTAGGGAAGTAGAAAAGGGTCAAGTATGGATGTGGTAGAAACCTCAGTCCCATTCCTTTAAGTTACAGAATAAACGGATGTTTCATTTGACAGTGACAGAACCCGTCTGTAATTAATGCTCCTTGACCTGTCCTTTCCCTTATGTCTCCTTATTTTCCTTCTCTGTTGTCTGTGTGGGGAAAGATGCTGCAAAGAGGGGGATGAGCCTGTGGAATGTCGAGTTGAGCAGCAGCTTCCATCTTCTGGCTTGCTTTTTAGACAGGTTTATGCAATTCCATCAATGACAGGAAAATGAAGAGGGAGCAGTCATGGGTCGGGAGGTAAACAGCTCCTCATTTAAAAAGAACAACAATGAAGTGAATCGCCAGCAGCAGTGGAAGATGGGGATGCTGCCTTGTTCCTCTGCTGCCTTTGAAGCTGCACAGCTCAGGGGAATCAGGCTGAGGGGGTTTAATCAACCACTCGTGCAATGTCTGTCATGGGAACAATCCATTGAAAGCATCAGAGCTCACACAGAGGAGCAGGGTCTTGGCTTTTAAATGTCTCCCCCTGATCTCCCTCTCCTTCATATAATGACAAATCCTTATTGCTCTGTGCAGCAGAACAAGGAGGAAAGTTGCTGCTGATGGCTCGGAGCAATTCAGTGTTCCCAGCACTGTGCTTCTTGCAAGGACCAGACCAGGTCCATGTTCCAGGTGGCTCTGGAGGATGTTTAAGGCCGGGGTATTCAGTGGTGCTCTGGGATGCAGTCATGGAGCTACAGCTCCAACAGCATCCTCACACCTCTGTAGCTGTTCCAGAGGGCAAACATCTGCTCCTGGGGTTTGCAGCTTTGCTGCAGGAGTCCTTTAAGGCAGCTGTGGTGGCCCTGCGAGGGAGCCTGACCTTGCTTAGAACCATAACAAGGTTCAGCCTGACCAAATAGGCCTGACAGGCTGTTGTCATATGAAATATCCATGGGAAAAAGTGGATGTCCCAACCACTGATCCCTGTGGTGTCTGGCTTTGTCAGGTTGATCCATTCTCCTGTGCAGTCATAGAATCATGGAATAGGGACCTTCAAGCTCAAATCCCACCCCCCTGCCACGGGCAGGGACACCTTCCATTGGAGCACCTTGCTCCAAGCCCCTGTGTCCAACCAGCTCAGTCTCCCCTCTGGCAGATTCAAGCCATTCCCCCTGTCCTGCCTTCACCCATGAGAACATGGTGATGCTCAGGGTATTGCTTCTCACTCTGCCTGTTTCAATGCTGTATCATTTCAAGTGAGCTTCATTACAACACACTTTTTGGCTGGAGTATTCCTAGAGAACTTTTCTTTTTGCTAATGGTGCTGCATCTTTCTACTAGTATTTGCTTTGCGGATTGTTTGGCCTTAGAATAGCTGCGTTGTTCTTAGCACTGATGCTTTCCTTTCTAGAGGAGATGCATTTGTTTATTCCACCCTTGAATAATTTAGCTGCTGTTGATAGCTTAAAATGCTGTTTTTCAGAGTAACTGGGTACTTGAGTTAGGCTGCAAATGAATGCTCTTCTGGATTTCCACCTGCAAATGACAGAGCTGCTACATGAAGTTTGCTATTACAGAGCTTTAGGGAATCCAGTGGAGTTTGCATTTAATCAATTTGGTTTGTGGAGGAAAATTGATATCAAATCTGGCAGTGATTTCAGCAGTTATGGTTCAGAAATGAAATGATGCCTGATTCTGGTTCCACATGTGCTGGGAAGAAAAAAACCAACAAAAACCAAACCCCACAATTATTGCTTCTCTTACTCGTGACATGGGCAGAGCCATTGTGTGTGAAGAGATTTGTTTCCAGTTGAAAACGTTTGTCATCCTCAGCTCTAGCCCACTATTGCTGCTCACCAGTGCAGCCCTAACCCAGGAAACATAACTTCAAAAGACCTCTATTAGAGACAGCATTTACCCTGAACACTTGAATTAGATGGTGACATAAATTATAGCACCCTGGAATGGTTTGGATTGGAAGGGACCTTAAAGCCCATCCAGTTCTGACCCCTGCCATGGGCAGGGACCCCTTCCACTGGAGCAGCTGCTCCAAGCCCCTGTGTCCAACCTGGCCTTGAGCACTGCCAGGGATGGGGCAGCCACAGCTGCTCTGGGCAGAGAACCAGGGGATGCTCTCCCTTGAGGCAAACACGGGTTTCTTTGCTGGAACACGGCAGTGAGATGTGATACTGGGGGTACCCTTTTCATCCCTGACCTGACACACACGTAAAGGAGGAATGTGTGAAGATGTAAAGCAAAGCCCAGCCTCCTCCCTGCTTGCTAGTGGCATCTGAGCTGAGCTGGCAGTGCTTGGCAGCTCATGTTTGGGATGCAATGGGGCAGCTGCAGAGGGGGATCTGACACCAGGACCTGCTCCGTTTCCCAGGCTCCAGAGGTGTGTGGATGCTCTTCTGTGCTCCAACTCCTGCTCTTCCCACTGTTGCCCAGATTGCAAGAGGAGGGATTCTTAGCATTCCTTCCAGTCTGCATCTTAGCTACACAACGTCTAATTACACTGCTCCACAACAGCTAGCCAGCAAATTAACATTAGAATGGATCTCAAGGTTTGTAATTACTCACAAATGTCACTGAGCTGGAGGAACCTGGGCTCTGCCTATCACCAGCCTCTCCTCCGATGTGCAGCCACCTTCTCCTGCTTCTGGAGTCTACCTATAGGTGACTGATTCCTTGTCCTGAGGCTTTATTGTCCTTAGCAGCACCTTCCTCCTCTATTGCTCTGGTAATTACTTTGGATACAGAAGTGTCACCAGAGTTCAGTGAGCCCAGGCTCGTAAGGGGAACTCGATATGTGTCTTGGTTAAACCACAACTGATTTTCTTTGCTGGGCTGAAGTATCCCAGCCCTTTCTACACACTGGCAGCTGCTGCTTTCTTCTCTCTTGTCCCAGATCCGATTTTTGTTCCTTCAGGCAAAATATCTGCTGTAACTGCTGGAAGAGTTGCCTGTGGCAATGATGGGGATGCTGCTTAGAGACCTGAATCGCCTGAGGGAGGGGAGTAGGAAACCTCACACACTGTGTAGTCTCCTTAGTGCTTGTCCTTGGGCAGGGCAGTGGCCTCAGCATCCTTTCTGCTGCTCATCTGCCCTGCTTTCCAGCAAGAGCAGGGGTTATCATCACAGGGGTTCCCACCTCCTGTGGGATGGCTCTCACTGTTCAGGGGCTGGAAGCAGCAGGAGCAGTGGGGATGTTTGCATTGTTTCCCTCTGGGCTCCAAACTTAAAGCAGGATCTTAGGCTCCCTGCATAGACAGCACAGAGGCAATTACCTCCAGAATTTGCCTCAGGGTAGCTGCATCTCCTGGTACACTAAAACTGAGCTTTTCAGCCTCTGACAAGAGCATCTGGGGGTAGGTAGCTAATGCTGGGTGCTGGAAATCCTCTGCCTCTCATAGCGCCTGCATCAAGAGCATCCTCTAACTAAACAGGGTCTATTCAACCCTTACCCGGATTTAACTCAGTTTTCCAGCTTAGTTTAACCAGCATTTGCTTTGGAGAAAAGAACTGTGTGCTGGGAATTGAGGTTTGCTGCCTTTTTGTGGAGAAGGGGGAAAGGAATGAAATAATAGTTAATACTTAATGCATATGAGCAGCAATGCTGCTGGGGTTGCCTAGCAGCCACTTAGACAAGCAAGGGAATAAAAAGGGCTGTCTGAACGTGGCTGGAGCTGCTTTCTGGGTTTGTGGGTGGAATCTGACCCATGCAGTCCGGGTTGGGTTGGTTTTGGGAGGGGGAGGAGATGGTGGAATTTACAACTAATGGATATTTTAGCTCTGCCGGATCATCTCCATCCGCTCCCTCACCCCCATCTGGTTTTCCTTTTCACTTTTTCAAGTGTAACTTGGAAAGCTTGAGCCAAAGGGAGGTGTTAAAAGTTTTGTATGGTTTCTGGAGCTGGAATGGGCAAAAAACACTCTTTCAGAGAGACTTTTCCCCTCCTCTTTAGGACTGCATCTCACAGTCTGGAGAGCATTAGCATTTCACGGCCTCTTCAATGCGCTGCTCAGCACATGCAGTAGATGCTGTGTAGCCTGGAAATAGCTCCTGCAGTCACACTTGACGCTTCTCCCTTTGCTCTCATGCTTGCAAGGAGTGGATGTACATTGAGTTTTCTGAAAAGCAAAAGCAGAAAGGGATAAAAAAGAAAAGAGGAGGAGGGAGTTGCTGTATGATGGTGAATAAATGCTCCCCCTCCTGGGACCAGAAAACCCCAAAAGGATAAAGTTGGATTAAACCCCATTAGGCGATAAAACGAAGGAAGGCTGTTTAAATAGTGGCTTCTTGAAACTGTGTTCTTCTCTTACTTCCTCACTAAAGGCTGGAAAGCTGGAAACCCTTTCTCTTGTCAGGCATAGCTCAGTGGGAGCAACAGGACTCCAACAGCTGAAACGTTAAACCCCTGCCAGCATCCACACTCCAGAGGAGAGGTGTCAGCTCTCCATTTCAATGTGTTTGCCTTATCTCAGCGGTAACTTTTTAGCATATTAAAGCAGGAATGATGGCACTTAGCACAAAGAAATGGGATGAGAAGACTCTTGGACTTAATGTGCCCATCTTAATAAGGTATAAGTATTAGGGCAGCCAAACTCCTTTAGGCCCTGAAATGAGCTGATTGGACTTGGGTCAATGCCAGCAAAAAGATCACTTTAGGTAATACTGGTGGAAGGAGCAAGGTCGAGTTGTGGCTGCTCTCATAGAATCCCAGCCTGGTTTGGGTTGGAAGGGACCTTAAAGCTCCTCCAGTTCCAACCCCTTCCACTGGAGCAGCTGCTCCAAGCCCCTGTGTCCAGCCAGGGATGGGGCAGCCACAACTTCTCTGGGCAACCATATTTCACCCAGCATCAAAACTTCAATGCTGGAGTTTTCCATAAGGCAATAGGCAGGGTAGGGAAAGGTATCATTAAATAAAGGAGCTTGTTTTGAGTTTAATTTTCCCTGCAGTGAATGCAAATGCTGCTGCATCACCTCCACCCGCTGCTCATGGTGAGGGGTTGATCCCTTTGCAGGGGAGATTCTTCCAGTTATGCCATTTCTTCATTCTCAGTTGTCACTTTTACATTGCCGAGCTGTGCCCCTCTCCTGCCTGTCTCGCACCAGCACCAGCTCTGTTGCATGTGCCCAATGACTTGTTATTTCTCATCCAGTGGGTGAGTGATGTCTGCTTTCCATGACGTGTGCCTCAGAGAGGCAAATACCTTGCTGCAATTTGTGCTGTGCCCTGGGTGTCTGTGCCATGGGTAGAGAACCACCCAAACCCATGGCATAGGCAGTGCTAAAAGCACATCCACATCCGGAAAGCAGCAGCCTCTGTCGGTAATCACTGTGTGGGTGAACTGATGGGATGCCAATTCCTAAGCTTGGATTTCAAAGTTGGAGGGATAAATTCTGCCCAAATTCGGCTCCTATTGAATTGGGGAACCTGTGACAGCAGCATTAGCATCATGGCGATTAGCAAACACAGCAGAACTTTTCTGTTTCAGGTCATAGCACTGAGCCCAGGACAATGATGTGTTTCCACCAGCCCAGCAAAAGCCTGTCTCTAGCTTGATTTCCACCTTAACATCCTCTAAGTGTTTGTAAGTTTTTGCTAATGATTAATTGCCTCAAATTTTAATGTAAAAAAAAGCAAAGTAGAGAATTTAAATGAGTTTCCCACGTTCATGGAATTAGAAGAAAACATCTTTTTGGTGAGTTTCTCCTCTTTATCAAATCAGAAGACACTCACAAACCACACACGCCCTCTCCCAACAGCTCATTTCCCAGCCTACCTCCCTCAGGCTCACACATACCACTAAGGAAAAAAGCAAACCTGGTTTATG
Source organism: Melopsittacus undulatus (assembly GCF_012275295.1). NCBI lineage: Eukaryota > Metazoa > Chordata > Aves > Psittaciformes > Psittaculidae > Melopsittacus > Melopsittacus undulatus. The sequence continues at coordinate 4,459,213 of NC_047545.1, forward strand.
TAAGCCAGATCCTACTTTAAAAGGATCTAAATTGGATCACAGAATGGTTTGGGTTGGAAAGGACCTTAAAGCTCATCCAGCTCCAAGCAGGGACCCCTTCCACTGGAGCAGCTGCTCCAAGCCCCTGTGTCCAACCTGGCCTTGAGCACTGCCAGGGATGGGGCAGCCACAGCTCCTCTGGGCACCCTGTGCCAGCGCCTCAGCACCCTCACAGGGAACAGCTTCTGCCTAAGAGCTCGTCTTCATCTTCTGGGAAACCTCTGGAAATCTACACATAGGTGATGGTGGTGGGGAAATAAAGTTGCAAGAGGACTTGCTCAGGGACTCGTGTTTGCAGGGAGCTGCTGCTGGTGCCTTCCCTGGGCAGCAAACTGCAGCCACAGCATGGGGGTAGTGCGTGCGTGTGTTTGCCTAATGGCCAGTTACAACCAAAAGAGGTTAACTCCTTAATAACGTTTGTAAACCCAAACAAACCGAAGCCGGTTCCTTTCCTGGGCATCTGCTGTGGAGCAGATCCAAGTGCCCAGCCTGGTAATCCGTTTCTTCTGCACTAACACTTCAATAAAGCCCAAACAAAGCCCCGCAGCCCTCGGTCCCGTCCCCGGCCCCCCCTGCGCAGTTACTATAGCAAAGCAACTATTTGTCAGCCCTCCCGGCCTGCTGAAAATACCCACTGACATATTTAGTGAGCGCTCGCGATGGGGATGGGGATGTTTGGTTTGGGAAGCGCTCCCTGCGTTGCCAAGCAACGCGCCCTGGACACGGGAGGGGACCGCGTCGCCCATGGCAACCGCTGTTGCTCCCCAAACAGCGCTGGCTGCGCATCCTCCCCCCCCTGTATCTGCGGCTTCCTCCGCCCTCGCTGCGCTTCCGAGGGGCTGGGAAGGGTCCATGGAAGCCCTCAGGGTAACGTGAGGGTCAGGATTCAAGTCAGCTTCCCCCTCCGTGAGTTTATGATGCCAAAGGGCTTAAATCTTCCCTCTGGGTTTCACAGGCTCCGAGCACAATGAGGATGTTAAACTGCGGCTTTGCCTTCCCTGCTCAGTGGATGGAGAAGATCAAGTGGTTTGTGGGTGTCATCTGAACCCCTCCCTAGCCAGGCTGAGGACGGAAGGGGCAGTGGCCTGAGATGCCACTCACACGAAGCCACCCCCCCCTCCTTATATCTCCAGGCCAAACCCACTGCCCACAGGAATTTATTGCCTGGATAAAAGGCATAATTCACTTAATTCTAGTTCCGCAAGAGTCAATTCTCTTTCTTCGGGAGAGTGGGAGCCATCAGTGCAGTTGTTGCAAGCTCTTCTCCCATTCGTCTAGAACACGGTCTGTCCTCCTCCTCCTCCTCCTCGTGCCTGCCCAGGTACTACCTGCCTCTCAGAGGGCAACAGTGACCACTTCTTGTTTCTCTCCTTGCTCCTTTCAGGCTTCTCAAGCTCCCAAATACAAACCCACAGCATCCCCAATGCTCGTGACCGCTTGCTCATCCCCGTGAGCCACGTTTCAGCCCATGAGCAGTCTCCAGAGCCCATGAGCTCAGGCTGTAGAACCCGAGACAAAGTTGTCTCTCCTCTGAATGGCCACAGTTGATGTTTGTGGCTTGTTCTGCTTAACTTTGTTAAGCCCCGCACTGCTTGTGAATGGTGCTGTATAAATAAATAACAACATAGAGGGCTGTGTTGGCAGTGGTTGCTTCTGTACTGGTTGGTCACTGGAGAGGCATGATGGAAACAGCCACCTCTAAAGGAAATCCTGCAGCAAATCTCCTATTTCACACTTACAGTGGCATATTCCACAGTTTTCTGTCATAGGACAAGTTAGAAAAGCTGCTATTGCAGAAACACAGTCAAAGTCCCAAGGTTTGCAGTTCCTGGTCCCAAAATGAGCCCAGTTCAGTGTGTGGGGAGTGGGAATTAGCTGTACCCAGGTACCTGGGATCATCCTGAGAGCAGACAGAAGCAGGGCTAGAGACCACAGGGCTCAAATAACCAGATGCTCTGATTTGGGTGACTAAGATTTGGCTTAGGCAGGAAGCTTTGGAATGCTTTTGTGCCAGATTTTCACTTGATGTGCTGTATTTCCCCTGATGAATCACAGCCTGGGAAACCCCTGCAGTGCACCTATTAAAAATGTGAGGAAATGAGTAATATGAGCCCAGAAGTTGGGCTTGGGTTTGCCAGGCAGCACCAAGGCTGATGCTGGAGCCTGTATCTGAAGGACCTTGCTATGGAGTACAGTGTGATGTGTGACTTGTAATTCCTCCTTCCGGAAGCTTCCTTACTGCTCACCAGGTATCAAGGTGTTGTTTCTTGGGTACCATTATTTGCCATCATTGTAGCAAACCTGTCCTGAAGTCAAAACTGAGCTAGTGAAGAGGAAGGAAACAACTCTTCCATCCCTGGCACTGTTCAAGGCCAGGTTGGATGGGGCTTGGAGCAAGCTGCTCTAATGTAAGGTGTTCCTGCCCGTGGCAGGGGGTGGAACTGGATGAGCTTTAAGGTCCCTTCCAACCCAAACCAGGCTGGGATTCTATGAGTTTCAAGCACTCGTTGGACTTTGAGAACAAACAGGGGTTCCCAAGTAGTTGTGTTGGGAGCCTGAGGGTGAAATGCAGAGGCAGTGAACAGGCTGCAGGCTGGCCCCTGCACCAGAAGGGATGCTTTCAGATCCGAAGGAATCCACTCCTGGCTTTGACACTTGGAGCATATTCCTCTTATTAACCTAGAAAGCAAACAGGACAGGGTTTTGTGTATGTGTGTGTTTGTGGGGAGGTTCACAGCATTGCATTGCCTGTGTTCAGGTCTGAGATCCATGCACATGGGATGTGTGCATAGAACATTAAACCATCCCAGCGTCTGCTCTTCAGTCTCAGCTGGCTCTTAAGGAAGCTCCACATTATGCAGCCAGCAGGGCCACATTCCTCCCTCTCTTCTGCCTCTCTGAAAGTTACTTTTAAAGCCACAGCAGAGATGAGTGAGCTGCTGTTACACAACAGTGCAGTGTGTGTGTGTGTGTGTATCTGTATTACTTGAGTCCATGAAGTCTAATTAAAGACCAAGTGTATATTTGTATTTTGGTGTATTATTAACTCACTAATAAAAGCTGTTTCCAAACTTGTATTTTTCCATGAGGACCAGGTTGCTGAAAACAGAAAAGCAACCAACTAACAGAGCCCCTGAGCAGCTCTGCGCTGCCTGCTGCCCTTGGGATGTGTGCTTCGGGTTTATCTGTGTTTGCAGGGAGCTGGAGCTCTTGGACAAGCGGCCTTTGCTTCTGGTTTAAATTCATCCAATCTCATCAGGGGAAGGGTCTGGTGCCTTCTCTGTTCATAACATTTCACAGCAATATAACAAACAGCCTCTCCAAAATCAGGTTCTTATCAGGTTCCTTGTCGGGTTTCTTTCCCCCTTTTAGCCCCTTCATTTCCTGCCACTTAGTAGAAAGCTGAAGGTTGTGACATGAGGTTCAAGACACCCTTCAGATGATCACCCTTCAAGTGCCAGCCCCTGCTCATCTGACAGGGCTTGCTTTCAGCTGCAATGGCCATAAGGGCACCTCACCCTGCCCAGAGCTGGCCCAAACCTCTCTCCTATCCTCTGCAGGAAGGGGGTGCTGGTTTAGGAGGGGCTGTGATGCATGCAGATGATACAGGAGCGCTTGTGTCTGCTGCTGGGGATGCCCAGCACCATCCTCGGTGCTGCTGCAGGCATTCTGGGCTGTCCTTGGTGTGCAATGAGGGGTTTGGATGGAGCTCAAGGTTTTGATGAGCTGAGATTTGTCCTGTCTTAGCTATTCCTGGCATTCCTTCTCTTACTTTCAGCCACTCTGGAGAGCACTGAGGATTCTCAGGAGTGAGAACCCCTCATTCCTCTTTTAAAGCCCATATACAAACGTGATGCTCAAATAGCACTTTTATTCCTTCTGAATTCCCTTACTCCAGTTCTGGATTTCCTATTTATGCAAGCTCCAGGCCAACTAAACCTGAATAAAAGTGCCAGAAACCAAAGAACCTTTTTCACATGTAAAAACCCCTTCTTTTGAAGTAAAAAACACACAAAACCAAGCAAAAAGAAAGCAAGCAAACCCCTGGGTTTAGGTTTTGATCCCAGCAGTGTTCACCATCCCCAGCATTTGCAGTAAAATCCCAGCTATCAGGAGGTTTCTATAACAGGATGGCTGTATCCTGAGCTTGCAGATGGAAACGGGACCATATGTGATTCCCTGGTTATTTCACCCCCTGCTCAGCCCAGGAGCCATTTGACAGGAAGAATCCATGGAGCCCAAACTGTGCACAGCTGAGCACCCGGTGCTGGGTCTCCTACATGGCATTAGCTCCTGCTAATATTAAAGATGTCCAAAGGTTACCTCCTGCGTTGATTCAGGGTAAAGCTTCCTATAAACTGCCATTAGCAATAACATCCAGTTCTTGAGGTTTCCTGGTGCATCCACCCTTTGTAGTCCTGTGTCTGCATGGAATGAAGCTTCTGTCTGTCCCCGTGGCAGATTTAGCTTGGATTCGTTCTATGGGATGTGGCTGACAATGTGTGCAGGTGATGATGAAAAGTTCAGGATACCTCCTTTTAGCAGGAGAGCTAATGCACTTGGCATGTGCTTCCTGTTGGAACAAAACCATCCGAAATAAAAAGCAAGTGTAATTAGAGCAAGTTCACCTGGAAAAAGACACTTTTTCCACCTTTTTATAGAAAAATAATATAGTAGAATCATTGATAGTTCTTGAACAAGAAACTCATCAAAGATGTTTTCCTTTCCCTCACTTATGTTCCAGTATTACATAGCAGCCTCCCAGTGTCTGAAGAGAAGGCTCCAGGGAGACCTCAGAGCAGCCTGAGGTTTTGTAGCCCTAAAGGGGCTACAAGAAACATGGAGAGGGGCTTTGGACAAGGTTGACCTTTGAAAAGCAAATTAAATACAATTCTTTATGTTACTTGTCTTCAACTAAGCAAGTGATTCACTGGAACAGTAACAGTGTTGGTGCTTCGAAAGCAGCACTGCTATGGATGTATGATCAGTCTGGATGCTGGCGTAGGCTAGCTCATGCATTTTACATTTCTGCCTTCAGAAAAGAAAGAGATATAAATGTGAGACCTAAATACCCCATGAGAGCCAAGACTGTGCCAGTCCCACCCCTGCTTTCTGTAAGGCCGCTCCTCAAATAGAAAAGTGAGGCAGGGGAGGATTATATTCACTTCCATTGGTGACATCTTCCAGTATAAAACCACCAAGGAAGTGGGCTGCAATTCCAGCAGGAGCAATCCTGGGCCTGAGGAAGTCAAGCACTTAAACCCTCTTTTATTGGAAGGCTCAGGGCTGCCTGGGATGCTGCTGGTCCTCCCATGTCCCACAGAGCATGGACCAAAGGAAAGCAGCCCAAATACATCCCTGGGGCAGGCTCCTGCTCTGGCTCTGCTCAGCAGCAGGTACTGGATGCTTGGGGTGTTGGCATTTAGCTTTGGAATGGTTTTGAGTGCTCAGGAGCTCATAGTTTATATGAAACCGCAGTTCCTCCTCATCCCCTGGCAGCACAGCCCCAGCACCCTTCCAGCTCCTTCCTTTCCTGAGCCCTTCTGGGGTCCTTGGGAACCGGTGCAGAGGATGCTGCTGCTTTCCCTTCTCAGCACTTGGAAGCTGTGGGATGCTCTCCTGCTGTCCCCCTCTTTCCCTCCCCATTGAGCATGGAAAATGTTTTGCTCCTCTTATCTCTGCTTTCCCAGTGTCTGGCAGCTGGTTCAGGCAGGAGAGATTAACAAAGGCAAGGCCATTTACATGAAGGCAATGTGGCTTATGAATGGAATGGTGAGAAGTGGGGTTCTTATCAGCCCTCAAGGCTAGTGATAGTACTGCTTGTCTTTCTCAAATGCATTCAGACTTGGAGGCCAGTGCTCCACAAATCCCTTACCTGGGGGAGTACTGTGGCTGTTTTAGGAGTGGGAAACTTGAAGCCTGGGGAAGGGGAAGCATCTGTTCAAGGTCATGGAGCAAATCGGTGGCAGAACCAGAAACAGCACCCAGGAATTCGTAGTTGTTTTCTGTCTTTTCTTTCCTGTTTGCTTGGATACCCAGACAGCTGTGAGTAAACAGGAGCTTTGTTATCTGCCTGGTTCATTCAGGGATGATGCAACCTGGAATCCAGATTTCTGCAATGCCTTCCACAGTCCTGATGCTGCCCCTGGCATCACCAGCCCCATTGAGCTCCTGATGCTGCCCCTGACATCACCAGCCCCATTGAGCTCCTGATGCTGCCCCTGACATCACCAGCCCCATTGAGCTCCTGATGCTGCCCCTGACATCACCAGCCCCATTGAGCAACCGGAGTTTTAGACTTATCTGTACCTGAATCACTGATGTCTTGAGCAAGGTGCTTTTCACAGCAATTTCATTCCTAATGGTCAGGTCCCTTCTGCTCTTTTTCCTGCCATAACAACTGACTTGTCTCTTTGCTCTTCCTAGCCCAGCAAGGAGCCCTGGATGGGGATGCTGATCCTCTCTGTGACCCACCAGCAGCTCTGTTGACTACTAATGAGCTTCTCAGTTCCTGCCAGCTCCCCAGTGCAGGGGCTGCCAAGCTGCCAGGCTTTCACCCGCTGCCAAACACCACAAGACACCTTCTAATAGCTTCTGTTGGTCACTCCTGCTGTGAGAGAGCTACAGCATCCTTCCCCAGGCAGCAGAGGAAGCAAGCATGGCTGGGACGAACCTCTCTCTCTTAGACCAGATCTAAGAGGAAGGCAGCAAATCTTAGATATTTGGGAAACAGGAGGGCTCACTTCAGAGCCAAGTAAGGAATCATGGAATGGTTTGGGTTGGAAGGGAGCTTGAAGCTCATCCAATTTCAATCCCCTGCCACAGGCAGGGACCCCTTCCCCTGGAGCAGCTGCTCCAAGCCCCTGTGTCCAACCTGGCCTTGAGCACTGCCAGGGATGGGGCAGCCACAGCTTCTCTGGGCACCATGTGCCAGCGCCTCAGCACCCTCACAGGGAACAGCTTCTGCCTAAGAGCTCAGCTCAGTCTCCCCTCGGGCAGGTTCAAGCCATTCCCCTTGGCCTGTCCCTACATCCCTTGTCCCAAGCCCCTCTCCAGGTTTCCTGCAGCCCCTTTAGGCACTGGAGCTGCTCTCAGGTCTCCCCTTCAGGAGCCTTCTCTTGTCCAGGCTGCCCCAGCCCAGCTCTCTCAGCCTGGCTCCAGAGCAGAGCTGCTCCAGCCCTCGCAGCATCTTCTCTGATTCATCTGCATCTCTGTTAGGAGAGGATGATCAGAAACACTGTAAAACTTTCTTCCCTGTGGGAGGTGATAAATGAGATGGAAGCAGAGAAGCGAGGCCTTTCATGGGCATTGGCTTTAGGGATGTGGCAGAACTGCCAAAGAGCTGCTCAAGCAGACGGCCAAGCTCCAGCAGCCGATGTCCATAAAGGAACCACAGGGGTGTTCCTTATACCACACACATAGCACCCAAGAAGAGGGAAGAGCAAGACTTCGGATGCCACATTCCCTCTCCTGGAAAGCTGATGCTTTATCCATCCTCTGGATCTCTGGCTCTCATGTTCACTGTTAGAAAGATGCTCTTCATGTTCCATTATTGGTTATTCTAACCCAAACTGGCCACCCTACTTTTCTGACAGCATTAGCTAAGCTCCAGGCACATATTTATTCAGGGTTTTTCCTTTGCAGGAGTTAAAGATGATAAGGAATAAAACTGACTTTAGAAGTGTGCTTTTACTCTTCCCGATCTGGAGCTGTCCTCACTGTGACACACTAATTTTCCAGCGCTACTTTTTGGTTATATTTAGAAATGCATTTTCTGTTCCTTCCCTCTCCTTTCTGTGGAACAATTGTGCAACTTTCTTTTTTCTTAATATAATCCCCTATTAAAATTAGCTCCAAGCCTAAAAAAGAGGCCTCTGTGTAGGAAGGTAGCACCTTCCTTCCTAGCACTTCCCTTGGATCTTCCAGTGGGATTTTGTGCCGTTCGGGTTGCTGGGATGTAGCTGTGCTTTCCCTGCCTGACCTCCCCTCCGCTCTCCCCAGCAGTGAGCATGCAGAGTTCAGAGGGTGGATCAGACTCAGCAGCTTCTGTGGCACTTCACACCTCAGCATCAGCCCAAGCTCCGGTGGTGCAGCTGGTGCCATCATCTCAGCAGGTAATGGATGCACAGGGTTTCCATGGGTTTGCTGGAAGATGTACTTTAATCCAGGGGGTTTATACAGGGAGAGGTCAGGTTGGATGGTGCTTGGAACAAGCTGGTGTAGTGGAAGGTGTCCATGCCTGTAGCAGTCTGGGATTTTAGGTTTGTTAATCAGCAACTTGAAGTAGTGGAGAGAAGCTGTTGCTGGACTTTGATAAAGGCCACAGGTATTTGCTGCGTTAGCCATGCGGACCTGCAAGCTATAAACCATGGGATTTAGACCTTAACTTGGCTACCCAAGGAAGCCACTTCATGCAGCCTGGTGTTTGCTTTGGTGTCAGATCCTGTTGTTATTTGGTGTGTCAATAAATGTAGGAGAAAACGAAACAGTCCTTAAAGGCATCTCTGCCAATGAGGTACTGAACTCAACAGAGAAGAGGTGAGGGAAGTGCTAAGGCAGGGAGAGGGGGAGAAGCAACATGCTGGTCTATTCCTTTGGTAGGTGGATTCTGCCATTTTCCACAGGGGAGGTGTCCGTGATTCTGGTACATTAATATGATGCACTTGGGAGGTCTCCTGATGGGAGAGAAATGAGAGCTTCAGCTGATAAATGAAACTGCCTAGCTGGAAATGAGAAGGGTTAAGTAAAACTGGTTCCTTTTTGTGCCTTTTGGGGAACTATTACAAGAAGTTGTTGTCGCAGGAAGCTGGAGGGATAAGAGGATGGCTGGGTGTAACTTAGCTACACCCTTCCCAGCTCCCAAGTGAGCAGAAGGAGCTGCCATTGGATGCTGCTGAAAAGGAACGATTAGAAGTTAGGAACTGGTAGGAGCATCTCCCCAGCAGACCTGGACATTCACCTCACTGCTCAGCTCACTGTCACCTCTCCAACTTCCCATCTTGGATTGCTCTGGGCAGCGTTTCTTGTTCCTGTTGGAATGATGCGGATACCCCTGAGCAATAGTGCCAAGTGTTTTAGGCATCGTCAGTCATTGGTGTGGATTTGACTGTGACAACTTGTTAAAGAAGTTTAGAAACCCCACTGGCTTTGGATTATGGAATTACCCATCCAGCCTGTGCCGGTGCATAGAGTATGGAGTGGAACTCCATGAATTAAGGAAGGCCAGAGGATCATGGAGGATTGCTGAAGAGGAGAAGCATGCAGAGCATTCCCTTCTCACCAGCAGGACAAGGAAAACACTAGGGATGAACTGCTGGCAGCGTGACTGGTGTGAGGCTGAAGCCTTTGGTGGTGTTGATCACTGGGCTACCTTTCAGTGCGAGCAAAGGCTGTACGAGCAGGACGGCCTCATCTTACAGGTTGGGGATGAGTAATTCCAGCCAGAGGGCTAAAGATCAGAAGCATGTGTGTATAAGGTAGCCACTAATGGTCAAGGTCTCTTTAGGATTTATGTGGGATTCTTTGGCCGCTTTTCGTTCTGTTGGCCCAATCTGCTGGGCATTTTTAAAGCCTGAGCCCACAGAAGATGACTGTTTCCTTGGGGAAGGTCCTCACTGGTTTAAAAGACCATACTGATGCTTGGCTTTGGGCCTCGCTGAATCATTTCCATCCCCCACATCCCCATGCTTGTTTTGTTGGATCTGCAAGGTGCTGAGCACTCTGTGAGGTGTGTGTCCAGCCTCAAACAGCACAAAGAGCAGGAGGATGATGGAAATGACAGGGCAGAGGTAGAGGACAGTGACCACCGCAAGGGAAGGCAAAGCAGTTTTGTGCCCATGGTGGCACTGAAGATGGAGATGCTTCATGGGAGCTTTGGTGCTGGTAGAAACTGGAAGGGCTGTGCTTGGAGAATGGGATTTCTTATTGCAGGAGGCAGAAGGTGGTTTGGAATAGAATCATAGAATAGTTACGGTTGGAAAGGACCTTAAGATCATCCAGTTCCAACTAGATACAGTTGATATATACTAGATATATACTAGAATAGCAGCCCTAAGAGAAGAAACTTTGCAATAGGAGGAGAATGTGAATGTGTGAGGAGTGGTTCTTGTTTAGCTGTGACTGAACCTTATATTGAGCTGTTGTTATTTCTTCCTGGGGAAACAAGATGATCCATGGCAGACAATGTGGATCCAGCTTTTGGGGTGTGGGGTTCAGGGGGATGTCTGGTGCAGATTGCATTGGAAGGATGGGAACTGTAGGGATGCTAAGAGGGACTAGTGCTACTGAAGTAGGAGGCAAGAGTGTGAAAGAGAATACCTAACTCACCTGTGTTACACACTGAGAGTGTCTGTTGCTGTATCTTCTTTCAGAGGGTTTTGGTCCAAGCCACAGGCTCTGCTCCCAAAGGAGCGCAGATGCAACAAATCTCTGTTCCCAGAGTTCAGCAGGCTGCACAACAGGTAATAATACCTCTGGGGTGAGACACCACCCACATCTAAACATTGCCAGATAGCTGCTTAGGAAGATCCATGCTCTTGATGAGAGAGCCCTGGACATCACTACGAGAGCAGCTTTCACCATCTCCCTTCCTTTCTTAGACTGATGACAAAAGAACCTCTCAAGATACTTAAAGTTTAGAAAGAACCTTTAGCATCCTGGTTGTCTTCAATATGTCTGAAGAAAAGCCCAATTTGACTGAGGACAACTGTGTCCCTCCCACATGGACATTGCAACCTCTTCTCTGAAGGGAAGGCTGCAGCATGATCTCACCCTTATTAGTCAGCAGAGAGCCAGCCCTGAGACGTGTGTGCAGAGGAAACCCTGCTCTATTGTTTCCACTGCTCATGGAGCAAGGACTTATTTATTCACTTTAATTTGACCTTTAAAAATAAATATTTCCTTTGGGATTCCTGGGGGGGGATTGTTTGGTTTGGTTTTCCTTCTCTTTTAAAAAGAAAACCTAAATGTCAAGGTAAAGTTAAGTTTCAAGGTTGGAAGTTGTTTAAGGATGTGATGTGCAATTCCTTCTGCTCTTCCCAGGCAATCCCTAACTCAAGTTTCTGATGCTTGTTTCAGGTGCAAGCCGTGCAGCATGTCTATCCATCCCAGGTCCAGTATGTGGAAGGAGGAGAAGTTGTTTATACCAATGGAACCATGTAAGAGTCCCTTGTTGGCAGTAGCAGAGCCCTGTTCCCCTCAAAGCTGGGTTGAGCCCTTTGGTCCTCTCAGGCTCTTTCCACCCCGGCACTGCTGGCACAGTAAAAGGAGGAAGAGGAGGAACAGTTGCTTCTCGTGCCATGTTACATGCATAGGGGTAGTTTCAGCCAGACTCTGGCCTTGGAAGAGGTATTCTCATAGAATTCCAGGGAATCCTGCCACATTGAAATGTCAGGTATTTGCCTTTGCCCAGCCCATTGTGTGGTGATGTGGGGTGGCTCTAGGAACCAGAGCAGAACTACTATGGAAAGAAGGGGGGTTTGTAAGGTTTCCTCTTCCTCCTACTGTCCTTGGGGATGCTCTCAGCCTTCCTCACTGGAGTTACCTACAATGGCTGCAGAGCTACCCCTGGGCTCTGCTCTCACTGTTGCCATGGGCCTTTGCTCCAGGGCAGCCAGAGGACTGATCACCATTGCCAGCACTGACTCCTCCAGCACAGGTTTCAAGTTCAGTGGAGCAGATCCATCCTTTTCCCAAAGGTGTTCCTGATTTCAGGAGCTGTTGTCCATGAGGTCAGATGGAGGAGCTCCTCTGCACCTCCTGACCCTGTTGTTCCTTTGACAGACGAGCTGCCTACTCCTACAACACGGAAGCTCAGATTTACGCCCCCAGCAGCGCAGCATCCTACTTCGAACCGCAGGGAGGTGGAGCTCAGGTGACTACAGCGGCATCCTCCTCTCCTACAGCCATTCCCTCTCACAACATGGTGGGCATCACCATGGACATTGGGGGAAGTCAGATCCTCTCCAGCTCGGGAGCCTATCTCATTCATGGGGGGATGGAAAACACTAGACATTCTCTGTCACATACTTCACGCTCCTCTCCAGCAACGGTATGTAGCCCTGCAGATATTGCAGCTCAGGGGCCAGGAATTAGTCCAAGGGGAGTGAAAAGCCTTCAGAGAATAAAAGTTCCACTTGGTAGTTAGCACTGTGTATATGTCTGTATAACATGCCATGCAAATGCAGGCGGGAGAATAGACACTGGTGTACTACAGACCTTTTGCAAGGGGAGTTTGCAATGTCTCTCTTGGTGGTGGGCAGAGGCTTGGCAAACTCTCAGTGGATCACTGAAATGATGCAGCACGGAGGTAAGGATAAGTTCCTGGGGGTTCTGTGCTTCCCCCTTTCTCCCTCCAAGCAAAACGTTTTGGCTTTCCAATTCTAAGCAATTGTCTACATTAACATTTCCGAATAACATCCAAACATGGGGCTTGGCTTACCCAAAATCAAGAAATAGATGCTTTTAATGAAGAAAAGACCTGAATAATCCATTATTAACACAGTAGATAACTAGCCTGAAAGGGGTGTCAAGCTGATCACACCAAACGCACAGTGATCAAAAAATCTTTATATGTATCTCCTACACCATTGTGTATTCTGCCCATGCCACGTTGCAGAAAATGCATTTTAGGGATAAACCTGATCAAACAGAAATGTTTTAAAGCTCTCCTTTGCTTTAATGGTGTCAGTGGAGGTGCCAGGATGCTGGAAGCACAGCTGTACAGCTGCGTGGGACTCAGGGGGATGCAATTAGTAACCCAACCCAGCCTTTCTGCAGCTAGAACCTACCAGGGCTTTTACCTGGGATCTGCCAGGAAGGGCTGGAGCTCATTCCTGGACCACTGCTCACCTTCCAGTCCTGAGTTCTGTGTGTTGCTACACGTGAATGCAAACAGAAGCACAAATGGAGATGTAATTCAGCTTTTCAAACATGAACAGCACCACCCAGGGAGAAAAGCAGGAGCTGGTTGCTACCGAGCACTCCTGAAAGATGTGGTTGTGCTTCCTCCTCCTACTGAGTTTTCATAGAGACTTCATGGGGCTCAAATCTTTGTGCTTCAAAGGTTGTCTTTGATGCTGGAGTGCCTGTGCTCTGCCTTAGGGAGCAGTAGGGGTAGAGTCCTTAGCTTTGGGTGGAAGGGAAATGCCAGCTCTGGGTTAGCTGGGGGTCATTTCTTGTGTGGTGATTGTGTCTGTGTGTCTTTTAACTGGTCAGAGGTTAAAACTAGCACTGGATTTACTGCTCCAGGGGGTTGGGAGGAAGTAGCTGCTGATCTTGTCACCCACGTGGGGCTGCATCTTGCAGAGCTGCACAACACCACTTGTGGCTTTGGGGCTTGTGGCTTTGGGGGTTTGTCTTTTGGATGCATTTCTCATTCCCATGGGGATGGGCACAATGGAAAGAGCCCAAGTGGAATGAATCAGTAGAACTGCCCCATCAACAGCTGTAGTTTGGAGCTCTCACACCAGGTAAAGCTGTTCAGCAAAACAAAAGCATTCAGGAAGTGACCTTTTGGGACATGCCTCTGAAATAAATCCACTCTGCTGCAGGTGGGAATGGGCTCTCTGAAGGAATTGTAACACGGAATGGCTTTGGGTCTTGTGGAGGGGCTCGAGGTGGTGAAACAGTGCAAATAGTGCCAAGTGGGGATGTGTCTGTGGAAGGCTCCAGCACAGACCTGAGTCAGAGGGGAAGAGAGGAGAGCCATGATAACTGCTTTGACCAAATCAATGGGCAGGAGCAGTAGTTTTCATTGCAATGTCTTGCTTAAACAGAGGGTAGGAAAGGCTGGTGGTAAAGAGGATGGAGAGGCTGAAGTCCTGGAAACGTGTACTTTGGGCAGGATTAAGAGCTTTGTGGAGAGAAAGCAGTTGTGCTTGGCTCCTGTAGCTGTAGCATGTAGTGTTTGCATGTGGCCTGGGGTGTAGTGCAAAGGGGATGGATGTCAAAGTGGGCAGCAATGTGAGGGCTTAGCTATGTGAGAGGCAACTGTAAGGAATGGGGAAGCGAGAGGGCTTCCGTATCTGCTGGAATAATGATGTCCTGCTCCATCCAACGGGCTCAACCAGCAGCACATGGAACAGTCCCATTCAGGCTTTGCCAACAGAGCACTGTTAGTCTTGATTTAAATTAGGCTTTGCCATCTTCCAAACCTCCCATAAGTGGGTCCTTGAAGCTCTTCACCTTCGTGCAGGGCTGTTTAAGAGCTTTTAGTTGTTCCCCTGTAATATTGCTTCTTGCAGATGCAAAGTGTCCATTTATATGGGACACTTCCTGCAGTGCCAAGAGGACAGGCAGCATCGCTGTGCTTGCATAAGAGATGTTGCTCAACTGGCACCACGCTGTGAACAGAGGAAGGAAATGGTGTTTCCCTCTAATGCTGATTCATTTCCTGAAGGCTGCATCAGCAATCAGGCCTTGGTTCCTCATGGTACACCAGGGTGTGATGGGCAACCCACTGAAACAGAGTCAGTCTTAGACTGACCTTTGTTTAAACTCAATGATAACTACTTGAGAAGTGCTACAATGGATGGAAACCAAGGAAGCTGTGCTGGCAGTGCTTGAGCAGAGGATCAGGTTCAGAGATGGGTATGGCACAGACTGTGTCTTTGGGTGTCCAATGGAGTTTTGTTTGAATGCTTGGGTGTTATTCAGAAGTTAGATGTGGTTTGTTCTGTTCTCCCAGCTTTCTGACAGAGCTTGGGGTTGTAAATGGCTGGTTTTAGCTCAACCTTTATCTTCACTGTGCTAGGAGTTAGTGCAAAGGGGGTGCAGGACCTGGCTACTGCGTGAAGGAGATGCTTTGTGCCTACAGAAGACTGCATGTTAAATGAGGACAGATGCTAGAGACAGCTGCTGACTGCAAGCTGCACTGGCTGATGGGTTGCCTTGTCCTGCCTGCACTAACAAGTCACAGCTAACATGGGTTTGAGCACATTTCCTGGCAGGAGCAGGCAGTGCCTTCTGTGGGGTTTGTTTCTATCGGTTTGGGGTTTTTTCTTTCCTTCCTTACCTGCAAAAACACTTGTGCTCAGCAGCACTGGAGCTCTGGGACCTCAGCCTCATTGGCTAGAGATTGACAGAGATTGGGAACAGAGTGCCATCAGCAGAAAGGAGAAGACAAGAAGGGTCCAGGACAGGCTTTGGGCCCGAGGCAGCAGCCAAGGCTGGGCTGAGCATAGAACAGAAGCCAGGCAAAGGGAACAAGGAGACTCAGGGGCTCTTCAGGAGCCACAGTGCCCCACCATGGCTCTGCTTGGTGAAGCTCTGAGGTGATGGACATGAGCACAAGTAGCATCCAGATGCAGCAGCCGGTCTTCATTGGAAGGTGAAATCTGTCTTCTTCCTCCAGAGTCCCTTTGCAGTTCTCTTCAGCAGCAAAAAGAGCTTTAATACATCCCATTCCATGTGTCAACACTCCTTGTGCCCCTACCTTAGTTAGTTGCCATTGGTTTTTGTCAGACTATTAAGAAGTAATAACAGAAGTCATTACTTCCAGCTCTCCTTGGAAGGGCTGGCTAAAGCTCACCTTCTCCATAGCACATCCCCATTGCCCTGCTGCAGCAGTATCTGTCTGGTGAGGTTTTGGTCTAGGCATGAAGGGGAAGGAAAACTGCTGCTCTTTTTAAAGTGGGCAATAGTGGAAGGTCACCCCCCGTGGTCTGTTCCTTCACCCTCACAGGGGTCCTTGCTGTGATGCTGCTTGCATGCCATACAGGAATGTCTCTGCAGCTTCATCCCATAAAGACTGTGCCTCGTCTGTTTGCCTCTTTTTCACAAGCCTGTTGGTATAAAGCATTAATCATTCAAGTATTAATAAAAACCAATAATCTGGCTGTTGCTAACTATCTGATTTCCTTTCTTTTTCTTTTTTTCCCTGTGTTTTTTTTCCCTGTGCACATTTTCTGTAGCTTGAAATGGCGATTGAAAACCTACAAAAAAATGAAGGAATTACATCACACAAAAGCAGTTTGCTCAACAGCCATGTAAGTTACAATCAGAATTTACAACCTTTCCCCTGCTTTGGTAGGAGCATTATTTGTAGCCCTTTGGTATATTCAACAGCACGAGCCACTCAAAGCAGCCTGTGATGCAGCTGCAAGAACCAAGAGCCTGCCCCAAGTGCTGTGATGTTCATGTTTGTTGGTGAGATGCTCTGGATTCTGGTAACTGCCTCTGCCCTGTGTTTGTTGATTCCATCTGCCTGGCGATGGAAATTGCTGGCAATTAAATAAGCACATTTGAGGAAGTTCTTTCTTTTCACTGGAATTGAAAGATGGCTGGAAAATCACTTGTAATTCTACAGCAATAACTCAGCAGGGATCAGCACAGATATCCCTTAGATAGCTCCTACCAAAAGCCTACTCCTGTGAATGCCTTTATTGCCTCTTACTGTGCCTCAGAAAGACCATTACTGTTACAATGCTCTGCTAAATCCATTTGCTAGACCTCTCTCTTCTCACTACGCCCACAATTTCTGTGCTTTGTGTGACGTTCCCCCTATTCTGCTGGTTCTCTGCATCGTGGTTTATGGCTCCCATGCAGTAGTAGCTTACCAGTGAGCACATGCTTGTGTGAGATTTGAAGGCTCTAATCCAAGCCCTGTTGAAGTCATTGGGCTTGCCTTGACTTCATTGTGTTTTGGTTAGGCACAAGCATGTTCTGCACTGAGGAATCACAGCGGACAAAAGTGATGCTTCTTTATCCTAACAGATTTCTCTTTGCTTTGCATTTGGGGGTGTAGCTGTTGTCATTCTTAGGGCCTGCAAAATCCCTGCCCTTTTCACCCCAAGGAAATAAAAGGAACATCCCAATGCAGAGCAGGACGCAGTGGGTCATGGTGTGCTGTTGAAGGAGGTTTGAAAAGGAGCAGGAAAAGGATAGAGGAAAGAAAGTGAAGATAGAAAAGAGATTTAATCTGACCACAGGCTGTACAGGATGGTGCTGGGGCCTGATCCAGCCTTTATATCAGATCTTCCCCACCTTTGTCTTGCAGGATAGAATTAAAGAACCTAATATATCTCTTCTCAGGTCATGGTTCATAGTTTGGCACAAGGCAAATTCCAAAGCAAATAAACTGCTTCCTGAGCATCCAACTCCCAGCCACAGTGTGTGGAATGGCCCAATGAGCCTGCAGCTCTTTTCACATGTTCCCTTGCATGTGCTTTGCCTCAAGGGTTTCTGCTCTCTGGGGTGGTTCAATTTCCACCTCTTTATGTTAAGAAACCAAGACAAAACCCAGGCAGATCACTACCTATCCCAAACACTTGTGTGGCCAACACAAGATATTGTCAGGATCACACATAAGAACCCAATTTGCCAAAGCTGAAAGCAAAATATGAGCTAACAAAAGCTACTAGCTGAGGAAGTTGTGAGATGATGCTAACTGCACTGTTAGTTGTGACTGAATTGCTCTGAGTCTTCAGGTTGCAGAGTTTATCGTTCGATGTTTATAGAACCATAGCATCATAGAATGGTCCGGGTTGGAAAGGACCTTAAGATCATCCAGTTCCAACCCCTGCCATAGGCAGGGATGCATCACACTAGACCCTGATGAAAAGTCCTTCTCCAGAATCCTTGGAGTGTTCTGTCCCTCATTTGAAATGTCACAGTTTGCACATGTGGACATTGGTGAGATCCTGGTTCATTTTGTTGCTGTCAGCAGATGGTTCATGCCAGGAATCTTTGTTTCAAGCACAGTAAGAAAACGAAAGGTATCTTAGTCAAGAAGAATGTTCTTTTGACATAATGCTGTTTAACCAAAGTGATTGTGAAATGGAGCCATGCTTGATGGCTTAATTTAGCCTCAAAAACCCTCCGAGAAGGTTATTGAAGTGCACTTGAAATACCAAATTTGGAAGCTTAAGCTAATGTTAATACCCCAGTGACACATGATTGCTCTAATGAAATCGTGTCGATCTATTACTGGTGCTGAAAGGGCTCTGCTCACAAGTGGGCTCTGGAGTCACTGGGTCAAAGGATTATTTCTTTGCCAATTATGAGCTTGGAGATGATGTAAAGAAATGTGAGAAAAATGACAGCATAGCACTCAGAGGAGGAAAGGGAAAAGGTGGTTTTTCCTCACTTCCTCTAAAAGAAAAAACCCCAAAACACCAAAATAAACCCCCATCAAACTACTGGACTTCTGAAAGGTTCTTAAGTAGTGCTGAGGACAAGAGCTTACCCCCAAATAGTATTTAAGTGGAAAAGAAGAACCATAGAATAGTTAGGGTTGGAAAGGACCTTAAGATCATCTAGTTCTAACTAGGAAAACTCATCCAGCTCCAACCAGTGATTGGATTGGAACCTGCTCATAGTATGCACAGCAATGAAAGCGTAGAATAACTTTGTCATTGTCACAACTGTGCAAACGTCAAGAAGAAGGGATACAAATGGCAAAGAATCTTTAATGTTCTCATTTTAAGTGCTTGCAGGAAGAGCAAAAATAATGTTTTTTTGTGAATTATTTATATTCTGACAGATTTCTTTTTTAAGCTTTTCTGTGTGTTTCATAAGAGATTTCTAATTCAATTGTGGGAGTTCATATAGTGAAACTCTGTAATGTTCAAAGGACTATAAGGCAAATGAAAGCTGAAAGATGAAGAGAATATTCTAGAAATATCTGGGATTAGACTAAAAATGGCCAGGATCAAATTGAAATGGGAGGGTTTTACCTGTGACTGATGTTTTGGCATCCACAACCCAAGTCGGTTTTGCCACTGATGGGGAAATGTGTCTGGTGAATGTGATGGGGATGTGTCTGGTGAGGGCTGGAGGTCTGCATTCAGATTCACTGCACTCTTTCATCAGCAGCAATGTCAGGAGAAGTTCAGACAGTAAATCCTGAAAACTGGATTTTGGAGCTCAGGTTTTGGAGCTTGCTTTGGTAACTGTTGATGCTATTGGTAAGGGAACACTTGCAGATGCATGCCAGTCTTCACACTGATAAAGCCTTTGCAGCATATTTGGTTCCTTTATTCCTCTGAGGCAGTATCTTAACATCGTTATTGCTGAAAAACAAGAGGGTTTACAGCTTGATTTTGGCTCTACAGGAATCCATCTGAAGCCAAGGTGGACACTTTGCTGGCAGGTGGAGTGGGTTGTGATGCTCTTGCAAAGCCTGTTTGGGTGATGCAAAATGCAACTGGCAATATAAGTTACACAAATGAACTCAGAGAGATGAAGCACCCAGCATGAAGCTCTCTTGCAAGGGCAGATGGGCATTGCCACTGTTTGACGAGGCCAGTTCCAGCTCTCTTTAGACTTTCATGTGTTCTTTCTTTATGTTTCCCACACATAAAGCTCCAGTGGTTGTTGGACAACTACGAGACAGCGGAAGGTGTCAGCCTTCCCAGGAGCTCCCTCTACAACCATTACCTGAGGCACTGCCAGGAGCACAAACTGGATCCAGTGAATGCTGCTTCCTTTGGGAAGCTCATCCGCTCAGTGTTCATGGGGCTGAGGACTCGTCGCCTGGGAACCAGGTTGGTACAGATCTACACTGAAATACAAACCTCAACCCTCCCACAACACCTCTCATGCATATTGAGGAGCTGCTGAGCATCATTGAGCAGGCACAGGTCCACAGGAAAAACCAACCATGATCCTGTAGGGAAAGAAGTTGCTATTGTGAGGCATGGAAGTGATTTCCTGTGAGGCAAAGCTGCTTTCTCATTAGGAATTAGCAGTGTGAGAGGCTTGGCAATACAGTGAATGGCAGACACATTCCAGGGCGCCGGTGACAGTGCCTTGCCCAGCCACACAGTGGAATTTGGTCTAAGTCCCTATCCTAAGGAGTTGAAAGAATATGTTATTTGAACCTCGGCTGCCTTCTCATTCCATTACTGTCTCTACAAGACGAAGTAACTCAGCTGGAATAGGGTTAATTTTCTTCCTAGTGGCTGCTGAAGTGCTGTGGTTTGGCTTTAGCCTGAGAACAATGCTGATAACCCAGGCATGGCTTAGCTGGTGCTCAGTAGCACTTAACCCTGATCAAGGACTTTTCAGTCTCATGCTCTGCCAGTGGGGGGGGGCATGGGAAACTGGGAGGAAGCAGAGACAGGACACCTGAACTAGCCAAGGGGTTATTGTATTGAGCATCACTTATGTTTATTATTTTTCCTTTCCCCTTTTAGTTTTATATTCTCTCCCCCATCATTTTCCTTATCGTTAGTAGTAGTAGTAACAGTATATTTTGCTTTAGTTATTAAACCCTTCTTATCCCAACCCATGGGGTTTACATTCTCTCCATTCTCCTCCCCATCCCACCTGGGGAAGAGAAGGGGGAAGGTGATTGAGAGGCTGCATGGTGCTGAGTTGCTGGCTGGGTTTAACCCATGACAGTCAGCTGCAGAGCCCCAAATCCTGGTGCTGTACAATGGTTTCTCCCTTTGGGTCCATCTCTGGATGCAGACAAACTGTACAGATGGAAATGGATTATTTCTTGAATACCCAAAGCTGAACTTGTGACAGAGGTTTTTCTTTTAAAGCATCAAAGACCCATAGGATGTTACAACAAAAGCATAATATAAGAAACTATACTTGCTCTGAATTACATGTGTCCTACAAGGGAGCATCCAAAGAACCTGCATGGCTTGCAGAGCTGTGTGCATTTATCCCAGCTTTGAATTTATACAAGTAGCTCCTACACTAGAGAAATACAGATTGCTCTGATTGTGCAAGGTTTTATAACCAAACTCGAGCTTAGATGTTTGGGCTTCTAAAGAAGAACAAAACCAGATGTGTCCAGGGCATTCCACAGCTGGAATGTGGAGGCAACAGTCATAAGAAGAGTTTGGATTTCTTTAGATTGGTTCAAGTGCAAGAGATCTGAAATCATTTCTGTAGAGGAGAGAAAATCTTTAATCTCATCAAGGATTAAAGGAAAATAACAAGCAAAACCCAGCTTAAAACTGCAAGTGTGCAGCTGGCATGGATACCAGTAAATATGGAAATAGCTGCCCACTGTGATTTGCTTATTCATTAATTGAAATGATAAATGCAGCAATCATTTAATTTGCAGGCACTTAAAATCACTTAAGACGTGGCCATGGTGTCCTTCATACCTGAGCCCTCAGTGTGTGCAACCCCTCTTTGGTACAGTGCCAAAGACCAGACGAGTCAGCAAGGAAGAAAGGGTTAATTCCTTGACAAATATTCCTCTCTTAAATTTCCTATCTAACTTTCCAATGGGAAGCATCACTGGATTTAAGGTGCTTCCAGACCATGTCATGGTGATGCAGCAAATGAATCTGAAGCATCCCCCATCCCCATAGAGGCTCTGGAGACCTTCCTTGCTGCTCCTTCTCAGCTCAACTGTTATTAGGGGCAGACTGGCTAAGCCAAGCTGGACACACTGTCATCACGTATCCATGGCTGCATAATTGTCCTTCTCCCTCCCAAAAGCAGATGCTTGGGGAGTGCAGAATTCCAGTTGGATGGAAAAGCTGGAGCTGACACATCTGTCTGATGTGATGGAAAGATGCTCTCCTGAGATGCACGCAGCAGCTTCACTGGCCAGCCCAGGGAGCAGAATTACAGCCTCCTTCCCTTGCAAAGAGCTTTTAGTTTTCACAAAACCTCCCAAAATGAGCAACTCCAAGAACAAAGCCACATCAAAGCCTCTTGCTGTTGCTGTCAAAGGGCTGGCAACAGAAAGACGTTTTCCTTATCGTAGTTGGCTGTTCAGTCAGGCTCATTTTCTCCAAGCCTTGATAAAGATGGAAGTTTGTTTTGATGGAAAAACAAAGCAAATCCTTAAATCCTAATCAAATAGCAGCATCCCCTGAGGTCTTCCTGTCATTCTGTTAAATAACACTTTGTATTGTAACACGTGGCTCTTCTCTGGTTACCACGGGTTACTTGCAAGAAACCTGGCTGGGTTTTGCATGTGGATGTCACTGAACTTTGTGACTCGGGGTTTTAGGTTTTATAGGGGATGATGGCATTCGTTAGTTCCTCAGTTCAGGAATTCTCATAGTGCTTGGCAGCGGAGCAAAGCGTGCTGTAAGAAGCAGGGTGTATTGTCAAAGCAAGCCTAGGAGTAAATAGCAGGGCTGGGATGTCCCTTCCATTAAGTTGCTTACACTGAGCAATTTCAACACTTTCAGGGGAAACTCCAAATATCATTATTATGGGATCCGCCTAAAGCCGGAGTCTCCGCTGAACCGTTTGCAGGAGGATACACAATACATGGCAATGAGGCAGCAGCCCATCCACCAGAAGCAAAGGTAGGTGCTGCAGCAGCTTGGAGCTCACAAGCTGCTCCCCCAACGCTGCCAAGAGCAAGGGTCCTTTCCCAAAGGATGCAGCAGACCATATCCTGGGACTTGACTTCCCTTGGGAGCAGAGAGAGCCTGATGGGACAGGTCAAACCCAAGTGTTGCTGAGGTGCCAGAGCTGAGCTGTGGAAGAGGGACTGCAAATCTCTGGCTGCACTGAGAAATGGAAGGGTCCAACAGTGATTCTGGGAGATGCTCCATCCCTGCAAACATTCAAGGCCAGCTTGGATGCGGCTGTGAGCAACCTGATGTAGGGGAAGATGGCCCTGCCCATTGCAGGGGGGCTGAACTAGGTGGCCTTTAAAGGTCCCTTCTCACCCAAACCATTCCATGATACTATTATCTCCCTATTCTGTTTGTAGTAGTCCCCTGCTACAGAGAATGCCACTGTATGTGCCCCCTTTTCCTGGTGTCCCTGTGACCAAACTGTTCTAGGACCTCAGCTTTGGAGTTATTTGTCCCAAATGAGTGTAAGGGACTTGGAGGCTTCTGTTGTGTTTGGGTAGATTTGGGGTTTTGATTGGTTGTTGGGGTTTTTTTGGTGCCAAAGTGCAAGTTAAATAGTGCTATGGTTAGTTTTGTGATTGCTTCTCCTTTTGGTATCACCTTGGGCTAACTTCTTAGCCCCTTTAATTCCACCTTTGGAGGTTCTCATTTCCCCTCCTCTGCTTGAATGTAAGCTCATGTATTACATGATGAAGGCAGAAGTCTTCACGCCGGTGTTGCAAATAACGTGTGTGTTTGCTCCTGCCTGTGTAAATCCCAAACCATGCTCTACGTACAGGTACAGACCAGCTCAGAAGATGGATGGAATGTCAGAGAGTGGCTCCAACAGTAACTCACACACTACGCCAGAGCAATCGGTTGCTGCTCAAAGTCAACATCACCAGCAATTCATAGGTGAGGAGACTTCTTAACCTGTCTGGTTTTCCCCAGGTTGGATGGGAGGAGTGGAGGTCCTGAAGAGCCTGCCTGAGACTTTATGTCTTCATTCCAAAGGCTGCAATAACCTGAGGGCAGATGATCCATGTGGGCCTTCTCCTTGTGAGATGCACTCTCTGGCTTTACTGGTCCTGGATCTATGTGTCTCCATCACTCCAGGACATAGCAAATCCCAGCCAGCTCTGAAATACAATTGCTCCTGATCCATCTTCTATGTTCCATTGTACCCTCAAAATACCAAAGAGGCATTTTGCAGGCTTGAGAGAAAACCTAATGAGAAGCGTGGTAGAGAGGACAATGTATTCTTCTTCCTTTTATTACAAAGAGAAGGAAAACATTTGCCTTTCTACACTGAATGAAGAGGTTGTGCTTGTTCTCTTTTTGCCCCCTATACCAACATGAATCAGGGAGAATACTTGTCAGGGAGTTGGGGGACTTGGTTTAAACCTCGACAATACTGAATCATCAGTCTTATTTCTCCTATTTCCTCCCAACTAAAACATGAAAGATTATCATGCACAAAAGCAGCACCTTGTGCTCATCTGAGTGCTGAGTGTAACTGAGTAACTGAGTGCTCCTAACTCTCACCATCTTTCCCAATCTTTTCTTTTCCCTAGATGTAACCCATGTCTTTCCTGAGTTCCCAGCCCCTGATCTAGGCAGCATCCTCTTACAAGAAGGGGTGACCATGAATGATGTGAAAACTCTGCAGCTTCTTTACAGGCAACACTGCGAGGTGATGATTTGGAATGTTTTAAATGGATTTATTAATCAATGTAGGAAATAATTCATGTGCTCATCTCATATCCTGCTCTTAGGAAAAGCCAGAATATGATAGGGAACGCTTGATTTGCTAGGTAATACAACTTAAATATTGTGCTTTCTGTTCTTTTCTCATTCTGTGACAAGTTTTATGCTGTGTTGATTGCCAAACCCATGCATTTCCTCTTCTTTTCCTTGTAAAGTATTTAATCTAAATGGCAGCACATGCCATTTATGCTCACACCATGTGTCAAGATGCTGGCAGAGCGGCTAATGGCTTCTGTTCTTTGTTGTTGTTAGGTGACTTTGGATGTTGTCATGAATCTTCAGTTTCATTACATTGAGAAACTGTGGCAATCCTTCTGGAGTCCTAAAACACCATCTAGTGATGGCTCTGCTGCTCTGCCGGCCAGGTACACACTTCCATTCATTCAGAGCGCTCTATTTCTTGGGGTGGTATTCATCCATTTAAAAATGCCTGTGGTATCTTCAGCTTCCTGAGGCGTTTGGGGTGCTTGGTAGGACTCAAAAGTATTTGCTTCCCAGCAGAATCATTGCAGAGGCTGTCAGGAGTGTCTGTTGTAGCAAGCACACGAAGTTCAGACCCCTGAAGAAAGCGTCTGCTCTGATCATGTACATCTCTGTGCCTTAAACCTCCTGTAACAAGTGCTCATTCAAAATGCAGAGATGGATGAGAATGTAAATGGTCATTAAGAGCCATTAAGAGTTAGGATTCTGTGCCATTAGGTATCCATCCGGAATGACATCTAAGGCTCTGAGGTTTTAGTGCCATTGAGACTGATTCGCTTCGTTGACTGCCTATCCAGATCTCGATGTGCCTTATAGTTCGAGTAATCAGCAAATACCCCATAATAATCTGTGCAATTGTCCTCAGTAGATGTTGCCCAGTGGATCTATTCCTGCAAAGAATCCCTGTAGCTGTGTTTGATGGTTTCCAAATCTCCTTTACTTCAGGCTGTATCCAAGGCACAGTGCAGCACCCAGAGAGCTGTGCTAGGTACAAACAGGCTCACTAAATGCTGGAGGCAGCATTTCTGCAGGGCTCTGTCTAAACCAGCGTGTCTTGCTAAGGGTGCTCTCTATACCACTGCTATAGGTAAATCACTCCCTCCCCCTGCTTCACAGATATACAAATATAAACCCAAATTATTATCAAATTGAAAGCACAATAAAAGGCAGATCATGGTTCCACTTAACAGAAAGTTCAGGTACTTGATGGCCAGTTCCTCCATGGGGCTCTTCTAGCTTGTGGAGTTCATTTAAAACTGCTCAGGCAAAGGCTTCAAGTGCCTTTATAGTATGTCCAAGGCTTGGCTTTAATGCTTTTAATGTAACACATGGGGAAAGTCCCTTCCAAATCCCCAGTTCCCAACATAACATCTGAGCAGCTCTGCTTTGATGCGCTGGCAGTGCATTAAGGCTTTGGTTTTCTTTGCTTGCTGTTTAACCAAGTATCTTATGCATTAATCATGCAAAAAAAAGTTTCCATACATTTATAAAGTAAAAATAATGCAACTTGGTTGACCTCATTCAGCAAGAGACAATACACTCTGTTCCCATCAAGCACCAGTTATTTTCCCCTCTGAAAACATTCAGCATTTGAAGGTGTTAAACACTGAAACCATTTGTAGTAGCTGTCAGTACTGACTGAGCTGCTCAAACACCATTTGTTGCCACTGCTACAGCTGAGGAGGTTTAGAGCACAGGGAAGAGGAGAGCTGTAAAGGTTTTAGAAGTGGAGAAGAGAAGCTGCATGGAGACCTCAGAGCAGCTTCCAGTGTTTGCAGGGGAGCTACAAGGATGCTGGAGAGGAGCTCTTCATCAGGGACTGCAGTGCAAGCACCAGGAGATGTGGGTTTGAGGGAAAACTGTGCTCAGAGCCCATGGACAGAGAGGTGCTTATAGAGTCAGACAAGACTTGCACAAGCAGTCAGAGATTTCCTTTTGAATGAAACATGAATGGCTTCTGCCTTTTTTCTACTGCAAATGGGTTAGAAATCAAGAAGAGTGAACACACTGAGCACAGATCTGCTGCTAATGCTGCCTCCCTCCTCCTCCTCCTACAGTGAGGAACATGAAGCAACCCTCTCAAAAGAGAAGCTGATCAATCTGTGCAAGTACGAACCCATCCTCAAGTGGATGAGAAGCTGTGATCACATCTTGTACCAGGCTCTGGTGGAGATTCTCATCCCAGACGTGCTCAGACCAGTGCCCAGTGAGTATCCTGCAGTCAGATCATGGGATGTTGTGTTTGACAAACAGCCATCAGCCTGGCTACCTCTTGTCACAAAGATTTCCATTATAAAAGCACATTTAGAGGGGTTTGTTTTGAATGCAAGCTAAAATATTATGGCAACAGCAATATTCATCCTGCAGCATTGCTCTGTGTCAGTGGTACTTTGTGGCCCCTGGAAATTCCCATGCCTCTTAAAACCTGGTTTATGGCATATCCCATCTCCTGAGTTTGGCTAGGAGTCAAGATGAAAGCATAGCCTCAATGCACAAGAGCTAATCCTTGTGAGATGCTTCCTTTGAGATAGTATATTTGGGTAGGACAATCCTGTCCCATGCTGCACCTCCTGAGAATTTGAGGTCAGTTTTCATAGGGCAGATCAGTGATGGGCTGGGCAGTACTGGAAAGCCACATCCCTCTGAGCTGCTGTTGCCAGTCTATGTGATTTCTAACTGCAGGCTTCTTTGCAGGCACACTCACCCAGGCTATCCGTAACTTTGCCAAGAGTTTGGAAGGGTGGCTGATGAATGCCATGAGTGATTATCCCCCCGAGATTGTCCAGACCAAGGTAAGCAGAAGGAGCATGATACAGGTCAGAGATAGGAATTAAGTACCTGTGTGTTGCGGTTTTCCAGTGACTGGAAATCACTGCTTGGGTTTGGCCGTGTGTGCCCCAGACTAACACAATGCAATGGATGGTTATGAACCAAAGTAATTATGCCCCATCCCTGGCAGTGTTCAAGGCCAGGTTGGACACAGGGGCTTGGAGCAGCTGCTCCAGTGGAAGGGGTCCCTGCCCGTGGCAGGGGTTGGAACTGGATGAGGTTTAAGGTCCCTTCCAACCCAAACCATCTGATGACCTGCAGGGGAATGTCTTTGTACCAGCAGGTGATGATGCTCTGTCCATTGAACCATTCATTTATCCTAAGATAAAGGCTCTGTGGAAGAAAATCTCTGCACTGGAATGAGGTTTGTCCTGCTAAAAAGCACAGGACACCACATAGACTGAATGGCACTGCAGAGGCTGAACCCAAGGCTCCTACTTCCCCTCTCCTTAAAGCCATGTATTCGTGTAGCCTGTTCTCACTTTGCTGGTCTCTGCTGGAGGCAGAGCGTGAAAACCCTTTAGCTTCAAGAAACACAGAGGCTGGTTTGCAGGATGCTGCCAAAGAGCTGCTCTGAAGGAGCTGGGGCATGCTTTGGACAGCAGCACAAGTAGGGCTACGCAGGGTACCCCATCTGATGTGCGCTGTGTGCTTGAGCTGAGCACAGAGCTCGTGTCCCAGCTCCATGGGCTGCTCCTCACGGAGCCCTGTGGCTGTGTTGCAGGTCGGGGTGGTCAGTGCCTTTGCTCAGACACTACGGAGATACACATCCCTGAACCACTTGGCCCAGGCTGCCCGGGCTGTGCTGCAGAACACCTCACAGATAAACCAGATGCTCAGTGACCTCAACCGAGTCGACTTTGCCAACGTGCAGGTAACTTGTGGTGCCTTGCCCTGTGTCCTATTGGCTAGAACAGGGACTTGAAGGAGGTTCCCTGCTCATAGCCAGCATCTTCTTTCCAATACTAAAAAGCAGTTAAATGACCATTTTCAGGGTTTAATGTTACTTTTCCAGGTAAGTTTGCCAGCGCACTGTGAAGAGTGGAGCAGGCGTTAAGGAATTTGTGTAAGAAGTAGTGGTACCAACCATTATATAGTTCTAATAATGATATTGTGCTGTAGTCTGGATGAATCGGAGGAGACAGGATTCCGAGCTCATGCACACTTCTTGTCTGCTAAGAAATGAAGTCGAATTCCTGGGATGGGATGCAACAACCATTCAGGCTTGGCACAAGTAACTCAACCCTTCTTTCTGAGCAGGAGCAAGCCTCATGGGTGTGCCAGTGCAAGGAAGGCATGGTACAGAAGCTGGAGCAGGATTTCAAGCTCACTCTGCAGCAGCAGAGCTCTCTGGACCAGTGGGCAAGTTGGCTGGATAATGTTGTTACTCAAGTCCTGAAGCATCATGAGGGCAGTCCCAGCTTCCCCAAGGCAGCCAGGCAGTTCCTGTTGAAATGGTCTTTCTATAGGTACATTTCCTTTCTCATTTTGGAGCTGTTTCTGCATGGGGCTTAGGGCATGTCAATAGCTCCTTGAAAAGCCAAGGCCAGTTTCTTTACTCCCATGCAAATCTGGTTAACTGTTGATCTGCCCTGGTACAGAAGGGTACAGCTGTGTCTCCTATATCCTTACAGGATGGGGTTAGGATGCTCCATCAACTCAGTTCTTATAAAGTGCTTTTCTAGTCTTGGGCTAGAGGTAGAAACAGAGCATTGTCAGGGACAAGAACCCACATCAGCTGTGATGCAAGTGTAAAACACAACCCAAATATTTTGTTTCCTGGCCATTTTCCAGCTCCATGGTGATTCGTGACCTCACCCTGCGCAGTGCTGCCAGCTTTGGCTCCTTCCACCTCATTCGCCTGCTCTATGATGAATACATGTTTTATCTGGTAGAGCATCGTGTTGCCCAGGCAACGGGGGAGATGCCAATTGCCGTCATGGGAGAGGTGAGAATTGTTTATTCCCTAGAAACAGACCCAAATTTATCAGCGCTCCAAGAGAAGTGGTTGGTTCACAAACCACACTGTGTCCTCGCCATGTTCTTAGAACCAGCTTTGCTGAATGATTTACTGACTTGTTTTGAGTGCCTGGCACAAGGCTTCAGCTCCTTGAGCATCCTTCATTCTGGCTGGTTAATACCTGAGCTGGGGGGGGGATGCAGTTGAGCATCAGCTGGGTTTTTAAGGTCTCTCCTTAACCTGTGGGTACCAACCCTGACTTTGGGGTTGCTGCCAGAGCAAACACAAGAACTGAACCAAGCAAAGAAAGGTCCAGAAGTAACTTTCCCTGCAACTTTGAGTTCATTTCAGCTGTTTTCTTCCTTCCATGGAGTTCATGTGAGCTGCACAGATCAGCTGTGTGTGCCTCTTGCTTCCCCTTCCCCTCCTATTGGACCCATGCACCAAGTCAGCAGTGCTGCGAGTTCCCACTATTCCCAACAAAAGCCTCTTTACTGATATTAAAGGAACATGAAAGGCAGGGAGTGGCTCCCAGGAAAAGCTGCCGGTGGGAATCTTTCATCCTGCCCTTTTTGCCTTGCCATCATTAAACTCTTGCACTGTTTCTGTTCTCCAGGAGGGGGCTGAGTCTCCCCACCAAAAGAGGGTGAATCTCACATCCTTCCATTTCCATTGCTCCCTTTAGAGCTCCTGTGCTCCTCAGTTCCTTCTGCTGCCCCACTTTCAGCGTTAATGTTACAGCAATTTAGTGTTTCAGAGGGAGAGAACACATCTTCAGACCAAGTATATCCCCAGCTCTCGTTACACTTGGCACAATGGCCTTGCAAGCCAAAACACTCTCCTGACATGAATGCAAAGGCTTCACAGAGAGTTGTAGAGGTGAAGTGATGGGAGAGTCCCAGGAGTGGTGGTGAACTGGGATGGTTTGGGTGAGCGGATGCCCAGCAAATGGAGAGGGCTGGAGAAAAGGCACCATCCTTTGGTCTGTGCCAGCACTTGGATGTGATGTGGGAGATGGAACAATTTCTTCCTTCATTCCAGAGCTCAGTCCTGCCCTGGATTGTTGTTGGGGTCGGGTGGGGGGGGGTTTCCCAGAGGTTCATATGGCAGCTACAGGCTTTACCCCAGAACACGTGGTTGGTTTTGCTGTTCTTTACCATTGCTGCTGGTTGTGGCTTCTCCTGAGCGCTCCAGCTGCTGGTTAGAATCGCTTGGGAATAGATGCCAACTTGCAGGACTGATGCCTTGGGTCTCCAAGGAGCCTCACTTACCTTGTCTTTCCTTTTCCTTTCAGTTCGGTGACCTCACATCCCTGTCCCCAACGCTGCTGGACAAAGGTACCTCCTGTCCCTCAGGGTTGAGCTGCTGTGGGAGGGGGAAGCTCGTGCAGGCTCTCTTGGGAAGGAGAAGCTCTTCCCCTCTGAGTGCCACTCTCATGCTGAGCTCTGTCCTTTGCAGATGACGTTGGTGACATGGGCACCGAGGTGGACACGGACTCCCGGAGCATGGGGGAGCCGCTGGTGAAGCGGGAGCGCAGTGACCCTGGTTACTCACTGCAGGAGATCTGAAACTGGGATCAGCTGGGGGGAGACGTCTGGAGCCAGGGTTGATGCTCACAAGCCTGAGTCTCCTGTATCTGCGTTATTAGTGCCTCTTAGTTTCTCTTTATGTTTACTTGTGTTTGAGGAGGGCTCCGGGTGAGCCCAGGATGGAGCTGCTTTGGTCGCCTGCTTTCCTCCAGCATCACTGGTGGCTGGAGGGAGATGGTCCAAAGTCTGCTACCAAGCGATGGAAGCCCCGTGGTCAGCAGCAGATCCGATGTGCCTGGCTGGGTGAGCCTCTCCTCTCCAGCCTGAGCCAGGCAGGCAAATGAGGCTTCCTCTTTCAGGGAAGGTGGTTTGGGTTTCTTCCCCACTTGTCAGACTTCACTGTGATACAGACTTGAACCAATCAGTGCCCAAGAAGAAAGAAAGATGCCTGACCCTTCTCCAGCCTTTCAAGACAAGTCCTGGCTCTGACTTTGCCAAATCATTTGTACCAGGGAGTGCAGGACAGTACATCCCTCGTGTACCCAGCGGGGCAGAGGGCTCCAGGCTGCACATCCATCTGGTCCCAGCGGAGTGGTGCACATGTGTGCTCTGGCATTGACACACACATGCTCTGGGACAGCATTCCCAGCTGCTCCCATGTCTTCCCAGCTCAGCGTTCCATTGCTGATCTGCAGATGCTCCTGGGCCACTGTCAGGCCAACTCAAGATACCAAAGGACTGAGGAAGCAGCAGCTGGTCACAAAGCATGTCCATTGCCCCCTGTGCTCGGATGCCTATGGGCAATCCCCATCCTCCCCAGGGTACCCAGGCAGAAGGGAACTGGTCAGACTCCTTGATGTCCTGCTAAGGGGTTGAAGGTGGGTGCAGCTGCCTGGAGGGCTGCGTGTGGATGGGGTGAGGGTGTGTGACTGCAGTGCCTTAGGCTGGGCTGGCTGAGCCCATCCCATGGAGCAGCGAGGGGCTGGCACAGCCCCGGCTGTGCTCATCCCTCCACCAGCATTCCCCATGGCTGTATCCCTTCTGCAGCATCGTGCTGGTGGCTCCCGTGGGGCTGAGCTGGGGGAGCTTCTGCCCCAGCAGGGTTTTATTCTCCCTTTCCATGCCCTGTGAGGCTGATGTGGATTACACAGGGCAGAGGAAGGGTTGGAATCTACCATCCAGTCAACAGCAAAAACACCCCCCTGGGGAAAATCTGTCTGTGAATAAAGGCTGTGTCATAAATAGCTTTTATTATTATTATTTCTCCTGATGCAGTATTTGATGTGAGCTTTTCCAGGGGTCTCGTGTACATCTGCATATCAGTTTCTTCTATCCAAATATATTACTTACTCACTCCAAATGGTACTAAGGTAGCTGTGACACTTGAAAAACTAGTGCTAATGGAAAGTAAAGAGCGTGTGTTTAGTGGCACATCTCTCCCTCCCACTGTCCTGTGCTGTTGTCTGTCAGGGTGATGTTTGTCTGTAAATGTCTCATAGCAAAGTAGCAGGAGACAAGTGAGAAAGCTGCATTTGTCTGTAAATAACCACAATGAAAACTCCCTGGGTCAGAGGCTGCACTTCAGATCCTGCTGGTAAAAGGGTCTAAAACACCAACTGAGCAACCAGGTCTCAAACTCCCCTGCTCCCACCCAGTGTGGCCTGAACCAGTGCTGGGGCACTGGCTCTTTGCAGCCGCTACTGATGGACCTCAGCCACCGTCTGCTTCCCATGGACGGACAAAGGAGATGCTCTGGAGCTCTGCAGCACTGTGCAAGGAGTCTGGATAACACCTACACCCCATCTGCACCAAATTCCCAGCTAAACCTGAATAGCAATAAACATATATCAAATGCTCAGGCCTGTACAATCCATGTTGTGGTGCTGTTTCTTCTTCAGTCATTGAAAGGAGGTGTCAGGAGGTGATGCACTGAGGGGAGATGCAGGATCTGTCCAGTGTGGTGTGATCAAAGCAGTTCTGGCCAGGGACCTGGTGCTTCCCACCACACATTCCTTGTCACCCACCACCCAGTGCCACCACCTTCCAGTGGCTGTTGCCACTTCCTGTGCCACCTCCTGCATCCCAGGACTGTCTCTTGCACTCAGCATCACCACCACACAGAGAGCCAGGATGTGACAGGGAAGTTTGAGGTGGTGCTGATGAGGGGTGACACCGATTGTGCCAACCCAGGGCGTGCAGCATCCCAGAGGCAGTTTGGCATTGCCAGTCCTTGGAAGGATGAGCTTCAAGCAGGACAGTGGGGCACAGCTGGGGGTGCAGCAGCAGGAGCCCCACAGGGCTGGGGCAAGGCATTGGGGCAGGGGACCAAGGAGGGAGGGATGCTGCTAGGGATGCATCCTACAGTGTTCCCAGAGCTCAGGGTGGATGTGTGATGGGCCCCCTCTGCCTGTTCCAGAGCCCCTCTGATCCCAGCATGGGCTCCAGCAAAGGGATGGGTTTCATCCCAAACCTTCCGCATCTCCTACTGAATCATGGGATCATACAGCAGTTTGGATTCAAGGGAGCTTCAGAGCTCATCTCTGCATTGAGCAGAGACATCTTCAACTAGAAGAACCTTCACCTGAGGCTATGGGCTGTGCTGCCCCACAGCATCACCCCATCCCAGGGCACCCTGGCCTTCACCCCTGGGGCTCTCCTGCTCCTTCCCCTGGCACTGGGGTATTGCTTCAGGAGGAAGGACTTTGCCATCACTCCGGCAGCACCAAGAACCCAAGCGATGCCCTATGGGTTCAGCCCTATGGGCTGAATGAACCCTCCCTACACCCCCTGTGCCTGTTACTGCCCCCACAGAAGAAAGAGAAACTGAGGCACAGAGAGAGCTGCCTCATGGCAGCGGTTCACTGCCCCACTGGCTCCCACAGGGAGCCTGTACTGGTACCAGTGCTGCTACTGGTGCCTCTGTGCTGCTACTGGTGCCTCTGTGCTGCTCTGCTGCCTGGCCTGGCTCAGCAGCGACCACAGGGGCTGCCCCCAGGGCTCAGCTGGGGCTGCTTAACCTGCAGAGAGGTTTCACCTGGGGCTGCTGGGTCCAGAACCCATCCCTGGGGCTCCCTTGGGGTGGCTGCTCTTATAAACCAGCAGCCTGGGGGCTCTGAGGGCTTTTCCTTCCTTTCTTTTCCTTTCTTTCCTCTCTCAGGAGCCTCTGTTCGGAGGTGGGGAGGGTTTGGGGTCTGTGCCTGCAGGGGTCTGGGATGTAGTGCCAGGACTTTCCACCCTTCCCAGTACTGCCAAGCAGGTAAGGGCACAGCCACAAGCTGCCTCTGCTCCCCCATCCTTGGGCTGGCTGTGGTTGGGAAGCATCCTGGTGTTCCTCTTCTCCTGTGTAATGTTCCAGATGAAGGATGCTCTCATCCTATAGCTCCGGGGTGGCCTTAGGGCCCTGTTCCCAGCCCAGCTGCAGTGCCCCAATGCCAGGACCAAGGAATTCCTTCCCAGCACAGCATCTTCATCCACCATGGAGCTGCTCACTCGACCTCCTCAGGCAGGAGGACTTCATTGAGAGCTTCAGTGGGTATGTGGCTACTGGGATGTGTGTGGGGACTGAGCATTACATTTATCCCCATGGAATGGGCTTAGCTTCACTGTCTAGCACTGATGTTCCCAGGGTACAGACTGGCCTTGCTCCCCTGTAGCTGGGGCAAAGCTCTGGCTCTCTGCTGTCTGCACCATTGTGCCTGTGCCTGGGCACTGGTGCACATCCCAAAGGCCACCAGCTCATACTGGTGTCCCTGCTGCCCTGCCAGGACCTTCCGCAACACGAGCCCCTCAGGGGCCCATCTGTTGGACTCCAGCCCCGACCAGCAGCTGATCCAGAGGATTGTGTCCCAGGTGGAGTTCTACCTCTCTGATGAGAACCTGGCCAGGGATGCGTTCCTGCTGAAACACGTCCAGAAGAACAAGATGGGCTTTGTGAGCATCAAACTCCTGACGTCCTTCAAGAAGGTGGGCACCCCCCATGGGTGATGTGTGGGGGCTCTGTGGGGCTGTATGGGGAAGCTCAGGCTCTGTGTGCTGGGGAAGTGCTGGTGGTGCAGGACCAGGCTCTGCTCTTTGCCTTTCAAGTGCTGCAGCAGTCTGGGGGCTGCTCATGGTTCCTCTGGGATGCTTTGGGAAAGACCATCCCAGAACCAAACCACTGCAGGGAAGTGCTGTGATGTGTGGGGAGCCAAGGGGGCACTGGAGACCTTCACCTGAAGATGCTCCTGTGGAAGGAGGGGGTTGTCTTGCTGCGACTTCAAGTAGATGGGGTTGAAGCCTGCCTGGATGGGGATGTAGACTGATGGGGATGTGGTGTCCCCCTCTCTCCCATAGGTGAGGTACCTGACGCGTGACTGGCGGCTCACACTCTATGCTCTGCAGTTCTCCAGGCTGCTGGAGGTGAATAAGGAGGGGACCAAAGTGAGGAGGAAGATTCCCATCCCCGAGTCCCTCCTGACTGTCCCCCTCAGCAAACTGCTGCTGGCCTGGGAGCTGCAGCCCCAGGAGCGGGATACCCACAACAGCTTCCTGGACACCATCACAAGGATGTTCAGCCCCTTTGGAGCCATCGCTGCCATCCGCATCCTGCGTCCGGGCCACAAATTACCCTCGGATGTGCGGAAATACACATCCCGCTTCCCGGAGCTGCTGAGCAAGTGCTGTGCTATGGTGGAGTATGAGAGCCTGGAGAGCGCCTGCAGGGCCTTTGAGGAGCTCAGCAGCAGGAGCTGCCTGGGCAGGGAGTGCATCAAAGTGGTCCGGCTCTGGATGAGGGACTCCAAGAAGAAACGTGGTGCTGAGAGGAAGGCAGAGGAGCTGGACCAGGTGGGATGGAGGGTGCAGGCGGCGGCTTCCGTGCTCCCCCATAGCCCTGGGGACTCCGGGCTCTGCGGCTCTCCAGGGTCAGATGGTGCCAGGGTCCCACCACCCCTGCTCCAGAACAAGGACCCCTCAGCACTCGCCTCATTGGATGGGAGCTTGAAGCTCAGCACCTTCAGCAACAGCATCACTGAGCCCCAGCTCCTCAGCAGCAAAGTCTTCCCTCCGCTTGGCTTGGATGCCGGGAGCTGCTCCAGCCCCATCTGCAGCCCCGAGCGCTGGCGCGGATGGAGCCCCTGGCACAGCAGCCCCGTTCCCGATGGCAAACCCTGTCCTGGCTCTGCCCCCCCAGTACAGGGGATGCCGAGCGACCGCCTGGGCCTGCGGGACCTGGTGCTGCGCCTGCCCCACGGCTCCGATGGCACCAAGGGCTTCTGGAGCGGCAGGAGCGGAGAGCTGGTCCTGCGGCGCTGAGGCTCCGGCGCCGCTGGGATGTGGGTTTGTTCCTTTGTTTTCCTCCTCTCGAGGACTGGGGAGGTGAAACTGCTCCTGCTCCCATGGGGAATGGGCAATAAAGAGGAGGAATTTTCCAGGCACTTCCTGCTGCTCTGGTTGGTTTTGTTCTTTCTTTGCCCCTTCTTGGCCTTGGGGCCGCCCAAGGTGCGGATGGAGAAGGGTGGGAGGGTCCCTGTAGCTCCCTCCCTTGCATCCTTGGGGTGCTGTGGGGTTCTGTGGCTGTGCAGGGAGATGGAGCTGCTCAGGATGAGGCCTTGCAGGCTGTCCTGTTGTGAGTGTCCATCCCCACCCCGGCCCCAAGGTCCTTATCCCCTTCAGTGTGGGGCTGTGTCCATGAGTCCCCAGGAACCCATCTGTGCTGGCTCCAAGGGGGCTGTGAGGCATGGTCAGAGCATGGGGAGCTCCAGCGTTGGGCTGGGAGACACCAAAGAGCCAATCTCTGCCAGGAGCTGCCCTTCCCCATAGCCCCGGGCTCACCAGCAGCTCTGGCACATGGCACCTTCTGCACCTCCAGCATCCCTGACCCCATGGGTCTGCTGCAGGAACCTCTGGGGATGGACCTGCAAGTGAAGAGCAGCCTTGGCCCAAGTTTAGCAGTGGTGGATGTTGGTGATGCTCAGATGGAGCAGTGTGCCCTGCATCCCAGGAGGAGCATCCTCATCCTGCTGCTGGCCATGGTGTCAGTGCCTTGCCCTTACCTCCTTTCTGTCTTCAAGATGCTTTGAAGCTGCATTGGTGACATCTCCCCTTTCTCCCCTCGTGTCTGCCACAATCAGACCCCATAGAGCATAACCAGGCCATGATGTATCCTGCAGTGTGAACAAGGTGAAGGTTGTAGCAGCAGGAGATGGATGGGGACCAACCCCAAGCAATGGGGCTGCTTGGTGACAGCTCAGGTCTCTTGTCACTTGAAGGGCAAGTCTTGGCCTTGAGGGCAATTCCCTCCTGCACCAAACTCCAGTTAGCAGAGCCACTCATCCTGCTGCCAGGCTCCCATGCTGGAAGCACAACTCACAGTCCCCATGATTATAGACACAGTCAATTGCTAATTGTGTGCAATTTGCAGCAGGGAGTGTGCCTGGCTCTGGGATGTGTGTATATTTACAGTGCTGGATACAGCAATACAGTCATTATGTGGTATTAATAACATGGCCTGCTTTATAAATAACAGGGAATCTCCCTCTGGCTCTGCTGCTTTGCAGCATGGCTCAAGGCATGGGGTTCTGGGCCTGCTGATAGCAGGAATGGGGGGGGCTTTCCTGGTTCCCCCTGACTCCCTCACTGGGGTAAATGGAGTCAAGTACCATGTGCAGGGTGGGTAAATGGAATGGGGTTGATGTGGGATGGGTTGGCTGTGGAAGTGTCCAACATCCCAGCTCCTCACCTGAGCCCTTCCTTGCATTGCTGCCTCCTCACCTCACCTGCAAGTGATGCTGGTCCCTGGGCAAAGCCATCCAAGGCAGATCCTCCTGCCAAACCCCTCCCCTGCATCCCATCCCTCTCCAGAAGGTGCTGGGAGCTGGGGAAGGATGTGCCAGAGCTCTGGGGACAGCAGCACCTCCATTGCTTTCACCTCCATCCATCCCAAGGAAACCATCCCCAGCCTTTTATGACACCAGTGTTTCCTTCCTGCTCTGGGCAGCATCTGCTGGAGCTGTTCCCTGTATTTGGATGGGAAAGCTGATGATGCTCCTTGAGCACATGGGCACTTGCACTCTGCTGAAGGTGCTGGGGGCTTCCAGCATCCCGGCTTTCTGCTGTGGTTACAAGTAGAGGAGGGTTGTGACCTGCTGCAGAGGGAAGCCCCAGCTGTGCTCAGGAGCAGCTCTTCTCCATGTTAATGAGGCCTTTCCAGCAGGAAAGATGTGGCAGTGATGGATGATGCTGTGCTCCCAACCTCCCTTCCCGGCTGCTGCAGAGCAGCTTTGCCTCCCGCATCCCAGCTCTTGGTCACAGAGGGAACCTGGACCTGGGTCCCTCTGAGGATGCAGCCATAGGGGATCCCTTCCCACCATCAGAAGGCAATTTGGGTTTTGTTTTCCATAGGGAATTCCTTGCCAGCCCTCTGGCAGGATCAGCACATGAGCACTCGTGCTTCCCTTGGTCATGCTTTGCCTTTTCCTGTATTGCCTCTTTCCAATAGACCAGCCTTGGAACAGCTTTTACTTTCCCAAGGCTTTATTTCATCTTCCCATCTAATCCATCTCCACACAGGATCCCAGGATATTAGTTAAGGCTTAGTTGGAGGAGTTCCATGTGGCTGTATTTCCTGCCCAGCTTTCACAGCCTAACATCAGACAGGCCATTAACTGGAGCAGTGAACCTCACGAGAAGAAGTGGTCTGATGTTGTAAGACTGATTCAGTGTGATCATCCCCGAGCACAGACAGCTCCCACCAATCCCAGCTCCTAAACCCTGCGATGTCCCACTCCTGCCCCACATCTCTGTGTGTTTTATGGGTGTGTTAATCCCTCTCTGATTGATTTCTTTGTGTGCTCCATCTGCTCTCAGGACCAGCAGGATGTGGATGCTCTAGAGATGCTCACTGGAAACCTACCTGGGCTGGTAAAGAGACAGGGCACTACTTCCATCCAAGCTGCTTCCTCACTTTGTTCGCTCTTTAATTCCTGCAGTGTTATTCCATTTGCCTTCATAGTCTCATTTGGGTTTCTCCTCCCAGCCCTGCTTTTGTAGTTCTGATTCAGTACTTTGTACTGTGGCTCAGCTTTACGTGTCTCTTTCTCCGCTTAAATCTGTAATTGCCCTCGTTATTCCCAATGGAGGGAGGTCTCTTGCTCTGCATTATGGTCTTGCCTTGAGGGTGAGGTTCTACAAGTCCTCTGGAACCAAGTCTTTAATCTCAGGTCTATTATGAGCACTTTATTTCTAGGAGCATGGTGTTCTCACTTCCCATAGCAAGTAACCAGGGCTTGTGCTCATCACCTCATCTCCCACCAAGCACATCTCATGGCCCAATTCAAGGAGTTGATTCCTATTCACATTCATTCATTAGCAAACCTTGATAACCAGGGGCAAACCCTTCCTTTGACTCTTCCCTACTGTGCTCTGGACCCTTTGCCATGCAGCAGAGGTGCAGGTGGCATCTCCATGTGCTTCTGCTGCTTTCAGACACTGCCCGTTTCCGCTGCCTCTTTGGGGCCGTGGGTCATGTCAGGACCATGCTGGTGCTCAGAAGTAAGGTGGATGTGTGTGCATTGGAATGCACGGCAGGAAGCTGGATGAAGATGGAGAAGGGAGAAGGAACAGGGATGGATGAAGCTCCTGGGGCCAGCACAGGCCAGCCTGGAAGCAGGAATGGGGAAGGCCGATGCAGGGAGAGATGTCCTCTGTGTTCCCTTTGCCTTTCCCAGTGTTATGAATTCAGGTCCTGTCTGGACCTGAGACTGTCTGCAGGCCAGAGGGCACTGTGGCTGCCAGCAGACGTGAGGTGAAGCAGGCTCAGATGGATCCTCTGTGCTGAGCCAGGCTCTGGAAGGTCAAATGAGACCCAGGCTGGGGTTCCACCATGTGCTCACCCTTAATGCATTGGGGGGGCAGCTTTGGAAGGGCAAAATCCCCCCAGGAAGGGTGTATGGGGCAAGCAGAGGGCTCAAGGCTGCACAGAGAAGCATCTGCCTTGATGATGGAATGAGCCTCCAGCTTAATGCATGGCAAATCCTGACATCAGTGAAATAAACCATGTCCAAGTGGAACTTCTTCCCAATTACAATTCATTAGCGAGCCCTGAGCCGCTGGCCTGACCACAATCAATACTTAGCTGGGAGAGGAGCAATTTGCATCCCTCCCTGGGGACCTGAGGTACAGCATCCCATACCAGCATGGCTGGAGCAGAGCCTACCTTCAGAGTGGGGTCCCCCATGGGTCCCATCTGGCTTGGACCCCTGTGTATGGCACAGGGATGAGGACAGCATCCTCCTGCCTTTGTCTTGCCCCTCCATGGTGCTGTTGGGGTCTTGGTGTGGTTTGAGGTGGGTTGGCCATAGAGGACACGAGCTCCTGACAGCTCCCCCCATACCCTCTTTTTGGAGGAGCTGTTGTAGAGCCATAGAATGGGTTGGGAGGGACCTTGAGAGCTCAGCCAGGAACCCGTCTGCAATGAACAGGGACATCTTCACCTTGGCCAAGGTCCCTCTGTGGAGCACAGCAAGCCAAGGGGGCTGGTGAACATGTTGCCTGCCCCCCCCACAAGCACTGTCCCTGCAGACTGAGCCACTGCAACCTGGGTGCTGCTGGAGCCAACTGAGGGCATGGGGCCAGCTGGGTCTAAACGCTCCCATTGCATTCACAAAGTCCTTAAGGAGTGGTGGCATCTCCACTGCAGAGGGCTTCAGGCCTGGGTTAGGTGCCTTTTGGGAATGGACATCTTGGCCAGTCAGGAGATAAGCCTTGGGCAGCATGGTCTGGTGTGAGGTATCTGTGTTCGTGGTCCTTTCCAACCCAGACCGTTCTATGGTCCTATAAGCAGGTACCTGGCCCGCATCATATAGGAGTTCTGACTTGTCCCTTCTAGCATCTCCATCCATGGGTAGGAGTGGTCTTGACACCCTGAGGAGCTTGGGTTGCCATCTCAGACCTCCTCCTGCTGTCATCGCCAGGCACTGAGGGCTCTGCCCTGCTGCTCCTGTTGTGTTTGAGCTCACAGCTGTGTTTGCAGACCAAACACTCCTCACAGAAGATTTTGTTCAGCCATTTCCGAGTTTTCTGCTTGATTTTGATGAAATGTGGCACCCGGGATAGCTCTTGAAAGGGTCCCCAGTGACTCCTCTGGTTCACTTGGTTGTCTGTTCCTCCACCAAACGGCACAGATTAGGGATGCAGCCCGTGCTGCCAGATGCAATTGTCCTCTTTGGACTCTCTGGCACAGGCTTGTTTCTTTTCAGACTTTAGCATACAAAATGTTCACTGCCAGATTACAGCTCCAAGGTAAGCCCTGTGCCAAGAACAATGCCTCAACCTCATTTAAGAGCAGCTCATTAGAGGTGGAAGTTTTGGGCATGAGGTGTATTTCATCTCAGGAACGCACCTGCCTGGCCCAGGTACAGGTCTATGGAACAGAAGTGTTTTGTGCTGCCTCTCGAGATGCTCATCTCCCAAAGCCTCTGAGACGGGTTCATTTTGGTGGTGAATGACTCCAGAATGGTTCTGGAGAATCACGGAATGGTTTGTGTTGGAAAGGACCTTAGGATCATCCAGTTCCAACCCCTGCCATGGGCAGGGATGCCTCACACTAGACCACATCACCCGAACCCCATCCAACCTGGCCTTGAACACTGCCAGGGATGGAGCATTCATCACTCTTTGGGCAACCTGTTCCAGCCTCGCAGCATCCATTTACACATGGATAAGCTCTGTGAGCACAGGGAGGTGGCTCCTAGTGCTCGAGGTGGGTTTGAAGGTGCACATGTGGAATATGCCGGCTCTTACAGTGCGGAGTCATCACAGAGACATGGACCATGACCAAAGGAACAGCCACCTCCACTTGTCAGCTCCGCATTATGATCTGGGCAGCAGCTGCAGATGCCATCAGCAATTTGCTTTCCAGAGGGAGAGTGCTCAGCGTTTCCAAACGTCACATCCACGTTAAAGAGTCCAGAGGCAGATGCCCAAACTGAAGAGCATCCTTGCCCAAGCTCCAGCAGGTTGGAGCGTGTGGCCAACCACGCTGCAGCCAGGAGCTGTCAGCAGCGAGACACAGAAAGCTTGCAGACAGCTATGGGAAAACTCCCAAGGATGCTCTGGGAACAGGGAGAGGGGCTGGAAGGGCCTTGGGAATCCCAAGGAGATCCAACGTGTCTTGTGTTCCCCTTTAAAAGCCATCCCACTTCCATGTAATATTTGTACTAGTTGTTTGCAGAACAAGTCTTAATAGACAAATGACTGCAGATTAAAGATGAATACATTAGTTTTCTTTTGTCCTTGATCTAAATCTTGTATTTCCCTGGTATGCTTTCAAGTGAGGTGTTTTCTACAGCAGCTTTCCTTCATCTTCACTCTGCTGCTGCAATACCACTAATTGCTAACTGGAGCTATTTGATGGCATTTACAAGTTATTTTGAAAGAGAAAAACATCCCAAAAATACCACATTTTAAAAATACAAATTCAGCAGAAACTTAAGGAAACCATTTCCTTAACAGACACCCAAAATGTGCCGTGGCTTTGGAAGGATCCCTCCTCCCAGGAATGTCAGCTCTTGGAAAGGATGTGAGCCTGAATCCCAACATCCTGACAAGCTCTAATTGCAGTGAGGTCTGTAACCATGCTCTGACTGCCCAGGCAGGAGCAGCTCCTCAGCACACACTGAAAGCTGCCTGGGAACATGTGCCAAGCTTCCAGGCCCACCTCATCCCTGTGTGTGTGGGATGCTCGCTTCTCCCGATTCAGTTGGCATTTGGGCTGCATCCCCATCGGTTGCTGTGTGGGTCTGCATGGAGCACCTGCCCTGATGGAGATGAGCTCCCGCAGTCTCTATTGACACCATCAAGTCTGATTTCCCCGGTAACGTCTTTACATCCTCCGACACGATCTGCTGTAACCATAGAGACACAGCAACACTTTGCCATGGTTGGGGTTGGGTTTCTGTCCCCCTCTCAGATGCTGTCAGCCTCCTCGGGGATGTGATGACTCCGGCTGTACCCTGAGCTCGGCATCATACAAACGGAAGCTGGTGTGTGCTCTGAGCACCCCACTGCTGGGGGGGAAAGGGCTCTGCCCCACCAAGGCCACCTCTTCCCATGTAATGAGAAGGCAACAATGAGCTTCTGCCCCTGGAGTGGCTCTGATGCAGCCCAGCAGCTTCTCTGCTCCTGGGGAGCCAGAGACAGCTCAGGGCAGGATGGAGAAGGGGAAAAGATGGAGAGGGGCTTGTGACAAGGGATGTAGGGATGGGACAAGGGGAATGGCTTGAACCATTGAGCCAGAGCTGCTCTGCAGGAGCAAAGAGCTCAGGGAGAGAAAAAGGACTTAGCAGAAGGTGTCTGTGCTACAGTGACACAAAGAGCAGGGCAGAGGCCACTGCAGTGACTGTGCCTGGGCACAGCTCAGTGTCCAGCACCCAGTGTCACA
This sequence comes from Melopsittacus undulatus, assembly GCF_012275295.1. Classification (NCBI taxonomy): domain Eukaryota; kingdom Metazoa; phylum Chordata; class Aves; order Psittaciformes; family Psittaculidae; genus Melopsittacus; species Melopsittacus undulatus. The sequence continues at coordinate 4,502,002 of NC_047545.1, forward strand.
GCCTGAGCCCTGCTGGTCCCCAGAGCCAGCATCTCCCAGGAAAGGAGCTGGAGCGAAGGAGGAGCATCCACTGCTGAGCTCTGGGCTGGGTCCCACTATAGGAATGTTAGAGTATCTGTGTGTGGGACACAGGCCCATAAGCACAAACTGGGCATCAGCAGGAGCTGTGCTGACCTGTCCTACCCACCAGCAGTAGCCATGGCTTTGAATGCTCCTCTAACACCTTTATTGCTCTGTGCATGTATTCTGTATCATTGCAGAGGACACAAGTCCAGGCGGCACAATCCTGCCTGAGGAGATGCTGGGACAGACACAGGAACACAGGAGCCTGGGGAGCTTGAAGCCTCTTTAGGCTGAAACAGAGGAAAGGGGACATGGTCATCCCCACTGTGTGCAGGAAGCCAGCTCTGGTGCATTGCTCAGGAGGATGGATCCAGGCAAGGGATGGCTGCTGTGCAGCAGCATCAGCTGTGCTTGGCTGCAGGGATGGTCTGAGGGTGCGCTGGTAGCACCTTGCTAGGGAGGACCTGCAGCTCCATCACTGCTCCTGTCCTGTATCACCCCATGCAAGTCCCCTGGAGATGCCCCAGCAGGACAGGAGAGCTCTGCTAATCTCTGGTAGCAAAGTGTGCTCCCAGCTGTGAGCTGGTGCTGAGCACAAACAGCAGCAATGCTGTAACATGAATGCATTAGAGAGGGATCATTTCCTGACTGGAGAATCCTGGATCCCTCCTGCAAATTGTCTGCTTCAAGGCTGTGGTCCCTTCCCCAGCATCCCTTAAACCCCAAAGCATCCCTTAAATCCCAAAACCTCCAGCTCTGACCTCTGGCAGCATCATCACCCCTTTGGTCCCACAAGCACTGGGGCACTCCTCACACGCTCCCCACCTGCACCCTCAAGCAGATCCACAAACCCCCTCACTGCTCCCTGCTCCCCAAGCCCCACACCTCCAATGTTCCCACAGCAACCCACCAGCCCTGCATCCCTGCTCCTAAGCATCCTCGATGCTGCATCCCTGTCACCCCAAGGCCATACCTGTCCCCTGCATCCCCACATGGGACTGCCATCCCCTGATCACCCTCCATGCCCCTGCAGCTACCTCACCCCCCCATTAACCTCCCTGTGTTTCCACAGCAGCCCCATGGCACTACTCCTCCCTGCAGTGCCCCCCACTCTGTTCCCAAGGTCCTCCCACAGTACACACCAGCACACACCCACTGCAGCCCCCAGCCACTCGGGTGGCCCCCCGGGGACCCCATAGCATCACATTCCCCTGCATCCACATTCCACACACAACCCCCCCCCCCCGCATCTCTTTTGCACCCCACACTCCCTGCATCCCCAAGGTACCACATCCCCCTGCAGCCCCCCACATCCCCCTGCATCCTCCCAACATCCCCCTGCATTCCCAGGGTACCACACCCCCCTGCAGCCCCCCACATCCCCAGGGTACCACATCCCCCCACATCCCCCTGCATCCCCAGAGTACCACACCCCCCTTCAGCCCCCCACATACCCCCACATCCCCCTGCACCCCGAGGGTACCACATCCCCCTGCATCCCCCTGCATCCCCAGGGTACCACATCCCCCTGCAGCCCCCCACATCCCCAGGGTACCACACCCCCCTGCAGCCCCCCACATCCCCAGGGTACCACATGCCGCCGCATCCTCAACACCCCCAACTCCCCCTACTCCTCTCCTGCATCCCGTGTCCCACCTCCCCTCCCCCCCCCAGCACTCCATCCTCCCCACCTTCCTGCATCCTCACGTTATCCCACCCCCTGCCAACCCCTACCCCCTATCCCCACCTCCCCCATCCCCATCCCCTCCTCCCAGCCGCTGCATGCCCCGGTCCCCACCCCCCCCCCCCGGGCCCCACCCCGGTGCCCCCCCCCCTCCTCCCGCAGCCCAATCACAGCGGGTCGGATGAATTCAAACCCCGGCCCCGCAAGCACCGGCGGTGGTTCCGTTCCGGGGCCGGGGCTGGGTCCGGATGGGCTCCGGGAGCCGCGGGGCGCAGGTGAGCGGGGAGGAACCGGGGATGGAGGGGGGGATGCTCCGGGTACCGGTGTGTGTGTGTGGGTCCCGTCCTCCCCGGTACCGGTGTGTGTGTGGGTCCCGTTCCCCCCCGGTCCCGGTGTGTGCGGGGCTCCCATGGGCCCTGGGAGGATGGGGTGTGCAGGGGATGTGTGTTGGAGCCTGGGAATGGGGTTTGGGCAGGAATAGAGCTCCTGGATGGGAAAATCGGGTGGGGCATTGTGGGGAAGAAGTCGGGAACGGGAATTTCTGCAGCTGCTGCAAACGCGCTGATTTCGGAGTTCGTACAGCAGGAAGCGAGGGGGGGGGGGGGTCTGTGGGGACCCCTTGGGGTGAGGGGCCTGGAGGATGCTCAGGGCTGGGGGGCGAGAACGGAGCCGTGAAACTTTTACCTTAAATCGAGCTGATTTCTGCCTTGTGGGGCTGTGCGGAGCAGGGGAGAACTGCACCGGGAGGGGGGCAAGGAACCGGCCCAGGCAGCCCCACGGAGGAGCTGGGGTCCCCCCTTGGGAAGAGTGGAAGCTGCGGGGGGTGCCCGTGTGATGCTGGGTGAGCCCTGCCCGTGCCAGAGGGGATTCTGCTCTCCTGAGCCCTGGGGAGGCTGGAGGCAGTTTTTGGTGCAGAGGCTCATGTTAACCATGAGGACACAAGCTGTAGTGGCAAGTGGGGATGTGACAATGGCTTTACTCGCGTCCGAGTCTCCCTGCCGATCCTGGGGTTGGGCTGTTTAATCCATCTATTGTGATTGTTTTCCCCCAAACCGGAGCAAGAAAACCCTTAGGCTGGTCGGGCAGACTCGTTTGCAGTACATGGGGATGCACTGTCTGCTGGAACCACCCCACCCAGCAGGAGCATGTTGTCCCAGTAAAGCCCAGTTTGGGGCTGGGTGGGAAAGGCCCCTGCAAGGTAAAACCCAAGGGATGTGTTGGTGTTCCTTGCTGGGAGCGTGCTGGTCCTTGGGTTTGCAGCTGGGAGGTGGCAGAGTTGGAAGCATCCTTTGGTTTTGCTGCGAGTGGCTTTTGGTAGGGCTGGTCCATGGGATGGGAGGTGGGGAAGGGTGTCCTGGGTGCTGTGTTCTTCCCTTGGGGATGCAGTGTGGGATGAGTGCTCAGGATGCTCCCCATGGAGCTGGGAAGGGAGAGCCCCGGCATCACCCCTGCAGGCTGCCTGCACATTGCAGGGGTTAAATACCCAACCTGCACATCCCCCTGGAAAACATTGGGATCAGGGATGCACAACCTCACTGCGTGCTGCCAGCCTGCTCCATAGGCTGGGAGAGGCTGGGTCTGTCCTCACCGGTGCTGCTCACTTGTTGCAGGTGGCACAGGCTGGGCCATGGAGACAAATCCTGCTGCTTCTCACTGTGTTCATGCCAGAGATCCTGCTCTTTTGTCCCTAGCATTGGCGGCTCCGCTGCTCTGTCTGCAGCGTGGCCAGGGCAGCATTCCCAGTCCTCAGTGGGAATCAGGTGGGCTGCACATCAGTGACCAGTGCTCCCTGCGTGAGGAGCAATGGGAGGATGCTGGGTTATAGCAGCAGACCTGTTCTATTGCCTCTGTGCTTTGGGGGTGCTGATGTAGGTGACAGGAGCGGGTGGCATCCTCTGGCTGGTGGCTCCGAGCTACCTTCTATTGCCAAGTGAATCCTGAGCCGATGGGGTTTCTGAATAGCTGCTCCCAGGAAGAAACCCCTGTTGGGCTGTCGGGAGCCTGGGAGCTCGCTCGGATTTTACTGCAAAGATTCCCTACAAAGTAAAATTGATGGATCTAAATGTAATATTCTGGAGGGGAACTTAATGGCCATTAGGCTGTTTCTTTCCAGCTCTGAGTGCAGAGCTGCGCCATTTAACTGAAGGATTAAAGGCATAAAGATAAATGAAGAGGCTGCCAGATGGGTGGAGGGTGGCAGGGGGTGGATGCTCTGGGGCATGAGGCCAGGAGATGGAGAGCAAGGACCTAGAGGCAAGGTCTATGTGCGCTCACAGCATCCCTGCGGGCAAGAGTGCCCTTGGCTGAGGCTGAAGCAGGTGGGGAAGCTCTGGGGGTCCCTGCTGCTGCTGTTGGCTCTCATTAGGCAAGGGCAACCCCAACCCAAAGCTGCTTTATGGGCCAGGGGCTGGCCCTGATGGAAGGGCCGTTCCCGGTTGGGAAGCTCAGATCCCTGCTGATTCACTGAGGTGCTGCAGGGTCGTCTTGGAGACCTGGATGTGGGTGACTCACACCCTGCACTGGTGTCCCAGTACAGCTGCTCAGCACCCGCTGAGCGGTCCCAGCTCAACCCCAGCAACAATAGGTCCTTTCCAGGTAATTCCCCCAGTTTCTATACTGGACATGATGTGCTGTGGGGTGGAATAGCCCCTCGGCTAGTTTGGATTGGGTGTCCTGAGTCTGTTTCCTCCCAGCTTCCTCATTCACAGAACATGAGACTCAAACACATTGAGGACCATTCCGTGTCTGCCGCTCCAGCATAGGCAGAAGGTTTCTGTTGTGTGGGGAAGCAGGATGCTGCTTGGAGCTGGGATGTAGCTGAGGTGTAGATCTGGAGCCTGGGCCAGGATTCAGTAATAAAGACATAGCTATGGATATTAATGGCCTTTCAAACCCTTATTTGCCATTCTCTTCCTATCCTGGCAGGGCTCAGTGCCTACCAGATCTCTACATCCCAGACACTGAGGAAGAACTTCCTTTGGGGGGGGGTTTGTCCTCTAAACCACTGCATTTGGAAGCACATTTAGCTGCTGCTTGAATTACCCAGTTAATGGAAGCTTAGGAGCAGAAGGGGTTTGAGCAGGGATCATTGTGCCCACGAGAGAGCGATCACTTGAGTCCATGGATAGGAACAAACAACCCCTGGGAGCTCCAAATTAGGCAGAGCATCATTTACTGAGCTTTGCCTTCAGCCCTGGCTGTGCTCCGGAGCACTGCATGCCTCTGAGCTGTGTTCTTGGGCTGTAGACCACAAGCAAGCTGGCTTCTCCTCCCACATTCCAGGGGTGTCACATGCAGGGGCTCTGGGAGAAGGGAGGTGCTGTGGGCATGGGATGCTGTTGGATCTGCCTCAGCACTGTGCTGGTGCTGCCCTTGATCTGCTTTCCCAGCCTTGCTGCTCCACACGAGATGCAGTGATGTGAGTGCAATGAGTTTGCTGCCCCTCTGGGTGGGATCTGAGGGTTAAACTGCATCAGGTCGGGGGCTGAGGAGTCACCTTTGGGTGTGATGGGCTTTGCAAGGAACTTGGCCATGTCCAGCCCTGCATTAACCCTCCTGTTCCTTGCTGCAGGGGCTCTGAATGTATGAGGTGACCACATCCATTGACACAGCAATGGATGTAGTGCCAGCAGGATGGGGACCCCTTCAGCTCAGGGAGCCATGGGGCAGTGATGCTCACAACTGATGTGGCTTAAGGCTGTTGGGAAGTGATTCATCCCACAGCTCTGTGAGGTGATGGTCATCTTCAGGCTTCTCTTAACAAATGCCATGGGCTGGAGCATCCTGATAGAAACCTACAATGGGTTGGGTTGGAAGGGACCATAGTGCAGTGGTGCTGAGCGGGGACAGGCACAGAGGGATGGAGGACATTTTGGAACAGAAGGTGTTTAAGGGCTGGTGGGCCCCAGATTTGGGGCAGCACATGTTCTCCTGCCCTTCCTTAAGCAGTGTGGGCTTTGAGAGCAAGGACCTGGGCTTGCTCAGCCCCATTCCTGAATGTGAACACCTTAGTAGTGTCCCACTCTTTGAGGTCCAGGTCATGACTTAGCTCCTCTCTGCCTGCTCATCCCCATCTGCTAACAGTGCTGTTCCAGGGCATCACTGGTCAGTTAGCACTGAGGCAGTGACTGAGGGCTAAAGGGATGATGCTGGCAATGGGAATGGATTCCTTGCTGTTGTTTCTCTCAGGGTTGGAGCTGTGGCTTTGGGGAACAGGGCAGCTCTGTGGGGCCAGAAGTTGGTGCTGGGGGGAGTCTGTTCTGCCTGCAGGAGACCTGGAGCTGTTGCCCACACTTGTAGGGGCTGGTGTCTGCACACCTTAGTGCCAGTTTTGCAAGGGAGGAGGGCATGAAGAGCCGGATCTCCCCATCTGGCCTCCAGTACGGAGATGCTGGAGATGCCAACGCTCCTGTCACACTCAGCCTAGGTGTGGGCTGTGCTGATCTCATCTTCAGGCTCTTTGGTGAGATCCAGGAGCAGCCTCCAGCCCATGCAGTGCTTGGGGAGGAACAAGCTGGGCTCAGGCTGGTGTGGAGCTCGCAGGGAGGATTGCAGGGGATGGTGGTCAGTCCAGAGCCAGCTTCTGAACTGCTGAGCTGTAGAGTGGGCTTTAGCCTTACCCCTTGCTCTGTGCTAGGGCCAGACCACTGGGATAGTGTGGTCATAGCACCTGGGTCTCACCATGGGCCTCACTTCATGTGTCTTGGCTGAACCCAAGAGCAGCAGCTCTTAGCCGGGCGGACCAGGTACCGCAGACACAGGTTTGTGTGCTGTGCTCCCCTCTGCAGCATCACATGGATGTCATGGATTCCATGTCCTTTCTGCCTGTCGTGATGTGGTTTCTGATGTGGGGCTCCACACAGTCAGAGCCCTTTGCGTAAATGAGCTGCTGCTTCTGGTGTGTGGGGAACAAGGTAAGATAGAGGGGATCTGGACATGTGGAGGGGCAGAGCATCACCCCTGGGCTGTCCATGCCAGTTGGCAGAGCTCTATCAGCAGATAGTTCTATAGCGGATATCCCATAGCAGAGATGCTATGGGATGACAGGGGTGTGGGTACTGAAGAGGGATGGGGGTTAAGATGCAGCCAGTGCCAGGGTTCAAACATGAGTTCAGGTCCCAAAATCTTGGCATGGGCTTGCATAGTCCTTTTGCCTGCAGAAGTGACCCAAGCAGGATCTGCTGCCTTTTGTAATGATAGCTGTAATGATATCCTTAGTATCAGGAGCCCATGTGGATAATAAGGCATCAGCTCAAGGCCTGGGAGCTGTTGGAAGCAGCAGGCTGGTTGCTTGTGTGGAGATGCATGGGCTAAGGCAGCCCTCTCTTCCTGCCTTACAGTCCTGCAATTGCCATGAAGGGATTAGTGTTGCCCCATGCCTTGTATTCCCAGATTAGTCCCAGTGTGCTCAGAGCATCCTGTGGGAGCTGCTCCACTGCATGGCATGGGGGGCATCCCTTGGCATGGCTTTGCATGGCCAGGCTGTGCTTTCCATGTCCCACGAGGAGCTGTTTCTTCCCCAGGTCTGTCCTTTCTCTTCATCATGGGCTGCTGCTTCCCTGGGAACGCAGGAGGGATGGGGAGAGATGCAGGGAGTGAAGCCACAGGAGCAAGGACCTCTCTCTGGGGACGCATGAAGACATGGGGCTTAATGCTGTAACGCATCTTGAGCAGCCTTATTTCCCTCTTCTGGAGACCCTGTGGGACCCGTTTCCTTGATTCATTTATGTATTTACCTATTTATCCTCTCCCAGGATGTGCAGTGATAGCAGCTTTGGTTTGGTAGCTCAGGCTGAGTGTTTCTGCTTCACCTCCAAGCCTCTGGGTCCCCTCTCAGCTATCCCACAGGCTGTTTCACAAGCAAGGACACTGGAGCTGTTTCTCCCCATAAGTTCTATCCCTCACAGCCCTCATATCCATGCTGTTTGGCTGCTCCCAAACCAGGCATTATCCCTGCTCCCTTGTTATGGGTGGGCAATGCTGCTTTTGATGGCAGTGACCGCCTGTCCCCATCACACAGCTCTGCTACCCCAGCAGCAGCACCAACCCAGACCTGTGCTGCAGCCTGCACGAGCCTCTGGCAAGGTGGCTATGGAAGCAGCTCGAGGCACTGATGCTCCCAGCATATCAATTCTTCCATGTATTAAATAAAAGAGAGAAATAAATCTAAGGCAATAATAGCCCAGAAAGTGATAGGCCAAGATCAGCAACAGTAAATGGATAAACACTCAGCCTTTGGGGAGAAGCAGAGCTGTTTGATGCTCTTCAAGTGCACATCTGAGCAGGGGCACGCGGGCAGATGTGTGTACCCATACAGATGTGTGTGCCCATACGTGTACCTATGTCTTTGTGCCATACAAACCATACACATGTGTGGTCCCAAACTTCCTCTGCAGAAGTAGCTTTGCTTTTTCCCCTCATTGTCCAGATTTTCCCTGTGGCATTGAGCTCCTGGATGGCCCAGGTTTGGGGGATGAGGGATGAAGGCCCTGATTGTGGGGTGTGAGATGCTGGTGTGGGGCCAGCTCCAACAGGTCTTGTGGAGTGAAGGTTAAAAATCACTGTGGAGCCCACAGTGCTCTCCCTTGGTGGCAAGGAGGGATGGGAGCTTGCATGGGTCAGCCAGGGCCAAAGGCTGTTGGTGTTCTCCATGAAGTGTGGAGGTGATGGAGATGGTACCTTGAGATGTGCCTGATGGATGTGTGACGCTTGGGTAATGGGGACCACGGCCCCATCTCCCACCTTCTGGTAAGGACTGTAGGAAGGTACTGAGGCAAGATCAGGTGGAGATAAACCTGCCAGTGAGTTGTTCTGCATCTTGTAGGGTTGCAGGTTCTTGAGGCCAGATGGAGCTTGTCTGGATCTAGAATGGGGAGACCTCCAGGGAGGGGTGCAGAGACTCGGTGACAAGAAAACCTGATCACACCTTCTCCATTCATTGCCTTTGCCATTGTTCCTGCTGGTTGTGTGTAACCAGCTCCAGCCCCTCTTGTCCCAGAGATCTCCTCTGGCTGGACCAGTCTGTCCCCATCCCTCCTCAATCCCTGGGGCTCCTCCACAGAGCCCAGTGTGATGGAGGAAGAGCAGGGCACAACCTCCGTGTGCAGCACATGGGCTGCAAACAAGGCCTGGGGGAAGCATCAGCTCCCATAAACCCAATGGGGAGGTGGATGGTGAGTGAGACTGTGCCGTGGGTCCAGTTACACCAGTAGACCTGGTCTTTGCTTGGTGGGGTTGACATAAATGACAATGGAGACTGGAGCTGGGGCAAGAATAGAGCAAAGCTCAGCGGATGGCAAAGGAGAGAGCATCATCTCCATCATCCAAAGGGGTTCTTGTTCCGGAGGTGCCCGGGTTTGGGTAAAGACCACGTGTCTTTGGGTTGTGATTGTCTTTTCCAGTAAGAGCAGTCTCGGAGGAGTCAGCAGGACTCGGCCCAGCCGTGCATCCCAGTGTGCCAACATGCTTCCAGGAATGAGCATGGGGCTGCATTTCTCAGTTGTTATGTGGCAGGGAAGCAAATCAAGAAGTGATGACAAGTGCTTGGCACCGGGATGGCACACAGTGTCCTGGCACAATGGGCCTTGTGCAGTTAGACAAGACCAGCACTGCCCTATGAGTTCTGATACCTGGCACCTTGCCGGAGCTTAGCTCAGTGGCAGCCAACCTTGCTGTATCCCAAAGGATGTGCTGCAGGTCTCCATGGATCGTGGTCCCATCTCCTGGTGTCCCATAGCTGCAGACAGGCATTCCTGTTGCTCCTGCTGATCCCTGCCTGTTCCTGCTCTGCACACACAGCGTGAGGCTGGCACAGCAGATGTGGGAAGGGGGAAGTGTTTCAGCAGTGGGCTGCAGGAATAGGGTGTCTTTGTTGCCTGTGGCTCTAGTTCTGGAGATGCTCTTCCCTCCCACTGCACCTCGTGCTCTGCTTCCCAGGCTCACAGATGCAGGTTTGACTCTTCCACAATATGGGACTGATCCTGAATTTCCCCTCCCCTGGGGAATGGCAGCACAGGGCTCAGGATAAAGAGCATCACAACCCTCAGCAAAGCTCTAGCAGTGAGTGCTGAGCTCTGGGGAAGGGCTTCAGGTGATAAACCCCACACAGAAGGACCCATCCCACTGCAGCCGAGTGCCTTTGGTTGGCTCCATGCAGTGTGCCCCATGGCTCTGGTGAGCCTGTGAGCAACCTCTATCTGCTGGGCAGCCTTGCATGGGGGTCTGTGATTGTGACCCACATAAGAGAGGGCTTCAGCCACCCCTGTGCTGAGCTGCAGGGGTGATGGTGCTGCTCAGGTCCCCCAGTTCAGGGTCCCTACCCCTGAGAGGAGATCAGGGTGGCTTTGTTTCCCCCTGATTTTACATGGTGAAATGCAGAGCTGCAGAGTCCAGCTGTGAGAGCTGCAGTGGGATGCAGAACTAACAACCCTTTCCAGGTCTGAAGGTGATCTTCTGATGCATCCAAAAGATCCCCAGGGTTCATTAGCACCAAAATATCTGCAGATGAATATAACAGGCAGCATCAAACATCAGGGCTATCTTTTGTACTGCTGAATAAGCTCACAGTAGGGATTAGAGAGCCTTGCCCTGTGCTGGGTGATGTTGGAGCTGTTTATAGGCACTGGTTTACAAAAGCCAAGTCCAGGGCGTCCATGAACACTAAAAAGCCATCAGGCCAGGCAGGATGGTTTAGCCTGGCTGTCCTGTTTGTGTCACTCATCCCACCATTCCCACATGGATGCATCCTTGGCCATGGGGTCACACTGGGGAAGTTGTGGGCAGTTTTGGCTACCGCTGGGGTAAGGAGATGACAGTGGGTCAGAGGGATCTGCTTGAGCCCTTGCTGTGGTCCAGGGCAGTGCTGTGTCTGTAGTGGGTTCATGGTTGCCCAAGTACAGGTCAGGCAAAGGGAACTGTGGCCAAAGTGAGATGTGATGAGCACCTTCCCTAAGGGAAGCAGAAATGGGATACACTGGCTTCCTGCAGCCTGCTGCCTCTTGCTGCTGATGGTAGATAACATCACTCGAGTTAGTAGCAATCTGCTCCAGTCACGAGAACAGCATCGATTTACACAGGCTGGAGACCTGGAATCGATCTGCATCTTTATCAGCTCATCTCAGCTGACAGGAGCTGCAGAGAAGCTCTGTCCTGGGGATGCTATTGTTGCTTGCTTCAGCCCCTCAGGTCTTTGCTTGGTCCTGCAATGTCATGCTCCTGGCTGCAAAGGCTGGAGGGATGTTCTCCAAGGGGAAGCTCTTGCAGGGAGTGCAGTGTCCCCACACTAACCCTGCAGGCTGCTGACAGCTGGGGGGCTTTGTGGAAGGTGCAGGCCAATTCCAGCAAGGCTTTGCCTTCACTTTTCTCCCTCCCTCTCCTGCTTTCATTTGCCTCTGAGCTGGAGGGGTGGAAGGGATAAATCCCAGAGCATTCAGGTGCCAGGGGCTCTTTTTGCCTTTGCCATTCCTGAATGAGAACAATTGGCCCATGCTGGCTTTGGAAAACTTCCTTCTCCCTTTGCATTTATCATTTATCAAAGCCTTTGCTGTCTGTTCGAATGGGTGGGATAGTCCTCTCCAGTCCAAGCAGGGCTGCACTTCTCATTTGGAGAGCAGGAGCTCCCGAATTGAATACCAGGATCCCTTTCCAGTGTGATGGACTCTGCCTCTGTGCACTTTCATGACAGGAGCTTGTTCTTGGTTTTGCTGTTAACCTCAAGCTGAGCTATGGGGCGAGAAGTCCTCGCTAGGAAAAGCATCCTGTGCAATTCCTCCTCCTTCCTTCTCCTCCATGCTCTTGCCTGCCAGCAGACAGGAAGCTCAGAGCAGGGAAGGGGGTTGGTTTCACAGGTTGCCATTGCTGGAATGGAGAAATAGAGCAGCTTTGGGCAAAGCTGGAGTTCTCTTGCCAAAAATGGCATGAATAATTCAAGTCCTCAAGGAGGTGTTTGCTGATTTGGAAGGATTTTTTGATGCAAAAGGCTGAAGGTACCACCTGAGCAGAGCAATACATTCATTTAATGCTGTCTCTCTTCATGTTACCTATTTCTATGATTCTGGGATTCTCTTTCCCACTGAAGCTGCAGCTCAACCTGCTGCCTGGCAAGTGCTGGGCTTTGGTGGTGATGCCCCTGTCTGAGCAGGAGGCTTGTCCAGAAATGATCCCATTTCAGCCCAAGAACAGCATCAGGCTCCAGCTCATCCCCTTTGACTCCAGAAGGACTCGTCCCTTCTGCACAATGTGGTGCAATCCAGCCCTGCCTTTGTCCCAGGCAAAGCACAGTCAGCAACCCATAGCAAGCAGGCTCAGGACGGGATGAGGATGGGATGCTCCTCTTGCAATTGTTCCCTTCTTCTTGGGTTTTTCCCTATTCTACCAGACATTAGATATATGCTTAGAAACTTGGAAGTGATGTAGAAGTGTGGGAGCAGGGAACCTTGGCTGAGTTTATTCTGGGTGGCCTGGTTCCCTGCCGGAGATGCATCCTTCTGCAGAGCCCTGTGTGTTCCAAACATCACTCCCACCCAGCTGGAGGAAGCAGCAGGACTTGAGAGAGGTAAGAAGGCTCAGGGGGGGCTGGCAGAACGAGCTGGATTTGATTGGCAAAGAAAGGGAACTAACTCTTCCCAGCGCATAAAGCTCTTATAAAGTGATCAATTGTCCTTTGCGTCTGCTGGGACAAGATGAGAAGTGATCAGCTTAATCTGGAGGTAATGAGATTTAGGTTAGAGATGAGTGAGATGCAGATGGGCGACGGAGCTCTGGGACAATCCACTCCAGCTGAATCTTAACAAAGCTCTGGGCTGTTCTCAGCATCCTCGGGCTCATCTCAGGGCTGGGGGCAGGTGGGTTTTGGGGATGCTCATGCTTTCATCCGTTCCTTGTGTAAAACCCTCCTCTAGAGTAGCTTGTTGGTGCAGACCCCCTGTGCTGCAGCATGCCAAGGGAGCTGGGCAGCCTGGAGTGGGCAATCCAACTCCTGCACGTTTGCAGCCATCAGGATGGAATGTCAGCTCCATCATCTACAGAAACCACAGAACAGTTTGGCTTGGAAGGGATCTTAAAGCTCCAACCCCCTGCCATGGGCAGGGCAGCCATACCCAGGCACCAGTCTGCATATTGCTGCACATGAATGGTGGCAAGCAGGACAGCAAGGCAAAGAAACAACTTAAAATCACTTAATTGCAGCAATGGATTTCTTTGCATTAGCTTATTTGCCCACTTGCTAAATAATGAATGTGAGAGCCTGGTAATTAAATGCTGAAGCCCTGATTCGCTTTGCATTGTTTAAAGTTCTATTACCATTGAAATCCAAGAATTTGCCAAGTAATTTAATTGCTAATTACCAGTAATACAGTTACTTCCCATCTTACCAGCATTAGTCAGCATTTATGTGTGTTGTTTGCACAGGGCATAAAAACACTCCTGCTCTTTTTTCAGCAGCTATCTTGTAAGCTTATCAAGCATTTGTGCTGATGGAAGGGCCTGTGGCACATCTGCTTTCAATGGCTATTCAAACCATGAGTTAAAATGCAGATCCAAAGGCACAGGCTGCCTGTGGAACGTGCCCAGCTTTGCTCCGCATCTTCCTCCTTCCTTTCCCTGCTGAAGGTCCCATGGACACCAGCCCCCGTTGCACTTACAAGCTCTTTTGCTGTATATAGCCTTGGGTACAGTGATATTGAAGGTTCTAGAGCTAGAGAACAGGCCTGAGCATCATCCAAGATGTTGTTTTCAAGTTAGGAGTGACAAATAGGCTAAAAAGGCATTTTCTAATCCCTGAGAGCTGAGCTTATTGGGAAAGGCCCTGGAGGAGGCAATGAGATGTGCTGGGATGGTTTGGATTGTGCAGAGGCGTCAGGAGGAGGGTGAATAAGATCTAAGCTGCAGGGACTGAGGGCCATGGAGATGCTGCGAGGGCTGGAGCAGCTCTGCTCTGGAGCCAGGCTGAGAGCTGGGCTGGGGCAGCCTGGACAAGAGAAGGCTCCTGAAGGGGAGACCCTAGAGCAGAGGGTGCTGAGGCGCTGGCACAGGGTGCCCAGAGAAGCTGTGGCTGCCCCATCCCTGGCAGTGCTCAAGGCCAGGTTGGACACAGGGCTTGGAGCTGCTCCAGTGGAAGGGGTCCCTGCCCGTGGTAGGGATTGGAGCTGAATGAGCTTTAGTGTCCCTTCCAACCCAAACCAGGCTGGGATCCTATGGCTGGAGCCCCCAGTCTTATGGAAGGCTCTCGGGAATTAAAAATCAAGCAGGTCTGCTGGATCAGATGAGGGATTTGGGTGCAGATCAGTGGTGCATCGCTCTGGGCTGTGTGGGCATACTGAACAGTGGATGTACTCACTGCGGGTGGGTGGGAAGGAGAGGATGTATGTGGATGAGTGCAGAGATGGGGGATGTATGCATTTGTGTTACATGCCTGCATGCATATGCAGGCTGTGTGCATGTGTGGTGTATACAGCATGTGCTGGGAGAGTGTGTTGGGGGGTACCAGAGATGTTTGGGGGTGTTAAGGGACTGTGACTGTATTTGTATGTGATCCCCAAGAAATAGTGAGTGCTTCTCAGCTCTTCTGAAGGGAGCTTGAGGGATGTGCTGAGGTCTTGCTCCAATGAACTCATCATTAAACATTTGTAATGAGTCACACGCTCCCAATCAGGAATACTTACTCAATGTCAGTTCATTACTCAGCTTCTTCCAAGGATTTACTCATAGCTTTTTATACGGGAGCAGGACAGGCCACATTCACAATGCCAAAGCAAGGCTGGGTCCCTGTAAGGCAAAGTCTTTGTGGCCCCTTTCTAAGGGCTTCCATGCTGGGGTGGCCTCTGCTGACTTCATCCCTTCCTAACCTGGGCTGCTGCTCACCCTGCTTATGGGTGCCTGCCTACAGGGCATCTTCCCCACATCTGGTGGACCCAAGCCTGACCTAAAGTGGATCCTCCAGTCTATCAGAGTGCGGGATGAGGGTTTGCATCCCCTTGGTTCCCTATGGATGAAAACATCCTGACAATCTTTTCATCAGCATCTTCATGTTTTGGGCATTATTTTCCATGGGGATAATGTTAACTTTGAGAGGAAACCAAAATGCTGTTCTGAATGAACACCTTCCGTTTCAAATGCTAATTCAGATGAGAGGATTCTGCTTTGTACAACGTTTTATCACAGTGTTCAGTGCTGGAGTGGGGACCAGTTTTGTTCCTGTTAACGATGGGAATGCTTCATTCTGGGAATCTCCATGTGGAGATGTTAACCTCCCATTGGGATGATTTCCCTGGGACCTCTGAGGACCTCAACCGTGTCAGCAGATGTATTCTTGTCCCATCCTTACACTGCTATTGCATTCAGAGAAGTCTAGAGCAGAGAATGTGAGTATCTGTAGCCTAAAGAGTCTGGATGCAGCTCTGAGCTATCCAAGGCTCCAGTTTACTGAAGGAATCAAGTCATCACTAATAATAGTCTGCCAGTTTCCATTAGCCTGGGTCATTTCCTTCTCTGAAGCAATAATCAGAAATGTGAGATGCTGCTGAGTGCAAGTAGCTCTCACTTTGCTTTCCATCCTGGAATCTGAGCAGCAAAGAAGTGACTGGGACTTGTGGGGGAGAGAGAAGAATTGCTCCTGACCAATTGCTGCAGGGTGCTGGCATTGCTGAAGGCATTAACTGGTTCTCCAAGCTCTTGGAAATGATCTGCAGATCTGCTCTCCAGCCATTTGGTCCTGGTGTAGAGCATTATTTTGCCTCCATGAACCACAAAATCAACCAGGTTGGAGAAGACCTTTAAGATCAGGTCCAAACCTTTACCCCAGGACTGCAAGTCTACCACCAAACCACATCCCTTTGTATCTGCTGAGGTTTCTGTTCGTTCTTTCCTCCAGCTTTCTGAGGTTTTGAGATTGCATCTGGACCAGTATCGCCCTGTGAAAAGCATCACTGGTCATCAACTGCCTGTTCCACTTAACCATTTTCACCTACTTGCCAACCAACATTCAGCCTCAGTTTGTTTCCCAGGACACAGTGGGAGACTGGAACCCTTCCTGTTTGTGTTTTAGCTAAAGGTGAGATTTAACCTGGTTGGTGATAGCTTCATACCATGGGTATCCCATGTGGTGCTGCCTGGCTGCCATAAGAACATGTGAGGGTTGATCAGGCTCTTTCACAGCTGGATCAGCTGGAGGACTTTGGGGACAACCCTGACCATGAGCTGACTGAAAAGAGAACTGATGGACTTCATGGGGTGATGCTCTTCTGGAAGGGCACTAAAGCAGGGGCTGGGTAAAACTGGGCTGCCCCCTTGTGCAGTGTATGAACACAGGCTGAGAACCAGCTCTGAGAGGTAACGACCATGGATGGGAGCTGGGTTCTGCTATAGACACAGGGAGGTGTCTATATGTGATTGAGGAGGCAGCTGATGGTAGAGGTGGGTCACTCATCAGCAGGCTCATCCAGCCAACAGTGTGTGTGCTGCTGGAATGAAAGAGGCTTGGGGAAGCCGGGGGAATGCTGAATGGGATCTGGGCTTCCAGCGTGTGGCTGTGACTAACACTCCAATGAGCTCCTTGGCTGGGGAATTGCAGTCTGGAGCAATAGTGCCATTACTCACCAGGGATCATCAGAAGGATATTAATAAGTTGAAGAAAAGTCAGTGAAGAAAGTGACTGATGAGTGAAGATGAGAAATGGAGGCTTTACATCGACAGCTTGGCTTATCAGAGGTATCTTCATCACAGGGTACTAATGTCTGGCTGGGGAAGCACCTTGTTCTACCAGCAGAGATGCACCTAAGCCCAGCAGCTGAAAGCTAAAGCTAAATAAGCTCAGGCTAAGTACAGGTGCAGGTTTTAAGGGTATTATTCAGTTACCAACAGCACAGGCAGTTTTCAGAGAATAAAGCAGTTCTCTATCTACTGTGAAGAGGAATCACCTCAGGGCAGGTGAAGCACTTCAGCTTCCTGGCATTCACTTGGAAATAAGCATCTAAGGGAAACAATCTATTGAGTGCTTATTTGTGGTCTGCTTAAGATTTGATTCCTATTTTTAGCTGGAATGTGACAACTGGTGCTGGTTTAAAAACAAGCCCCCAAAACCTCAACTCAATACATCCTCTTCTGACACCAGAGGCCTGGCAGGAGACTTCTGGCATCACAAGAGGTATGAGGCAATGGTGAGGACTGGAAAGTACTGGGGATTCTGGGCTTTCAGAGAGCCCTGGCTTTGCATTTGCTTCCTCTTTCAGGGGGATTCCTTTTGTCTTGCCAAGCTCTAGACTCTGGTTCTGTTCCTGCCTTTGGATCTATTGCCCCTAAGCTCTGTGGATCTGGTTCCATCTGCTCAGAGAGGGAGACCTGCAGAACATATTCTTACTGGTGTTGGGATCTCCCTGAGCACCTATTCCTGTTATGTTCAAGGTGCTCCCTTGAGATGGAGCCATTTCTCCCTCTCTTAAAGCTCTCAGTGCTGTAGTGGTCGGGGTTGTAGCCTCCAAGACTGACTCCTGTGCTTCAACCCTGTGTTTTGGGGGTGGAAGGGAAGACCTGAGATGGGTATCCCTCTAGAGAGCTCCTGGGGGCTTGGGAAGTGCGTTTTGGCTCTCCTTATGGCAAGCCTGGGTCCTAAGGAGAGGACACTGCACCAGCTCCTGACCTGCAGTGTAGTGGCAGAGACGCTTGTAAGGGTGTTTTAATTATTGAGACACTCATTCTAATTGTGTCCCCTGGTTCCTGTTCTGCTGAGATTACATCTGCTCCTCGTTTTCTCTATCCTGGCTCTTCTCCAAGCCTCTCTGCTGCGCATATGGAGCGTGCAGAGGGGAACTCGCCCAACAGACCAGAGAGTGGGATGCTCACTGCCCCCTTCCACCTACTGCTAAGGTAGGGAGGAGACCTGGAACACTGAGGATGGTCCCAATGCAGCCTTGGTCACGGCTTGGTGATAACTCCTGTGTCCCCATGATGGCCGTGCAGACCAACCCCATGCTTGTGCCTGCAGCTGTGTGATGGCAGTGGAGATGCAGGCAGCCTTCAATGCAATGCTGTTGTGGTACTAGCAGACCCTCAGGGAGATGCAGCTTCTTCTGGCCAAGGAGAGTTTGCAGGTGCTTTTTATACCCAGCCCTAGAACAAAACTAAGGTTGTTTCTTTTTCCTCTGTGACCATCTCTGTCTCCAGTTCCACTGCTGCAGTATTGTCAGCCAAGTTGGTAGCATCTGTTTTATGCTCCAGAGTGCCTTAGCTTTGTTGGAAAGGGTTTGGAGTGCAGACTGCTCTCAGACATTGAAAGTGGATAATGGGGAAACATCTTAATGGAGGAACATCCAAACCTGCTGTGGTTTTAGTGGGTTGGTTCAGGATGTTCTGGGTAGCAGCCATCATCTGCATCTCTGGGGCATCCAAAGCCTTGGGAGGTACCTAGAGGGACAAGCAGCTGTATGTAACCATCCCTGCCACACCAGAGAGTCTTCTGGTGAGCAGATGAGGGTTCCTGTGCCCAGGTCAGGATGTTCTCAGGGTGAGGATGAGTAGTGCCTGAATCCAGTCAAAACCATTTCCTGATGGCCTTGGACACTGCTTGAGCTACTCTTGGCCTTTATATTTAACAACACTTCCCCCTCTCTGCTCTTTATTCACTTGTGGATGTTTTTGGAGAGCAGCCATTGCCTCTCTGCAGGTTTTTCACTAGGCTGAGCTCTTCTGGTCTCTTATCATAGAACTTCCCATCCCACTGATGAGCTGCACAGCGTTCACTGCATCCAGCCCTGTTTGAGACCGTGCTTTGGAGCTGCACACACTTCCAGATGGGGACTCCTAAAGCCTTACCCTTATTACTTGCCTCATTTCCTTCATATAAACTCTTCTTGATGGCTTAGGTTGCTTGGGAATGCTCCATCCCTGGCAGTGTTCAAGGCCAGGTTGAACGGAGTCTTGGGTGATGTGGTTTAGTATGTGGTGTCCAGTTAGGAACTGGACAATCTTAAGGTCCTGTCCAACCCAAACTATTCTATGATTCCATGACACTATGGTCTTTCCAGTGATGTCCAAGTCTTCCATGAGCTCAGTGATGTCTCTCAGACTCCCATATTCCATTTTGTCCCTTACTCTGTTGTGTCTGGCCAGTTACAGCCCCTAAATGCAGTTGCTCTCCAGGAGCAGGCTGTGAGAGCACCATTAGCAACAGCTCTGCTCACTCCCTTCTTCTCAGCAACCCCCCTCGCATCTTCCTCTGTGGCTGACAGCTCATCCTGTTTCCTTCACCATCACCCCCAGCCTAACTACAGATTTCTCACTGCACCAAGTACTTGCTGAGATCCTGGGAGATGACAGTAATTGGGATTTATTTCTATACACAGGGATCTTGTTAAGAAGAGCCATCAGCTTGCCTGGCATGGTCATGCTGTTAATGCTGGGGCGTTTTATCTCACATATATGTCTTTGCTTTGTTCCCAGTTTACTTTGAACCATGAGTGCTGTTGTAGCTGGACTCTATGGAGTCTGTAGTTGCTTGTGTATCTATTTACATCATTGTGTATTGTTCTTTCTCCAGCCCAGGAACTGTATTTGCTGTTCTCCAGAAAGAAGAGAGTAATCAATAGCCTGTAATCCCATATCCTGGTTTAACACAGTTATTAGCATTCCCAACTAAATATTCCTGACTTTAAGTGCTGTTTTTCCATGGGAGATATGACATAGGTTATCTGGTCCTGCTGATTAAAACGTGTTAGATCTCAGGCTGATGCTCAGCTTAACCAAGCTGTTCCCACTGGCCCAATGCCTGTCTCTCTCTCTGAATTGGCATCCTGCTCCTGTGCCCTGGCTGCAGCTCAGCTTCCCAGAGCAGTTCAGGTGAACACAAGAGCCCTTTGCTCTGACACCCAGCAAAGCCAGGACATCTGTGCCTGCCGTGCCCCAGCCGGTGCCCTGCGCGGAGGTGATTTCTAGGTAATCTGAAGCAAAACAAGGCACCAGGTTCCCTTCCCTTTGTCAAACTGAGCTCCACACTCTCTGACTCTCCTCCCATGGCTATTGCTGGTTTTCTGGGAGAAGGAATTGCAGCCATAGAGTGGTTCCTGGAATGCACAGGGCGTCATTAGCAGAGGGTGAGTGGACCTGTTGGAACCTAAGTTTTCCCATGGGTGATGCAGAGGAACCCCACAGGAGCAGAACCATCACTGTGGGGATACCTGGAGAGTACTGGGGTTGTTCCTTAGCTCCTTGAGCTTGTTGCTTTATGGCTCAAGGCCCTTTTGCACTGTGATGCTTTGATAGACGACCAGCCCTCACTGTAACGATGGCTGCGCCTCTGGGTGCAGTGCAGTCCCTCCAGTATCTTTATACTGGGCACCCTCCTGCTCTGGGAATAGATTTCCAGACAAAACTGGGTTATGATGCAATGAAGACTGAGAAGATTAATCAGTGATTTTAAGGGAGTGGGGGGAAACACCTCAGGGGGAGGTGGCAGTGATCCCACATCGAGCTCTGCTCAGAGCAAACCAGATAGAGACAATGGTTGGATGTGAGCACCTTAACTCTGCCTGGGAGCTGTGCCAGGCATTGAGGGCCACCGAGCTAGAGCAGCGTGATTAGGTGGTTAATGTCAATGCAGTTAAAGAACACTGTGGGTACCATGGCAACTGCACTGGCCACCGGCTTGCTCTTGGAGTCGGGATGCTGCAGGAGCCTGAGAGGTAAATGAGCTGGGAGAGAACCTGCACTGGTAAAGCACCAGGAGGGTGCAACAGGCAGGTTTGATCCCCACTGGGGATGGTTCTGCATCCTCACTGATGTGGCTGCGCTCCTCATTTGTGTGTGGATGTTGAGTGTTTGAGGTTAAATAGCTCAGAGCACTGGATTGGATGAGCCCTAAACCAATAGACAAGATGATGGGAGACTGGCAGTAAATACCCTGGCAATTTTCCCCATGACATTAGGAGAGGTCGTGAGGTCTTCAGGGTGGTGGCAATGTCTCTGCTATGCCTGAAGGGAGATGCTGAGGTCTCCGGCTGTATCGGGATACAGACAGAAGACAGAGGAGCACAAGTGCTGAAGATGAGCAATTAGCTTGTGGTGCTCACACTTCCAGATTGTCAGCACAGCCCCAAGGAGCCAGCTCAGCATCAGAGTCCCGACCTGCAGAAGCAGTGACTGTGCATCTTGGTTTCACCACTGAGTTTAATGAGGCTGAATGCACACATCCAGGGCTGGAGCTCCTGTCCTCTGGGGCTGAGTGATCCTCTGGTCCCCCTTGGCCGAAGAGCTCTTGTTTCTGGTCAGGGCACAGCAAACAGCATCTTAGCATCTGCAAAGGCTGCTCCTGCTCCTGGGGAGCTTGCTAATGAGATAGTGAAGGGCTGTTGCTCTTCAGAGCAGATGTTCACTGGGAGCTTTCTTCAGCCAAGGAATTGCTGGGGTTGTTTTACACAGCCCTGCTCAGGGATGTGGGAGTTAAACACAGGAAGGTCCCTGTAGGCAATTTACCTGCTGTTGTCAGCCAGCACATGGTGGGAATGAGCTGCTTTGTACAGAAACAATGGAAGATCTGTTCCTTCTCATTCATGGGGGAGTTCCGTGCTCATCCATGGAAAGGTTCATTAAGTTGTGCATGGACTGATCAGGGTCTGGCAAGCTATCGCGAGGGGTCGGAGATGGCTCTTGTCCTATGTTGTTCATTTCATTGAAGCCTCAGAGTTGTTGCCCTGGCCTCGGAGCAGGGATTGTAAATCAGAGAGCTGAGAGTGAAACACGTTTCTGTAGGCTTGGATGAAAGGGCCCTGGGGAGCTCTGGAGATGGGTTATCTTGATGGGGTCAGAGCCATAGGCATGAAAAAGCACACTAGTGATGTGCAAGACGCTGATAACATTTGCTTGTTCCTAGCTTGAAGACTAGCTGGGTTTTCTGTACACTGAGCTGGGGTTTTTTTGCTGCCTAAGCCCTTCCATCTGCCCTTTCTTCCTTTCATTCCCAAATAACAGACTCTAGAGACATCTCGGTTCCTTCACGTCAGAGCCGGAATCTGAATTAATAATGTGCTAAGAAAATAAAGGCAGTTCCACAGACTTTAAATCAAGGAGAGAGCAGCATGTTAAAGAGTTTGAGCAAACCACATTACTTTGGGTGCAGTTTTAAGGCTGGTGGAAATAAATCTCCCAGCAAATTATTGATGGTGACACATCCTTTCAGAAAGAGCCTGCTCAAGGGATGCTCCTCTTTACCATGAGGCTCTCAGTGTGATTAATCTCAGATTAATGTGTCCCGGTGCAGGTGTCAACACCATTTGTGTCCCAGAGCCTCCACATCACCTGGGCTGCCACATCTGGTGAAGACCATCTCGCTTTTGTGGGTGCTTCTCCCTTTGTGGGCCTGGGTTGGGCAGAACCATCCCCAAAGCCGGGTGGAAGTTGGGTCTTCCCGATTGGAGGAGGATGGCTCTGGGGGTCTCAAGCACTGTGAGCCTGCCCAGATATCACTCTTTACTCAGCAGCTGCATCCCAGCTTAACAAGGAGGAAGGCAGAGAAGTTAATTTATTGCTGCAAATGACTTTGAAGTAATTAATTGATCTTGTCAAAGGCAAGGGATAATTTCATGGCTGTGTAATCCCAGCAGAAAGATACTTCTTGTCCCCTGACAAGGCAGCTTTGATAGAGCTATTTCACTCGCACACGCTGGAGTCAGGAAGGGGACATCTTATTTAATGCTTCACACTAATTAGAGTGAAGCAATCGTGTTCCCTCTCTGCCCCAGGGGGGGCTCAGCATGTGCCACACAGGCAGGGGAGGTCCCCGGTGACCAGCAGGTCTCAGCATCCATGTATGGACCTGGCTGGGATAAAACGGAGCTGGAAATGAGGAGATTCCCGACCATTGGATGAGGGAAAGGGGGATGAAAACAACCTCCCATCTCCAGTGGAGCAGAGCTCCTGTTGCAAGGACTTGGTGCTTGGGATGGGGACTGTGGCGCAGGATTAAATCCATGCTCTGAAGTGCACTCAGAGTTGATAGTTCTGATCACCAGAGTCTTCCACGTGCCTCGGGGAACTTGTGTCCTGCGTTTCCTCAAGGCTCATCCAGCTCTTCCTGTTCTAAGAGGTAAAGTCTTCAGCAAAAGGGTATCCTCCAACTCTAATACCTTTCCAAGGAGTTAGGGCAGGGTGGGAAGCAGCTGGAGTTGGACTTCCAGCACAGACAGGGCTCATCCTTATCTGCTCAGGGACAGAGGGATCGGGCACAGGGTTGGGAATCACATCCTCCTTCATTGAGAGGTTTCATTGGTTTGTTGCATTAGTTTGTAATGGTGATTCTTTTACATGTTGCATCCCTGTGCAGGGATACAGCTGGAACCTTTGCCTCCATGCG
This sequence comes from Melopsittacus undulatus, assembly GCF_012275295.1. Taxonomy (NCBI): domain Eukaryota; kingdom Metazoa; phylum Chordata; class Aves; order Psittaciformes; family Psittaculidae; genus Melopsittacus; species Melopsittacus undulatus. The sequence goes on from NC_047545.1 coordinate 4,525,083, forward strand.
GAAATCTTTACCTCCATGCAATCGGCTTACACATACACCCATCCAACTGCCTGCAGGTGTCTTGGGAGGCAGAGATGTTCCTGCATACACTACAGGTTCTGTGTTCTGTAAGGCCTGGTATGCTGTGTATACTGGAGCTGGAGAGGGATTCTTCATCAGGGACTGTAGTGATAGGACAAGGGGTGATGGGTTCAAACTGGAACAGGGGAAGTTCAGCTTAGAGATAAGGCAGAAGCTGTTCCCTGTGAGGGTGCTGAGGCGCTGGCACAGGGTGCCCAGAGCAGCTGTGGCTGCCCCATCCCTGGCAGTGCTCAAGGCCAGGTTGGACACAGGGGCTTGGAGCAGCTGCTCCAGTGGAAGGGGTCCCTGCCCGTGGCAGGGGTTGGAAGTGCATGAGCTTTAAGGTCCCTTCCAACCCAAACCATTCCAGAGCCTTATGATCCTGTGTACAAGTCATGGCTTCACTATAGGGGAGTGCAGGGGTAGTTTGGGCAATCCACATGTGTAGTCACTAAAGCTATTTGTGCTCCACAGCAAGGCAAGGTCTACACCATCCCCTGGCTCTGCTGCTGCTGCCCCATACTCTATTCCCTGTGCTGTTGGGATGGCGCAGGCTTCACACCTGCATGCTCAGCACTCTTCCTGCTCCTCTTGGCTCTCCCTCAGTGCCAAGTGCCCAGTGAGTGTCACAGATGCAGCCTGCTCTGCTGGAGACAATCCCAGCAAGGGAAATCCTGTTCGCCCCACACCATGGCTCAGCTCCTGGAGAGCTCTCAGCTGGAGTAATTGTGTTTGCACAAACAACCCTCCTCGGCTTAAAGAGGATAAAATCAGCAGGAGCTCATTGGGATGCAGCCCTGGTCTCCGCTAGGAGCAGAGATGCTGCCACAGTCTGAGCAGCTGGACCAGAGGATGCTCTGGGGGCATGATCCCTCCTGGGCTGGTGCAGGGTGCTGGCTGCAGCCTGGGTGTCCAGAGCACCTCTGTGCATTGCACCCAGGTGCTTTCTGAGGGAGGAGAAAGGTTGGAGGAGGTGTTGAGGACCCCTCTGAAGAGATTGGGCTTGGAAACGGTAGCAAGGGCTGGAGCAGACTTCTTCATAGAAAGCAAAGGGACATGGAGAGGGGTTGGTTTGCACTCCCTTGTCCTCACAGCCCAACAGCCTGGGCTAAAGAGTGATGGGGAAAGACCCGATCACTCTGAGAGATGTGATGGGCAAATGAGGCACCATGAGGAATCCCACAGCAACACCTGGAAATGGTGACCATTGATTCCATCATCTCAGGGACCAGCTGCTATCCTGAGACCTGCAGAACCTGGGCATGTTTCCCTGTGAGCTGGGTGTGACTCCCCACAAGCTCTGTGCATCCCAGGATGCTGATTGCTGCTTCAGCCTGGGGTGGGAAGGTGCTTGTGGGGCTGCAGTGGGGCTCTGCAGTACCTTGAACATAGAATCACAGAATCAACAGGGTTGGAAAAGCCCTTTAAGAGCATCCAGTCCAACCCTTACCCCAGCCCTGCCAAGGCCACCCCTAACCCATGGCACTGAGGCTGTGTGCACACTCGCAGGGCCGGTGCCTGCAGCCCTGCCCTGGGCAGCCTGTTCCAATGCCTGAGCACCCTCTGGGGCAGGAATTGTTCCTCAGCTCCATCTAAACCTGCCCTGGTGCAGCTTGAGGCTGGTTCCTCTTGTCCCATCCCTTGTTCCTTGGGAGAGGAGACATCTCCATAGCCAGCTGTGTCCCCAGCATCTCTCTGATACACGACCCCTTGTCCTGGGTGCAGCAGCAGTGGTGTGGGTGACAGGGGCTGCCTGCCTAGCAGAGATGCTGTGCTTGCTCCAGCACATCCCAGGCTTCCAGGACTGGGGCTGCACGTCTGGGATAGGCACACTGGGGACAGACAGAGGTTTTGGATGCAGTGCCCTGGGGATTAAAGGGTCTTTCACAGGGTAACAAAGGGATTCAGGAGTTTAAGGCCAGGCTCAGCCGCCAGCCCTGTCCTCTCCCATGGTCTGGCATTCCCAGGCTGGCAGCTCAGGAAACTTCTCTCGTCTCCAATTGCTGTGCTCCACCTTTTATTCTAATTGATTCTGCATCGCCATAGGAACCCGCTCCAGCGTGAATGAGGAGCAGCTGCCTTCCCTTCCCATTCCTTCCCTTCCCTTCCCTTCCCTGGGCGCTCCGGGAGAGAGGCGGCTGCTCCTTCCCTCGAGATGGCAAGTGATGGAGCCGGGATTGCACACCAGCCAGGTACCACCCGTGCCCCATCCATCCCTCTGGAGCACTCATAGGGAATGCTGGGGGGGGAGGGTTGTTCCCTCTGTGCTTGGCTACCAGGGACCCCCCCACCCCTCAGGGTGATGGGCGCAGGAGATGGGGCTGGCGCTGTTTGTGTGGTGCTGGGGTCCAGTGGAGCTTCTGATGGATGGGTGGAAGCAGCTTTCGGGGGGGGGGGGGGGGGGGGGGGGGGGTGTAATCTTCCCTGGTGGCTTGGCTTGGCAGCATTGGGTTTTCCATGTGTGCTGGGATAACCATGGAGAGGGGCATGTGAGGGTGTGCTGCAGAGCCCTGCACTTGGCTGGGCTTCCCATGGCCTCCAGGGAGAGCAGGGATCACAGAGCCTGGCCTTTGGAGGCAAGCATCTCCCCATGGCCGAAGGGTCACCCCTTTCCCTTGCAAGAGAGCGGATGGAACACCCCTCACAGTGTCTCATGCTCCTGCTCTGACTTGATCCACTTGGTTCTCCCTTCCATGCCTGTGGTCTGCTTTACCTTCCCCTGGTCCTGTGGCAGAGATTGGCACTGCCTCCCTGGGCATCTGCCCCATATTTGCCTGTGCAACCCACCCGTAGGTGGGTCAGACACAGCCAGGCTGATGCAGGGGGGGCTCAGCATCCCTCCTGGACCACAGTATTGTCTGTATGCACACATAACCCACCCTGATGGTGATGGGGGTGTCTCCCTGCCAGGGATGGTCAGTGCAGGCTGCTGGGGTTAAGGCTTGGGTGCAATAAGAGGGAAGCTGGGAAGAGGTTGGATACGCTGGATTCCTGAAATGGGAAACAACTTTGTTCCTGCTGGGGCCTGGCTGTGTGCTGAGGAAGGGCAGAAAACATGGCCCTTGTGTGAGTCCTGCATCAACAGCTGGTGGCAAAGGCAGGAGCAGATTCCCATGGAAAACACAGCACCTTGGCTTTGGGATGCACAGGAAGGGAGGACAGAAAAACGTGGATAGCCCCAGCCCTATTTGCTCACAGGGCCAGGGTGCATCCCATAAAGAACCTAGAGGTTCACAACGTGCTTTGCTGTGGGGCAGAAACACTTCTGAGGGCACAGTGCAGCTCTTTGCTCCCATTGGAAGTGCGTCTTCCCTGGTTGTGCTCCCAGCGGCAGCCACGCGGTGCAAGCACCCATTCCTATGGGATTCATTTGCTTGACCCAGCAGCAGCATTTACTGGAAAAGGCAATGAATTCATGACAAACATGGGACAGTGCCAAGCACAAGGATGCACTTCCCAGAAAGGCATCCAGCTGCCTCCATCCCAGCCTTGGGCTTTGGGATACAGCAGTGGTAGGAGATGGGGAGCACCACAGCCCATCAAAGCCTTTCCCTATCCTTAAGGAGCTTCGGCCCTAGAGATCTTCCTGCTTGGCAGATCCCATTTGCCTGCAGCCCTGGCGAGGGCGTTTGCTGCTGGGTCTCCCTGGTGATCACATTTGCTGTCTGGTGGCAACAGGCGGTTGAGCACCATGTGCAGCGCTGCAAGGGGAGCACTCGGGGCTCGCAGGGAGCAGCAGATGCGCTCAGAGCCCTGTGTTAGTGCTTGTGCCACATCGCCCCCCCCTGCCCTGCTCGGGTTTGGCTGCGGAACCAGCTCCGTTTCACATCCCGAGGATGCTGGATGCGGCGCTTTGGCTTTTAATCCCCCACATCTCAGATATGGGGAGCGAGAACAGGGTTGTCCTTTCCAAAGCAGGGTTGTTTTAGCGCTGGCCTGATGGATTCACTCCAGTTCTGTGTGCAGTCATTTTAGTCTGGTTTCTGTAAAATCTTCATTGGAATTGAAGCGTTTTAGCCCCTCCTGGCTCTCCTTCATCAAAACCGGCTCCACTTTCTCCTTTGAAGACTGAAGTCGCATTTCTCATTGTTATATAATTGTAAATGTCTATTTTGGGGTATAAAAGCACTAAGTTGGGTTTACTTCCAAGTGTGCAAATTGGATAATTCCCTAGTTGCTGGACTGCATTCCCAACACCTCTTAATGAAACCCTGCCCCACTGTGCCTCGCATCCTCTTCCAGTGTCATTCTTGAACAGATCAATCCTTTCTGGTGCAATTCTGCTTCATTGTGCACATCACTTAGAAAACACACATCCTGCTCCCAGAGCTGGGCTCCCTGCTCACCATCCCCTCTATACCACGCATGGAGCATGGGCTGTGCACTAATGCAGAGCAAAGCGTGGCTGTGCCAAGGCTCCAGGTTTCATCTTTTATTTGCTGGTGGGTGTAAAGTGTTTGGAGGAGGAACAGATTTGTTTGAGGGAGGTTACTCTGCTGTAAATTGGAAGTAAGCAATACCCAAAATGTTAGCATCCAGAAATTGCTTTCTGGCTGACACAGGAGACTTTCTCCAGCTGCTTTTCCTAATTAGGCTCTGATTCTGCTTTGGACACTTCCAATCCCAGCCTGGTTTGGGTTGGAAGGGACCCTAAAGCTCATCCAGCATCCAGGGACCCCTTCCACTGGAGCAGCTGCTCCAAACCCCTGTGTCCAACCTGGCCTTGAGCACTGCCAGGGATGGGGCAGCCACAGCTTCTCTGGGCACCCTGTGCCAGCGCCTCAGCACCCTCACAGGGAACAGCTTCTGCCTAAGAGCTCAGCTCAGTCTCCCCTCTGGTAGGTTAAAGCCATTCCCCTTGGCCTTGCCCATCGCCTCCCTTCTGTGCCCACTCAGCTTCTCAGCCTGGAGGTGTGTGCAGTGGGAAGGGTGAGCCCCACATCCCAGATGGCATCCTGCACCCTGCACCGCATTCCATGCTCGCCATTCCCAAATTAACATCTGTGACATGTTTCATACCCAGGAAGATCTCAGCCCGGCGCTGCTGGATTGTTGACAGTGATCCTCTTCCTTTGTGAGTTCTGTCCCTATTAAGCAATTTCCTTGCTCATAGTTCTTTTTAGTTACTAAGGGAACATGAATCTTAATAAAACTCAATCAGATGTTCCTTAAATAACAGCTGCCTTCGTTTAACTGCCTCATCAGTGGGTTTTTTTCCTCCAGGAAATGAAGATCTGCTTCTTTACACAGCAATGAAAAAGCAACAGATCCCAAATGCAAGGGAAATCCTGGCTACTACAGGATATAATACTGGGAAGAGCATTTAACAGAAGATCCTCTGTTTTGTCCTGAATGTGCCATTTCCTCCCTGTACTTTTGATGTGAATTAGTTGGGCACCTCCACATACCCGATTTGTGCCCAGGTAGCTCCTATTGCAGCAATGCCGGTCCTGCACATCTCTGGCACTGAGAACCAACCAGGAAGAGGGGATTTCTCAACCCAAATGTGCCCATGGGAAGCATGAATCCCTGAGCACGATGCTTTCAAAGCCCAAGGGGTACTCGAGGAGATGGACACTGTGATTGTCCCCAAAGACCTCAGTGGAGAGGAGCAGGATGGGCAGGAGTTGCCTTGTGCTGTTTTACTGTGACTCCGAGTGACTGTTTGTCCTTTTTAACCTCTTGTGCTCTCTTTGTCCTCTGCTTTGCTTCCCTAGCCCAAGAAAGCTGGACCCTGGAGAGCTTCCCTCAGTGACGTGGCTGCTCTCACGCAGCCTTCTCCTCCTCCTGCTGCAATAGCGATGCTCATGTCCCCATGCAGCTGCAGTGAGGTACGTGCCCTCCTCCTCCATCGGGACTCAGCCTCTTCTATGCCTGCTTCAAACCCCCCTCCATAGGAGCAAGCAAACTCTAAGCTCGTGTCCACCTTAGAGAACATCAAGACCAGAGCAGCTGAAGCTCTCAATGCACTCGGACCCCACTGCTGGGTCCTTTTCATTGTGAATGTCCCTGTGATCCAGAGCACTTGGTCCAAAAGGGGTCCTGCAGCATTAGCTTTGGTGGGCACTGCTGGGGATGTATGACCAGAGAGTCAAGCTCTGCACCCCTGCCCATCCATCCCATGCCCTCATCCCCTTGAGCTTGCTGGAAAACCCGGGATCCACTTGGGAACTTCCCTGCTCCTGGTTATTTGGCAGTGTGGCTGCAGCCTGTGTCCGGCTCCCCCTCCATCACCATCTCTGTTTCCTCCTCCAGGAGCTCTTGGCTTGGTCAGGAGTGAATCCCGAGCTTGGCATAGCAGCACCAGCGGCTATGGAGCGACCTGTGCTCCGGGTGCGTGCCTGAAGCGGCTGCCCGGGCACCGAATGCGCCCGGCCCCCGTGCTCCTCGCCTCTGCCATGAATGATGCATCGACGATGGATTATGAACTGCTGTCCCCCTCCTTGGTGGAGCACCCAGCCGGCGCTGCGGGTATGGATGCCGAGCAGAAAACCGTCTTTGCCTTTGTCATCTTCCTCCTGGTCTTCTTAGTGATGCTGATGGTGCGCTGCTTCCGCATCCTGCTGGACCCCTACAGCCGCATGCCTGCCTCCTCCTGGACTGACCACAAGGAGGGGTTGGAGAGGGGCCAGTTTGACTACGCCTTGGTGTAGAGGGCAGGGATGGGGCGAGCCTGGGTGCTCCGTGTGCCTCCCACCCCGGCTGGCCCCGGCCCCGGCCCCCCCTTCCTCTGTGGTGTTGCAAGGATGCTCTGGGCAGGGAGGGGAGGTCAGGCTCTCTCCTGGGGTGGGTTTTGTAGGGGTTTCTCTCTTTTCTAAGCACTTTTCAGTCCTCTTTGCAGTCTGCAGGACTCTTGGAGAGATGTTGGAGGGGGGGATGCGGCTCTGCATGGTCCCTGCTGCCCCCCGTGGGGCAGGGGCAGGAGGTGATGGGGCCGGGCATGGCAGGACCTGCCCTTGGCCACAGCCCATGGGGCTCCTGCTCTGGGTGCTCTGCCTAGTGCCAGGCCAGAGCTTTGACCCCCACCTCCTCCTTCCCCCCCCACGTCACCCTCGTCTGTGTCCTCTGGGGTGTGCTGACTGGTCCAGTGCGTGTGTGTGTGTGTGTGTCCCTGTAGCTGAGCTGTGTCTGTCAGGGGGTTTATAGGCACCAGACCCAAGTGCTGGCTTTGTTCTTCTCTGTGTGGCAGCCCCGAGTGCCCCCAACCCCTGGTCCACAAGTGATGGGGAGGTGCAGCCCCCTCTGGGCATCCAGCCCTGCAGCCTGCTCTGCTTTACACCACAGTCCCTGCTCCATCGGGACTGGGGTGGCCTCCTCATGCCTGAGGGCTGCTAGAAGGGGCAGGGGGGGGGTGGCCCTTCCCTGGCTGTCCTGCATCTGGGTATCAATGTGTGTGTAAATAGCTGAGGGGAAAGCCAGGCTGTCCTGCCTGGTGAGTGGGATGCTGCAGCTAGCCCAGGGCTAGCAAAAGCCGTGGTGGGTTATGGCTGTGGGCTGGTGAGAGGGTTTGTACTAAGGGAGGTGAGCACATGGGGGAGAACCTCTTCCTCCACCATGGAAATAAAGCTGCACTGTGCTAACCCCACACAGCTCTTCCTCTGCTCTTTGATGCATCCCATCAGGTGCTCAGTGGAGAACCGGCTGCTCCCCAAGCACTGCTGGGCTGCCCCATGTCTCTGTCTGAGCCAAGGCCCCACATCTACCAGCACAAGCTGGAGCTGCTCAATGGGGACGGGTGATGCAGGACAGGAGCATCAGTGGTGGGTGCTCCTTGGCCACAGCACATCCCCAACCTGGCCACATCTGCAGCAGGACCCGTGGGCCATGTCCGGATGTGTCTTCTGCATCAGTCCAAGCCTCAAGTGCCCCCAGGGTTGTGTGAGCAAGGGCACGGAGGGAGAGGCAAGGAGTCCCTGCAGAGCAGTGACCCACAGCACAGGGGTACCCAGCCCAGCACCTGCACTGGTGCCACACGTCTCCCACCACTCACCTACTGCCAAGCGCAGGCAGCTCTTGGAGGGGCAGTTTCCAGCTGTGAGCTCCATGGGATCTTGCTTTCCTCGGCCTTGGTTTCATGGCTTCACTGTCCCCCTGGCCCGAAAAGCAGCAGCTCCGTCCCTGTCGCAGCGATGCTGCAGCTCTGCAGCCCTCTTGTGGCACATGGCTGTGTCCAGAAGGGGAGGTCAGGAAGGGATGCTCCAAACGAGACCAGCAGCCGGACCCTGTGGGCAAGTGCCTGTATCCCTGCACACACCATTCACTGCACAGGCTCCACAGGCCTTGCCCTCTGCATTGCAAGCAGTAAGGGATGCTGCACAGGCAGGGGGAGCAGGGCAGGAGCTGGGGGAACAGCAGCTTTGTCCCCACTCTCCTGCATCTCCTCTGTCTCCTCTTTGCTGCTCCTCAGCCCAGCAGCACTGAGGGATGGGGTTCAGACACCCATCCGGGTCTGCTATCAATCACTTGCCTTCCACTCCCTTTGCTGGGATAGAACAGTAGAGCAGAAGAGACTTTGCCTATTGATCGCTTTGGGATGGACCCCAAAACCCCTCTGGGTGCTGAGGCACAGAGGGATGGGCAAGCTGGGTGATGCTGTGTGTCTGTGAGGAGGGCAGACAAGAAACCAGCGTGGGCTCCATCCAAGCTGGAGCTGGGATGGATCCCACCACATTCCCAGGTGTCCGGGAATGAAGAGGAAGGAACAGCCTCAAATAACCCAAAATAATTTTATTGTTGCTGTTGCTTCTGATACAAAACAAGGGATTCCACAAGGAGCCGCCTCCGTGTGCGGGACAAGGGGGAGCAGGGGCTGGGATCCAACACTTCCCCTCCCCCCCCAGATCAAACCAACCAGCAAGAAATGTCAATACCATAGAAAACACCACAACAACCAAAAACCAACCCGAGAGGAAGGAAGGGCCCTTGAGCTTTGTCACGCACACACAAACCCAGCTCTGCTCATTATTATTATTATTAATAATAGGTTTTGATTCTTAAAAATAAAAAAATTCAAAAAAAAACCAAAAAAGCACCTGTTGGAAAAAATAAAATAAAAATTAAAAAAAAACCAAACCAAACAAAAACCAAACCAAAATAATCCTAAACCCAAGCCCAGCCATGAGCCCCCCCCGGGCACAGCGCTGCGGCTCTGGCACAACCCAGAGCCCAGAGCTGCGCTATGGAAAAGCTTCTTCAAGTTTGCCATTAGCCCCAATCCAGTCCCCATTGACTGCCCCCAGCCTATGTGGGGGACAAACCAACCCCCCCTCCCCAAGTCCCAACCCAAGACTGCAGGAATGTGCCCTCCCCAGAGCCCCCGGCAGCCCCACGTGTGGTGGTTATCCATCCATAGGGAAGGGGGCATGGCTACAGTGCACTGACGCTGACCATTCAACACCAGCTTCGGAGAGCTGGAAGCACCTCAGGTTTGGTGATAAGGTAGTTCTGTGTGTCACCGGAGTGAATTAGCACCTTTCTGTCCTGTGGTGAAGCACAGGGTTGATGCAGAACTGAAGAGAGGGTCATGCAAAACTAAGGGGATGGCATTGCAGAGATGAGCTGGGTGAGGAACATTCATGAAGGAGGAAGGAAAGCCAGGACAGAGCAGTCTGGACAGGCTGCCTGAAGCAGCAGGGAGACCCCAGTTCACTTAACTCCCATTTCCCAGGCTCATTTTAGTGCATTTCACTTGTCTGCATTAACCAGAGCCCTCCCATCCCAGCTGTCCCCTTGGCCTGACCAAGATGTATGTGACAACCAGAGGGGAGGCACCTGCAGGCCCTGCTCCTGACAGGGGGGGATCTGGCCCCCTAAGCACCACTCACACACAAGAGTGGCTCGGAGTCAAGGGCTGTTTGCAGAGTGAAGCTCGGGCTGTCCCTGCCTCTTCCTCCCTCCCACTCCATCCCCAATGTTCCTGCTGCTGGGAAGCTTTTCCCAGGATTTCCAAGCACTCCATCAGTGCTGGCCAGGGAATGTGCCCTGCAGCATCCGCACACATCCAGCGAAGCCCTCCATCCCCACTGGCATGGGAAGCAGCCAGATGCTCTGTACCAGACTCATGGCGTTTACTTTGTCCAACCACATTCAGCAATGCAATCATTTTGCCTTTCCCCAGAGCTTCTCCTCCACAGAAGGACACCTTAACCCCTGGACTTGCTGGAGCTCTGGAAAAGCCCTTCCAGCTCCAATCTTTGGTGGCCATGCACGCGTGTTCAGCATCCTGCAGCATGAAAACCCTGGCTTCCCTTCAGGAGCTTGTGGTCCTGTAGCCTGGCTGCTTCCTGATGTGAGGTTCACAGCATGAACTGCCCCTTCACTCAGAGGGGACCTTTTCTGTTTGACAGAGCCTGAAAGGACCGGAGAAAGACAAGGAGAGGACAGAGAAAGCCAGAGCATGGGCAGTGTGGGGATGGGTTGGTTTCTGCACAAGCAAAGGAGGAACAAGAGCTGTTGGGATGTGCACTAATACCACATCGTGCCATAGCTCCTCCCAAAGCTGCCCCCAGGCCCCCCTCACATTTCCTGGCCTGTGCCCATGGAGGACAGGCAGCTTCCCCATGGTACCAGCTCGGACTAACACAGTACCTCGGTTAAAGGAGACAGGCAAGAGCTGAGCAGAGGACTGGGGGCCAAGGTCTGAGCCTTTGGCACAGGTCACCCGAGCTCGTTTGTGGTGTTGGACTCAAGCCCCCCGTGAAGCAGCGTTATCCCTGCATGGCCAAGGTGAGTGCTGAGCCCAGAGGGACGTTTCCCATCAGTGGGGGAGATGGTGGCAGGGGGTGCATGAGAGAGGAGGCAGATGTTTCCAGATGTGGATGGCAAGGCGAAGGACTGGACTGTCGGTTGGGCGGGTGGATCTCATGGGTGTTAGTAGAGCTGGAGCTGAAGCTTCATCCTCAGTGCTTGGCCCAGCTCCCCTGCTAAGTAGTTGAGGTGGTTCTTGGCCTCCAGTTTCTGCAGTTCCCTCTTGCGGTACAGGGGCACGCTCACGATCTCCAGCAGGTAAGTGCCCGGCAGGATCTTCTTGCGGCCGAGGTGCAGGAAGCTCAGCCCCTCCTTCTGGTGGATGCGGAAGTAGCCGTCCTCATTGCCATGGGATATCAGGTACCGCACGCGGTTCTCCAGCGGCTCCACAGCCGGCAGCAGCTCCAGGATGTGCTCCTTGTGAGCCAGGTCAGACAGGTTCAGCATCATGGACAGAGGAGCATCCACATCCATGCTGGCCAAGTTCACAGTGTGATCCTTCGGAAGGAACCAGGCATGTTACTTACATGTTACTTGCATGTTACTTACAGATACCAAGCAAAGCTCCTGGCCAGGTGAAGGACTTGATTTAGAGGAGTTCTGCTTCACAGAATCAGAATGGGTTGGGCTGAAGGGCCCATAATGACCTCCCAATCCAATCCATCCTGCCCAGGCCTGTGAAATCCTTGGGGGAGCCTTAGATAGAGCTTCCCTCTGAGGAATAACCTGTTATTTATAGCGACAGGTCCAGTCTGGAGTGAGGAAGTAAGTGCTTAACACTCCTCTATAACCCCATGGGAACTCCTCCCCTGTTCCCTTGCAAGGAAACACGTATGTTTCATTCCTTGGGTGCATTCCTCTCCAGACATGTGTGGTCAAACCACACAAGTGCATCTCACTTCAGATTGCCCTGATCTTCTCTAATGTGTTTGATTTCTGCAGGACTTCTGGACTCAGTGGCACTGACAAACACCCAAGCACCCAGCATAGGCAGATACAGAGCTGCTATCTCTGCCTGGACTCAGGCAGCTCCACAGGAATGGGTACAAATGCATGGGACCTACCCCAGGCACTTATCCCCTAAGTGCCCGAGCTCTTCCCTTGCTCCACCACATGCAGGATGCCATGGATTCCTCACCTGGTGCTTCTCAGTGCCATTGACACTGCGTCGCTGCCGACCCCTCTTGGGGTAGCCATTTATCTTGCACTCATAGCAGGTTTCAGGGGAGAGCAGGTTGTCCTCATCCTCTTCCTGGGGGGCAGGAAGGTAGGAACCCTTCCCAAAACCCAAGCCAGAAATGCAGTGTCTGGTGGCAGAAGAGCAGAGAGCCCCATCTCAGATGCATGCTTTGAGAAGGAAATCTTACCATTGCTCCAGGTTCTCCACATGGCACCCAGAAACACTTGCAGGATAGGATATAGGGTATAAGACATGGCTTGTACAGAATGACTTTAAATTGGATTGGTGGCCGAGAACTGCGGTGACTGAGCATGTTTGGGGGTACCATGCCCTTGGCAGCCTGCAGTATCCCCCAGGACCATACAGGGACTATCTGCTTACCCTTGTCCTGCTCGGAAGTAGCCTCCAGGACATCCACAGAGGTAACCTCCATCTGTGTTGGAGCAGCCATAACTGCAGGGGCTGCCTCCTGCTGAGCATTCATCCACATCCTGGCACCCACCAAAGGCTTGGTCAAAGTCAAAGCCCGATGGACAGACACACTTGAAGCTCCCCAGAGTGTTGTAGCAGGAGGCAGAGCCGCAGGCAGTGGGGCTGGAGCACTCGTTTTCATCTGTACCCAAAGACAGAACCAGTCAGAAACTCACTGTGCTGCTGGTGCTTCCCCACCCCATAGGACCAAGGGCATCTGCCCATAGCCATTGCTGAGCTGGCAGTGAGCTCCCTTCTGAATGGAATAGAATCACAGAATGGTTTGGGTTGGAAGGGACCCTCAAAGCTCATCCAGTCCAACCCCCCTGCAATGAGCAGGGGCGTCTTCAACTGGACCAGGTTGCCCAGAACCACATTCCCCAAGGGTGGCTGGAGAGGGATTTGGGGTTTCAATGCCCTCTATCCCCCATCCCACAGCTACAGGACACAAGAGCCCCCATCCCACACTCACCTACACACTGGTTCCACTGGTAGTGCTGCACGTAGCCCTGTGGGCAGCCGCAGCGGTAGCCCCCAAGCACGTTCTGGCATCCATGCTGGCACCGGTGGTTTCCATCACACTCGTCCACATCTGCATCAATGGAACCCAGATGGGGTGAGACAAACTCTGCCTGACTCATGGGCAGCACTGGGGGCACAGGACCATGCGCACATGGTATGTGCCTGGCAGCCAGTGCCCTTGAGGGTGCTCAGGTGGGTTCTTCTGCCTAATTCAGTCTCTGCAGCTTGGAACCAAATGACACCCACACCCTAACCCATCCATTCCCTTGCAGCCCCTACTTGGATGTTCTGGCCTTAAGATTCTGTTAGCTTTGATTCTGTTACCAGATCTACTCTGCTTCAGGCTGCCTGTGCTGGACACAGGCTTTTCTTTAGCATAGCATATGGTGGGTTTTGGCCAGCACGAGATCTCCCCTGATGAGCTACAGGACCATTCCTTTCCCAGCTTTGGCTGCTGAGCACTGAGACCTTCCTCTACTTGCCCAGGAGCCGGTGCTCCTCCAAGCGGGTCAGACACTGATCTCTTATTTGCATCAAGAACCATTCCTTTTGCAAATCCCATGTGGATTTCTGGTGCCTTACAATAAGGAGCAGTCCCTTCGGGCTGGACTGAACTGCCTTAGAGAACATGAATGAATAAGGAACCCTTCCCCATGGACCATGTCCAAGCCCCAGACACAGACCCACCTTCGCAGTTGACTCCAGAGCTGTCCAGGGAGAACCCTTTCTGGCACTCACAGTTGTAGCTGCCTGGTGTGTTCAGGCACTGGCCCTTGGCTCCACACAGAGAGGGCTGAGCTGTGCACTCGTTGTTGTCTGCAAACACAGGAGCCCACTTGTAAGCCCACCCCAGGGCTGTGGCTGTGCTCAGCTCTGCAGACAACCACTTCCCATCATGGAGCTTCCCCAAGCAGGCACTGGGAGGGCTGGAAAGTCTCTTGTGCTTAAAGCTAAGCCCTGGAGCCTTTACTCACCAATGCAGGAGGAGTGGTGCTGAGTGAAGCCTGGGGGGCACTTGCAGTTGAATCCCCCGATAATGTTCACACAGAGGAACTGGCAGTTGTGCTGCTTGGTGGAACATTCATCCAAGTCTAAAGCAACAAGCGCAAGAACACGTGTCTCAGTTTATCTTAGTGAGAAAGTGTCTTAGTGGTCTGAGTCTGTGACACCTGCATGGATATGGGGATGCCCAGTGGGTCAGTCCAGCCTCTCCCCACCGCATACACAGACACATTTAGAAGGTGCAGAGATTCCTCTCTGCTTATCGTGTAATCCCCAAATCCCAGGTCCTCCTGCATTCTTAGGGCACCCTCCTCACACTGCCAGCACCAGGAGGAGCCCTGACAGTGACATGCACAGCCCGTGATGCTGACACAGGTCTAAAGGGTCTGTGGAAGGATGAAACCCTAATGCATCAGTCCACAAGGTCCAGCAAGGCAGCTTTACCCTATCCAGCCTTGCCTCGTGGTGAACAGCAGGACCTGACTGGTCTGTTAACCAGCTCTTGTCACCCCAGCTCAGCTGCCAGAGATGGGGCAGGACCTCTGCTGCCTTCTCCTGCATGAATACCTTTGCAGATCTTCCCATCTTCTTGCAGAATGTACCCTCGGGGGCAGGAGCACTGGTAGCTGCCTTCTGTGTTCTTGCAAATGAAGTTACATGGCTTAGGGGACTGGTTGCACTCATCCAAATCTAGACTCGAGAGACAAGACACATCAGCATCCATGGGTTGTGTTGCTGGACTCTGTCCCCACCACCATTCAGTCTACATGTGGCAATCGCAGGTGTCATGGCCCCACATGTCCCTAAGATTCTGGCATTTCCTGCCCCAGATAAATGCATCTTTTCCACTCTCCAGGTGAGCAGAGACAAGGGGTTGGAGGGAACACCTCAGTCTGAGCCAGCACAACACATCTAGATCTCTTACAGGAAAAGAGCTGGATCAGCTCCCTGCTCAGACATGGGTGCTGTGGGACCTGGTGGATCTGAGTGACACCTTTCCCAGGCTGAAGAGATGGGGAGATGCTCCTTTTGAGTACAGGGAACATCAGGGATAGGGTCAGCCCTCTACTTCTGCAGCTTTGTCATCTCTGCTCATCAGAATTAAGACAAAGCCAGGCTGAGAACACTGGGGTTGTTCAGCCTGGAGAGGAGAAGCTGCCTGGAGACCTCAGAGCAGCTTCCAGTGTCTGAAGGGGGCTACAAGGATGCTGGAGAGGGGCTCTGCATCAGGGACTGCAGTGACAGGACAAGAGGTGATGGGTTCAGACTGGAACAGGGGAAGTTCAGGTTAAAGACAAGGAAGAAGCTCTTCCCTGTGAGGGTGGTGAGGCCCTGGAATAGATTGCCCAAAGAAGTGGTGGATGCTCCATCCCCAGCAGTGAGAGCTGGCCCTGGGCATGTGGAAAGTAGGGGTGGAAGCCCCCTAAGGCCAAGGGCTGTCCAGAGACGTGGGTTTCCTTGTCCCAGCTCACCCACGCAGGCGGTGCCGGTGATGTCTGCAGTGTAGCCCAGCCTGCAGTGGCAGCGGAAGGAGCCGATGCTGTTGATGCACTGTCCATTCTTGCAGAGGTTGGGCAGCACCTTGCACTCATCGATGTCTGCAGGAGGGAGGGAAGGACCTCTTAGTGTTGGTGCTGCCTTTGCCACCATGCTCCTGTGCCAGGGGAGATCAGACTCTCCCAGGGAGCCAGAGAACATGGGCAGAGAGATGAAGGGCCTGGAGCACAAGGGATGGGGAAGGGCTGAGGGAGCTGGGGGGGGTCAGATGGAGAAGGCTCAGGGGGGACCTGATGGCTCCCTCCAAGTGCCTGCAGGAGGATGGAGCCAGGAGGGGCTGGGCTGTGCTCCCAAGGAACAAGGGATGGGACAAGAGGAAATGGCCTCAAGCTGCACCAGGGCAGGTTTAGATGGAGCTGAGGAACAATTCCTGCCCCACAGGGTGCTCAGGTATTGGAAGAGGCTGCCCAGGGCAGGGCTGCAGGCACCGGCCCTGCAAGTGTGCACACAGCGTGGGGACAAGGTCCTCAGTGCCATGGGGCAGTGATGGCCTTGGCAGGGCTGGGAACGGTTGGACTGGATGAGCTTAAAGGGCTTTTCCAACCTGGATGATTCTATGATCCTGTATAAGATAATGTCACAGAGGTTTCTTGTCTGCTTCAGGCACTGTGTAGGTCTATCCCAGGGGAAGTCATCTGGTACCCACATCTTTGCCTTTGCCTCAGCTCACCTCTGCCATCAGTGGAGTACCCTGGCCCATGAGGACACATCTTCTTGTACTGGGCAGTCCCAGGCAGGGGGCAGAGCTCGCACTGGGGGCCCCAGCTGCGCCCACTGTTGCAGCAGCACTCAGACTTGGTGACCAGGTTGCGGTTGGTGGAGGACATCTGGCACATGGTTTGCAGCACTTCAGTGAAGCAGAAGCCTTGACGGGTGTCTGGGCAGAGAGAGGGAGGATACAAGGTCAGGATGTGAGTCAGGGGCATCTTCAGGGATAACCGAGCAGCTAGTCCAGCCTGTACCAGTCCCAGACAGGGGGGTAGTGTGGTTTGGGCACTGCTAAAGGCAAACCCGACACCTTTCTGCTCAGAAACACCTCAAAAGCATCATCTGCTGTTACAGAGGCTGCTCAAGCCCCACCAGGACTTGACAATTACCAATACACTCTGTGCCAGACGGGCTGACTTCAAAGCCTTCATTGCAGTCACAGCGGTAACTTCCCACCGTGTTGATGCAGCGGCCATTGGGGCAGATGCCAGGCTTGGTGCGACACTCGTTCTCATCTGGGAAGGAAAGAGCCACAAAGAGGTGAGGCACAGGCCACATTCCAGCTTTCCATGAGCCCCCGTGTTTGAAACACCCTCACATAGACCCTGAGGACAACTTCTGCATCCTTAAGCACCTGAGGAACACATCCACCTGCTCTGGACCTCTCCCAAAGCAATGTGGCTTTGGGTGAGAACCCAGCTTCCCTGCTGTGCCTAACACTGCAGGTCTGGGCTTGACACAGACCTGGAGAGACTCAATAGAAAGGACACATGGCATAATGTTGTGCTGGAAGTGTATAGACCATATGTCCAGAGGTGAACAGAGGTTTTGTGTGTGTGGGCATCTAATAGGGCATCCAGGAAGTTCTGACACATGGGCAGCCCTGGGGAGGAGCTGTTTGACAGAAGGGCATAATATAAAGCCACATGGACACTGTCTAGAAGAGGATGGTCTCCAGCCCCCCTGGGGATCCCTCCCAGCCTGCTCCTTGCTACCTGTGCAGCCCTCTCCATCCGGCCTGCGCTGCATCCCCGGTGGGCAGATGCACATGAAGGTGCCGATGAGGTTCTTGCACAGCATCCCTCTGGACTCGCAGTCATGCAGTCCCTCTGCGCACTCATCCAGATCTGCAACCGAGAACCTCGTGAGCCCACGTTCAACCT
Organism: Melopsittacus undulatus; assembly: GCF_012275295.1. Classification (NCBI taxonomy): domain Eukaryota; kingdom Metazoa; phylum Chordata; class Aves; order Psittaciformes; family Psittaculidae; genus Melopsittacus; species Melopsittacus undulatus. The sequence continues at coordinate 4,542,492 of NC_047545.1, forward strand.
GCCAGTGCTGTTGAGACCACTAGGAGCTGAGTCCTTGCATCTGCACCACTGCAGCATCCCCTCCTGCCTCGGTCCAGGCTGGCTGGCACACAGCATGGACACCAAGGCAGGTGGGAGCAAGCCCAAGCCCAGAGATGCCAGCTCAGGAGTCTTCCACCCAGCACCAGAGACCCACAAAGTGCAGGAGCAGGGGAGGGTGTGGGACCCCCCCTGATGGGTGCAAAGGGGATTTTACCTCTGCACATCCTTCTGTCTTCTCGCAGGGCATATCCGGACGGGCACGTGCACTCATAGGAGCCAAAGGTGTTGATGCAGCGGAAGGCGCAGAGCAGAGGGTTCAGTGAGCACTCGTTGATATCTGGGGGGCAGGAGAGAGGAGAGAGCTCCACTCTGTGCTCTCAGCACTCAGGAACAGTGGGGGGTCCCCCCTCCCTCTGCATTCATCTCATAAGAGCTCTGTCCCACCAAGGCTTCCTGCCATGGTCTCCACCACTGATGGGTACCTGGTGTCAGCATCGCTGACAGAGCCCTTGCTGAGGCAGCTCCTGCATCTCAGTGGGTCCCCTCTTGGGCTCCAGCCTCAGAGGAAGCTGAAGGGGACCAGTGCTGATGTGCACAATAACTAACGTGGAGATGAGCCCCAGCCAGCCTTCCTGCCCTGCCCATTGGAGGCTGAGCTGCTGCTCACCCAGGCAAGTGACCCTGTGTGCAATGGGGCAAAGGGATTGCCCCACAGCAGCATTACCTTCACATGTCATCATGGGACCTGGCTCGAAGCCCTCATCACAGGCACACTCGAAGCCTCCCACCACGTTGGTGCAGGTGCCATTCCCACAGGGATTGCCAATGGAGCACTCATCAGTATCTGGAGGAAAACAGGACCATGTTATGGAGAGGAGCTAGGAAAGGTGCCAGAGCACTCAAACAAGCCCAGCAAGCTTTAAGGCTTAAGATCCTAAGGATCTTAAGGTCCTTTCCAACCCACTCCATGATTCTATGATAGAAGGAAGAGGAAGCAAGCTCTTACCCACACAGTTGACCCCTGTGTAGTCCAGGTTGTACCCAAAGGGGCACTCGCAGCGGAAGGACCCATCAGTGTTGATGCAGGCCCCATTGATGCAGACACCCAGGTTCTCTGAGCACTCATTGACATCTAGAAGGGAAACCGAGGCAATAAACCTCATGTGAGCACGTAGCCAACAACATCCCTGTCCTCTCAGCACTGACCCTGCAATCCCAGATGCTTCCTCTCCAGAGCTGAAGTGAGCATGAGCCTGGGAGAGCACCCAGTCCTATGTCCCTCCAATCACTGACATTCACTCTTACTCTCCAGAGAGCCTCTGGCTGCTTCTAGGCAGCCTCCCCATCCCTAGATCAGACCTTACCTTCCCGGGTGTCACCTGGGCCTGGGATAGCTCCATGGCCATATGGACACAGCTCCTGGAAGGCAACTGGAAGAAAGCAAGCAGAGAAGTGAGGTGTTTTTACAAGGGAAGTGTCCTGTTGCTGTGCACCACTGAGAAGAGGCTGGCACCATCCTGCTGGCACCTGCCTTTGTGCTATTGATCTGCACTGATGAGATCCCCTCTGTCTGCTCTTCTTCGACCAACCAAGCACAGCTCCCACAATCTCTCCTCATCAAAGAGATGCTCCAGACCCCTGAGCATCCCTGTGGCCTCTGTTGGACCCTCTCCACTATGTCCAGAACTGGACATAGTCCAGTAAGGGCTCCTAGGTTTGAAGGCAGTATTCTCCAGATGGAGGAGAACACTGTGCTGGTTGTCTTGCCCTTGCTCTGCACACAGAGCCACCTCTCCCATGGAGCTGGCTCCTAGCACACCTACCATTCCCTTCCTGCGGACACAGCTCACAAGGGTCTCCCCAGCCTTCTCCTGGCATCTTGCTGCAGCAACAACGAGCCTTGGTGGTGTTGAAGGCCTTGGGGACAGAGCACTTCCCGTTGTCAAAGCGAGTGAAGCAGAAGCTCTGGCGAGTATCTGGGAGAGGATGGGTTATGCACAGCTCGTTGCAGACATCCATTATCCTCCCTTCCCACCCGGATGAGCTGCACTCACCAAAGCACCGTCGCCCGTTGTCGGACAGCACAAAGCCTGGAGGACACACACACTGGAAGCTGCCAGGGGTATTGGTGCACGTCCCAAAGAGGCAGATGTTGGGCTCCTCTTCACACTCGTTGATATCTGGGAGCATCAGGAACACACAGAGCAGCCAAAGGTGACTCCTTTCATCATTGCATTAAAACCAGCTGTGAAGCTGTGATGTGTGCAGAGCATCATCCCAGCCCTCACCCTTAACCCTCCCTGAGGACTTATGGGGCAACGAAGAGGCACAGCAAAACCACCAAGCCTCCTCTGTCATGGGATCAGGCCTTGCCTTGCCTTGCTCTGGGTCCAATTGCTTTCAAGAAGATACTTACTGGTGGTGATGCCCCAGCCCGCTCAGGAAGAACAAGGGAATAGTCCAAGGTCACCCCTCAGTGCCATGGGTTAGTGGTGGACTTGGCAGCCCTGGGGTCAAGGTTGGATTTGATGACCTTAAAGGGCTTTTCCAACCTGGCTGTTTCTATGGTTCTATGGAGCAGATGAGCTGTGCTGGAAAGGGAGGAGGCACAGAGCCAACATTACCGATGCAGTTGTCGTTCTGCACCTCGTAGCCGGGGGGGCAGATACAGCGGAAGGAGCCCTCCAGGTTCTGGCAGGTACCCGGGGAGCAGGTCCCAGGCAGGCTCACACACTCGTTGATATCTGCACAAGAGAGGAAAACACCCGGGATAGCATCCACGCTGAGCATGGAGGGCTTGGGCACAGGTACATCCCTGCCCCGCATGCAGCTGCACCCTTCTCTTCCCAAAACATGGAGAGGAAGCAGGTAAGACATTTCCTAGGATGCTCTATCTCACGTACCCTGGGAATATGGACTGACCCCTGCAGGACCTGGTGCTGCAGGAGGTGGAGTGATGGGCACTGAGTGCAATGTGCCTGTCTGTGCCCACAGCCCCTGGTTGCAGGGTAGCTCCCAAGGCATCCCTTGGTGCAGGGGCATGGATAGGACATTTCTCCTCACTGCCTGCAAATCTCAGCCCATAGAAAGGAATTGCCTTGACTGTTCCCTGCATTGCTGGAAGGGAGATGCAGGCATAGTGAGGCCCAGTCCAGCTTTCATGGGCAGTCAAACGATCAGGCTTTGGTTGTGGAGGACCTGAAGCCTTGCAAGTGGGGTTCTCAGTTGCCTCCAATAGGATCATCTTGGGGACCACATCTCATAGCACTGCCCAGTGCTAACCACACCAGCATGCAGCAAAACCCCCAGAGGAGGGCCAGCCTGCTGCCTGAACACTCACCTACACAGTTCTTGCCATCAGGGGTCCGGTCATACCCCTCTTGGCACAGGCACTGGAAGGAGCCGATGCTGTTGATGCACTGACCATTCCGACACACCTGCCCCACCAGGGATGAACACTCATCAATGTCTGCGGGAGGGAAATGAGAAGCACGATGGGAAGAGGGATGTGCATCGTGTGAGTGTCAGTCCTACCCCTCTGACACATCCAACTACCCCTACAGCCACTGCCAGCTGACAGCCTGTTCCCTGTATGCCACCGTGTATGCCCCCCAGCCAGTGCCACGTTGGTCCCAGTCAGCAATCCGTGAAGCCAGGATTTCACACAGCTCACCCATGCAGTCGTTGTTGTGTGTGAGCTCGAAGCCAGGGAAGCAGAGGCAGTTGTAGGAGCCAACCGTGTTCTTGCAGGTCCCATTCCCACAGGGCTGTCGGTCACACTCATCAATATCTGCAGAGAGAAGGTCACAGCTCATTCAGGGGCTGGGTGAGCTGAGAGCCACTGGTTTGGGTGTGCAGATGGGGTCCAGGCAGCTGCACAACACCCCTGTGGCTTTCAGGGGCATCCTGGGACCTAGAGGACACCGTGGCCCTCGGCTGTCCTTGGCACCAGCCAGCGGGTGCTGGATGGAGCTCACATCCATCCTGATGGGTGCTTGCCAGCAGGGCTCTGGCAGCCACACTGACCCATGCACATGGTCTGCTCCCCCGTGGCCTTGAAGCCGTTGTGGCAGATGCAGACGTAGCTGCCCTCGGTGTCCACACAGTCCCCGTGGCTGCAGACATTGGGGATCTCCTGGCATTCATTGCGACCTAAAACAAAGCCAAATGGGCACCAGTGAGCAGAAGGGATGGACCAGATGGGAAGAGCTGACACGCTGCTGGGCACTGCGTCTGTGAGAAGCAGGGTCTCTGTTTCCTGAGAGCTGGCTTCACAGAGAACAAGATTTATGCATCATGCTGGTGCCCTCAACATAAAAAGGACATGGAACTGTTGGAACAAGTCCAGAGGAGGCCACGAGGATGCTCAGGGGATGGAGCAGCTCCTGTATGGAGCCAGGCTGAGAACATTGGGGCTGTTCAGCCTGGAGAGGAGAAGCTGCATGGAGACCTCAGAGCAGCTTCCAGTGTCTGAAGGGGGCTATAGGGATGCTGGGGAGGGACTCTTCATTAGGGACTGTAGTGACAGGACAAGGGGGAACGGGTTCAAACTGAAACAGGAGAGGTTTAGATTGGATATAAGGAAGAAATTCTTTACTGTGAGGGTGCTGAGGCACTGGAATGGGTTGCCCAGGGAGGTTGTGAATGCTCCATCCCTGTCAGTGTTCAAGGCCAGGTTGGACAGAGCCTTGGGTGCCATGGTTTAGTGTGAGGTGTCCCTGCCCATGGCAGGTGTTGGAACTGGATGATCTTAAGGTCCTTTCCAACCCAACCCATTCTGTGAGTCTATGATAATCACAGCACAGCCAGGCCTTAGCCCACAGGCTTGACGAAAGACAAGGAACCCACACATGGGACTGGCCCATCCTTCATCCTGTCCATTGGACATGGAGCATCCTTCATCCTGTCCTTCCTCTGCTCCACACATGGGGGTCTGTAAAGCCACCTGAAGAGCCTATGCAGGGGTGTCAGCACCTCACACACGTGTCTCTGGATGGAATAGGTAGCAAAGAGCTCCCCTCTTACCCACGCAGGCTCCGCTGGGTGACAGCTTGTATCCGGTCGAGCACTCGCACCTGTAACTGCCTGGGATGTTGATGCAGTCGGCATTGCGCTGGCAGAGGTTCTCCCCACTGCTGCACTCATCGATGTCTATGGGGAGAGCAGTGCAAACCTGGGCTGTGCCACCCACAGCCTGGCAGGGCTGGAGGGGCTCAGGGCAGGCAGCTGAGGTTAACCTTTGGTTTGGGCACATCAGGGGCAGGTTTGGAGCTTTCAGGAAAGTAATGGGTATAGTGGCTTTGCAGGAAAAGAATGGGAATTTCAGTTCTCTCTCAAAACTTGGAGTCACATTTGCAACAAAAAACAAACCAAAAATGGAGAAAGGGAAAACCAGGCAGGAAAATGAACAGAAATCAGCACATTTTGTCCAACCATTGATGTGGAAAATGAAGATTTCAAGAAGGCTGAGAGCATGTACACTCTGTCCATGTCTGCTGACAGCCCTCACTCTGGTGCCCCATGGGGAGACGCTGATGCCACCCTGAGATCCCCCCTCGTGGGCATCCTTGGCAGTGTTGCCCTGGCTGCCCCATTACCTTCACAGATGAGCAGGATGTTGTTGTAGCTGAATCCAATGGGACACTCACACCTGAAGCTGCCAATCTGGTTGATGCAGACACCATTGGTGCAGATGGCAGGGATCTCACTGCACTCATCAATATCTGCACACAGACAACATCTCTCAGCATGCCAGGAGGGCAGCAGGGAGGAAAGCAGCCCCCATAGCTTCTCTATTTCCTTGTCTTACCTCTGCTCAGGACTTCGTTTACCAAGGGAGGGGAAGGGAACAAGCTCACAACCACTGCAGGCAGAGAGCAGAGGGGCAAAGAGCTCCCAAAGGCTCTACTCACCAATGGGCTTTCCCGTGTGGATGTCGATGATAAAGCCAGGAGCCTGGTTCCCACACAGGATCTGGTACTCGGCTGCAAGAGGAACATCAACGTCATGCCTGTCCCCACAGCACTCACCCCCAGGCACCCTCTGCCACACAGGATGCTCTCCCTTCTCCTCCTGTCAGTGTCTGTGCCTCACAGTGCAGGGGATGGCTGGAAGGGCAGCAAGGGGCAGCCAGGGTGACTTACGGCTGGCTGGAGTGGGGCAGGGCTCGCATGGCTTGTTCCAGGCTTTGCCAATGTTGTAGGAGCAGCAGCACATCTTCTTGGTCATGTTGAAGGAGAGCTCGTTCTCACACGTGTCGTTGTAGTTGCGGTAGCACACGCTCTTCCTCATGTCTGCAAAGGCAGCCCCAGTGTCTTGTGCCAGCCCCACCACTGGCACTGCCAGATCCCTGCCCGCAGCTCCAGACCATGCCATACCCATGCAGTTATTTCCTCCATTGACTTGCATGTACTCAGGGGGACACACGCAGGTGTAGTTGCCGAGGGTGTTGTAGCAGGTCCCGGGCCCACAGATCCCAATGTGAGCAGAGCACTCATCAATATCTGCCAAGGAAAGGAGATTGGAGGTCAAAGCACTGGGCAGAGGGGGAAAACCCGACAGGGGAGTGGTGATAGGTTTGGCACAAGGTTCGGATGGGCCTGATACAGGGACAGGGTTTGTGATGAGGATGGGAAGACTGGAAGAGAAAGGGGAAGTGATTCTGCCAACCACTCCTAGGGCAGCCCAGATACACACATGTTGCACACACATGCACATGTACACACGTGTGTGCCATACACGCCAGGCTCACAGGCACCACACTGCAGCTACCTTCACAGATGCGCGTGTCCTCATTGAGGTAGTAGCCAAGGGGGCACTCGCACTGGAAGCTGCCAAAGGTGTTGACGCAGTTGCCACCCTGGCAGAGCCCCGGCAGCTCCTGGCACTCGTCGATATCTGAGGAGGGAGAGCAGGCAGGGGATGGTCATTGCCTGCCAGAGCAGTGCAGGCAGTGCCTTGACGCTGGCATCCACAGCGGGTCCATCCCACCACCTCCAGCCCCTGCTGGAGCACACCAGAGGAGAGCACACACATCCTGTTCATCACTGGTGGTCAGGGCTCAGCGTGCACCCAGCCAGCCCAGTGTCACAGCAGAGAGTGCCCACACAAGGCTGGGGTTTGGGGTCCATGTCCGCTTACCTTCCAGGATGACAGTGATGGGGTTGGGCCGGAAACCTTCCCCTCCAGGGCACAAGGTCTTGTATTCAGCTGCAGAAAAAGTCAGTCAAGGGGGTCCTGGGCTTAGTGGGCTCCCATGAAACAGGAGGGGCAGTGAGAACCAAGAGAAACCCAGGAGACACAGGCGGTGAGGATGGTGATGGAGCATCCTGACTCCCACTGCATGCCAAGCCAACTGTATCTGCCTGCTTGCCCTTGAATGGGGTTATTCCACATCCACATGCTCTCCCCTAGCCCACTGTACTGGAAAGAGGGATCCCAACCTGTATTCCTCAGGCACAACCAGCCTGGTATCCCGCACCCCATCTCACCACTCCCACTGCACTGACACAACAGGCTTACTGCCTTCTCCCTCAGCTCCCCTTGCTCCATCATGATGCTACCATACCCTGGACCAAGGACCCCCAGCCTCAGTTGAAAAGCCACAGGGAAGTGGCCCCATTTCTCTTCTCAGCTCTATGCTGCCCATCCAGCCCATGCCCAAGCTCACCCCGGGGATGTTCCCAACTCACTTGTGTTGGCTGGAGGACAGAGCTCACAAGGGTTGCCCCATGCACGCCCCAGTGAGCAGCAGCAGGATGCCCGAGTGACCCCAACTCCAATCTCTGCGCTGCAGGAGATCCCCCCATCTCCTCGATCCTGGGTGTCGAGGAAGCAATTCCCAACACGGGTATCTGCACAAAGACAGCAGTGGGTGAGGAAAAGCCGCTCCAGTAAAGACTTGTGTGCACAGGAGGAAAGAATGGCACTATTGCTTCAAGAAGCAGGGAGAAGGATAAGACCCTAGTGCTGAACCAGATGCCCACACTGTCCGTCTGTGTTGTACTGTCCTTGCAGCTCATGACTTTGAGAACCCTTCAAGAATAAAGGGTGTCCAGCCTTGCATGCCATCAGTATGGGTGGGGAGCATGACCCAAATCATGCCCCCAGTAACCCAGGGCCTTTCAAGGAACAAACACTGAAGAACAGCTCCAGAGCTGCCCAGGAATAACATTACTTCAACCAGAAGAGCACCCACACTGGTGTCACAAGGTGGACCAGGCTTAACAGGAGGTAGGGACTCTTGTGCTGCTGCAGTGCTAAGCCCAGCATGGACATCCCTGGGATGTGGGATCAACAGGGAATGCCAAGGTCTTGGATGGAAGGTGTCCTCTCCACTCACCCACACAGCCCACACCAGTGGGGTTCAGCTCAAAGTCCTGTGGGCAGTTGCAGAGGTAGCTGCCAGGGGTGTTGACACAGAGACCGTTGATGCAGTTCACAGGGTCTGCACATTCGTTGATGTCTGCAAGGATGGAAAGATGAAGACTGAAAAGTGAATAGATGAAGAAACCACAGAAATCCAGCCCTAAGCTCTGCACTGTATGTCCAGGACACATCCTCACGTCCACAGTGTTTCTAAGGCTCTTCATGTGATGGTAGGCAAAGCCCTTCTAGAAACAGACCTTGCTTTGCCCTACTTCACCCCACTACACACAGAGTCAGAAGAAAGGAGCAGAGCCACAGCTTTCTCTCCCATCCACCTCCCACCAAGAGCAAGGACACGTCACCACATCACACAGGGATGCTGACATGGCTTTAAGCTGCTAGTGCCACTCCCAATGTCATAGCTGGGGCAAGGTCCCACCAGCAGATCACAGATCCTCATCCAAGAGCCCTTATACCTGTGCAGTTGCCTCCACTCCTGTCCAGTTCATAGCCCTCATCGCAGGCACAGCGGAACATCCCAGGCAGGTTCTGGCAGGTCCCAAAGACACAGATGTTCTGGAAAGTGCACTCATCAATGTCTGCAAAACAGAGAGAGATGAGGATTCAGGATCTGGCGACCCACCTGAAAGCAAAGCCACAGCCTTGCACCACCAGGGGATGGTTGGGCTTGCTTAGGAACAGCTCAGGTGGTGACAGTGCAGTGGAGAGAGCAAGACCAGGCAGGAGATGGGCACTGGACCTCCTAGAGCAGCAGTCCGAGGGCTGGGCACTCACCCTGGCAGGCCTTGCTGTCCTCCGTGGGGTTGAAGCCCATCTCGCACTCACAGCGGTAGCCCCCGGGGGCATTGAGGCATTGGCCATTCTCACACAGGTTCACGTTGTCCGCACACTCGTCCACATCTGGAGAGAGTCAGAGGCTGAGCTGGTGTCCACCCCATGAGCTTGCCCAGGAAACCCCCTTGAGCTACTTTCCACCCCAATGCTCCCCCATTGCCTTGACCCTCCCCAAACACATGCTGAGCAGAGGGGGATCTCTGCTGCAGGCTGTGGCTCAGCGCAGGCTGCAGTGGCTTTGGGGGGACACCTGCTTTGGGGAGCCCCCAGCCGGGCGCTGCACCAGGCTGGTGGTTCCCAAGGGATGACTCCATATCCCAGCAGGATGCCCATTGAGTCTTTGGGCCTCACCAGAGCAGGAGAAGCCATCCCCATTGAAGCCTTCTCGGCAGGCGCAGCGGTAGGAGCCTGGCGTGTTGACACAGTTGGCATTCAGGTTGCACTTGTGCTCTTCGGTTGCACACTCATCCAGGTCTGGGAGGGGAGAACACCCTGGTCAGTGCTTTGCCTCTGGCCTTCCCTCTAAGCCCAGGCAGGTAGAGGACAAGCAAATGGCCCAGGAGACCACAGCCTCCAGGCACCTGCAGCACTCATGATGCTCCAACACATCTCTGTGAGCCCCTATGGCCATGAGACACTCCCATGGCAGTGCTGGCACACACAGGATGGCAGTGAGACACTTCCACACACATACCCACGCTCCCAGTACCACCCCAGTACAGACACACGTACCCTTACATCCCTTCACAAGTGTCCGTAGAACATCTGGACACACAAAGACCCTCTCCAGGGATGAGGAACTCACCATTGCACTTCAGCCCATCTCCAAGCCAGCCTGTACGACACTTGCATTTGAAGCTCCCAGGCACGTTGATGCAGGAGGCGTGCATGTCACAGTTGTGAGCCCCAATCTCACACTCATCAATGTCTGCAGGAAGGAAGGACATCAGAGCTGACACAGCTCAGCCTCCCTCAGAGAGGAGGGGGTAAGCTCCTGCTAATGGGTCTGGGTACCAACAGCTCCCAGGATGCTGAACCCCAGGGCATGGGAACAAGGTGCTTTGGGGAAGAGGCTGCCCTGAGTTGTACAACTCTCACCCTGCTCACCCCTGGAAGATGAAGACAAAAGGAAGGGCATGTCCCTGGCTTGACTATCAACTAGGAGAGTGCCAGTTCCTGCCTTGGCAATCTGCCTGCCCACAGGGGCTCCCAGCACACAGCCACATCCCCAGGTGTGCCCAGCATCCCGCAGTGCCAGGCTGGTTTCTGTCCATGGCAGCTACAGGAGGTGTTTGTGAGGGCTCCCACCAGCACCCTCCCAGCCTGGTGTGTTCCTACCTGTGCAGCCTGTGGTTCCCTTCTTGACAAAGTAGCCCAGCTGGCAGTGACAGATGAAGGAGCCCTTTGTGTTTTCACACTCGCCATGCAGGCAGATGTTAGGGTTGAGATCACATTCATTCACGTCTGCAGGAGAAAAAGGACTTTCTTGGAACGGCACAAGAACCATGACACAACTCTGGGGTAACCCTCTGTAGCCCTTCCTCCATCCAACAGCAGCCCTGTGATGCAGTGCTGGCCACTGCCTTGGCCTCACCAATACAGGTCTTCATATCCAGGGATGCCATGAAGCCATCGAAGCAGAGGCAGCGGTACTCCCCAGGGATGTTAGTGCACTGCCCCCCATCGCAGATGTCTGGATTATCCTCACATTCATCAATATCTAGAGAGGAGACCAGAATAAGGTTGTTAGAGCCAGTGAAAGGCTATTGTGGGAGCAGGAGGGAGTCACAAGAGGGACTTTGCTCTAAATCACATAGTGACAGGACTCTGGAGCCTTTAATGAGGAGCTGGACATTGCAGTGCAAAGCAAAAACATCTGTCCAGGAAAATCACCTCTCTGGAAGTGACTTAAAGCCAACGCTAAGGCTGACTGGCCATGGATGCAGAGGTCCCTGGGGCAGCACCTATGAGAGCCAAGCTGATTGCTCACCTGCACACGATCTCTTGTCTGGCATCAGAGCATAGCCTTCACTGCAGCTGCATTCATAGCTGCCCTCCGAGTTGGAGCAGTGTGTGTCACAGCCACCGTTGGTTATGGTGCACTCATCAATGTCTGGAGGAGAAGGGAGAGGTCAGGCAGCTGCCTGGGTCATGGACCCATATGTGTCTTGCAATGGAGCTGCTCACAGGGCCCGTAACAGGGACAAGGTGGGAGAGGTGTTGAAGAGGAAACAAACCCCCCCAGCCACGAGAAAGCATCTCCTGCTTTCCATGCCAACCACTTGCAGCTTCACAGCTGATGACCAGCCTGGCTGTAGCTCAACCAGGAGATCCCCCCTTGCCTTTCCCTCAGACACCCCACCAAGCATCTTAAGAGGCATGAGGCCAGGAGGGTTCTGGATGTACACTGGGGTCTTGGCACAGCTATTTGGCAAAGAGAAGCACTCACCAACACAGCCCTGCCTGTCCAGGGTGGCCTGGAAACCCGAATCACAGGCGCACTGGTAGGTACCAATGACGTTGACACAGCGTCCATTGCGACACAGGTTGTCACTGAGGGAGCATTCATTGATGTCTGCAGTGGGAAGAACAGTTTGAGCAGCCAACCACGCTGACATCACGATGAGCATCATCTGGTCCCCTCTCTGGGTACCCCCCACCTACTCCTCTCCCCAGGCTGAATGCCAGTGCCCCACTTCAATGAACAGCAGGCAGAAACCAGACATCATAAGTGCAATGAAACCCTGGGAACGACCTCAGTCCCTCCCTGATGAGTGTGTTCTACCCCCATTCAAGTCTCCCTGTACCATTACCCTTGAACACACTCTGGTTCTAACATCATCTCACCTATGCAAGTGTTCCCTTCAGACGTCAGCTCGTGTCCAGGAGGGCAGATGCATTCAAAGCTGCCATCTGTGTTCATGCAGATCCCACCTCTGCACAGCAGTGGGTCCCGCTCACACTCATTGATATCTACAGAGAACGACATGAAATCATAGAATCATAGATGGGGTAGACTGTCCCCTTCAGTTTGGTTTTCCAGGTGATGGGGTGGAGCTGGTGCCATGCACCACAGTCCCATCACCACAGAGGGACAGCACAAAAGCCAACAGGGCAGCAAATGCAGGGCTTGGGTGGATTGATGGCTGAAGTATGCACTTGGGAAATCACAGCTCTTGTCTTGAGTTCAGTCGAATGGGAAGTGTAACATGAGGAGGACAGAAGTCATTAGCATTGTGCACATTAGGCAGCAAGGACTAGAAAGATAGTTCCCAGCTCCCATCCACCTAGGACAATGTCCTAGGGTAACAATGTGAACATTCTTGTTACCAGCCTTCAAGTAGTGCCAGCATCACACACAGGACTAGGAAAAGAAATCTCATTACTGAGAGAACTTAGCAGGGCATCAGTGGGACTGTGAATCTCAGTATCCCAGAAATGGAGATGGAAAAGGAGGAGCAGGATCAGTGTGAACTGTGGGAACCCACACCACAAATGGCATGGAAAGACACAAACCCACGTGAGTGGCAGGGATGCGTTATAAAGAACTCAGAGAATCAAACATAAGAAAGAAATCCATGGTATTGAATCAAGCCACAGACTGAAGTGGTTTGACAGCCCAAGCCAAAGCAGAAAGAGCAGAATATGAAGACTGTCAGTCAGACAAGCTCTCCTGGCTAGACAGATGAGGAGAGGACCATGGTATGCCAGGAATTGGAGGACAGCAACAGTCTGGCTGACTTACTGGAGACAAACTGAGGTACTGAGGTCATTGAGGGGGGATTTGTTTTAAGCTACAAACAAGAATTACTCAATTGAAAGCAGATGAGAAGCTGACAGAAGACAACCAAGCATTGGCCAGATAGGAGGAGCTGTAAAAAATGATCTGAGGAGAAAGGATGATTAAACGGGCAGTGAAAGGGAGCCCTTACAACCCTAACTGGGAATAGAGTGGGGTAGAAGGATGTAGATGGTCTACCAGAGCTCCTCATGCAGGACTTCATCTGTGCTATGTGTTTGGGGAACTGGACAGGGGCTTGATTAATGGTTGAGGTAGGGAAATGCTGCAGATCCCAAGGAACAGTGAAGGAAGAGCAGCAGTTGATGAGATCTCACCCAGAAGTGAGACCTGGTTGAGAATCGTTTTAGTACAGACTGGGTAGAAAGCAGGCCAAGGAAAACGGGTTGAATCAGCAAGATTCAAGCTGGAAGCTATTGAATGGTGAACCTCTTGCTGAGCAAGGTATTTCTCCATGTTCTCATGCCAGTGGAGGCATTTGATTTAATGGCACGTGGCTGTGGGATGTGCAATGACAGCAGTGCTATGAAGACCAAAGCTTAATGCGTCTTCTAATAGGGGAGTAGAAATAATAGGTCTATTAATCTCAGTAGTGATCTAATCATAATATAACTGACAGCTCCTTGCAAGGAACATACCTTGTCTAAGAAGGGGACCAAGCTACACGTAACTGGATTAAATGACTGATGTACTATGTGAGACATCATTTAGGGCAGGTAGATGAACCAAGTTAGGAAGATACCTGTGGTGGCATGGAGACATCTAGAAAAACATCTACAAGTGGAGAAACATCCTGCAACGGTGTTGGAAAAGACATGGGTCAATGTAAGGGTTGAACATGAACCATGTCTGGAGATGGGTGTACATTTAGAGTGTGGATATGTAAATAATCAGTGGCAGAATAAACAGAAGATGGGTAACACAAGGCTGAAAAGAAGTAGAAGGAGATGAGACATCACCCAAAGGAAAGAGCCAAGTGTGCATGAGAACTGGAGCTCACAGCCAATGAGTTCAAGCTGCTGGCCTGGCAGAGCTCCACTGGGCAGTAGCCAATCTCCAGTACCAAGGTTGCCATCTCCCTACATACCAGGCATGGTTCCTGTCCCAGCTCAGTGGCAATGCCAGGCTTGAGCTCCAGCTGCTGGTGGCTGAAACAAGAGGAAAGGTTGGTGGCCAAGGTTTGGTGCAAGGGGAGCTCGAAGTGAAGGAAGAATGAGCATTGTGCATAGACAAGTACAAGATGGGAAAGGAAACTTAGTCTAGTGTAAAATAAGGGAGGAAACAGTGCACTGGGATTGCAAGGAAATGCCCTTTGGGTACAGCAAGCAGGAAAGGGATGGGAAAGAACTGGAGAAAAGCTGGTTGGTGGCACCTGGACTCCCCTGTGGCCTCCCACCGCTGAGGTAATGGTGGCCAGGAGGTGGCAGGGCAGGATCAACGATATCCCATGGATGTTGCACAGGAAGAGCCCAGGATATATATAGAAATAGATAGATATAGATATGTGTATATATATATATAAAACTACGGAGTCCTCCCCGATGCTGGTCTGGGCTTCCCTGGCTCATGGGACACCCCCAGCCCCGGTGGCAGGCACAGGCTCTGGCCTCTGGACCAGGAGGTCATCATGAATAGAGGTCTCTGAGGGAAGAATCCCAGTTTTGGCTGGAAGTCTCACAACCCTTTCAGTGCCTCTGCATGGTGCAGAGCCTTGGAGCACTGCTTAATACCAAGGACCAGACAGGATGCTAGAGAGGCAGGCACATGGAGAGCAGCTCGGCACAAAGCCCTTTGTGGCACCAGCTACTTTCTTCCCTGTTACAAAAGAGTAAGGTGCAGCCCTGCCCTGGGGACAAGTCCTTACCCATGCAGTTCTTCATCATCATGAAGCCACTCTCGTAGCCTTCAAAGCACTCGCACTCGAAGCTGCCTGGCGTGTTGACACAGGTGCCATGGCCACACAGGTCTGGTGAGATGCGGCACTCATCGATGTCTGTGGGGATGAAGAGCAGCTAGTGGAGGCAGAACAGACTACACGCACCACTACAGCTGCCTGTAGTGCACATCACATTCAATGAACAAGGACTGGCAAGTCTGGCCCAGCAAACCAAGGAACTCCTTTTCCTGAAGGGAGAGACAGCAGTTAAACTTTCTCTCTGGTGCAGGATTCATCTTTCATCCCATGAGCAAAGAAGCCTTCCACTCATGGTCCTGCCTTTGCCTTCTCAGTATGTCCCTAAGATAAAAGCTCTGCCTCCTCTGGGTACCACCATCACACTAAGAATCCCACAAGGTGGACAGGGCTGCAAGCTGGGCAAGAGTGTTCCAGAGGAAGCTGCTCTTCCCTTACCTGTGCAGTTCCTTTCTTCAGCATCCAAAGCAAAGCCGTTGCCACAGAGACACCTGAAGCTGCCAATGGTGTTTCGACAGGTCCCATGAGTGCACAGGCCGGAGAAGACCTTACATTCATTCACATCTGTGGGTGAAGACACAGCAGGGATGTTTCAGGGAGGGGATGTCTGCAATGAACCTTAGAGTCCCCAGGCAAGCAGCAGGGTCCTTGTGCTCCTCTTTCTTCTCACCTTTGTAGAAAGGCCTTCCTGAAAGCACATCTCCTCGGTTGGCGAAGCCGGGTCCCCTTGGGCAGATGGCCTTGAACTCACTGGAGCCAACCTTGGGACACTCTTCACAGTCGATGCCCCAGGCTGAGCCCACGGAGCAGCAGCACATGTCGATGCGGTACTTGCCTGGCAGAGGCTCTGTGCACTCATCCTCATCCCATTTCATGTAGCACTGTTCCACACGCACATCTGGGGAGAGAGCAGAGCTGAGCCCCTGCCTGCAGCACCCAACCTCTGGGAAAACCAGAGGTATTATTGCCTGTGGTACAGTTGGCAAGGTTTCTGGATGGAGCATCCTCCAAACAATGCCCAGGTAGGGGCCATGTGAATGAGGCCACCTTGTTTGCAGTGCTAATAGCATGGACATGGCCAGCCTGTGACTGCAACAGGAGCAGAGAAAGGAACATCCACAGTGTAGTCAGCAGTGCTGATGGCCCATATGAAGGGCAGAGTTTTGTCATGGTGTGCCCAGAAAGCAGCCAGGAGTTGGTTTAGGGTTGCTGGTCATTAACCAGTTAGGTTAACTGTATGTCTACCCCTGAAGTCCACCCAAACAGAATGATTGCATTACTAGCTGAACCTGGAGACATGAAGCTATGGCAGCCTTGCAGGTATGATGTGCTATCACTCAGTTCTCAAGACTGTTGCACATGGTGGGTAGGGGATGGTTGGACCACTGTAGATAGGGCTGAAGAGTGACCAGGATGCAGCTGAGAGGAGGTGTCCTTACCCACACATGTCCTGGCAGTACCATCAAGGGTCAGTCCTTCTGGACACTCGCACCGAAAGGAGCCAGCAGTGTTCACACAGCGCCCATTTGGGCAGACACCAGGGAAGACCTCGCACTCATTCACGTCTGTGGGCACAAAAGCAAGAGACAGGCATGAGACCAGCACCTGGACAAGCCCAGAGTGGCCTTAAGGAGCTCTTGGAGGAGATGGAAGTGGTCCTGCTGGCTGGCATAGCACTGACAGTGACAGCAGGACTCACAGACATGGGTACTGCTGATGGAGCAGCTAAACTTGGAAACCCACTTCCAGGTACATGAATGACAAGAAAATCAGCAGCAGGCATCAGCATGGACGGAGCAGGGGGAGTCACGACTGATGAGCTTGATCTAATTCTATGATAAAGTGGCTGGCCCAGCAGGCAAGGGAGTAGTGGTGGGTACTGTCCACCTAACCTTCAGTAAGGCCCTGAGCACTGCTTCCCATAATGTCTTCATACAGTAGCTGCTGATGTATGGGCTGGTTGAGCAGACAGTGAGATAGACTGAAAGCTGTCTGAATGGCTGGGCTCAAGAGAGTGCCGTTCAGTGGCCTCAGTACCGGGTCTGATCCTGTTTAACACCTTCATTAGTCGTCAGGGTGATGGGGTAAAGTGTATCCTCAGCAAAGCTGCTGATGGCACAGAGCTGGGAGAAGTGGCTGCTACACCAGAAGGTCATGCTGCCATCCAGAGGGCCCTTGGCAAGCTGGAGAAATGGGCTGCCAGGAGCATCCATAAATGCTGGAGGTCACCCAGCTGGAAAGCAGCTCGGCAGGAAAGGGCCTGAGGTCCTGGTAGACACCAAGTTGAACATGAGGCAGCAACGTGCCCTTGCTGCAGAGGCCAATGGTATCCTGGGCTGCATTAGGAGCATTGCCAGCGGGCTGAGGGAGGTGATGCTTCCTCTCTGCTCAGCATGTGTGAGGGCACAAATGGAATCCAGTTCTGGACATCCCAGTATGAGGCAGAGATGGACAGACTTGAGAGAGTCTGACAAAGGGCCACAAAGTGTAGATCCCCCCCCAAAGACTCAAAGTTGCAAGACAGCAATAAAGAATGGCCCCGTTCCTAATAACCATGCTCCTCTCCTGTGTCCTGCAGCAGTTACCTTCACAAGTGACCCCCTTCATCCTGGCATACCCCCGGGGACAGGCAGTATCTGCAAGAGAACGGAGGAATGTCAGCACAGAAATGGGCTTCCTCCTGCTTTGCCAATGGTGTTGCCAGCAGAGCCTTACCGATCTCACAGCGCTCACAGGGGCTGCCCCACGCTGCCCCCAGTGTGGCACAGCATTCCGACTTCAGGGTGGCCCCGTTGATGTTCACCTCGCACCGTCCGTCCTGGATGTTCAACCAGCACGTCCCTTTCATGCTGTCTGGAGAGGCAAAGACAAGAGGTGAGTGAAGAGATGCTCCTTGATGGAGGTTCCCTGCTCCATGGAAGCCAGGCTGCCGGGAGAAGCAGCTAGGAGGAAACTCATGGAGCTGCAGTGGGACTATTGTTCCCTGGTGTCACTTTAGCCTTCATGCTGTGGAGTAAAGTGCATGGGCACAAACACTGCTGAGTTGTGGAGCAGCATCTCTGTGCTCTCTGATACAGCTACTGCATCACTTCTGTGTCCTGCCCTTCTAGTTCCAGCCTGCTCCTCTTCTGGGTAGAAATAGTCCTTTCCTCCAGCTGCCCCTGACCATCTGGGAGTGGGAAGTGGGTACCTCATCTTGGTGAGATGGGATCTACTTCATCCTGATGTGCCTTAATGTCAGCACACTACAAACCCATCTGTTGATGGGAACCCAGCATCCTGATGCCCTGAGGGTCCCCTGAGGGCTGTAGCACAGCCATGTCTGCTGCACACTGCTCAAAGCACTGCCTGAGGCTGCAGCTTCTCAGGCTCTCTGGATGCATGAATGAGGTGTTGATTGTCACCAACAACCAAAGAAGCACCGGATGAGAAAGAGAGGGGTCAAAAGATCCCCATCCCCAAGCCAGGAATACAAGACTTGCTTCAGATGAACAGCAAGGGATGATGATGGGCACTACCAATACCAGCCACTGTGCCAGAGCTGCCTGTCACATCCTTACCCACACAGATGGTGCCGCTGGGGTCCAGCTTGCTGCCAGGGGAGCACTCACAGGCAAAGGAGCCAGCATTGTTCCTGCAGACACCGTTCACACAGGGGTTAGAGGTGCACTCATTGATATCTGTGGGAAGAAAGGGACTGTCACTGCAGTGAGTGCCATGGGACCTGATGTTCTGGGCCAGAGACTGGGGGGAGATGATGAAGAACATGAAGAAAAAGAGGTTTTCAGCCTCCCAGAGGACCCTCAGTCCAGGCCATTTTTCACCTTCTTTACAGAAAACCTCTTTTTTCCCCCTCTAAACAGACATTTATGTGCAAAGGGCCAATTCTCAAACATTTGAGGACTTTGTGGTCAGCAAATCATTTCCCCCACTCCAAAGCGTAAGTTTGCAATCAAATCACCAAAACTTGCCATTTTGGTCAGGCTTTAGCTAAAATTTGGGGGCTCTAGAGGAAATTGTTCTGGTTTTCTGTCACTGAACAGCCCAGATGTTCTAGGTTTGGACGTCTGCTCTTTTGGATGAAGTGTGAAACTTGCCCCTCGCAGGAAAAGAAACCACAAACCCAAAGCCTGGATCTGCTCCAGTTCAAACCACTGTGGTCAAAAGGGAACCAAAGACACGTTAGACCTTGAGCTCCCTCTCAGGCATAAAGATGCTCTCAGGTCCTTTCAAGTCTCGTTACCTTCACAGGTATCTGTCTCTGTCCTGAAGACAAAGCCCTTGGGGCAGGTGCAGGTGTAGCTGCCGGGTGTGTTGCGGCACAGTCCATTGTCACACAGCAGACGATTGACAGTACATTCATCAACATCTGTGGGCAGAGAGATGGGGTTCATGAGCTACAGCATCTGCAGAGCTCCAGCAGCCAGAGAGGCACAGAAATGCATCACCACCCTCAAAGCAATGCCATGTGGAAGGTATGTTACATCACATACACGTAGCACCTTGCTACACGTACATGTGATGTACATACATGTAGCTTGCTTGGTACAAGGTGTTATGCAAACACAAAGCACCTTGTGCTCTTCCATGTGGACAACGCATCCCTGAATGGGAACAGTGCTAGAGAGCATCAGCTCTATCACCTCAGGCTCCTGTGCATGTGGCTCCCAGCCCCACACTGAATGTGTGCCACCCTCTCCCCAGCATCCCTGAGCTCCTGGTCCCTGCCACAGCCCTGAACTCACCCACACAGTTCTTGCCCGTGGGGTCTGACTCGTAGCCCAGGTTGCAGATGCAGCGGTAGCTCCCACGCAGGTTCTCACACATGCCATTGGGGCAGATGTCTGGGTTGAGGGCACATTCATTGATGTCTGCACAGAGAAAGAAGTCAAAGCAGATGGATCCTGGCAAATGCAAATACAGAAAACTTCCCCCCATGAATTCTTCATTGTTCCTTACAGTGGGTACCCCCCTGCAGGAATCTTTCCTTCCTGTCCTACTGGTTTGACCCAGTAGGTCCTGGAGACCCTTTTTCCTCTCTTTCTGGGGCTATGGCACTGCCTATCTTGTCCTGGGGACGCACAGGTATGATCTAGCATAGGGCTTTGAGCTCAGAAGGAGAGAAATGGATAGGGGGTTGAGATAAACCCAGATTCAGCTCTTTATCAAGGGCTTTCGGGTCTTTCTGGTACATTCCTGAGTCTCCTTACACTATCTTTACCCCAAGTACTCAGGGCACACCATTTAATTATCCCTTCTACTGGTAAAGCTGGGAGGAAGAGCTGTTTGTAAGATGCTATGAGCAGGATGCTGGGTCCAGCTGGGATAAGGGCCGAGCATGATGAACAACCTGCTGTGGTACCCAGGCAAAGAGATTTACCCTGGCAAGAACCAGGCTCCCCACAGAACAGGGCAGGTTTGTGTCTGTACAGCAGCATCCTCACAGTGCCATAGAGCCAGATGGCAAGAAGCCCAGGACGCTGCTGGCCTTTGTCTCCACGCAGTTGGATTCCAGTTACATCCCCAGAGAAATGCAACCCTGGAGAGCACTGAGTGCATCCAGGCCTGGCTGCAGGCAGCAATGGGCTGACCAGAGCACGTCTGACGTTAGCTTCTTGCTAGAAAGCATCTTATCGTTAGCCTGAGAGTGACTTTGGCCAAGAGACGGTGCCCTGGAAGGGAGCCCAAGAAGTCACCAGGGTTCTGCCTCTGGCTCATTCCCATTTGGAAGGTTCTGAAAGACCGGAGCTCTCTGGCTGCTTTGTGCTCTTCCTGCTGATCCAAGCACTGCCCGGGGCTGGCAGCGCAGCCGCCTGCCTGACCTCTTGCTGTCTAATGCAAAGCAGCCCATTGGCAACACATCCCAACACACGCTTATCACCTCCCTCTCCCTGAGCCCTCTTCCCCCGTGACCATGGAGCTGGAGGGCAGAGGATGGAAACAAGCAAGAGGATGCAATTGGTCATGCTCTTCATTCCCACCAAAGCCAAACTCTGTGTGTGCATCCCCAGCAATGTGGCTCCCACAGGGTGCCAGGAATCAACTCCTTGTTCAAGTCCTCAGGGATGCTTGCTCAACATTAACTCATGGAGGGAGGAGACAAGGCACACAGCACTCCTGTCTCCCTGTGCCCAAGCTCACATCCCACCCACTGACACTCACTAACACAGAGATAGGTTCTTGCATGCACTTACACCCACCCAGGCTATGCAAACTACCCTGTGCCTACTCATAAACAGCTCTTACACACACAGGTGTCATGGAGTAACTCTCCAGCACACCCTCCACAGTGGTAAGCCTCCCAGGGAAAACACACCTACAGATGCATGCACTCTCCATTAAAAGCAGCTGAGAGTGATGTTAGAGGTGCCTGTGTAGAATCTGCTCCATGGGATGCACATACCTCTGCCATCAGCTGTTATTCCAATGCCACTGCTGCAGAGCGCCTGGAATTCAGCTGTGTGGAAAGCACAACAGAGCTGTTAGCTTTTCTAGGCAGTTCACACATAGTCACATAAACTCTTGGTAATGCTGGATTTATTGCTTGGTTGAATGTCACCTATGGGCTTCCAAGCAGTGTCAGTTTACACTCATACAATGTGTATTTTAGAGCTGACACACTTAATAGTCCAACACTGTAAGAAGCCCTGCAAAGAGATCAGCATCAGATTTGTGGCTCCAACCTCAGTTTGTAACTGCATGGCATTCCTTCCCCACTGCCTATGGCTTTCCCATGTCCCTGCCAAGCCGTCAAGGCCATCTCCAGGACCTGCACTGTCTCCAAGCACCTCTTTGCAAACTCAGATGGAAGAGGAGCTCACCAGAGTTCTTGGCTGGACAGGGCTGGCAGGGCTCTCCAAAGCCATGGTCTGGGTTAGCACAGCAGCACTCAGACTTGGTCACTGCTCCAGGGAAGGGACGAGCACATGTGCCCTTTTTAATGCCTCCGTAACATGTGCTGCGCATGTGGGTGTCCACACAGACCCGTCCATCCACGCCGATGGCCAGGCCCCCCAGGCACTCGCAGCGGAAGGAGCCCTCTGTGTTGATGCACCAGCCATTCATACAGATCCCTGGCGTCTCACACTCATCGATGTCTGAAAGAGGAAGGAGGAAGTGCCTGTTACTTACCCACAGGCAGAAGGAGACACTGACAGGAGCTTTGCACTGCTTTGCAGGGTGACTTGGATGCTAAGAGGGAGCCAGAGATGCAGTTAGAGCATCACATCCCTTGTGTGCTCTGCTGACTCTTCCTGATGGTTCAAGGAACCTGAGACCCAGCCCATTGAGTAGCAGGGTCTCTGCCCTGTTTACAGCTCAGTGACCCAGAGAATTCACCCAATGTCACAGCAGTATAACAAAGAAATGTGTTCTCCTCCTCCTTTCTCCACTCTGCCTTCCCATTCTAACCTGCCTGGCTTTGGGAGGTGGCACACAAAGTGCACTGGAATGTGCTGCAGAGGCTGGGGAAGCTATGGAGATGACTGCTGCAGCTCACACTGGTAATAGGAAGCTTCACAGCCCTGCTTTACCTCCCTCACAAAGAGGATTGAAGCTCCAGTTTGTGCTGTAGTGGAGGTGCAAGAACATTTCCCCCTGTGCCCATTCTGCTGTGAGGGGGTCATTTCTGAAGGCAGAACAGGAGATGTCTGGTAACAGCCTTGGTTTTCCTCAGCTCCTCTTGTCTCAGACACATCTCAAGTCCCCAGGAATGTGGGCAGCATGTTCAGAAGAGGACAGGGACCAAGGCTGGGGACCTACGCACCCACACAGTACCGCCCATTGGGAGCCAGCACAAAACCAGGCTTGCAGATGCACTTGAAGCTGCCATCCTCATTGATACACATCCCATTGAGGCACATGTTGGTCGTGGCACATTCATCATGATCTGGGGAGGACAAACAGAAACCATGAGTTGAGCCTGAGAGCATCAGCAAGACTCTCCTGTGCTCAGAAACATTCTGGCTCCCATCTCATGGTCAAATTGGTTCTTATGGCAGTGGGTGCTAATCCTCAAGGCAGAGTTCCCACTGCTGCTCCTGGGTGAGAGCTGTCCTGCTGCATCCCTGCTGCTCTCAGTACCCTGCTCAGCCAGTGCAGCTCACAGCAGCACTCACAGCTGGAGAATGTCCTCCTTCCAGACCCAGCCCTGCTCACACTCCTGGACCCAAACCTACAGGAGCACTCCAGCAGCACAAGCACCCCTATAAAACAAACACCTTCCCATTTCAGTGCTCTCATTTTAAGATGCACTCTGCCCTAGAGATGAAGGGAATACAGCAGGGATTAAAGTAACCACCATTCCCTATGAATCCATACTCTCAGTCCCAAGTGCACCAGGAGATAGCTTACCAACACAGTTCTTGCCATCAGGGGTGATTTCAAAGCCTGCATTGCAGATACACTGGAAGCTTCCATCAGTGTTAACACAGCGGCCGTTCCTACACATCACCCCGTTCATGATGCACTCATCGATATCTGCCAGGGAAATGAACACAAGGAAGTAGCAGCAGGTGGAGTGAGAAGCAATCCAGCTTAGGATCAGATCCAGTTTAGGATTATAGAATCATAGAATGGATTGGGTTGGAAGGGGCCTTAAGACCATCCAGTTCTAACCCCCTCTCATGGGCAGGGATGCCTCACACTAAGACCGTGTCACCCAAGGCTCTGCCAGTCACCTTCACAGGGAAGAGCTTCTTCCTTATCTCTAACCTGAACTTCCCCTGTGTCAGTCTGAACCCATCACCCCTTGTCCCATCGCTCCAGCCGCTGATGCAGAGTCCCTCTCCAGCATCGTTGTAACCGCCTTCAGACACTGGAAGCTGCCCTGAGGCCTCCACGCAGCTTCTCTTCTTCAGCCTGAACAGCCCCAAAATGCCACATGCAACAAGCGTAAAGAAGAAGTGAGGACCCCATCTCCACCAGCAGAAAGAGAACCACAGCTTAAAGGATTTAGTGTCTCTTCCAACCCAAACCATTCCATGACTCTTCCCTCTCCTTCCCTTTTACAATCATTTTCCTTTGGTACCCAGGTCTCTTATAACCCATCTTGCAGCACACTGTCATCTCCAAAAGAGAAACAGAACCCACCAATGCAAGCCTGCTTTGTGGGAGTGCTCTGGAAGCCCTCGTGGCACTTGCAGTGGTAGGAGCCCGGTGTGTTCACGCAGTCACCATGCACGCAGGGGCTGCTGGAGCACTCATCCACATCTGCAAGAAAAGCCCGAACCCATGAGTCACCACGATACACAGCAAGCTACAAGGAGAGGCAGCAAAGGCTGCCTTGATCCTGTCCTTTCAACCCCAGCACTCAGCATCACAGCCAGCAATGGATGTATCCCTTCCCTCAAGTGAACCAACTGCAACACTCAGCTTGGTGTCATTTGCAGACTTGCGAAGGATGCCCTCAGTACCATTATGGCACTGATGAGGACACTAAAGAATGGTCCCAGAATGGACCCTTGAGGGACACCACCCTTGGACTTTGAGCCATTGTCTATAACCCTTTGAACACAGTCCCCCAGCCAATTCCTTATCCATCCAGCAGTCCCTCTGCCAAACCCACATCAGTCCAATTTAGAGGTAAGAATGTTGTGGGGAACTATATCAAAGACCTTACAGAAGTCCACACAGATGACAGCACAGCTCTTTTCTGTCCACTGATGCAGTCACATCAAAGGCCACTAGATTGGTCAGGCATGATTTGCCCTTGGTGAATCCCATCAGCTCCCAACAGACCCAGCTTCTCCTGACTACTACACTGCTTGTGGCAATGCTGTGGCTACCACAGGAGTGGTCACCCTCGCAGGGCACACACCTTCTTTCAGCCACACTGCTTTGGAACCTGACATGAGCCCTCTATCTCCAACGCCTTGTGTGGGTCTCTGACTGCAATGGGGGCTCTGGGGCAACAGCTACTCACCGATGCACTCCCCACGCACGTCCTGCTTGTAGCCCATGTTGCACTCGCAGCGGTAGCTGGATGGGGTGGGGATGCAGCGTCCGTTCAGGCAGAGGTTAGTGAAATGCTTGCAGATGTCAATGGTCTGATTCAAAGTGGCAGTCCCTGGAAAGCACAAGGGACAGCATCAGGGTTACAGCACAAGGGACAGCATCAGGGTTACAGCATCAGGGTTACAGCTCCCTTGATTGTGCCCAGGAAGCACAAGTGTCCTTAAGTCCAAACCCTGTGACAATGATGCTCCTGTACAAGCATGGGGCTGCGGACACACACTCAGCTGTTTCAGAAGCCTCTGCAGGGTGCTGCAGTACCTGGCTGACATGCACAAGATGGCTCAGCCTCTTGGAAGCAAGGTGGGAATCAATACTTATTGACATCCAGTGCATCTCCATAGGCTTCAGCCCTTAGCATGGAGCTATACAGGGATGCCCATGAGAGAGGTACCCAAAGAGGCAGGAAACCCAGTTTTGTAGGGGGGAGGCAGAGACATGAAGCTAACGTGAAAGCTTCATTCCTATTTGGTCATTACAAAGATATTCTGCACTGGAGCCAGGCTCAGCTCTTGCTCTGCCAGCAGATGCTGTTTGATCTGCTTCTGGGCTCAGCACCCTGCACAGAATTAGTGTCGCATCCCATCACTCGCCTTGTGTCAGAGTAAACCCTGTGGCTAAGAACACAGCCGTGTGCAGGGATCAGCAGCAGGAGGATGCAAGTAAGAAAGTCAGTTTAATTACCAATGCTTGAGCTTCCTGCGCCCATTCCAGGCAGACCTGGGATCCCGCCTTGTCCGTTTGCCCCATTTGGTCCAATGCCTCCAGGCCCATTGAGTCCTGGCCCAACACCATTGGGCCCGAATCCAGGGATTGCTGGAAAGTTCCCAGGGAAGCCTGGCACGACCGGGAGTCCTTCGATGCACAGTCTGCGGTACTCATCTGAAACAAACCAGCTGCCTTAGTGCTTTCCCATGAGCACCAGAACCCTCCTCCTGCCTGTGCCAGGAACAGAGGGATGGGAGAGGGACTGGCAGAGAGCAAAGAGGATGGGAGCTGATGGGAACAGGACTGATGGGTGAGGAGAGCGTTAACACTCCGGAGCAGACGGTGAGACACAGCTTGCCAGGGTGTTTGGCAACAGCTTCTTGGGGTGCACGGCACCATGGGCTCCCTTCATGCAGGAAAGGACGGGACATGGGAGAGTGCCAGACACTGTAAAGCTCTGCCCTGCTAGGAGCTGGTGGTGAAAGAAGAGAGGCAGAGAGCTGTATCTACAGTGCTGTGCCTCCTCAAGGCCTCCTGCTGCCGGGACTCACCCTCTTTTGGCCCCATGGTTCAATCATGGTGGGAGCCAAAGGGAGCTGAAGGAGCAGGAGGAAAGGGATAACTTCTTGCCTTGACTGAACTCATCTGGCTCAACCTCAGATGAGACCCGGGCAGGAGAGCCAGCATCCCCATATGACCCTTCCCTGCATCGCATGGTGATGCTTGTCCACATCAAACCCAGGGTACCACTACAGCCATCAGAGCCAGGACTTGGCCATGG
This sequence comes from Melopsittacus undulatus, assembly GCF_012275295.1. NCBI lineage: Eukaryota > Metazoa > Chordata > Aves > Psittaciformes > Psittaculidae > Melopsittacus > Melopsittacus undulatus. Next base: position 4,568,946 of record NC_047545.1, read on the forward strand.
ATGGAGGCTGCACTTACCAGAGCCCCGGACAGGGCACATCTCCGGAGTCTGAGCAATGGCCCAGCAGCGCCCAGAGTCACAGCAGCACTGCATCTTGGTGTACTGGCCAGGAAGGTCCCCAGCACAGCGGCCTCCGATCAGCGCAGAGAAACATGCCCCAATCCGCTGGTCTGCAGAGGGAGAGGACAAGGAGCCACGTTCACAACATCTCATCACCATGCTCCTGGTCACCATTCCCACTGGTGCCTTTTGTGGCTGCCCTCCCGTTCTGTCTCATCTTCCCCAGATCATGGAGTTCTCCAGCATCTCCATATGGAGCACATCAAGGCTGTAGGGCCAGGCCTCATTTCCCAGTATTACATCTCATGTCCCCATTTAGGCTTCTAAATACTAGAAGCAGGCTGAACAAGAACCAGAAACAGGCAGGAGGTGGGAGCTGGACAAGCAGACCCAACACATTCCAGCTGAATCCATAGATGAGATCCCCCACCACATCCCATGCTCCCTCAGCTTCCCAGGGAAATGGGGTTATTTACAGGTGTCTCTGCTCTCACCAAAGCTTCTGCACTTACAAAACATGTCAGCGACGGGTTCCCCCACTGACCTGATGCTCCAGCTGGGGCAGGGAACAGGCTGAGATGAGGTGGACCACTGCAAACACTGACACTATGGACACCTGGACCTAGCCTGTTGCTGGGGACAGATAAACTGCTGTGGACTAAATCAATGCAAAATAGCATCCTGGAGCTGAGGTGTCCATTCTTCAGGTTCCCCTCCGATGTTAGCATCTCTCTTGTTTAGTTATATTTGTGAGCAAGGGTTGGCCATCAATGCCGATACTGAAGTCCAACAGGCGCTGAACTTGGCTACATGGACTCTTCTCCTCTCTTGGGCCATTGGACCCAGCGTGGTAGATTTTCCTCCAACTTCTGCCACTACAAACACTTCCCTGTGATAACAACAACCCAGTGCTGCCTGCTTCTATTCTGAGGGTTCCCAGGCTCAGCAGGCATTCCCCAGCATCCCTGCTCCAGGCTGGAGTCTTGGCTGCAGCCCTCCTGGGGCAGGGCAGGGCTGGCAGACCAAGGTGCTCAGAGTTTACCTGGGGATCCAGGTACTCCCTGCATCAGTGATCCCCGATGCTGTGCTAAGGAAGGACCTTCCCACAGCCACCACTGTCCACTGTGGTCCTGCACATCTCAGGCCTGGCAAGGACCTGGATCTCATTCCCACAACTGATTAATGGCAGATGTCCCAGGCTTCCCATGAGGACACATTCCCTGCCAGGTCCCAGTGGTCTCAGCATCTCTCACTAAACAAATGGACCTGTTCCTAATTCCACATCCCTCCAGCCTACCCACTCCCATTCCCAGTGGATGCCCACTTCAGGTCATGGGTCAGTTCCCACAGCCTGGATTGAGCTGGGAGGAGAACAAGTCCTGGATGGTGGTCAAAATGCATGAGCCTGGCCAAAGCCACAGACACTGGCACCAGTGTTTGGTGTGTGTGGAATCTGGACCAGGCCCAGGAGACTGAGGGTCTTTCACACGTCTGGCAGGCTCCGTCTGGCACCAAGTCCTCCAGGAAAATCTGGAATCTTCCACTCATTCATCTCCTATCCTTGTTTCTCAAGTGAATTAATGAGGGGGAAAGTCTGGTGCGATTCCTCATCTGTGCCTCTTGCCATCAGGCTGACACTTCCCTCAAGTGTCATTGGGATCAACTGCATGGAGCTGTTTGATCTCTGGGCTGTGCTTACATCTCTTCTCTCACCACAGCTCAATGACTTCCCGAGGACAGTGACCCCAGTTAAAGCCAGGAGCACTAAACCCACAGGTCTTTCCCTCAGATACATCCTTTCCTGCTTTCTGAACGAGCCAGGGCAGGATAGTGGGGCCATCTGGGAAAGCTGCACATCAAACCCTTAATGTGGGTTTAACTCAATCAGGGCTTAGGGCTGAGCTACAATGAACCTCGAGATCTGAGGGTGGTAGTTTGGAATAAGCCCTTTGGGCATTAGAGAGGATGGATCCCACCCGGCTCCTACTGCTCTTCTGTGGGATGCTTGCTGTCCTGAAGCTGTGATACATGGTGACAGCCAGGCAGTTAACGGGTAAGGAGGGATTTGGAGCAGGCAGCCTCCTTCCCCACAGACAGACATGTGCTGACAAGTTTGACAAGGTCACAGCAGTTTGTGCAATGGAGGGAATGGTCCAACCCTTCTCATCTGGACACGGTTATGACATTCAGCTGCCTTCGCTGCAGTTTGCAATGATCTCTCTCAGAAAGAAAGGTCAGAGCTAATTGAAAACTCATCTGGAGCTGCCTTTGGGCAGAGAGAGGGGTGGAAACGAAAGACAGAAAGACAGAAAGACAGAAAGACAGAAAGACAGAAAGACAGAAAGACAGAAAGACAGAAAGAAAGAAAGAAAGAAAGAAAGAAAGAAAGAAAGAAAGAAAGAAAGAAAGAAAGAAAGAAAGAAAGAAAGAAAGAAAGAAAGAAAGAGAAAGAGAAAGAAAGAAAGAAAGAAAGAAAAGAAAGAAAGAGTCATCCACCTCTGTGACCTCCTGCAGGACCACCCACACCAGCACAAAGCCATGGTGAGTTTGTTCTGCCTTCCCCTGCAGCTGCAAAGGGAACAGGTTTGCACAATAACCTCTGGAAATCAGATAATGCTGCAGGCAAGAAAGGAGGTGAAATTCCACATGAGATTAGACAGGGCACAGAGGTGGGGGATAGAGCCACAGGTCTGCCAGAGGTCTCTGACCCCTTGTTTCAGTCTGAACCCATCACCCTTTGTCCTATCACTGCAGTCCCTGATAAAGGTCCCTCTCCAGCATCCCTATAGCCCCCTTCAGACACTGGAAGCTGCTCTGAGGTCTCCATGCAGCTTCTCTTCTCCAGGCTGAACAGCGCCAATGTTCTCAGCCTGGCTCCATAGGGGAGCTGCTCCAGCCCTTGAGCATCCTCATGGCTCCAACAGCTTCATGGGCTTGTGCTGAGGACACCAGAACTGCAGGTCGTCTGTGCACAAGGCACCTAAGACCGGTTGTGCACCTGCAAAGGACTCTGCAGTTTTCATCCCTGTTTCTTTGCTTGGTGACAAGTGGGGACAGGGGGAGATGGAGGAATGGAAAAACCTGGTACTGCTTCCCAGGAGAGCCCTTCAAGGGGTGGGTATTCCACTCTGTGTCTTGTCATGCACAGAAACTGAGAAGCCCAAGTGACCAAACCCAAGCCAATGGTTGCAAAAGGCATTTGGCTTTGTCTACAAAGGACTCGAGGGCTATTGGCTCGGAATGGAGCTGCAACACAGCAGCATGGAGCCAAAGGTCTCCCACCCAAGATGTCCAATGTTGCTTGGCTTGCAAGATGGTGGTGCCTGTCTCAGTGAAGAGTCACGCCAGAACCAAGGCACAAAGCACAAAGCATCCCTCTGTGCACAGCTCCTGCATCCTTCAATGCCCTGGTTGCTACTGAGGAGCTCTGCTCAGAGTCCCAGCTCCTTATCAACCTGTTTTGAGCCTGTGACCCTCACCCCACTTCCCTTTGTCATCTTGCCCTCATATTTCCTTATTCCACTCGCTCTTTCCTTCCCTGGATAACAACCAAGGTGGGTTAAAAGGTGTCCCCAGGCAGGTGAACTCCTCACTGACACCCTCACATCCTTCTCTGAGCCCAGGACTTTGCAACCATAAGCAAGATCTGGCCCTACCCAGAACCATAGGCAATAAATCTGCTGATGCTGCCCAAGCAAAGCAAGACCCAAATCATTCAGAGCATTTGCTGCACTATCAGGGAAAAAGAGCAAAGCAAGCGATGTGCAGAAGTGCTGACTTGCCACAACCAGGGGAACACCATGTGCGTGTCTGGAAATGCATCTGCAAGGCCGTTTGCTTAAGCTGTTCTTGGAAAGCAACACATTGTACTGGAAAGGGAAAACCCAGCTCCCAGCCTGCCGCAGCTCCTGGACAAGCCTGACTGAATGAAGCTGCTCTGAACATGCATGGACCTGGATTCAAGGTCAAGCACAAGTGGTTGGATCATTCAATAAATCACAGCGTAGCACAGAATCATAGCATCGAGGAGGTTGGAAAAGACTGTTAAGATCATCAAGTCCAACCGTTATCCCAGGACTGCCAAGGGCATCACTAACCCATATCACTGAGGGCCTCATCTGCATGGTTTGTGAACACTTCCACGTTCATTTCAAACTCTGACAGCTTTGCTGCTGTTCACGTTTCACACTGAGAGCACCTAATGAGGGTTGGGCTCAACCCCAGCTCGGGGCCTTGCTGTTTCAGCTGCAGAAACTCCAGGAGATTGTGCAAATGCAATAAAAAGGTGTTTACTTTACTAAAAAGGGAGGGGAAAGGGATGGCAATATATGAAGGCTGCCACCATAAAGTCACCACCTCACCAGTGCTGGTGCCCCATGATATATGAGGCACTGTGGTCACGTCCAGTCTAAACATCTGGAGGTGGCAGTGTGACAATCTCTTCAGCTCTGTTCATCCACCTTATTTATTCATTTCCAGTTTTACAAACTATCCCTGTGATTTATTTCAATCAGGGACTTAAACTACCATAACCCCCCCAAACCCAAGCAATAAACTCACCCCTCAAATGAAAGAAACAAATGAGGGTTTGCAAACTACGGATCCCAGGGCAACAACACCCCAAAAGTAATTGTGTCTGATGCCAGAATAAATACTGTCTGTCCCAACATGTGGCAGCACAGCAGCAGCATGTATGAGCTGAGGGAAATGGCTGGAGCATGATGTATTGAGTTCAGCTGCAGGCATAGTCCACTGCAGCTAAATAAGCTTCAGTCCTTTCCAGCCCCAGCTACTCCATGATTCTGAGTCTATGGCTATTTTTAAATCTGGGCTTTCTAATTTTACTTCGTTTTCATTTCTCGAAGCTCTTGGTTTCAAGGAAAGTGGGAAATGTCCATATGAGTCATCCATCCCTCCAGGCGGATGGCAGGGTCTGGGAACCAAGGGAGGAAAAGCAGCTCATTCTCATTAAACTCTATCAGAGGTGATTCTTATGTTAGACTCGACACCAGTTTTCTCTCCACAACTAGAACACGATCATTTTGTACTCCAGTTTCTGTGGATAGAAAAGAATCTGGAAAGGATTCTTTTCCCTGTATTCATTTCCAGGCCTCACCGGAAAGCAGCACCTGACGTTTGCCATTGCACTAACATTGCTCTTGTACCAGTTTCTCATCGCAAATCAGTGCATCCTTGCCTTTCAAAAGGCAAATGACCTCCCTGACCAGCAAGACAAAGGCTTGGATTCAGTTTAGCTAAAGTGAGTGCCCCTGCTGAGAGCAAGTGAACAGAGCGCTGATCTATTTCTCATAGAAGCTGTTGTCTGATACAGAGAGAAATGGACCATCAAATAGTTACAAGGCTTGGAAAGGCATTTTGATCTAATTTTTGAGCCATTACCTGTGGTCGAAGCAGGAAAGAGGAGATGCTATAGAGGTCCCTGTTTGTTTGCACTGGTTATGCAAACACTTGGAGTAAACCTTTCCCCACTTCAGCTCTGCAAGGCAAGCGGATGAATGTGCGGTCGTGGGATGTTCCCCACCACTGGGCTCCTCTTTGCAAGGCTTCCCTTGGATTTACACACTGCACAACCACACACTGTGCCTGCTGGGCAGGTGTAGGGAGGGTATCACTGTATCTCTCCCTGGCTGACACCTGGAGAAAAGGGATTCTCCCACTAGCTGATGCAGTTCTGTGGGTAGGAGCACAAGGATCCTTCCTCAACCAGACCCTTCCACCCCAACCCTGCTCCTCAGTGTCTTCAGCAACCCTTTTTTCAAGCACCTCAAGCACTGAGGCTCCTGCAGTTCAAATTACGGAGAGGGAGGAAGCCCTGGTCTGTAAGAGCATCAAAACCTGTGACCAGAACAGGCACACAGAGGTACAGCACAAGGAAAAGAGCATTTTCCAGCTATGGCAGGAGCAATGTGCCCTCTGATCTGCAAAGATAGTGATGTGCAAATCCTCCCCTCTGGGGTTCAGAGCATGATGTCTCCCTGTATCTGTGGTCCTCGGATCTATTTAGCATCTTACCAATGCAGCGTGATCCATCAGGGCTGGTCATGAACCCACGTGGACACGTGCACACGTAGCTGCCTGCTGTATTGGTGCACTCGCCACCATCGCACACGCCAGAGATTGCACCACACTCGTCCACATCTAGAACAGAACAAACCAACAGTGGGTTAGGATTCCCTGCAAACCATCTCCTTGCCTGGAGTGCAGATCCAGGACCAGTGCTGGGATCACAGAGGGAAGCAGCTGCTGTTATGGCTTGTCATGGGATGCTTGAGACCGGCTCATGCATTATCTGATGAAGTTCTCCATACAGGAGGGATTTGGATCAATTTTAAGCACATTCAGGCATCTAAATCCAGGTGAAAAGGCATCTGTACTATTGGTTAGGCAAGGAGGGTCCAGACATGTCAAGCTGTGGGTTCAGCTCCTCCATCAGCAGTCCTGTTTTAGTGTCATTTGTGTAACAGTACCATGAGCATGCCATAGTTGGAACTGTTTTATCTCCTCACAGGGAAGACTGGAGAGATGGAGCATCCTTGGAGAGATCCCACCTAATTATCCATGGCAATCCAAGAAACACCATCCCTGTTAGCAAGTCCTGCCCCACACTGCTTCTGCTCAGCCTGCTTCTCCAGCAGCCCACCGTGGTGTGTGTGACTCTAACACCCCAGGGAGGTGCATCTCCCTGGATTTAGAGCATGGGAAATAAGGACATTGCCATGAGGTTTTGGAAGGTGGAACAGCCAGACCCAGACAACAGAAGGACCAGGCAGCTCTGGTACCCAGGCAGGTGGTAACAGTCATGGGAAGGTTATAAGAGCACCACATCTCAGAGGCACTCACCCCAGTAATGCAGCTTCTGAACATACAAAGTTCAGCAAGTACCAGTACAGATGACACAGAGGGAGACAGACCATAACTTATAGAATAGAATAGTGAGGGTTGGAAAGGACCTTAGGATCATCTAGTTCCAACCTGTTTGCCATGGGCAGGGACACCTCCCACTAAAACGTCTGTGTGCAGCTATCACCTGGGACCTAAAGCTTTGAAAAAGCAATGGGAGCAGAGGGGTAAATCAGTTCTTTTAACAAGAGCAATCTATTTTCCACTAATAAATATAATTAGTATATATGAATATTAATATATAATGGTAATATCATTAAATGCAGAGGTTCCGGACGTGCTTGTGGGGCACTTGACTCAAGAACTTGCCTGGGAACAGGGCTATCGATATTTCTATTGCCAACTGAAATCTGATTCAGAAACTGAGATGGAATTAGAGCCAACCCCTACTTAATCCACCCAAAGCCATTGGTTGGGGCTTATGGCCCAGGTGGTGGTAAAAGACAGAAGCAATATTTGCCCAATAGTTTTTACAGTGGCAAAATGAAAGAAACACAAGAAAATGTGTCCTGGCAATTGGCAAAATAAAGTATTTCTGCTGAGCAACTTGATTTATTGGATTTTAAACCTATGGTGCTGCTGTGAATGGCTATGGGGGGGGAGGTTTATATGCAATTCAGATGCTGCCTGGGGCTGGCAGGAAAGTAATGAAAAGGAACTGGTCAAAGCCTGCTCCTTTGAGAGGGGGTTTGCTGATGTGAACAGCACAACCACCTTGCACAGCCTGATGGCATTAGCATGTGTGAGGTTAGAGATGCTGCAGGGCAAAGGCAGACCAGTAAAGACCTTTCACATGGGAATGGGGATGGAGAATGTCTTTGGAAGAGCTTATCGAGCAGATTTCAGTGATGAAGGGATAATGGGAAAGTTACCTGGAGCCAACCCATCAGGGCAAGGGAGGGACCAGAAGAGCTGGCTCTGATGATGGGTATATGAGCCACAGTGTCAGAGCTGAGGAAGAGGCATGAAATCTGTGTAAGGAAGAGGAGTGAGGTACCCAGAGGGGTGCTGAGCTGTGTCCTGTCCAGTGAGAAACCGGGAAAAGGAGTTGGGAAGGAAATGTCTGACTCCAATCTCACAGTGCCATGCAGTGGCTACTGATGCTAGTGCAGCCCTGAGCAGAAGGATGGGGAAGCAGGGGTGGTGGTACCCCTGAATAAGGTTCATTCCTGGATACCAGAGCTCTGTGTGGTGCCAGCTCTCACAAGAGGGTGATAACAGAAAGGGGGGTCAGACAAAGTGGGACACAGTGAAATTCATCCTGCCCAGCTCAGCAATAGACAGTGGCAATGTGATGATCTGAGCTGCCCTTTGAAGTGAGACCTACAGTACGGACAGAGACCCCCCCCCCACAGGTGCTTCATGTGGTCAAAGCAATCCCCTTCAATCCCTCCTCCTTGCTCACACAACCTCTTACAAACACAATTGGCTTCTTTTTCCCTTTGGCTGCAACTCCCCATCCTGCGGAATTGAATGAAACCCTATTTCAACACACACCAAGTGCACAGGGCAGGTTGTACACCCATACATCCAGGTGTATTCCTGTTTGGCTTCTTAGGAACCCCGGACCTCAGCCAGCCAAAGGTTTCAAGCAGGTTGTGCAGAGACATCGCCTCTGTCCTTGCAGTGCTCCTTTAGCTCTTTGATGCTCAGAGCCCTCCCAAGCCACAGACACAACTTGAAACCTCCAAAGGCAGCAATGCAAACCCTCAGAAAACACTTCCCCCACCTGGGCCCCTGCAGGGAAAGAGATTTTATCACTGCAGCCTGCCCTGTCATTTAATTACAGGCCTGTGTTTGGTTACAGTTTGCAGAGCACTGGAAGGGAAAGAGCTTTATGAAGCGAAAGCTGCTTGTGCTATTTGAAACAGCAGCTTAAAAACCCCTGCAGAGCTCGCCTGAAGCTTGTTGTATGGGAGATCTGGAGGCCAGCTGACGGGTGCTGCATGCTCATGACATAGCATCAGTCATCCAAAGAGAAGCAACCACATTCCATTCTTAAGGAAAACCAGAGGTAAATCAAAAGGTTAAACCAAACTGCAGCATCCTGGTCCCCCTTGGCAATCCCAGCTCACGAGGGCAGTGCTAGCAAGGAGGAGGGAGAAAGGCGGCTTCTCAAGACTCCTCACACATGGTGTACATGGAGAAACTGAGCTCTGGGCTTTGTTTTAGCTCTTCCCCACCACATTCTGCCTTCTTTATGTGCTCTTTGTAAAGGGTCTCCTGGTTTCTGATTCATTCCAAGCTGAAGCCTGTGGGGAGCTTGACACAGTGGGGGCGGATATGGAGAACTCTCATTAACACCCAGCTCCGGGCAGGGAATCCTTCCAACTCCAACCTGGCTACTCCAGGACTTTTCCAAGCCTCTGTTAAGAATTAAAGCAATATTCCGCATGCTCTGCTCCTCAGACAACGCAGGATTCAATGCAAACGTTGACTTTGGATCTGCTCTCCAAGGCGCTGGGTTGGAGTTGGCCTCATCATTAAGGCTGAAAACACTGGAAGCCAAAGGCTACAGAGCTTCAGGAAGAGAGCTGCAGCCTGCACAGCCCATCCACCACGGGTGCCCATAGACATGGTGAAAGCCCAACCCTTCCATCCGCTGGGAAAACAGGGCTTGATGGGGAAAACATCCCTGTGTCACGTAGCAGAGGTCATGCCTCATCAGCCCTCTCTCGTGCAGCACATGGAGCTTCCCTTCCAGAAAGCACAAAGAAACCACAGAGGAGCGTAATGGAAGGCTCCAAACCACACCAAATCCATGGAAATGAGCTTTGAATGGATCCAAACAATGAGCTCTTCTGTGGACATTTTGTAAGCAAATTGAAAACTCCCTAATAAAATGGCTATCGTGTTCCAGTTGGGAGGAGAGGGGCCAGCCTCCCCTCTGCTCATGGAAAAGCAGGAAAGCTCCTTCCCATTCAGAGCCATGAATGAGATTCAACAGGGTGAAGAATACAGAGCCTTGTTTTCATTAGAGAAATGGGGATTTTGGGTGGTGGTGACGAAAGAGAAGCCTGTAGGGACACAAGTAGCATCTACTGTGTCACCCTCCCGATGCTAAATGGAAAGGGATGAGTAAAGAAGAGAGATTTGGTCTCCCTTGGCACAGTCTGGCCCCTGGAGATGCCAAAAATGGTCCAAAAGGCTCAAGCCTGCCTGGATTTAACAGAGCCTGCACTGAGCATGCAGTGCCTCTCACTCCCTGGCCTGGTGTTTCTCCATGTACTTATTTGTACCTTGTATTTTATCATCCTGGAACAATTTTGGATGCGAGACACTCATTCCTTTTGGGGTATTGGGAAGCCTGCTGGGTGAGGTGCTGGCATTCCACACTTCACTGATAACAGAGCTGGCTTAGCACTTTGGATACAGTAGAGGAAGAGCTATAGGGAAAAGAAGCTAAATTCCCATCAGAGAGCCACTAGAATGATGGAAGGAAAAAGCTGTATTCAGTGATTCCACCCCTAATTCTGTGCCATGGAAATGTTCCCTTAAGTGTCATTTTGACAGCTACTTCCAGGTTAACTTCCAACTGTCGCTCTGTGTAACAGCCCCTCACTTCCCTATGTCTTCTTGATAAAGGTCTTTGTACCAGATGATGTGTCTGATTTTAGCTTTGACGATTCCTCTCCTCATTTAGCACCTTCAGTGTCAGAAGGGCTTTGTGTCCTCCTCAACAATTCCATTCTTCCAGCAGCGTTATCCATTGGATATAAGTATGCCCTTCTCTCAGTGCTCACACACTTCCCATTCCCCTGCAAGCCTCAAGATCCAGCTCTTTTCCTGTTTTTCCCTAAACCAGGCACAGGGTCTGTCACTTCAGCCCTAAGCTGGGAACATCTGCTCTCCTTGCTCATCCTTCCATCCCAACACAACATAAATGCAGCTCTTTGGCCCTTGCAAAGCTGCCCTTGTGTCCAGGGGTGATGAACAGAGATCATTCCCCTTCCACCCCACTGCTGTGTTTCACCGACTGCTATAAGTGAGCAGCAACTCTCCCTGCCAGAGATCCCATTATACATTGCACAGCCCCAAACTCAGGAACTCTTGATCCCTTGAGCTGCCTCGGAATACAATGAACAAAGGCATAAAATGAGCCACTCTTTGGAAGTGTCACATTCATTAGGGATGTGCAGCAGAGATAACTCTGGAACTGAGCGACCCTGAACGTGGAGGATATTTAGGTTCACATCCAAACTTGATGCTGTGCACACATCCTCATGTGCTGCAGGAAGAGGACATCATTTGCCTGCTGGGGTTGACCAAAATTCATCCAGGGCCTCCAGCTGCAGCCCCTTTACGTGCCTGGGAGATGAGGCCTGAGCTGGCCTCTTATCAGCATAGAAGATCCTGCATAAGAAAAGCATCCTTATACTTCAGGGATTCAGGGCCTGAAAATGAAGCCTTAATTCAGGTGCCGTTTGTGCTAAGAGATAAGTATCACCATGGGAAAGAAACAACATTATCTCTACTGCCTTTTCCCACCGACAAACAGCCCCAAAGAAGATTAGTGGCACATGCTGCTGTTAATAAGGGAGACATCATTCATCAGCAGAGCCAGTGACATGGGCTCTGACCTTTGGCTCAAACGCAATCCCATCTGCTGACCTCACTCCCCAGCAGGAATCTTCTAAGCAGAAAAGACAAGCTCCTGGGAACTGGGGAAGAATTTGACATAGACATTTAATCTAGTTTTAATACTTCCTGGATGCTAGGCTTGGATAAGGAGTCTCAAAACAAGAGGAAACCAGCTCCTCCTCCTAAAGCAGGATGGTCTCAGTGCAAGTTGAGAAATCCCTCCTTTCACCAGCTATAAATACAGTGCAAACAGGCTCAACAAGGGAACTCCTGCAGCTTTGAGGTTTTAGGCTTGGAGCATACCTGGATAAAGGAAATATCCTCTTATGCTCATAGTTGTTATTTTGATGAGCACCCTTGGCTCAGTGAGGAGGTTACTTGGACGGACGCAGCTCCTTTGGCAGTACAATCTCAGTAGAGCAGGAATTCAGCTCTATCCACTGTACCAAACAGTGCTCCTGATGTATCAAAGCACGCAGCAAACACCAAGACAGGGTCCAGATCTTCGTGTCTTTATAAAGTGTTAGCATCAGAGGAAGCCCTTACAAGATGCTGGCTCTATTCTGCTCTTCAGTGACTTACGGGGGGTGTATGTCCTACAGGGAAACAGGGATAACCCAAATATCCTCTTCACCTTCTGGCTGCCCAGTGGGGATGTGCTGGTGATTTGTGTCTGGGAAACAAGCCCTCAAAAACAACCTCTACCCTGTCTGTTTAGAGCAGCCTTCATGCTTATCTCATCTGCAGAGAGGGACCTCTAGGTCAGTAAAAAGCATCCTCTTTTGGTGGTCTCCTTAGCAATTGAGGTAAGATAAGTGATGGAACAGACACTATAGATGCTGAAGATGTCTCTTTTTATGGCTATCCAGGAAGGAGAGTGAAAGGAAGCTGTTTATGGCCTCATCATGCTGCTTTTGCAGGCGTTCTGGGAAGTGGGGACCCACGCAGAGGCCCCTAGCATCTGGATGACAGATTCAGACAATGGATTGTTTTTAATCTTGCCATATAGGAGATTCCAGCTAAACTGATCTCATATGTGCTTTGCCTGGTCCCCAGCCAGCACGGGTGAGGCAGAGCAAGGCAAGAGTGATTTTCTGTGTCCTGAGGTTCTAGTGCAGTCCAGCCTTTGCCCATCAGGCAGCCAAATTGCATGGGACATCATTGAATTTGGGAAGCAGGTTCTTCACCTGAGATGCATGTAAAATGCTTTGGATTCCATGAGATCCAAGTCCTTGGATGCTGGAGCACTGAAACTCTTCCGTTAACTTGAGAAAGTCTCGTGGCTTCCTGCCAAGGAAGATCCACAGACAGATGTGACATGAAAGAGCCTCCATTCCCCACCAAAGGATTAACCTCTGTAGGTTGTGTCTCACTACGGAAAAGCTTTTCAGAAGGGCTGAACCCAGATCACATGGAATGCACTGACACAGAGACTACTACAGTTATCCTAACCAGGAAAGGTCTGGAGTACAAGAAAGTGAGGGTATGGGAACAGTCACCTGGAAGCAGTGATGCTCCTTTCCCTGAGAACTGACTGCTGGGGAAAAAAAAAACCATAGAATCCCAGATTGGTTTGGGTTGGAAGGGACCTTAAACCCCCCCATCCAGTCTGGTCTGAAGCACTTCCAGGGAGGGAGCATTCACAACTTTCTTGGGCAACCATGAGACAATGGATGCTGTCAAACCCACAGTGCCGCTGGGGTGGGTTCCTGTGATGCTGACTGCTTCAAGTGCTCTCTCTATATGATTTTGCCACTTAGAAACAGATTCCAGGTTAATTGTCTGGATTCCAGTGCATTTATCATCCCTTGTCTCGGTTACAACAGAGCCTGGGAGGGGAATGATCGGGAAGTGGAGTTCCTGAAGCCCAGCTAGGTGGGTTGCAGTCACACCAGTGCAATGAACACATTTTACCCCTAAAATGGCAAACGCAGGCAGCAGGGTTTCATTAGGGTATGTGGGAAAGAGCTTTAACAGCCAAGGCAGGAAAAGTTTAATGCTGGTTTCCTTTTCATTTGCCAGATGTTTGGAGAATACAACAAATGTTGATTCCCCTGTTCCTGAGTGGTGCAGGCTGCATGGCAAGGTGCTGCTGTGAAGCACTTGGGGAGAGCATGTCCTTCCCATCACACACCTCTAAGGTCTGCACAGCTCTGAGACACACCAAGCAGGGATGAAGGAGATGCTGAGACTGGACCTTAAGGAACTGGAGCAGACTCTGATGAAGAGGGCTCAGATTGGTGGCACTATGAATGTTCAACATTCCGACTGCACCTCATCCTGCCTGTGCTCCACGCAGGAACATGTGCCTTATGGCATGGACCAAGACATTGGTCTCACTGTGTGAGTCCTGAATTTAACAAAGTAACACAGTGGACCAACTTACCCTAAGTCCAAGAGCAATTCCAGGGCTTCCAGAACCAGAGATTTCCCTTAACTGCCATGACTAGTCTTAACATTGTTAAATCTTCATACCCTGAAGCATTTTGAAGCACTGCATCATCTCCAAGAGATGCTGAGGCTGAAAAGGTCACTCCTATCTACACCACCATTGGAGATGAGCGAGGTGCATCCTACACAGTAACCAGAAAGCCAGGAAAGCCAGGCAGGCTGTCTGCAGATAACCCTGGCCTGGCAAGGGGGAGTGCTTCCCCAATGGGAATGGGGCAGTACCAGGCCACTGGCTCACAGGATCAATGCTCAGAGGATAGTGACTGACATTTCATTTGTCCCTGCTTTGTACTGAAGGACAAGGTTCAGGTTCTGTCCAACACGTCAGTCTGGAAAGATGTCACCAAGTCAGTGAAGCATCACTTGCTCCACACCCTCATCCCATGGAATCAGACTTTCTGCCCTGCACTGAGGGCCATGACTTCATTTCTGGTTGTCTTATACCATCACCATCCCGGTTAGTCAGACTCCACCTGCTTTGCCTTCCTTTCAGTTGCTCTATTGAATTAGAGGCAACAAGTTGCAAGCTGCAAAAGGATGAATATCAAGTGGATAAGGAAAATATTCCTCACCAAGACAGTGGTGCAACCCTCAAACAAGAGCCTCAACAGGAAAGGCTCAGACTGAGCAACCTGATAGAGCTTTGAAGCCAGGCCTGATCTAAGCCAAGATCTAAAGCCTTCCAGAGGTCCCTTCTGTTCAATGGGTCTGTGGTGCCATTAAAAGACCTTTCAGAGAACACCTACATGAATAAAAACCCTCTTCCTAGTTGAAGAGATCAGGCAAGCTCTATTCCTCACTGCCTTGGGCTCTGGGAAGCAGACAAAGAGATCAGAAATGCATTCTAAAGTGGGTTTTCTATCGTGCCTTCACGCTTGCCATACTCCCTCCTGATTGAAACTAACACCAAGGCTGGTATGGGAGCTCTTTCACATCTCTATTTTGCCAGGCCAGGAGATGCCCTGGGAGCAGAGAGGTTCAGGCCCTTGTGTTCCCAGAGTGTATCCTGAGCCCTGTGCTGAGCAGGCTGGTGAAGATGTGCAGGAGGTTGCAGTCCTACCTTCACATCTGTGGTTGGTCTCACTCTGCTTGTGACCCGCAGGGCATTTGCACTCATAAGAGCCCACTGTGTTGATGCAGTTTCCACCTTGACAGAGGCCAGGAATGGCTTGACATTCATCCACATCTACAGGAAGAAGAGCAAAGATCTTAGAAAGCGAAGCCATTGCAACACACGAATTTTCAATCCCATCATGGTCAGAACCCTATGAGAAATAAGCTTTGCTCAAAGTACATGGATTTACACTTCATAACACAATTGCCCATCAGATCGCATTAGAAATAAGGTGAAGGACAGAAAATGGGCATAAATATGTTGCTGCCTTATCTACACAAGCAAGAGGGGGGTCAAAGTATAGTAATGCTTTCCAAAGCAAACATTCATGTGTCTACATAGAATGATGGCTTTAGAAAAGCTTACACAGAGAACCAGTGTCTGTACTGGGGCTCCTGGCAGGCGTTCACCGCTCACCCTGTCAGTGCCCACCAGGATGGGTAAGGGAACATCCCCTACATGTTCATGGCATTTACCTTGGCAGGCTCCAGTACGAATATTGGGAATGAAACCTCGGCGGCAGGGATGCGGTTGAGCAGGGCACATCTCACATGGGTGACCCCAGGCCCTCCCAATGGTGGCACAACACATGGTCTTGGTGCAGACGATCCCACTGAGCTGGCCCTGGCACATCTGGTTATTCACTTGGCTAAAGCAGGGACCGGTACGATAGTCTGAGGGAGAACAATAACGTCCACAGGTTAGATCAAGACACAAACACGAGGTTTCTGTCCCACACAGGGTGTCTGTTCCCCTGCCTACCAGCACAGCTACTCAGGTGCTAGGGCCCACTACTGGAGGTGGTGACCTTGTTTCATGTCATCATCATTAAGAGGTTCTCCAAGCCAGCTCTTCCTGATCTCCCTCAGGCTCATCCCATGAACTACACTCATTCTATGCCTTGAGACACTCCTTTTAAGTACTGGCCTTAGAATGAACTCAAGATACGAAGTCAGGCAAAGAAGCAACTGCTGGGGTTAGCAAAGTAATTACTTCATTTCAGTTAGGGGCAAAGATGCCTATGGAGATGCCGTCGTACAAGCATCTCTCATGGACAGCCTGTATACCATAAACATAGAGGATGATGGAGATGTCTTGCTGTCAGATCATCTCTACATGGCTTGCAGAGTAAGAGTCACAGTTCTCACCCATTAAACATTCTGGGAAAGGATTCCCAAACCTTTCCCCATGATGTCTACTGTAAATGCCACAAAAGGATTTCTACACTCTCTGACAGCCTCTGTAAAGTCAGCCTCCTGCTGTTATACATGTCACTGTGATTAATCTCTTTGGTTTAACTCCTAAAGGTCCCCTGGCAATTTCCACTACATCTTTAAACCCCAGATGCTGTAGAACCCACCAGCCTGTTTCCCATTCCCAACAAGGATCCTCCTACCCCTTAAAGCCAAGAATATTTTGAAGGGCTTGTTTGCACTAAGGAATGTGGCTTTGCCACTGTCTGGGCTCTCATGACCCTTGATTAGGGATATTAGCACAGCAGGCATTCATCAGGAAAGAAGATTCTGAAACAAGAGGGATTTTCCTTCCCCTGGGAATAGATGATTACATGCAAGTGTTTGATCTGTGGCCGGAAAAAGGACCTTTAACCACGTTATTGTCAGACCAGAAAATTCCCCATTAACTGCCTAAGGATGTTGGTCAAAGAGCTGCTATTTCAGATAGTCCAGCTGCGCTTTGCAAAGTTGCTTAGGGAATCTTGATGTTGAAGTGCCCAGTAATTGGCTGTGAACCCAAATCCCTGCATCACTCCCCAGCTTAACCCCCTTTGCAGTGGAACATTTGGGTTTGACATGTGAAGCAACAAAAGACTTGTATGGAAGGTGGTTATACCTCAGTCATGAGCCCTGGGCAGCATGGGCACCACATGTAAAGGTGAACAGTTCTGTTTCCAGAAATGTCCTGGTATAATACAGACACTGAACAAAAGAAAGCTCCATTTCTTGGCCTGCAAATTCTCAGCTAGAAGCCTTTCCACACATGATCTTTGCAATCAGCTCCCTTCTATTTAAATCCTTACACACATGTGCAAAGAATAAAAAGCAAGAAAAAACCATAGAATTGATGGTTTGAAACAGAAAGCTTTCTCCCATAGGGTATCAGATCCCATCTCCCATAGGGTATGTGTGCATGACAGCCACATTGGAGAGCCTACATTTGCATGAAACCAGGAGAGAGTGGCTTCATCCTGGGCTGTAAAAGATCACCTGGAAATCACTGCAGGCTTTAGGCTGACAGTGCCAGTGCTGATGCTCCTTCCTCAGTCCTGTGGCAAAGCTGAGTAAAAACCATGAGGTTCAACTGGGTTATGGGTGTCCCACCTGGCATCAGGGTAAGCAGAAGCTACATGGAAACCATTTGAGTTGTTGGAAACAGAGCTTTGAGGCACAAACTCAGCTCAGCTTGAATGTGGCAGTGCCCATGTGCTTCCTGTGAAATAGTGAACATCATCTGAGCTGCTTTGAAGCCTTGTTAAGCCCAGGACAATACCTGGTCCAACTGCTAACAAAGAGCTTGCTTTCCCCCTTCCAAAAGGAGCACGGAGAACACGTGGCTGATGTCGTTGTGGTGTCTACCTACAGAGGGCTCCTAGAAACTCACATCACACAAATGTAGAGCCCAAAACTCCATTGTACAGAGAGGGGAAGGGTAAACCTGCACCTCCCACATCATCCCACCGAGCCTGGACGCACCACAGCAAGAATTCCTCCGCATTGATAACGAAAGCACAAGGAGAACACCCCCTTTTAAACAAATAATTGACAAAAATAGATTTTCATATGTAGATCACTCCTTTGGAGGGAGCGAAGCCAAGGAAACTGCAGTCTGGAATGCAGAGAGCCTGGCTGCATTCCACCGCCCATCTGTGGCTGATTTTAATGGTGAAATGATTACATTTTTAATGGGGCACCAATCACATTTTATTAAGGAAATATGCACGCTTGGATGGCTAAAGCCCTTTTACAGTCACTGTTTGGGATCCCACTTTCCAGGAACCCTGTCACAGGTAGCTCTCCTTTAGAAGCTTGGTCTTTGCTGGTATGTCTCTTAGAGAAGCAGAGACAAGGTGGCTTCCTCAATGAAAGCTGAGCTTTCTTCCTGTTTCCTCACCCTTTGCAATAACAGTGCCCAGTGGTAGGATATGGATGAGTTCCCCCTTTCCATCTGCAGGTAAAGTTCTCATTCAAGAGCTTGTAAGAAATGCTGGATCAGGCTTTAGCTGGGGAATCAGAATCTTTTCACCTCTATGGAGGAGACTTTTAACACATACGTGGGCCTTTAGGATCACTTGTAGCTGCAAAAATCAATCACTGCCTGACTTAACCTCTCCAAATACAGTTAGAATCATAGATTGCTTGTCACCATCAGGTTAGATTAGGTTACTCTTCACCGGAGCAGGCAGCAAGGAGAGAAAGAGCTCACAGGGCAAAAGGCACCACGGAATCAGAGCTGAAGCATTAACATGTTTGCATGAACCACGAGAAATCTGACTCTTTGCTATGGTCCTTGTGTTCAAACCCAGTCTCCCTCCACATATGAAGCATCACCTCCCCCATACTAGCGACTTGTGCAGATGCTGCAGAGCTATGGTGTGGCTATCGTGAGTCTTATCTACCCAACCCTGCAGCCAACGCAGGCCCCAGATGTGCTCAGAAGAGGAAGCTTAACAGGAATAGACCTCATTCCCAGTTCCCATGTTTGGCTGGTTGTCATGGAGATTGTTAGGAACCCCTATAGCTAATGAATCCCTGACAGTTCCAAAGCCGCAAAGCCTTGGGGGGTTGATGGGTGGGATCCTTGCCATTACACATGCTCTTACACTGAGCCACACTATTCCACTTGCAAGCAGCTTCCTGAAAATATCCCTGTAGACATTTTGAACTCTCCTAATGAGTGTCTAGGATGTAAGTGGAGGAACACTATATGGTTGCTGAGGACATCTGCCTTCACCCACGTGCTGCATGGAGTCCTGCTGGAAGAGCTGGGACATTAAAGTGCAATGAAGCGCATTATGGTTCAGCCAAACCAGTACCTAAAGCCTCAAAGCTTCCCCATGTCCACCACTTGAGGACCAGGGATGCTGCCCTGGCTTTGCCTACCCTGCTTAACCCATGTTCACCTTGTCAGAGCCTGTCCAAGCTCCTCCAAGAGGTGATAAAGAATGATGCACTGCTCTTTATAGCCAGCCATGGCTATAATTTAGAGCAGAAATGCAGCTTGGAGTCATTAGAAAAGAATAATCAGTTGCAGACACTTTAAAATCACCACTCTGAAGCTATCAAACATTTATGGACAACACTTGGAAGGCACCTCCTCTATTGCTCAGTTTGCCCAGTGCTAAATGAAAACAAGGGCTATCTTTTGTAGGGAATGGTTCCCTGGGATATTCAGTGCCATTAGTTTGCATGGAAATGTTAAATCCAGGCTGATTCCTTTGAAGGAGACCTCAGGCTGAACACTTCCCTAAACAAGGGTGTTCTTCAAACATTGCCTAACACCTGAATTGAAACAGCGCCTGAACCATTTACAGCTTCATTTCATATCCAATTCAAATGACTGCTTTGTTGGAGAACAAAAATTAACATCCCCTCCCTTTTAACTGATTCTTCTTTTCTCTTTGTGGAAATCAGTAGGTTTAGACCAAGAACTCATGAAAAGAAGCATTTTGCTGGACACCTCTCACAAGGAAAAGGATCCCTCCACTCCTCTAACATCCCTCTTCCCAGCAGGGTGTCACCAAGAGTGCTTGCAGTGGAAATTCAGATCCCAGGGTAAAGATGGAAAAGCAGGAACAATCCCTTGCTATTTAAAACACAGTCCTAGAGGCACCAATACGCCTGACCCAGCCATATAAGCAGAGCCCAGAGGTGAAGGGACCCAAGAGCTCTCCCTTGCATCCCCAACCCCATCCTGCAGCCTCCAGCACCATTTGGCTGGGATCCCCTCCCGAGCCAGGCCATGGGATGGGTGAATTCCTTCTTCACAGCATAAATAAATAGAGCAGTGAGGAAGGAGAGATTTTCCTTTGCTAAAACTCAGATCCCTTCTCACAATAAACAACACCACTGCCGAAGGCTTTTCCTTCAAGCACTAAGGACAAACGTTGCCTGTAAGCAACCCCCAGGGAGCCACAGACCTCGCTGGGATGAGGTCACTACCACATATGCCCCAGGCTTTGGCAGGCTCCCTACAAGCTCCAGTAAGGCAGCAGAGCAGAGCAAGGACAGGAATATCCAGGCTGATGGCTATTTCTGCTGGTTTAATGAATGGTTTCCATCAGCAGAAGGCTGGTCCCATAGGCACAGCCTGGCAGCTCCTCCTGTCTGCAACCTTCCGGAGCAAGGCAAACAGCCTTGGGAAAGGGCAAGAAGAGACCAAGGCAAAGCACTGACCTGATAGATCCCTCTGCAAGCTTCTACCCAGAGAGATTCCCACACAAACTGGCTGCTTGTGGTGGGGCCATTCCCTAAGGAGCCCATGGAAAACTGATAGCTTCCAAATTAAAAGCTTAATGGAGCAATTCATGTCATAGAGACACCAGAACGTACAGGGAAGAGCAGCATCCAAAAGCCACCAACCAACCGAGGAGCCAACAGAAAGTCCTGTGCTTGTTTCTGTTGCACTGTGACTGCAGAGCTTTCACATGGCTATAACAACCATCTAATGCTGATCCTCGGTCTCGGCACACACCACAGCTCCAAGTATCTGTTCAGCCTCTCAGGCTGCCTCCTACGTGACAGCTTTTTGTGGATGCAGGGAGAACAGCACAAGGGTCTCCGTCAAGGGCTCCTTTCTCATGGAATACTTTCTCCACCTAGTCATTTCCTTACCTCATACAAACACAGCCACATTCCTCATGTTTAACTGCTTGGACTTCTGCAGAGAAGAAAAAGCTGGCCGGGGCGGTTCCTAAGGCCAGACATTCCAAGGGCTGCAATAACATATTCCAAGGAAATAGTAAAGGGAGAGCTTTTTTAAGTTTTCCTGTCCTATTTTTACAGTTTCCTGTCAAAGTCTTCGCCTGATGAAACCTGAGATAGAGCTCCACGCACAGCCCAAGGGCTCTCCACTGCAACGGCGTCTGAGGCACAAAGCACACACACTGCAACATGGGGCTGGTAGTCCAAGCGGTTAGAGAATCACAGAAACAACCAGGTTGGAAAAGAGCTTTAAGCTCATCCAGTCCAACCATTCCCAGCACTGCCAAGGCCACCCCTAACCCATGGCACTGAGGCCTCACAGGGCTGGTGCCTGCATCCCTGTCCTGGGCAGCCTGTTCCAATGCCTGAGCATCCTTTGGGGAAGGATTTGTTCCTCAGCTCCATCTAAATTTGAATTAGGAAAACGCCTGGGAGTGTTGGGGCATGGAAGAGACCATGAGCTCGGAACACTGCTGAATCACTGCCTGGTCACTTAATGCAGAGATGGATGTGCAGGAGTGGAGGTGCTCGGGGTGGCAATGGGGTTTGATAGCTCCAGACTCTTTTCATGGGGTACATGGACCTTGCTTAGTTGGACAGGCCTGAAGCTGCTGTGCCACCATGAGCTGAATGCCTTCAGTAGATGTGGACCAAACAATGCTTCTCCTGCCAGTCTGCATTCCTCCTCATCCATCTTCATAGGCTTGCAAGAAAACAGAGCTGATGCAGAGCCTTGGGTTAGTGTCAGTGCACAGGAACTGCAGCCGTTCATGGGTCTACCTCCAAATGTGCTCAACCAAGCCTTTGGGATGTGATGCTCCACTGCACTCCTCACAGTCCTGCAGAGCGCTGCTTCCAGACCTTGCAGAGCCTTCAGATTTGTGTGAAATGGGAAAAGAAGCATTTCTCTCTGTGCCACTTTCCTCCCACAGGGATCAGCAGGTTCCACAGCATCAGGATACTCCTGTTCATGTGAGAATGCCACTGCATCCAAGAGTGATGGAGAGTCAGCAGATGAGGCAGTCGCCTTCCTGCCCAACCCAGAGCAGGCAATGAAGTGTCAGCTGCAGACAAGGAGGTCCAACCCATGATGGTCCAGCCTCCTTGGCTCACTCAGCTACAGCCAATTCAAATGCTCCCATGTCTCTCAGTGCAATGCAAGTAGCTTGGTTTTGAGCAGGGTTGACTCGAGCATCTCATTGCAAAGACCCCTTTTGCTATTACTTGTACTTTTGCTAAATTTTACCTATTTAACCTCGAAACAGGTTTATACCAGGATAAGCGGTTTTGGAGAATTCCCATCAAAACATTCCTGTCATCTTTGAAGATAAATCTTGGGAATGCTGTTTCCATGAAGGGCTCTGGAGGCAATTCATTCTGATTCCAGAGGCTGCTTCCCATTCTGCACAGCAAACCAGCCCCTGAGCCACATGCTGAGCACCAAGCCACAAACAAAGGTATCAAGAAGCTGTGCTGCCCACACGGGCTGGGAAAAGTAGTGATTGTCTCATTAAAGATTGGACCGTAAAGCCCATGGCATGCAGGAAAATTACATGTGCAGGATGTGCCTCCATCCACCAGCATTCCCAGCAGCCTGCGACTGGTTTTCTGCAGGGATCAGAGGGAAATGTGGTTTTACAGCACTACAATTATTCCATCAGGGAAACCTGTCTGCAGGAGGAAAATGGCAACTTACGGCTGAGGAAAGACTTGAATCCCACTCCTTGGGCAGTTGGTGCCAGACCTTTCCACACAGATGCAGGTGATGAAGAGCAGTAGATGCCAGAGCTCTTTAGGACCACAGTTCCCAAAATGTGTTTTTTACCACAATGTAGAGAAATGGGAGGTTTTGCCCCATCTTTGGAGGCAGGCTGAGGAGAAGGAGCTCCACCACATATCTATATCATATATTCTATATCCCAGCGACATGCTCTGCTTTGTGTCTTAACATCTGTATTAGCAGAGGACTAGGACAGAGGAGCTGAACACTCGGTTTCTAACAAGGATGAGAGATCTCTTTATAAACACAGCCTTTTATTACAGAGCTCATCTGGGGGGTGGGAGATGCCAGCAGCACTCCTGCAGAAGAGATTTGATGGAAGGAGTATCAAGATTAATCTGGAATTCATAGGATGAAGGGCTTGATAAGTGTCCAGCAAGTGCCCCCCCTACCTTTTTCCTATCCCAGAGAACTGATATCGAAGGACGGACGGACGGAAGGAAGGAAGGAAGGAAGGAAGGAAGGAAGAAAAAGAATTCCTGGCACCCTGGGACAGCCTTGCAGCTCAGGGGATGCATGGGGAGAGGCAGGCAAAGGGCACTCAAGGAGCCACATCTCAGTCCATGGTTTTGGGATCTCTCCATTCCTCTGGGACCATGTGTTGCTCTTCCTTCAGAAGAAGAGCTGGATTTGGGCTCAGTTTCACAATGGCCGTGGACCTCAGGCACCGCCTGTTATATGGAAGAGAGATCTTTGACATATCTTCATCTGCAATGCAAGGCTGAGATTAAAAACCTTCCTGCATTATCCCAGAGAGCACTGAATTCCCATGAACTATTTGTGGTCCCTTTGTCGCCAGCATGATGTATGTCTTTGTGTGCCTGGCCTCCGGGGGAGCTTCCAGCTGAAGGTATGAAATCCATAAAGCCCTCCCCATTACTTCACTAGGAGCAGCATTTTGGAGTTCAAGTCTGTGACCTGAGTTAAGAGAGGAGTGAGCAAAGGGACCACATTACTGCTGCCTGCTTCCTGCTATGGCTTTTGCATGCACCCGGGGGGCTCAGACACATCCTGTGTGGCTGTTTCCTTTCTCCTAAGCCTCCAAATTAGACTGAATATTTTAAGGAGGGGGAAAGAAATCATTATGAAGAGGAAACAGAAAAGCTGAGACAAAGCCACTCTTCAGCCTCCTCAGGAGGGGGGTTGGAGATGCTTCACAGGCAAGAATAATGGGGTATTCTGCAGTATTCCCACCATCTGGAAATCCAAGTGGATTAAAATGCAGTTTATGCTCAGCCACTCATGAGCATCCATCTGTATGCTACAAGACTGTGTTTTGGATCATGTATTCTGTTTATACATGGCAGGGGATGTCTGACACTGGAAAAGCTACGGCTGGAGGGAGCAGTAGAGATCACTGTGGATCTGTCTTGCCTTTAGACAAAACTGACTGCCAGAATTAGACCTAACCAAGGCTTCAAACCAACCCAGTCCTGGCCATGGGTTTGGAAAGAGAACAGTCCCACAGTGAGGATCATGGAAGAAGAGGAGAAGCTCACTGCCTTTTCCATGGATGTTGCACATCCAGGGTCTTCTGCGGCTCCCATCCTTGGTTTTGTTCACATGTCTGGAGCTCTGTATTCAGTGATGAGGCTTTGTTTTCTTCTACTGCCTAATGAAGAGCCAGAACTCAGGCACTGGATGCCAGCTGAAAGTTTGCTGTTATCTCTACATGGACACAACTCCTTCCAAGGCTCTTGTGGGATATGGGACTTGGGAACAACCATGCAAGGCTTCAGGAGCACAGCTGGCTTTCAGCTCAGTGTTTGTATTGAAGAGCATCACCGCAGGAGTTTGCTGGTTAACCTTGCACCATGAAGAGGAGGAGAACATGCAGACACAGCCAGAGCCCTTTGAACCAGACAAACCAGAGCAACCACAGACAATCTCCACAAAGATCAAGGATGCTACTCTAAAAACCTCATTTTCCAAAGGAAAAGATTCCCTTCCATGAGAGGTACCAATGGGCATCCACAGCGAAGACCTCAGCAGCTGGACGGGAAGAAAACCCAGTTCAGCCTCATCCTTGGAACACAGGAGGAGCTTCTCCACCTCCACCTGAGACAAACATTGTCCCTTTTCACAGCCCTTTTCGTCCTGCTTGAAGGAGGGTGAGATCAGAGACACGACACCAAAATGTCTCCTTTTTCTGTAAACCCACTGAACACAGAATGTGGCCTCTTTCCCCACAGATTCCTTCTTCCTGTACTGCAGCTTTTTCCTCCCCCACTGATGCGATTGGAGTTCGTGGTACCAGAGGCTGCTGGGGTTATACAACATACTCTCTAGTTCTTCATCCCTGAAGATGTCAAGTAGAGAGAGGAAATGATGCTAAGATTCTCTGAGTACCCGGCTATTAAGGTATTTACCTCTGAAGTGGAGTATTTCCTGAATGAAGTGTGAAGTTGGTTAGATTGCTTCTACTACAAAGCAGCCTCTTACTGGAGCCCTGAACTGTTGAACATGAGGCTTGTTGAGTGCATGGCAGCAGAAGCTGTTGCTTAGCCTTCAGGAATGTAGTTTATTACTGGTTCAAAGGAAAATTATCTCCTTTTAGGGTTATAGCAAAAGAAAGGAAAATTAAAACCATAAATAAACCTGCAATTGGATTGATTTGTGGGCTTTGAATCCCTTCTTTTCATCAACATGGATGACTGGCATGTTCTCCAGTGCTTGCCACTGCAGACAAGTCCATAGTCCACCTGTCTGTGGCAGAACAGATCACTCCTCTGCACACACTCATGCTACAGTCAGTGCCTGCACATTACCCAGCAGTGATTCAAAGCAATTGCCCCATTCCAGTAAGAGAGATGGATCCTACAACACATCCTCTCCTCCACAGGCTGAGTGTGGTCTGATCTCCCACCCCAGCTGGTTCCTACCAGTAGACATCTCACAGCAAAGTACTAAGGGAAATGATTGTCCATACCACGTTATCCCTGCTTCCTTTCCAGTTTAAACTACCCGTAGAGAGAGCCTTGGGTGAAATGGTCTAGAGTGAGGATTCCCTGCCCATGCAAGGGGGGTGGAACTGGATGAGCCTTAAGGTCCCTTCCAACCCAAACCATTCCATTCACAAAAGCTCTCTGCCCACTGAGATTCAGGCAGGAATCCAAGGAATTTCCAGACTACTCAACCACATTCCCAGCCATGCATGGATGATGTGGTGATGCTCCCATAACATAACTGTTCTTCCTCCATGTGAAGCCAGTGGCTTTCAAGCTCTGCTTTGAATTAATCTTTCTTGGGGGAGAATCTTTAGGAACGAGATTCAGAGCTATAGATGGAGCTAGAGATGATCTGTGTTCCTTCCAAGCCTGTTACTGGAGACTCCCAAGGATGCTTGTAAACATGTCAAATACCACGGCTGCTTTAAATGGAGAAACTGAGCAGAAAGCCAACGGTGGTCCTGTCTCCAGTGAGTCTGGGACCTCATCGTAACAGATGGAGCAGGACTGAGTTTGCTCCTTGGAAGGGTTAAGTCCTTCGCTGTCCCCCCATGGGTCAGTCTCCACCACCTCACCTGGCTGCCAACTCCCCAGCCAGGAGCCTCTTTGAGAAGTGTAACTTTTAACATCTCTTAGCAAAGCAAGCACGCTGTTTGTCTTGGCAGGGAAGAGCCGTGTATACACAGCTGGAGAGCTTGTTTTGTCTCTTTGTACAAGTCTGGACTAACCCAAATCTCTAAAGGCTTTGTAAAAATGCTCTCTTTATGTAAAGCTTTTTATACATTACAAGATGTCTCCAAAGCCTGGCCCTGCTGAGACCCCTCGTTCCCTGCCTCTTCCACTCTCTCTGCTAACCCCTCCACTACCACGCATGCAAAGCCAGGACAGTTGGGATTGTTCAGTCCCTCTTGGCATTGCTGTATCCAGAAGTTTCCTTCAGAAATTCCCAGCTTTCTTTTCAAACCCAGCCAATGTCTGTGTGGATTTACAGACCTCAAGACTGCAGATCCCTGGGAGCAAGGCAAAGAGAAAGCAGCTCTGCAGACACAGGGTTGGAGCGTGGGTTCAGGGGATGGAGCCTTGCAAGGCAGAGCCTTGGGAAGAGAAAGGCTGTTATCATAATAGCCTTCCATAACTAAAGCAGTGCAGATCTGCACGTGTATGTATGGCAAGGAGAGGGCTTAACAAATATAGACCTGCAGTGCTCAACCGATATCTGTGTTTGAAGGAGAGCACAAAGAAGGAGGCTGGAGCAATGAAAGGTTACTTCAGTAAATGTGTGTGGAGGCTTTTAAAGAGCTTTCCCTTCTCTGCAGCCAATAAATGTGAGGCTCAAACCACAGCAGAGGCCTTTTATGGGGCACCTGCACCGTTAGGTTCAGTAGACACTTCTGCAACCCAAGGAACATTGCACAGCTACGTTGAGCTCTGCCTATTTCTGCTGGCTGCGATTCAAGCAGGGCTGACTGATGCTTGGGCTACCAGAAACCAACTGTTATTCCTATCTCACCCTCTAAATCACACTGCCAAGAATCCCCAGCTTGGAAAAAGAAACATTAAAGGCAGGAACAAGCCCAATCCTTGGACACGAAGTGAAACAGAATTCGCCCAATCTCGGGAAAGTGAGAGGCTAGGAAAAACAGAGCGTTTCCAGGGTGCTTTGATGTTAATGCTGGGAGCCTGCACGTTGGCTTTGTGTTTCAGTTTCATTTCTGCTCTGTGCCACTCTGCCCCTTGCCAAAAATCATATCAGAGCAGCGTCGTGGGATGTCCATCCAAGCCAACAGGAAAGGGAGACATCAGCCAAACCCTCAGTCATACCCACACCGCCCAAGTGTAAATCTGATCTACTCAAGCACACACTGGCTGGACGAGCTACAGCAAAGCCACATGTCACTAAGAGCCATATTCTTAGCTGGTAAAAACTGTGTTTCTCAGTGGAGCTGTTTCATAGTGGAGGAGCAGCTGGCATCAAACCGCTTGAGGTTTATAATAAACCAGAGTTGGCTTAGGGTTCATTCAAAACAGTTTTACTAAAATAAGGTTCTGTCATGGAAAAACTTCACTTCTGGCCATAATTTTCAATGTTTTTCGAGTAAATATAGCACTAAACCATAAAAACCATTTTGCACAGAGTAGAACAGAACACAGCCCTGAGGAGAAGGACTTGGGGTGCTGGTCAATGGGAAGATCCCCATAACCCAGCTTCAATGTGTGCTTGAGCCCAGAACCCCCCCGTGTGCTGGGCTGCACCCCCAGAGTGTGATCTCCATGTTTCTTTCCCCTTCTCTCTTAGTTTTTAGGAAGGGACTGATGCTCCCATCTCCCCTCCATGAGGATGCTGCAGGAATAGACTTCCTGGCATTTCTAAGCCACTCCCAGATTATCAAGATAGGAAAGAGGGAAATGCCCAAGAGAAGAACACCCTTCTTGTACCCAGCATGGGGGTTTATTAACGTTTAGAAACAGCTACAAGGGCCACATGTGGAGAGGAGGATCCAGAGACACATAACAAGGGATCTCAGGGAGCACTTTGGCTATGAGGTTGTTATTAGAGGCTGTGCAATCAGGCAAAGGAATAGAGCAGAAACTCACATCCAATTGAGTATCTTTAACAATGAAATCTCCAACCGCTCATCCTTTGTCCTGTCAGTGATAGCATCATGAAAACGTGTTCCTTACCTCTCTCGCACTGGGGACCGGTGAATCCATAGACACAAGCACAACGGTTTGGCCCAATGCATCGACCTCCATTCTGACAGCCGTTTTCACAGACAGCTGTTTTGAAAGGGAAAGAGAAATCAGGGATTCATGCTCTTAGTGAGACCCCAGTGTGGTGCTGCCAGGACTTGGACTATTGCCTACATTGTGTTGCTCACCCATCAAGAGGCTCCTCCATGCAAGGAATATACAGAGGGAAGCCTGATCTTTTTCTTCCCTGGAAAATGACTTCCTGTTTCTGAATG
This sequence comes from Melopsittacus undulatus, assembly GCF_012275295.1. Classification (NCBI taxonomy): domain Eukaryota; kingdom Metazoa; phylum Chordata; class Aves; order Psittaciformes; family Psittaculidae; genus Melopsittacus; species Melopsittacus undulatus. The sequence goes on from NC_047545.1 coordinate 4,597,706, forward strand.
AACCCATTTATAAAAAGGCTATAAAGTCTCATTTCACTTGAGAGGATTTCCTTCGCCCTGGAATCTCAGTTCATTCAGGTCAGCATTGGGATTTAGATGTCAAGGTCAAGATGAACGGATACAAATGAGGAACGGCATGAAGGCAAATGTTTCACGTGTGACAGCAGTGAATTGTGAGGAGAGGGGACTTGTCAATCCCACAGATCCAAAGCAAAGAGGAACGAGCCTGATCTGCACACAAAGTGTTCACTGCCTTTAAGTCAGACCTGCTACCCTAAGCTGAGAAACTGCAGTTAACTGAAGGCAAAGGAGGAGGTTGCTGATTAGGTCCTGGCCTGGGGCTAAGCTCATTGAGCAGGATGTAGGAACACTCCTGCAATGCCATGAGCAACTGATGGCTGTGACAGATACCATTGACCTATCTCAGCAGCTGTAACGACTGATGAGTAGCATTATGACACCTCCTAAAGCTCCTACAGAGAGCTTCACTCTCTGAGCTCCTCAGTTGCCCAACACCACCATGAGCACATTGTAGAAGAGTAGAATAGACCCTCATGAAAGTTGAGGTCCACAGCACCTCAGTGTGGCCCTGCCTGGTCTAGGGCCAAGCTCTGAGCTGCAGAGGCCAGGTACTGCTGCATTTCCAAGCCTACACTCATCTTAGAGCCGAGGAAGATGAAATCTGCTCTCTGGGATGCTGCCAGTGGGACTCTCCATTGTTCCCCACCCTTTCAGTGATGTCTTGCCAATATCTGAACCATTATGAAAACTCTACTGAGGATATTATAGGTGGAGCTGGTAGCAGCACATAATTAAGGTTGCCTAGCACGTTCCATTCTAAGCCCAGGGTTGCTGTTACTTATAATTTTCCCAAGCTTGAGCTGTTCGGAATGAGATTTTCCATATGGTGTGTCTGCTTGGAGTGAAACTGTTTGGAAAGCTGCAGCAAGAAAGGAATCAGTCATAGCTGAGGAGAAGTTTAAGGGGAAATATGGTGTTTTGCCCAGCTTTTACTTATAGACCTGACTGGGAATCTTAGCGATTCTCACAGGGAGGCAATTCAATTTCTCCCTATGAAAGGCAGAAGTAATTGGGCAAACAAGAGAACCAAGTCATAAAACGCTGCAAAATGTCTTTCAATTACTATCTTGAGGTTCCTCTATAGAAAATCAGTGTTGTCAAATAACAACTAAAAACTCAACTTCCCAAATGTAACCAGGAGCAATTTATAATCCAAAAGTACTGGTTGGTTTGTATTTTTGTTGTTCTTCTAATGGAGAATATGCTGTTTATTTAAAACTATTTGCAGAGAAATTATATCTAATATACATATATATGTATTACATTTTATTTACATATATATCTATGTATATATACATTTACAATTACATTACATCAAATATGTCTATATCTGTATCTATATCCCCTAAGGAGAGTGGGCTGAGATTTCAATGGAGAGGAGGATACAGTGATGCCACCGAAGAGCACATCAGTGTGTGCAAGGTGACCTCTCTGGTCATGCAGCTGCATGGATCCAGCCTCACCAGCAGCACTTGCAGGTACTTACGTTGGCCACAGTAGGTTCCAGTGTAGCCCTTCTGGCAGAGGCAGGACTCCTCATTGCAGCTCCCACCATTCATGCACCTCACGTTGCAGGTTTGGACTATGAGGAAGAGCAGGGAAATATCACACAACGATGCAAGCACTTGTGATGGGAAGTGAACAGCCCACACATAGGGATGTTCAAAGCTTTCTGGTCTCAGTGCAGAACCTAAGGGTGATGGTAAGTGGCCAGTTCCTTCAAGTTAAGCAGAGAGACTGTTGACCTCCCATGGTGGGATATGAGCCCATAGTGTGGTTAAAGGCTTACACTTCTACTGAGGTACAATGACAAAAGTAAATAGAGAGCCTGTTCTTTATTCCCTAGGTGTAAGATGTTTTATTCCTCATGTACCTGATACTGTTCAGACAGGGAATACCCACAAGCACTATGGGCAGTGGGAAACTTGGAGCAGTTCAGGGATGTACTTCAAGAGCATCCCATACAGGATAAGGTATCATTGTCCTCTTACAGCAAACAGCTTTTAGAGCCATACAAACAGAGCTCATTCCACAGAAACTCATCATTTTGCTTTCTAAGTTAAACATCTGCAGCTTTGCCCTTTCTACAGGACACTGGAACTGTGAGTAAGGACATAGTTCCTGGTACCTCCCTTTCTGTCATAACTCTGCCATTCTAAACAAGCTTTTCTTTCAGAATACTACACTTCTCAAGTATTTTCATACCCTTTTTATGATCCTTTTGGATCATTGCCCCATTTTAGAAACAGACTTTTCACATTCTGGGCTGTCTACTCTTTAAAATGCCATTGTATTAAAAGACCAGTGAGATGTTTGGGGGAATAGGACTTCTTTGGTGGAGGAAAAGCATCAGCTTTTAAGATACTTCTTTTTATGTGGCCTATTGCTATTACTATGGTGCAATTCATTTAATACGAGGGGTTTTTAAGAAATCTGAAAAGAAAAGCATGTATCATCTATTCTTCTTGCTGTGTTAGAGTTCAGCTTTCACAGTAGATTATGCCACACTCAAATGTGACTAATGCACTGTAGGAAAACAATAGCAATAAATAAATTGGGAAGCTTTATACTGATGTAGACACAAAGCCAGTATTGGCTTTCATTACTATTCACTGTTTAAGTAATGTGGTATTTAAGCAGAAAAGCCCCAAAATGGGGCTTAACTGCTAAACATTGAGTTACAAATACAGGTCAAAGAATTTTCCATCTTCCCTGAATGGCCTGGAACGATGCATTCATCCTTTGTAAGATGTGACAACTCAAACTGCAAGCCCCGAGGTTATAGCAAGTTATGTGAGAAGTGGTTTTCAGCATGAACCACCTCATGTCTGCCAGGGATAGAAGGGGCCCTGATTTGGCAGCTTGAAGGAGAGTGCATATGGGAGTGGATGCTCAGCTATGGCTTGTGTCTGCTCTGCTCTAAGCAGGGAAGAGCTGGGGCCAGTGCAAGTGAAAGGTCTGTCCAAAAGGTAGTAGGACAAGTGTCCAATAGGGATAATATAGGGTTGATGCCTTGCTCAGAGGAAGCCTGAAAGGAAGGAGGAATGGAATGGGAAGTCTCCGAGCTTTGCGTTCAGGATGCTCAGCACATGTGCTGTACATCGAATCCATGCGTTGCTGGTGTGGTTTGAATTAGTCATGATGTCTACTACTCTTCCTATTGCTCTATGGCCAGAGCTCAGGCCAAATTTAGATGAAAGCTTAATGATTAAGGAAACTAAGCTGGAGGCTTCAAAGCATTGCCTGGATCGTCAGACATGAGACCAGTCTCCCTGGGAAAAGGCAGTTTCCAGCACATGCTTCCCCTGCACTGCTCCCTACAATTAATCAGCCCTGGGAAAACAATTACATAGAGCAAATCTGGGAGGGCTGCCCAGAGACAGAGGTAGCTCAGAGCTGTCTGTCAGAGCTGTCCGTCTGTCAGGAACCAGCATCCTGAGCCTCACATTCAATGCACTCAGCAAGGGGAAAGGCTCAGTGAAGTCGAGGCCTTTTGGGACATCAGGGTCTGACATAAAAGAACCCTGATGCTCATCCAGGAACTTTCCCACTGGACCTACACAAAGCTAGTTCCTTTCTTCTGCCATGGTCCCCAAAGCCCTGAGGTCCCATCAACACCTCACTTCTCCCCCAGGATGGCACTGTTAGAACCCCCCTGCCGAAGACCATCTTCCAACTGAGGATTTCCAGGCCTGTTCTGCTTGGTCAGGGTTTGCCAGGGTAGCAGAGACCAAAGTCCTAGGAATAAAGGGAATGATGGTTCGCCCTGTTTAACTGGATTAGATCAGTTCTACAATGGGTTTGAAAGGACCAGTGCCTGCCACCTTCAGCACTAGTTTCCAGGCAGGTTTTCTCTCTGCTTACAGAACACTACTATCCAAACAGTCACTTGCAAATGACTCCTGAAATATCCTTGCTCCCCATAGCAGGAAACCAAGCCTTTTGTTATGACAGCGAGAGGCACAGTGGCTTTTATTGCCTCTGGAATGCACAATTTGTCTGCTTTACCTCCCTGAAGCATTCATGATAAATACAGACCCAAGCATCCCCACAATGAATGCCAGATTTGATGAAGCCCCTGCAGAGGAACCTACCCCCACCTCGAGTGCATGCTGCAATCCAGCCCAGGCTCAGGGGACTGCCAGGGCTGTGCCCATATGTATATACTGCTTACAGCATTCCTTGCATTCCTCTGTGATTGCAACCATATGGACCCTCACTCCCCAAACTGTGTCTTCAGCACCTTCCTCTCAGCAAAGACATGGGGAAGGTCTGCAGGAGCAGCACACACACATGGGTCTGGTGCTGAGCGCTTGCTGGGGACATCTGCAGGGCTGGAGCACAACGTGGCACTTTGGAAGCAGCTATGGGGAATTTCCTTCTTGAGTCACACCCTCAGTGTGGGGTTGGGGGGGTTCTGGCCTTCAATCAGATGCCTGCAAGTCACTGGAGGAACAATAGCTTGCCCACAGAGGGGCAATGATGGGAAATAAATGTGTGGGTTGTCTCTAAAAACAGCCTCAGAAGACTCTAAAATCCTCTGAATTCCTACCTTTTACATAGAGGACAGGCAAAATCCATTCTTAAACTGATCCTGTACCACAGCTCTGTTTCTTTGCTTGCAGGGTTTTACTCTTTGGCTGGTGTTTGAGTTGTGGCATCACTTATGGGTGAAGTGCTTCCATAGTCACCCACGATTTGGTTACCCCCATTTGGAGATCTGGATAGCAATGCGTGGATGGGGACCGGCTGTTACTTTAGGAACAACTGAAGCCCTTTGGGGCTGCCTGTAAATCCTGCATTGACCCAGGTGGGTCCCTATGCTGGCTCATAGGAGCTCATAGGCTTGCACATTGGGCTGGCTATGGCTTTGTCTCTCTAAGCCTAACCCCCCCCATAGGAGGGTGATCCCCCCCAGCTCTGATTACTCTCCCCAGCACTGCACCAGCCTCCAAGACAATCATCTTCATGCCTGAAGATCCCAAGCTTGAACATCTCGAGCAGCAACTTGTGGCCATCACCCTCTGTTACGTGACTATTGACTCATATCCAGCCTGAGCTCTACATAATTCCCAGGTCCTTTCAGCAATACAACGGAAAAAGGGGCCCAAAGGAGCAATAATTCCCTTCCAGAAAGTACACAACATCATTAGCCATCAGGATTTAGCCTGGAGCAGGAGTGCTTTCTGTGCAGAACCATGTGCTGCAGGGTAACGGAGGGGTTGCAAGCAGGGTCTGGTACTGAATGGGCAGGGATTACCAGAGGGATATGGGAATTGCTTTCTGGATACGTGCCTGTCGCCCTGAGTTACTCAGAGACCTAAGCCAGTCCCTTCCCAGGTCCAAGCTGGGAGAAGAAAGCAGAAAAAGGGGCAATGCAGCTTCTGCATTCCCACCTCTGCCAGTGGGGAAGCTCCTTGTGTCACAGCAGTTGGTTAAACCCTGGGCAGCTCTCCCTGACGTCCAAATCCCAGCCCAGGAAAGGCTACATCGTTTTTCCATTGGGAAAAATAGACTATTTATTCGGTTCCCAAAAGCAGTGACAGATTCCATCCCACTGCAAAACACAGCCAGGGATGGATGCATGGACTCTATGGCAGCAGCATCGCTCTTTGCTGCCAGGATGCGGTTTCTGAGCTGCATCCTGCAGGATCCCTCATACAGGAATTGCAGTGAGGACCTTTAAAGGGCCACAAGAAATGAGACTTTCTGACTGCTCCCCAGTTCAGACCAGAACCTGGCTGCCAAAACACCAACCATTGCAGGGATGCACAGACATTTCCTTTCATTGTGATGGGGAAATGAGGAGAGCACAGAAGGGCTCCAGAGGGAGGAGCAGCACCAGCGATGTCCTTACCTCCAGCTGAGCCGCAGTTGGGAGAAAGCTGTCCATTGGAGCACGTACACATGTTTGGCCGTGAACAAAAGCCATCACCACAAGAATTCCTGCAGATTGCTGGAGGAAGAGAAGGACACAGGGATGAGCAGAGGGCTGGGGTGTGAACCAGCTCACAGGCATGGCTTTGGCTGCTAAGGGGATGAGAAGTCATCCCTTGTAAGAATAAGAACCTGGGTAGGAAGTTGGGGCACCTCTCGAGGACTCAGGGCAGAGCAGTGGTGGGAAGGACCCACTTGTTCACAGGGAAACATCTTCCTTTTACCATAGCCAGGGGTTGGTCCTGCTGCCACACTGCTTTTAGAGGCAGCAGAGGACAGGGAAGATGTATGTCACTTTTATATTTGTTCTATTATAACATATATTTGTTATTATAATATATGTCATAATAGAACAAATCTATTTGTTATTATAATATATGTCATAATAGAACAAATCTATTTGTTTTGCCTGCTAACAAAGCTTCTCAGCAGAGACAAGTGATGCTCACGCTAAGCCAGGTTGTTCTTTTCCTTACACTGTGTGTGTTTCCACAAAGCATTGTGAACTCTGTGGTCTGGCATTGAGGGAACTGTTACTGGGATGCATCTCCTGTGGAATGAGGGGCTGAGCCTGCATCAGCCAGAGATGCATCAGCAGGATGCCTTCATAGCAATCCCCATCCCTTCTTGCCTGGGACCCCTGCTAATCTCTTCCCCTTCCTGTGCCATGGGAGCCAAGAGCATAGCTGGCAGTGTTGCTCCACCTGTGTAAGCACAACTTTTATGAGAGCCCCATGAAAGTATCTCATCTCTGTGTGTTTTATAAATACAATCACAAGCCAGCGTCCCCTGAGGACCTGCAGCCCAGATGCCATGGGTTAGTTATGAGAAAAGTCAGCAGCCAGCCCTGAGTGTCACTAACCCCACATGCCACAGAGCAGCTCTTTGGCTGGGAGTTCCTTAACCCTTCACTGCAGCCAGCATCCAACTCAAGCCCTGTATCCTTATCAGGGCATCCCATGTCCCAAGGATGCTGAGGAGGATTCTGTGGGTTTCTCACAGGAGAAAGGACACAGATCTTCAATTCTCATCATCACCTGGGGTGAAGTTGGATGCATTTAATGCAACTCTTATCCTGAGATATGAGGCCTCTTCATTGCCCTTCTGTTTTGAATGCACCAAATGCCATTCTTTGGGACTGGCGAATCGCTGTGTGCAAGGATACATCAACCGTCCCCGTTCCAGCCCATGCTGAATGGAGCTTTGAGCTACTTGGTCTAGTGGAAGATACCCTGCCCATGGGACATGGAGGTTGGAACTGGTGGAGTTTTAAAGTCCCTTCCAAACCAAACCATTCTGTGATCACTCCTAACACAACAGACACTGTTTCCATTGAGAGTATTTGCAGCTCTGAGCTCAGTTTTGGACATCTTGTCCCAGCCTGCTCTCTATTAGGAAGCACAAAGTGTTTCTCTCCCAAAGTGACTGAGTTTAGAGCCTGAAGATGGAATTGCTTCTGGAATATGGGACCTGTATGAGGTGGGAGAGCCCACTAGAGGAGCCTGTTGTTTTCCTCCCACTGTCAACTCCTTTTAGGAAGTCTGGAAAAGGGCATTCAATACAATTCCAAGTGCTTTCTAACACAGAAGGTTTCTTCAGGAAGCTAAAACACTGGGAGATACCAGCATCCCACAGTGCTCTCAGCTAGTTTGGATGTCCAGGCTATTAATACCTCCAGGACATCATGTATTTACTGTGTTTCAGCATGAAGCACAACCAAATGCAGGTAAAATCACCCCTAGAGTCCCCACTGAGAACCTGATTTATTTACTCCTGAACTGACTTGCACTCCCCATGGGGCAGTGGACAAAAGGCCAGGCACTAAATGGCACCAGTTGTAACCACCCTGGTTTAATCAAGCCTCACAGAGATGAGAATTCCCAGCACCGGTGCTCCTGTCCCAGTGGGTTATGAAATGTGTTATCCACTGAACTGTGAGGTGCACATCCCTTCCCACATGGAATTTAGTGGTGCCCTTAACACGCAGATGGATACTCACGGACGATGCACTGGTTCCCTCCAGGCAGCGTTTTCCAGCCGGGGCAGCAGTAGGAATGGAACCTCGAGCCACAGACATTGGGTCTGAAATGAAACACAATCATTGTTTGCCTCTGTTTCTGTGCATTGGATGAATCCAGCATGGATCAGCGCTGCGGGAGAGCGCGGAAACAGCTTCTGGTGGGACATTGCTCTGCCAAACCCCATTCCCTCGCTGGGAGCTTGAACAAGACACGTTTCATTCCCACCAAAGGAACCACCATACATTACGTCAGGAACTGACTTCTGAGCACCCTGTGCAGAATGCTCTGAGCTTACAGTGACTCTCTCAGGGCTATATGGAGCCCAAGGAAAGCCAGGTCTACCCTGACATGAGGCTGCAGCATGGAACCATAGCCACAATGTTCAACATCATCAGCCTAAAACCAGTCCATATCAGTATGTCAATGACCTGAGCAAGCTGCTCCAGTGGAAGGTGTCTCTGCCTGTGGCAGGGGGTTGGAACTGGATGAGCTTTGAGGTCCCTTCCAACCCCAACCATTCCATGGTTCTATTATCAGCTGGATACCTGCATTTTCCTGTTGAGAGAGCTGTACCGTTGGTCTGTTTTCCTGTCATTGCCTTTGTTTGCTCGTCCCCCTTTCCAACATAAGGATGTGAACAGCCATGCAAGGAAGGTACCATCAACCTTCGTACACTGTTATACAGCCATTTTATCAGGCTTTTTGTCAAAGTCGTTGAAGGAAGATGTATCTTCATCAATCCCATAAGCCATAACACATGAAACTCATACTGAAGTGAGTGTTTTGAACTGCAGTTGCAAGTGCCACCTTTTCCTAAGAGACAAGGAGCCAAGGATTTCATCAGGCTCTGTGCAGAGATGCTGGGAGAGGCCCTGGGCACCCTGTTATACAGTAAGCTAAAGCACCAGATCTCCATTGTTCCTCCAGAACTGAACCTTTACAAGCATATGCTAAACGTTAGCCGAGTTGCAAAACAAAACATGGGGAGAACCCGTTTTGAATGGGTTGAAATTAATGGTGTCACAGAAATGACCTAGAGGGAGAATGAAATCAGATTCCAAAGCAATAACTCAGTGAGGAGAACACTGTTTTGTGAGGAAAAAAACATAACATTGAACCAAATTGTGTCAAAATTGCTTTTGGAAGTTAATAGCAGTCATCTTAATCCTGGGAACAACAAGCTGGAAACCCACATTCCCTTCAGCAAGAAGGTGTGGATAAAAGGGACTCCATTTAGCTGTTAAACAGCAAACTGCAGCCAGTCTGTGGTGAAGTGCTCCTCGGATATGGGGATACCAAGGTTAGAGGTCAAATAATTCGAGCTCCATAAACTTGCCCTTAACTTGGGTTATTGCTGATCATCAAAATCCAGACATTTCAGAACCAGCAGGAACCCAAAACCAAGAGGGTTTTTCTGCTCCGCTGGTTCTCAGCTTTGCCTCCCTGCTAGTCAAAATAGCAAGAGGGTCTCATCCAGACACGATGCAGTCCTGGAGAGACACAGTTGTACTGCTGAGATGGTGCTAGGGCCCGGGTGGCTTCTATTTTGGGTGTTAGAGCCATGGAGATAAGAGCATCACTGCTGGTGCAGCCCCATGGTTTGGCTGGTGCAAAAATAGACCTGCAAGACAAGGCAGATCTTCCCTTATCACCTTCTGTGCCATGCAGGGAAAGGCTGGAAGAGCTCAGCTGCTCAAGAGAACTGTTTGCATGAGTGTGAATATGGCTCCAAGGGTGATGCTAAGAAAGAACTGAGGGAATCACAGCGTTGGCCATAGCATCTTCTTTGTCCTCCTTAAATAAGGATTCTAGAGATAAGCAGGGACAAAGTAAGCATGAATTTCAATTGATGGCACCAAATGCTGCCTGCTGGCGGTGGCTCCATCTGAGAATGGGGAGATGCCAGGAAAACAAACCCAACTGGAGCAAAGCTGGGGCCATGTGATGTGGAAAGGCACGGCTATTAGTAAGAGAAGCCTTTCTCCCACATCCACAATGGGGTTGGAGGCATGAGCAAGGGCTGGGAGGCAATCCATACCACAGGACTGCCTGAGGCTCAGGGTGCCAGCCTGCCTGTGGGGCCAGAACACAAGCAGCATCTGGCTGTTGCTGTTAGCAGCCTGGGAAAGGCAGCCTGGAGCACTGAGCTGTTGCTCACTGGCTGAGCAAGCAGCCAAAAAGGACTCGGTCCTGCCAGTTATTGTCAGATGCCCAGTGTGACCCCAGAAGAATTCATTGCTAAAGGCAGGAAAGGGCAGAGAGCACAGAATGAGGAGTCCAGGCTGAGAACACTTTGCAGACACAGATGGAAGCCAAAAACTAAGTTGTAGAACCACAGAAGCAACCAGGTTGGAAAAGGCCTTTAAGAGCATCCAGTCCACCCATTCCCAGCCCTGCCAAGGCCACCCCTACCCCATAGCACTGAGGCCTCATCTCCATGGTGTGTGAGGGCTGGTGCCTGCAGCCCTGCCCTGGGCAGCCTGTTCCAATGCCTGAGCACCCTGTGGGGCAGGAATTGTTCCTCAGCTCCATCTAAACCTGCCCTGGTGCAGCTTGAGGCCGGTTCCTCTTGTCCCATCCCTTGTTCCTTGGGAGCAGAGCCCAGCCCCTCCTGGCTCCATCCTCCTGCAGGCACTTGTATGGAGCCATCAGGTCCCCCTGAGCCTTCTCTTCTCCATCTGAACCCCCCAGCTCCCTCAGCCCTTCCCCATCCCTTGTGCTCCAAGCCCTGCACCAGCTCCATTGCCCTGCTCTGGCCCCATCCAGAGATGAGTGAGGAGCCCAGATTCAAGGTGCAGCCTCACCAGTGCCAAGTCATCCTGAGCTTCCCATTCACCCACAGCTACATTAGCACATGCACACAGGCTCTTGCACGCTCCTAAAGCCATGGGCAAAAGGATACCCAGCTAGGCTGGGCTCTCCAAACCCTCAGAAAGCTCTGTTTTGAGGAACAACTGCAGTGTCCACCCAGCAAGACACAAAGCTAATGAACCCTTGGCTGCATGGAGTGTGTGCTTTCCAGAGAGCAGGACCAGCAGCCCAGGGTCGTGAGCAATCAGTGCACCTCAGTTGTCACCAGCCATCAAAAGTGGTATTTTCATTCCTTAAATTAGAGGAAGAGAGGTGGGAATGGAACTTGGTGGATTGCCAGGGCTGGGGGGAGATGCTCTGATCCGCACAGGGATTGCTCCCATAGCTGGTCATGTTCTCCTTACTGGCCTCATCCAGAGCAATGGAACACATTCATTCAGGGGGCAAAAAAACCCACTATAATTCATTACTTGGGGCCAATTTCCTGTTCTTCTCACCAAGTGGAGACTCTTGGCCAGTGACTGAGGATGCCCTGGCCTGTGATCCTGGTCTGCCTTGGTGCATGCTCAGTGGTCCAGCACATGTTCTCCCAGCTCATTGCTTTCTTTGTGGTCTGGGTACCTGCTGCCAGTGCTCTCTGGACCAGTCTGAGTTGCTTGGTAAGGGCAGAGATGCCAACACTTGACATCTCTTCTCTGCTGCCTTGATGAGGACAAGTCACAGTTACAGAATAGGTACTCATTGTATTCAAACTGCTTTTCCGTAAGCTAAGCCTCTGCTAAGGAAAGCACTTGCACCAGGTCCCAGATGTACATCGGGCAAGTGACCAAGCACGAATTCCTTTCTCTTTAAGTGTTTCAAGCAAAACACTCACTTAAAAACTACCCTCCTGCCTTGCCAAAGTACAACTGTGCAGGGCTGGAGCCCAGTGTTGTATGGAAGAGTGTGCAGCAACTTCCCCACCAGCACATGGGATCAGTGCCTGGTGGCTTCAGGATGAGAAGCACTTCAGATCAACCATCCCACCACAAACCAAATGGTCAAGAGACTTCATCCTTGATGCTGGTCCTCAAAATAGGTGGGACAAATTCATCAGAGGAGAAATACCCAACAGCAGCAGACCACATCCTAGACTAGACTAGGAGAAGCGTGGCCACCAGGTCCAGTTATCCCCCCCCTTTCATAACCCCCTAACGTTAGGAACCCATGAAGCTTACTCAGCCTTCTCAGTCTTTCTTCTGTCCTCTCTTTGTGTTCTCTGAGTATCTCAAGAAATAGGAAAATCTCTCTTGTACTCTGCCAGCACATCCAGTTTGGGGTACATGGGGTGAATGGCAACCCCACAGTCACCACCTCCCCTGTCCCTTACCTCATGTGCAAGTTTATCTCTGTCCTCAGGTTTCAGCTGTGGGATATTTATGGGGAAATCAAACCATCCAGGCAAAGATTTAGCCAACTCTCCATGTACTTCTACTTGCTCAGCTTTAGGAACAAGCACCAGCCCAAACACTGCTCCGGATTGCCCCAGCCCCTGCAGATTTTGCTGTAGATACACCAACTGGGTGACAATGGAGCTAACACCAGGCTAGAGAGGATTCCTGGTTTTGTTCAAGCAATATACACAGTGTGATAAGTTATTTGCTAACGAGATAGAGTAATTCCACTGGAGAAGCCAGCTGCTCCTATCCTGTTCCCTGTTTAATGCAAGGATATTAACTCAGGCCTGCAAAGGAGGTGCTTAATTCCTCCCACTTGAAACATCATCCTCTTGTTCTGCAGAGCAGCCCAGCATCTGTTTAACTTTCAGGAATGAGTTCAAATCCCAGTGATTTCAATTAGTTTTGGTTCTAAGAGCTCCATTTTCAAGGTGCAGAGATGCCAACTTCCTGTTACCACCAGTAAAAGCCACAACCCTTAAGACTGCCAACAGCTATTTTGCTGGGTAATACTGCAAACCCAAAAGTATTCAGAACTGAGCACATCCTGAAGCTGTTTGCTGAGCTCTGGATCACTTCCCTAAGACTCTCTGCAGTACCTGCAATACTCAATCTGTGGCAACACAAACTGGGACTCAGAAGACCTTGACATAGGATGCTCAAAGAAAGCTGAGCCCTCCAAGCATCTGAATTCAGCTGCTGATCCTCCACTGTGGCTCTCCTTAAGGAAGCTAGGCAGAGGTGGAAGAGTACATCACTGCCTGCTCCTCCTCCCAGAGCCTACAAGGGGCTCTAGACAAGAGAGATTGGTTTAAGTGATTAGAGGCTATTTTTTCTTGGCTATTTAACAGGAAAGGAAGCCTTGATTTAAGCAGTTATTTTAATCTCAGGTTTCATGTTTTAGCAATTTTATCCCAGAAAATGGAGGGTCTGAAGCTAAAGAGAGTGACCCCATAGACACCTACTTCACCACTTTCTTTAGTTAACCAGGACCAAAATATATGCCTTTTAACTGAGCAATAAAGTCACTCAGGTGCTTACTGGTTTCATTTCTATATTATTAGAAAATGGGGAGAAATTAAATCATGCTTTCCAGATGGTTATTACATTCCTACTTCTAATACATATTAAATTCTCTTTGTCTTGAATTGAACCAGCATTAAATGGGTCTTTTCCATGTTTGATGGTGCTTCTCCCATCTCTGTGGCCAGGGCTGAATTTCCTACCATAATTCAGAGCAGCAAGCAGATTCCCAGGAGCCGGTTAACACTTCCCTTTGGGAAGCAGCATTACCAACAATCCCATCTTTTCCCCTCCCCCTTAAATGCTGAAATCAATCAAAACTGCAAGTACGATTCTCAAAGCTTCCAACAAAACCCATTCCCTTCTCCAGCAGATAATCCCTGCCCATACCAACATCACCTCCATGCTTCCTGCCAAGAGCAAGAGGAACCAGCCTAGGCCAGAAGTCCAGGATCAAGCCTTTCACAATACAAATCAAAGCACAAGGAAAACTTGGGAACAAGAATCTTCAGTTGGAAGTTTCCATCTGCTGCCTTCATTTTGGTCCTTCTATTGGTTATAGTATTTCAGTTCTAGCTTTATGAATAAATGTTTACATGCCTGGAGTGGGTGGACCTGGAAGCAACCAAAGAGATAACTCAAGAGATGCTCAAGAGACAACTGGATCACAGCACTAGAAGCTCCAGGTGCACCTTTACTGAATGACATCCACTCTCTCTACACTTGGCTTTAGCAAGCCTCAGAGCACAGAGACCCACATCCTGCCCAGGGCAGGAAGGTGATGGGGCAAGGCAAGAAGGATCTGCTACGGTTTAACCATGCTCTTCCTCATAGCTTCTAAGTGGAGATGCCCAAAGCTTTTCCCTTGCAGATGGAGTCTTCAGAGCATACATAAATATGTGTTTCACTGTCCTGTAAGAAAGCTCGGTATTTAGAATGAAATAGAAGAGGATATTTCAGTTGGAAGGGCCCTACAGTCCTCACCTATTCCAACTGCAATGACATGTGGGCAACCACAGGCAGCACGGTCCATTTCAGATCATTCTCATAAGTACTGGAGGGATGTTGTTACTCTTTGGCTACACATGGTTGCTGTTTCAGTTGTAGTCAGTGACATACCCCATAGATTTGCTTTTTTAAGCATTGAAATCACCATAGATACTGGCTCTTTTTCACAAACAACCCACACAGTCAGTATGAGAGTGTCTGGTAGCCTAAACCATAGCATGAAGTTAAGCAATGGGACATTTTAGCTTCTACTGCCTCTTAGTAGCACTTTGGTTCTCACTCGAAACTGGATTTCATTTTCATGCAAGTTTCCTACAAGTCTGAGGTCAAGAAATCCACTTCTTTTAAGGAATGAAAGCTGAACTTCTGTATTTAAAGGACTTTGCTTTGAGATGTTAAGAAATCAGTACCTCTCACTAGGTTCACAGCAGCAGCAGCAGCACAGATGTACCACTGCAGGAGAGATTTGCTGACTCCCTCTTAGGGCTTTTTCCTTGCAACAAAGTCAGCTAAAACACTGCTCTTAAACTTGGCAGAGGCAAAATCAGGGCCTGAATCATGAAACATCTGACATTGCTGGTTGCGCTTTGGGCATCAGCTCCTTTTAAAGGCACCTGTTTCCAATAAACCTAAAGCAAGTGTGAAGAAAATTACAACTGCTGCTGGACACCCGTCTGCAATTCCTGCAATGTCAGGGATGGAGGCGGATTAAAACACTGCTGGGAGTCATCTGCTCCTGTGCACATCCTGGAGTAAACTACTAAGGTGGTGAAGCTCATCTCTATGTCCAACCTCCCCTTGACATTGAATAGCATGCTCCATCCCTGGCAGTGCTCAAGGCCAGGTTGGACACAGGGGCTTGGAGCAGCTGCTCCAGTGGAAGGGGGCTGGAACTGGGCGAGCTTTAAGGTCCTTTCCAACACAAACCATTCCATGAGCATCCCAGCATAAGCTCCAGTTTAGCTTGGTGCCATGTGGCCCAGAATCACAGGCTATGGCTCTCCCTCTCCACTGAGCTCCACTCCCAGGCTTAGGCTGGTGGATGAAGAGCTCATTTACCTCCCAGCAGCTCCTCTTCTCTTGCTGTTGCACAGTTGCCATGTGCCTTTGCTCTCCATTCCCCAGTGTCAAGTTGCAAACTAAGGAGGTGTCACAAAATCTATAGCAGAGCAGCTTAGGAACTCCTCGTATTCCCCATTCCCCACACTCAATAGAGACATCTCTTTCTGTGCAAGTCAGAGCAACGCAAGAGGTAGAACCAATGCCTCCCCCAGCAGCCTCTCTTCATCCATCTTCTCAATTGCAGTGGCCATTTCATCATTAATGGGCCTGACATAATTGGTTGTGTTTAAAGTCAGGCTGGAGCTGAGCCTTTCTTCTTACTTGAAAGAACAGGCAGCCATGAACTTACAGGAAATCATTCTGCCAGCAAACAGCTCAGCTGGCTGCAGACTAATCATCTTTTCTTTCCCCTTTGTTAAACACATTCTTGCTCTTGGAAACTGTTCAATAGTTCATTAAACTAATAATCCCATTCAAATCCTGCCTCATAAATGGATTTGTCAGTGCTGGGCCTTTCAGGAGACGGTCATTTTAAATTGCCTTTACTTTAATGGGTTTAAGGATAGTTTAAATCCCGGCTTTGGCTGTGATTTATTGGTCCACATTACTGTTATTTGCAAAAGCATTGTTTAAATAACAGCCTTGTTTGTTTTGCATTTATTTCATTTCTTTCCCTTTAGGAGACTGGGATGGGAACAGAGCTCCAAATAAATGATTCCAGCAGAAATCCATACAATCCTTCCTCCTGCATTGCTGAAGCCTCATTTACCAGTGCGGCATCTACAACTTCCCAGTGCACAGCCAGTTCACTGCAGACGTTAGCAAGGAGACCTTGTGTTGGTCAGAGGTACCAGACAGCAGCTTCTCACTACAAGCTTTATGATATAAAAAGGCCCATGTGATGCAGCTAAGCTTTGCTGTAGTTTAATTCCAGTTCTACTTCAATTCCTTCCATGCAAGCCTCAGAACTAAAGCTATTTCAGATGAACCTTTGGGTTGAAATCCATCTCTCTAACAAAAGAGACTTGCAGGTCTTTGAGAGCAAACGCCAAAGCAAATACATGACATGATGTCAAACTATTCAACCAAAACCACAGAGAAACACGTTTAGAGGTTCAGGTGGGCATTTAGAGGTGTGCTATTAGAATAGATCATGCCACAAATCACGTAAGCCACCTGCGTGTCTACACTGTAAAATAACACCAGGTTTGTATAAGCAACCCTCCCTTTCCTTCCCATTCAAAGCTGCCCCAAGAAAAATCACTGTCCATTCACTTCTTCTGCTGCTTGTCTGTGAATGAAGCAAACCTTCCATGCTGGCTTCTCCATTTCCCCCAAAGTGTATCAAACTCTGTTAAATTCCACAGCAGCAAAGAATCCTGATGCCTTAAGGCAGCAAAACCCAGGTCAGGGGAGATGCTGATCCAAAGCTGCAACTCTCCAGCATTGTTCCAAGCCAGAGCATAAGGACAAGGGACTGGTGCTGTTTGGGGAATCTGGGTCTGTGGCTCTGCAGGAGATGGGTGGCACTGGCTGCCAAACCCATCTACAGCATTGTAGCTGGTGACATCTGTAGCTGCTTTCTACGCCAAGCAGAACATTATTTAGACCATCACTCTTCAATAGAGTTCTCATCTCAAGTGCTGTTGTCTGCCTGTAAAATAGAGATTTTGGAAAGAGATTGCCAAAGGGCTGGAAACCCTGATGCAGACATCTGAACACAAAGCCTAGGAGACAGTCAGGGCTGCTTGACACAGAGCATGGGAAGCCCCTGGGGCAGAAGCTCCAGCCACGCTGCCTTCTGCCAGCTTCCACTGCGATTCCCTCCCTGGAATCTCTGCTCTCCTAAGGGCCAACAAACAATGGCTCTTTGGTTGCCTCCCATTAGATTGCACAGATTCCCTCAAACAGACCCTGCATTTACCCCAGTGGGGTTTTTGTTGCTTTTCCTACAGCAATTGTTTCAGAGGGCATGAGGAAAGTAGAAGAGAACACGATGGAGGCAGTGGTGTGGTCCTCAGCTCTCTGCTGGCACTTCAGGTCCTGCCTCGAGCTTACTGTGTGGCCACTAAGAACTTACCCAACCAATAACTGGGGATTGCTTTACTTCAATGCTGCTCCATGTCTGAGGCTTTCAAGTACAGAAGGGAGTAATTTCTAACTTGGGAAACTGGGTTTCAGCTTCAAAATGCGCTTGGGATTTGGAGCTTGAGTCACCAAGAATCAAAAGGATTTAAGCAGTAAAACAGTGTTTGAAAACAGGATTTGGTCAGCTAAGACACCGAGTGCTGTAAGACCACTGGACACCAGTGACCTCCTTCCTGGTCCCATAGGGAATGGAAAAAGTAATTTCCTTGCTCTGCCCTCCTTTTCTTTTCACAGGGCTGTCTGGGACAGCATTACCCATGCACACAACTCCTCCCAATGCTTTCTAACCCCACTATGAGCACAGTAATCAATCACACACAGCCCCGGGCAGCCAGGCTGAACAAGAACCTCTGGATCTGGTACACTGCCATCCCATCCTTTCCAAGTAAGGGCCTCATCCCACTTAGCCATAAAGGTCTGGGAGGTTTCACCTGATGGACTCCAAGAGAAGAACACGATGCAAGCACTTACATAGAGGTCATACTGGGGGACACATCCCTACTCTGCGAGGGAGCTTTGGGGAGCAGTTTGGAGAGGAGGACCCCCCTGAATCCAGTACAGCAGGAGGCAATGGACACGCACAGTTGCATTGCCAGAGCCCTGCCCCTGTGCTCCAGCCCAAACACAGCACATTTGACTGTCTGACTCCAGCCCATTGAAGGAGGAGTCCGGCACGGGCCAGGCTCCGCGCGTGTATCACGTTCTGCTCCCATCCTGCCCACTGACACAGGAGCACGTTCCAAGAACCACAGCCAGGCAGACTTAAAATAACCCCGGATCAGTGGCGGGGCCAGGAACCATCTTGGGAGCCTGCAAACACCGCTCAGCTCCAGCACCAGCCTCGCCAGTTGAGCCCCATCTCCCTCCTTGGGTGGCAAACGCTCCTGGGTCCAGCTCTGGCACCCATTTGCCTGCAGGTGAGCCCACAAGCCACAGCCACACTGGGCATCAAGAGTGCGAGACCTTCCCGTTAGCAGCAACCACGAGGAAGCAGTTACCAGAGGTAATAACCTCTCACTACAGCCCAGAGCATTGACTGGAAGCAGAGAACCGAGGGCAATTCCAGGGTCAAAGCCTGGGTTGATAGAATCCCCCCAGTAATGGTGGAAAGCCCAACCACAGCCACCACTGCCACAGCCACCACTGCCACAGCCACCACTGCCACAGCCACCACTGCCACAGCCACCACTGCCACAGCCACCACTGCCACAGCCACCACTGCCACAGCCAACACTGCCACAGCCAACACTGCCACAGCCAACACTGCCACAGCCAACACTGCCACAGCCAACACTGCCACAGCCAACACTGCCACAGCCAACACTGCCACAGCCAACACTGCCACAGCCAACACTGCCACAGCCAACACTGCCACAGCCAACACTGCCACAGCCAACACTGCCACAGCCAACACTGCCACAGACAGACAGGTTGTGGATAGCTCTTCATAGCCATAACCTCACTTGGGCCCCGAGGTGCTGTGATCCCCAAACCAAAGCAGCAGAGCTCAGCACCAAGCTGTGCTCATATGGGAGTCAGCTTGGTTGTCTCCTGTGGCATGAGCCCTCCTCCTACCATAGGCCTGCAGAGCTCCTTCCCGAGCTCAAGCAAAGTCAGCTCTGTACACGTCTCCAGATGCTGCTTTGTAAAACAGAGAAGAACATTAAACTTACCCTCGTAAAGTGTCTTGGCCTCTTCTTCTCACTCTGTTTGCTGGCTGTCTTTCCTCATAGCCTGCAAATCTGTCTGTCTGCAAGTCCCCTTCATATTGACCCTGGGCTTGTTCCACATACATAACTGCTGTACATCCCAGCATGAACCTGGCCAGCCATAATACCCCCATGATGGCACAGACTCCTCGATTCCCCCAGCTGCCCCGAATGCTTGTTCCAGCTGGAGGGTCCCTGCTGCCTTGGTAGAGGATGGGTTTTGGCAGCAGCCCCCAGATGCCAAGGTGCCGTCCTGCTGTTCCCTTTCTAGAAGCAAAAACAGAGGAAAGAGAAAGACATGAGAGCTCTTCAGGACCTTCATAGTCTCAAAATGATTGATGACCCCCAGCAGCCCCTCCCCAGAGTTAGAGTAGTGGGACCATGCAGTCCCCATCAAGTCTGGCTCCTTGTACCTGCAGCCAACACGGTCACATCATCCCCTATCACAGCATTACTAAACCTTTCTTTCCCAAAGAGGAAACCAGAAGATCTCCAAGACTTATGGCTCTGCCCCTGCATCTATTTTCCTGCCTTTCTGATGGAGAAATGAAGAGTGACAAAAGCACATCCGTCCTGTGCCTGCCCATGGTGATGGGTTATGACACTGAACTCAGCATAGTGCCTTGGTTCAGAGAGCAACAGGAGATGCTATGAAGAAGCAAGAGAACTTCGAGAAAGAGCAGATCCTATTTATGGACCACCTTTCCTGGTCCCAGAGCTCTCTTTTACTGCATTGTACTCCCGACAGGCCATGGCATGGAGATCAGTTGCTGGAATACCTGGTAATTGTGGCTGGCTGAGGGGAGGGATCCGCTTGCAGCCCCATGCGAGGGACATGTACATCAGGGATGGGAGAGCATGAGCTGGGGCCAGTGTGTGAAGGCACAGTGCATTGAGCTAAGCTTGGTTTCCATGGAGGATGAAGGGACAGAGCAGAGCTGGGCATGCTGGAGGGATGCAGAGCTGCTGAGCTGGGACAGGCACCAGAGGCCATGAGGATGAGGATGGTACAGGCTTCAAAACCTCTGTGGAGGGGATGGAGTAGAGCAGTAGGGGCAGGAAGGAGGCTCCCCACACCTCTGGCTGTGCACACACCTGGAGGCAAGCACAGCATGGTCGTAATGGCCATAGCTGGGCAGGGGCCAGATCCAGAGCCTGGCCCTGAATCACTCCAGGGCACATCCTGAGCCCCTAGAGCCCCTGTGCCCTGAGCAGAACAAGGCCCCTTCCTGGGGGGAAAGGCTTGAGCCCTGCTCCCCCAATGGGACAAGGAGCCCACAGTGGTCCCTTTAGTTCAGTCCATACAGCAGCCATGAGAGGCTCTGAGGGGCAAAGGGAAACAGCCCTGGGAAGGGTCACAGACCCCGGCACAACACAGACCCCCACAAGTTGTCACACTCCTTGTGACAAGGCAATAGCTTCGTGCTGTGGGGCTGTGTGGCCAGGCTCGTGGTGGGAGCCCACAGAGGCTGTAAGGAAGCTGCTTAAAAAGGCTCTGTAAAACGGATTACAGAGGAATGCACCCCACAAACGGGCCCCCTTCCCCCCCCCCCCCCCCCCCCCTTCCCCAAGCCTCCCAGCTCTGTCTGTGCAAATGGGGCTGGGGAGCCCTTCCTTCCATCCTTCCTCAGCAGCAGGAAGCATCTCTCACCTCGAGACCCCCACACGTTTGTTCCTTCAAGGAGAAGGTCCCCCCCGGTCCACCCCAGAGTGGAAAAGCATCTGGTGCTCCTGTGGAGGGCTCCGAGCCCGCTCCGAAGGGGAGGGACGGGGCCCCCGAGCCTCCCCTAACTGTCCCCCTTGCTTTTCCCACTGCAGCGCTTTCCCGTTGCAGCCCGGCCCCATAGCAGGCAACGGGGGGGGGGGGGGGGGGGGGGGGGGGGGGGGATATAAATAAATAAATAAGTGAGCCCAGAAAAGGCACAAAATGTGCCTGAAACGGACAAAATGAAGCAAAGAAACGTAAGAAGAGTCAGAACTAAAGCCTCACTGCTCGCAGAGCCCCTGCGGGGAATCGCGCTGCTCTCGAGGGCAGCAGTTTTCCAAGGTCTAATATTTCAATGGGAAAGAGTGGGAAGGGAAAAGGCAAAGGCAGAGACAAAGAAAGTGCCCTTCCTGCAGCCCTGCGAGCGCTGCGGCTTCGCTACACGCGCCCGTCTGCGGAAGGCTGGGATGGGAATATCCCCAGTGAGACAAAAGGGAGTTTTCCTCTGCTCCCGAGGCAGGGAACGGATGGGAAAAGGAGCTCCTAAAGAGCAGCACAAAGTTGTGCGCTTCGGGACATTCCCAGCCCTTTGTGCTGAAGTTTGAACTGCAGAGAGCACAGACGCATCCATTTCCTCCCGGCGCAACGAGAAGCATGACAAATGATCGATACACAGGCGCGTACCCCGAGAACGTTCACACAGGGCTTACTAAGAGAGTATGGAAAAGCCATTTACACCATCAAAAGACAGCTCCAAAAAGAAGGCTCGAAAAGGACTTTCAGCGCTGAGAAATTCCCTCAAACAGCCCTTGTAAGAAATACACTGACAAAGCAAAGAGAATCAATCACTACATCAGAGTTGAAACTGAGTTTGGAGGGAGCCAGGAGAGAGGTTTCCAACCCATGCTTTTGAGTGTGCAAATGCAACCAATCCATTAAAATAACAATGTGCAAATCACAGTTAACCCGCAATTAGGCAGACAAACAATCAGGCAGATAAAGAGAAAGAAATCAGCTCTCAGCTATGCAGCTCTGGATTGAAATCTGGGTAAATACCTTTCCGTCCTGGAACTGGTGATGTGCCCAGAGCTCCTTTGTTTAGTGGAGATCTGGGCAGAAAAGAAGGGACTAAAACCCTCACTCTTGAAGGAGAGAAGAAAAGGTACAGCCTCATCCAAATTGGACAGGGGGAGGGCCTTGCGCCGGGGAAAGGGGTGCAGGAGGAGTGGGAGTAGCAGAGGACAACCCTACCGCATTCTTCAGCCAAAAGTCTTCCACTTCAAGGAGGGGCTGGGGGAGAGGTTGGGTTTAGCAGGAGCCGTCTGAATGCAGCTGTGATTATCACCTAAGCATTCCTCCTTTGGGCCGCTTCATTAGGGAGCGCTGGCAGTTCCAGCTGGTCCCAAATTTAGGCTGGAGCTGCAGGAGGCAGGAGGGCATTAGTAACAGTGAGTTCACATCAAAAGAGTTGGGGGAAAATAATTCATTTCCAATTTGGGACTTCAATTCTTTTACTTTTTTGTCCTTTTTTTTCTTTAATGGTATGTTAAAAGTAGCAAAAAAAACCAACAGAAACCTGATTTCAAGTAAAAGGCACTTTTCTTGCTGAGTATTTTCCTATCATTAGTACAGCTCTAATGAAACAATGAAGGAAAGATGGACTTGAAGGATAAGTGACCCAGCTCAAAACCTTCGCATTCAAAAGATACCTCAGCTCCAAAGGACAAAATCTCTGCAGTTAAAAACAATTTCTCCCAATAAATATATTTAAAGGAAAAAGAAAAAGTATTTGGTGATTAAAAGTCTGAACTTTATCCCTTTATAAAAATACTCTATAAGTATTTGGTGATAGAAAGAAAGAACTTTGTCTGAATGGCAGCTCCGAGTCTCATTCCACTCCTTTTCTCCATGCAAAAATATCCTCCCTCTGCCTCTTGCTTTCAGAATCGTTACTGATGGCTCTGCTTTAAATACTATATAATAAAACGCACATGGCCTCCTCCTCCCTGAGCTCCCTCTGCTCTGGGCCACTGCACACCCACAGCCTTGCCAGGAGGTGCAAGTCCCCCAGAAGCCCAAATCAAGCTGCTTTTCAGGTCAGATTGGTTCAGAGAGGTCTCTGCACCAAACGGGACCCAAACGGCTCCACACAAGATCCCAGGATGCCTCCTTGTTATCCCACCATCTGGCTTGGAGCTCGGTTACCTCTTTACACCCAGCAGATGAGGGCTCAAATGCAGCTATCGGCTCAGTTCCCAGAGGTGCAGATTCCAGGGCAAGCCCCAAGCTGATGGGGATTCTGTCATCTCTTGTGCTCCTTTGAAATGTCCTCACTGCCTTTCTTTGTTCTTTGGGCTCTTCCTCATCAACCCCCTACAAGCTTTATAGGAGTCAGAATGATGCTCAGCCTAATTAGCAGCAAACTTGCCGGGACTGACAGGGAAAAGGCAGAGCTCATTTGCACAGGCAGCCAATAACGGAGCATTGCAGGGAATGCAGCTCTGTCAACACATCTGCAGAGCTCCACAAGATACAAAAACCAGTTCCCTGGCCTGGTCCTGCAATACCCGTTTCAGTTCAAGTAAGTGTGGGTTTTACCTGGTTGGGAATGGCAGAACTGGGAGCAGAAGAGCAATGGGAGCACAACCACAATCTGCCTTTTCCTCCCTCTCAAGGGCACAGGTGACAACAGCCGGGCCAGTTGGCATTGCAGTCCAGTCTAGTTTAATTCTTGCTAACACCTACGTTGTGATCACCATGTTTACGTGGGCACCACATAGGTAAAAGCATTTGGACACCAAAAAATGCACACAGGGGCTCTTGGATTTGCAGAAGCTCCCAGAAATCTGCGACTTTTGGCCACCAAATATGATAAAACCCAGCCCAAAGCAAGTGATATTACACAAAGGGATATCACACAAAGGGACAAGTTGCATCGCTTCTTCTACAGGTACTAAATCAACCACAGAGCTTCACTTTTGGAGAGCATTTGCAATGCCAGTTAGATTTCATTTGGACCTAAGGTATCCAGGCTAGTGAAAAACTGCTCTTTGGTGCTTCGAATAGATGCTATCCCATGTCTCACCTCTGGCATGATCCTGCTCAACCCACTTCCTCTGTTAATTCAATGTCAGGGATCTCAGAGAACGCATTTAAGGAACATCTCCTGGGTACATTCGCTCTCCTCTTTCTCTGAGGGCTGCAGTGAGGCACAGCCCTACATAAGTGAAATACACCTCCCTCCTTGCCCTGCCTTCCACTACAGAGGGTTAAGAAGGGTTTTAAGCCTCTGTGAACACGATGCTCTTCCCTCCCTCCCTGGTTTTCTAGAGCAGGGCTTTGCAGCACAGCTGCATGTGATTAGGGCATAGCAAGCCCCAGGATTCAAGCAGCCCAGCAAGATCTCATTCAAAGTCTCATTCAAGCCTCCAACCGGTTCTTTATTTCCCTGCCATCGAATGCTTGTTGCTGGCCACAGGGAGTTACAAACACTTGTATATGTTTGTCTAGCTCCCCATCTGTTTTCCCCCTGGGTGGCTGGGTGGTTTGGCATTGCTTTTGTGCATGATAACACTCATCCCAATCATTCCTGCACCTAACCTGGCCCCAAGCAGCATGGAGAAGGCAAACTGAATACCTAAAGCATCTTTCCTACCTCTGCTATGCGCATCCAATATAATTCCTTAGCTCAAGATAGGGAATGGAAGAGGAGGTTGGAAGGAAATTCTTCTTTCTTTCAGGGAACAGTGGGATCCACATCAGCCCCCTGAGAAACAAGAAGCAGGAGGACAGTCACTGCTTCCCAGCTCCACAAGCTAAGAGCCCTAAAGCATAAGAAGCAGTAGGATGCTTAAATACCCTCCCAGCCAGCCTACATGCAATTACCCTCAATAAAAAGCAGCTGTCCTGCTGCAGGCTTTAGGAGTCAAATGGAGAATCCCTGTCTTAGTATTCCCTGAAAGAAAGAAGTCTTTCCTTCCAGCTCCCTCTCAATCACACAACAGATCTATCTGTAACAACAAGCTCCAGGAGAGGAACACCAGCCGCTCCTTTAGCTAAGGCTGCCTCACTGATAAATGTGACTTAGAGACATTCCTTCCTTCGGCCCCTGCAGCTTCCAACTCGTACCCATAGAAAACCCCAAGAGCCCAGACTGGTTGGAACGCACGTGAGGAGCTGTAAAATGAATATCACACTAAACCCTCCCCTTGCCAGCCTCTGTGAATGAGCACATGCGTCTTCATGTAAAGCAGGAGCACGCCTTGCCTCTGTTCACAGGGCTGCCATGAGGATAAACTGCTTGTGAAGTGGGTCAGGTTTAACACAGGGAAATGCTCGTAGTTAATTATTGTTATTAATGATGTGCCTCCAATAGAGCTGTACAAGGAAGTGATTATTTTTGCTGCGCTGGACACGCTGGAAAATGAAGAGCAAGGAAGAGTGGTTCTGGGGTGGTTTGATGAGCATTTTAGCTTGACATGAACATATAACTTGACTTTAAACAGTGAGCATTTGGGTTTGGAGGGGGCTTTAATTCATCTTAAATGATGATCTTTGTTCGAGCGCCTGAAATGCTGTTTTGAGGGGGAAAAGGACAGAGCATCATTTTACCTTCAGTGAAAGGGAAGGTTTGCCCACGATCGATTTTCTGTCAAAAGCATTTGACGAACTGGGTAGAGATTTGCAAGTTTTGCACAGGATAAAGCCAGGAATTCCTGCCATGACTCCTGTGTGCCTGGACTGAACAGTGGGAATAATAATGGATCTGAGCATCCAACTAGGTAGAGACAAAGATGCCATCTCTTCACTTTGATGCACTGGCATGTGGCAATCCTATAGGAAAATAGTCATATATAAAATCCTCATTAATTAACATCATTATAATCATGCAAATGCACAGGGAGAATGTTTGAAGCTGCTTAGGAAGCTGACTTCAACATTTACTTCTTAGTGCTTGGCTCTTCTGGGCTGTGCATGATATCAGGACCTTATGAATATATCAAGATGGGAATCTGGCACGTTAGTTCTGTTACACGTTATTAGGCCTCTCTCCTGTGCTTCTGTACTAAGGTGCAGCAGACGATGTCTTCAGTCCTATCAGTGACTGTCAAAGCCCCAGAGCAAAGCTGAGTGAAAGTAGCTTCAACTTTTCCATGTCTGACTTCATGGAGTGTAATGCAAAAAATGCACTTGCTAAAATTAGCCCATGTTGCTTCTTGCAAGATGACACAATTGGGCTCAGGACAGCAACAGCTCTCAGTCCTGATGTCATTTAAAGAGAAGGAATCAAGATCAGGCTCTTGTGCTGGGAGCTGAGGTCAGGGAATGTGGGATTTTGCTGCTGCTCCAAGCTCCCTGCAAGGCTGTGTCCTGGCAAGCCCACGGCTCTAGCTTTGAGACAGAGATCTGATTTAAAGGGAATGGTGTGAATGGTGTGAGGAGGATGCACATCTGAGAGCCGTGTGGTTCTGTGGCGAGGGATGCTGCCAGATGTGATCACTGGCACCTGCTACATGGATGATGGTGATGGAGAAGGATCCTAGGAAGCCAGGGAGCTGTGGGTATGGGCTCCTCCTTCTAGGGAGCTCTTGGATGGAGCTGTGACCCCTGGATTGCTGCCATAGGCCCAGCACAACCTGCAGATCATCCTTCCTCCTGCAGCCACTCCAGAGTGTGGCCACAGTGCTGTCCTCAGGCTGCTTTCAATGATGCTCCCACAGCATCTCCTGGGGTTTGTGAGATGGAAACAGAGCCCAAGAGACAAGTCCCATCCTCCTTCAGGAACAATCACCTCATCTCTCTGTACTTCAGCTTCTGCCCCCCTAGAACGGAGGCCTGATGCCCTCTCCCTTTGGAATGTTTCTGCAGTGAATAGGAGTCGAAAACAGATGCAGGGAATTTCCAGAAACTTCTCATCAGATTTCATAACATATCTGAGATCAAAAGTGGAACCTGTCAGCACCACAGGAAGCATTTAGAGGCAGTCACGAACAAACTCAGACAAAGGTTTCCTTAGGGAAATGGTTCCACATTAACTGTTTCACTCGCTTCCCCGTTTCGCACACAGCTTAGCACCATCCACAGGTTTTTAACATCAGATCAGACTGGTTTAGCATCTTATCTGACATCCTAAATAATGCAGCCCAGGTCAGTTTTGCTGCTTTACCTTTTGCCAAGTCCGATCACATTTGTTTCATAGAATCACAGAGCCACAGAATGGTTTGGGTTGAAAGGGACCTTAAAGCTTCTCCAGCTCCAACCCAGTGCCACAGGCAGGGACCTCTTCCACTGGAGCAGCTGCTCCAAGCCCCTGTGTCCAACCTGGCCTTGAGCACTGCCAGGGATGGAGCAGCCACAGCTTCTCCTGAATTCAGTGTGGATTAACCTGGATTAGAGTCCCATGGATGGGACCCTGGATGAGGTTACCCACCCTGAGACCTCAGGCTTCAGGCAGGGCCATTGAGACAGGACCGGCTCAGATCCAGATCCTGATGGTTTTGCCTCTGGAAGACCTGAGCTGATCTCAGGGTGGAGGGCAAGGAGACAATGGAGATGCTCAGATCCTCACTGCCATTCCCAGAAGCATTCCCTAACTCCGCACACACGTGTGAGGCATCATGTTCCTGTGGGAACTGGGATGCATTAACGGAACCAGACAGACCCATCCCCTTCACCGGAGCCAACAGCAAGGATGGAACCCGAGGTACCCACTCCTGATAAGCTGCTATCAGTGGCTTACTCAGGCCCAGGCTCCCGCCTGTGTGTGAGCTTTGCAGCCTCAGAGCCTGGGACCACAGTTGCAACATTCCTTTTGTTTTCTAGGAATTCGACTCCACCAAGGAGGGAAACCACAGGGAAATTGTTTCAGTGTGCGCTGGGGATGGGGAGCGCAGGGATGGGGCCGAGGGATGATGTACAACCCCAGCTCCACAGCCAAGAGGCTTAAAACAACACCGGTTTATTTCAACCCAAGGAAAGGAGCTTTTTTCCCCTTCTCTTTAGCTTGGCAGGCAGCAGCGGCCGGGCTGAGCCCAGGCAAGCGCAGATCAAAGCCAGGCCAGCCTGCTGCGAAAGCTCCAGCCCTGGACGTTTATTAAGCTTTGATTCATAAAAAGCATTGCAGTGAGTGCAGTGGGATTGCACTGTGGAACTTCTGACAGGGGAGCTGCCTTCCTCAGGATGAAAATCACCTCTTTCCCCCGCCAGCAGTAAGGTGATCCCTCCATTTCCTGTGGAATTCCAATCAGGGATACAAACACCTTTCTTGTTGCCCTCAGGTGGGCTGGATGGAGTCTGCATGGAGGTGGTGGGAGGCTCCCAGCCATGGAGCGGTCATCTCCAGGCAGATGTGAACCATCCCCAGCCCCAAAGAGGCCCCCGGTGCCCTCTTTTCCCTTGGCTGAATGCAAAGTAAGTCCCTCATTTTCAAACCTTCTTTTTCCTTTGTAGCTCTTTTCTCCCCTTTGTGCAATCTGCAGCACAGAAGTTGAACTTGGCAACAGCGCTGGAACAGATGGAGAACACTGGACCAGCTCCCCAGATCCCAGGAACTCCTGCTCGATGCTGTGTGCAGGATTTCCAGCCACTTACTGCTTGGATCCGCCAAGGCAAAGCCTAAAAACAGTTTTCAGATAGAGGAGCTGGAGTTTTCTGTAGGACATCAGAAATGCACAAGTCACCACATGAGTGTATTCCCCAGTGGAAGGTCCAAAGTCCTCAGATTCCATGTAAACTCATTTCTAAGTGAAAACAAGAGGATAACTTCAGGGTTAACCATAGAATCCAGCCTGGTTTGGGTTGGAAGGGACCTTAAAGCTCATCCAGACCAAACCCCTTCCCCTGGAGCAGCTGCTCCAAGCCCCTGTGTCCAACCTGGCCTTGAGCACTGCCAGGGATGGGGCAGCCACAGCTTCTCTGGGCACCCTGTGCCAGCGCCTCAGCACCGTCACAGGGAAGAGCTTCTGCCTAAGAGCTCAGCTCAGTCTCCCTTCAGGCAGGTTCAAGCCATTCCCCTTGGCCTGTCCCTACAGGCCCTTGTCCAAAGCCCCTCTCCAGTTTTCTCATTGGCCCCTTTAGGTAATGGAAGACTGCTATAATATAACATCCCTTCCTACAAGTCACTTGGCACAAGTATCAGTGTGCCCAGAGCAGTCACTTGACACAAGGAGACAGAGCAAAGGGACTGGAGAGGTTCTGGAGGGGAGCAGAGGGCAAAAGCTCCCTCTTTTCCATTGTAAGGGGGTTACTGGTCTCTTTACAACGTGCAGTAAAGGACAGGCTGGTTAAAATTACAATAAGGTTTACAAAGAGCTCTGGAATGGTGATGGGCAGAAGTCTCCCATGGAAAGCAAACTTTCTAACAGAGATATTGTTTGAAGCTCTGGAATCATCTCCAGATTCTTCCAGTCAAAACAAAGCAGCACGTATAATAAGTGGCAAGTGAGAAGTTCAAGATTTGGTATTTCTTAGTCTTCTTTTTACTTTCACACCAAAAAATGTGCAGGGGACCAGATGGGATGCATCGGATGGTGCTGATGGCGCTGGCCAAAGTCATTGTGAGGCTGCTCTCCATCATCTTTGAAGGATCAACCACATCCCAGGCTGTATCAGCCAGAGTGCAGCCTGCAGGTCACAGGCAGTGATTATTCCTCACTGTTCAGCACTTGGGAGACCACATCTGGACACTGTCTCCGGTTCCTGGCTCCCCAGTACAAGGAAGACACTGATGAACTGGAGGATGTCCAGCAGGCGCCACTGAGATGGACAGGGATTGGAGTACGTGATGTGTGAGGAGAGGCTGTGGAGAATGAGTTTGTTTAGTGAGAGGCAAAGGGAGGAGGAGCTGATCTTGTTACTGTCTGCACCTACCTAACAGGAGGGTACAGGGAAGACAGACACAGGTTTGCTCATAGGTGCGCAACAAAAGGCCAAGACGCAATGGGCACCACTTAGATTTAAACCCTTGTACAAAGACTGGTCAAACCCTGTGAAGAGACACAGAGGGACGATGGAATCTGCATTCCTGGGATAACTCCCACTCAACATGGACTGGAGATGCTTGCTTTGGGCAGGTGGACACCTCTGGAGGTCCCTTCCAACCTGCACAAGCCCATGGTTTTCAGGTTAAAATGACAGCTCCATCTCACATTTTGCCTTGTTTAGGGCTGATAAAATATAAAGTGAGGCCAAACGCATCATTTCATCTTAGGTCAAAGGGCAGATTTCAGGTTGATCCTTATGGATTGCAGAGAGGCAAATGAAAGTGTCCCATTCCCTAAAGGTGAAAGGAGCTGGGGCAGTTACCTCTCTATTTGGAGAATAAAAGCTGTACTGTGTATGATTTCCCCTTCTTTACACGTGGAAAAGACCTGTGAGTTCATCTCTCGTGTTCTCTGCCAATGCATGATGTTCTATTACATGTTGGTTTCCTTTCTCAGTAGATAAAACAACTCAGGTTAGTTGGGAGCATTGAGCTTTGGTTTAGTTCTTCAGAACATGCCCACGTTTGGCACTGCCCCATTCAAACAATTGAGTGGTTCCTCAGGACTCCCAAACACAGGAGCAGAGGATGAACCATGGGATGGGAATGAAGAGAAGGCTCAGGGGGGACTTTCTCACTCTCTACAACTACCAAGGCAGCGTTGGATGGGGCTTGGAGCAGCTGCTTCAGTGGAAGCTGTCCCTGCCCATGGCAGGGGTTGGAGCTGGATGAGCTTTAAGGTCCCTTCCAACCCAAACCAGGCTGGGATTCTATGATACACCCAGCATGCAGTGCTTCACATGGCTGCATTGCCCTGGATGGGACCTCTTTAATTCTTCTCCAGTGACATGTCATCTGTAATATGGCACTTGGTTTGTTCTGTTCAAAGGACGCCCACAGATTTGGATTTGCCTGTGCAGAATCAGTTTGTAACTGCAAACTCCCCTCAGGTTTCATTCTGCCCAAGCATTCTTCACTCCTTGTCCTAGGCTTTGCCTCCACAGAAGGTGCTGCACAGAACTGCATCTGTATTGTGAGCATTGCCAGACCACACAGGCAACTCTGGAGCTGGAACAGTACAGCGTGTGCTGGAACAGTCTAACCATCCCACAACTGCAGCCCAGTGCCATGGACAACAAACCAGCCCAAGCAACAAACTGAGCCCCATGTCCCTGCAGGAACCTGCAATCCTTGGAATGCTTGAGGAAAGCCCAGTTCTGCCACCAGGAAGTCAGGTTATATCAAAAGCAGGGGAAAGAAGCTCCACTGAAATTACTATAATGAGAACAGTTCTCCTGCCCTGAAAACAAGCATCACATCATGGGCCATAGTCAGATCCTTAAACTCTCTTTCTGCTCCAGGACAAGGCAGTGACATCTAAGCCGGATCTTGATCTCCCTCATCCCCTGAACAGTGCATGGTAACTGTCTGGAGCACTCTTCATTGCCTTGCTCCAGACCTGGGTACCAGCAGGTTATCAGCTTGGACTATCCCAGAGCAATGCCAGCCCCATGCAAGGGTCTGTCTGGTTACTGCTCAGACCCTGTTGTCTAAGAATGCAAAATAGGTTTGACATTCATTACTGAAAACCACCGAAAGACCAAAAGTGATGAGAAGAAACCTGTGCCCACCAAGCACTCAGTTACAGCAGCCATGTACAACAGCTAAGAGCACAAGGATGCGAGACCCCTGTCTTCAATCATGCGCAGCCTTCAGCATCCTCACAAGGAACGCACACAGCAGACGTCTTTGTGTCTTGGGCTGTCTGGCAGGAGACCTTTCTGTGTGTCTTGGGAGTTGCATCATTATTTTGTCGTCTTGCAAACATCATTAATATTTCAAGGTCTGGGGAAATAGATTTTCCCTTTTATTCTTTTGGCTCATGAACAGACTCTGCTTGTCAGGGTCGTGCGCGAGTCACCAGCACCCTCTGGTATGAGTTAGTCTATCAGCTGATGTCATTGTTTGGCCATAGGAACCTGAATGTCTTTAGTCCATCGCCTGCAGGGTCTCTTTTCCAGTTCAGTGTAATGAGAGAATAAACCAAGAGCCAGCAGCAGATCTGTTTCCTTTTAACATATATAGATTGGAGCTAATAGTTTAGCTCTTACTTCTCTGCCTTCCTTGGGAGGTGCAAAACACCCTCTTTCGTCTCAGCTCTCTCTGCATGGTTCCAGCTGTGAACTGAGAGCAGAAGCAAAGCTTCCTCAGTGCCAACACCTCAATGACTCAGTCCCTTGAACAGGCAGCTCACGGCTGACGTCTGACATGGTACAGGCGGTGGACGTTGGTTCCAGAGGGCTGGAGATGGAGGCACCAGGAGCTCTGCTGGGAAGGTGTTGGTATGGGCTGACACCAGGGCCGTGGGTCTTTCTTTTGGGTGCGTGGTCATGGCTTTCACCGAGATGGGGAATGAGAAGCCTGAAGGAGCAGACTGACAATCAGACTTGACTGCCTGGATAACACGTGTGTATGGCCTGTGATGCTCCCTATGCTGTCTGTAATAAAAAGCTAGGAGAGAAATTTAATGACACGTTAAAGGGGGGTGGTTCAGCTCCTATCAGTCAATATAACTGAAGCTGGCTGGATTAGGAAGCCTTTATTCAAAGTGTGGTTCAAGGATAGTGTGGTTGTCCCAGGGAAAACACCAACAGGGCAAGCACTGAGTGAATGGCATCGGTCGGGTGTGTGTGCAACAGGTTGAGAGTTGCTTAAGACAGATCTCAATAGGGATCAGGAGTGTGCAGGAACGTTTCTGGCTCTGTGATCTGTCAGGCGTCCATCAGAGGCACAGGGAAAGTCCTGGCAGGAACATCTGCAGGCCCCAAACTGGACAAGGTTTCAACAAGGATAAGGACAGGGCCATCAAAGGCAGCGAGATGAACCACAGAGGCTGTAAAACACAGCTCCAATGCTGATCAAAGGCCTGGAGAAGGTCCCTGGCCACAGGGCTGGCACGGCTGGTCCTGGGTTATCAAACAGGAGGAAGTCTGAGGGATGAACTGATTGCCAGGCATGGATATCACTGGGGGAAGGGGGAATGTGGGATAGGAAAGAGCTCTTTCCCATTGGGGAAAACACACAATCAGCTGGATGCCAAAGGATGAAAATCAGAACTAAGGAAAGCATTTCTAACACCAGGGATTTGCCAGTGCAACTGGCTGCCAAGGAATGATGGGCTCCCCTGTGCCCAGTGCCTCTGATCAAGTCTGGATGCCTTGCAGGAGGGAATGCACCGGTCAAACTGAGTGAGTTAGTACAGGACCAGGATAACTGGGTGAAATCCAGTCATCTCTGATATGTATGAGGTTTAATGTCCCTTCTGGCTCTGTGAAACTGCATCACCATGCAGATGTCATCACACCAGCTCCCTCAGCGTGTGATGAATTCCTGGTCCTTCCCCAGGCTCATCCCTATAAAAATGACAACTGTGGTATCAACAGTTTCAACTACAAAGATGTGAAACTTTTCCCTCCTCTGAACCTGTTTCTCTGGGAGTTCCTGCCCAAACCCATGCTCCAGACTCTCTTGGTATGTCTGTGTTTTTAATATAAGAGTTGCCCTCCTCTGGACACCTAATGGGTGGTGGAGACCCCAGAGACCTGCAGACCCCCCACTGGTTCCAGCAGAAGGTGAGGGTGATGTGTTTGAGCCATAACTGTGGCCTGAGGCATCTCCCTGCCTCCCTGGACAGGTTTGCTCCAGATTCACACGAGCCTTAGGGGACATCTCCAGGGAAGATTCTCAATCCAGAGCCTGAATTCACACTTTCTGCAATGAGTCAGAGGACAATTTCCTCCTCTTTTTTCACCATCTTTCCCCATTTCCTTTCAGTCCCATGTCTCCTGTTTCCTTGGCTCTTTCTGCATGGACACCAGCAAGGCCATCCTGCAGGAAGTCTGTGTCTTCCCTGCAGCTGCACATCACCCAGTGTGTGCAGTTTCCTGGTCCCACTCACTGGAGACATGAGTTCATTCAGGCTCCCTCCAGCTAATCACTAACAGGCATGGAAAAAACCCCTCACACACCAGAGGAGAACATAAACATCAATGTGATGTGCACAAGCTTATGAAGACAGGACTATATGAAACACATGGTTCCATTTTAAAAAATACTCTTACAGAGCCTTTTTCTTTTTTTCCCTATTTTTTTGGCCTTTTTTTCCCTGGGCTGTGAATAGCAGCTCTTGTTTTGTTGTTATTGTTGTGCTTTAGGAGGACAATACCATGGCCATAGCTGCAGACATCAGATATGTCGGTAGGGAAGATAAGCTTCCTGCAAGAGCTCTTGGCTCCTGCCCAGCTCTCCATTAACTCCTTCTGGGATCGCTCCGGGTCTGACAGCCAGGGCTGAGCCACAATGGAGTGGTCAAGAAGCCCCATATGCTCTGAAATACTTTATCTAATCTTCTTTCTTAAACCATTTCAGCCCCTCCAGTTGGATTCTTCAAAGTCCTTCTTTGTGCTCACAAGCCATTTCCTGACAGCCTTTGGTGTGCAGGGAAGAAAGAGGCTTCTCTGCCTGGCTGAGACAAAGGGCAGGGGATGTGTGCAGTGTAACAGGCAGTGCAGCTCATAAACCCCTGTGAGCACCTAGAATCATAGAATCAGCTGGGTTGGAAAAGACCTCTCGGATCATCAAGTCCAATGAACTTGAGCCAACATAATATCATAGAATCATAGAATGGTTTGGGTTGGAAAGGACCTTAAGATCATCCAGTTCCAATGCCCCTGCTATGGGCAGGGACACCTCACACTGAACCTGTCACCCAAGGGTGGCCAGGTCACCAAGGTGGCCAGGGATGGAGCATTCACAACCTCCCTGGGCAACCCATTCCAGTGCCTCAGCACCCTCACAGTAAAGAATTTCTTCCTTATATCCAATCTAAACCTCTGCTGTTTCAGTTTGAACCCGTTATCCCTTGTCCTGTCACTACAGTCCCTAATGAAGAGTCCCTCCCCAGCATCCTTATAGCCCCCTTTCAGATACTGGAAGCTGCTATGAGGTCTCCCCGCAGCCTTCTCCTCTCCAGGCTGAATCAAGTCCACCTCCTTCAATGAACTGCATTTGATCAAATGTGAGTGTGGATGGGTGAAAGCAATGGGGAGAAGAGAAGCTTTTCTCCTTACACACATACCTGCAGCTTCATTGACACCCTCTGTAGCTACAGGGATGAAGTTTGGAAGAGCAAACTGACAGTAAGCAGGATACCCAGAGGCCGTGCTGGAAAGGGAAGATGAACAGAGGCCAGTTCAATGAGCTGGATGAGAACGGAGCCCCCAGCAAGGCAGCAGGACACAGCCCTGCCTGGCCTGCCCCGGTTAAACCTGATGGCAAGGCTCACAGTGAGCAGGGAGGTGACACAGCTCAGGGCTGTGCACTCCATCTTCAGCTCATTTCCTTTGTCAGGATGGTATATTAATGTATGGGCTGTTTCTTGGGGGGGGCATGGAGCTCAGCACACTGAAGTCCTTTGGGTACAGAGTCCTGGGACTGGCCTGTTCCTCCTCCCATGGGTCTGGCCATTCTGTTTGCCAACCTCCTCATCACAGCAGCATTGTTTCCACTTCAAAAGCACCACCAAATACAATCCAGCCTGCATGGCCCTGATCTACAGCAGAGTGTAAACAGGCAGACCTCCTTCCAGGCAGGGCCAGGAGGCCAGTTTGGGAAGACATCCCAGGAATCCTGCCCAAGGGCTACAGCAACCCTGGCTTGGAGGGGTGGAACCCCCGAAAAGTCACGTTCTCTGAAAGGCTTTATTAATTCTTGTTGCTTTTTAACACTGGGGCATGAAATATTGTTTTTGCATTGAGATGAGATGAGGGTTTGCAGATAAAGACCAAAAGGAGAACATGGTTATGCTTAGTGGAGTGGGGCCACGGGACAGAGGGACAGCAGCTTTACAACAGTAAAAAAGCACTCTGATAGAAGAGGGCATGTGCAGGGTGCAGAGAGCCTCACATAAGCCTGATTACAGATTCCTCCATGTCCCTCCTTGCCATTGCTGCTTTAACCTCCTACTTGGAGGCTGCTTGGGATTCCAGCTGCTTGCTGAAGTGAATGAGCATGGGCATTCAGCAGAAAGGAAGGAGTAAAACTCAAGCTAACTCATCTAATTCAAGCTAACTAGATCTAATCCCATTGCATCAGGACTGCCTGAATCGGCTCAGCCAGGGGGTTGTGGAGGATCCTGGGTTTCTTCTTCATAGAAGTAATTGGGCAAATTACATAGAAGAATCAAATTGGGCAAAAAGGAAATATAACAGCCTGATTTGAATCTTTCCCAGTGGATGGATGAAACCCGGACTAAGACAGAGGGAATATTCAGGTTCCTTCCTGGAGACTTCTACACGCTGCCATTCCACTGCATGCATCTCTGCAAGACATTTCACCCCCTCCATCCTCTTCTCCTGCATCCTGTTTCAGTCCTGTTGCATTGTCTGGTTTGTAAGTAGGGAAATGAATCTGCTGCAATCGCTTATGTTTCGCTATAAAGAAGTGCCTTGGAACAAACCTCGAATGCTCAGCACTGATCTTAGAGCATGTGTGTCCAAGTGAAAGGGAAAGAACCCCCTCAATAAACACTCCTAAGCTGTAGGAGCTAGAACAGGACTCGAGTCCCATCCCATCTCTGCTGACTCCTTTGGTGTTGTACTGTGCTGCATCACCCCTAGGCTGGGATATACAGCTCCTCTCCTACTACACTCCTACAACTGAGGCCCATGCTCTCCCCCTTCTCCCTCCCCTCCCATGTTGGACAGTGCTGTGTTTATTTTGGTATTCACTAAAAAAGCCTCTTTTCTGCTGGCTGCTTGGTTGAATGGGACAGAAAGAGATGAAGAGAGGAGAGCACCCAGGTTAAAGAGGGGGCAGTGGATCTCCTGGCCCTAAACACCATCCAGACATCACGGGCTGCTGTGCCACACTGGCATCTTGCGAGATGTGAGGCGATCTCAAGGGGAAATGAGGCTTTTCCAGCTTTCACCAAAATCAGCCGGATTCTGCCCACTTCCTAGAACATTCCTGGAACTGAGGATTGCAGAGGTGCAGCTCTCCAAAGCCGTCACGTTCCATGTGGAAAGCTGCCATGGTGCTGAGCTCAGGCTGAGCTCCACTCAGAGCCCAGGACTGCTTCCAAGCTCTTGGCACCTTCCCCACTCCACTCGTTTGAATCTGTTGGAGTCAGCCTAAGCACTTCTGCCTCAGTGCTGGGGAGAAAACACAGGACTCCTGCTCTCTTTATTCCAATGGGCCACTGCGACATGGAAAACCAGCTGCAAGTGGTGCACAGCACAGCCCTGGGAAGCTCAGGTAGAGAATAGCCTATGGTGGGCTCAAGCCACAAGCTCTGCAGAGGCACATACCATGCCTGGGTGCTCCTGATCCATCCTGAGTTCAGTCTGAGTTAACCCTGTCTGTCAGAATTCACAAGAGAACACGGACATTGGGAATCTGAGTAATGTGACCAATGGAAATCTCAGCCTCACACATGGAGATGTGCTCTGCACTTCAGCTGCTCTATCAACACACTTGTAGGTATGCAAGTGGTAGGAAATGGGCAGATAGGAACTGGGTTCTGTGCCAGGCTGGGCTGCAGAAGGGCTCGTTGCATCTCCCCGGTGTTACAAGCCACTGAAGGAACAGTCGAGGGTCAGCCTCTCACTTCCTTTGCCACTTCCACATCTCTGGTATCACTGCATTGGATTCCAGCTTCCACCGGAGCAGGCACTGACTCAGCCCCAGCACTGTCTCCTTTCCTTAAGCAGCTGATGGGAAAGCTCCAGCTCTGGCTCTAGGTGCTGCTGCAGCAAGAAGCTTTACCAGGCAGTGACAGCAGAACCAGGGCCCTGGGCAGGAGCAGAGCATACAACATAACCTGACACATGCAGCAAAGGAGGCTTTAGAAGGACGTGAGGGAATAGGGGCCCATGAAAACCATCCTGATGAAGCAGTTTAATCACCTTCATTCACAGAGTCAAAGCTTAGAAGAGACAAAACACACTGGGATTCATATCTCTCTGCTTTAATAGAGTGTTTGATACGGTTCATAGCCGTGAAGAGAAATCAGAGACCTATGCAGCTACTGTAAGATGGATACTAAAGACATGAGGAGTGAACACAGAGCAATGGTGAATGGGTCAGTGTGGTGCCAGGAGAGGGAGCGGGGACAATCAGCCTGCTGGAGGGATCAGAGGATCTCCAGAGTTCCAGGTTTATGTGTGATAGAACAAGCAACATCCAGTGGGTTTAGTGCCTGCCTTGGGAATGTTCCAGGAATCTCTGGTTTCCTGCAAGCTGCAAACCAAACCAACCACTCTCAGGGTGTTTAACCTCTGCCTTCAGACAGAACCAAGCAGTAAGGGAGCTTGAATTTGCAGAGGGTTTGTCCAGATATGACCAATATGGACTCTTCCTCCTATAGGAGAACCAGCCATGCGCACTGCTTGGCTCTTCATTTAGTCTGGAATCTCTAAAACACTGAGTGTCTTAGGGTTTGCACTTCTAATCTCTGAACAGGACTGGTATTTGAAGTGATGTGAGTTGGAGAATGGGGATAAGATCATCCCTGTAAGGCTGGTTTTCACTTGGTTATTCTGTGACTGTGACCCTTCTAATACCCCAGGTTCTGGTGTCAGCAGTGGGACCCCTGTTGGGTTTGATCACAAGCTGATGGTCCCTGCAGCTCCTCATGTTACGTTTTCCCTATGGAAAGTCACTCTTCCAAACCTCTGTCTGTGATCCCAGCTGTGCACATCTGCATCTCCCAAAGGTATCTGAGCCACATCTGCAAACGTACTTTGGCACTGTCAGCCACAGCGTGACCCATCTGCTATTGGCTTTGAGTTCTGGTGTCACACCCCATGGTACTGGTGTTACCCATCATGTAAACCACTGTGCTGTCCACCCTTCTGAATCGTTAATGTCCATTGGGGAGCTTCCTTTGCATCAGTTCTAATGGCTTTATTAAACATAGAGCAGTTAGGGCTGGAAAGGACCTTAAGATCACCCTCCAGCAGTCACCGTGTCTAAGGTTCAAGCCATCACTTCCATTTCCTGCCATCATCCGTTGGAGTCTCCAGGCTGCAGCTCTGGCCACTCATCCACCCATTGCCTCTCCTGACCTCGAGCACTGCTCTAAGCTGCTTCTAATTGACCAGAGTTGTGTTTAATTCGGCAGCCTCAGCTCCTGCCAGGGCTGCTGCAGTCAATATCCAGGCTGCAGCTCATCTTCATCACATTACACGGGTCACTGCAGCCCCTAACGACCTGTTTCCAGCCAGGAAGCATCCACCCAGCTCCAAGCCAGCCGCAGGGAGGGAGGCTGCAGGGTACCTTGTGCAGCCAGGCCTAGGAGATGAGGACACGGTGATCCCAAGAGGCTGGGCTGAGCACACCTTGAGGAATGTATGAGCACCATGAGCATGGTGAGTTATACACCTTAGCAAAGGGCTTGTGAAGGAGATTCTTGGCTCCCACTTAAGGCACTGTTCCAAAGCATCTGTCACTGGCACTCCCATCAACACATATTCAGAGGGGAGAATCTGCCCAGCACATAAACCACCTCTGCATCCCCTCTCTGTGCTGCTTGTTGTTCTGCTTTGGTCTAACCCTTACATACCCTCCTGCAGTGAGAGGAGCTTTCATTCAGCTGCTCCTCCACACGGAGACCCCCCCCGGAGTGCAGATCGTTCAGGAGGGATAACTCACACTGGGCAAACTGGTTTGGGAAAGAAAGGAAGAGCTCTACCAGGAGCAAGGCAATTCCAACCCCACACAGATGGATGCACACTCTGAACCATCAGGCTGGGGGGAATGGAGCCATTCTGGGAGCACCACTGGCACTTCCCTCGGTGCATTCAGTGAAAGCACAGTTTTGTTGGAACCGAGTAAAAAAAAGAGGGGAAAAACCCAAAATCAACCCAAAAAAGGCTGAAAACCCAAGAGTTACGGGGACACAAAAATGAGCACACTGACACCCATCCATGGTGACTAGATGCCCCAGAGAAAGTGCAGTGAGGGTCATGGAATGGGATGTCTCCTCAGTGCCTCACCCACTATAGCTCTAGAAAGAGTTAAATCCTCGCCCACTCTAGCTCTAGAAAGAATTAAAACCATTCCTGACACTTGGAATCTGTAGGTTACACTATTTCCTTAGTAAAATGAGAAACAGCCACATCCCATGCCCCAGTCATGTTTTCAGAGCAGTCACCTCTACATTCACTAACAGATGCAATGAAAAACTGCTCAGAAACCCCTCTCCAAAGTCTCTGCTAAGGGATGGTTACCAACAGTGAAAAGGAACTCAACACACATCCATCACTGGCACCACTCCGGATCCAACCAGATCCTCACTCACATATAGAAGGTTGCAGCAATGTGTAACCACAAAGAACAACCCCATCTCCAAGACACTCTAAAGAGGTTGAACGATGCCTCGTGCATGTCCCCACTGCAAGAAAAACATCTGGTTCCTATGCAGTGGAAGATACCCTCCAATCTGATGGGCTTTGGGTTGAATGGAAGTATGAATGTGTGCTGCCTGCATGAAAATTGGGCTGAGTGAAGAGCACTAAGGAAGCATGGAACAGCAGGAATAATTGCCATATCCCTTATCAGCCGGAAAACACTGTCTGGACCTTTCCAACAGAACCATCAGCTTTGTGCAAGGTGTCTGCACAAGGAGAGGTGAGCTCAATGTCCCCCCATGTCCTGGAAATGGTAAGAGCTCGTGAGACTGGAGACTTGCCACCCATCTGTGTAAGCTGTCAGTCCCTAACCACAGCCTCCTGCAGGAAACATGCAGCCTCTATGTGGAGATGTCCTGGCAGCCTCCACCCCACTCATTCCCTCGCTGGCTCCTGAGCATCCACATCCCACATCTCCCGTCCTCCCAGATGTGATCACAGAGACCAAACCTAAGGAAACATGACTCCCTTTCTGAGAACTCCATAGGGAACCACACTCTCACTACCTACAAGGCAGGATCACCCCGAATCCCAGCCCAAACCACAAGCTGGAGGAGGACACAGCTCACTGGATCCCAGTGATCCCACAGACCTGCAGTGCTTGTGGGCAGCTAAAGTTGCCTGTGAGGGCTTCCAGCTCTCTTTGGAAGACGGGTGATGGCATGCAGAGGGAAGACCCTTCCCATCCTTAGGGCTCTTTGGACTCTGTGCATCTCACAATGATCTTAAGGGATTCCAACCTAAATGATTCTGTGACTCTCCTCATCCTAGAAGAGAAAGAAGCAGGAATAGAGGAGGTATCAGTGAAGTGGTAGGTGGTGAAGAGAGAGCGGATCATGGACAGGAACATTAGAGCAGACAAAGCCTGGTTCTAAGGCCAGGCCACCCATATCTGGACCTGGCTGGACTGAGCTGACACATGGAGGCACATGAGAGGAGCTCAAAGTATGCCCAGCCTGAAGCTGGATGTTGCCAGTTATCCCTCTGCTGAACCACTTCCCAGTGACATCTGTGCAGGTGAAGTGGCTCCTAAAAACCTTTGCTTATTCTCTGGTGGAACATTCCATGTTCCTCCCATCCATTTTCCCTATTTTTTCTGCCTTTTAATGAGCAGATGAGCTAATTTCTGCACAGGAAGGAAAAGCCTGGGTGGAAACCCTGCCTCAGAGGCTGCTGCACGGAGCAGTGGCGTCATTCTACTGGTGTGGACACCAGTCTGACTTCATGGAGCTGTCCATGTGTTGGAGAAGACACTGGCAGCGCACTCATAATTCCTCTTTAAGTACCAAAACCAGATTAACCAAGCCAAGCCTCATGGCATCCATAGACTTAACCTTGGGAAGGCTGCAGAGTTCTCCCAGTGCCCCAGTCTCCAAGCCCCAAAGGAGCTGAGCCCCAGGACATCCATCCCCCATCGAGGCTGGGGCAATGGGGCCTTCTGTTTCCCCATGCCGGGTTCAATCCCGAGAGGAAGGTTTGCTCCTATAGCCACACAGCCCTTCTGCTCCTTTTGGGCCTGAACCAAAGACGCACCTCCCTTCCCCCTGCATTTCCCCCCGACACACCTTTCCTTCCCCTGGAACATAACCCCAAATAAGATGTTGGCCTGACATGAAAGGCAAATGTATAAATATTTCTAAAAAGAGCAGGATTCCTGCCTCTCGCACAGTTTGCTCCAGCTAATAGGTTTCAGATGTCTCACATACTTCATTCATTCAGCCCCATTCAGTCTCCTAGGAGCCCCCGTTGTATTTATTAAACACAGCAATTGTGGAATGTTCAGCACTTACAGAATAAAACACACCATTTCCCCCCCTCCATCGCCCACCCCCCTAAAAACAGTGTGATTAGAAAGCTTTGTGAGTGACCCAAAACTGTCATTCTGGTTCCGATCCCAGTGCCCACTCCAGCATCCTGCCCGTCCCAAACGCTGTGCCCCAGTTTAACCCTTCCTGGGCTGTTCCAGCCCCCAGGAACACCCTCTTCTGTGGTTGTCCCCCTCGGCAGGACCACTTTCTGCCTCCCCAGAGCACCTCCGTTCCACTGTGTTATTATGAAGTGTGTACTTTCAGACGCTTGGCTCCCAACTGCATCTTATGTCTGCAGCCTCTCTTCCCACTGCTCCATGTGAGAGTCAAGCCCTGAAATCCTGCAGGATGCCAGTGCTAATTTCAGCAGCAAAGAGCTGGAGAGCACGAGATCTTTCCTAGAGGGATTCAAATGGAAGCAGACATAATACAAGAGCCATTTTTCATTACAATGCTGGCAGGGAGAGCAGAGGAGGATGTCTGGACTGGAAGCACTGGAGAGGCAAGAGGTGGAGTTTGTTCCAGCCAAAGCAACCTGCCAGCACTGGGTGACTGCTCAGAACAATGTGTTGGAGTCTGGCTTGGTCCCAGCCCTTCTTTGGGGAGAGACGCATGAAAAGCAGATCTTAAAGGGTATATGAGGCCCGGAGTCTGGGCTGGAAGGTCTGGCAGGAGCCAGCAGCACAGAAATGGCCTTTGCTTAAGGCCACGTCCAGCTTGTGTGATGGATGCGTTTCTGTTGAGGTCTTGAGCGCACTCATAGGACTTCACAGCCCCCAGACAGCCCCACCTGGGGCCCCTGGGCCAGGAGCTTCATTTCAGCTCAGTCCTGCCTGAGTTATGGCCAAGATGAGCCTGTTCCCAGCTCCGTCAATGCTGCTCTGGACTCTGGTTACCATCTCCATCTGGGTGCAGACCCTGCCTGCAGAGCTGTGTTGTCCTCACCTACCAGCTCCTGGTCCCATAGGAAGCAGCCAACCCTCTCCCAGGCAGTTTGGAAGTGCAGAGGGGGCAGCCTGAATGGGTGATGCAGGAACCAGGGCATGGAAAAGATGGGGTCTAGGAATGAGCATCCCTGGGAAGGAGCAAAGCGCTCGGATGAGACCCATTAGACCTGGGAAGGCATCAACAGAGACAAAGGCCCTGCAGGC
The DNA here is from genome assembly GCF_012275295.1 of Melopsittacus undulatus. Classification (NCBI taxonomy): domain Eukaryota; kingdom Metazoa; phylum Chordata; class Aves; order Psittaciformes; family Psittaculidae; genus Melopsittacus; species Melopsittacus undulatus. Next base: position 4,641,055 of record NC_047545.1, read on the forward strand.
ACAGCACTAGGAAAGCCTCATGGCTACACAGCTTCTGGCTCTTGGTGGTGTCTCCATAGCCAAAGAGGACTGTGGGGATGGCACCATATACAACAGGGTTTAGGAGGGTTGTGATGTCCCTTCAGAACCATTCCTCTTTGTGCGACCAGAGAAGACTTCTTCATCCCCTGCACCTCCCTATTTAGGAGCTCAGATCACCCCATGCTGTGCCACTGCTCTGGGCTTTTCCTTCCCTCAATGGCAGCACTATTGCAGCAACAGCCAAACACATCATGGGAAAAGTGACCTCTCCCAAAGGTGTCAGGATTCATTTGTCACCCTGTTTTGCCTGAGCCCCACACCCATGGAGAGACCCCCGGTTCATGGGAACGGCTCTGCTGTCACTGTTTCCACATTATGGGGCTCTGCCCTCTTCAAAGACCCCAGAATAAGTCTTGTCCCAGACACGTTCCCGAAGGAGTCGTTGGTTTGGAGTCAGGAGCTTTGGTTATTAGTCCCTGGTTACACAGGAACAGATGAATAGTGATGTGCTGGAAAATGCACCAAGTGTGCTGAGAGTCACTGCAGAGCAATCCGAATGCTTCACTACAGCCCTGTGGGGGAGCACATCTGCCCCAGCTCTCTGCTTGGGTAGGATAACTCCTTGCTCCGACCACTTCCAGGGCATTCCCACCTTTGCCATTTGTTCTCACCTTCTAATTGTACAGGAGGCAGAACACCCCCGGGAGCCCTGGTGCCTGCAGTACTGCTGATGCTCTGGCCTGCATCCTGTCCATCCACAGCAGCAAACCCCTGTTTCCCCTCAGCCAGTCCCCTTCACATCATCTTGGAGTGTTCCTTTCCCTACATTTCACATAACAATAGGTCAGACCTCATGTAGATCATCAAGGAAGGCTTGAAGAGGTTAAGGAAGCCATGGAATGCAGCATCGTGCTGAGATCCTGGAGTGACAAGGATGGAAACAGGCAGCTTGTTGCAGGGAAGCAGGAGTCAGGGAGACATTCCTGGGGCAAAGAGATGGCCTGGGATGCACCAAGGCAGCATCGTGGGGCTCAGAAGTGTCTTCCTCTGGAGAAGAGCAGAGGCTGGCTCTGTGCAGCTCAAAGCAGGGCAGGGAAGATGCTGCAGACAGGATCCTAAGCTCTTCCATGGACCCCCTTACTTCAGCAGTCTCTCCTCTGACACTGGGACCACAACTGTGTGCAGGGAAAAGGGTTCCGAGGGGTTCCGAGCTTCCAAAAGCTTTAGGGATTGGAGCTGAGATTCAAGGATCCGGAACAGGAATCCATGGTCCATCCTGCAGTACTTCAGTGTCACTCATGGCATACATACACATCTTCTGGAGGGATGCCCAGCTCATGAGCTCAAAGCAATGCCCCAGTCCAAGCATCTGAACATGTACTGGAAAAAACCCTACGGAAGATTCCTGCCCATTCCTGAAACTTGGTGCCTTTGGGACAACAAAACTCCCCATCCCACTGCGGGTTTCCAGCCAGGCTGGGTAAGCATCTGCTGCTGATTAAGGGTTTGTCATTTGGAAAGAGCTGACAATTACCTCTCATTATTCCAAGTAGGTCAGGTTCTTCAGCACAAGTTTATGTGATGACTGTTGGCTGGAACTGGGGCTTTCAGGCCCCAGTGGTCACTGGAGAGCTGAATCCCACATTGGGGGAACAAATTCCTCCCATAAATAACAGGTCCCCCAGGCGTTGACCTGCACAACCCTGACCTCCTGAGCTGAGTTACCCACCTGCTTTCATACACACCCTATGGGTCTGTTGGAGTTGAGCTGTAGTGAGACCCGATACCAGGCGGTGGGACTGACAGAGGGACAAGGAGCACAGCCTGATAACACAGTGGGTTTCCACCTGACTGCTGAATGACTCCATGCGTTGGGTCTGGCTGGGATGGAGCTCCCACTTTGTGTGTGTAGGGCTCGATCCTGCGGGATTTTCCTGGCAGGTTGTGCTTTGCTGACTGCTCAGCTTCCCATTGCTTTCAAGGCAGTTTATGTGAACCATTCCTGCTGTGCTGGATGAGCTACGGGAGAGCTGATGCCCAAGGTGGTGCCTTCAGAAGCTCTGGTAACAGCAGAACGGGTCTGGGTCTCCAGGACCAGACAAGGGAGTGAGGGGATTTCCAGGATGCAGGAATTCCAAAGGCAGTTTTCTCATCCAACTTTCCATGTCAGAATTCCCAGCTTGCTTGGAAATGTCCTTTGGGGCCTCGAGGGCAAGGCGAGGGTGTGAAGCAAAGGATGCCTCATTCCTTTATCTCAGGGACTCCTGGGATCTATTGGCCTGGATGGACTCTAATTCCCCCTGAGCTGGGAACTTGGCTGTACCTGAGCAGCCACCATCAACGGGGGTTGGAGCAGGTGACCTTGGAAAGTCCCTTCCAATCCAAACTATTCCATGATCCTATGAGCAGTTCTACTTCTCCAGTGCTCTGGGGGCCTTGCCAAGCTGCATGGCTGCCCCCCTGGTCCTCACAGCAGGATGAGGGAATGAGTGTGATGCTCATCATCCTGCCTGATGGGAAAGCTTTTGCTCCCTCTCCCTTCCAGACAGGAGCAAAGCTCTTCCCAGAAGGGTTATGGCCATCAGCCGATGACAGTGACACTCCGACTGTTCCCTTTGAGAGCTGTGGCAGCCCCAGGGAAGCGCATCAGTTGCTCCTTATCTACTTCATTCCCCCAGAAGTCCATCCAGTGATGCCGTCAGGCACAGCCACATGAACAGCCCAGCACAGGTATCCCCTATCCACATCCCAGGCAGCTTTTACCCATGTTTCTGTCAGTGCTATCTCCAGAGAGGGCTCCTTTGAAGGCAGGCACACAGACCCCAGCACAGAGCACCCAGTTAATGAGACAGTTAAAATGGTACAAACACAACTGGAAAATATGCTGCACTGAAAGGCCAATATATTCAAATTCCTTCTCCCTAATTACATGTGATTGCTTTTTGGCAAGCGCTCAAGCTGCCAGAGCAGTGAGGTTTTACAAACATTCACATAGGCATTAGATCATTGTTTGAATGAGTTATTGGCAGCCCAAATCCGAAGTAAAAACATAGTTTAAAGAAGACCATATTGAACAGGGTGAAGCTGTCTGCTTTCATGTCTCCTGATTGTCTCTGGACGCCCAAGAGCCCCTCGAGCTTCATGTCACTCACATCACAACAGCATGCATGGGTATGGCTGTCATGCTTGTGGGGTGTTCTGACACATGCTTGTCACTCGTGTGAAGAACAGGCCACAGATGGGCTCCTTTGCCTGATTGTAGAGCAGAAATCACAGAATCACAGCATGGAAGATGCCACCTTGGTCATGCAGGGTCACCTGGAGCACACTGCTCAGGGTCCTGCTGCCTTCAGCTCTGCAGTACTGCACCGACAGGTCAACCCCAGCCATTTCTGGTACATGGGGTTATCCCTGCCCTTGCCTTTGTTGCATTCCAACCGGTTGCTCTCTGCCCATCTCTCCAGCCAGCACAGACCCTGGACCTTAAGGTCCTTTCCAACCCAAACTATTCTGTGATGCTATGATCACAGACAGAAGTGGCTGTGGGCAGTGGCTGTAAGCACTGATGTACACGGGTGATCTTCACCAACCTGCCCACAAACACTCCCGTTACACCAGTGTACAACCACAAGAACACCGCAGTCTTCTCCCTGTTCCTGAATACAGCAATGCACGTGTCCTCCAGCATCACTTAGAGGAGGAAGGTGGTGCCTTATGGGAAACACCACTGACCATGTTGCCCCTGCACCGCAGGAGGCAGAAGCCTGTTTTGGGGTGAAGCTGTGCCCCACACACCCCAATGGTGCAGAGCTTGGCTGCTGGATAGAAACACTCCAAGCTCTGGCAGCCGACCAGCCTGGAGCACTGCATGGTGTGGCTTCCACCCCAGAGCCCGTGCAGGACACCCTTGCCTTACATGTGCTTCCTAAATTAGATCTCCTGAGACCCACGTTGGCTTTTTAAGAGCAGGGTGAGGTTGTCAGTGACCAACATTACCCATTAAATAGGAATCAGCAGCTTTTATTAGACTTGGAAGTGCTGCAAAAGGAAAAGGGGGGGGGGGATACAACATCACAACCCCATTCACCTCCCCAGCAGAGCCCCTCTGCCTGGCACAGAGGGGTTTTCACTCTGGTGCTCTGTACGTGTTCAGTTGCCTACTGCTGCTAAGCTACAGCCCCAGACTAAACACAGGAGCCTTGTGAAGGTGCAAGAAGACAAGGTTTGGAAGGGGCAGCTCCCCCATAGGCCCCTTCTCCTAAGGCCAAAAGGAAAGGAAAACCCAAGCTGGAAAGGCTCTGTCTGAGGCTTGCCAAGCTCTCCACCCAGGAAAGTCAGGGTATGCAGGCTCCTTGCTTCCCAAATCAGAGCTTGAGCTGCACACTCCCTGTCTGCTCCAGGCAAAACCCCAGTTAAATCCCACTACAACACAGCAGCAAAGCAGCCCCAGGGAGTCCCTCCATGCAGGTCCCCTCCATGACACACTCAGACATAAGCTATACCTGTTGGACAAGCATCTCACAAGCTTTGGTCCATGCATTCATTGACCAAGAGGGCTGCTCTTGTGGTTGTGTGAGTTCTTGTGTTCCCAGGGAGCTACTGCTCCAGGCATGGAGGTACCATCACCAAGCACACCCCAACTGCCCCAGGTCATGGCCCTGTATTCCAGAAGCTCCAGTTCCATAAAGGAATTGATGAAGCAGCATATTTTGGTTACAGAACATGTAAATGATGGAGAAGCATCCGTGAGAGCTTTGAGAGCTGCCGGGTGACCAGAAAACACGTCCTGCAAAGGGCGTTTTGAAATCAAAACCCAAAGTCAAAGAGTTCTTATTAATAATGTATGAAAACAAGCAAGAAACTCCACAGGAACCACCCTGTCAAGGCCCTCCTGTGTTTGCCACCACATCTGAGCGAGCCTGTCAGATTTATGCGTTTTGAACTGATTTTAGTGTCGCAAGCAATGGCTTTCTTAAGAGCTGAAGCAACAAAAAAGCTTCAAGACCTTTCTGACTATTAACTAGTGCCCCTATAGCATCCTGCAAGTCATTATCATCGTCCTACAGAGATGGAAATGCAGCAAAGCTGGTTTCCTTCCTAAGGTCATACACTGTGATGGAGCCAAGGGGAGAAATAATTGGTCCTGGGTTTTAAGCATTAAGCAACTCTGCCTGCCTGGAACCAGTAATACAATACCTTTGTTTTCTTGCTCAACCAGCACAATCCACAGAACACAAAGAAAAGCAGGAGGTGGACTTCGGTCCCCATATGTATCATCAATTCTTGCCATCTCAAGACCTTGTGAACACACATTCCAAACCCACCCACGTTCCTGAGCCCTCAGCCGCTCTGAACTGCACATTTCCCATCCCACAGACCCGCTTTGACTCCCAGCACCACAAAGGCTGCTTGGCTTCTCCAACCGCACCAGGAAAGCCCAGGTGTCCAGCCCAGTTTGGAGTCCCTTTGAGCGCACATTGGATCACCAAACACACACACAATGGCCGATTGTCAGCGTGAGGCCAAAGGGAGCTGACACTTCCCAAGGAAAACGCCTTTGCTGTGTGTTCGGAAGGTTACACAGCTGTAAGTCAGACCCAGACGGAGCTGGAACCCTGGAGGGATGCTCGCCTCAGACACACATGGCTCTCCTGTGGACCGGCTGCCATTGACTCCTGCTGCTGAGAGCCCATTCCTGCGCCTGGAAGTGTTTCACAGCCTCAAACTGATGTGTGATCAGAGAGGGCAGCAGGGCCCTGCGCTGCCGTTGGGGAGCATGGGAAAGGATCCAGGGAATTCCGAAGGGAAGCCGGGCTCCTTGCCCTGGCAGGTACCGGGAAGGTCATAGAATAGTTAGGGTGGCAGAACTGCTTGAGCATCCCAGGACAGGGCTGTGATGGGGACGGGTGCTTGAGGGGCTCTGTGCTTCCTCTGCCACCCCATCTGCATCCTCACCCTCACCAGAGCCACCCATTGGGCTCGACACAAGCACAGCCAAGAGAAAATGGACTTCACCTTCCCTTCAGAGAAGGACAGAGCCAGGAGGAATCTGCTCTCTGCCCCCGAGGAGCAAGTGATGGGACAAGAGGAAACAGCCCCAAACTGCGCCAGGTTTAGATGGAGATTGGGAACACATCCCAGGGAAGGGGCTGAGCAAAGGGCTCAGGGGTAAACCCTGAGGGACCCCGAGGGAACAAGAGCGGAGATGGGGCAAGGGGGGAGCAGCGCTGCAGTTCCGCCCTGCGGCCAGCGGGGGCGCCGTGCTGCGCACACGGCGCGGGGGGGCTGCCCCAGAGGCGGAAGGGAGCGGTGAGCATCACGGCTCACGTGTGCGAGCAGCGCCGCCTGCCGGTGGGAGGCCGGCAGGGGCAGCACAGAGGGGTCGGAGACCCAAGGGCTGAGGGTTCGAGACTGCGCTGCCCCCTCAGAGACACCCCCCCCCCCCCCCCCCCCCCCCCCCCCCCGGGTCAAAGGGAGCGGCTCCAGGGATGGAGAGCACCACAGAGCAGGATGGGGATGAGAGCTTCAGGGGTGTTTATTGCCTGGCTCTGGCTCCTGCCGTCCCTGTTACGGATGTTACGGCTCCGTTTCGGTGCTCTCAGGGCTGGGGCGCTGCAATGACAACGACTTCGTGCTTCCTTTGGACCTGATTGAGACTGCAAAGACCAAAGAGACCAAAGAAACATCAAATAGGCAGGAAACCCCCCAAACTGATGGGGAAAAGGGGACAGAGGGCGGCGTGGGACAGGGGATGGGGACGCTGGTCCTGTGCCCCCATCACGGCTCCATCCATGGCACCCCCGAGGCAGGCGCGCTCCAGGCACTGAGCTCCCCGGAGTCCATGAAGTCCTTGGCAGCCACTTGGACATGGAGCAGGGCTCCGGGGCGCAGGTCCGACAGCGTGAGGGATGTGTGCTCATACGGAGCGACCTGCGGGTACCACGGAGTGAGGGGCACTGGGGCATCGCTGAGGGGCAGCCCTCGGCTGTGCCTCAGTTTCCCCACCGGGAGGGTTGGGCAGTACCATTGTGGTGATGAGGACGTCCTCCTGCGCATAGCGGATGTGGTACCTCAGTGGGAAGTACTCTGGGAAGGGCCAGGATCCCGGTGGGCTCCACTCCAGCAGCAGCTTCGTGGTCTCCCCAGGGATGGGTGAGACCCGCAGGTCCTCAGGAGGGTCTGGCTTTACTGATGGAGCAGGGAGATAATGAAAGGGTGAGGGGTGCGGGATCCAGCATGGGGGTGCTGAGTCCATCAGCCCCATTGGCTGAGCTGTGGAATCATAGAACCCTAAAATCATGGAATGGTTTGGGTTCAATGGACCTTAAAGCTCCTCCAGCTCCAACCCCTGCCATGGGCAGGGACCCCTTCCACTGGAGCAGCTGCTCCAAGCCCCTGTGTCCAACCTGGCCTTGAGCACTGCCAGGGATGGGGCATCTCCAGTCCCGGCTGTGTCAGTGACCTGAGCCCCAGCAAATCATTGCCCTGATGCTTCCCCATCCCAAGTGAAGGAGCAAACCGGAGGGGAACGGCCCAAAGGAAGCCCCAGGGCTGGCTCAGGGTTAAGCGCAAGGCTGTGGTCCCATCCGCACTCACTGATGCTCTCCAGCAGGAAGGGCAGGCTGGAGGAGGCAGCACCCAGCGCGTTCGTGGCCGTCACGTTCACCACGTAGGGGATGAGGGAGAAAACCTGCACGTTCCCAAAGGAGCAGCTCCGCGGCCCCGTGCGGACGCACTCACCCATCCCTGCATCCCCCCCAGTGCCGTGCCTGGGGGACAAAGGGGGGTGAGGCCCCGTGTACAACACAGGCTATGGGGGGGGGGGGGTGTTATGCAGTGCTCGGAGCCCCCCACTCACCCGTACGTGGCCACGAAGTCGGTGTCGAGCAGCGGCTCCGGGTCCAGAGCCCAGGAGCAGTTCACTGCCTGCGGGTATCTGATGGCCCAGCACTGGAGCGCAGGCGGAGCGGGGGGGTCTGCGGCAGGGGACGGCCCCAGTCACCCCCTGGCAGGCTCCCCATTGGGGAGCAGGGCTGCAGTGGGGCCGGGGTCACTCACAGCCCAGCCGCAGGCACACGGTGCCCCAGGTCTCGCCGGTGCTGGGGTGGTGGCAGCTGTAGCAGCCCTCGTGGGCCAGGCTGGCGTTGGGCAGCACCAGCCCCGGGGCAGGATGTGATCCCAGGGCAGTGTCCCCCCGGTGCCATTCGGCCGTGCGCCCCCCTGCGGCCGGGCACGGCAGCAGCACCTCGGAGCCCAGGGTGCTGTACTGCAGCCGGCAGCGCCCTGCGGACGTGCGGTGGTTCCCATCAGGGGATGGGATGGGTGATGCTGGGTCGGGAAGGGTCTATGCTCTGTTCCCCCTCCCTCCCCACTGCCCCCGGTCTCCTTGGTCCCCTCATGTCCTCAGACCCCTCAGTGCCCCTGTACCTCCATCCCTTCTCCCTCCATCTCCATCCTACAGCCCTTCCAGTCTGCCCAGTGCTGTTGTCTCCAGCCCCCACAGATCCCCCTATACTCCATTCCAGTCCCCCAGGTCCCACATACCTCCATCCCAGCTGCCCCAGCCCCTCCATCCCCTGTCCCATGTGCCCCCATACCTCTGTCCCCGTTGTCCCCATCCCCAGTGCTGCCCCTCGTGCTGTTGTAGGGCATGGTGCAGGCAGGTGCCACAAGAGCCACCACCCAAAACCACCTCATGTCAAGGAGACTCAGCAGAGCTGCCCAGTTCCAGCAGGGACCTGTGGGGACAGGGGGGATCAGTCAAACCCCAGTGCAGGGAACAGCAGGGACACCACAGCCACAGGGACATCACCCTAAAGCCGAGGGTTCAGACCCATCTCTGGGCCACCCCCCTGTGCTGTGCCTCAGTTTACCCTCTGGCCGTGCTGCACTCACTGGGGACAGGGATGGTTTCTCCCTGCAGTGGCTGGATCCTGATGCTGGGAAGGCAGAGGGGCAAACACAGGACATGGGGTGTCCCATGGGCTGTGACGCATGGACCAGCAGCCACCAGTGTGATCCTATGCCCAGAACTGGGGTTTGGGTCCCTCCATATCACAACCAGCTCCCCAGGTGGCTGGGAGCAGCTGGGGGCTGAGCTCCCCACTGTGACCAATCCCAATGCCCTTGTCACTGCCTCGCTTTCCCCATATCATGGCCAAGGGGGTCCCCATGGTGCCCCCAGGCAGGCGCTATGGGGCCTCCCCTATCCCCAGCCCCACTCACCGCAGTGGGACAGGCACCCGGAGCACAGGATCCGGCAGCACCGCAGTGGGAAGCCGCGGTCCCGGTCGGCCTCAGCCCACTTCCTCGCACAGGAAACACTGTCCCCAAGGGGGGGACCCGCTGCCAAGGGTGGCCCCACAGGAGCCCCTGTGCATGGGGCCCAGACCCACAGGAAACAGGTTTGGGTTTCAACCCTTCCCATTCCCCCACCCTGCTGCCTTCATGGGGACATGGGGGCTGGAGCAGATGATGGCACCGGTCCCACATTGTCCCACATAGCCCCCAGTACCTTCATTCCCACCCCCCCCAGGACGAGCTCTCCCATCGGTGTGAGTATACTTTATTGCTGTGGGGCTGCAGGGGGTGCACAAGGCCCCAGGGCTGAGGAGGGGTTAGGGTTAGGGGCACAGAGGGTGCTGCCATGAGCCTGTCCATGCCACTGCTGTGCCAGCATCCCCTCAGCAGCTCATCTGTCCTGCTCCTGCAGCCGCTGCATCCGCAGGATCTGGCACAGGAGTCTCTGCACGTCCTCGTCCATGTGGCCCTGGGGTGGAAGGCACAATGGAGAGGACATGGAGGAGTCTGTGAGGAAACACCCTCATGGGAAGAGCTTCTTCCTTATCTCCAACCCGAACATCCCCTGTGTCAGTCTGAACCCATCACCCCTTGTCCTGTTGCTATAGTCCCTGATAAGGGTCTCTCTCCAGCATCCCTATAGCCCCCTTCAGACACTGGAAGCTGCTTCGAGGTCTCCATGCAGCTTCTCTTCTCCAGGCTGATCAGCCCCAATGTTCTCATCCTGTCCTGGCCCCAGCTCCCCACAGCCACGTCCCCATCTCACCTGCACAGCATAGAGCAGGTGGCTCCTGTACAACGTCACCACTTTGCTGTGTCGTGTTTCTGTCTCCTGCAGGAGAGCAATGGGGCTGTGAGCGTGGGGTTGGCAAAGCCCAGAACCCACCAAACAACAGCCACAGGACCCATGGTACCCACCAGCAGCTTCTGCTCCAGCACACGGATCCTGGCCTGGAGGGCAGCAGCATCGGGGGGTGACTGTGGTGCTCCCTGGGACTCGGGGAGGACCTTGAGGGCTTCCTTCAGTCTGAAGACCTCCTTTGAGAGCTCCGTGATCTGCAGCACACACAGGGGTTAGAACCTTGTGTCCACCATGGCTGGGACCACAGCACCACCGGGTGGCTCCAGGCTGAGCCAGCGCTTCCCCAGCCGTTCCCTCTGCCCCCATTTCAGTCTTGGCTTTGGGAGGATAAAAGGGGAAGGTCCACACGGAGGTGTGTGTGCTCATGTGCATGCTTATGTGTGCAAACATGCATCTATGTGCAGATATCTGTGTACATGTGTGTGCATGTTTGTGAGTGTGTTCCCTGCAACCTGAGCAGCTCCTGAGCCAGAACTTGAACCACAGAACAAATCAGCCTGGTTTGGGTTGGAAGGGACCTTAAAGCTCATCCAGACCAAATCCCTTCCACTGGAGCAGCTGCTCCAAGCCCCTGTGTCCAACCTGGCCTTGAGCACTGCCAGGGATGGGGCAGCCACAGCTTCTCTGTGCACCCTGTGCCAGCACCTCAGCACCCTCACAGGGAACAGCTTCTGCCTAAGAGCTCAGCTCAGTCTCCCCTCGGGCAGGTTCAAGCCATTCCCCTTGGCCTGTCCCTACATCCCTTGTCCCCAGCCCCTCTCCAGTTCCCATCCACCCATCCCTACCTTCCTATCCCTGTCCCTGACCAGCCGGACCGAGTCCTCAGCCTGACCATGGAGCTCCCGCAGCTTCCTCGCCTCCTCCTGCGCCTGTGCCAGCTCCTTCTTCGCAGTGCTCAGTTGCTCCTCGGCCGCCTGCCGCTCGCTCTTCATGAACAGCGCCTGCCGCTGCACCCGGAACACCTCCTCACACGTCTTCTGGTGCCGCCGGTTCAGCTCCTCCAGCCGCCGCTCCAGCGCCGCGGCCTCGGCCCGCAGCGCAGCCTGCGCCGCCTCGTGCTGCCCGCGCGGCACCGCACCCGCCAGCTCTGCCTCCAGCCTCGCGGCCTCGCGCCCCTTGGCCTCGACGGCTGCCTCCATCCGTGCCGAGCGCTCCCGCAGCGCCTGCGCCTGCTCCTCCAGCGCAGCGGTGACGCGCGCGTGCTCGTCCCGCGGCACGCAGCCCCCCTCGTGAGCGCGCCGCAGCCGCGCCAGAGCCTCCTCGTGCTCCCGACGCCCCACGGGCCGCGCTGACAGCTGCTCCCGCAGCGAGCCCAGCTCCGCGTCCTGCTGCGCCAGCGTCTCCCGCAGCCGTGCCAGCTCTGCTGTCACCTCCTGGTGCTCCCGCGCCGGCTCCACCGCACCCGGTTCAGGGCCGCCCGCTGCACGCCAGGCCCGCGCCTTGGCCTCCAGCTCCTGCCGCAGGGCCTCGGCCTCGGCCTCGGCACGCCGGCAGCGCTCCAGCAGAGCCTCCTTCTCCCTCGATGCCTCCTCCAGGGAGGCCATCACCTCTGCAGCCTCCTTGCCAGCCTCCAGACGCGCCTGCAGCTCCTTCACCTGCTGCTCCCGCTCCTCCAGCGCTGCCTGCGCCTGCCGCAGGGCTGCCCGGGCCTCTGCCAGCTCAGCACCAGCCACAGAGGAAGAGGAGGGCTGTGGGTCACCCAGTGCTGCCTGGCACTTGCCACAGGTCCCGGCTGGCTCCTTGGCCGGCTGCGGTGCTGCTGTGCTCCCTTCCATGACCTGCTCTGGGGCTCTGGGCTGCCCCTCGGGCTGCCCACCGGCTTCATCCCTGGCAGACAAGCCCCCGCACTGTGCCCGCACCCGCTCCAGCTCCTGCTGCAGGGCCTTGTATTGGCTGATGGGCACAAAGTCCCCCGGTGTGGATGTGTCGCTCTCATCCCGCTCGTAGTTCTCCAGCACCTGCAAAGGAGATGGTGATGCCACCGAGGCCCAGAGGACAGACACGGGGAGGGACAGACGGACAGACAGGGACTTGCCTGTATTTTCTCCCTAAGCTCCTTGTTCTGCACAGTGAGGGACTGGACCTGTCCCTGCAGCGTGGCCAGCAGCTCCTCGGCCGAGGGGCTCAGTGTCTTCTTGGAGAGCAGCAGCTCTGCCCCTGCAGGGTGCAGGAGCTCTGATGCTGGTCCCACTGTGGTCCCACACCCCACTGCAGGCTGCCACCCCCAAGGGCCACCCCATTACCTGGGAACTCAAGCGGGTCTCCCTCCTCGTCCTGCAGCGTCTCGATGTCGTAGCTTGTGTTCTCCTTCTCATTCTGGGGGTGCAGAGTGGTGCTCAGCCCCCAGCACCCCAAGCCGCTGGTGCTGCCAGCTTCTACCCACACCTACCTCCAGTGAGGACAAGCGGCTCTGCAGAGCCTCCACCTCCTTGCCCAGCCGCTCCTTCTCCCCATCCCTCGCTGCCAGCCGCTGCTCCAGCTCCTGGATCTGTGGGGCCAGGCACAGGGGTAGGGTCCCCTTGGCTCCCACCGCAGTCCCAAAAGCAGCCACAGCACAAGGACCCCGTGGAGAGCCACCTCGTCCATGGCCTCACCTGCTTCTCCATGGAGCGCAGGGAGCTCTCATCCAGCTCTGCCCGCTAGCAGGACACAGAGAGAAAACAGAGAGGCATTAACTCTGCCTCCATCCCTCCCATCCCATCCAATCCAACCCCTCAGCTCACTGGTACCTCCCGTCTCTGCTTCTCCTGCTGCTCCAGGCCCCGGATCTTCTGCAGGAACTGGGCCCTCTCCTGCCGCAGCCGCACGATCTCCTCATAGGCATCCCTGTCCTCCTGCAGGCACGAGGCTGCCGAGCCCCCTCCCCAGTGCCAGCCCCTCCTGCCCATCCCCACCGGGACCCTCACCATGGGCACACCGTGCTCCGAGGGGTGCAGGGAGCTTTTGGGCACCAGAGGGAGAAGGAAAGGCTCTGGCACAGCATAGACCCCCCCACCACCACCAGTGCCAGCTCAGGCCCCCAGGTGAGGGGTGTTTTGGACCCATGGTGTGGATAGAAAGGGGCTGATGAACAAAAGAGGGGACTGGGATCTGGGTGCTGCACCCCAGGAGCAGGGATGAAGCCTCTGTTGCAGCTCAGGCCAGCCCATGAGCATCACCCCCACTGCACAAGGGGGTGAAGCTGGAGAATGTTGCCCAAACTGGCCATGGTTTGGCTACCCTGCACTGGGGGTGGCTGCGGAGCTAAGGGGGACCCCCTCACCTGGCTGGGGGTACCCAGGGGGGGCAGAGGGGCTTTCCTCTTCCTTGGGGTGCTGCTCTTCTCCCTCACAGATGACTGACTGGGTGAAGATGTCTGTGGAGACACCAGCACAGAGGGGACATCACACGTAAAGTGACTCCCTCCTTCCTGACCCATTGCCACCCCGGAGAGCCCCACGGCTCCTGGGGACCCCCACCCTAGAGGGGGGCAGCCGGGCAGGCCCTTACCTGGGACATCTGCTCAGCTGACTCCTCCTCTGTGGGGCAGAGTGGGAGGAAAGGGAAATTGGGGCAGTTTAGGGGATAGTAGGGGCAGGCGGAGCTCGTGTGGGTGCAGGGGCACCCCTGTGTGTGCTCATACAAGGGTGGGCACTGAGGGAACACAGGCGTGGGCACAGGGGGACATGTGTGCATACAAGGAGCACACACATATATGGGATACATGGATGTGTAATTGCAGGGATGCACACACATGTGCAGACACAAGGAGACACATGCACCCAGATGGAGACACACATAGAAACACGCGTGCACTTACACCCCCATGCTTGCAAAACACATGTGAACATACATGTGCAAGCATGTGCAGACACCGAGACAGGCAACAGAGGCTCAGCACCATCTCCCTGCCCTGGGCTGGAGACAGCATGGGCAAAGGCACCCCCAGAGTGTGGGAGAAGGGGAGCCATGCTCCCCAGCCTTGCTCAGTGTGGCTCAGACAGCCTGACCCCAAAGGGTGGGAGCACCCCATGGGTCCAGCCCTGTGGACAAGCAGCAGGGTGGCACGGCTGCCTTACCACTGGCCCAGGACCGGCGCTGAGCAGCCTCCTGCAGGAAGTGCTGGATGAGGGCATTGCCTGTGGCCAGGCTGTAGTGAGCAGCATCGTGACCTGTGGAGTCCACCACAGCTACCCGGGCACCAGCGTTGACCAGCACCTCCACGGTCTCCACGCTGCCATTCTCACAGGCCAGCATCAAGGCTGTCCTGAGCACAGTGATGAGAGCAGAGGTGAGGGGTCCGTTCCCTCCATCTGCTCCCAGTCCCACCAGTCAGACTCACCTCCCCTGCAGGTCCCGGCTGTTGACGGCAGCTCCGCGGTGCAGCAGGTACCGGCACAGCTCCGAGTGGCTCATCTTGGCTGCCAGGATCAGCGGCGTGGAGCCATCCTGGGTTCAGGAAGGATGCACAGACAAGCTTCAGATCCCCCCATAGGGGGAAGCTGTTATCTTCTGTCTTCCGTGTGTCACTTCAGGGCGTGTTTTCATGCCGAGTACTGCTGCTTTTCCCCCTGCAGCTCAGAGGCAGCCCCAGCCTGGCCCCTGCTGCTCTGCACAGCACTGCAGAGTGAGGAGCAGAGGGATCTCACCTTGTCCTTGATGTTCAAGGGAGCCTTGAAATCACAGAGGATCTCGGAGCAGGAGATGCAGCCACTGAACGCTGGGGAGAGGACAGAGGCTGAGCTCTCTGCCTGCACAGGGACAGGAGCAGGACAGGGCTGGTGCTGTCCCCACTCACCTGCGTGGTGCAGCGCTGTCCGACCACTGCCATCAGCCACGTCCACAGGGCAGGAGGCCTGAGGGAGAGAGCCTGGGTTACAGGAGAGCAGGGGACAGACAGACAGACTCCCTGGCATGGTGGAGGAGCGGGCAGAGCTGGGAACCACCAAGCCAACCAGTAGCACTGGTGACGGAAGGGAGCCCAAGGACATGAGGACACCACGCTGGCACAGCACCCCCTCTCGCAGCACCATGCTCCCAGCACCGGTACCTGCAGGAGCTTGCTGACACACTGCGGGTGGCCATGCTTGGATGCCAGATGCAGGGCAGTGTGACCTGGGGAGAGGGACAGACAGACAGCTCAGGGAACAGACTATGGTAGAGAGGACTGACTGGGTGACAGACAGAGATGGGCACACAGGAGGATCTGCTGGGCTGGGGCTGAATAGGAAAGGAACATCCCATGGGCATCACCAGCCAGTGCTTTGGTCCCCCATTGAAAGGTGGGACAATTTACAGGTGAGGCCATCACCTCCGTCCCCTCTGCTCTGCCAGCAGGGCAGGACCAAGCAGGGAGCACTGGTGGCTCTGGGTGGAATGTGGCATTAGCCATGTGGTGGCCATGCCCTCACCTGAGCTATCCTTGGTCATGGCATCCACACCGTGGGCCAGCATGGCCTCGAGGCAGTCCACGTTCCCCCGCATGGCAGCCAGGTGGAACCTGCAGCAAGAACAGGGGCTGTAGGACTCGAGTCCTGGTACCAGCCGTGTCCCCAGCCCCATGTCCCTGGTGTCCTAGGGATGGGGTCAGCACTTACGCGGATTTGCCCTCTGAGTCCAGCTTGGTGGGGACCAGGCCCTTGCGGACGAGGAGGGACGTCACCTTCCCGGCATCGTTGTAGTCCACAGCTTGCAGGAGCTTCTCATCATTCTTGGTCCAGTCCTGGCTCTGCAATGAAGCCCAGAGAAGGCTGTGATGGGTTGTGCCACCACCAGGATGCTGGGCTGGGCTCAGGTGCCTGTCCCCGTCCCCATCCCTGCTATCTTCCACCCACCCCTATCTCCTGGGGTGCTGTGGTGCCTGACCCCCGGGTTTAGCTGGGATGAGGATCCCCTTCAGCCTCTGCTCCAGTTTATAGCTCCTAGACCAGATTTACAGCCCTGGTTTAGCTGTGGCTGGGGCAGACTATGACCAGCAAGGACTTGGGAAGGAGCCAACACTGCCTGCAGGTTTGCCCCTGCCATCCCAGTGACCCCAGGGCTAAACACAGCCAGCACCATGAGGCACCTGAGCCCCATCCCTGCCTGGCTCTCCCCACTGAGCCCATTCCCAGCCCTGGTTTGCTCTCTGCTAAGGAGAGGACCAAGCCAGGGCAAGCGCAGTTACAGTGAGAGCAGATCCCCTGGGATGGCTCCAGCCTCCCTGGGATACAAGGAGCACAACACTGTGCCCACCCCTGCAGGGCTGGGGCTGGATGGGGGCTTGCTGACAGCAATCCCACATATCCCAGGGCCACGGGAGCGACCCAGGATTCATCCCACAGCCCATGACGACAAAGTGGAGCTCGCTGCGGCCGCAGCAGCAGGAAATGGATGTCACCCTTGGGAGCTGCTTCCATCCTGCCCCTCACCAGCACCAGGGACCTGCACCTCTGTGCGCACCCGGAGGCCCTGCGGGGCCAGGGCACTCTGGAATAAACCAGTCCCCCAGGGTTACTGGGCAAACTGGGAGGGCAGCGCCTGCCCCCGTACAGTGTCACCCAAGGACAAAGCAGCTTGGGGAGGACGCAGCCGAGCTCCGGGGCCGGGATGGAGGCGGAGGGGGCCCGATGGGGTGCGGGTGACCCGGCTTACCCGGGAGGACGTGACCGGAGGGGACGGGGATGGAGGACGGGCACGTACCGAGAAGGAGGATGCGGCACAGAGGCAGATCTGCTTCATGGTGCTGCGGAGCAGGCGGTGGGCGGCCATGCACCCCCGGCCCCCCGCCCGGCCGAGGGCAGGCAGCGGCTCCGGCCCCGGGCCCCCCGCACCCGGCTCGGATCAGCATCGCTGCCCGGCAGGGGCCGGGTCCTGCCGCAGTGGGAACCGGGATCCGCCTCCCTCCATCCCCTGTCCCTCCCTCCCTCCCTCCCTCCCTCCTCGGCATCCAGAGCTCCAGCCAGCGCCGCATCCCTACAGGGAGCAGGTACCACGGTCCCAGCCACGGACCAGCACCCATACTGGTCCCAGTTAAAGTGGGAAGGGCTCGGGGCTGGGGGGGACACGTTTCCCACCCCATTCTGAAGCTGAGGCAGCAGGGCACCCCAAAACAAGGACATGAGCATCCTCCTGACACCCAGATCCTGCACCCAGGATCCAAAGAGCCTCTCAACCCTTCCCACTTGCAGAAGTGTCCAGGGGAAACTGAGGCACAGCGCACCCCGAGCAGGACAGGCCCACATGGGGGGCTTCATCCTGCCCCATGTGTCCCCAGTGCTTGTGTGCAGCCAGCGCTGTCAGCCTGTGCTCGGTGTGGAGGAAAGTGAGCCCCGAGCAAGTCATGAATAATAGAGGAGCACGGACACGCTGGTTCCAATGGGGAGGCACTGGAAACCTGGCAGCATCCCCAGGCAGGAGACAGGGATGGGACCAGGGACCTGCTTCCCCCTCCTTCTGCTGCCTTTGTCCCTTTGCTCTGCCCTTGGGTACACGGGGGGCTCAATCCCACCACTCAAAGCGGCAGCGCTGAGCTCTATGGGGCCGCTGTCACCACGGACCCCACATCCCGGAGGGGGACCACACATCCCTGTGGTGTGGGCGCATCCTGAGCCAGGCCCCGTGTCCGTCCGCACATCCCTGTGAACACCGGGGGCAGGTCCCTATGTCCCCGTGTCTCACATCCCTGTGAACACCGGGGGCAGGTCCCTATGTCCCCGTGTCTCACATCCCTGTGAACACCGGGGGCAGGTCCCTATGTCCCCATGTCCTCACATCCCTGTGAACACCGGGGGCAGGTCCCTATGTCCCCGTGTCCCTATGGGTGCCACTCACGTCCGCCTTCTTGAACTTGGCCTTCAGGCTCTTCATGGCAGCTCCGGCCCCGGGGCCGGGCCCAGGCCGTGCTCGGGGCTCTCTCCTCCGCCGATCCCAGCCCAGGACCCCCCGGTGCCGTCCCCGCTGCTGTCACCGGCAGGCGCAGAGCCCAGCGGGGGGGGCCGGGGCTGGGGTTGGGTTACAGCCCGGCTGCGGTTACAGCCGGGGAGCGGGGGGGGGGGACACGGGGCCGGGTGAGCTCCATGAGCCCCGGAGCAGCCGGGGCCGAGGGGCCTGGCTCGGATGGCACAGGCCGGGAGGGAGCCTGGGGGGGATGAGGGCAGCAGGATCGGGCTCCGCTGCTCTCTATGGGGTCTGCGGGTGCAGGAACGGGGGGGGCACGGCTGAAGCCATGGGGTGGGCACCCCCATTCCGGCACCCCTGCCCTGGCACCGCTTGCCCTCACCTGCCCTTGCTTTTCCTTGTCTTACAGAGCCCCCATCCCGTCCCTGGCACCCCCATCCCGCTCCCCCCACACTAGGGCTGGGATAAGGGTCGGGGGGGGGACAGCCAAGACCGGTCCAAGTGGGGGACCCCCCCCCATACAAGAACCCCTCTCCCTCCCTCTTGCCCGACACAAAGATGGCGGCGGCGGCTCCAAGGCCCGGCCGCGACTCCGCATGCGCCGGGCGCCGTGCGCGCTTCCGGCCGCGCTCGGTGCTGGCAACAATGGTGGGAGCGGCGGCCGCGCCGCGTCATGGCGGTGAACTACGCGGCCGGGCTCTCGCCGTACTCGGACAAGGGCAAGTGTGGGCTCCCCGAGGTGAGCGGCCCCATCCAACCCCTATGGGGACCCCGGGGCGAGGGACCCCTTGTGTGTGCCCGGCCCCATGGCAGCCCCTATGGGGAGAGCAGGGCGAGGGACCCCCTGTGTGTGCCCGGCCCCATGGCAACCCCTATGGGGACCCCCTGTGTGTGCCCCCCCCTCGGTGTCCGCCGGCACCAGGGCCCGTGTCCCGAGCCCCTCTCCGGGCTCCCTGCAGCCCCTTCAGGCGCTGGAGCTGCTCTAAGGGGTCCCTTAAGGGGCCTCCTCCAGGCTGAAGATGCTCTTTGTGCTTCAGTGCTTTGTCAGTAAGGTGGATAAGGAATTGTGCCTTGCGGTGTCTGCGGGAAGGGTCTGTCCCTGTTCCTGCCATTCCCGTCTGTTTGTCTCCTCCGCTCAGATCTTTGACCCGCCAGAGGAGCTGGAGAGGAAGGTTCGGGAGCTGGCGGACTTGGTCAGGAGCTCCTCCAATGTGGTGTTCCACACCGGGGCTGGGATCAGCACTGCCTCCGGGATCCCTGACTTCAGGTAAGGGCAGCAGGCGACGGGTTGGGAGGCTCCTGGAGAGCTCTGGGTGCTGCTCCAGCCGGAACAGCTCTGGGTTTTAGCACCCCTTTGATGTTAGGTTGTGCCCATAGAGTCATGGAATGGTTTGTGCTGGAAGGGGCCTTAAAGCTCATCCAGTTCCAGCCCCTGCTATGGGGACACCTTCACTGGAGCAGCTGCTCCAAGCCCCTGTGTCCAACCTGGCCTTGAGCACTGCCAGGGATGGGGCAGCCACAGCTGCTCTGGGCACCCTGTGCCAGCTCCTCAGCACCCTCACAGGGAACAGCTTCTGCCTTATCTCCAACCTGAACTTCCCCTGTGTCAGTCTGAACCCATCACCCCTTGTCCTATCGCTATAGTCCCTGATAAAGGTCCCTCTCCAGCATCCCTGTAGGCCCCTTCAGACACTGGAAGCTGCTCTGAGGTCTCCATGCAGCTTCTCTTCTCCAGGCTGAACAGCCCCAATGTTCTCATCCTGTCTCTGTACAGGAGCTGCTCCAGCCCCTGATCACCCCCATGGCCACCCTCCATGTGCTCTGCTTCCTTCAACAACCGAATCACTGGTGACCACATTCATTTTATAGTGCTTCCCTTCTCCATTGACAGGGCATGTGGTGCATTCCCAACTGTCCTCTCGGATCCCAAGGAATCCATTCTCACTGTTTCTGTCCCCACTGCTGCAGGGGGCCCAATGGTGTCTGGACTATGGAAGAGAAGGGGCTCTCCCCAAAATTTGATACCACCTTCGAGAGTGCCAGACCCTCCAAGACTCACATGGCTCTGCTGGGGCTGCAGAGGGTCGGCATCCTGAAATTCCTGGTCAGCCAGAACGTGGATGGCCTTCACGTGCGCTCCGGATTCCCAAGGTACTGCCTCATCCCTTTCCCTGCGCTGCCACGTGGCTGTTCTTGCTGCCTGATAAGCAACAGCCTCATGTGCAAGTGTTTGGTGCTGGGGCTTGATTTCCAAGGCTGGCTTGGAAGCCATGTCTGGTGTGGGAAGCACATGGAAGGGGGACATAAACCAGCTTGAACTGAAGAGAGGTTATGGCTGTAATGCAGAGGGTGGTGAAATGACACCAGCCTTGGTTGATGCTCTCTAGATGGACACCCAGAAGCCATTTGTTGGTCATGGTGTTGGGCTGTCGCATGTTGTCACCTGTCAGCTGCCTGGCAGGAGCTGTTGGTGCCACTGTGAGCGTGGCCTGGGGAAGGACACATTGGCTTCAAGCAGGGCACATACTCCTGGGAGCTGGGCTCAGAGCACATGGGCCTTTCTTTCCATTGCCTCTGTACCCATCCAGACTGGTGAAGGGACTGCAGGGAGGATGAAACCGGTTGCAGAGCCACATGGTGCCTGTTTGACCAGCGCTGTCTCACACAGCACTGGATCTGGAGCCACTTTTACACTTTGCTTACATTGAATTTCTTGAGAGATAAAACCAGGAACTTACAGAGCATTTTGCCTCTCAATACACTTCCAAAACTGCCAGGGCAGCAAGAAGGAGAGAGTCCCACAGTTGGGACCGATCTGATGTGCCTGTGGTGAGGTCAGGGACTCTCCATGGCCTTGTTCCTTCTGCAGGGAGCTGCAGTGTGTGGAGCAAGGGTACAGCATCTGCTCCCCATGTGGTGGGGACTGAGCTATGTTTAGTGTGGCTGTTTCAGAGGTGTCCTCAAAGGAACCCACCTCTCCATTAGCGCTCATGGCAACAAGGCTCTTCAGCCTGTTACAAAAGCACTTAAGGCCAGCAAGTGATTGTCTTGTGAGGCAAAGTGCTTGGAGCTGCCTGGAAAGGGAAGGGAAGAGCAGCTGAATTCAAATCACAGAATAAAGTGGAGTTGGGATGAGAACAAGGAGCATGAATGGAACCTTGGAGAGGATGCGTCTCATGATCATCTTCAGCCATCAGTGGCTGAGCTGCCTCCCAGGGGGAAATTCCAGTTATTAAAAGCCCTCAGTCCTGGTCCCTGCTCCTTGCACCACATTTGGCTCTTAAAACTAAACAACCATGGGAAAAAGAATAGGAAATAAGAACTAGAACTCAGCTGTGCTCCCTGCAGCCCATTGCTGCTGGCGCCTGCTGGTTTAGCTCTTCCACACAAGTAGAGCATGTGCTTAAGTAAGTGCTGCTGAACTGAGGCCAAACCAGGGGAAATCAAGTCAGTCCTGTCTGCATCCACCCTGAAGGAGCTTCCCAGTCACCATGGGTCTCACAGGAACACAGGGAGAGCGTGACTTTATTTTTCTCTGGCTTCTGCATTGAGCTCAAGGGGAGTTTTAGTCAAAACAAGCAGTGAAAGAGCCATGCAAGGACAGGCAGGACCAGCAGGAGCTGGGAAGAGCAAAGCTCTGGGCTCCCACTGGGCGCAGAGGTTTGAGGCTGGATCAGAACAGGGGCTGGAACTGGTGCTGCAGATGGAAGCATTGAAATGAAAAGGCTGTGCTGTGCTGTCCTCCCACTCCCCATTGTGGTGGCCATGGCACAGAACTGCTCCCAGGCCGTGGTGGAGGGAGCCTCGGAGGTGCAGGGTCTTGGTGAGGCTTGGGCAGCTTGCTCCATTGTCTGGGGCTCTCCCAGCTCACCTCTGGTGTTCCTCCTGCAGGGACAAGCTGGCCGAGCTCCACGGGAACATGTTTGTGGAAGAGTGTGTCAAGTGTGGCAAGTACGTGAGCCCTGAGCAGGGCGATGGGAGCTTTGGTGGTGTCCGCAGGGAATGATGGAGGCGCTGGACACACAATGGGGTTGTCGCCTGGCAGGTCTGAAGCTCAGTTTGGGTGGGGGGCATAGGCAGATCTGTCTATCTGAATCCTAATCCCTGTCAAACAATGGGAAATGAGCACTCTGGGAATTCTCTGGGATGCCTTTGGCATATCCTGCTCCTCGTGGCAAGGCAGGCTGCCTGCAGCAGGGGCTGTGTCTGCCAGCAAGAGGAGGTTGCTGCAGGCTGGTTTGTGGCAGACTGGTGCTGCTGGTCAGAGGGATAGAGCCACGGGCAGAGATCAGTGAAGGACTGAGGTGCTGCAGCCATTGCCTGTGGCTCTGAGCTGTCCTTGCAGCACCGGATGAGGTGTGAGCTGTGCCATGATGCAGGGTGGGTGTTTCACAGCAGTGCACCCATTCCTGACTGTGTCTCTTGCAGGCAGTACGTGCGGGACGCCGTGGTGGGCAGCATGGGGCTGAAGCCCACGGGCAGGCTCTGCAGCGTCACCAAAGCCCGGGGGCTGCGGGCCTGCAGGTACGTCTGTGGGGACATGGGATGGGGCATCCCTGCTGTGGGATGGCAGCTTGCACACCCCTTCCCCTCCAGCAGCATGCACTGCCCTGGAGCTGCTTGCTTCCATAGGGAAATGGTTCCAGCTCTGCAGCTGGAGGTGATCTGGCATCCAGACATGTCCCATGTGCCCCTCATGCTTTCTCACCCAGGCCCAGCAGAGCTGCTTTTCCCATCCAGGGGTGGGTGCAGAGCTGGGGACTCAAGGCCGTGGGGCAGAGCTCTGCTGGCTCCAGTCTGATACTGGAATCTCAGCAGGATCTGGGCCGCTGTCCCGTCTCCCAGGGCACTTCTGCTGCTGTTCCTGCTTGGCAGGGCACACCACTGAAACCACTGAAACCACTGTGTGTTTTCTAGAGGGAAGTTAAGAGACACCATTCTGGACTGGGAAGATTCCCTGCCCGACCGTGACCTCACACTGGCGGATGAAGCCTGCAGGTACCATGCTGGGGTTCTCCACACTGCCT
The DNA here is from genome assembly GCF_012275295.1 of Melopsittacus undulatus. Lineage (NCBI taxonomy): Eukaryota > Metazoa > Chordata > Aves > Psittaciformes > Psittaculidae > Melopsittacus > Melopsittacus undulatus. Next base: position 4,664,122 of record NC_047545.1, read on the forward strand.
GGGCTCTGCCTGCAGCACTCTGCCCATGGGCTGACCCAGTCTGGCTTTGCCCATCTGCACCTCACAGCCCTGAGGCTGCTTCCCACAGCACAGCAACACCCAGTCCTGCCCCAGAGAGTGGCCAAGAGAAACCACTGCAGACTCCTTGCACCATGGCTGGGAAGCTTGTAGAGCCCACACTGGAGCAGGGTAGGAGAAGCAGCCTGCAAACAGGCACGGCTCTCTCTCTGCCCTGGATGTCTTGTCTCCTCCCTGCAGGAAAGCTGATCTCTCCATCACTCTGGGGACCTCTCTGCAGATCAAACCCAGTGGCAACCTCCCCCTGATCACGAAGAAGAGAGGAGGGAAGCTGGTCATTGTCAACCTCCAGGCAACCAAACACGTGAGTGAGAGCATCCTGGCTGCTGGCCGGCTCCTTTCCCCTCATGTCATCTTCTTCCAGCCCCATCCCAGGGTGGCTGGGCAGAAGAGTGGCCTCACTTAGCAGGCAAACAGGCTGAGCTTCCCTGGTTGGAGGGTTGAAACTCGCAATAAACCCATGGAAATGTGTAGAAATCCTGACATCTCCTCTGGTGAACTCCAGCCTGGTGAAATAACCACACACGTGCCCATACCACAGGGCAGTTTGGTTCCTGTTCAGCCCTGGGTTTGGTGCTCTTAACTCTCCAAAGTGTTTGAATTCCCAGAGCTGGGAGTTTCTGGGGTGTTGTTGGAGCTCCCTTGTCCCTGTCCTGGGCTCACAGCCAGGCTCTGTGTGCATCTCCCCATCTCAGCTGCATTCTGAAGTGCACCCTGGTAGAGCAGTTGAGGGAGCAGTGCCAGACAGGTCAGTTCATGTTCCACCAGGGATGATTCCTTGGGGACAGGAGCCCTGGAGCCTGCATGCAGCTGAGCTGTCACCCAGGCCCTGTCCCTGTGCACTCCCAGGGAGCTCCATCCCTGGCAGCGTTCAAGGCCAGCTTGGACAGAGCCTTGGGCAACATGGTTGAGTGTGAGGCATCCCTGCCCATGACAGGGGATTGGAAGTGGATGATCAAGGTCCTTTCCAACCTAACCCATTCTATGATGCTTCTGTTCTTGCCCATGGTATGGAGTTTGGACTCGATGGTCTTTAAAGGTCTCTTCCAACCAAAACCATTCCGTGGTTCTAATGTCCCCTTGCTTGCTCCAGGACAAACAGGCTGACCTCCGCATCCACGCTTATGTCGATGATGTGATGATGAAGCTGATGAAGCACTTGGGGCTGGAGGTGCCAGAGTGGACGGGGCCAGTGGTGGTGGAACATGCGGAGCTCTCCAAGCCCGAGCAGCTCTGCAGGTTTGAGGCTGGGGCTCAAGGGCTGTGCAAGGAGGAGCCGCTCTCCCAGCACAATGGCACAAGTGGGCTGAGCCCTGACCTTGGGACCACACTGGTGGAACACCGTGACAGCCTGAAGCAGGAGTGTCCCAGCCCGGACATGGGGCCAACCAGGGTGAAGAAGATGAAGGTAGAGCCTCTCGTCACCTGACCCAGACTGTTTCCTGCCTGTCCAGATGCTCTGTGCCACTTTTCCTACCGACTTTTTGTAATACCCTGAAACACTGTCCCTTTTTTTATGTAAGTATTAAAACACTCGGATCGTGACTCGGGGCAGCTGCGCCCGTGGGCCCAGGCAGGGCACCTGAGACATACCGAGCCCCTTGTTCCTCCTCTGCAAGGAGGTGGTTGTGGGGCACCCCTCAGGGGGTTGATGGACAGGGTGCTAAGGCAGCTGATGCCACCCCGAATGAAGCCAGGGCTGGGCAGTGGGTGCCTGGTCCCACTGCCTCTGGCCATGCCCACAGCTCTGGTGCATGATCCGGCCATGGGCCATGGCTCTGCTGTGCCCTATTGCCTCATGGCAGCCAGGCTCAAGGTGTCCCCACCCCAGGGGTCCTGGAAACCTTGTGGTTCCCTCAGTGTTGAATTAAAGCAGGTGCATTTTTTTCCAAAATATCTTGTATTTAGAGATGAAAATAAAGCTTAAAAAAACCAAACCCAAAACCTACCAGTTGCAACATTGTCCAGCCCAGGGTCCCTGCAGCTCCTGCTGCACAGGAGGCTGGAGCCAAACCTCTGCTTCCAGTAAGGCGACTGGGAACCATCTCATTTTCCCAGTTCACAGATATAAGCAAAGCCAAGCATGTCCAGCATCCACCCATGCCCAGGGCCAGATCCTAAAGGGGTCACCCTGAGGTGCCACCCTGCACCACCCCAGTGTGATCCCCAGATGCTCCCTAAAGCTCCTCGGCCGGCTCCAACGCCGTGGGCCTGCTGTGCTCAGCCTGACTCCAAGCCAGCGGTGCCAGGCCATGGTGCACTGCAGTGCCATCCTCTGACACGGGGACACTTTGGACCCCATCCCCATGGCTCAGCCCCCCAGAGGGAATTGGCTGCGTGTCGTTATGGGGAGGCACTTTATCCAGACGTGGGGTGAACGCATGCCCACCAAAGACTTGGTGCAGGGTCTTGCCCAGGCGCTCTGACCACATTGGCTCTTGGGGCTTCTCATCCCCAACCTGGGGCTGTGTATAAGCCACGCGGGAGGCAGCTGCATTGTGCAGGGACCTGGAGAACACTGAGTGTGCAGGAGGGTGAGGGGATGCTCCAGTGCCCTGGGACCCCAGCACAGCCTCAGCACAGCCCCAGTGCAGCCCCAGCACTCACCTCGCACAGGTCTGAAGTCACCGTCTGCCTCGGCCCTGCTGGCAGCAAAGGGGCTCATGGAGGGGAAGATGATGAGAGTGAAGGAGAGCAGCAGGACCTGGGGGTAGAGGGGGATGTCACCATGCACAGCCCTGGAAGGAGGCACATTCTGAGGCATGGCTGCCAGGGACAGGGCTGGAAGCAGAACCAAGTCTACATCCCTCTGTTCCTCCTGGTGTGTGTGCCCGTGCCAGCACATCCATCTATCCCTCCCTCCATCTGTTCTGTCCATCCAACCCTTCCTCTGTTCGTTCCTTCCTCCTTCTGTCCCTCCTTCCACCTCTTCCTCCATCTGTCCATCCATCCCTCACTCCATCCACCCATCCTCATATGCTTCCATCCTTCATCTATCCACTCGCCCTTGAAACAACCATCCCTCTGCCCTAGTCCATGTCGACCCCTCTCTGCCAGTCCATCCCCTTGGCTCTGGGTGTCCCTCTCTCCAAGTGAGGAGGCAATGAGGGTTTGGGGTGGCTCCACGCACCGCAATGCAAGTTCCCGTCTGCGCTGCCTTGTTGCTTGACTGCACCACGAGGGCCTGGAGCTTCTTCAGCTGCTCCAGGAGGGACCTGGGGACAGGTAGAGCCCATAAGCACCTCCCAGCCCCTCCTGCCACCAGCAGGTCTGCCCAGGGCGTGGGGGGTCTCCAGCCCTTTCCCACCCCTCCTGCTCTAGGAACACCTACGAGTTCTGCTTCTCAAGGTGCAGGACTTTCCTCTGCAGCTCCTGGTTCTGGGCTGTGCACGCTGACATCCTGGGGGACAGGGAGAGGACAGGGTCGGGGGGGGCTGGCAGCAGCCCGTCATCAGGCAGCCAGGTGCCCCCCCGGCCGTTGGGGTGCCCAGAGCAGTTGGGGTCTGTACCGGCTCTCCAGCCCATCAATATATTCCTTCTTCTTCTTGCGGCTCTCCTGAGCCGACTGCTTGTTCCTGATCTTCCGACGGATCTTCTTCAGCACCCGCTCCTCGTACTGTGGGGGGGGTATGGGGGTCAGGAATGCTGGGGCTGGGACCCTCCATCCCACACCTTTCCCCGGCACGGTGGCACCCACCTTAGTGAGGGGCAGCTGTGTGGGCAGGGACACCCCCTCCTTTGCCAGCAGCTTCTTCTCGTCCTCCGTCAGCACCAGCTCCTGGAACTGGCCCTGGCTCGGCCTCAGCAGGGAGCTGTGCACCGGTGGCTGCTGTGGGGCCACAGATGGGGAACACCCTGGGTGGGGTGGGGATCCCACGCCTCACCCCGGGGACCACAGTGCAGGATCATGGTCCAGGAAGGCACAGGGATTGGACCATGATGTGAGAAAGGGGACAATTGTGGGGAAGGGGAGGGATGAGGAGAGGAGCAGGGAACGGATTGCGGTCCAAAGAGGAACAAGGCTGGGGACAAGAGGGATGAGGACACAGTAAAGGGGACTCACGGCATCATTGCTGCTCGAGAGCAGCAGGTCCTTGACAGTGAGGGTGCAGGATGCAGGTGGGGGGACCACAGGCAGGTCCTGATTCTCCTCCAGGAAGAAGCCAGGGTGCCACATGTCTGGTGAGGGGAGAGCAGAGGCTGTCAGCTGTTTTGTGTCCCCCTCTGTCTCCAGCGCAGGACCCACATCCCAGTCATGGCCCCACAGCTACCACGACTTGCTGCCACCTACCAGTTCAGTGGCCCTGGCTTCTGTCCTCCCCAATCAGCTCAGCACCCCCAGCCCCTCAACCCTCCCAGTTCTTCCCAGTCTGCCCATTCAATGCCAGTTCCCAAGCTCTCTCCACTCCCTCCAGTTCTCCCTAGTCTACCCAGTTTCCTCCAGTCCCCCCAGCTCTCCTAATTTCCTGAGTATCCCCAGGAAACCCCAGCTCCCTCACCCTCCTCAGATCCCCAGTCTTCCCAGTCACCCCCAGTATCCCCAGCCCCTTTTGCCTGGTCTCTTCCCTGTGGCTCACCCAGGTCGATGGAGACTTCAGGCTGCAGGACCCCAGCCCCACCCGGGATGGGCACAGCCCCACAGGGACTGGTGTAGGGGTACAGGACCTCATTGGGACCCACATCACAGCCCCCGGGGGGGCTGTCGAGCTGGTCAGAGGGGGGGTCCTCGGAGACCCCACTGTCACTGGTGGCTGGGGACCAGCTGGGAGAGCCAGATGCCGAGTCCCCGGAGCCCAGAATGGAGCTGAGGAAGTCCTCACTGTCCTGGGCATGCTGTGGGAACACAGCCACCCATCACCATGGGATACCCATCACCATGGGGTGCCCACAGGAGCTGTCTGTGCTGTGGGGTGCTCCCAGCTGCCAGACAAGGTGTGGGGATGGGGCTTTCCTGCCTGACCCAGGGGTGAGGTGGGGATGGGCCCCCCCAGGCCGGGGTCTCACCCTGTCCTCGTGCCAGGTGCCTGGTGGTCTCCCAAGTTCCACACTGCGGAGGATCCCGTCCTGGCGGTCGAAGAGGAGGTCCAGCAGGTCGAGGCTGCCCACGCCAGAGGCCATGGCTGCAGGGTGGTAGGGTCAGGTCCCTAACCCAGGCCACATGATTGCCCCCCTGCCTCCCCTCTGCCCCCCAAGTTGCACAACCCCAGGGGCACCCTGAATCGTGGTGCTGATGTGAGGGAGCAGGGAGCATGTTTGGGCATGGGCACATGTGTGCAGGACCATGGGGAGGTCTATCTACACATGTGACTCTGTGTGACCACGTGGATGTGTGCACAGCTAGATGTGCACATGGCTGTGCTGGCACATGTGTGTGCAGAGCTATGTGTCTGTGCAGCCACACAACCATGCAATGACGTGAGCATGTGAACACACGTATGTGTGGGCACCTGTATGTGAGCACATGTGGGCACATCTGGCAAAGCCCTATATGCACATGTGCGGGAGGGAGAGCACAGGCGTGCAGGGACTCAGGGGCATGGCAGTGTCCCCCCATCACTTCCTTCCAGCAGCTGAAACTCCCAAATCCTGTGTTTTTTCCCCAAAGAGACCCACAGATCCAGGAGCTCCCCACAGGCACCCACCTGCCCCAGCCCCACTGAGCCCCCCAAGTGCAGGAGCAGGACGAGCACCCATCCAGCCCAGTCTCATGTATGCTCTAAGATCAGGTTAATCATTCTTGGTGGCAAGTGGAGGGGGAGGAGACTGCTGCCACCACCCGCCCCAAGGAGGGGACTCAGCCCTGCTTTGCCATTGCCGCCCCAGGACTCAGGGAAACCCAAGGAGCCAACTCACCAGTTGCCCAACCCACAGATCAGCCAACTGACAACCCAGCTAACCAAGCAGCTGCCCAACTGGTTGACCTGCAAAACCAATTAACCACTCAAGAAACAGGCCAAATGGTCAACTGTTGTTCAACTGATCAAATAACTGACCCACTGACCCACTGACTGACCAGTCAACCAACTCACCACCCAACTACCCGACCCACCACTCAACCCAACTGCCCATCCCACTACACCCCATCACCCACCTGCCCTCCCCAACCTACTAAGCACTGACTCGAGCATTCCTCAAGCCCACTTTGGAGACAGTTGTCATTACCATGTTTGCTTGGCCAAGCCAGGCAAGCAGCTTTACTACACCCTGTCTGTCATCCTCAGTCCTTCCAATGAGCCATGATGGCCCCATGAGACCATCAGGTAGGCAGCCAGTGCTGAGTGCTATTAGCCAGGACATACCTATGTGCGAGGTTCCACTCCCACCGGCTCGTCCTGTCTCCTCAACACCCTCAGCGTACAGGGGAGCCAGCAGACACCAAGCAGGGACACCTCCACCTCCTCCTCCTCTGCGCTGCCGTGACCCAAGTGGCAAAGTTTAAACTCCAACGGCACAGAAATAACATCCTGGATTGCAAAATCCCCCCTCCCTGATTGGGGACACGGTGAGCAATGGCAGGGGAGGCCCTGCTGCACTCCTGTCACTCATTAGCCAAATGTTTTTGTCCTCCTGCACAACGCAGGGCAGCAGGGGTGGGCGAAGTCCGAGAGCTGGGATTGCCCATGAACTTTCACCCATTTTGGGGCTAATTTCCCTTTTTTCAGGCCAGTGTCTCAGTTAATCACATTTATAGGTGCTCAGAACAACATCCGGTGGAGACGTTAACTTAGACTCTAGCACTTGTGGCATCATCCACCATAAAGCTTGGTCCCTGTGGCCAGGGGCTAACCTGGGGCTCTGCTGCCTGTACCCTCTATGCCTCAGTTTCCCCTATCCGGGGCAGAATATGCTGTGGTTCGTTGTCCACTGCATTCATTCCATGGTGAGGCATAGGCCAAACACGTCCCCCAGAGCATCCTCACACTGGATCCCATGGGCTCCACAAGCAGGGAGCGGCCGGGTGAGTAACAGGGCCTGTGCCCGGGGACAAGGCCGTGCCCGGTGCCCTCTGCCCGGGGAAGGCCGCGGCCCTCGCTGGCGGCCGCTCCCTGCTTTATGGCCGGCAGCGGAGATCGGAACGCCTGGAACCGAGCAAAGGTCCTGCGGGGCCTTCAGCATCGATGGGGCAGGGCAGGCAGGGGGTCCGCCATTAATTACTAATTAGGCTGCTAATTACGGAGCCGGCGATCACCAACCGCTGCCTGAACCTCACCGCCTCACACCGCCCCTCCGCCATGGCCCCGCCCTCTCCCCTCAGCGAGCTCTCGCGAGACCTCGCAGCCCCTCCCCGTTCCCCGCGGGCTCTCAGGCCCCGCCCCCGATAGGCTCCGCCCCCCGTGGCCACGCCCCCGCGCGCCCCCGGTAGGCCCCGCAGGCGCGGCCCGGCCATGCTGGCCAAGAGGAAGCCGGTGCTACCGGCCCTCACCATCGCCCCCAGCGCCGCTGAGGGGCCGAGCCCCGACGGCTCCGCAGAGTGAGTGAGTGGGGCTGCCGGGGCCCGACCGGCCCGGAACGGGCGGTGGGAGCAGGCACCGGGCCGGGAACGGGCGGTGGGAGCAGGCACCGGGCCGGGGAACGGGCGGTGGGAGCAGGCACCGGGCCGGGAACGGGCGGTGGGAGCAGGCACCGGGCGGGGAACGGGCGGTGGGAGCAGGCACCGGCCCGGAACGGGCGGTGGGAACCGGGACACGGTGGTCCCGGTGCTGGGGTGACGGTGAGGGCCGGGGGCGAGCACTGGGGATGGGGGCACTGGCTGGGGGAGGGAGGATGGATGGGGCCAGCCCCGGGGTGGTTGGGGATCAGGGTGGGGGTTAGAGGGGTTGGGGGCAGGTAGGGTGGGATGGGCAGGGCTTGGAGGCTGTGGGGTCCGGGGCTGGAGCTGGGACGGGGGCAAGGCTTAAGGGTGTAAGATTTGGGGCAGTAATGAGGGCTCAATGAGCAGGACGTGTGGTGCAGAGGGGGGTACAGGCAGAGCATCGCCTGGGGGGGGTGTGCGGAAGAGGTGGGTGAGACCCCCCCCAAAATCACCCTGGGTGCAGGAGACAAAGGGGTGGGCAGCAAATGGGAGGGAGCAGCTGGAGCCTGGAGCTCAGCAGCAGGTGCTGGGGGAGCACAGCCGCCCCTTTGTGGGGTTTGGGGCTGCAAGGGAGCAGGGGCTCGCTGGACGCTCCTCATGTTTCACAGTGAAACCCAAGCCGTGCTGCCCATGTCGGGAGAGGTTCCTGGGGCTGCTGTTCCCTCCAGGCTGAGCTCTGCTGCCTCTTTAAGGGTTGAAGGATCTTCCTGTTCCTTGGCTTTCCCAAAAGAGCTCCTCTCCAGAGGAGATGTGTGTTGGGCACCATGGGTCTTGCTGTGTGAGGGTCCCTGTCAGCATTAGAGCTGAGTTCCTTCTGCCTCTCTCCAGAGCTTTGCTTTAGTCCCATTGCTGAGTACGCATCCGATGATGGGTTTCAGTTATTTCCTTCCACTTCCCTAATAAAGCCACCCCACTGCCCTCACTGTGTCCTGACCACTCCTGTCTCCTCCTGCCCTCTCCAGGGCAAACCTGGTGGACCTGCAGAAGAAGCTGGAGGAGCTGGAGCTGGATGAGCAGCAGAAGAAGCGCCTGGAAGCTTTCCTCACACAGAAAGCCAAAGTGGGCGAGCTGAAGGATGATGACTTTGAGAGGATCTCTGAACTGGGGGCTGGCAATGGTGGTGTGGTCACCAAAGTGCAGCACAAACCCTCAGGGCTCATTATGGCACGGAAGGTAAGGAGGGGATGGGGGGAGTGGGATGTGCCATCGTGCTCAAGGGCATCCAGCTTTGGTTGGGGTCTGTCTGTATCCTAACACCTCCCTACCCACCTTGCCTGGGTTGGGACTGTGGTCCTGGCTGCCTCCAGCTGTGTCCCATCACCCACTTAGCACGTTCCCAAGGTAGTTCCAAGCAGTCCTGACAGTGGCTCCTCTCAGACATGGGTTTATATGTGATGACATCCACTGTGGTGCCCTGTAGCAGAAGTCTAGGAGGTGCTTTGCCTGTTAGAAAAGGCAGAGCTGGGTGTGAACAGTGCATCTGTGGGACAGCTTCCATGAAAGCCTCTGGTCTTTCCTGCTATTGGGGTGGTTTAGTGGATCTCTGTGAGCAAATCCACTTATTTAGGTGGCTTCATTTGGAGCTGAGCTCTCGGAGCCTTCCAGGGTGGTTCATTTGGGAATGTTGGGTGTCACTGGGTGGTTGTGAGATTGTTGGGAGCTCCGTGTTCCTAACTGTAGCACAGGCAGGCTGCAGCACTGCTGTCCTTCCTGCAGAGACCAGCAGTGTAGGTCTGTGGGAAGGACAGGCATCCCTGGGGTTGGGTGTCCCAGAGCTCACCATAACAGTGGCTCCTGCTTTGTATTTCCTAGCCATTGCTAGCCTTTGGCTTCCCTACCCACAGCTGCATTGACTGACTCTGTCTGTAGAGCCTGAAGAATAAAGCAACTGTTCTTTCATGTGCATAATCTTCACAGGGTTTTGTACCCTCTGTGGTTTCCTTGATACTGGAGCACCTCTTCTTACACCATCTACAGAGCGGTGGAAGTGCTCCTGTCTGCTGAGTCAGACCTACAGCAAACTTGAGACTTGTCTCTCCCCTTACCCTTAGTGTTAGTCTGCAGGTGGTGTAAAGTCTATGCCAAAGCAGAGCTTCCCTTGAAGACTGTTTCATTCCAACACTCAGGACTTGCTCGTATGGTTCCTGGAAGTTTGGCTGTTCCACCTGGAGTGTTTTCTTCTTTCTTGGCAGCTGATTCATTTAGAAATTAAACCAGCCATCAGGAACCAGATCATCCGAGAGCTGCAGGTGCTGCATGAGTGCAATTCCCCGTACATCGTGGGTTTCTATGGAGCCTTCTACAGTGACGGAGAGATCTCCATCTGCATGGAGCACATGGTGAGTCCCTGTTCCTCCTCTGCAAACTGCTGCTCTCTGCTATGGTGTGAACTGCATCTCCCCAAGGCTTGAAATTGCAGAGAATTGGGTGAATTGCAGATGAAGTAGGTTTAGGGTGCTGGCAGCTGCCATGGTTCTTGCTCTGGCCACAGCAAAGGGCACACTCCTGAGTAGGAGCAGCTGCACACTCCTGAGTAGGCATTAAGATGACAGAGATCCACCTTTGCAAAGTGGAAGCAAAGGTTTGGGGTTAGCCAAACAGAAACGTTGTAAACCAGAGCTTGCTGTGAAGCACAACGTGCATCTTCTGTTGTCTCTGGCTGAGAACAGTGGTGCTGCTCCTCCAGATCAGTGCTGACAGCATTGTCCTTAGCACTGATGGAAAGGAAGCTAAGAACTAATAGCAAGAAGTAAAGCTGATAGAAGATAGCATTAAAATAGTTCTCAGTGAGGAGTTGGATCTCTAATCACCAGATATCTTTTTCTTGTCAAAGGAGCAATGCTGAGCCTTGATGCTGAGCTGGGATGCTCTGGCCTGCTTATACCCACTCACCCTCCCTGGACACGCCTGCCTGTATCTCCAGGTGCTCTGTTTTACTGCCAAGGATTGGCATGGTGGTAACTTTAACATTCTTCATTTTAGGATGGTGGCTCTTTGGATCAAGTGTTGAAGGAAGCCAAAAGAATTCCCGAGGAGATCTTGGGGAAAGTCAGTATAGCGGTGAGTTACAGTGGCTCTGCAGGCTTCCAGGAAGGGTTTGCTGAGCATGGTTTGGGAATAGTGCTTGTGTTGCCTTAGGAAGGTTTCTTCATGTCCCCACATTCATGTTCCTATGTGCCCTGGGGCAAGAGGATGTGGTGTATGCAGGAGGGGAAGGGGAAAGCATATTCCCAACCACCCCGTGTGGCTCTGACCCCTCGTGTTGCACTGATTGGTGTTGACTTCTCCTGGAGAAGATCTGGGAGAAGCTTTTGGGGGGCTTTGGTTAAGCCCAAACCTACGATTGGCTTGGTGATGAATTGCAGACCTTGAAACACATGGACACTATGGGATGGCTTTCCTCACCAAGCTGCAGTGTGGCAGCACCGGAAGTGGATGCACCATGTCCTGTTGAAGGGAGAGCACATCCCAGCAATGACCTTGTCCTGTCTTTGGTTTCCCTCTAGGTTCTAAGAGGCTTGGCCTATCTGAGAGAGAAGCACCAAATCATGCACAGAGGTGAGAGGAGGAACCTAAAAATAACTGCCTGCAGTACAAGAGCCCTGTATTCTACCCAAAGTCATGTTTACGCTCTTCCCTCTTGCTGTTGGCAGATGTGAAGCCTTCCAACATCCTGGTTAACTCTCGAGGAGAGATCAAGCTGTGTGATTTTGGGGTCAGCGGTCAGCTCATTGACTCCATGGCAAACTCTTTTGTGGGAACTCGGTCCTACATGTCTGTAAGTTCCTTCCAGCTTCTGGCTGGGTTTTTTCCACTGCCTGAGTTCAGCTCAGTTCTTACAGAATCACACTGAAGTGTCTGATTCACTCATGGATTTATTCTGTGTTTGCATCTGAACTGCCCTGTTCCTTGTTCGTGTTAGGGCTTTGAGGCACTGTCCTGTGCTGAAGAATCATAGACACACAGAACTGTTTGGGTTGGAAGGGACCTTGAAGCTCATCCAATTTCAATCCCCTGCCACGGGCAGGGACCCCTTCCACTGGAGCAGCTGCTCCAAGCCCCTGTGTCCAACCTGGCCTTGAGCACTGCCAGGGATGGGGCAGCCACAGCTTCTCTGGGCACCCTGTGCCAGCGCCTCAGCACCCTCACAGGGAACAGCTTCTGCCTAAGAGCTCAGCTCAGTCTCCCCTCGGGCAGGTTCAAGCCATTCCCCTTGGCCTGTCCCTACATCCCTTGTCCCAAGCCCCTCTCCAGGTTTCCTGCAGCCCCTTTAGGCACTGGAGCTGGTCTCAGGTCTCCCCTTCAGGAGCCTTCTCTTGTCCAGGCTGCCCCAGCCCAGCTCTCTCAGCCTGGCTCCAGAGCAGAGCTGCTCCAGCCCTCACAGCATCTCCATGGCCTCCTGGATTTGTTCCAACAGCCACATTCCTCGTGTGTCAGGGTCTGCAGAGCTGGACACAGGACTGCAGAGGGGGTTTCCCCAGTAACAGACAGCTCCATGTTCTCTTGAGGTGTCTTGTCAGCTCCAAGTGGTGCCCACCTGGCAGTGGTGCTTGTGGAGATGCAGAGACTTGCAGGGAAAGGCATTTTGGATCCTACAGACACTTCTGTAGTTTATTTGGCGAGTGTCTGTGGGTTCACAACCATCTTTCTGTGTGCAAAGCTCTGTCCAAAACACTGAGCGTGGAGGGGACACAGTGCTGGGACGTTCCCACCACCTCATGCTACCTCCTCCCTGCACCGTGGCCAGGAAGTAGTGGGTTATTAGGGAAGCCTTCAGACTCCTCTACTGTGTCTAGGGCTGAGCTGGTCTTGTATTTTGGGAATGGTTATTCAAGTACAGTTATAGTTAGGCAGTGGCTATTTAATATCTCCTTTGCACTCAGCCACTGGCTCTGCCCAGCTGACTCAAGGCTGCCACTATGGGTGACTTGCATTGATATATACATATTTAATTTTGTTGTTTTCTTTAGTGGTAAGAGCCTAGAGTGGATTTTCTGTTCCTCAAATTCCTCTTGGGTATTAACTCGAATAAGCAGTGAAAAACCCATCATGATAATAAATAGAAAGGGCTGTAGGGCCTGGGATAAGGGGGAATGGCTTTAACCTGCCAGAGGAATGATTGAGGTGAGCTCTTAGGCAGAAGCTGTTCCCTGTGAGGGTGCTGAGGCACTGGCACAGGGTGCCCAGAGAAGCTGTGGCTGCCCCATCCCTGGCAGTGTTCAAGGCCAGGTTGGACACAGGGGCTTGGAGCAGCTGCTCCAGTGGAAGGGGTCCCTGCCCGTGGCAGGGGTTGGAACTGGATGAGCTTTAAGCTCCCTTCAACCCAAACAGTCCTGTGATGCTGTGATGCAGAGTTTAATCTCTTTCATTTAATTCCATGCTCTTTATGACTCTGCATCTGGATGCTGTGAGTCAGTGTGTGTTTCTGTGCTCTTCCCTTCCAGCCCGAGCGGTTGCAGGGCACCCACTACTCGGTCCAGTCTGACATCTGGAGCATGGGGCTGTCGTTAGTGGAGCTGTCTATCGGAAGGTACCCAATCCCCCCGCCAGACTCCAAGGAACTGGAAGCAATATTTGGCCGTCCCATGGTGGACGGGGCAGAGGGAGACTCTCACAGCATCTCGCCGCGGGCCAGGCCCCCAGGACGCCCCGTCAGTGGTAGGGGCTGTCGTATGCATTGAACAACACACAGACATGGGGGCAAATGGGTTGGGTGTTGTTTGGTGTGGTTGGGTTGGCCAGAGGCTGCTTTGGATGAGGTTGTGGTGGGGAGATGTATCCAGGGAGACCCCTCTCTGCAGAGCGGATGGAGCCATGTTGATGCTCTATCAGCATCCATTCTACCACAGGGGGTTTCTGAGTCCTGATGAGTGCAGTTGAGGGTCTGGTCTCGCATGATGAGGTGGAGATTGCTTTCAGGATGCTGTCAAGGAATGGATTTGAAGTGCCAACCAGGGTCTGTTAAGGCTCTGAAGAGGCCAGTTTATCTGCCTACCTTTAGATGTCTGTGTCTTACAAGTAAGGTAAAGCCTGTGCTGGGGATGGGATGTGGAGCCCTGGGAGCGATGCTGTGAGGGACACTCAGAACTTGTGTTGCTCCTCAGGCTTTGCCCATGCTGCCAACAGGTTCCTCTCAAGCCAGAGGCAGCTTTTGGGGAAGAGCTTTGCAGGGAGCTCCCACAGAGGTATCCAACCAGCATGGGAGCTGAGGTAGGCTGTTCTTGAGCCGCTTGCTTGGAAGCAGAAGGCTCTGGAAGCGCTGCCAGCCTGCTACAGCAGATGGTTTGGTGCTCTCCAAATGCTCCAAGCTGGGATGTAAATCTGGGCTATAGGCATGGGGAAGGAAATGGGAAATGTTGGAATGCATTTTGGTTTTCTCTTCCACTACAAGTCTGTTCCCAAGTGGGCTGCCTCTGCCTCTCCCAATAGAAATCCCACTGCACATGTGTTTTTCACACAAGATGAAGCCCTTGGCTGTCCCCAAGCAGCCTCTCACCACTGTTTTTGTCATCTTACCCACACAGGCCATGGGATGGACAGCCGGCCTGCCATGGCCATCTTTGAACTGCTGGATTATATAGTTAATGAGGTGGGTATTTCCTTACCATCAGCTCTGCTGGGCTTCCCTGAGGCACCAAGGTGTCATCTCCACTCTGCTGGCTCAGGCTGGGCTCCGAAGCCTTTGCTTGCACAGGCTCTTTTCAATAGAGAGCCCCTCTCAGCTGCACGGGTGTCACAGAGTCATAGAATGGTTTGGGTTGGAAAGATCTTAAGATCATCCAGTTCCAACCCCCTGCCATGGGCAGGGACACCTCACCCTGGACCATGTCCTTCTCTGTTCCCTTTTCCCATCTCTCTGTGTTGCAAAAGAGCAGCTTCCTATGTCAGGCTGATGGGGGTTAACCCCCAGTTATTGTTTCTGGATCAGCTTCATCCTCTATAAGCATTGCCAGAGCTGAGATCTGTGGGGTTTGATCTGGAATTGTGTTGCTGCAACTTGGGTTTTCCAGCTTCAGCAGGGATTCAGTGCAGGGTCCCCCCAGCTGCACAATGAGCTGGAGAGCAGCTTGCTCTTGGGGTAGGAAACCTTCAGAGCAAGGTGTCACTCTGGTTTGTGACCCATTAACCCACTGAAAACCCTTCTCCTTTTCTCCCCAGCCACCTCCCAAGCTGCCCAATGGAGTTTTCACACAAGACTTCCAGGAGTTTGTAAATAAATGGTAAGGATTTCTCCTGTGGGCTGATGTGGGGACCCATAGGTGCTGCCTGACAGCTCTACAGGCCACTGCTCCACCCAGAGCTTCAGTGCAACACCATGTTCTCCTGCTCTGTAGGTGATCTGCCTGCCTGCAGGGATCCCGGATTGTGCTGGGAGCTCCAGCCTTGGGAAGAGATGGAATAGAAGCAGTTTATTTCTGGTGATGCTGAGCAGTATCCCAGCGCCTTCTAAATATGAGCCTGGCAGGGGGATGGTGGAACAGATTGACAGGGCTGAGTCACCCCACAGCCTTGCAGGCACCACACTGTCACCTTGCAGCTCTTGTGATGTGGTGGGGGAACACCTGAGGATGCTGCTGCAGCTCCTGTTAAATCACAGAGCTTGGACATGGCAGAAATCCCTGATTCCCCACCGAGTGTTGGGTCCTTTTCCCATCTGCAGGTGCATTTCCTCCATGCATTCTAAAAGAGATGGATCCTGCAGCTCTCCCCAGGGGCTGGGCTGTTGGAGATGATGCTTTCCAAGCTGTTTCCACACTGCCAGGAGGCCAAAGGGGCTTTTGGTGATGCTGGAGACCTTCAGGGGACTGGTTTCCCACAAGCAGTGTCTCAACGTTGGGTTTGCTCTCTTGTTCTTCTCATTTCAGCTTAATTAAAAACCCAGCAGAGAGGGCAGATCTGAAGATGCTGATGGTAAGTGGGGAGAGCAGGTTTCTTTCTGCAGTGGGGTGGCACCAGACCTGCCAGCTGCTGCCCCATCTCTCTGCACCTCTTGCTCAAAAGGCTGGAAACTCCCCAGCTGAGCTTAACAGGAGCCAAATGGAGCCTGGGAGAGGGAGTGTGACTCACCTGTAGTTCAAAGGCAGTGATGGTATCAGGCCTGTGTGGAGCTGGGGTGGGAACCACCAGCTGTCCTGGGCCTGAGAGACAAACCTTTGCCTCCTGAACTGGACAGATAAATGGGAACATACATGGGCTGAGCACAACCCAGCTTTGGTGAGCACTTGAGCCCAGAGAAGCTGTGGCTGCCCCATCCCTGGCAGTGCTCAAGGCCAGGTTGGACACAGGGGCTTGGAGCAGCTGCTCCAGTGGAAGGGGTTGGAGCTGGAAGAGCTTTAAGGTCCCTTCCAACCCAAACCATGCCATGAGTGCAGTGTAACCACACTGACCTCTGCACCACGTTCAGTCCCTGGGCTCCCACAAAGCCCTTGCAAAGGAGGTGGCCTTTGTGGCCCAGGTTGTCCTGTCCCAGCTCAGCTTCTCCCTGGGGGAGCAGCGTTTGCCATCCAGGAGCAGTTGGGATTGTGGGCACCTTGTCCTACCTGTACCTGCGCTCTGTTCTCCTGTAGCTATTCCCTGCTCCCATGCTGCGTGTTGACTATGGGGCCAGCACGGATTCAAACCCCAGCAGGGAAAAAACACTTCCTCTCCATCACCTTTCCCTGCCTCAGTCACAGCACTGGGATCTTCCCCCCTTTCCAGGCTGGGTTCGGGGCCATTCCTAACGCTGTTCCCTTGGCTTCCAGAGTCACACGTTCATCAAGCGCTCCGAGGTGGAGGAGGTGGATTTCGCAGGCTGGTTGTGCCGAACGCTGCGGCTCAACCAGCCCAGCACCCCCACCCGTGCTGCCGTGTGAGGGGCAGCACCTCTGCCTCCCCCTCCCGCAGGCCACACAAGCGCCCTCCCTTCTTCCTCCTCCTTCCTCCTCCTCGCATCCAGCGGCAACGCAGCATCATCCCCTCGGAAGCATCTCTCGGCCGCCCTGCAGCCGGAGCAGGGTTGGTTCCTATGGATGGATGGGGGGGGGGGTTCCAGACCTCTGCTCCGGATCCGGAGCTCCTGACACTTGGGAAATGCGGTGCTGCTTCTGTTCATTTTGGTTTGGTTTGGTTTTGAAACATGTTCATTTGGGTTAAAAACAGACAAGAATGGGGTGTGTGTGCACACGTGCACGTGTGTGAGACGTGGCCCAACCTCCACCTCCTCCTGCTGCGCTCCGATGTGGAGAAATGAGGGAAGGGGATGGAGAAACCCTGCCTTGGGTGGCCGGGAATGGTGTTGCTTTCCCATCCCTTTCCAAGCGCTGGGATGGGGGTTAGTGGTTGAGCAGAGCTGTGAGCTGCCTCCTGGCCCTGCTGCAGGTGGAGGAGAGGAGGGAGCTGTGTGTTCTCATTGGAGGGTTGTGATAGACCTGTTCTTGTCACACACACTGGGTGTTAATGAAGGCTCTCCATGTGTTGGAATGGCAGGGAACTGGGGGCAGCTGTGGGCTGGGGGTGAGTGGATCCATGGCAAGCCCTGGCTTGGAGCTTTGGGTGGTTCCCTGGCTCCTTCCAGTGCAGGGATGGGAGCAGAGCGGCTGGGGCCAGGGCAGGAGTGGGATCCCCTAAGGATGTCCTAAGGATGGGAATGGGTAAACCTCATCCAGGCTCCTGGTTTTCCTTCTCCAGCTGCCTCTCACCAAGTGCCCTTGGCCATGGGGAATGGAGGAAAGCCCCAGGGTCCCTGCTGGACCCCCCTTGAGCCCCCCACTCTCCTGGGATGGGGCTGGAGGGAGCCAAGGCTGAGCCTGGCAGAGCAGGGATGAACCCCCCAGTACGACCATGTTGTCCCCAGGCCCCACTGGCATTACTGGGGGTCATGGTCCCTCCTGGCTCTGTGTGTGTGTGTGTCCCATGCCCAGGAAGAACCTCATGCACCCCATGGCTCTGGCTGAGCCCTGCTCTCGCCTCATTTTCCACCCCCTGTGTGCATTTTTGGGGGACCCATTTCCCCCAATGGGGCTTTGCGCTCCCCAAGGAGATGATTTTGGGAAGCTTGGTGCGATTTTTACCAATTTTCCTTCTTTTTCAGGCTGTTTTTCTTCCCAAAAGCAAGGGGGGGTTGTCAGGGCCCTGGTAACCCCAAGGCCCTCATCTCCTGGGGACAACCACATCCCCCCAAGGCAATCCCATGGGGAAACCCCACATTTTGGGGGGGAGGGTTGGGGGTGTCTGTGCTCACTGGCTCAGCCTGGCTTGCTTGTAGTGGGCTTTGGCTCTCATTGAAGGGGGAGGTGGGGAAGGGGCAGGTCTGAAGCTTTGGGGTGATTTCAGGTGGTTTCAGGGCAGGTTTTGGAGGGGGGGGGGGAGGTTGTGTTGGTGCAATTACTTTTTTAGACTCAATATTTTCATCCTGGGGTGGAAAAAGCCCCCAAATAAATGGCACTTTACAGCTAATGGGCCTTTTCTGTTCGTGGTGGGGCCCTAAAGGGGCTTTAACCCCTGGGATGCTGATGGATTGCTGGAATGCCGCTGGCTTCTTGCATGGGAGCAATGGGGTTTGGATGTTTGGATGTGCTGGCAGCCGCCTCCAGCAGAAGCAGGGGATAAGGGAATGATCTGGGTATAAGCAACCTGCATGGATGGGGGATGGGAGGATGGAGCAATGCCCTAAATCCCACTGAGGGCTCTGGGCTATTTGGGGTGGAATATTTATGGCCAGAATCAGACCCAAAACTGACAAGAAGCTCTGTGGGGCCCGGGTGCCTGTTCCAGTGCCCACAGTGGCACTGGGGGGTGGGGGGATGTGTTCTGCTGTTGCCTCTTTGGGGTCCCCTCGGGGTGTGTGGGGGTGTCGGTGCCATCCTGCAGATCCCAGATAACTCCCTCCACACATGGGAGCTGCAGCAGGTTCTATGGTGTTGGCTTGGGGGTTCCATGGGTTGGGGGCACACAGAGGATGGGGTACCCCAAACCCTGTTGCTGTTGCAGGGCAGGAGGGGGATATTTGGGGGTCCTACCCCCCCCCCCCCCCAGCTATACGGGGGTGCTCTCTGTATGTGTTGGGGGCAGTCTGGGGGGCAGGGGGGGGTCTGAGCACATCCCTGTTGTGATGGGGGAAAGCGAAAGCAGCCACAAGCAGGAGGCTGCAGCGCATGGCCAGGCCCTGGGGTGCACCCAGGCTCCCCCCCCATATTGGAGCCCCTCAGTCCCCATCTCCAGCCGTGTTTCCCCATCCTGCCTCAGTTTCCCCACCCCTAGAATGGGGTTAATGGTATTGAGCCCCCCTTAAAAACCCCTCTTGGGGGGACACATGGAGGAGGGGGAAAGCTCCATGTGAGGAGCCAAAAAGGGGAGAAATGGGGAATCCCGGGCGCTGTCGATCAAATCTTTCCTATTCTTCCTCCTCCTTTAATTACTTTTTCCCTTAAATTATTACTAATTCCAGCAGCACCTGAGCCCCTGCAGGAACCTGGAGGAGCTGTTCACTCTGGAGCGGAATGGTGGGGAGCTCTTATAGCCCTGCAGCTCCGGTCCGGGGGGGGGGTGTGTGTCCGTGACCCCCAACCTGGCCCTGGGGCAGGCTGGAGGTGGTGGCTGTCCCCTGTCCCCTCCCCTGTCCCCATAGCCCTGGCTTGGAGCCCACCACTGACCTTGGGCAGAGCTGCTCCGTGTCCCCTGTGACACGAGGGTCGTCGGGAAGCGTCCCATGGGGTGACACGAGGGGTGTAAGGTGCTCCATGGGGCCGGTTGGGGGTCCTGGGGCTGCCCCATGGGGTGCCAAGCAGTGGGTGCCATGGGGTGACAGTGGGGATGGGGGTCCGGAGCGCTGTGGGGGCCGCTCGAGGGGTCTCCGGGGGGCTCTTAAAGGGGCCCGCACCCCAACGCCGCCGCCGCGCGCTGCGGGGGGCGCCCCCCGCCGGCTGCAGTGCTGCGGCCCGGGGCGGGGGGGGGCGGGCGCGGACGAGGGGGGGGGGGGGGGGGGGGCGGTGCGCGGCCCCTTTAAGAGCGGGGCGGCCCCGGCCGGAGCAGGAAGAGAGCCGCATACGGGCCTCGGCGAGCAGCTCCCGCGGGGCGGCCAGAGCCTGCTCCGCCCGCACGGCTCGGCCCGGCCCGGCTCGGCTCGGCACGGCGCGGCCCGCTCCGCTCGCTCGGACCGCACGGCCCGGTACGGGGGGGACCGGGGGGGACCGGCGGGGGTCAGGCCCGGGGAGGGGGGGGGGGGTTGGAACCCGACCTCTCTCCTTTCCCCCCCCCCCCCTCTCCGGGGCTGTGAGGGTGGGGAGGGGGTGCGGGGGGTGCGGGCCGGGGGGGTTCGTGCGGGGCCGGGAGCGCTGCCCCCCCCCCGCCTGCATACGTTGTACTTGGCCGGGCCGTGGGGGGGGGGGGGGGGGGGGGGGGGGGGGGGGGGGGAGAGGGAAGGGCCCCACCGGCGAGGGGGGGTGGAGGGTGCGCGGCGCGGGGGCTGCTGGGAGTTGTAGTCCGTTGTGCGCGGCGGCGCGCAGGTGCGTGTGAGCGTACGGACTACAGTTCCCATGGTGCCCCGCGCGCGCGGCGAGTGGGAGGTGTTTGATGGGCAGCGGGCGGGGCCAATTGGGGCGCGCCCTCCACCCCCCCCCCCCCCCCCCCCGGACCCGTTGGCCCTGCCCAATGGCGGGCGGCTGCGCGCGGTGGCCGAGGACAAGCGCGGCGGGGCCTGCGCCGCTCCGCGGCCGGGACCAAGGCCCTGACCCCGTGCGGGGGGGGGGGGAGACGGCCGCGGGGTGGGGGCCTTGGCTCCGACCCCCCCCCCCTCCCGGCCTCCATGGTCCGGCCCGCCCGGGGGAACGGGTGGGGTCGTGGCTCCCGGCCAAGGCTCCCTGTGGGCCCGCGGGGGGGGGGCACCCGGGCCGGCCCATGAGGAGGGGGGGGGCACTCGGGCTGCAGGGTGGGGTCCCCCGCGGCGTGCGCCGCTCCTCACCCCCCCCCCCCGGCCCCGAGCACCCCAAGGTCGTTCCCCCCCCCTCCCCCCCCCGGCCCCGGTGGTTTGGGCCGCTCCTTATCGGCGGCTCCGCACCCACCCCCAGCACGGAGGGGGGGCCGGAGGCCGCGCGGTTCGCAGCGATAATTCTCCCTCCCCCCCTCCCCTTCCCCTCGGTGGTTGCGGCCCTGGGAGGGCTCTGAGGGGTGAAGCCGCCCCCGGAGCTGCGCAGTGGGGCCCGGCTGGAGGAGGGGGCATGAGGGGAGAGGCATCACCCACCCGGAGGCCTCGGCTCGGCCGCGGCTCTGGGGCTGGAGGTGACAGGTTGGGAATGGGGATCGGGCTGGTTGAACATGGCCTTGCTCCTTGCGGGGGTTGGACGGGGTGAGCCTTGAAGGTCCCTTCCATTCTATGGGGCCAGTGGTGTGGAAGCGGAGTTGTGCTGCTTGCAGCTTGGGGTGTGTGCAGGGAAAACCCTTGGACCTGAACGCGAAACGGGACTCCCGGCACCTGGGACTTCCTCTTTACCAGTGCTTCTAAATCCCAGCGTTCCCATGCTGGAAGCGACAGCTCCCGGTGGGCACCCGCAGCCTCAGCTCCTGGAGCAGCTCTTGTGTGTGGGGCAACGACAGTTTCAGCTCAAGGACTCTTGGGAAGAGTTTGCTGCTGGTCTGAGTTCAGGATTAGCCCTGTGCTGTTAAACGTCTGCTACCGAAACCGTAACTCATTTATAAGTGCTTTATAGACACGGGCAGAGAAGGTCTCTGCCTAGAAGAATTTACAACCTAATGAGGACCGAAGCGGAGTGAAAAGGTCATCCTATTGCTTTCTAAAGTTCCCTTTTCCTTTCTTTTCCTTGAGGAAATGTTTTATGTTGCGTCGTTGCTGCTGCTCCTGGTTGGAAGTGGCAGCCTGTGGCCTCTGCTGGGGGTGAGCTGGGCTGGTTTAGGTCTGGTGGGTTGTGTTTAAACAGCTTCAAAAGCAAAAAGAGGGGAAACAGAGAGAAATGGAGCCGTTTATTCGAGAGGAGCCGTTCGTGTTTAATATTCATCCTGGCCCCTGTTTAGGCTTGTTCTGGTGAAAGGGAGTGAAGAGGCGCAACCAAAACACCGAGAGATGGTGGGATTTTTCCACCAAGCCTTAATTGCGTTAGTAACGTGGGGAGGGTTTTGCAAGGCAGGAGCTCTTCAGAACCTTGGGGGTGAAGGAGAGGAGTCCTTCCCTTTCTGCTGCCTGCAGCTCTTGTTAACACTTGGGTTCTCTGCTCGCTTGCTTTGGTGTTTGCTCATAGATGCACCTGGTGTTGTGGCAGTGGGTTTGGTGCATGGCTTTAGCCAGGTTGTGGGCTTCACGAGGTGAAGAGAGGTGCTGGGTACAGTTCCCTTGGCACGGTGAAGGCAATGGGTTTGCTTTTGTGTTTTGGGGCTTTGAAAGCAGGATTGAAAGGTAAAATTGTGTTCCCAGCGTGAGAACCTGGATGTCAGCTTGGGACACAAGTCAGGGAAGAAATTTATGCTGATCCCAAGGCTCTGTGATGGGCTGTGTGTGCTGCCTGTCTTACCCCAGGCATTCACTGGTGCCCAAGTGCTTGGGTTTAACTCTTTCGAATCAGGTCCCCAGCCTAAAAAGTCAGCTTCTCAAACCTAAAACTTGGGGCTGGGAAATGTCTGCACTTGAGATGGAGCCTAAACTCTGAGACCTGGGTTTAATCTTGATTAAATCAGACACTTGAGGGTTTTTTCCCACTCTCGGGTTGCTGCGTTTATGGAAAGAGAGGACTTCTGTGGCAAACAATTAGAATTCTGGTTGTTATCTTATAGTCAAAGCAATAAACTGTTGCTCTTAACTATGCTCTCAACCAGCCTTAACCTCAAATTTGAAGAGTCTGGTTTCAGTCTGTAATTAAAAGCCTTTTGATGGGGAAAAACTCAGGGAAAGGGGGAAAGGCAGGGATGAAGGGAAACGTTTGTACCCAGTCCCATGACCCTTTGATCCAAGCTGCTGTGTGACTGTGCTCCGTGCTGCCGCTTCCCCATCCCTCTGTCCCCATACCTGTGCCTGGAGCATCCCGCTGGTCCCAGAGGAGCTCTGGCAGGACGTCAGTGGGAGTAAATGAGGTCAGACGAGCACCGGGATCCTCTGCGAGTATCCAGGGACAATTGTTTCTCGCCCAGCGCCAGGATCGTCTTCCCTCCGTGCATAGTTTCAGTTTCCCTGCCTGCCCCGTGTCACTGCCGGCTCCTGTAGCACAGCCTGGACACGGCTTCCGTGGAGCACGTGGAACCCAAGTGGGTTCATGCCTTGGATGCTGCTGGGGCTCCTTCCCTGAGAGCCTGCGGGCAGCAGCCCTGGGCTGCAGGTGGATGGGAGCTCTCAGGAGCAGAGTCCCCTCCGAGGTGTGAGAAACTGGAACCTGCTGTGAGCTGCCCTGTTGTGCAGGTGGGAGCCAAGGCCACGGGGTGAGAGGAGCTGCAGATCCCTTGGCAAACACTGGCTCTCTGCCGCCGCTGCTTCACCGACCCCTTCCAACGGGTCCAGGAGCAGGATCTCCCTGGAGACAGCCTCTGCTGTCTCAAATACTTTCCATTGAGCTCTTCGAAGCCATGCATGGAGCTGTGTCCCCTCCCGGGGTGCAGAAGCACACAGCACGGGCGCTTATGGGTGCTTTCTTTGCACCTTCCGGACCATTTTCCATCCCCTTCCCACCCCTGCAGCTCTGTGATGCCCATCCGAAACCAAAGCACTGCTGCCCCGCTTAGCATCCCAGCAGAGGATGCTCCCAGCATCCCAGTGCTGCGTTTTAACTCCTTGTTGCCTGTTGTTAAACTCCAGTGATGTGCCCTATTTCCTTCCTGGTTCGTGCACCTCCTTAATTCCCACCAGCAAACTGGAAACCAGTCAGTAGATAGCTCTTCTTCTTTCCTGTTTGCTTGACTGCCTGCCCAGCACAGAGCTGGGCAAGCATCAAGGGTAGGCTTGTAGCTACAGGTTGCTGCTCTCCAGTTACCCGGAGCCTCTTGCCCCAACAGGCAGAGTACAAGCGGTACCGGTTCAGCGTTCCCGGTTGTGTGCTGAGGAGGGGAGGAAAACAGCTCCATGGCAGGACAGCGTTGGTGGGAATGAAGCGTGTGGCATGTTTGCTACTGGGATTCACTTTAGCACATCGTGTGGAGCCAGGAATGGCTGTTTATCCACAAACTAGGAATTACCTAAGGGACTGCCCTGCCCGGTGCGCTCTGCTTCATCAGGAAACTCCAGTCTTGCTCTTTATTTACTCTGCCTTTTTTTCTCACCCTTCCTGGTGTAGAAAAGAGGTTTTTGAGGTGTCATTTGGGTTGGTGCTGGACCTCCAAAGCAGAGGGCAAGGGGAGCGAAGCAGGAAGCATCAGGGCTGTCAGAGGGGAGGATGACGTGGAGGCTGCAAAGGGGAACCTGTGACATGGCAGTGAAGTAGGAGAGGGATGTGTGGGTTTGGGGTGGAAAGCAGGGTGTGCAGGGAGCTGGATGGGTGCTGGGGCTGTTGGAATGGGGGTAGTTGGGATTTGAGAGGTTCTCATGGCCCCTGTGCTTAGGAGCTGTAACAGGGGAGGGGATCGTGCAGTGAAGGGGCAGTTACTGCCTCATCAGGGAAAGGGCTGGTGGTGACTTGGAAGGGTTTTGGCTGCAACGGTGAGTGCAGGATTTGGCCTCTCTGGCTGTGCCTGGCCTCCAAGGGTGTATAAATACCTGCAGGAGCTCTTGTTTTCATCCGGCCTCGCTGGCTGGGATGTGCTGGTGGCCCCACAACCCTCGTGCTTTGGGGTGATGCTGGTGGCAGAGTTGCTTCTTCAGGCCAAGCCTCCAGTTTGGCAAAGGGGCCCGATTCTGCCTTTCTGCAACACTGGCAGCTTATTCCTGCACGGATCTTGGGGCCTTCAGCATTATGGGGCTTTTGGGTTGGAAAAGAAACCTTCCCTTTCCATCTGCACTGCGCTCGTAGGCAAGGACAAGGCACAGTTTCATATCTTGTGTTCTCTTCTTCCCTCTGCATCCAACTTTGGGGGCTTCCTGCAGCATTCAGGAGAACCTGGGGCTGAGCAGCAAAGGGCTTGGTGCTGTGCAGGATCTGAGCCCTCACTGTGGCTTTGCAGGGAGCTATGTGGGAGCAAGCCCATCGGAGGGCTGCGGCATGAGGCATGTGGGAACGCTTGGGCTTGGCTTTGGAAGACTTTGTTCCAGCAGCAAAACAAGCAGCTTCCATTAACACAGGGGTGGCCTTCCCGGCCCTGGGAAGCAGGCTGGGATGCTCTCAGCAGGCTGAGGGCTGCCTGTGGAGGCTGCAGAGGCTCAATGAGGAGAGGAGCAACTGGAGTGAACTGGAGCCTTGCTGGGTGAATTGGGTTTGGGCAGGGGCTGGGGGTCCCTGGGTGGCTCTCGGCCTTCTCAGTGGATGGTGGCGTGTTTCTTGTTGGCATGGAGACATTCCTGTTCCCTGGTGGCTGCTGGTGACCATCCCAGCACACAGACCTCATCCGATGGAGCTGGGACCATCGTGTCGAGGAACACCGAGGCAGATCCATGGTGCTGGGGAGGCTTCTAGCACCAAAGTAACCCCCTGCAAGGGAAACACACGTGGTCCTCGGGGCCGTGAGTGCACAGGCTCGAAGCAAGGCGCATTCCTGCTGGATTAACTACGGTCTCTGATGACAAAGGAGCAAATTGGCACGGAGGTCTGGGTGGAGGAACCAGTTCAAGCTCACCTTGCAACATCACCGAGGGCTCGGGACGGCCTGGTGGCTGCCGTCAGCCATGGGAAGGGGGTGGCTTTGGGGGGTGGCAGCCTGGGGAGGCTCTGTGGCTGTGGATGTGGCAGCAGGAGCAGACCCTGCTCCCTCAGGGGCTAAGGCTGCTTCTGAGGGTTGCCAGGAGTTGATGCTGCAGCCGAAACCCAACTTCCCCATGCGCTGTGCGGTGCCCTGGAAGGAAATCCCTGCCCAGCAGTGGGGATGTGCAGAGTGTGATGCTTGGTTGTCCCTTGTCTGATTTCTTCATTGTGGAAGTGAGCTCCCAGCATCTACAGAGACAGAGCCACGCTGTGATGTTGAAGATGTCCCTGCCCATTGCAGGGGGTTGGACTGGATCAGCTTTGCAGGTCCCTTCCAACCCAACCCATTCCATGGTTCCATAGCCCTCATCCTGAGAGGTGCTTCTCTCCAGGTATTCAGTACATTCAGGGAGCCCTGTGCACTGTGAAGGTGACTCTGCCTTTGCTGATTCTGGTTTAACTCTCTTAGTTAGCAGCAGTAATGCTCTCAGTGTTGCGGTTGGGCTTAGAGGTTGGAGCCGGGATCGGCTTAATGGGGAAGCAGGGAGAGAAACGGGGCTGGGGTTGCCGAAGGGGCACTTGTTTGGTGGGTTTGGTGTTGGAGGTGGTAGTTGGGAGCATTTCCCTCAGCAGCACTTATCCTTTCACTGTCCATGCTGCTAGGAAAGAGCCACATCTGGCATTGTCCTCTCTTGTGGGCCATCCTCTGTAAAGCACTTGCACACAAGCAGTTTGAGAACATGAAGAGCAAATAAACCCTTTCCTCCTGGTGTGTTCTGTAGCTGCATCCCTCATGGTTTCCTCTGGTGCACTGAGGAGTCCCAGACCTGTAGCATCTCCTGAAGCAGCACCACAGGGACCAGCTCCACCTTGGCAGTGGTTATCTCCCTGCTCTGGTGTGGCAGCGCTGTCTCTTCCACTGCTTGCTTTGGGAATCCCAGTTCCAGTCTGGTTCCAGGTTGTGGCTTGGCACCAGCGGTCACTGCTCCACCACTGAGGTGACTTGGTGAAGTTCTCTGCTGACACAGTGGTGAGGGCTGGGAGAGGGCCACATTTGAATACTGACATGATTATAAATGGGTTGAGGTGTAACATTTAAATTGGGCTCTTAGGGATACCATGGTCTGCCTGAGGGAGCAGGGAGATGCTGAATTACCCTAGAACCTGTCTGTCCAGGAGATGTGTCACCCTGATGAGAGCCTTGGTGATTGTCTTTGGTAGCCCGGTTTGGTGTCTGTGTAACGTAGACCTGGGACTTCTCCATCCCAATTCCTCAATGTAGCTCTTCCAGCCCAATTTAGATCCTCTGCCAAATCCATCAGACCTCCTGTGAATGAGCACAGGATGCAGCCGTTCTGAGCAAGGAAATGGCTGGCTGGCAGCTGGGGAAGGGCTGTCCTTGCTCCACCGGCTCTGCAGATCTGCCCCTCTTGGCCAGCGCCAGGAGAGGAGAGCACCAAGGCAAAGGCAGCTCTTGGCACCAATCCTGCCTCTGCTGTGGGAGGGGATTAGTGTTATTCCTCTGCTTTAAATACGAAGGAAAATCAAGGTGCTTTACTGCTGCGGTCATCAGAGCTCCCAGGATGCTCATTGAGGGGCGTTCAGCTCCAGCGCTCCATCCAGATTGCTATGGGAGCAATTACCACATATTCTTCCTCCCAGAGTTCCCTTGGCAGCAGTTGCAGGATGTGGGATTCTCCTTTCCTGTGCTGCTGAATCCTTGTGTGTTCTGCCCTGGAGATTGTTGTTTCTGTCGTGGTGTATTAGGTGTTTCTTCCTGGTCCATCTATGGCTCGTGAAGTGCTTTGGCTCTCCTAAGGTGAAGGATGCAGTGGTTGCAGGTTGATGACACTGCAGGGTTTTGGGGTGGATTTGCTGTTATGTTGGGATGAAGCAGTCCTAGAGCGCGGGTTCACTGTGCTGGAGCTTCCTACGCTGCCCAGGCATTTACTTCTAGGCAGCAGGGAGAGGCAAACCTCCCTGGCAGGTCTGAGCTGGCAGGGGCAAGGGAAGCCCCAGCTGGTTTGCTTACCTGATAGTGGTGCGAGTTCATCAGGTTGGACTGAAACCAAGGGTGGCTGCTGGGCCTGAGGAGCCTGAGCTGCCTTCAGAGCGTCCCAGCATCCTGCTTGCTTCTCCTCCTCACGTTCAGTTGGAGACATTGGGAAGCAGGATGCTCGGAGAGCTCTGGACTTCAGGAGCAGCACAAGTAAATGCCTTGAGGAGCCAGTGAAGTGGTGGCTTGGGCTGGTTGTGTGCTCAGGAGCTGACTGAGTCCTCGTGATGTGGCCAGTCTTGTTCCTTGGACCATTCTTCACGTTGTGAATCTGGCGGTTAGAGCTGTGGTAACAGGATAAAGGGAACATGGTGCTTCCCAGAGTCAGGGCCTTCAGCCGAGGAGCTGTGGGAGCTGCAGTGGCTGGAAAACAGAGTCATATTGTCCCCCAGGAGCCCACAGATATTTGCAGGATGCTTGTTCTGCTCTGATCTCTTCACTTCAATATCTGCATGATCTTGGTCATGTCATGCGTGTCCTCTGGTGTTTCACCCCGTGTGCAATGTCCAGTCAAGACATAAGGAAGCTGCAGTTCCCTCTTAGCTGTCAATGGCTCAGTTACCTGCTAGACACAAAAGGGATCTTCGCATTGCACTGTCAGCATTTTAGATTCAATAAAAACCCAAACCAAATCACTTTTATTTGATCTTGATTTTGCCACCCGGTGCAATGGGCTTCTGTTGGTGCACAGGCTCTTCCTCTGAGGACCACGCATCTTCTGCAGGTCCACGTAACTCAGCTGGGTTAGCCCCAAGCTGCCAACAGCACATTCCTTTAGAGAGCAGTTGAGTTTTAATAGCACCACAGAGTGGTTGAAGCAGTGACTTCTCCCAAGCAGGCAAACACCCTCCTTCATTTCCTCCTGCCTCCCACCACCTTTCCACCTCGTTGGCTTTGTGCTGCTGCGTGCTAGGTGTGTTTCCCCAGGCCTCTGCATAGTTTAGGGTGGATCCTGGGCAGAGGGAGACCTGCTGGGGCTTGTCCTTGAGCTGGTGTCAGCAGAGACGATGGCTCAATGCTCCCAATGGCCTGAGAGCTGCCTTCTGTCTCGAGGGATCCGGGCTCACCGATGGGGACGTGCAGCTGGGAGAAGGGAAGAGGGGACCTGGGATGATGGCTCCCGAAATACAACGTGAAGAGGCACAAGGGCTTGTGTTGTGTGACCTGTAATTGGGGTGAGCTATTCATAGGGAAAAAATGCCCATTTCTGCGCTCGGTGGTGAGTGAGGGCTGGGATAATGTTTGGGCCTTGGGCAGAAACCACTGCCTTTCTTTTTATACATATATGTATATATAGCAACATCATTTTAATCATCCTTTTCCAGCACATAGCAGGGTTTCTGCAGACCCTATGCTTGCTCTCCTATGCACGTTTCCTCCAAGAAACAGGGCTCAGCAGCTTGTGATCCCCATTCCTTGGGTACCTTTGAGCCGCAAGAGGCCAAATAACCTCTGTCCTGCACTGTGTAGTGTACAAATAACCATGTGCTGTAGCCCAAAAGGCAGTTCCTCCCAGGAAGCCTCGTGCTGGGGATTATAGAGGTGCCCTAGAGCCATTGTGCCTGATGCTCAGTGGGAAGGGTGAGGATGCTTTTCCCTTCCTGCCCCAAGCAGGTGCCTGTTATTGCCTCTCCTCTGTCTCCTGGACCGGGTGGCACCTGCGAGGAGAGGAGAGCACTGCCCTTTGGAAAGGGCTTCGGGATCTCTTCCAGGTGAAAAGCACATTGAAGACATTCCCTGTTCCTGGCTCAGCAGATGTGACTCAGCTCTTCACCCGATACCTGCGCAGTCCCGAGCTGCTCAGGTTCCCTGGTCTGCCCAGTGCAAAGGGAGAAGGGAAAAACCCCAACCAAACCACTAAGGTTACATGGAAAACCGGTCATTAAGCAGCATTTTGTCAGCGCTTTTGGTTGTGATCCCATCTTAATGTGGTCGTCTCATTTGGATGTAAATGTCACACTCCAGAGCTCCTGGAGGAGAGCAGTGGGTGACATCCCGCTGGGTGCAAGGGGTTTGGTTAACTCTGTTCTGCTCTGCTGGGGTTGGAAGGAGCAAGTGGATAACTTGAGCTTAAGGAAAGAACCTTTTAGTGCTGAGGAGCAGCATCAAACAGGAGCGGGCCTCAGTGCGGAACAGGTTGGATGCGGGACAGCCGGGATTGCCTTGAGCAGCATCTCGGGGTTCTGCACCACTGCTTGCACCACACAATGACAGCTTTTCCTGCCTGGAATCAGGCTGGATTTGTGTTGGGCTGGGCTTTGGAGCCAGGAACAGCCAAAGCTGGCTTGAGTTGGTGTCTTGGAAAGGCAGATTCGCTGGGCAGTTAGGCCAGGCTTGTAAATCAGGTTGATAAATACATTTGAGAGCTCTGGGATTGCTGTAAGCTTCCTCTTTCAACTGGGCTGTATTTGAAGTGGACTGTGCTCCCTCTGCTGCTATGGGTGCTATGGGAGGGGGAGCTCCAGACGCCTCAAACACAGACACTTTGGGGTGAAATGTGGCACTTTGTGACCCTGCTGAGACACTGGGTCTGGGACAGTGAGGGTGTGATGCTGCTGGGTGATCAGAGGCTGTACAGAGACAAAAGAGCTGCTGGGTGGGAAATACAGCCCAGTAGTGAAGCTGCCCCTCAGACCTTACCCTTGCCAAGGAGCTGGCTGGCTCTTGTGCCAGTGGTGTTTCTCACTGTCACCCAGCCATTGGGACCATTCCCAAAGGATTTGCCCATCGTGTCATTGCCCTGCTGCATCCTGTGCCTGCTCTGTGCACCTGTGAAGGTGGAAGGCTCTGTCTCTTGCTAGCCCTGCATCCATTCATCCCCTTGACAAGTGATGTGGGTTGAAGGGCCTCAAGCATTCCAGGTGCTGGATCCATTCCTGGGGGGCTCCGGGCAGCCTGTCCTGGGCACGAGGGACACAAAGGCCGTGTTGTGCTTGGAGAATGAGCTGCAAACCCCGGCAGTCCCATGACCCTACTGCTGTTCCCACACTGTCCGGCTGCTGCCAGCCCCATGGCTGGGCTGGGGGTGCCCCTACTGCACGGCCTGGCTGGGGGATGGAGCTCGGCTGCCCCAGTGCTTTGTCCATGGGGGGAGGCAGGAGGAGGGGGCTCTGGTGTTGTTTCCAGGGCCAGGAAGGGTTTGGGGGGTGGGCAGAGGTGTCAGACCCATTGATTTAGGGAGCGGTGTTGGGTGGCTCAGAGCGGGGGGTTCAGGGAGCCCTGGGCTGTGGAGGCTCCCCCCATGGTATCCCAGCCACTTAAGAGGCCAGGAGGGGTCCCTTGGACCCGCTATGGATGCAGAGATGCAGTGACCTTGCCCAAGGTCACCCCTCAAGCTGGTCCCCAGGCTGTGCTCAGCCACAAACAGCCTTTTCCTCCCTATCCTAAATCCCTGTGAGCTGCCAGCTCCGAATCCAGTCCCTGCTGCCGCAGGAGCCTGGGAACCAGCTCTGGAATCAGTGTCCTTGCTATGGGCATCCTGGGAAGCTGCTTTGCTTCCACACTTGGGCTTTGTGGGAGGACTTGTGCATCCAGCCCAGCTCCTCGGGCTCATCCCACCCTGAACCCCTGGTTCGCTGGTTTGTACATCCCTGGTGTTTAATGTTAGGGCTTTCCCTCAGAGCCGTGTCCCACAGGCTCAGAGCTGCCCTCGCCCCTGTTCTCTCTGCATAAAACAAGGTGCAGAAATCCCTTTTCCACTCGGTTTTTAACTCCTCTTGGATTAACGAAGCAGAATGAGGAAGCGCAAAGAACTCCTGGGAAGTGTGCTCGGGATGGGGGTGGCCACTCTTGTTCTGCAACCTGGTTGCCAGCTCTGTAATGTGGCGCTGGGAGTCGCTTCCTTGGGTTCTGGATGTGCTCCTGACTCATCCGTCCCCCACCATGGGGCAGCTGCTTCCCTCCGTGCCTCAGTTTCCCCATCTGTAAAGCGGGGACGTTGATGCCAAGGTGCTTTGTGAACCAGGTGACTTGTGTCTTCTCTTGGTGCCAGTGCTTGGGGTGGTGATGGAAAGGTGATGGAAATACTTTCATCCAAGTCATTCCGTGATGTGGTTCTGTGACTGTCATGAGTTCAGCTGGGCTGAATGAGCAGGGAACCTTCCCAGTAGAAGTGATGGGATTGGGAAATACTCCTCAACTTGACTGGTGAGGCTCCAGCCACTGTGGTCCACTGGCCATGCCTGCCAGCTGGGTCCAGATGCAGCCTGGCTGGGTTGACCCTGGCCCTTGCCAAGGCTCGCTTGCTCTGACCCAGATCCAGGCTGATTCAGCTCTTCTGCACTTCTCCTCCTTCCCAGAGCGGAGGTGAGCATGGATCCATCCTCACCTGCTGATGGAGGCAAGTCTTAGATGAGGATGTGGACAGGAGCTGGTGGCTGGTGCTTGCGGCAGAGCAGACAGGTCCCTGCTCTGCCTTGGGGACTGTGCCTGTGTGTGATGTGATGCCTCCTGCCACTCACTGAGCTTCCTTCTCCTCTCGCAGCCTTTTGCATCGAAGATGGCGGGTGGCGTGGACGGCCCCATAGGGATCCCGTTCCCCGATCACAGCAGCGACATCCTCAGCAGCCTGAATGAGCAGAGGAACAACGGGCTGCTGTGCGACGTGGTCATCCTGGTGGAGGGCCAGGAGTTCCCCACGCACCGCTCCGTCCTGGCCGCCTGCAGCCAGTACTTCAAGAAGCTCTTCACCTCAGGGTTAGTGGTGGACCAGCAAAACGTGTATGAGATAGACTTTGTGAGCGCGGACGCGCTGTCGGCGCTGCTGGAGTTCGCCTACACCGCGACCCTGACCGTCAGCACTTCCAACGTCAATGACATCCTCAACGCCGCCACACTGCTGGAGATCCCGGCGGTCAGGGATGTTTGCACCGATCTCCTGGACAGGAAGATTCTGGCCAAGAATGACCAGATGGATACAGTAGATCAAATTGATCAGAGGAACCATCTCAGAGCAAAAGAGTACCTGGAGTTCTTCCAGAGCAACCCCGTCAATGGCCATCAAGGCAGCTTCCCGTGGACCAACCCAGAGTTGAGAGACCTTCAGAGACTGAACTTCCGAGGCCAAGAGGAGGAGGAGGAGCCGGACTGCAATGGTATGGACTTGTACTCGCAAGCCCCTCTCAATGAAAGACCAAAGGCGAATGACTGTGATCCTGACAGCAACCCAGCCATGTGGCTGGACAGGGAGGAGGAGGAGGCGGCTCCAGGCTCCATGTTCTCCCCTTCTCAGAATGGACATTACAGCAGCCGCGGCCTGGCCACACCGGGAGAAGAGGAGGGTACCCCGGGGGCCCCTCTGGACCAGCAGGAAACCAGTGACTCCCCCAGCTTCGTTCCTGCTGGAGCGGAGACGGAGGATGACGGCAGGGAGGTGGATGGGATGGCTGCGAGTGCCCTGCTGCAGCAGATGATGAATTCCGTGGGGAGGCAGCAGCTGGGCGAGGACGACCGCAAGGATGACGATGGGGTCATGGATTATTACTTGAAGTACTTCGGCAGTTCGAGCGAGGGGGACGTTTACCCCTCCTGGTCCCAGAAGGTGGAGAAGAAGATCAGGGCCAAAGCATTCCAGAAGTGCCCCATCTGCGAGAAGGTGATCCAAGGAGCGGGGAAGCTGCCGCGCCACATCCGCACCCACACCGGAGAGAAGCCCTATGAGTGCAACATCTGCAAGGTCCGGTTCACCAGGTAAGGAGCGGGCGGCCGTGGGGGGGGGACAGGACCTGGTCCAGGCACCACCGGCTCTTGGCTCCCTATGGATGCTCTCACTGCGCTGAGCTGGGGCAGTTTCACTTTGCCTGCTCAGCTCATTCCCATTGGAACAGGGAAGTGAATTTGGATGCTTGGCTCTTGAGGTGTCTCAAGGGGCTGGAGTGATGGTGCCACAGCTCCTGCATGGCTGAGCTCTGCTGGAAACCCATCCAGACCTGGGCTTGGTGACACCGAACTGCAGCCCTTGGTGTTGCCAGCGTGGCCGAGGTGCCCAGGGCTGGGGAGCTGCTGAGGGATGGCTCCATGGGGTGACTGAAGAGGTTGGGTTTGGAGGAGGTTGGACCCCGCACTGCTTGTGTCCAGTCTCGGCCAGTGGTGATGCTGGGAGCAATGGTGGCCGGAGCAGCACAGACCCCACTGGTGCAGCTCCCTGGGGGTGTTCTCCTCAGCCCTGGTTCTGATCCCTCCGCTCCTCCCCTCCATCCACCACAGCAATGGCAATGCCAAAGAAAGGGGATATTGTTCCAACCCCTGCGGTTCACTCCAGTCCATGTCCCAGTGCCGCCTCCTCACTGCGGCTGAGCCGGGGCTGGGGTCCCATCCGAGGGCTCTGTGGCTGCTTGTCCTTGGCAGTGCCAACTGCTGCCGGCACCAGCACTGGGATCCATGGGTGCAGCATGAAGCCGATGGGGCTGAGCCACAGGCAGGAGGCCGCATCCTGCCCCACGGCACTGCCAGCCCCTCTCCGGTGCACACCATGGCCACGGCCGCACCCAGCCCCACACTGGAGAGCTGAGGAATGCAGATAATGGCAGGGGCAGGATGCCAGCACCCGGCCCTGCCACGCGGCACCTCCCTGCCCAGCGCCGAGCCCTCGGCTGCACCTGAGCCCCATGGGGTCCTGCTGCCCATGGAGGAGCTGGGAGGGATGGGGGGAGCCTGGGGCTGCCGGACAGGGCACTGGTGGGGCAGTGCCAGCCCCATGGCCAAGGGGATGTGGGTCTGGGCAGCCTGATCCGGTTGAAGAGGTCTCTGCTCATTGTGGGGTGGAACTGGATGAGCTCTGAAAGCCTCTTCCAACCCAAACTGTTGTGGGTACGGGATGGGGACCTGCTTCCCTCGGCCTCCCTGTGTAGAACAGGGTGGAAGTGCAGTCTTATAGCATCCTATAGCAGGGCTGTGCCATTTTCCAGCAGCTGGCATTTAGATATGGAGGAGCCTGGATAGGGATACAGGGACATGTATCACACACACTTGTGGAGCATCCTCCATGAGGCTGCAGTTGGTTTCCTGCTCCCCCTGCCCTGTGTCCACCCCCCCAGGGCAGCCTTGCCATGGGGCACAGCAGAGTGGGGCCAGCTCAGGCCTTATCTTAGAGCCTCTAATGTCAAAATGGGAGCAAACCTCACCCAGGCCCCCCACCAGCCTTATTCCACCCCTTTGCCTTCCTCCTCTGTGCTCTCCATCCTCATCCCATCAGGTGACAGCCTGAAAACAAATCTCTTCCTTGTGCCATTAAAACCTCTGTGTATCATAGAAACATGGGATGGTTTGGGGTGGAAGGGACCTCAGAGCTCATCCAGTCCCAACCCCTGCCATGGACAAGGACACTTCCCACTGTGGCATTGGGACCTGCTGGGAGGAGCACTCCTGGCTCCTGCAGGAGCACTTGGGGTGAAGGCTGCGTTGGTTTGGGGTGCTCCCTGCCACCCTATTGCTGGGTGAGGACCGGAGCCCATCAGTTCACACTGACTTCTGCTTCCTGGTTCCTCGGTGCTGGCAGGGGGAGGAGCACCCATGGCGCTCTGATGCTTGCTGATGTCAGAACGTGATAACGATTTATAGGATCCCATAGGGAATTACAGCCGTTTGGTGTGCACTGCGTTGCTCCCCAGCCCCTTTGGCAGCGGTTCCCATGCGGAACCCGGCCCTGATGGGATTCTCCTGCGGGAAGCAGCGGGTCCCGTGGCTCACGTGGCTGCCTTGGCCTCCAGCCCGGCTGCTGCAAGTGCCCTCCCCTGGCTGAGCGGAGCCAGCCCCACTGCAGCCCTGCCTGTGCTGGGACATTGATGGGGCCAGAGCAGGGCAATGGAGCTGGTGCAGGGCCTGGAGCACAAGGGATGGGGAAGGGCTGAGGGAGCTGGGGGGTTCAGATGGAGAAGAGAAGGCTCAGTGGGACCTGATGGCTCCCTCCAAGTGCCTGCAGGAGGATGGAGCCAGGAGGGGCTGGGCTCTGCTCCCAAGGAACAAGGGATGGGACAAGAGGAACCAGCCTCAAGCTGCACCAGGGCAGGTTTAGATGGAGCTGAGGACCAATTCCTGCCCCAGAGGGTGCTCATGCATTGGAACAGGCTGCACCCTCAGTGCCATGGGTTAGGGGTGTCCTTGGCACTGCTGGGAAGTTGGACTGGATGAGCTTAAAGCCCTTTTCCAACCCAATTCCCCCTGACCCTGCCCCAGATGATGCTCAGCCCCATCCCATCATTAGGGATGAACGCAGCCCCCCCACCACTGCCCTCCCTTCCCTGTCCTTTCTATCCCCCCCCGCAGGCAGGACAAGCTGAAGGTGCACATGCGGAAGCACACGGGGGAGAAGCCCTACCTGTGCCAGCAATGCGGTGCTGCCTTCGCCCACAACTACGACTTGAAGAACCACATGCGCGTCCACACCGGCCTGCGGCCCTACCAGTGCGACAGCTGCTTCAAGACATTCGTCCGCTCCGACCACTTGCACAGGCACCTTAAAAAGGATGGATGCAACGGGATCCCGTCCCGGCGGGGCCGTAAGCCGCGGGTGAGGGATGCCGCCGGTGTTCCCAGCACCCCACCGGGGAGCGCCGAAGATGGGAGCTTCCCAACGGGTGGGGAGAGTCAGGAATCAGAGGACACCCAGCAGAGGAACGGCCCCGAGCAGCAGCACTTTGAGGAGCAGTCCCATAATGAAGCGTCGGGATTGAATGTAGCAGGAGGGTCGGCTGAGGGTAACACGCAAGGACTCTCCTAAACCAAAAACATAGCGGATAAAGCATCACGAGAAGAAAACAAACCCTTTTAGTTAGCGACTTTTCCTCCTGTTTTTTTCTCTTTAGAGATGTTTCTCTCCCTTTTTTTTAAGAAAAAAAGAAAAAAAAAGGAAAAAAAAAGAGGGGAAAAAAGAAAACAAAAAAATAAGAATAGATTTTACGTTTCCAATCTTCCCATCGTAAGTAAGCGGATCCCTCGGTAGCCAAGGACCTTGGAAAGGCAGACGCTAGGCAGCACGGGGCGGGGATGGAAAGTGGCTCTGTCGCATGGAAAAGAGCTTCCATGTAAATCCAAAGCTTTATTTTGTGTCCAAACACACGTTAAAAAGAGAGGAGAAAAAAAATAACAAAAAAGTACTTATTTCAGAGATCTATTTAAGAAAAAAAAGCAAAAATAGCAAAAAAAGAGGTGGTAGGAGAGGAAGGGCTCGGTCAGGGGCTGGAGCAGGGCTGCCCCACTCTGCTCTATGGGAAGCCAGAGCCGCAGGCAGCGGTGGCTGCTGCATCCCAGGCAGCATCCAGGGATGGGGCTCAGGGTCTGTCCCGGCAGCCCCATGGGAAGCTGGGAGAACATTGCCGAAAATTGCCTGAAATTAGCCCAATTCTGGGAGTTTGCAGGGTGGGACATGGGGTTGGGGACACCGTTGTTGGTGTGGGGGCACCTGGCATTGGGGACACCCAATGATGGGGATACCCAAGGTGATGCCACCATCCCCATGCCAGTGCCACCACCGAGGGTGCACCCATCCCCATCCCAGGGGGTCCCTGTGCTCCTGGGAAGGAGCCAGGATGGATCCGGATCTGGCACCGGATGGATCCAGATCTGGCACCGGATGGATCCCACTGGTTCCTTCCCACCCCCCCCCCCCATAATCTGCAGTGGGTTTTGGGTACCGGCAGCGCAAAAGGCCCCGAAAGCGCCTAAAAATGGGCAATTCCTCTTGGAAAAGGTTATTTGAGGTCTCCCTTGAGGGGGCAGGAGGCCTTTGGGCAGGGAGGGGGGTGAGGAGCTGCACCCCCCGCTCCCCCAGCCCCCCCCTTCCCAAATAGTAAATATATATATATATATAGAGATGCTCTATGGCTCGAGAGGCGGGTAAAGACCCCTTGGGGTTAGCGGAGGATGATGAGAAAAGGCACCTTTCAGCTGGTCACCTGTTTTCTAAATGCACATTTTTAACTGAAATGAAACAAAAAAGAGATTTTTAAGCCCTTTTATTTTTTAAAAAAAGAAAAAAAAAAGCACTTTTCAGATTCTCTTCCTTTTTTTTTGTTTTATTCCCTTTTTTGGGTTGTTTTTGGTGTTTTTACTTTCAAAAGAGCAGGTTTTATTGGCCGAATGTATATGGAGAGGGAGTGAGACGGGAGCGTGTGCTGGGGGGGGCTGAGTGGTGGGGCTGGGGGAGAGACGGATGTTTTATTTAATGCAGAAATAAAAACAAAACACACACAAAAAAAGCAATAAAAAGGAATTTAAAAAGAATTAAAAACAAAAACCATGCTAAAAACCACAATAAAGCAGAAAAAACGCAAACCATACATACAAAGAAGTCTTAGCACTTTGCGATGGAACGGGTACTTTGAGCTCACTTTATCTTAATTTAAGAAGCAAAAGCAAAAAGATGTTTACAAGTGAAAAAAAAACAAAAAAAAAAAACACAAAAAAAACAACTTCTACGGGAAAAAATTATTAAAAAAAAAGCCTAAATTTATTTTTGTAAGAAAAAAAATTAATGTGTATATATATATATATATATATTTAACAAAGAAAGAGAAAAACCAACAAAAAAACCCCATCGGCAGAATCCCAACTTCCAGTGATGGAGCCCCAGTGGTGGGATGGGAGGACCGGGGCTCATTCCCACAGCATCCCCCGGAAGCTCCCATTCCGGGTGGGAATACCGGGTTTTGCTCTATGTTGTTCATTTTTCTCCCCTTTCTGCTCATTTGACGTTTATTCTGTTTTCTTCCTTCGCTGTTTCATAGCCAGTGCTAGGCCAGACCCGCTCCGGACAGGGGGGTTGGTACCCGAGGGGCTTTGCATCCCCCTCCAAATGCAGATCCGGGCATCAAATCCATTGGGAAGAGGCCCAGGTAAACCCCCCCTCTCCCCCCATGGGCTCCTCTGCGTAGCACTGGCTAAGTCTGGCATATGCAAAGAGACATCCCAGCGTGGCATTGTAAATAGACACTGACTTGAGGTTCTCTCTCGTCCTTGTTGTGGTATCTCTGCTTTAGTTTGTGTTGAGTTGATTTTTCATTGCCCCCCCCCCCAGCTCCTCGCTGCTGTTTCCCACCCCCCCTTATTCCCGATCCTAAAAGGAGCCCTGGAAGTTTATGGGGTTTGGGGTATTTGAGGGATAAACCTGCGGCTCCATGGGGCTGGCAAAGCTTGGGTGAGGGTGGGAATGGGAGAGAGAAAAGAGAAGGGGGGGAAATTGAATAAGATGGGGGAAATAAGGGGAATAAAAGAGAAATCCTAAACTCAATGGTTTAGGTTGGAAGGGGCCTTAAAGACATGGACAGGGACCCCTTCCACTGGAGCAGCTGCTCCAAGCCCCTGTGTCCAACACAGCTTCTGCCTAAGAGCTCAGCTCAGTCTCCCCTCGGGCAGGTTCAAGCCATTCCCCTTGGCCTGTCCCTACATCCCTTGTCCCAAGCCCCTCTCCAGGTTCCCTGCAGCCCCTTCAGGCACTGGAGCTGCTCTCAGGTCTCCCCTTCAGGAGCCTTCTCTTGTCCAGGGTTAAGAAAGGAATAAAAGAAGGGGGAAAACAGAAATTGGGGGGGAAGAAATAAGGGGAATATAAAAACATTAAAGGGGAATAGTAAAGGGGATGGGATAAATAAAGTGGGCTGAAAATCAGGGAGAAAAATCGGGAATTGGAAGAAATGAGGGGGGGAAATAGGGAAGAAAAAAAGGGGAAAAACCAGAGAAATGGTCCAAAAAAAGGAGGAGAGGTTTATTTATTCTCACTGTTCCCATAGCAGGAATGTCCCCAGTCCTGGAACAGCCCCATGCCCCCCCCCCAGCACTTGAGCACAGCTTCAGTTTGCACTATAATACTGAAAACAGGCAAACCCCCCCCAAACCCCACAGGTTTGTCCCGTCCCATCACCCTCCGTCATCGTCGTGGTCTCGTTTGGGTTGATTTCAGTTGAGTTTGGGTTGATTTCTGCAATTCAGGGTGTGATAAAAGTGTTGCCAAAGATCCTGCTGAGTTAGGGCCAGGCCGGGAAAAACCAGGAATAAACCAAAATGCATTAGGAATTCCCAAGCCCTGGCTGACCCCCCCCCCTTCCCCCCCACCCCAGGTCCCATTAATGAGGGAAAACAGAGGGAAAATGAAGCTTTTTGGTACAAAAGAGATAAAAACCCCTCTGAAACCTCCCCTTGCCCCACTGTAAGGTTGGGGGGCGGGGGGTCATGTCCATCCCCCCCCCGAGTGAGGGGTTTGGGGTGTATTGGTGGCAATGGGGAGGCTTGGGGGGGGCATCCCTTTCCACCCCCAGTGTAAAGATGCTGCATTGAGCCCCATTGCGGGCTTGTAACCCCCAAAATGGGGCTGAAGGGGGGGAGAAAGAGGGTGTCCCCCCCCCCAAACTGGGCTGTGATTGGGGGGGGGAGGCTGTTTCTGCAGGGTAAAGGGCTGATCCCCCCTTCAGTCCCCATTCAGCACCCACCACTCAGTGCGTGCGTGTGTGGTTGTGTGGTTGTGTGTGTGTCCCCCAAACCACAAAACCCACCAGATTTGGGTATTTAAAAGCAAATAAAGTTCTATCGGAGCTCGGATTTATTTATATTTTCGATTATAAAGGTTTATTTAATAAAGAGGAACCGTTTTGAAGGGGGGGGCAAAGTGTAGCAAACGTTGTGTTTTATAGTGATTATATATATATAGATATATATATATATACACACAGAGAGCGAGAGCTGGAAGGGCTCCTGGGGCATGGGGGGGGACGGGATGTGTGAGCCCAAACGAGGATGCTCGAGCTTGGGGCCACTTCTTGATTTCTTCTTTTCCCCCCTTTTTCTGTTTTTTTGGGTTTTTATTTCTCTGCGTCTTTCTATATATAAATATAATTATTCAAAGAGATTCTCTATCGAAAGCACTCGCGAGGTTGCAGCGGTTTTTATGTGTAAAAACTACTTTTGTGGTCTATTTTGGGGACGGGGGGGGCGGTTCAGGAGGCGTGAGGAGAGAGACGGAGAATGAAATCTATATTCAAACAAGCACAGAAAAGACATTCCATAGATTGTAACTTTGATA
Organism: Melopsittacus undulatus; assembly: GCF_012275295.1. Taxonomy (NCBI): domain Eukaryota; kingdom Metazoa; phylum Chordata; class Aves; order Psittaciformes; family Psittaculidae; genus Melopsittacus; species Melopsittacus undulatus. The sequence continues at coordinate 4,704,579 of NC_047545.1, forward strand.
GCTCTTTATAAAGTGTGGGAGAGGAGGAAAAAAAAAAAGGAAAAAAACACAAAAAAAAGATAAAAAGTAAAATAATAAAAATTGCACTTTTTTTTGGCGGGGGGGGCTTTAAAAACAGAAAAGAAAATAAACTATATATTAAAAACAGCCGAGCGAGTGGTTGTGGTGGTGTCTGGGGGGGGGGGGGGAGAGGCTTCTTGGGGGGGTATTTCTCGTTTTTGGGGGGTTTAAGCCCGATTTGGGGTCGGGTATGGGGGGGGTCACTCCTGGTGATGTGCCTCAGTGTCCCCAATGGGAACAACCCCCCCCACACTGTAAAGGGGTGGTGAAGGATGGGGGTTCCCCCCCCCATCTCCCCCCATTAAGTTGCTGGGGGGGCACAGATTGGGCACAGATTAGGACCAGGGCAAACACCCAGATGGCAGTGGGTTAAGGAGCCTTCAGGGATGGGGTTTGGGGTGTTCACCCCACACACACACACCCTCCCCATGCCATGGGTGTTGGGACCAGCTGCAAGTGGGGAAACTGAGGCAGGCAGAGGGGACCCCAAGATCCAACCCCCCCTATCCCTAAGTGAGCCCCATCACCCCAGACCCTTCATTGCACCCCCCCGGGCCCATCCACATTAGGGATTACCTTGTGTCATAAGCTTCCTATTTCTCGGAGCACGAAGGGCTTTGGGGTTTTATCTCCTGGGATTTAGTGGCCAAGTCGCCTTCCCCAGCGAGACGCCCTAATACCACTTAACACCTGGGAGACGCGAGGCTCATTAGGGGCGTCAGGGACAATTAGCGAGGAGATAATTAGGGCAGGGGCCTGGTGGGTCTAAGCCCCATATGTGCCTATGCTGGCCGGGAAGGGGAGGGGGGTGGCAGGGACCCCTCCATGGGTGACTCCATTTGTTGGGGGTGATGTCCAGAGCATCCCTGAGCTGATCCTGCCCCAGTTCGGGGGGGGTCCCATCAGGGCTGCCCTGGAGCCCCAAGCAGGGTGGGGGCTACAGAAAGGGGGCCCGGGGCAGGAGGGGACCCCAGGGGGCAGGAAGCCGCCCCCATGCCCAGCGGGTGCGTTGGGGGGCAGGCGGCAGGGCCATGGGGGGCACGGGGGGTGCCGGGGGGCACCAGGGGCAGCAGCAGCCGTAGAGGGCATAGGGGTGGTAGAAGCCGACGTTCACCCTGTGAAGGGGAAGCAGAGCGCTAGGGTCAGCCCAGAGCCCCCACAACACCCCCCATAGGCCCCCATGGGCCGGCTGACCTGCGGACGCGGCGCCGCGCGCGCCGGCGCTGGTAGTCCCCTTTGGCGAAGTCCTCCAGGTTGGCCGGATGGATGGCCCAGAAATGGCCTTTGCCGTTGTCGCTGCGTCCGGCCTTGACGAAGCACTCGTTGAGGGACAGGTTGTGGCGGACGCTGTTGCGCCAGCTCTTCTCCTGGGCCGAGAGGGGCCGTCAGACACCGGCACCAGCACCGGCATTGCCACCGGCACCGGCACCAGCACCCCATGTGCATCAGTAGGCACCAGAGTGAACAGCGCCCAAGCCGCGCGCAGGACTCATCCCAAGATGCATGGATGCTGCATCGAGCATCATTGGAGATGGGGTGAGTGGAACCCATCCCTTCCCCAGCGCTGTGGGTTCAGTCCCCCCGTTTGCCCATCTTGAACCATCAAAACCATTATCAAAACCTTATCAAACCCCAGGAAAACGGGTCCGGCCGCCACTCACCTTGTTCTTGAAGTAGGGGTAATGGTCCATGATCCACTGGTAGATGTCAGAGAGCAGCAGCTTCTTCTCGGGCGAGGAGAGGATGGCAGTGGAGATGAGGGCGATGTAGGACTGCGCCGGTTTGTCCCCGGGCTCTGCCGGGGGCCGGGATGGTGCCGTGGGGCTGCGGCCGGGGGGCTGAGGGCTGAGCCCCACATCCCCCTGCGCTGACAGCAGGTACTCAATGGTGAAGGATGCCCCGGGCGGGCGCTGGTGCCCGGGCCCCGCGTCCCCCATGGTCCCAGTGGCAGCGCTGCGGGCCCAGGCGGTAATTAGTGCAGATTAGAGCCTTGGCTAATTGTGTTTTCACAAACGGGCTGCCTCCAAAGCGGGTGTTTATCTGGCAAAGCTGTGGCTTTAGCGGGATTTGGACCTTTAAGCCTCATCAATAAAATGATTAAGCCAATGGAGGTGGAGGAATTCAAAGTGGCACCGATGCTGCATCCATAAACCCCCCATGGAGCTGGTTGTGGGGCGAGGAGAAAGCCCATTGAGCCAAAGGCAACACCGTGTTAAATGTAAATCTTTCTTTTTATTTAACAAACACTATAATTTGAACTTTGAAGAATGTGTACTGAGGGAAAGAAAAATAATTTTCTTTTTGTATTTTTTCTTTTTTTTCTTTTTTTTTTCTTTTTTTTTCTCTTTACAAAAAAAAAGAACCAAAAAAAACACCAACAAAAAAGAAAGAAAGGGGATATAAGCAAACAAACATATGTACAGGAAGAGCTGGCCAACTCAAACACAAAAAGCAGTAACACAACCATGATGTTTCCAAACAGTGGCTTGGCCTGGAAAATGTAAGAAGCAATTAAATTAGAACACAAATATTAGGGACAAAAAGTGGACTCTAAAGCTACCGTGTAGCCAGGGACTGAGCCACCGACCTTCAGACAGCGAACCCCAACGCTTTGAGCCCTACCCACGCTTGCTCTCACCCCCTGCCCACCCCGCTGAGCCCTGACAACGTATTGCTCCAGACACAAACAGAAGGAAAAGAGAAGGAAAAGGGAAGTCCACATTGAACAAGCGAGAGCATCGCTGGGGGGGGCTCGTGGTGCGGCTGCCCCCCGCCACGATGCGCCCATAGGATGCTGAGGGGACCTTGGGGGGTTCAACACCCCCAAACCCCCTTTTGCCTTCAAGTTTTTGTTGATTTGAATCAATTCTGTACTTTTGGGCATCACCACAAGGGATCCACATGGCTCTGGGTGGACCTCGGTGGCTTTTCTGGTGAGGTGACATTGGCTGTGCTTTGCTTTCCCCTAGGTGCAGGGATGGGTTTGGTGCCCAAGGGGAGGCAGGAGGGTTGGGACCGTGATGGCAGCCGGGAACAGCAGCTCCCTCATGCCACCTCTCAGCCAGAGGTCTCCATACAGCACAAGTGGATGATGCACTGGGCATGGCCACAGAACAACCTGCTCCCACCCTTTGTTCCTGCCTCTACAGCTGAGAAAAGCCAACGAGGTCCAAAGCAAAAGAGAGTTCAGAAGCGTCAAGTGAATGACAAACAATTCCCTAAGATAAGTCAAAAAGGTTCCCCGTTTGCAAACTCAAAAGGAACAAGTTTTGCCACCAAGAGCATAGCAGTAGCTTTGGGTCTGGAACCAAAGTCTTGAACAGAGAAGTGGGAAGTCCAGAGGCTGTTAACACGTGGTCGCAGGGCTCCACGCATCGTCCCTCGGCTCTGTCCTCACCCCCCTGCGCCAGGAGTGCCGCCAGCAGCGCCGGTGCTGGGCCGTGCACTGGGTCGTGACTGAAAGAAACCTGAATTGGAGTTTACCGAGGTAGTTGGCTAGAAACTGAGATTCCCCCACCTGGCACCTTTGTCGAAGGCCCTCGCCCCCCTGCCCTGCTGCTCCTCATGGGCCAGGCGTCCGGCTGTCCTGCAGGTCACTGCCACCACCTCCAGAAACGAAGCCGCCTCAACGCAAAGGGAATGTGCAGCCCTTTTTAAGTCTTCAAAAACACCAAGTTATTGCACTTCAAAAATACAACAGATTTGTGGTTCGAGCCCCTCCCCACCCCTCCCCATGGCTTCTGCTCAACTAAAGTGATGCACTACGCACAATTTCTACGATTACCTTCGGATTAGCTTAAAAGGGTTCAAACCGTGTCTCTTTACATGAGGTGCAGAGCTGCTGGAGCTCCTATCTAGAACAGTGCGATTCCAATTGTATGTCTCTCCCCTTTCACCCCATGCCCCCCATCCCCAACCCCTAAAAATCCCTTCTAAGCCTCCTGGGTTATACAAACCTCCCTCGCTCCCCCCGCCCTGGCTCCCCCCTCCCTCCCCACCCCGGACTCAACACGTCCAGCAAACCCCATTAGATTAATTAAGGAATGGTTATTTAACAAGACATTAAAATGCACACAGCTTTGGAGATGCACGGAGTTGGGTGTCCTGGCGACGTGCAGGTGGAGCTGTGCATCCCGACTGCCTGGCTGAAGACACTTTCCTTGCTTCCGACTCCAGTTCAGGATCAGGCTTTGAGTGGGGTCATTTCTTCCAACCAAGCAGCAGCTCAATGGTTTGTTTTTTGTTTTCTTTTTGTCTTTTGTTTTGTTTTCTTTGTTGGGTTTTTTGTTGTTGTTGTCGTTTGCTTTTTGTTTTCTTTTTCTCTTGTTTTAATGATTAATTTGGAATAGGCAGGTCAAAGGAGATGAGAGAGGAAGGGAGATGAGATGGGAAAGGACGTTATCCCCCCTCCTCCAGTTTAATAAGCACCAGAGTATTCAAGTCTGTCCATTCTGAGATTCAGAGCTGCTTCCGCAGTCAGCAGGCAGAAACTAAACCTTTCTCATAAGAGCAGCGTCGTTTTGGTTGGGGTCCTTCATCGTCATCATCCTCTTCCTCATCTTCCTCCTCCTCTTCCTCCGATGAGGAGCTGTCCAGTGTTAAATCCACAACGTCTGCAGTGGCCTTCCCATTCTCACCATTAGTGTTGGGAGTGGGCAGCAGCCCGTTCACATCAGAGGAACCTGAAGAGGGGAAGGAGAGGGCACATTGAGACACCTCACGTCAGCTGAGGGTCTGCTCCCACACTCTCCATCTCCCACAGCCATGCAGTGACTCTGTCAGCTGGGGGCTACAACCATCACCCAGTTCAACTGCCTGACGAAAAGCTAAATCATGTTATTAAAGGCATCATCTGAATGCGTCAAACATGGAGAGCCTTGAGGATCAACCTCCTTTCAAGAAGCCTATTCAAGGTTTGACCACCCTCTCAGGTGGCTATTCCCAACCCAGCTGGGGAGCTCCAGTTCTGCAGTACATGTTTCCTACAGTAATCTCAAGTGTTTACCCCTAGAGATGCTCACCTAGAACTAATATGGGACACTGAGGGCTGCAGCTCCGCTCCTTCTCAGCTCTGATGGGACACCAGGAGCCATCCACCAGGTACTCGATTTCATCCGCATCTTCACATTCTGTCAGGATCTTTGAGAGGAGCCTGCACAAGAGAAAAGATGCCATCTAGTAAGCTTGAGGTAATCAGAATGCATTTAGTGATGGGTCTTAAACTGGATCTTCACCATCAGCAGCCCTAAATTGAACAGAAATGTGGTGTTAGCAGAAGGCCTTGAGTCAAAGGCTTGATCTATTCCCATAAACCACCCCAGTCCTTTCTGACAATGAACCTGACCGAGGAACTAACAGCTTCATTACATGCCATTTGAAGATAGTTTTGCCTCTTCACTCAGTTTTCTAGAAGATTCCAGGCTTCTTGATGCCCCATCTAGAACTGGGTGAGGGCTGATGCATGTCCCCCACTGAAAACACCTCAGTGACAAAGACACTGATCAGAATGAGTGATCCTCCACTCACTGTGCCTTCAAAACCGGGTCCTTGCTTCATTCTGACCTGTCCCACCCCTTGCCTGGGATGTTTCTTTGGACCTGCAATTGGAACCACTGCTCTCCGAGGCCTCATGCACTCCTGGGCTTGAGCATTTCCCTTTGGTATGAAGGAGAACAAGTAGCAGAAATCTTACAAGCTCCACAGAACTATTTGCAGCACAGTGGTGGGAGAAAGTTGCTGCTTTCTCCCAGCTCAAGTAGGAAACATGTTTCCACAGATGGTCCTGTCATCACCCAGCTGAGCAACCACCAAGGCTGCAATTCCAAACAAGCTGGCAAGGCCCAGAGGAGCTTAGACTCCACCAACCACTCACCTCCTCTGGAGCCTGTGCCCCTTTTTTGACTACCAGCCCTCCAGCTGAGTCTGCCAGGTTCCCTCTGGTTACTTTCAAGGGAGGTCCTTCATCCAACAGAACTACACCGAAGTCCAGCCTTGAGCACAAAGAAATCCACTGAACCTTCACCAGTGACAACCTCCTCCTCAGCCAGGAGGCACACGTCCATTGCTGACCTGTAGAGGTTCCACAATCCAGCCCCTCACACCTTCCCCTTCAGTCTCAGCAGCCTTGTGAGAGACCTCAAAGGAACTGGATTTTCCTGTCGGTGTTGGCCAGAGGACAAAGCAAACAGGTTATCTATGCCTAAGCTGCTTCACACAGTCTAAAAAGCCACAAGTCCTGCATCAGATCAGTACCTACAAACACAGCAATGCTCAGAATACCAGCCTGGCCCTGGGAATATGCCACCCAGGTGGAGACTCATCTGCTCCTGTGTGCCAAGGGAGCTGGGTGCACCTGAACAACTCCTCTAAACTCTTCCTGCTTTTGAGGGAACCTGGATCAGAGGCCAATCATCCAAGCCAGGAGGGTGGAGATCATTTTCCAGAAGACAAGAACCATGCATCTTGCTCCACCAGTCCTCAGGGCTGCTCTCTGCTTGGCTGCAGCACTGTGGATGTCAGTGGTCCCAGCCTGGAAACCAGGCTCGCTGAGTTCTGAGGCAAAGCAGCTTCTTCTGGGGGGTGGGTGGAGATTTCTGTTGGCATTAATTCACTCCTTGTTCCTTCCTTTACTCTTGGACAAAAGCCAGGCAATTTATTGTGCTATTCTCTAGAGAACCCATATTTCTGGAGCTGACAAGCATCCTTGCCAGCTTTCTGGCTTGCCTCAGGTGGCCCCTGTTGCCAGCTCAGCTCGCTCTGCAGTCTGTATCTAGGACTCCATCCGCCAGGTCTGCACCAAGGAGAGGGAAATCTCCTGGTTTTTAGAGTAATCCTCTTGGCACACAGCTGCATTTTTAAGCTTTTCTAGTATCAAACCTCATTCAGACACAGGAGCACCATGTCCAAAGCATTCCTGCAGTGCTGAACTGTAGCATTCCAGCTCTGCAAGCTTATGGTGAGCCCTCTGCTCTTCTCTCTGGTAAAGAGACAGAGCAAACTAAATCTAGTGCAGAGATATGGGAGGCAGCATTCCCATACAGACAGCAAATCAGATTATCAGTTGAGTGCCAAGTCCAAAGCCACCTTTCCCCAGTTCAAGTCCAGAGAACGCTTGGGAAGGCTTAGGACATGCATCTCCCACCTCACCCTTCCCATATGCTGTCTGGAAAAGATTTGCTTCAATTCCTACCTGTGCTTTTACAGCACTACTCCAACTATGTTCAAAATGAGACAGTAGAAAGAGAAGATCCCTCATGCAGACAGACAGACTACCTCACGGGAGCATCGAGAATGGGGATGCTGGGGGGGATTCTGTGCTGCTGCCAACCACAGGGATGCAGTGGGCCCAAAAGCGTGGCTGGGGCAAAATTGCATTCTCTGCCCTTCACTCAGGGAGTCTTGTACCAAAAGCCTGGTCCCTCCCAGTGTACCTCACCTGCCTGACCAGTGCATCAGTGTGTGGGATGGTGACCCCAGCAGGGAGCTCCCGGGTCCCCTTGAACACCCCAAGGTCCTGCTGCACAGGCTCAGCCACTGGGTGGCTCCAGAGGGACACCCAGGGAGCCAGGGCGGATCCACGAAGCCTCCACTGGGGACAAGATATCCAAAGCATTTCAATTCTGTCCCTCCAGTGTATCTGAGCCTCCTGCTTTTTTTGCCCTACAGGTATACAAACCACAGAATTAGTTTCTACTGAGGCATCCTTCCCATCCCTGGCACTAAAATATCCCCAATGTCCACAGAAATTGTACTGGAACAGAATGTACAAAAACCTTCCCAAATCCTGCATTTGTACCTCCATCTCCAGGGCAGGATGTTCTGTTTAATAGCTGCCAGAGAAGATGCCCCAAGCAAATATACAGCATGCCAAGAATTGCTGGTGAGCTGATAAGCACCTCACACCAACAAGAGAACAGGAAAATGTTTCCTATCAAAAATCATTGGGTGCTTTTAAAGTGGTTTATTCCATGCATCTCAGTACCTGTGAACCAAGATGGCTGGTTGTGAGGGTTCATCAGCCTGATGAAGAGTGAGGCAGTAAATACTTAATTCCCAACGTAATGTAATCCAAAAATTACAAAGAGCTCTAACACACTGAGACAATTAAGGCAGAGTATTATAAGCCAGCACAATAAGCCTCCAACTCTGTTTTGAGGTGAACTTCAATCTGCTGCACAGACCAAAAGACATGGTGCTGCACCCAGTGGAGAAAAGAAAGAGGGTGAGGTTAGAGAAGTGAGTGTACTCACCCATCAATTATTAGCTGGTCATAGGGTGCTGGTTTGTCACACACAGGGCACATCCACGTGGGTTTTTTCTCATTCATCTGTAGGTAGAAGACTGCATCAAAGCACTGCAGATGTGCACAGGTCTCTGCCCGGCACGGCACCGACAGCCGCATCTTCACCAGCTGTTGGAGCAAAGAGCAGGAGATCAGCAATGAAACCCACCCAAGCCATCACCAGACAGTTCTCAGTATCAAGCACAAAGGGTTCAGTAGTTTGCAAAGCTGGTCTGGCAACAGAGAAGGGTTTCCTTGACAAAACCAGACTAAATATATTACAAAGACTCACCGGGCAGATAAGCGAGACACGAACACCCGTAGTGGCAATTTCACTGTCTGGGTCCAAGCGTAGCTTCTCTTTTACTGCAGGAAGAGTAGAGGGCACAGAATTTAACAGATGCAAACTTAAAGCCCTTGGAAACAACACATAGCACAGGTTGAGCAGCCCACCAACAGCCCTCTGCTGTGCAGGAGGCTTTTTCTCCATGGATTACAACCTCAGAGAAAAGAGACACAGGGGATGGACCAGGCTTGTGCAACCTGCAGAGCTCAGCACAGACACTGCTTAGCTAGGTGAAAACCTTGAGCATGATGAGACCCTCTTAGCAACCTTCCTACCTCTTACTTACAAACTCCAGCCTGGGTAAGCAGGGGGAAGCATGCTGCAGAGCACCTTGTTTTGCATTAGTATTATACCAAGGCAGCCAACTGTGAGTTAACTTTGTTCCCCTTTGGAAGGAACTAAGACACCCACATACCTGGACTTCCCACATGGAGGGAAAGAGTACACAGAGCTCTAGCACATGGCAAGAAGGATGTCACTTTAGGCTTATCTGTGCATTAGCATTAGCACAATGGATTTTATTCCCTTCTAGAGATCAGTGGCAGTAGGATGGGGTTAACTTCCTGCCCCATCCCCTTGGAATTCAGAGAAAGCCCCCCCAAAAGTGAGCAAATGTGGATACAACCAAATCATAGAATCCCAGCCTGGTTTGTGTTGGAAGGGACCTTAAAGCTCCTCCAGCTCCAACCCCTGCCATGGGCAGGGACCCCTTCCACTGGAGCAGCTGCTCCAAGCCCCTGTTTCCAACCTGGCCTTGAGCACTGCCAGGGATGGGGCAGCCACAGCTTCTCTGGGCACCCTGTGCAGGGGTCTCACAGTGAAGAATTTCTTCCTAATATCTAATCTAAATTTCCCCTCTGTAAATTGTTAAGTCTTGACAGGAAACCACATCCCATCATTTCCCCATCAAACAACAAGCCTCCTCTTAGCACTACCAGGCTGCAACTCCTCAATTTACACACTGGCCAGCTCATTTATTCCAGCAGGAACCACAAACAGACCCAAAGGTACCAGAACAGAGAGCTCAAAGAGCAAGGCAGCCACTCAAAACCAGTCACAAGCACTGAGCCAGCCTAGGTTTGGAAAGAATCAGATGTTAGGAAAGGAGGTAGAGTGAATCCTGCCCCCGCTGCTGCATCCTGAAAGGAAAACCCAGAGGAGCTGCAGGCAAATCAAGAAGAGCAGCAGACGTGCAGGTCCCACATCACAGTGAGGAATGAACACCCAGAATTAGCTTTAAACTGCTGCACAACTCCTCAAGAGCAGCTGCTGCTGCCACTGCTTCTGAGAGGGCCTCTGACACTTCCATCACTAGTTTTCTTTGGAGCAAGTCAACCATTTCTTTTGACCTTTTCAGATCATAACAAGATGTCTCCAGACAATGAGGCTACATGCAGCTCTGCTACACGCAGCCCTAATTAGAGAGTAACTTCTCAGACGTGAGTCCCATGAGACTACAAGATTTGGTGGGGTTTTCTTCACCTTAGGGGACTTTTCATCCAAGCTTCACTTTTTGTCAAGCTCTTTGTGAGAGCATTCTCTGTGCATCAATTACTGTCATACACAGGAAGGAGAAATGGGATTTTCTAGGACTTCCTAAGCAGAACCAAGCTGGCTTAAGACTGCTTTGGGATCCACAGCCATGGATTTAATATCGCTGCTGCCAGACAATGTTTCCTATATACTAAAGTCAATGGAAGCATATGCAGCAGATGAGTCAGCCCCAGGATACAACCGAAGTCAGAGGGCAGCTTCAGTGAGTACTGCGGGCTATTACAAGGAACATCAGACACAATCATTTGCAGAACAGACCTGAGCTATAAAAGCAAAGTTTACAGCTACTTGCTCTTGCCAGTTTCAGATGTCCAAACAACTGCCAAGCAGTAACAGGCCAAAGGAACTGAAACAAGATGTTTCTATCTGGTCAGCAAATGCAACTTGTCTCTGCCCCACAGTCCAGCCAAAGCTGTTAGCTACCTAATGCAGCAGGACCAGGGAAACACACTTGTTACTGAGCGTAAAGCTGCCTTCAGGCCTGTCACAACACAGGCTTTCAGCAACACTCACCACAATACGACCCGAGGACAAATTCTAAACCCAGCTCCAGTGATTCAGAGCTTCGGCAGAGCCATGAGCTGCAGGAGCACTGTGCTCACACACAGATCTGGGGTGATTTCATGTGACTGACATACAGCTTAGCAAGCTGCTCAACTCAAAAGTGTTTTAGACAACTGGAGGAAAGAAACTGTAGGAAACTTGGCAGCTGTTCCCAAGCAGGTTTCTAGCAGGTTTCCTGGCTGCCAGGAGTGCTGCAGTGTGACAGGCAGCCAGCTGAGCCCCATGCCACCGCAGAGCAGTCATACTCACCAAGGGCTTTGCAGAGCTCTGGGTGTTTGATCCCGATGGTTTTCAACCTCTGCAGCAGCTCTGCCGAGGTCATCTGCCGCACCAAGTACAGCCCCACAGAATAGCTCTAACAAGACAGGGAGAGAGAGAGTGAGTGATACTGCCCTCCTGCACTTGGAAGCTCTGTGCCACCTCCTTCCACACGTACCTTCCCGTAATTCCCCCAGGTAACCGTGATGCGGTTGGTGGCTGCAGACAAGTACATGAGATGGGTGAGGTTGATAGGACGACAGGGCCTTTTAGGCTCCACTCCAGGCTTGTTTGATGGATAGTAGCCCTAAGGCAGAAAGATTAAATATATACATAGACACACACATTTATTTTTTTTACTTAAGATGCTTCTATATGGATCCATCTATTCACCAGCATCACTAAATTCTACTCAGCAACACTTTTCAAGGAAGGGGGTAGAAAGGAACTGAACAATCACACCAAGCACAAAGTAAGAAGGACCGAGTCTTTTTGCGAGAACAGTTTATTAACACCACATCTAATTCATGAGAAAATTAGCTTTAAACTAAGCAGTGCACTTTTATACTCTGGCTTCTTGTCTGCATTCATGAGTAAAGCAATTTCCTTCTAAATGGCACAAGTTCTTCCACAGTTGCGCTGTCACAGCTCCCAGCTGAGCTGACTTACCGGCACTGAGCAGTAGCTGTGGTTCACCTTCACGGCGATGTTTGGGGGGTACTGATCCTCCTGAGGAGAACTGGTGTCTGTGTAACAGATTCTGGAAAGAAACAACACGTTTCTCAATATCCCCACACTGTTTGCGTGTTCAAAGCCCTCTGCACATCACCACACCAACCCATGCTCCCTCCTCTGGCCAAAGCAAAGCCAGTTCCACTTGGCTCTCCCAGAGTAGATGCAGGCTTCGTAGCTGGGTAGCAAACACCTAGACACTGCTGGTTTCTACCACAGCACTGACTCAAGCAGTACATGTAGAAAGAGGTTAGAAAGGAGAGTTTAAGAAGCTTGTGTTAGGCATGTGAACAAGCAGCTTAAGTTATCTTTGTAGCTACTAAAGCCACACAGAAAGTTCCTGTCTTTAGGCAGTGCATTCCCTCCCCTTGGTCTGCATCTTCTGTTAAATCAGCCCCATGCTCAGACATACCTTAGGACAACCTGAACCGATTTCACACCAGGTTGCAGCTCCCTAGTAAATTAGAGAACAGAAACTTCAGATTCATTATATAAAGAGCCAAAACCCCCCAAAGCCCCCAAAATAAAACAACACCCACAAAAAAAGCAGAACAACCAAATTCAGCTGTCACTTCTGACAGACTCAAGAGTTTTAGGCTGTTGTGAGTTTTTTATAGGCCTTTAAGGAATTACTACTTTACAGAATTTCATTTAAATAGTACAATTCCCCTGCAAATATCAGTGTTTCTGTAATGATTTTTTTTCCCTCCTAATGCACAATCCTGCAGCTCATTTCTGGGGTTTCAAACCTGGAATGGCTTTGGGTGAAACCCATCAATTTGCCTGGCATCATTTTGGTGATTTGGAAAGCATTTACACAGCTAGGATTTAAGGTCAGGACTACCTGAGTGTTCTTTCAAGACTCTCTTTGTTCAATTATTCAGCTAAAGCTGCTCATGCAAACAAAGGAACCAGTGGCACAAGCAGAACAACCTCAATATCACTGAATTCAGTGGTGTTGATCATAACAGGATTTCAGCTGCTACCAGGAAAGCAAAAGACCCCAGAACAAGAGCTATTTTATCAGGTCTTTGTACACAGGTGAAACCATACACTCATTTCTGCTAGGACACAAAGCGTAAGACCCCCAAATGAGTCTTGAGCTGGGGGGCACACATGTGGATACCACCCACAAGCTGGGGAAGATGATGCTGAGTGGTCATTTGAGACAAGCAAAGACTCACTGAAAGTCCCTCTGTGAAATATTTGTGTCACTGGCTCTAAGTTTTCCCACAAATCTGAATATATGGAGAAAAGAGCACCAAGAATCAGCTATAACTAAAGGGTGTAGTCTTTTATCACCCTTAAAGACTTCTGTGGTTTATCATTTCCCTTCTGTCAAGTCTTCAAACAGCTTCACCTGCATTGCCTCTGTTGATTGATTCAGAACAGTAATCAAGCACTGAATAGTCAAGAAACATCACAGTTCACCCACTCCATAACAGTGTGATATTACTGTGAAGAAAAATACCTAAGGGTTTTCTGCTTAGTTTTGAGGACCTCTTCTGTGTCATTGTCCTCTCCCCACAGCAAGGGCCAGGGGACAGGTCAGGGAAAGAGGAAGCCTCACTGCCTGGACTGACATCTCTGGGGTGCTTCATTGTTTGAATCAGAAGTTGTATCGTGACAGAGGTCAGGGTAAATCCTAACCAGTGCAAGATGTTCTCTTACACAGTTACTATAGCAGCCTTTACAACAAGGAAGCTTTCTTTCAGGGGCAGTGTTACATGGGTAGCTTTTGAACATTTGATGCAAAGAAAAATGTGCAAATACTCACAACACAAGCTCAGCAGACAACCTGGGTCACCGACCATTTCATAGCACTTTTCCTGCCCAAATGTACTATTCAAAGGCAAGATTAGAGGAGCAGAAGTGAAACGTCAGGACCTAGATGGCTGAAATTGGACCTCCCACCTCCCCCAGAGCTATTTGCTTTACATGAGAAGTGGCCTGTCTGCTCATGTCCTCAAACAAACTGTGTTTCCTTGCACTGAACAAAAGCTTCCACAGAGGGAACACTGTGGAATCACACAGCAATGTTTCCCTGCACTGTTAATACTCAATGAGAAGTACCTGGAATTTCTGATCAACTCCACTTGTCTCGGTGTTAATGCAAAAATACATGGACTTTCCTGAAGCTTCTCATTATTCTGTGGAACTGGAGAAGAAAAAAAGAGACTGTACATCAAACTGATAACATCCAGCTCTTCCCACACTGTGAAGCATACTGATGTTCTGAGCTGTGCTTATTCCCAAGTCTTGTTTTCTCCCATAGAGCTGAACACTGATCACTGTGCGTTTTGGTAACTCCACCACTGATTACAGCTTTGCTCATTCATTCCTTGCCTGTTTTACTAGTTTGCACACTAATACACAGTGGATCTGGAGCTGCTTTTTCTTTGTTTTTCCTCCCCTCAAATAATGCATGAGCACAAACTATGAGTGGCTTCACTAGAGCTCAAAGCAGCAAAAGAGACCTATGCATGACATGAAAACATGAACTCACCAGACAGATTCTGGAAAAGAAAGGAAACAGCAACAAAAATAACAAGATCAGCTTAGTATTACAAAAAAAACCATCAAAAAGCAGCTGTAAGAGAAAAAAAAACATGACTTAAACACAGCTTTCAGGGTGTGTTTGCAGTAGAGTGTTAAGCAGTTGCTTTTGGACATGCTCCTCTGAGAGCCCAGTATTAACTGTAGCCTTTCAGCCATTAATGATTTGAAGATCAAATGCATTTAACATGGTTACAAGGAAGCTTGGGATGTGCAAAACTGTAACTTCCACTTAGTTCCTTGTATTCAATTTAGACACATTTAGTTACATTCTTGGAGCATGTTTCCAGCTGAAGTCAGGCCCTGAGCTGGTGAAAGTCACAAGATAAACACAACCAATGGGAAGTGATAAAACAGCTTTTTTTATCTTTTTAACAAGAATTGGCTGTTTTTTCTTTGCATCACCTCAACTGTGAGTTTATTCAAGGCCAATATACCAAAATTTGCAAAGTATGGAAATGCACTTCACTAGGTGTGAGTAAGATGAGATGAAGGAAGGATAAAACCTCAGCAGCTCTAAGATCTCAAAGGACACAGTGACAAAAATCATTCACTGACTACAGACACCTCCCCTTGGTAATTCAGCTTTAAACTGACAAAAGAGCTTTCAGAACAAAAAGTAAGGTATTGTTATGGACTTTTAATTTAATTCCAGTTCCCATTAGAAGGTCTTCTTGACCAAAACAGCAGTGAGGAGTAAAGCATTTCACAAGGACTCTCATTTTAATGTTGTTGCTTAAATAACTGCCCATGGACACGCTCTTCTCTGTTCAGCTACACAAAGACAAAGCAAACCTGATTAGAAAAACTGTGAAGCTGTTCGTGTTTTATTTTGCATCTCTATCAGCTCACTCTTCCTTTATGAAAACAGAAACAGCGCCTGGCTTCTGAGCACAGCACCAACAGGTAACAGAGGGGGATGCTGATGGAAGCCAAAGCCTATGAGGTATCCAATACATTCACTGTCACCTCTCCAGCAAAGTTGTCCAGCATCAAAACTAGCCCATTCCTGAACTGCAAATCAGGCAATTTGGTCACTATTATGATGCATCAAACAGAATCCCAGACTGGTTTGGGTTAGAAAGGACCTTAAAGCTCATCCAGTTCCAGCCCCTGGACACAGACAGGGACATCTTCCACTGGACTTCTAGTGTTGTCAGCAGCTACTTGGTGACAGGGCAAGTGGGAATGGCTTTAAGCTGCCAGAGGGGAGACTGAGCTGAGCTCTTAGGCAGAAGCCGTTCCCTGTGAGGGTGCTGAGGTGCTGGCACAGGGTGCCCAGAGAAGCTGTGGCTGCCCCATCCCTGGCAGTGCTCAAGGCCAGGTTGGACACAGGGGCTTGGAGCAGCTGCTCCAGTGGAAGGGGTCCCTCCCACAGGAGCTGGAGGAGCTTTAAGGTCCCTTCCAATCCAAACCAGGCTGGGATTCTGTAAGTTGACTGTAAAGCATCTTCGATGTTTGTAAGCAGGGTAAGGACTCATTTAACACATACCATGATCATCAGCACGAGCATGTGCTTTGGCTGAGATTTGCTGGAGCTCCCTCGTGGCAGTGGTGTTTGCCCCTGCAGCAGGGGAAGGCAGTTGCCTTTGCCACAGAATCAGTAGCCCTGTTTATAGCAGCTGAAGTCCAGCTTCAGAGGAGGAGGGATGCAGAGCTGAAGCAGCAGTTTTAGCACTTAGACATGAGAGAAGAGCAGCACCACCACAGGTATTATCAGAGGGAGAAACCCAAACAAGGCTGTGTACAGAGACAGCAGCAGGACCCTGCAGACATGGCCTTGAGCTCCTGCAGCTGCACCCAAAGGTCTTCTCTGGCATGCCTCCAGGAGAGCAGAAGCCTCAGTATCTACAGTGAACACGGGCTGTCGCAGCTCATGTGCAGAACAAAAACCCCTTTCAGAAGCCCTCACAGCACGCTGTGACTGTCAAAAACACTGCTTCAGCCCAAAAAGGTGCCAGAGCACACGTACACTTATCAGCAAGGTGCTCAGACACCAGGGAGCTCACACAAACACTCCCCTTGTCAGCTACTTAACATACAGTGCAGGAGGGATGTGAGGATTCATTCCCTATAAGAAGGTATCTGATCAATCTTCATTTTAAGCCTTACCCATTCGAGAGAATTTCAGCGATTTCAGTAAATTAGAACAAATTCTTTCATGTCAGAGCCCTCAAACCTGACCAGAAAGCTGCAGCAGAAGCTGTTTCATGTAGATAACTCAGATGGTAAACTCAATGCTTCCACTGACTGAAACTGTGTCTGCAGTTACCAAATATGAGGTATTAGCTGGCTTGCAAGGGACCTAATTTATCTGCTTTTAGCTGAAGCCACTGTTGTCTACAAGTCTAGTAGTAATTTGATAGTTCTTCAGGGAACCTCTCTGCCTACAGGCCAAATCAGGCATCGCCCACCTCACCTTTCTTCTCAAGGCAATCACCTTGGAGAGGCAAGAGAGCTTTGTCCTTACGAAAAATGCTTCTAACTGAAGCCTGGAACATACAAATTAAGCTTCCCCTACTCCCACCATGGTTATCTGCTTAAAATAGCTCTTTCTGTGGCCTAGGGTACTACAACAGTAGCTGGGTGTCTCCATGTGGATCTGGAATCTTAAATCTCTTTCAGATAGTTCCACATTGCGAGTTTCTTAGGTTGACAAGAGCTTAAGCTTGGTCCAGACACAGAACAGGAAACGGGAGCAATGAAGCATGAACTGCTGCAGCTTCCATATGGAAAAATGCTTCATTTTCCTCAGAGCAGTTTGTTGTATCACCCTTCCACACTAAGCAGAGCCCCACACAAGCATAACTCCTCAGGTAGAAGTTATTCCAGCAGCTGGCTGTTACAGGTAGCTTCTTTATACCATTGGCTCTGGCAGAAGGGATTGCAGGTTACCAGGCAGGGAAAAATTAAACAAGTGTCTGGAAGATGCTGTTAGGTTCTGAACACTGACTGGGACAAAGACTGAAGCTCTGCTCATGCCCAGTTCTCACCAGCAATCCCCTGTCGTTACACAGAAACCACTCTCATCAGAAGGGAAAAATCAGTCAGATGTGCTGCAGGGAACAAGCTGACCCGAGGGAGGTGTCAGCTACTCAATATAATGAGACCTTGCTTCTGACCCAATGCAGAAGATTTAATGTCAATGTTTAACAAAATCTGTTAATCACAGTAAGTACATCCAGGCTCTCCTCCTGCCTCTGGATGGTTCTACCTCTTGAGAATTTGTTTGCCCTTCAAACACTACATTTGTGTTTCTGACTAACAAATACCACCCCATGTTTAAGGCTAACCTAACTCCTTCCCCAAAGAGCATTTAAACTATTCTAGCAATCACCCCTCAACTGTTTTATCAGTCATAGCATTAACATATTTAAAGCTACCAAACGAAGATGAAAACTACACATAGTCTGATGAACGGAGATGAAAACTATCTAAGTCTGATGACTTGGTCCTTCTTTTGTACCTGCACAATCACATCTTCATCTATCTTTTCCCCCCCCAACCCATATGCACATCAAACCTTTTTTTTTCAGCAGACAGAGTAGCTTCCCAAGTGCCAGCTTCATTTAGAAGTGAAGCCTGATATCACCACATCAGCTTTGTGAGATGCTGAGATGCAACCAACAATGATGCTTCTCCTTCACATACACTGTATTTGCTACAAGAACATTCTGTGGAACACTGGTGACAATCCCCTTTGTTTCTCAGAACTAAAATGATGAAAAATCAGTCTCCTGGCCCCAGGGTGGGTAAAAAAGCACTTCTTCCAGTTTTCCTAGCTCAAAATACATAGCATCAGACACAAATAGCTACAGCAAGCACAAAATGAGTCAGAAATACCCTTTTCTGTGTGTGCCACCCTCTTTCATCCATAGGAGGCTTTAGGTCAGGTATTTTAAGCACTAGAAAACAGCAGGAGTGTAGCATGTGCCAGCAGACTGGCTCAGCACAGGTGTGATGGTCTTCAACAATCCACTGTCCCGTTACAGAGATGGAATACACATTCTCATTCACAGGGAAAGACCACACCATGCAACACAGCAGCATTTGCAACAAAGGCTGGGAAAGATACAGCCAAACAAGACAGGATTGCAAATTATATCTCAAAGCAACCACAGACCTGTTCTAAGGCAAGGGGGGGAAAAACCAGACAGAAATATTCTTCTCTAAGGGGGGAACACAGGGAGAGAAGGGCACCCACCGCCCCCTTAATCAGCCTCTCTCTTGCCACAGATCCTTGAGAACACTGTCTCCTTTCTGACACTTAATCCAGAATCCCTTTTCTCTCCCAGACCGAGCCCAGTGTAAATGCAGCAGCGTGTTGAAAACTCACGTAATTCTGTTGGCTTCAACAGCTCATCCAGGGTCGTGTAGAAGGGAAGTTTCACCAGGCGAACTTCAGGCTTTGCAACTTTGGGTGGCAACCTCCCCAGTCCATTAAGGTATTTCCCATAGAGAGCAGGATAGTCAATGTTAGTGGTGGGGATAGTAGTCCGGGGAATGGTGCTTCCGCGGTCATAGTTGGTGTGTATGGAGAGTGCCTCGGTGGAGCGGTGCTGCTGGGGCTGGGGCTGAGCAGCTTCAGAGCTCCTCTTGCTATAGCGAGTCTCATAGAGCTCCTTAATTTTCTTGAAAACCTCAGGGCTGCAGTCAAATTGCACCAATTGCAATGCTCTGGTGACTAGTTCATGTTTAAGTCCACTTTTACTCCTGCCAACGAAACCCAGCAACATCTGAAGATCTGAGACTCGGAAACTCATCACCATGTTCTAGGAGAGAAAAATAAGTAAAAACATCCTTACAGTTATAAGAATGCAGAGTGTCAGTTCTCATTACATACTACAACTTGAAGCCAAAATACTACAAAACTCCCTCACAAGGCACTAAGCCTTCTGTTTATACCAGCTCTTATTCACACGAGTATCATCCTGTTTCTTAGGTACTGCGAGCAAAGTGAATGTAGAGAAGCCCATCAACTGAAATACCAGCAAGAATCAGAGAGATGCCACAACAGTCAACCAACTACTCAAAAATCATTTGTGATAAATGCTACAGATAAATCCTCAAGGTGGATCAACTGGAAGCAAGAGTGAGCACAAAGGAAAACACCTCAAAGACCAGTCCCCACACATTGAAACAGCATTTTAACTCCTTGGGCATGGAAGCTCCAAGCATCCAGACTTCCCAGGCACCTGCAGGTGAGAGCTACATTAAAAACTGCATCTAAACTGATGTTAATGGAAGGCAAAGGAAGAAAATGAATGTGAAGTGGACAGCAGATGACATTTAAGTGAGCTGGAGCTGCAGGCCTTTTGTCCTGTTTCAGTGCACCTGTATGTCACCTGTATGGGCAAAACCCCTTCAGAATCATTCCTACAGGATCTTTGGGAAAACAAATAAAAAATCACATATTTTAGAGCATGGAAAGCTATTAGAAGACTATTAAAGAGAGCAGCGTGTTCCCATGAGAACAATGCCTCCAAACCCTATTTGGGTGCTTTGCCAAGCACTCCCCCATGGCCACAGCCAGCTGCCTCCGCTGGTGCACTGAGATGAATCGATTGCAGTGCTTTGATAAGCAATAAAAAACAACCTCTGTCTCCAAAACTTTACTCTGTTGCTCCTGTGGAAACCCAGGTGCAGGGTCACAGGTGACTATCAGGGAATTTTCCATCAGGGTAAGAAGTAGGAATTATTTGTGCTAGAGCCCACTCATGCTGATGCTTCAGTTCTCTCTCATGCCAAAGCAGCTTTACAAATGCACAAGACAAGCTTATCAAGTACATGCTTTTGAAAACACAAGCTGCCCTAAAAATATATTTGATAGGTATCCATGTGGATTCACTCAATATCCTCCCTGGTTTGTGGGAAGGATGGGAATCCAAGAAGAAACCCCAACTGTCTTGTAGTAAAAAACTAAAACCAAAGCAGAAGGAGATCCAAACTATGCTCCAATCCTGTATGGGGATGAAAGTTAAAAAGCATGTATAAAAATCAGATTTCTGTGGAAATTAATAGGAGCTTTGTAATTTTCTGGACTACAATAGGAACAAAAGGCTCTGATGGGGTTTTGGGGGGTTAAATTTTAACTTAAGAAAGCTACTACTGACTCCAACAACACTGAACAGCCGCTTCTTTCACATGTGTGGGAATTAGACTACAAGGAAAATGCCATTTTATTTTCTCCTTTCTCATGAAATCTGTCATTTAATCTGGAAGCCCAAAAGATGCTATGAAAACGTCACTGCCTGTAGTTAAAATCTTTGGCAGTCATGACGGGTCCCAAAATACCTTTGATGAGAGGTTTTTTGGGTTTTTTCCCCCTCTCAGACAACTTTAAAGAGGAAAGAAAGGATTTTGAAACGACAGAGTCAGGATTCAGGAGATCTGGATCATCCTACTGCTTCGCCACATCCCACCTGAGTGATCTTGGGAGAAACCTAGTTTCTGTGTCTCTGCTTTCTTCAGCTACAAAATGGAGAGCGTGTAGTCCTCTCTGAGGCACTTGGAGGCTAAACCATGCATTTGCAAAGGTAAATCCACTAAGGCAGCACCAGAAGCACAGCAGGCAGGTATCCCCACACTCATGCTCCTATTCCACTGGGCACTTGGGAATGTTGGTACATAAAGTGGAGTTCCATGATTCCGCAGTTTCAATTTTGAAGGATGCCCAGATTTAAGCAGTAACCAAAGGGACTTCCAACACAAACTGCCACTAAAGCTTGGACCTGCATGACAGCATGAGTAAGAGACATCCCACTAACTACTGAGATCCTTAATGCTAAAGCCGATGCCTTCCCCCAGGAATCCTTGCATGTGAATGGCACAGAGCCCATTAAACACCCAGTATGGGGACAACCATAACACCCTGGAAGCACATTCCCTTCTCTGCAGCACTGGGCACAGTTCACCACACTGAGACTGGCCTGAGAACAGGGAGAAGGCAATGGCTTCTAAAACAAGCTTCTCCAAATCCTATTCCCATAGGCATCTGACCACATCCTCAGTGATGGGCTCATCCTACAGATGTGGAACACTTTCTACCTGCTGCTATTGCTCTGCAAGCACCCTCAGCACCACCTTCCCTACCAGGCTGTGGGGTGAAGCCCACTCCATTGCCACCAACCAGGTCTCTGTGGCACCAATAGGACACGGACAAGTCCTGGCTCCGAGGGAAAAGGAAAAACACACGACAGAGAGAGGTTATCCCACAAGGCCTGGGGGGATGCACAGGACACGAGGAAGCACAACACAACTTCAGCCCCGTCTGCTGTGAAGACGCCTCCCTTTACCCCATGGCCAAAGGGGCCTCAGGGGCCGCCCCCACCACGCAGCGCTCTACCTCGGCCTAGGGCACTGCAGGCCCCACCGCCATCCCCCTCGAGGCCGCCGCAACAGCTCCCGAGCGCTCCACCCGCGGGGCCCGGCTGGACAGCTCCGCACCCCGCCCCCGAACCGGCCGCAGGGAGCCCGGGGCAGGCCGCGGAGCACAGGGCACGCCTGGCCCGGGGGAGACAGCGAGGGGAGCGGGGGCCGGAGCCCGGCGGGGGGAAGCCACCTGCGCCCATTAATCACTGGGAATTACCCGCAGGGAACCCCGAGGCCCGGCCCAGGACCGAGCCGAGCGGCGTGCGGCTCTGCACCGAACCGGACCGGAGCCGGGCTCCACCGGGAGCCGCTACCGGACCCCACGGCTGGGGCGCGGCAGCCCCTGAGGTAAATGTGGTGGGGGGGGTGCGGTCCCAGGGCGCCGCCCCCTCCGCTCTCAGTGCCGGTGCAGGGCCGAGGCCGCAGCCGTGCCTCCCGTCCCCGGTGCCCCCCCGGTGCCCCTCCAGGCCCGGCCGTGCCCTGCCCGGTGCCGCCGGGGCTCGGGGCTCTCCTCACTCACTCACTTTCGCCTCCACCAGCTCCGCCGCCATCTTGGCCTCCAGCGTCCAACCGCGCCGGGAGCCGCCGCCGAGTCACGTGACGCCGCGGAGCGGTGGGAGGGGCGCGGGAGGCGCGCACCGCCTCTGAACCCCACCGCCCCGCGCGTGCGCGCTCTTACCACCCCTCCCGCCCCCCCCCGGGAAGTCCTCCCACGGCGCAGGCGCAGTGGACACGCCTCCCCCGCTCGCTCCGCCCCTCTCGTTCCGGTTGGCTTAAAGGGGCCGCGCACCGTTTTCACCGGGAACGCGGATGTCCGGTATCCTTCGCGTTTGGGGCCCGTTGTGGTACCGGTGCAGCCTCGAGGACGAACCCCAATGACCCAGCCCAGGTCCCCGCCGTGTGCGGGGCTGCGTGAGCAGCAGGTCAATGGGGCGATCCTGCCCCTCTGCTGTGCTCTGCAGATCCCCCTGCAGGCTTCATCCAGCTCTGGGGCAGCAGCACAAGAGGGACCTGGAGCTGTTGGAGTGAGGCCATGGAGCTGCTGCGAGGGCTGGAGCAGATCCCAAAGGAGCCAGGCTGAGAGAGCTGGGCTGGGGCAGCCTGGACAAGAGAAGGCTCCTGAAGGGGAGACCTGAGAGCAGCTCCAGTGCCTAAAGGGGCTGCAGGAAACCTGGAGAGGGGCTTGGGACAAGGGATGTAGGGACAGGCCAAGGGGAATGGCTTGAACCTGCCCGAGGGGAGACTGAGCTGAGCTCTTAGGCAGAAGCTGTTCCCTGTGAGGGTGCTGAGGCACTGGCACAGGGTGCCCAGAGAAGCTGTGGCTGCCCCATCCCTGGCAGTGCTCAAGGCCAGGTTGGACACAGGGGCTTGGAGCAGCTGCTCCAGTGGAAGGTGCCATGCTGTCCCTTTGGTCACACTCCCCTGTGGCATCTTGTGTCGACACCACCCCAGCTTGGTGGTGATTGCAGCTCTGAGATCCTGCAGCCCTCCCACCCGGGTCAGTGGTTGTTACCCCCATGGAAAGCTCTCTCCAATAACCATCACTTATTAAAAACATCTTTTATGTAGAAATTATTTCTCCTATGTTTTATAGTTCCCCCTGGGCTCCAATTGCTCCATGTCTGTGTGCACACAGCATCTGCTTCAGGAGGGAACCCTGGGAGCAGGGTGACACATTGAACCAGGAGAGCTTTTCCAGCACTTTCTCCTTATCAACCCCACAGCTAATTAAGCAGAAAGGCAATTAACTCGTAGGCAGGCTGCTCAGGCTCTCCGGCGTCCCCTTCCAGACCAGTACCGGTGCTAAAGCTTCAAGCGATCGCTATGGAAACCCCATCAGCTGATAACCTGTCCCCCCAACGGCAGCTCCTCCGTCTGCCGGTCCCTGCCTGCGACAGGAGCCGGCAGCGGATGCCGGGGCACCGGGTCCCCCAGGGTCCCACCCGGAGCTCGATGCGGGGCCGCGCTCTTCCCGTCCCGCAGGGGGCGCTGGATCTGCACCGCTCCAGGCCCGGGGCGAGCCGGGTACGGGAGCTCTGGATCGGGGCTGACACCGGGTTCCGGTGCACCGCCGCTTGCAGGGCACGGAGCCCCGGGCTCGCCGCCGGTCCGGTGCTGCTTCCCCCGCTGCAGGCCCCAGCGCAGCCCCGGTGCCCGGTCACCAACCCCCCTAACCATAGAGCCGCTGCGGGCCAGAGCGCCACGGCCGCGCCTGCGCACAACTCGCCGTGTGCGCAGGTTCCGCCCCCCGGCCGGCGCCGCCCTATAAGAACGACGCTGTTGACGTCAGCGCTCTCTTCCGCCCGCTCTGCGCTCGCCAGCGAGACAGGGCCGCCGCCGCCGCCATTGCTGTGCCCCCCCCGCCCCGGAGGATCCGCCGCCATCCGCCGCCATGGTGAGCCCCGGAGCTCCGCCGCCGTACCGGGGACCCCAGCGGGCACTGCGCTCCTCGGGGCACCGGCGATGGCCGCCCCCGCGGGGGGCCCGGACTGCCGCACCGGACCGGGCCGTTGCTGAGGGGACACGGGTGGGGCCGGCCCCGGCCGGGCCTTGTCCCCGGTGGTAACGGGGCTGTGAGCCCGGCCGGAGGGGGGACGGGATGTGGCACCGCGGTGGTGTTGACACCGGGGACGGGCCCTTGCGGAGGCCGGGAGCTGCCTTATGTAACGCTGCGGGCCGGGGGGGGCAGCGCTCCCGGTTGTCAGCCCGCAGCCAGCGCCCGGGACACGGAGCTGGGTGCTCACACTGCAGGCCTGGGCCGTGCTGCCGGAGCCTGCGGTGCCTTTGCTGTGGGTTGTGTACCGCAGGTAGAGCCGCTGTCAGTAGGGCCATGCAGTTGGTTTTGCTCCCTGGAGCTGCCAAAGGTGTCTCTATACACCCCGTGTTATTCTCTCCCCCCCTTTATCTCACTCGTCAAGGTGAACTTCACAGTAGACCAGATCCGGGCCATCATGGACAAAAAGGCCAACATCAGAAACATGTCCGTGATTGCCCACGTTGATCACGGCAAATCCACCTTGACTGATTCTCTGGTGTGCAAAGCTGGAATCATCGCTTCTGCCCGCGCGGGGGAGACCCGGTTCACCGACACGAGAAAGGATGAGCAGGAACGGTGCATCACCATCAAATCAACGTGAGTGCCCTCCCACCGGGTTCCTCGGTGCTCCTGCAGCATGGCCTGAGCTCAGGGTGGGCTTTGGGTGCTCCGCTGATGGTGAGAGGGGTGAAGACAGCGTCAGGCTTTGTCTAGGCTAGTTCAGAAGCTCATCTCTTGAGGATTACTTAATTGGGAGAGTGAGTATTGAGTAGCTTCTGGTGAATCATAGAGCATCACCTTAGTGGCTGCTGGGAAGCAGATGTACAGGAGAAGCTTCAGCCTTCTAATTTAGCCCTGGAACTGTTGGATGTGGCTGGTGCCTGCTGGAGTCCTGTGGATGCAGTGCAGAGACAGTCTTGGGATCACCTCTGGTGATGTACCTTGTGGCTGTGTCACCACAGGGAGTTTGATGACCCTGAGGAGCATGGAGAGGGCTCAAAAAGATGGTTGGGCCTTGTAGGAAAAGTGTAATTGCTTGATTGGAAGAAATGGAATCCTCTTTGAGAATTTCAGATTGCAGAGAGTCACAAGAGGTTATGGTTTCAGAAGAGGTCCTGGTTTCAGAGGACCACAGGAAGGGCAGATTTTAGCCTGTGCTCCTGGTTATCTCCACACTGGGAAAATCCTTATACTCAGGCACAGCTGTCTGTCTGGAGTAAAAGCCTGTTTCTAAGCTGTTAGGAAAGGGTAACGTGTAGATGACAATTTGAATAGGTTTTCTTTAATTTCAGAGCTATTTCCCTATTTTATGAGCTCTCTGAAAACGACTTGGCCTTCATCAAGCAGAGCAAAGATGGTTCTGGCTTCTTGATCAACCTGATTGACTCTCCTGGACACGTGGACTTCTCTTCAGAGGTTACTGCTGCTCTTCGTGTTACTGATGGTGCCCTGGTTGTTGTAGACTGCGTCTCTGGTAAGGGCTTCTGCAGCCATGTGCAGCTGGAGTGTGTGTTGGGCGAATTTGAAGCTAGGGATAACTGATTCCCCTGTGTTTGGCAGGCGTGTGCGTGCAGACAGAGACTGTGCTGCGTCAAGCCATTGCAGAGAGGATCAAGCCTGTCCTGATGATGAACAAGATGGACCGTGCGCTGCTGGAACTGCAGCTGGAGCCAGAAGAGCTGTACCAGACCTTCCAGCGCATCGTGGAGAACGTGAACGTCATCATTTCCACGTATGGAGAAGGGGAAAGCGGCCCCATGGGAAACATCATGGTAAGTGGGAGCTGTGAGCGCTGTGTTTGAGCTTATCTCCTGCAGTGGGAGGGAGCTGGTTGTCTCCTTGGTCCTTCTTTCCTGTTCCAAGTGGAGAAACAAGAGTAGAGTAATGAAGATGCTATCCTACCCAGATGTGTGCTGCTTTGTAGCCCTGTTGTGCTTTCATCTGACATTACCTGCTACTTCAGAGCTTAAGCAAATTAAAACTATAAACACAAGGAAGCATTTCCTCCCTTTCCAAAGGGGACTGTTGCTTTGGAGGCCACCTTTGTTCATGTCACATCTGTGATGGTGGGTGACGTGAGATCCAAGGTTCCCATCCTGTTCTCATCCCACCCCCAGCTCTCTTCCAAAATGGGAGGCCAGTAGGTGTTTGTCATTTCCTGCATCCCAAGCCCTGCTCCTGAGTGGATTCCTCAGAGCAAGCTCGGCTGTGGGCTGGAGGCTCTGAGGAAAGGCTCCTGCTTTTCCCCATTGAGCACTCACCACATGCTGCAGGTTTTCCTGTACTGCTCATCCTTCCTCTGAAGGACAGGAGTGTTCCCTGCACCCACACCAGGGCAGCTGCTGAGCCTGGTGAAGAAAACCCAACCTGGTTGTGTGATACAAAGCTGAAATGGTGGAGGTGGGCCGGGTTGTAATTGCAACCTCAAAGATGGCTGCTGTCATAGAATGGCTCAGGAGTCCATTAGTCCTGAAGCCCCACCTTGAACCTTTGTACTCAGTGCTGTTTGGGATGACATGGGCTGATTGCTGTCATGTGCTGTGGCTGTTCCTTGGTAACCCAGCTCTGCTGTTGGTTCCTTTCCAGATTGACCCAGTGCTGGGCACAGTGGGCTTTGGCTCTGGCCTGCATGGCTGGGCCTTCACTCTGAAGCAGTTTGCTGAAATGTACGTTGCAAAGTTCGCTGCCAAGGGGGATGCCCAGCTGAACGCATCTGAGCGTGCCAAGAAGGTCGAAGACATGATGAAGAAGCTGTGGGGAGACAGGTGAAGATTGGTCTAACTCTGGATCAGCTTCATGTGGCTGCAGCCTGATAGTGGGGGAGATGAGGAAGGAGAGAGGATGTGGCTGTGCCTGCTTAGAGCTGTGGCTCAGTCACTCGGGGTGTATGCTAGCAAAGGAGCTGTTACCATGAATACAAAACCCAGGTAATGGAGAAGGAATGGTGATTGGCAACGTGAGTTAAGTGTTGCACTGAAAACAGAGTGATGGAAGAAAGTATGAAGATGGGTTTTAGCAGTTCTTTCCTCTGGCCTGGGCAGCCACATTTCTGTAGCTGAGCTCTGCATTGATACTTGTCTGACTTGATTCTTTCTCCAGGTATTTTGATCCTGCTACTGGCAAATTCAGTAAATCTGCTACCAGTCCAGATGGAAAGAAACTGCCCAGGACTTTCTGCCAGCTCATCCTTGACCCCATCTTCAAGGTGAGTTCCTCAGTGTTCAGCCCAGGCTGGGGCTGTGCATGATGATGGAAAATTTCTTCACTTTGACCTGACTTGTCTGCTTGAAGAAATTGAAACCTCTGACACGTCTATTGCTCCATGTGGACAGGGAAACGGGTGGTGGGTGTTGTGCAGGCAGGTCTGTGCCTTTGGGTGGGTGCAGCTGGGTGATGAGCAAGGACAGAAATTCTCCTCAGAGACATGATGCTGCTGCAAACTGGGTCACGGGCAGCATTCATAACTGCTGCTGCTGTTCCAGGTCTTCAGTGCAATCATGAACTTCAAGAAGGAGGAGGCGGCTAAACTGATTGAGAAGCTGGACATCAAGCTTGACAGTGAAGATAAGGACAAAGAGGGAAAGCCCCTGCTGAAGGTGAGACTGGGGAGGAGATGAGCAGTTGTGCTGCTCCAGCTGTGTTAAGTTACTAAGCAGCTCCAAACCCTGCTTATGTTGGGAGGTGCTGTTGGAAGTGGGAGGTGAACTGCAGGTGGTGAACAGCCTGACCAGGTCTTGCTCCTCCGATCTCTGCTCAGGCCGTGATGAGGCGGTGGCTGCCTGCTGGAGATGCCCTGCTGCAGATGATCACCATTCACCTGCCTTCTCCTGTCACAGCCCAGAAGTACCGCTGTGAGCTGCTCTACGAGGGACCCCCTGATGATGAGGCTGCCATAGGTAGGACAAGCTGCTGCTTTGCTCCTAGTTGTCTTCATGTAAGTGCTCAGTGTTCCACCACCCCTGTGGCCATCTCGTTCTCTAGGCACACAGCTCAGTAGCTACTGGAATTCCTGAGTCTGTAGCTGTTCTAGTATGGATCAAACATGCTTAACTAATTTCACATATTTGCTCTGGAGGGCTGAGCTAGCTCACCTGGAGAGTAGATAGGGAAGTAATAGTAGGCAGTATATGTCAAAGGCTCAGGCTGAGCCTTGTATTAATATAAAACATATCTTGGTGATGTAACGTCTTTAAACTGGCAGGGAAGATTGAGATGAGCTCTTAGGCAGAAGTTCTTCCCTGTGAGGGTGCTGAGGCACTGGCACAGGATACCCAGAGAAGCTGTGACAGTGTTCAAGGCCAGGTTGGACAGGGCTTGGATCAACTTGCTCTAGTGGAAGGGGTCCCTGCCTCTGGCAGGGGTTGGAACTGGATGAGCTTGAAGGTCCCTTCCAGCCCAAACCATTCTGTGAGATCTTTCTCTCTGCTTGGACTGGCTAGAAGTCAGCAGCCTGGGACAATAGTGGGTGCATGTCTTGTGTTGATATTTGTGGCTGGGGGGCGGGGTACAGGGGGTGTGTGCTGGATACTAGAGATAATACTGAGCCAGGCGACCTCTCCTTCTCCCAGGTATTAAGAACTGTGACCCCAAAGGCCCCCTGATGATGTACATCTCTAAAATGGTGCCAACCTCTGACAAGGGACGTTTCTACGCTTTTGGTCGTGTCTTCTCTGGTCTCGTCTCAACTGGCTTGAAAGTCAGGATCATGGGACCAAACTACACACCTGGCAAAAAGGAGGATCTGTACCTGAAGCCAATTCAAAGGTGAGTCCTGGCTGGGATGTGCTTGGTGCTTCGGATTTATGGTTCTAGTGCTATTTTGAGTCTTTTCTTGCCTCTGAGGTGCTGGGCTCTGGCTTCAAGTCTGATGCGGAGCTCCAGGATCCTGCCTGATGGGACCTTTTGTGTTAGACTTCATTAAAACAGCCTTCTCTCTCACCAGGACCATTCTCATGATGGGCCGTTACGTTGAACCCATCGAGGATGTGCCTTGTGGAAACATCGTTGGTCTGGTTGGTGTTGACCAGTTCCTTGTGAAGACTGGAACCATCACCACTTTTGAGCACGCTCACAACATGAGAGTGATGAAGTTCAGCGTCAGCCCTGTCGTGCGTGTGGCTGTGGAGGCCAAGAACCCAGCTGACCTGCCTAAGCTGGTGGAGGGACTGAAGCGTCTGGCCAAGTCTGACCCTATGGTGCAGGTGAATGTGCAGAATGGTTTTGGGGCCAGGAGGAATCCTGGTGCTGCTGGCACAGGGGGCTTGACTTTCAGTGGTGATTGTGCTGGTGGAGAAGTCTTGAATTGAGCATTGGTCCCAGCCACCTGGAGTGGGGGGGGATGCTGTGTCCCACCTTGGGGTACAACCAGCTCATCCTTAGGTCAGCAGAAAGAGCATCTAAAAGCAGATCTGAGAGTCAATCGAGACAATCCCTGATGTCTTAGGAGAGAGAGGTTTTGTTGCATTGCAGTCAGAAACTTCACCTGCTGCATTAATGGTCTTTACAGTGCATCATCGAGGAGTCCGGGGAGCACATCATCGCTGGCGCAGGGGAGCTGCACTTGGAGATCTGCCTGAAGGACCTGGAGGAGGACCATGCCTGCATCCCCATCAAGGTAGAGGGGCTGCAGTAGGCAGAGCCCTTGGTGAGCTGTTGTCTGCTTGGTGGCTCACTGCTGTTCCCTGCTCTCTGTCACTGCAGAAATCGGATCCTGTTGTGTCCTACCGTGAAACAGTCAGTGAGGAATCCAGCGTGATGTGCCTTTCCAAGTCCCCCAACAAGCACAACAGGCTCTACATGAAGGCCAGGCCCTTCCCTGATGGCCTGGCTGAGGACATCGACAAGGGGGAGGTCTCTGCCCGTCAGGAGCTGAAGCAGCGAGCTCGTTACCTGGCTGAGAAGTATGAGTGGGATGTCACCGAGGCCAGGAAGATCTGGTGCTTTGGTCCTGATGGCACCGGCCCCAACATCCTGACTGACATCACCAAGGGGGTGCAGTACCTGAATGAGATCAAGGACAGCGTGGTGGCTGGCTTCCAGTGGGCAACAAAGGAGGTAAGGGAAACTCATCACACATGGGGCAATGTATGTGCAATTCAGAAGTGTATTTTAGGATAAATGGAACAGGGTGACTGGGTTGAAGGTCACTTCAGACACACGACCTCCAGACAAGCTTCCTTCCAGCACTGTGGAGAAGTTCTATCACAGCAGCATGTGCTTCAGATCTGAAGGAGTTTTTCAGAGCAAAGTGGAGCAGCAGGGACAGAAGCTGCTGAAATGAACAACAGGGCTGGCATCCAGAGGAAATGAAGGGTGCTCTGGGAGGCTCCATAGGGATCTGGCCTGCCTTACCAATTACTTTCTTGGGACTAGGCAAGTGATTACTCTGAAATTAGTTGGGAACAGTAACAGGAGCAGGTTTTTTCCAGTTTACATGCCAACAACTTGGGCTTTTTTTCCCATGTATGTGAAAAAGTTACTTTTCCTGGCCAAATACTTGGGTTGCAGCATCATAAATGTATGTTGGTGCTTCTGTTGCCAACATGAGCCATGGAGATGAGGGATGAGGTGCTGGTGGGAATGGTTTTGGTGCTTGAAGGCTTCTCTAAGGGGCTGTGGCAGTGCCTTAGGCCAGGTAGAGCTGGTTTGGAACCTCCTGGGTGAGGAAGACCACCTGATGAGCAGTTCTCTGGCACTTCCTGCTGTTAGAGCTGCTTCCAGGGAATGCCTATAAGCTGAGGGCCTGGAACATCCTGCCTGGGAGCACAACTGTCCCCAGAAGGTGGTGGTTGAGCCCTTGCTCTGCTTTTCCAGGGTGTCCTGTGTGAGGAGAACATGCGTGGCGTGCGCTTCGATGTGCATGATGTCACCCTGCACGCCGATGCCATCCACCGTGGCGGTGGGCAGATCATTCCCACTGCCAGGAGGTGTCTCTATGCCTGCGTGCTCACCGCACAGCCTCGGCTGATGGAGCCCATCTACCTTGTGGAAATCCAGGTGAGGAGCATGCCCTCAGGCCAGAAGGTACTGGAGAGGCGTGTGACAGTGGTGGCCTGTGATCCTGACCCATCTCTCTGTTGCAGTGCCCAGAGCAGGTGGTCGGTGGCATCTATGGGGTGCTGAACAGGAAGCGTGGCCATGTGTTCGAGGAGACCCAGGTGGCTGGCACCCCCATGTTCGTGGTCAAGGCCTACCTGCCTGTCAATGAGTCCTTTGGTGAGTGCTGCGTCTGGGGGTTTAATCCCAGCCTGGAGTGGGGGGGGATCCTGCATATCACTGACCACAGCCATCATTAACTCATTTCAATTAGAACATACCTTTAAGATCATCAAGTCCAGCTGTTGTTAATCCAGCACTGCCAATTTCATCACTAAACCGTGTCCCTGACCACCATATCTGCCTGTGTCTAAATCACTCCAGGGATGGTAACTCCACTGGGCAACTGTTGGAGTGAGTCCCGAGGAAGCCATGACTATGCTGTGAGAGCTGGAGCAGCTCTGCTCTGGAGCCAGGCTGAGAGAGCTGGAATACAATTATAAGGTCTCCCTGGAGCCACCTTTCTCCAGGATGAAACAAGCCCAGCTCTTGGCCTGTCCTCATATGGCTGCCTAGTCTTTCTGTGTCACATTTTGTGGCCTTTCTCCTGACCCTCTCCACAGTGTGTTGTAAAGCATGGACCAAAACTGGACACAGGTTAGATAGAAATGTTAAAGGCCAGGTTGGATGTGGCATGGAGCAGGCTGCTCTAGTGGAAGGGATTGTGCTAGGGGTTGGAACTGGGTGAGCTTTAAGGTCCCATCCAACCCAAACCATTCCATCCCCATCTTGAAGCCCCCTGGTGCATTTACCTCATCTCCTCCAGCTCTTCCTTTGGGTGTTGGTGTCTCTGTGGGGTGCAGGCTCTCACTCTGTGCCCTCTCCCTGCAGGTTTCACAGCCGATCTCCGGTCCAACACTGGGGGCCAGGCCTTCCCCCAGTGTGTCTTTGACCACTGGCAGATCCTCCCCGGGGACCCCTTTGACAGCGCCAGCCGCCCCAGCCAAGTGGTGGCCGAGACTCGCAAGCGCAAGGGCCTGAAGGAAGGAATTCCAGCGCTGGATAACTTCCTTGACAAGCTCTAATCAAGCTCCTTGGACTCTGGGAACAGGGAAGGGAGGGAATGAATGACATTAGCAAAGGGGTTTAAATGCTCGTCACCACCATCTCTTTGCATTAATGAATGGGTTTCATAATGATTTTGAGACTTGAAATGAGGAGGAAAAGGATTAAAAAACAGCCTTATAGGTTTCGGTGTTGCACATGCCTCATCTCCGCCATTGGAACTAAACCATTTCCACTCGGATTTGCCCAATTCTGTATTTATTTGACTCAAAAACGATACAAAGCTGGTTCGGGGGTAAGGGGGTGTGAATCCATGTTGGGGGGGGAGGGCTGCAGTGTGACTGTCGGTCGTGACTATCGCCGCCTGTATTAGTGCCACTGGAATTAATAAAATTGGATCATGATTAAAATTGATAAGGGGATATTGTTCGGATGGGGGGGGAGGACTTTCCGCTTCTATAGGGCGCCCCCTTGCGGTTGGGAGGGCTGCGATGAACACGGCGCTGTACATGGTGGGCGGGACGATGCCACCGCGCTTATCCAATCAGCTCCGTCTATTCTCTGAGCGACGTAACTCTCCGCCAATAGGCGGGGCCGGAGGGCTCTCGGAGGACGGGCGGAGCCAAGCGGCTGTGGTGGAATGTGGCGGCGGCGACGCGGGCGGTGGCGGCTCAGGTTTGGGGTGTGGGGGGGGAGGGATCCTGAGGGCTGTGGGGCTGAGGGGGGTGCTGAGGGCGTGTGGGGATGGGGGAGAGGGCGAGGGGTTGGGTTTGGGGGCATGGGGATGTGAGGTGTGGGGCGGGGGGGAGTTAGGCCTGTGGGGTTTGGGATATGGGGGTTGTGGGGCTGGAGGAGGTTGTGAGGGATGGGGGGGCTGTGGGGGATCGGGATGAGGGGGGCTGTAGGTGTGGAAGGAGAGGGGGGGATCGGGATGTGGGGCTGTGGCAAGGGGGGGAGCTGGGGCGTCCTTCCACCACAGCGGGTGTCGCTGCCTGCAGTGACAGGCTTGGGATGGAGCGTGGCTATGGGGTCACAGCCACCCCCCTGCTCCCTTCTCCCCACCGGGACGTCCCCAGGACTGACCCGCAGTACGGCCATAGCCGGCCCCCCATCCCCATAGCATTGGGGCTGCCCTGCTTCAAGGGCCCTTCCCCTCGGCCCCCCTGTGCCAGGCCCTGCCCTGAGCCGTCCCCAGCCCTGCCGCCGGTGTTGGTGCAAACCCCCCTGTGCTGGTGCCGCAGGTGCTGATCCCCGGCGGCTCCAGCGCCCGGCTCTGCCCGCAGGGTCGGGGCAGCTTCAGCTCCGCAGCCATGTCCACCTTCCGGCAGGAGAGCGTGGAGGACTTCTATGAGATGGGCGAGGAGCTGGGCAGGTGAGTGCCGTCCATGGCTGCAGCCCTCCCTGCCCGAGCATCCCCACCGCCTGCTGCAGCCCTCCCTGGGCCACCTCTGTGCTATGCAGGCAGTGGGGCTGGGGGCAGAGCCAGGCACCTCCAGCAGCTGTATGTTAACAAAGGAAGGTGTTGATTCACTTTAAAGGCTCTCCTATATGTGGGCAGGCCCAGCAGAGCTCCTGCCCTACCCAGGTTTGGTCAGGGCCCTCGCTGCTGCCTGGCTCTGTGCCTGTGGGACAGATCCCGGGTGAATCACTGCCTGAAAATGGGATTTAATCATCGGGATGCAGAGGCTGTGGGGGGGGGGTGGGTTTGGATCCTCCAGGCTGCCTCAGCTGCAGCAGGACTCAGGGTCTGCCACAGCTGTGGCCCCAGGGCTCCCTTGGGTGCTGCTTCCCAGGGCCTGGGAAGGAATTGAGCAACATTTTGGGTGGCTTTAGTGTTTGTTCCTTTAAAAGGGGGGGAGCTTCTTGGGCTTTGCTCTGGGTCCCCTTCCCTTGGGGCTTCGATA
The DNA here is from genome assembly GCF_012275295.1 of Melopsittacus undulatus. Lineage (NCBI taxonomy): Eukaryota > Metazoa > Chordata > Aves > Psittaciformes > Psittaculidae > Melopsittacus > Melopsittacus undulatus. The sequence continues at coordinate 4,738,841 of NC_047545.1, forward strand.
GAGCTGCATCCTCTGGAGCCCTGGGAATGGATGTGGTGCCTGGGGGCTGGATCCCAGCTGGGCAAGGCTGGGTCCTGCCCTGGGGGGGGCTTCGGGTGGCCCTGTAGGGATGTACAGAGGAGTCTTGGGTCCGGGCGCCACAGAGGCTGATGACGGAGGCTGGTGATGGACTGCACGTCACCATGTGCTGGTGGGGATGGCCAATGGCCGGGGCAGCTCTGGAAGTGGGATGGGTCTGTCCTATGGGAAAGTAGTAGAGGGATCCTTGTGTGTCCCAGCAGAGGGGCCATGGGGGACTCAGCTGGGGCGGAAGGAACAAGGGTGAACTCCAGCACAGGGCCTCCCATCCTCATGCCGGTGCTGACCCCACTGCCCAGCACACACCAGCACAATGACCCTCTCCTCCCCTCCTCCCTGCAGTGGGCAGTTTGCCATCGTACGGAAGTGCCGGGAGAGGAAAACGGGTGTGGAATACGCAGCCAAGTTCATCAAGAAGCGCCGGTTGTCATCCAGCCGCCGCGGTGTGAGCCGGGAGGAGATCGAGAGGGAGGTGGACATCCTGCGGGAGATCCAGCACCCCAACATCATCACCCTGCACGACATCTTCGAGAACAAGACGGACGTGGTGCTCATCCTGGAGCTGGTCTCAGGCGGAGAGCTCTTCGATTTCCTGGCTGAGAAGGAGTCCCTCACAGAGGAAGAGGCCACCCAGTTCCTCAAGCAGATCCTGGACGGGGTGCACTACCTGCACTCCAAGCGCATCGCCCACTTTGACTTGAAGGTGAGGGCTGGGACATGCAGGCACCCCGAGCTCAGCAGCTGGGGAGCAGTGATGAGGAGCCAGGCTCCTGTGGAGCTGGCTCTGGGATTGCTCCCTGCCTGAGGTGTGTGGGGTAACCAGTGGCTCCTGTCCCCCCTGTAGCCAGAGAACATCATGCTGCTGGACAAGAATGTGCCAAACCCTCGGATCAAACTCATCGACTTCGGGATTGCCCACAAGATTGAAGCTGGGAATGAATTCAAGAATATATTTGGGACCCCAGAGTTTGTAGGTGAGCTCCAGCTGGTGGCATTCCTGTGGGGCTCCAATAGCTTTGGCTTAATCCCAGAGAGATGCTGAAAACCGTGGTGTGTGTTGTCAGGGTGAGGTTGTGGGGAAAGGCCTCTTTCACCCAGAATAATCCTATTTTCTTCCCTCTTTCCTTCTAAAGCCCCAGAAATCGTCAACTATGAACCCCTGGGGCTGGAGGCTGACATGTGGTGAGTGAATCCCCTCCCTGTGGGTCTCCCTTCCTGCTGAGCATGCAGGGAGCTCTGCAGAGCTTCAGCCTCATCTTCCTCTCTCTTCCAGGAGCATCGGGGTCATCACTTACATCCTGTGAGTATATGGGGAGTCTGGGACAGAGGGGTCTGCAGGGCGAGTCCCCTGCTCGGGCTGTCACCTCTTTGGGGTGTCACAGCCTGCTCTCACTGCAGGCTGAGTGGAGCCTCCCCCTTCCTGGGGGAAACGAAGCAAGAGACCCTGACCAACATATCTGCTGTCAACTATGACTTCGATGAGGAGTACTTCAGCAACACCAGCGAGCTGGCCAAGGACTTCATCCGCCGCCTGCTCGTCAAGGACCCCAAGTGAGAGGCAGGGAGCAGAGCTGGGGGTTACCTTGGGAGGTGGATGGTCCCTCCTGTCCCACTCTGTACGGGCAGCTCCCACATCTCCTGTCCACATGGAGTTTAGCTCTGAGCCTGCTTTTGCCCATGCCTGTGTGCTGCTTGTTTATATATCCTGTTTATCCCCCCTACTTTCCTCCTCTGTTGCTGGTAGGATTTGAAACCCAAAGTCTCTCCCCTGTATCAGGCACAGGATGAATTCTGGGATCACCCTGAGGGTGCCACAGGGAAAAGGCTATGGAAGGGGTGAAGGGCTCACCCAAGCACCCAGGACCCTCGGCTGGGGTGGGAACAGCGATGCTGTGTGATCAGACATCAAGCAGGAGGTTCCTGCAGGCTCTTTGGGGTGTGTTTGCCATGGGGAGGCTGCATGAGGCCAGGGAGCTGACTGCAGCCCCTGAGCACAGTGAGTTCATCTGGGCCCATCTGTGCCCCAGAGGTGGTTGGATCCAAGCTGCTTTTCCAGGGCTTTGACAGGAAGAGAGGCAGCAAAGCCTCTGCCCCTCGGTCACAGCCTGGCTGTCTTTGCAGGAAGCGGATGACCATCGCTCAAAGCCTGGAGCACCCTTGGATTAAGGTAGGAACTGAAAGAATCAGCACTTTTTGGGTATCAGACACCCGAGGGTCTGGGTTGGGTGTTGCAGACCATGGGTGAGTGCTGCACCTCACACCCGTGGCCATCCCCTTCCACAGGTGATCAAGAGGAGGAACGTCCGCAATGAGGACAGCTGCAAGAAGCCCGAGCGCCGCCGGCTGAAGACCACGCGCCTGAAGGAGTACACCATCAAGTCCCACTCCAGCATGCCACCAAACAACACCTACATCAACTTCGAGCGCTTTTCCAAGGTCATGGAGGAGGTGGCTGCAGCTGAGGAGAGCCTCCGAGAGCTGGAGAGGAACAAGAAGTCCTTCCAGGAGGACATCGAGGCCCTGCTGTCCATCTATGAGGAGAAGGAGTCGTGGTACAAAGAGGAAAATGAGAGCATCAGCCAGGACCTCCGCCAGATCCGGCAGGAGCTCCAGAAGACGGAGGCCCTGAAGAAGCAGGCACAGGAGGAGACCAAGAGCATGGTGCAGGTGGCCAACGGCCTCAAGAGGCGTTACCGAAAGCTGGAGAACCACTACGAGGCGCTGGCCAAGCAGGTGGCCTCGGAGATGAAGTTTGTCCAGGAGCTGGTGTGGTCCATTGAGCGCGAGAAGCTGCAGAGCAGTGAGGGCGACGGCAGCATCCGTTAGCTGAGCCCGGGCTGGCTGCCTGCGGGATGAGGTGGGATCATGCTTCCCAAGCCCCCTGCTCACCCCAAGAGCCGCTCCACCAGCAGCCTTTGGGCTCGCAGTGGTGGTGGGGGCTTGAGAGACCCCCCTCAGGGAGCTGCAGTTGTGCTCACCTGGGTTTTGGCTTCCTGCGTGCGGCTCTTGCTTGGCTTCATGTCCCTGTGCTCCCCTGGCTGCTCTCTGCTCCTGGCACAGTGCTCAGGGACCAGTTCCCCCCATCCCACCCAGGGCCTGGCTCTTGGGGCTGCCTGCAGGGCTCTCGGTGAGGGGAGCCCTCTCTGTACCCTGGCAGCAGCTCAGTGCCTGCCTCATGGGGCCCCCAGCACACCGCAGCCCCATGGGTGACCCCGTGGGGGCATCGTTTCCTCCCTGCCCCAGCCCTCGGTCCCACAGGCACTCCCCCCTTTAACAGAATAAAGGTTTCTGTGCACCGGGGTGGCCGCCTTGGCTCCTGCCATGGGAAGGTGGTGGGAAGGGGGCAAGGACGTGCTGTGAGGTAACAGCTCCTCTGCTGTGCCCACGAGTTTTGTTGGTGCTCCCATCCCAGAGGGATTCCTTAATCTGGAAGAAGGGATTTCTTTTGGGCAGGCGAGTTCCCTGTGGGATTGGAGGGAGCTCTGAGTGGGTTGCAGGATGCTCCCAGGCTGGAGGAGCACCCAGCTCTTCTTGCCTCAGACCATAGGGGAGTCCTGTGGGCTCAGATTGAAGCATGGTTCTGGGAGCTAGAGAAGGTCTATGGGATCTGGGGAGGCCCCTGGGGCTCAGGGAGAGTCTCAGGGTTTCTGGGTGTTCCCTGCCCTTTTCCCCAGGGATTCCCTTTGGCAGGGGACCTGCCAGATCCCAGTTTGGATGGTAACAGGGTGGATAAGGAATTGGCACCAATATTGGTGGGCCAGGAAGAGTTGATAAGCACAGGGCACTGCTGGTCACTGGTGCGAGGGGAGCCCCAGCCTCTCTGGGACAAGGGGACGAGGTCCCAAATTGCCATTTCCTCTGGGAGCACTGCAGGGTTTCCGGCTGCCCTCAGCCCTCTGCTGATGGAGCCAAGATTCAGCTGAACTTGATCTGGGGAATCACCAGCCAAATCCCAGCGGATGCACAGCATCCCTCCGGTTCCCCAGCACCAGTCCAGGGAGGCAGCAGTGGGTTTCCCTCCGGCTGAGCTCCGGCACTGGGGGAACTGCCCAATTTAGGCTTTATTTGTTGAGCCAGTGCTTCCTCCCCCCGGCTCCTTGGGGTGGACGGGATATGTCCCATGTCCCGTGTCTCGTGTCCCGTGTCCCTGTCCACGCCATTCCTTGGGCAGCCCCATGTGCCGCTGACGTCCCACCGGGTGTAGGTTTCATCCCGTCCCGTGGGGCACATGGGGCCAGGGATAATATTAGTCTGACCCCATTTCTCCAGGCCAAAGCCCTTGGTACGCAGGGGTGCTGCATGGTGTGACCGCCTGGCTGGTGGCAGCTCCCGGCGCAGAGCAGGATCGGTGCCACGGCATCTGATCTGCAGTCCTGGATATTTGATTCTGCTCTTACAGAACCAGTTCGTCACCAGAGCCGCTGTGTGATGTATGGAAATCCTATAGCCACAATTGGTCCCAAGCTGCCCAAAGTTCACATAGTGCTGAGGCTTCCCAGCTGCTCTTCGTGCCACAGGTTCCTGTTTCACGCTCCCAAAGGCTCTTGGAAGTCACTCGCCATTCAGGCTCAGATGGCTCTGATGCACCAGGTAGCAATGCGGGGGGGGGGGGGGGAAATACTGACTGGCCAGTGTGGAGGAAGGATTATGTGGGAGACCATGTCCAGGAGGTAAATCCGATGGGGATACCAGATTTCACCCACGTGACACACCAGCACGTGCTGGTTCCACTCTGCCCTGGGATGTTTTATGTTCTCCATGGGCAGGGAATACCAAAGTGCCTTTTTTAGGCTTCAGTTTCTGCCTCCTCACAACAGTTTGTGAGGGTAAGGGCTTCTCCCTTATATATCCTCATGGAAGCAGACTGGTTTTGCACAGCTCATCAGGTGGGAGCTAAACCCATCCGGGGAGCCCTGAGGGAAACCACACCAGAACTCACTGCAGAATGGAGCCAGGGCTTTGGGATTTTCCTGCTGGGAAACAAGCAATGTAACCATGTCGAAGGGACTTAGACAGGTTGCAGCTTTGCCACTGACGAACACCCAGCCCTGTAATGGTGTAATGAGAATGTTGTGGGTGTCTCCAGGCACACAAGTGTCACACATGAGGAAATCTGCCTCTTTATAACTTGTGCAAGTGTGAGTGATGCCATCACTATTCCTGCGGCATTCCATTCTGGCCAGACAATTGGAAAATCTCAGTGTTAACATGAGGATGAGATAGTTGGATCCTTCTGGTGGCTTAAAACACCCCTTGAGACCGGCTTGGTGGGAGTTTTGGGGTGACTTCTCACTAATCTGTGGCAGCTGCTTTTCTGGAGCTGTTTCTAATTAAGGCATGTCCAAAACTCTTCCAAAGTGATCTGTGCTGATGCCACAGCCAAGTTATTTTGGTGCCCAAAAGATCCCTGTGCTCACTCCACGTGAGAGGTTTCATACTTTAACCCAGGAACCTTTGGTGCATGGTGCAAACCACATGCTCGGGTACAGCAGTTCAATGGCACTTCCTATCTTTAGCCGGCCCATCTCAATAGTGGACTGGCACATCCCACCCATCTCACCGTGGTATTCTAGCCCAATTCCAGGCACAGTATAGCGGGGAAGTAATTATTAGCTTGGAGCAAGGACAGCATTGGGTCCAGGTTGGTCTTGGTGTTCTTCAGGCACAACATCCCCTTTCCTTTCTTGAGCTCATTAGGATCAGTGGTGCAAGTTGTTGCAATAGTGTTTGCCCAGTTACTGCCCTACTACTCAGTGGAAGGCTCCTTTAGCTTACTGACAGGAAACCCATCCCCTGAAACATCAGGAAAACTATTGCCACTATTATTTTACTGACAATTTTGCTAGGAAGGGAGGACATGAAGGAGTAAGGAAGATAAACTTACCCAAAGCATTTGTAAGAGCACAACCTCCTGTACTTCGGTTTTACAGAGTTGCAGTTTGCCACCTGGCACTGTAATACAGGGTTTTGCCCTAAATGTCACCCACTTGGACACATCCACCTCTAAAAGAGCCCTCTGCAGGCAAATTACCACCTTAAGTTCAGCAAGGCAGGAGTCTGGGACCAAATAACATCCTCATTTGGGTGGCGAGAGGCAGAAAGAGGCTTCTGTCCAAACTTCTCACCCAGGGAGCACTCAGCTGCTGGCTGAAATGGGGCTGCGATATCTTTATGTGCTAATTTGAGTGTGAAGTGAGAAACGCCATGAAACAGAGGCTGACATTAAACTGGTTTCATACTAGCACATTATAAATAGCTTCAGTGCTGTTCCCCTCCCACCACTGCATGGAGAATCCCGCTCTCAGTGGGACTCCTGAACCAAGCTTGCTGGTCAGGGTTACCACTGAAACCAAGACAGGGCCACAGAGTAGGGCTGACACTTCAACTGTTGTTGTCTTTGGGGAGTTTTGTGCCTGTTCCTCTCACAGGAAAGGTGACTGACATTAAACAGGACCTTCAATAAAGATTTGAAGTAGGTTTTTACTGAACTGAGATGTTACAAACAAGTTGTTACAGATTCCATGTCTGCAGAAGCACATAAGCAGAAGAGCCAGTTTTTCTCCCAGAGCAGCTCTACTTGTTCATTATAAAAATGCACTTTCAACTTCAGGATAAGGCAGAGGAATACAAAATGAGAAAGTTAAAAAAACAAAACCAAAACCACCAAACCAATCCTGCCCATCAGAGGTGTGAATAAGTTACCTTCCTTTTTCAATTATATACAAAAGATACTTTCCAAAGGACAGTACAGGATGAGTTTACACAAATAAACCCTCCTGCCAACTGCAGTACTATTTACATCGCGCTGTACACAGGTCTTCCAGGTCTTTGAGATCCTAAAAAGCAAAAGGGGAAGCATGAGCACTGGGGAGCAGGAGTGGGTCATTCCCCAGTCAGCACCTCTTGTCCCACCCCTTCTGTGGTGGGGCCACATTTACCTGTCAGCAGTTCAAAAGCTTGTTGTGAATATCCTCAAAGACTTGGTTGTAGAGTTCATCTCGGGACTTGAGCCCATCTAAATAAACTGGGAGGAAGAAGACGTAGGTTTATGATCAGAATAAACTCCTCTAGATCAGTTTTAAGTTACTTCAAATTGACCAAATGGAGTAAAATTTTCCAAGTAGAAAATTGGAAACCCAGAACCACCCTTAAAAGCTTGTGCCCCACAAAGTCCCTTATCCCACTATAAAGGATGTGGTTTGTCTCTTTTAATATGAAACAAAGGGGAGAAGTCCCGAGCTGTAAGACTGCATGTGTTTATCTGCACAGAGAGTAGGCCAGGATTAGAGCTTCCCAGTACAAACAGAACCTTTGCCTCACTGCAGTTCAAGTTCCCATAAACTAAATTACTGACTTCCTTACAATCCAAAGCCCAGGGCCAGTGTGCTTGGGGAGGGACTCACCAACATCAACACCACAGTCCTCCATTGCTTTCCTGTGTTTCAAGTACATGGGCCAGACGTGTCCATCAAAGAGACCCGGTGGGTCAGGAACAGTGTAGTTACGTGTACTGCAAACAGCAAAACACGCAAAGAACATCAGGATGCATTATCCCTACCCAGGACAAAAAGATGTTTAAGGTTCCAACTCATTCTGTGTGACCATGGGGACAGCATTGCCTCTTGCACACTGCAAAAGACTGAAGCTGATCTGACAGCTCTCACTTGAATTGATGTAAAAGTCAATTGTCACAGTCCAATTTCTCATCAATAGTTGTCTGTTTTGCACCAAGTTTATTTAGTGCATACAGAAGCTGCAAGTGGCCAATGAAGGCGAAGCAGTCCCCAAGGGTTTACTGACGCTCACAGGGGAAGAGTTGGGCTTGTTGAGCCTGGAGAAGGGCTTTGGACAAAAGATGGAGGGACTTACAAAACAGTCTTCTTACCTTCTCCTCCTTTTGCACTCATCATATGGAACTGCCAGGTAGTAGCGTAAGTCAAAGAGATCTATCAGGGGTCTGGAGTAGGGTAGAAAGAAAGAAGGTGTCTTTTTTTTGCCAGAGAAAAGTTAAATCACCCCTGAAAGCCACAACAATAGTCTGTCTCATATTTGCATCTGTTAGAGACAACAGAAGTGCAAGTGCCCTCATTAAGACACAAGCTAATACACAGTAGGTTTATTCATCATAGAACACAGGGTTTGGAGGTCAGAATGGTGCACCACATAGTCTTCCCATCCAAACACCTCCTGCTGTGGGGGCTCAGACATCAGCTCCTGTTCTTTTCCAGAGCTGGCTCTACAGCAGCTTTCTGTGTTGTGCTGCTATTAGGCTAAAGAAACTAAACCTAGAAAAATCCTTGAAGCAAACCTAGTTTGAACCTGGTGGGACTCACAGACTTATAAAAGCCTGGGAAGGTTGCACAAATGTTTAATAAAGCATGAACTGAGCAAGATTCAGGTTCAGGGCTATGGAAAAGCTCCCATTAACAAGAGCAAGCTTCAGAGGTGATTGTAACCTTCAGGAGATACCAAGAGTCACCTGGCTGGGGACAGGCCAAGAAGACCCAGCAGTGTGCCAGCACATTCCTCAGTTGGCCGTGACAGCTGGTCCACCATTGCCATTTTACGTTCAGTTTGGAAAGCTGGGATGGTGCTGCCTGTCTGATGGCTCAGAAACAGCTCTGGGTTTCGGAGTCTCACAGCTTGTTCTCTTGAAAGAGTTTTGTAAACAGAATTGGAGTTTGGAGCCAAGAATCTTTTGCTGGTCACATTCATAGCACATGATTTCACAGGGTGTATATTTAGCTATTGGGAGTTTTCTCTCTTCACTGGAGTCTCCTCTCTTCCTGCCAAGCATTTTCCCCCCCCATGTAAAAAAGCAAAAAGGTTGATCTGTGCTCCAATTTACAATTAATTCCTAAGCTCAATTTAATGTCAACCACGTTTATCACATGAGGGAGCTATTCCTAAATTCTAGGGGAGATTCCATGCAGAGTGGATTATCTCCTTGTTCTCATTGATGACCTTTGCAGGTCAAGGTTTAGGCCTCGTGGAGGGAGGCCAGAAGGGAAGCCTGTGCCACTGCTGCTGGCTCAGTACTGATCCAGAGCTCCCCATGCCTGGAGTTCAAGGGCATGCCCTAAATGAGCTTCCTGCATTACCTTGAGAAAGTCTCCTCATGCACCTCGCTTTTCCCAGTGCTTACTGGGAAATTTCCCATTGGACATGAAAAAAATTGTGCATGATACCTCAGGGCAAGACAGAAGGGGTATATTAGTAAAAAGAAGGGTTTAGCCCCAGCAGCAAGGATCTAGTGTTCTTCCCTGGCAAACTGTTAATAGTTCCCCAAACCTTACTTGTAATTATAAAGCAGGAAGCCTTCAATGACCAATATATGGGTATCTTTGGAGGCTGGCTCTTTAGAGCCAGGCGTAACATTCACCCCATGGGAACGGGCAAACTTCACTGGGTTCTCAATCCAGGCACGCACAGTGCTCACCATTGCCTCCATATCCAAGGAGTCCAACACTAGTTAGAAGAAAGGGGGTGGGTGGGAAAAAGGTACATAATCAAATACCATAGAGCACATAGCTTGAAAGTATAAAATAGAATGAACTTGTTAAATTGAAATTACAGAAATTTACTGTTAAATCTTTAATAATTAAAAAGAAATACTTAGGAAAAATATACATTACTGCATCCTATAGCGAACACTGCTCTTACCATCCCATTGTTTAAAGCCGTCTTCCCCGACTTCTATTTGATCTTGTGGCTGAAATATAGTGAGCAATAAAACATTGCTGCAAACTCAGCGTGATCAGTTACCTAAGATCCGATCACAACCTGGACATTACTGCAATACACAACAAAGCAAGTGTTCACTTAACAACAGTTACAGACCCTGCTTGGGCTACATTCAAATACAAGTTCCCATTTTCAGCAACCCCAGGAACCATGAGGAGCTCCCTTGGCTTGGTCAAGCCATCTGGGGCAAGGTTCTAGGTTAATAACTCGATATGGTGTTATTAGCCAAAACGTGACAGGTGCCTGCTTACAAGTCAACACATAAAAGAACTTAAAATGCAAATACAGCACTAAGTGACTGGTGAAATTTACATGTTCAAGAACAGCTATCTTAAGTCCTGATACAAATGCAGGTCAGCAAAGCAAGACACTTGGTCACTAGTTATATAGCTCTACTAGCTACTTACTAGCCTAGCGACTATAGCTTTACTGGCATTTGCCAACTAAGCAAGCTAATGAAAAGCTATAGGTTTTTACGGAGACTCCACCAGAATTCCTTCACTTTCGGGGCTCATGTATGACCAAATCTAAACACGAGGCTTGTGGCACAGAAGCTTTGCAAATGAGCATCTCCATTTCACATGCTCCTGCAGACAGGACAAACTGGTGCCAGGGCACCGCACACACCAGGGGACAACAGAGATGCTTCAAGTGTGTGGCTACATCGCTTGGACACCCACATAAGTGGGGTGCAGCTCTGTCCTTCCTGGGAAGCCTGCAGGGATCAGTGGTGTGCTCCCTGCTGCTCTCCCAGCTCAGCACAAGGGCACACAGCTTTTGTGCATTCATCTTTAGCAATCTCTTAACTGGGTTTCTAACGCAAAGCTCCCCACTACAACTGTATTTAAAGCAGCAGAGGAATGATTAAATCCTGAGGCATTATTTAGAAGCAACATGTTTAAATATGAAGGAAAACCTAACATGGAGGGAGTGGTTTGTGCAGAGCACAGCAAATGACACCTAACAGAAAGCAGTAGTTTGACCCAGTAAGATCTGTTGTCAAAGGAAGCTTCGTCTGCAGCCATTCTGGGGCTGCAGACACCGACACTTGTGTCAGCATCTCCCTCCCTACCCAAAAATCATATAGAGGAGCAGAAAGCTAACATCAGAAGGTTGCTGCTCCTAAGCCATCCAACCTGACTTGGAAAACATGCCCAAGTCCATAAAAACCCGTGTGTTGGGCCCTGCTACAGCTGTCACCACACATACAAGCAGCAGTTAACGCTTTAACCAGGGGCTCAGCGTACCTTGAAGAAGTCATCCTGGTGCACCACGCAGCAGTTGGGCAGCGCCTTGATGAGCCTGTTGGTCAGCGTGGTCTTACCACCGTTGGTGACCCTGCGGGGAGAGGGAGGACGGGGACGGGAGCACCGAGATCCCACCGGGAACCCTTCGGGAGCACCCTGAGGGGAAGGGGACCCAAGATGGCGCCCTGGTTTAAATCTCCCGCCTACCGGCGCCTCGGCCGCTGATTGGCTGCGACCAAGCGTAACGGCCGCGCTGAGGGAGCCGCCATCTCCGCCTCAAGATGGAGGCGGCGGAGGACGGGTCCCGGCGGCATTCACCGCTCTCCGCCGGCCGTGTGCTGGCCTGGAAGGGGTTAACCCTCCTCGGCTGAGCTCCATCCCTGAGGGAGGCCTGGCTTTCCTCAGGGACTCGGTTTTATCCCTGCGAACCAGCTTTAACCTGAACAGTTTTCCTCTCCGGAGATCGCAGGTCTGTGGTTATAACCCCCTCACGGTGCCTTTAACCCAGGGTCCTGCAGCCCCTTGTGCCCCTGCCCCGGCTCACACACAGGATTCCTTCCAAATCCTGCTTGGTTTGGACAAAATAAAAGCTTTTCCTATCCCATCCATCCTGTATGAAGCAGTTTGTCCTCTTTGCCTTCCAGAGGATCTTTAAGAAGCAAAACTCAACATCTTTAGCCATAGTTGAGGCACATTGCTCCGTCTGAGCTAGAAACTGACTATTTGTTGTCTGTTTCAAGCCTTTAGAGACCTGCCTATAAACCTTGGGCATGCATCACCCCGCAGAGCTCTCCAAGAGGCACAAACAGTCACAGCATTCCTAAAACCCTATAACACCCTTCATAGATACATCACCTCCACCCCCGGCTCAACTTCTCCCCAGCAATGAAACAAGAAGACATTGAGACACCAAACCGAAGCACTCACCCTCCGATGCCTATGATGTATTTCATTTCCTCGGCAGGAATGCGGTAAGAAAAGCACTAACTTAGAAACGCAATTACTTCCACTGGACCCAAACCTCTCCTCTCCGGCTCCCCCCACTCACACCGACCTCACCTCCCTCTCTCATTGAGGCAAATGGGGCTTTCCCCTTCATTTATAGGGCCCGGCCGCAGCGCCCGCCCCTCGGGCCGCCCCCCCTGCCGCTGGTGCTCGGGGCCGCGCTCCGCCGCCGGGGTCAGGCGCGCTCCCGCGGCACCTGTTCCGTGCGCACCCCCGCTATAAATAACCCATGGCGAGCTCTGGCTTTGCCTAACTTAGGCATTAAATGTCAGCGCGGTGCATGGGGCACTGCGGGAGGGTGTACAGGGGTGGGATTCCTTTGCCTTGAAGCCTTCCTCGTCCTTCCCCCTCCTCCTCTCTCCCATCCCAATTTCATTGTTTAAAATGCATCCAGGGAGTTTTTTTGCTTCCCTAAACTTATAGTAGGAAAAGTAAGGGAACTAAATGATACTTTTTATTTGCCTTGAAGCCTTTCTCTCCATCATCCCCTTTTCCTCCTTTCTCCCGTCCCAATTTCATTGTTTAAAATGCATCCAGGAAGTTTTTTCTTCCCTAAACTTACGGCAGAGAAAATAAAGGAACTGAATGCTCTTTTTTACTCCTTTCAGGGAATCCATTCAGAGAAATGAATATGCAGAGGCTGAGGGGTGAATCCATCTGGACCAGAACTTTTAGGAGGAGCTCCTTAAACACTTCATTCTCTGGCCATAGGCCCAAATAAATGAATATATAAATACATAAATAACATAAAATGCCAGTAGCTTTCTGGAGGGCCTCCTGCTCTGCAGGTCACTCGTGTTAAGGTAGTGCTTTTTGAGGTAAGTTAACTACACTGGACTGCTTCCTCAAGTGAAAACCTCTCACCACATGCACCTTGTGGAAAATGGGTTTTAATTGTGTCAAATGCTTCTAAAACCAGGGCTGGCTTGAGAGGTGTTAGGTGAAGGCAGAGTTGGCCATGGCTCTGGAGGCTCTTCAGCTCCATGCCAAGTGTACAGTATATGCTTTTAAATAAAAGCTTATCTAATAGGGCTTAAACCATCCAAAACATTGTGTGCTTTTGTTCTTCCTTCTTATAAAATCAGTCTATGGAACATTACAAGGCATACTCAAGGATTCCTTGATGTCCTCAAACTGTTTGACATCATTAAGTTTTATTCAGAACAACTGTCCCTTAACTGTATTTAACTGAATGGTTTTCTGCCTCTATTTCAGGCCTGCAGAACGGTTTTGTGGTCTAAACTCTTGTTTGTCTCGCTGCAGCTATGTCAGTTGATCTAATAAAAGATGTTACTTTTGCCCACAAAGCTATTTCATGCTTATCAGCTGTTAGGTCAAGGCCAGTGCTTTGAAAAAATGAGCTGATCATGAATATTAGCTCATAGAACCATATGATATATGAATATCATAAAATCGTAGCATGGTTTGGGCTGGAAGGGACCTTAAAACTCATCCAGTTCCAACCCCTGCCACAGGCAGGGACCCCTTCCACTGGAGCAGCTGCTCCAAGCCCCTGTGTCCAACCTGGCCTTGAGCACTGCCAGGGATGGGGCAGCCACAGCTGCTCTGGGCACCCTGTGCCAGCGCCTCAGCACCCTCCCAGGGAACAGCTTCTGCCTAAGAGCTCATCTCAGTCTCCCCTGTGTGAGATAGTGGGATAGTGCTGGGTCTCTTCTGCAGACAGTTAGCGTTGCAATGGTGCCATCCACATTGCTGTCACTCCTCCATTTCCCACCTAAAAACCTATTTGAATCCAGCCTCTGTGGTGCCTGCTCTCCCCTGCCCAGCATCAGAGTGAGTAGAGTACAAATGTTTGTCCTCTGCTCCCACAGCCGAAGAGCCAGCATAGCTCACATTTCCAAGTGGCCTCAGACTCAGTGGTGCTGTGTCCCTGCCTGTGTTTGGAGAGTACCAGCACTTCAGCTGCCTGCTGCCCCAGGAACAAAACCTGTCTGAAAGGAGCAGTGACAGTTACACTTACCAGCTACAACAGACTTCACCCAACCTGTAAAAATATAGCTATGCAAATGCCAAGTGTTCATAAATGCTTTTTTTAGCCACAGTTCTCAGTGAGTTATGCTTGGGGCATCTGAAACTTCCTTGTTTTGGGGCTTGTTTATCCTGCAGATACGTTATCTGTTTGACACGTGACTGGTACAAATACTGTTCAACAGTGTGCTTCAACCAGGGAGAGAAAATGTGCCCTCTCTTTATTTTTAGAATACTAATGTTTACTAAAGGTTTAATATTCATCTTCTTTGTTAAGACTAAGATAAGTTGGGCAGAAGTCAGTTCAAGTATACACTTGAACACTGCCAGGGATGGGGCAGCCACAGCTGCTCTGGGCACCCTGTGCCAGAGCCTCAGCACCCTCCCAGGGAACAGCTTCTGCCTAAGAGCTCAGCTCAGTCTCCCCTCGGGCAGGTTCAAGCCATTCCCTTTGGCCTGTCCCTACATCCCTTGTCCCAAGCCCCTCTCCAGGTTTCCTGCAGCCCCTTTAGGCACTGGAGCTGCTCTCAGGTCTCCCCTTCAGGAGCCTTCTCTTGTCCAGGCTGCCCCAGCCCAGCTCTCTCAGCCTGGCTCCAGAGCAGAGCTGCTCCAGCCCTGCAGCAGCTCCATGGCCTCCTCTGGCCTCACTCCATCAGCTCCATGTCCCTCTTGTGGTGTTGCCCCAGAGCTGGATCAGGACTGCAGGAGGGTGTCTCCCCAGCGAGCAGCAGAGGAGCAGAATCACCTCCCTCAACCTGCTGCTCATACTCTAGGGATGCAGGGCCACAGGAAGGCAATGTTTGCTGTCTTCTGACTGGGAAACTGTTGCTTTGGTAGGGTAGCAGCTAATCCCATTCCATGTGGCACGGCCTAGTCATCACACGATGAGCTTTTGAACTTTGTCAGCTCTACTGGATGCATTCTCTGTGCTTCGTGCCAGGTTTTGGCATTCCTCAACCAAGATTCCCTGTCTCCTGTTTTGTCAGCGTTGACCAGATTCCTTCATGACACATCACTGATGCTGGTGGCCTTTTGATGCAATGTGTGGTGAAAGAAATGTTGTTAATACTGCTATGATTTTGCATTCTGCAGCAGCACAAGTGCCAAGGAGGACTTGGACTTACTTTATTCAAGGGAACAGCATCCAAACACAAAAATCCATCATATTTTCCATATGGAACCAAAATCAGAATAAAAGATCTGGACAAAAAGAGGGAGATGCATTTTTGCTCAAGGATTAGTCTCATTTTAATTGTATATCCACAGATTCTGATGGAATACAAAGCAAAAATAAGAATACATACTGAACAGCAATCTATGTCTTCTAGCATAAACCACCTAGTTACAAACACTTTAGAAAAATGACAGGTCACACGTTTTTACATGTAGGTTTGGGTTAAAAGGACCCACTACAAAGGAGAAAAAACTGAGATGGATCAATGTGATACTGTCATGGTGACTTTTAAACTTCACTTTACCAGTAGCATGCTGTATTTCTGACTGCCAGTAAATATGGAAATACAAAAGAGAAAACATGTGCTTTTGGAGATAGAGCAATTTTGCCTGGTCATTTCACCTGCTCTCAGGCCAAACTGAGCTTATTGCCACCAGCATTTCATGAGCTCTTTTGCTTTTTCACGTCAAATAGAGGATGTGCTGCTTTTAGAACCTTCCCCACTGAGGTTTTCTCCCATGTGGGTTTGCACATCTGTAAGCAAATCATCTTTGGAAAAACCAGATGGATAAATTTGCAATGAGGTATGCTCTAAACATCCACTCACATTTACACAGCACTGTGGAGATGGGATTCATTATCCAACTGAATATACAGCAGCATCTCAGTTTTAAATCCTGGGTCTTCCTTGTGATTCCAAAGGATGATTCCCAAACAAAGTATTTTCACTGTATAAATCTGACACTTGCTGGTCATGTCCTGTGGCTGCCTCGAGGAGCTGGGAAGGTATTTCCTACTCTGTTCTCAGGAGGTGATTTTTCAGGCTGACGCTGTCTGAATGTTGAAGTTTGACATAAATTAGGCAGTGAGTCAATGCTGTGATTGCTGTGAATGTTATAGGGGTACAATAATTCTGTCTGCAGCTAAAATGTGGCTATTTATGGATTCACCATCAGAAAAGCTCAGGAGAGGTAAAATCCGAGCTCAGAAAAATGGTGTTGATAATTCCTGCTGTTTGATAGGATACGATGCGTTCATAAATCAAAGTGTTGATCCTCTCGAGATGTTTGTCTGAGGCAAGGTCTGCTGTACACTGGAAACACTGACCAGTACAGCAGTATTGCTACAAGGATGGAGTTTATTTCAATTTTACTTTTTAACCATATGAATATATACATGGAGAAAATTCTAACGTCAATGGGCTTTTAAGAGCAAGATGTCGTTTTTTGCTGGTACAGCACAATTCTCAACTGCATCTCCAATGGAAGCACAGAGCTTGGCTGAGAAACCCCTCTGCAGATAGGCTGTGAGAGCAGCTCCCTGAGGAACTGGCAAAGAAACTTGCAAAATGGCTTCAGTCACCTCAGATCTCTTTGTCCTATTGGCACAGCTCAGGTAAGTCCAACTCCCTCCCAGTGCAGATACATCTGTCTGCAGGCTGTGAAACCTCAATCCGCTGCCCCTGAGTGGCTGCTGGTCTCCCACAGGTAGATCTGAGGTTGCAAGGATCTTCTGAAGATGAATGCAGTATTCTGGTGGTGTGTTTGTTACAGCATCCAGATCTGATCTTGCTTGAAGCCTGTGCAGGTCAATCGACACCAAACTTGTTGCCAATTTGCTTGTTTCTGTGTTTCTGTCAAAGAATTTGGAGCTACTTTGGTTTCCAGTCATATCTGAAAGCACTGAACAAGTTATGACCCTTTCTTTTTGTTGCTATAAAACCACACTTTTTACATTTAGCTGGAGTTGCAGGCTCTTTTCTATGTTGAAAGTCATCCAGCCAGGAGCATAACATCTACACACTCATATCATTGTATTAACAATTCAAATATAGTGCATACTACTTAGAGGGCTCTGTCAGAAAGTGCTCAAAGAACTTCCAAGCTGACTCTGGTGTTCCCACAACCAACCTCCTCCGTGTCTGCCTTTTGCCCAGCTGAACTTTTAGCCTTCAGAGGCTGAATGACTTGAAACAATACAAAGGTTCACCTTCAGGATTGCTCCTTCTGTAGTTGTTCTGCAAATGCAGACACAGTGTCTTTTCTTTGGGAAAACCCAAACCTCCAGATTCCTCTGGTATGGTAGCTACTGGGAACTGAGCAGTTGGTTTCTTCAGGTCTCAAGACTAAACATAATCGAGGTTTATCTTCCATGCCCATGTGTTCCCTAACAGCAGGATTTTTCCATGATGTTGGGAACATTTTTTTCCTGTTTAGTAATTACAGATATATAAAAGATTTCTGGAATTGTACTTTGAAAACATTATTAAATGATCTATTGGCTTTATTCTTTATAGAATTGTAAAGTTCCCTTTCAGTGTCCAACTGCATTGCATTCTTGCATGGAAAGCAGACAATTTCTTATCTGAATGCATAAAAATGGTCTTAAAAGAAATAAGGACAATCTAGGCTGAAGTGTTATCAGTGGGAGACAGTGAATTCCCATGTTCCTACACTACAAGCTTTGTGATTGTTACTAGTCTGAGCTAAAATTAATGCCACTGGAAGAGTCCTTTATTTCAGTGGGTTCCTTTAGTCCATTTGACAGCCCATGTGTGAAAAGGAGCACACAGCTTTGCAGGGAGGCTGAACCCGCTCATGTCTCGTAATCCCTGCCTGCTGCTTCTGCCTTGGAACAGATGAAGGCTGCCTGCGTGGAGAGCTCTGGCCAGAACTCCTTCTGTGGGGAGGTGTCATTGGCATGAAGCCCACACTCCAAACCCCCTGAAGTGCTGGTTTTCACTTGTATCACAGAATTCACCGACTCAGAATGAAGTTTCCAGAAAGCCACAGACATTGGTGCTTGCTTGGTGCTTATGAGACAGAATATGGGGTTTTTAATGCTGGGGGTGCAGTGCTCTGTTTGCCATGCAAAGGTCTGCTCAGTAAATACATCTGTGACTGAAGTAGGTGAGAAAAACACAGCAAAAGAGAAGTTAGAAAGCAGCTTTGATGCTCCTTTGTAGCAGTTAGGAAATAAAGATCTCATCTGTAGCAGTTTTAGTCACTGAAAGGAAAAAAGAGAAGCTTTATATATGCAGAGGAGACAGCCTTGAGGAAAACCTGGCTTTGCTGGAATTGTCCTCCAGAACCTATTGATGTGGTGGTGATTTCAAACAGCCATGAGCTGGGGCTTGCCAGCCTTGAACTGTTCCTTGAGTGCTGAAATAGTCAGGTAATTCTTCACCCACAAGAGGCTTTACCTGACGATTTGAGACTCGGTGAAAGATTTGGGTGAAATCAGGAGTTTCCAGATGATTTTTGGCCAAACAGTTTCTTAAATTTTCTTCCCTCCTCTGCTCACAGAATCCTCCCGAGTCCAGAACACAGATTTCAAGCATCTCGGTGCCACGTCTGCATCTCCTGGCTGCTGAGGAGCTGACCCCAGGCGCAGTGTCCTGCCTCACACCTGCAGCATTCTCCCCTTGGGTAGGTATGTGAGTAGATGAGGCCCCTCATTACCCAGGGATGGCAAGTAGGGAAATTCAAACATTTAGCAGCTTGTCTCCGCAATAGGAGGTATTAAGAGTGAATGATTGTCCAGTGTTGTGAGATCAATACAAGGACAAGGGGTGAAAAACTTCCCTGTCCATAAGGCTCCTTCTTAAAACCAGACCTTTTTGGTGTATGTGCACTGAGAGGAGAAGATGATTATTAGAAGCTCTGTGGAGGCTGCCATACCATACGGGACTTATCGGAGTGCCTTACAAACTGAGAGAGAGCAAACCAGGACAAAACCATGGCATTTACTGCTAGGAATGATTCTGTGTGAGTTAACTGGCAATGGATTAACTGGTCAAGGCTGGAGGAACTGCCTTGACTGGTGGGCACTTGGTATCTTCAGGAAGAAACACACACTGGCTGTAGCAAGGAGGGAAATGCACTCTTCTCATTCCATGTCCTGGTTGCCAGGTCTCTATGGAGGGAATGGGGGTTCAAAGCAGAATGTCTCAGTGCTGGCCAGCAGCAAGTTAGAGGAAGGGTTTATAATTTAAACAAAAAATATATCTCTTTTGGGGCTGGCAACTACTGCACTACAGGATGCTCTTCATTTACTAAGAGAAAACATGGCATCTATTTGCACTACTTAAGAGCTCTCCACAGACTATTACTGAAACATACTGGAACCTGTCCTGAAAAGTGCTATTCTTGGCTTGCTTGGGTTTGTGGCTTTGTTTCTTGTTTTTTCCTTGTCTGAACAGTTTTGAAAGGAATATGTTTCCAAAACGTTTAATGGACTTTGATTCCTGGAGACAGGGGAGGCAGGCTCCATGAGCTACAGAACTGGGAATAAGATGGTGACAAGGTCTTACACCAAAAGGTCATTTTCATGGGTGACTGCCAGGCTGCGTCATTCTTCTGCTCCATTCATTCCACTCTGCTTTGATTCACGACATACTGGGAAGGAACAGAAAGACAGAGTTATTTTTAGAAAGCAAATTGTAGTAAAAGTGTTGATATTCCCACGATGTAAAACCCAAAAATACAAGTATGTTTGGATGTAATCCTCTACTAAAACATATCAGGGGAAAAGAGAATGTTATTCATAGCTTTAATGGGCTTTCTTCTTCTCTAAGGATGTTTCCTGAGTGCATAGGACCATGGAAACGCTCCTGCCAGGTAAAGGAAGGCAGCTCTGCAATAAATACCCACGTACACACCCTACCCCAGGTAATTTCTCCTGTAGCTGAGACCAGCCCATGCTTTGGGATGAGCCACAGTGGTTGTGGCTGCAGCCACAGCAGGGTGAAGGTGGCAACAGCTTCTGGGTTTTACATCCCCCATGCACAAAGTGGGTGATGCCTCTTCTGTGTTGAGTGAGCAGCACCAGGGTGAAGAGGCCCTGGGCCTAACCCAATCCTGACTTTCCCATTTGTTAGTGGGTTACAGATGCAATGGAATCTGTCACATGGAGCCAAACAAAAGAGAAAGGTACAAATCAAACCTGGTTTCCTGATCTTCTGCTGGGGGCACAGGCCTGCTTGGAAGAGAACCAGCAAGACAAGAAGTGAATCTCCACCACAGACTAATCACCCTCTCTTTTCACCCCAGGGTCCCATTTGTTTCTCAGAACAATTCAGACTCAGCCAATGGACCTTGGCAATTTTTAGCAAAGCTCTTTTTTTCTCTGGGAAGAGAACAGCAGAAATTTGCACTGTTCCCCCTCAGGAGCTAGTTAGATAGAATTAAAAAAGAGACACTACATCACTCTGAAGCAGAGCCAAAACCAGGCCAAATTATCCTGGCCTAGGCTTTTGACACTGTCTCCCAAGCCTCCCTACAATTTTCCTCCCCATCTAATGTTACAGCCTCATATCTTGCCTTTACCGACAGCCAAGATGTGCTTGACAGCAGTTTTTGCCCCTCTGCATTGCACCATCCCACAAATGCTACGACTGAATGTCAGGAGAACATCCCCGGTGCCTCTGGCTCTGCTCCATGACCAAATGGGTTCACTGGCAGAGGTAAAAGGCAGTGTCAGGAATCTGTTGGCATAGGTGAAGGTCAGTAACACCACAAAAGTGATGGCAAAGGGAGCTGTGGGGAAAAGGAGAGGCTTTCTGAGGTCCCGGAGGCTTCAGTAATGTCCTGCTGGCTCCAGACATCTCCTGAGAGGTCAGACCAGCTTCCCCAGGGGGGCCACCAAGCAGTAGAGCCACTTGTGTCACTAAAGACTGGTTTTGTAAGTAAAGGATAAATAAAGAGCAGTTACCTTTCCTTCTCAGCCATGTCCTGTTTCTCTTCTGCCCTGTAAACACAAATCACTTTTGAAATCTATCATCTAGAAGCAAGCAGTGTAATACAGTTATCCAGAGTATTCCCAGGGCAATAGCTGGAACTGGGTGAGCTTTAGAGTCGTTTTAACCCAAAGCAGTTAGTGACTCTGTGATCACTCTCATGCTGAGCCAGCTGGTCTTGCCTCTACACATGATTGCCTTTTGCTTTTAGCAGAGCCAACTGCTATCACTGTTCATGGCCAGCACTTCTAACTGAAACCACTGGTGCCAGACCAGGCCTAGAAATGAAACAAAACTGTCAACTAATGCTCCTCTTTAAGCCACTTCAACAGAATGAAGTGGCTTTTACACTAAGCACCAGCTCTCACTTTCAGGTCAGTTTGCAGGGTTGGACGGGGCAAATGTGCTAGTTCATACAGAGAGTGATTTCTGCTGACCTTTGCTAGCACCTGCAGTGCATGCTCAGAGCAAGTGCACTCCTGGGGTTAAGAGGAACAGATCCATGGATAAATAACCTTTGAATCAAGCTGCTTCTCCCTCCTGCAGTTTTTGCTTACTTTGAGAAAATCAGTAGAAAGTAAGTGTAGGCTGTGGGATATCAGGGTAGGAGGAACACAGAATTGCCTGGTTATAGCACAAATAATGATGAAGGAACGCAACAACATCCTACAAAATGAATCCATCCCTCTTCCCCCTTCTCCCAGCATTAATTTTACCTTTCTTTTCTGGCCTTGATCCTCTCTTCTTCATATCTGCAACAAACAGGAAACAGGCTTTAAATGTTATCAGTCAGGAGTGTTCACCTTTAATAAAATGCAATGTTTGCTCTGAAGGTG
The DNA here is from genome assembly GCF_012275295.1 of Melopsittacus undulatus. Classification (NCBI taxonomy): domain Eukaryota; kingdom Metazoa; phylum Chordata; class Aves; order Psittaciformes; family Psittaculidae; genus Melopsittacus; species Melopsittacus undulatus. The sequence continues at coordinate 4,760,651 of NC_047545.1, forward strand.
ACAGAAACTGCAACCCAGCACATTGTGCAGGCTCTTGCTTGGCACCAGGATAGGAGTAGGATAGGGTTCCAGTACATGGGGTCTGACTCAATGATATCCTGGTACATGTGTCCCAGGGTCCCTCTAACACTCACTGTAAGACGCAGTCTGGGATCTGCACGTGCTCCATTGGGATGAGTTGCTCCAGTTCCTCCAGGCTGTGAACATACTGGATCTTATTGATAAACTTCACACTGCCAGAGAAAGAAAGAGTGTGTGCTTGAGCTCTTGTTTTGATGTTCTCTCCATAGGAAGTCAGAAGTTTCCCAATGGAAATGGGGAGCTCTGCATCTCTGTATCCTCATTAGTCTCAATGTTCTCATCTCTTCCCAGTGTTGTTCTGCCAATGACTAAAAATCGTGGTGAGGTGCCACATTACTGTACCTCATGTTTCTTTGATCCTTGTTCCCCAGTATCCATAGGAGGAAAAAGGACCACCATTCCTGCTCTTCCCAGGAAATCTTTATGCGCTACCCACTGGGACAAACTTTGATCTGGATCCAGACCACCACAGTATCTCCTAAAACCACCTCTAGGGTTGGCCTTGGAAGCATCAGGGAGATGTAGGACAAGAGACAAACAGTGTCACCTTGGTTGCTACAAGTTCAAGGTGAGCTTAAGATCTGATTTGTGAGATTAAACTTTCACTCCAAACCCAGCCAAGTTTGGGAACGTGTTCTATGTACTGGGAACACATCACAGTTACCTGATGAAGGGTCTGGATATGGCCAGCACTGTCCGGATGAACCACGAGGGATGCACGATTATCAAAGCTTTGAGGTTTTTACGCAGCCTGTGGAAGAGCCATGGGACAGAACTCAGATTCAAAGTACCTTTCCTTAAACTCTGTCAGGGCACTAACAAGTGTCATGATGCTGATCAGCCACAGGTGGGTGTCTCCAGACAAAAGCCCTGCCCTTGGCCTTAGGAACCCTATGTCAGCTCCTAGCTGGCAGGCTGCAGGAGCGCTGCCTTGCTTGGGTGCTGTATTAGGCTGATCTCTGTGAAGGTGCTTGTGAGGGCAAGAGGGTGATGCAGAGAGCCTGGAGCAAGTCAGAAAGCTGTAACAGGATGGAATGACAGCATCTGGAGAGGGATGAAGGCAGCTGCCTGGGAAGGCTGTGAAGAAGCAGTGGAAGAGATGTGGGAAGAAGACTGGGAAGAATGAAGAGGCAACACCAATGGGATTCTCACCTTCTGTCTATCATTTGGTAGCATTTCTTCAGCCAACCCAGGCCTGGCATCCTCCTGCGAGGTGTTGCTCCATTCAGGTACACAATCATATAGTCCTCAGCTACCAGCAGCTCCAGGCTACTGATCACATATCTGTTGGGTGGTGACCAAAAGGAACAGGAATATGAGACTCAAAAAAGGTCCCTGAGGCTTCCTTAAGTGCCTGTGTGCTACCTCTAAAGCCCTCCAGACCCTTTCTTTGCAGGCCTTGGAATAGAGCAGGAAGCTGGCACCACTGTAGGATTATTATCTCATTATGCCCTGGAGGGGGGTAATTCTCTGGGATCAGTGTTCACATAGTGCAAGCACTGATGGACATCCCTGCGCTGTTCTTCTGCCTAGCAAGAGCATCTACCAGCTCTTCAGCACTGTGTACATATGCTCTGCCCTGGCTGTGAGTCCATCACTGGCATAATTAACAGTGAACGGTTGAATGCTTTGACTCATTGGACTTGGATGTGAACTCTGTGGACAGTGTCTCACCCAGTGATGCTCGCCCCAGTCTGCAGCTGCACACTGGGTACCTTTGGCCTGGATTCAAGCTATTTCCAGCTGAGGTTTGGGATGCACTGAATACATGGAAACTGCTCCATTGGAGCCCCAGTTACCTTCCCTGCCCTCCCCCCTCACAGACCTTGACCAGCCACTTACAGGAAGAGATTCTCCATGATGTAGTGATAATCAGCCAGGTTACTGTCTGGCAGGTAGCAGGCAGCAAAGACAATGATGGCATTGAGACCTTCTCCATAGTATCCTGGGAAAGAAAGACACAGGCAGCATCAGTGACATTTTCCAAGGGAGAAGATGTGAGAGCCAAAGGGAAGATGCATTGCTAAATTTGGGCCTGGGCTGGTTTTTGTGCCTCTGTTGAGCCCCAGGTAAGTGTTTGTACCTCTTACAGGCCTCTCACACAGTCAGAATTGCCCCTGCTGCTGGTTTTGGCTATAACATGCATGTGGGATTTGGGGAAGGAATTTGTGTATGTCATAGCATAGAGCTGAGAGCTTTGCCCTGCGTTGTGGCTGGGATTTGCTTGGATTTCAGGGATGGTGACTCTCTGGTCAGAGCCAGCATTATCCCTGCTTTGGTTTACAGAAGCATTGCTCCAGTGACTGTGTGTTTCTTAGCATGAGCTAGGTGCTTTGTGCTTCTCTGCCACACAGCAATACAAAACAAATAGCAATGTCCCCCTAAGGACAGTCAGAACAATCAGTGACAGCATCCCCTCCAGCTCCACAAAGATGGACTGAAGGAAAGACAGCAAGGCAGGCCCAGGCTGTCCTCCTCCTCACCTCCGTGTGTCACCACCCGCATGTAGGGTTTGATCATCTGGAGGTCGATGCGGTGTTCCTGCTCCCCAATGATGACAGTCCTCCAGAGCCGCCCGTTAGTAGCACTCCCATCTTCTGTGCCACCATCCCCAAACAGGTCTGCGCTGTCCCCTGGCATGTTCTTGGCTGTGGCCACAGGAGTGTCATCTGGCAGAGGGACAAACATTGCTGCCTTTCATATAACATACAGAGAGGCTCTGCAAGAGCTTTGGTGTGCAATTACTGACAATAACAACCACAGGATCATCTGTTTTGTTTGCAGCTTTGAGCTGTGTAACTCTGTGGTTCTTAATAATCTAGAATGGTCTTGGTTGAAAAGGACCTTAAAGCTCCTCCAGCTCCAACCCCTGCCATGGGCAGGGACCCCTTCCACTGGAGCAGCTGCTCCAAGCCCTGTGTCCAACCTGGCCTTGAGCACTGCCAGGGATGGGGCAGCCACAGCTTCTCTGGGCACCCTGTGCCAGAGCCTCAGCACCCTCACAGGGAACAGCTTCTGCCTCAGAGCTCAGCTCAGTCTCCCCTCGGGCAGGTTCAAGCCATTCCCCTTGGCCTGTCCATATGGGCCTTTGTCCAAAGCCCCTCTTGTTTCTTTGTTCCAACCTTGTTCCATTGCCAAATTGTAATAGAAATAAGCTTAACATCTCATGCTGCTGCTTATAGTACCTCAGCTGCTGATGGTGAATGTCAAAAGTGCTTGAAATGAGGTTAAAGAAAGCCGCAGCCCCTGCAAATATTCACCCAGAACCAGCTTTTTACCTTCCCATTCCAGTTCGTTCCCATTCCCCAGGAATTCAAGGGAATCTGTCTCGTCAGGAGTCTCGATATCATCCACATTAATATCCAGGTCATCTGGTGTGTCCAGGAAGTCATCGGAGAGAATGGAGCCTTCACTCTGGTCCAGGGAAATGTTGATTTCAGGTGCAACAAGTGTCTTCCGCTTACGATGCGCCCCGTTAAAGTTTAAAGTATTGGGGTGAGCTGGAGTTAAAAGGAAAATAACTGACAGGTTGTCCTCCTGCTGTATCCTGAGTGCAAGACATGGTGCTATCATCATCACATTGCAGGCTATGGTCTTGGAAGCTAAGGGTGGTGGATCAGAGCTGGGCAGTACTGGACACTACAGGTATGGGTGGATAAAAGTGCCCACACTTCCAAGATACCTTTCTCCTCCCCCAGCTCCTTGTGAAAGATCAGCAAATCCAAATCTCTGCTGGTTTCATCTCCCACATGGGAGTTTTGATGGATACTCCAAGGGATCTGCCTTCCACCCTATCTGCAAGCTGGTACTTACAGGATGTGTTCTCATCTTCTGTAGGGCTGCCCAGTGACTCCATCCCCGTCTCCTCCGGGAGAGGTCTGCAGGCAAGCCAAGATGTGGAGGTCAAGAGACAGGAGGTAACAGGTAGTGTTAAGGAGGGAGTTCCTCCATGACAGCCAGTGGAGAGAAGTGGGGACATCAGGGAAACCCATGCAGCCCCTGTGTGCTCTGCCCCTTCCCTTCTGCCTGAGAGCTCAGCCTGAGGGTGATTTGCCCAAGAGCAGCCCAGCAACTGTGCTCTCTGCCTGGAGTCCTGTGTGATCCCTGGTAACCTCCAAGCCATCCCACCAATTCAGCCCTCAATCTGCCATTCAGCCAAGAGGCTTGAAAATCCAGCCAGGGACATGGGAACAAATCCTGTCCCCTGAAGAGCCTTGTAACATCCTCACTGTCTCCATATCCCCATTTTTATCTCCACCAGAAGTTTGGGAGGCAGTGCCCAGCTCTAGGGCACCTCTTCAAGGGAACCAGGGAGCATCTTCTGCAGTTGTCTGTGCTCCTGTTCCCTGCACAGTGTAGGTAATGCAGTGGGCTGTCCAGACAACCTGAATTCAGCTGTTCCTAAGCCCAGGGAGGGATGTTTTGATCCCAGCAGCAGCTGAACTAGTGCTGGATACTGAGCACAAGAGCACTTTGTACTCTCTGCTAATGGCTTTGTAAAGTGCATCCTGCTTTCTGTCCCAGGCCCTGGCTGCAGCAGAGAACTTCAGCCACCTCTCCCAGGAGGCAGGTCAAGGGAGAACACCTTTGCCCCAAGTGTTCAACACAAGGATCAAATCTCCGTTGTGATCCCAGAATTGTCACCTCATCTCAGCCTCATCTGACAAGAGCTGACTGTGACACCCAAACCCTGCCAAGGGTTGAAGGCAGGTTCATCCTGAGCTAAGCTGCAGATACCAGCAGTCAAACCCATATTTTGGATCTAAAGGCTGACCCACTGCTCCCTTCCTGGGTTCCATGGCAGAGGTCAGGATCTGCAGCTTGTACTTGGCTCCTGTGAAGTCCCCATGTCTCCAGCCAGAGGCTGGAAGCACTGATTCATTTCAAGTTGACTTTCCTGTACAGATGCTAACGCCCAATCTTATTATGTGGCTGTCACGCTTTGGAAGTTGATGAAGTTACCCCGATACTGGTCAGGAGCAAGTGAAGTCAGGATATGTCCCCAGTACTGCAGCCAGGAACCCTGCCTGGTGGCTGAGCAGCACTGCCACCCTGAGCTGGACACCTCCTGCACACTTTGCCCCTTCATTTGAGCTGAGCCTTGTGCCTGTCCCCTGGTGACCAAACCCCACCAACCCCCAGGCAAGTTCATGTCAAAGGTCTCTTTAAAAGAGACCTGAGCTGTCCTCATTTCACCTGCCCCTTGCTGGATGCTCAAGAGGGGAAGAGCTAATGCCCCTAGGTATGAAATCCCAGGTGCTGGGACAGGGGGTACCCACCAGTCTGAGGGCAGCACCCAAAGGGATGGGGCTGTGTGTAGGGCTGTGGTCCAGGGGTGATGGAGCCCGGTACCTCTGCATCCACACTCTCTGCCCTACAAAGGCTCCTCTTTGTGCTGGCATCACACCAGAGCCACCAGCTAAATTAAACCCTATAAATATTTAGATTAAGGGATAATCCTCTCCTAGCTGGTTATTGTATATTTATGAGCGTTGAAGGCCTGATCAAAGGCGCTTGCTCCTTGCTTGTGCAGCAGCCAGACCCCGTGGGCTGCCACTATATTCCTGAGCACTCAGAAAGGTCCCTCTGCCCTCTCCAACTTCTCTTCCTCCCTTTTGCTTTTGTCTGCAGGGGCCTGGCCAGTTGGTTGTCTGTGAGCTGCGCCTGGCACAACCTGAGCATGGAGCATCACAAGGGCACCAGGCCCAGCCGTACCCCAGTACATGCTGCAGTCGGGCACTCTGTGCCCAGTGCTAGGATTCATTTAATGGGAGCAATTCCAAAGTCCGAGGTGAAGAAAAGGCCGTTCTTACCTTCCCCAAGGGGGCTCCGCTCACCACCTCCCAGCCTCAGGGTAAACCCTCCTTCCCAAACGCAGCCAGCCCCAGATGTTCCGAAGGAAGCAGGTTCCCTAAGCACCGGGGGCCACCGTTTCCCTTCCTGCTGCCCCCTTTCCTCCTCCGAGCACCTCCTGTCGGGCCCCAACCGGCCTGAGCCGTCAGTGCCCGTGAGCCGAGGGATGCTGCTGGAGTGAGCATGCTCCTGCATCCGCCCCGCGGCAGCCACAGCATCCGCGCAGGACCGGCACCAGCAGCGGCAGGAGGGGGGACCCTTTCCTACCCCTTGTGCTCCCACAGGGATGGGAATGGCACCGAGTGCCCTTAGCGAGAGGCTGGATTCAGTTTTCCCAGCCCTGAGCTTTGTCTAGGGTATGGTTGGGTCTTTTTTTGTCTGTGGCAAGATTGGTTAATCACAGCTAAGCAAAAATAGCTATGCAGCAAATCATCTGCTGGAGAGCTGCTGTCCCACATGCAGCAGCTTCTGCCCTATTATTTTAATGCTTTCAGGGGGGAAGTGTCTTGAAAATGATAATTTCTTTATTTCCAGTGCTAGTTAAACACAGCTGCAGCCACTCATTTGCCTCCTGTCTGGCTGGGCTCTACTGCACTTGCATCATTCCTGCTTTAATCCCTCTGCAGCAGCCCATCAGCAGGATGGGGACCTTGCCACCCAGCCATGGTGACATCCCCATGTGCTTTGTTTGCTGGGTATGAGTGATGCTGCCTGTGCAAGATGGTGCTGAGGGCTCTGCAGAAGAGATGGACCCTGAAGGCTTGACTGTGGCTGGGGTCGGTTTGCTGCTTGCAGGGCAAGTGTGAAGCAGAGCCTGGCAGCTCCTGCTCCAAGGTGATGATGGTGTGGGTTAGTGCCTGGGACTAGCTTGGTCCTAGGTTTTATCATTGAATCCCAGACTGGTTTGGGTTGAAGTGATCTTAAAGATCCTCCAGTTCCAACCCTGCCATGGGCAGGGACACCTTCCATTGGAGCCAACCTGGACTTAAACACTTCCATAGACCTTTGGGGAACTTTGAGTCAATGCTCTCCCTTCTGTACCTCCCTTTCCCTTCTACTCAGTTAAAAGCTTGTCAGCACAGTGCTCTGGGGGAGCCTTAGGTTGGCAGAGCTCCATCAGCCCAAAGCTCAGCTCTCAGAGGAAAGAAAAGCAAGGAACCCATCCGAGGAACCCAAGGCCTTGGCTGAGCCCATCTCTGGCCAGCGGAAGGATGAGCTGTGTCCCGTGAGCCGGGTGCTGTGCTGGCAGACAGAGGTGCTCAGATCCGTGCTGCAGCTGGAGCCAGGGTGAACAGAGCCAGGCTCATCCGCGGTGCCAAGGGGAACAGGAGACCCTTTCTCCCAGGGCAGGGGCTGTGTGTGCCCCCCCGCAGAGCACACTGTGCCTCTGTCTCTGCATACAGCAGCTCTGTGGGCTGCTCACGGAGCTCAGCTGCAGCTGGGACAGGGAGACACAGCCCTGAGAAGCCCCTCAGCAACACAGACCCCAGCTGCAGCAGGGCTTGGTGTTGGCCAGTGCTGGATGTGTGGGGCAGCACCTTTGGGTGGCTCTGGGGAGTTTAGGGCACACTGAGTGTACAGGGACGCTCTCTTTGGTGTTCTATACTGTTAATAAAGCATCTGTGAAGGTGAAAGATGCCACTTTGGCACCTTCTGTCACCCACCCAAAGGTTTGAAACCATTCAGGTTCTGCCTGTCAGTGCCCATGGTCATTGCATCCCAATGACTCTGCTTCCTGTGGCAAATTCCTGGTGAAGCAGCCATTGCTCTGTCTGGGGAGATACGGCTTGATTCAGAGATTGGGAAGGAGTCCATCCACCCCACGTGCCTCCATCCATCCATCCCTATAAGCATCCTTACTAATCTCCCTGTACTCCATACCAGCTCCTTACCCTCTCCTTGGTGTGCTCACAGAGGGTTGCCAGAAGCCTCCCAAAATCCCTAAGCATTTAGAGCAACCTTGCTATAAAGGTCCTGCTCTCTGGCCAGAACTGCCCTGTTGGAGCTCAGACTCCTGTTGCTTCTGGTGGGAGGGCCCTGCATGCTCCAAGCCCTGCAGGTTTCCTACAGGAAGAAGCCAAATTCTCCTTGACATTTTTGGCAGGGAACAAACCTTGGGAAGTCCTCATCTTGCCACTCTTCCTTCACATCCACGTTCTCCATCCGCAGAGTGGCCTCTGTGGTCCCCATGGTGCTCAGAGAAGGGCTGGCTGCACAGCAGGTCCCTTGAGGAAGGGCTTGGGCTGGAAGGTGGAAGGCAGAGGTTGGCACCAAACCATTCAGAGCTGGTATGCTGACACCCTGCCCCACAGAGAAGGAAGGGTAAGGGGACTTGTGGCTACTTGCCATGCTTTGGACAAGGAGGTGAGGCTGGCCCTGGCCGAGCAGTAGGTGTATATCTGTGCTGTGGCCTTAGCTCTTCTCCTTGAGGATCAACCCTCTCTGGGCTGATGCCCACCCATTTTCCCCTTGCTGCTTCTCTTCCAGTACAAACCTCTACATAAACAAGCACCTCTGAAGTGTGGCAGAAAGGGCAGAAATTGCCCCTCCCAGGCTGCTTTTAGGTTGGGTTGGCAGAAGCATCATTTTCTGGCCTGGGCAGAAGTTAAGGGCTTTGGGGTTTGGTTTTGCAGAGCAATTCCCGACTGCTGCTCCCGGTTTGTTCTCCATCCCCACACTTGTCCCTGTACCCTGAGAGAAATGGGGCTGAGGGCTTAGGACCAGCTCTGGTTGGAGAGAGCGGGTACAATGGATGCTGCTGTGGCTGAGCTGAGCTGCACCTGAGCCTGGAGGGGACAAGGTCAGGCCTTATCCTGTACCAGAAGATGCTGATGTGGAACCAGCTCCTATGTTGGGCACGTGCATTTACCCACTGCAGGTCAGTTCTGAAACGTTCTTCCTGCAATCATCTTTTACACTGTAAATGTATCCAGGCCCTGGCTGGATAATAATGTATTCTGTTTAGGATAAGGGACCCAGGGTGATTTCCGAAGTGGATGGGGCTGCACTGTCTGTCCCCCAGTGCCAGGGAAATCAGCATCTAGCAGAGCCTGACCCATTGCTGTAAGGCTGTTCTAGAGAGCCAGTTCCTTTCCTGCTTCTTTGGGGGTTTGTCTTTAGAGGGGATGTTGCTGGTGATGATCTGGAGAGAGATAAATCTGTTTGTATCTGCTTTAAAGGAATGTAGGGGCCTGAGTAAATCCAGCATCCGCCTTTATGACAGGCACTGGCAGAGCCTGGGATCAGAGCAGAGCTGCTGGGAGCGTGGCAGCTCTCAGCCCATCCCAGCACACACGTTCTGCATCCTTCCTCTGGACTGCATGCAATGCCCATGCCACTGTCACACATGTCTCCATTTTTGCTTCCTCTGCATGCAGCCAAAGGAGATACCTTGGGGCTGAGAGAGACCCCACCTTCCTCCTCCCCACCGCTCTCATCTGCTAACCCTGAATGCATCATGGAGGGAGGACGAGAAAGGAAAGCTATGAAGCAAACCCCAGGCTGGAGTGGGATGTTTGTCAGCATCAGACATCCCCCAGCAGTATGGAAGCCCAGACGATGCTGTACTCACCAGTGCCTGTGGCTAGTGAGGAACAAAGGAGATCCTGCCTGTATCCCGGGTAGGCATTCCTCCCGATGGAGACGGGCTGCTCAGGAGCTCCAGCGCCTGGATCCGGGCGCAGACGTGTGCGGCTTTCCCAGCGGAGCCGTGTGGGGATGCATCTAGGTCGGCCTTTCTCACAGCACTCCTTGCTTGGTGAATTGGATTTTGCTGCAAGGGGGGGGGTGAATTGAGGACAGTTATTTGTATTCTTCCATGGCTGCTGCTTCCTCTGCTGCCTCCCTCCCTTCCAAGGTAGCTGATGATTACATTCTGCTTGCAGCTGGCTAAGCCTCAGCTCTAAGGCAGCCAATTGCTTTTGTGTGTGAGGAGGATGGCGGTGGTGGTGCTGGCAGGGAGGGGGGTGCTATGGAGGATGGGAGGAGAGAGGAGCTGAAAGGACCCCCCCTTCCAGTGTCACCGCTCCTCCAATTGGCTGCAAGGTACCAAATCTCTCCCTACACTCTTCCTCCGGATGAAGGATGCTGCCGGGGCTGAGCACAGCCTCTTGCTGCTTTCAGTGGGAGCAAGGGATGCCCATCATCCAGCAGGATCCAGCCCTGGAGGAGACGTGGGAACTGGAGACGGGTGGCTGGGAAGGGAAGGGCTTTTTAAGACAGTGCATCGTTCACGTAGAAAGTCAAAGGTGGCCTCGGCGCGTGGTACGTGTAGGATTTAATGGTCTTTGCACATGCAAAGTTCATTTGTACCTAAACCTCAGGCACTGATCTCACTTCTGGCTGCACAGACAGACCCAACAGAGGGTCCTCCTTGTGCTGGGATGTCAGCTTCCCTTCCAGAGAGTCTGTAACTGCATCAGAGCAAGAGATCTTTGCTGGTTCCTTTGCAATCTAAAAGTGAAGGAAGCAGCAGTGATTTTCACCTGCCTTCTGGTTCCTGGGCTCCATCCAAGAGCTTTTCTTCCAGCCTGGACCAAAGCCTCAACCCAGCCACAGGCAAAGGCAGGTCAGTTTGATGTCTGCTGTCAAATTCCCTCCCACATTTGCATCGTGCAGCCGCTGTGCTTCCTGCTGTGCAATGATGAAGGTAACTCCTGCTTTAGTAGTGACCCCCAGTGACAGAAGTGTAAAAGTTTGTCTTCTACCCTCTTACACAGTCTCAGCTGTAGGGACAGGCCAAGGGGAATGGCTTGAACCTGCCCGAGGGGAGACTGAGCTGAGCTCTTAGGCAGAAGCTCATCCCTGTGAGGGTGCTGAGGCGCTGGCACAGGGTGCCCAGAGAAGCTGTGGCTGCCCCATCCCTGGCAGTGCTCAAGGCCAGGTTGGACACAGGGGCTTGGAGCAGCTGCTCCAGTGGAAGGGGTCCCTGCCCGTGGCAGGGGTTGGAGCTGGAGGAGCTTTAAGGCTCCCTCCAACACAAACCAGTCCAGGATTCGATGATGAATTCTGTGAGTGGCTCCTGTGTGATGAGGTGTTAAGGGCAGCATTTCCTCAACCTAATGGATGTCACTGTAAGGAAAATGACACACATCAGTGATAGCCAAATGCTGGCAACTCCTAGCCACATGCATGGTCAGCCTGGTAGATCCTGGGTCAGAGGGTTGGTGAGGTATTACCCTTCAATACCTGATCACCCTTCCCCACAGGGTGCTCAGGCATTGGAACAGGCTGCCCAGGGCAGGGCTGCAGGCACCGGCCCTGCAAGTGTGCACACAGAGTGGGGACGAGGCCTCAGTGCCATGGGGCAGTGGTGGCCTTGGCACTGCTGGGCACCAGTTGGACTTAATGAGCTTAAAGGGCTTTTCCAACTTGGGTAATTTGATGATTCTATGGTTTCGGGCATCCCTGTGGTGCAGGATACACAGGATACTTATGGATGCTTTAGGGATGTATTATATTTCTTTATATATGTATTATATATTTCTATAGTAGAAGCAGAAGATCCATGAGGACAGAAAGACGCCAGGAATCCTGTAACACTTGTTGGCTCCAAAGTCAATTGTCACACGCTGCAGAGTCATCTCTGGTAAAGGTGAATATTTGCCTTTTGCCTTCATTTTTACATAAACCCCTTTTTTCCCCTCATGTTTCCCAAGGCAGTTTAAAGCTGAGAGGCACAGTCGGGGGGGGGGGGGGGGGGGGGCAGAGGGCAGCAGATGTGTGCATAGGGCAGAGTATGAATGCCATCTACTGGCTGCATTCCCGGGATCTGGAGCGAGTGTCCCCTTTCCAAAGCCATCCCCCTGCTCACCGAGGTATTTCATTGAGCACATTCTGATGGGCTGAGGTAGCCCAGCTCTGCTTGCCAGGCCTAATGGCTTTGCTGGGAGTCCATTTGCTCCAGCTACTCTGGGATGTACAAAGTGAACACTGCCCCAGGCTGCTTTACCAGCACTACAATTCCTCCAGGAATTCGGTGCTGAGCCCAACTCCTGTGGAATCCTGCCTATTTGGAGGAGGTGACAGCAAGGCAAGGGGAAGTGTTGTGCAGGATCAGGTCCTTCCTGGCACTGGGTGTTTTCCCAAGCAGCTTTTTCTCCCCTGCTCCAGCCTCTCTCCCAGGCTCCTGTCACTTGGAAGTGTGTTTTAATGTCACCTGATAGCCTGATTTTCCAATCTGTGAGCCAGATACCTGATGGGGAGAAAAGGAAGGGATGTGGAAAGACAATGACTTCCATGCGAGCATCTTCTATTTCCCTTGATTCTGATGCTCATTTTAAGCAGTGAGAGCTTGTGCTGATGGGCACTTTCTGCAGCCCTGCAGGTCGCCAGCAGCGCCGAGGCTCTCGGTTACTCTCCCTGCTGTAGGAACCTGGGACAGGAATTATTGGCTTGCTCTAAAGCGCTGGTGTTATCCTTTATTACAGCAAACCCAGCTGCTGCTTGCGCAGGTGGAAGCCGCCCCCAAACCTGTTTCCGAGTCTTGCCATAGGAGGGCAGTGAATCCCCCCCGACCGCTCCTGCCTGCAGCGGATGATGCTCGGAGCGGGCTGTAGAGGTCCCCTCGCACCAGGAGATGACAGCAGCTGAGACGGGAACGGGTCCTTTCTCCAAGGGGAAAGCAGAAGAGGTGAAGTTTGACCCCAGTGTTGTGCATCCCTGAAGATGGACTGAGATGCGTTCTCCAAAAGCCAGGTTTGAGAAGGTCCCGCTGCTGAACCAAGGCTCTTTGCAAAGGAAAGGGTAAGAGATGCTCACTGGGCAGACTGGGGCTTTGCTGGCAGCTAAACTCTAACCCTCTCCAGACCTTGCACAGGTCAGTGTGCCAGAGCTGATTGCTCATTGTGCTCTGCACACCACAGGGCTATGGTTTGCTCCTGTGCATGCACGTTTGCAAGGTCTGCGTGTGTGTCTGAGAGGTTTCCAGGAGCCTGGTTGAAGGTTTAGGGCATTTTAAATGTCTGTCTTCATGAGCAGGACATTAAAATGTTTGCATCTGGAGAGCATCCCAGAGAGGGAGGTCTGGGCATGAATGGGGTCTGAGATCTCCACACTCTCTCTATTCATACTCTGGTTTCCTGAGCCCATCTTTAGGTGGAGATGACGACAGATCCTGACCCTCTCCAAAAACCCAAACGAGAAATATCCATAGACTGTTTCCATTACTTTCCACCCATTTTTGAGGTGGAAATTGGGCATTTCCCAAACTTTCCCCAAGTCACTGGCATTCCCATGAAGCCTGTTGTGTGGTGGTGACCCAGCTGATGTGCCCAGCAAATGCTGAGTGCTGATGGTGGCTAGTTCCAACACGCTCTGACAAGTGGGCTCAAGCTTGTGAGTCTAATGAAGAAGAAATGGATGCCTTAATAAGTGCAATGCATCAGCATGAGCTGAACCTCATATTAAACTGCAGAGACTCCACATAGGCACAGGACATTGTGAAAACAAAGCTCTGGGAAGGGTTTTAAGAGTTTACACCTTACTGGAGGAGCCAAGCAGGAGGTGTAAGGTCTGCACAAATCCAGCTTGTTCAGACAGGCTGCTCACAGGACTCTCTTTGAAATGCTTGTGGTTTCCTCTTTTACTAAGCTGCCTCCTGCTTTTCTCCCCTTACAGGTCAGGCAGAGGTTACAGGTTTCCTCTTCGTTTCTGAGGGTAAGAAATGTGCATTCTATTTGAAATACTCAATTGCAAAAACCTCACAAACTGGAGCTTCAAAACAGCACAAAGCTCTGGGAGATCCTGTGATGCTGCAGCTGGTGGTGGTTTGATGGGGTTGGTGTATCCCCAGGGAGGTGATTGCAATGCCTGGCTGATAAAGCCTGTGCTAAAACCCCACCTAATGAGGATGGTTGAGGCTGGAAAGCACCTCCCGAGCTTGTCTAATCCAACCCCCTGCTCAGCACAGGAGCAGCCAGAAGGGGGTTGCTCAGGGCTGTGTCCACTTGAAGTTATATTATCTCCAAGGATGAAGAACGCCAACAGCTCTGCCCAACCTGCTCCAGCCTGTTGGATGCGTTGGAATGTGGTTTAGCCTTCCAGTAAAGAACACACCAAAATCCTCTTCCATTTAAAGGGAATTTCTGTCGTTCGACTCATGGCTCTTGCCTCTTGTCCACTGGGCACCAGTAGGAAGAGTCTGGCTCCAATCACTTTAAGCTAGCCTGGCTGAAATTAAGAGGAAACAGTTGTTTGTAGGGAAAATAAAAGCTATTTTGGTTCCTTTGAAATTATTTACAACTCGAACCAAAGTCTGAAGGAAAAACTACAAGAGTATTTTGAGGATGAAAAGCATCAGGCCTTGTTTGAGATATGCTTGAAATTAAACACTTTAACTTCTTATTACACTGTGACATTCTCCGTTTGAAACTTGCCTGCCTTTAATTAAAGAAGCTGGGGACTGCAAGTGCCTTCAAACATGCATTTGAACACAGAGAAACGTTTTCTTTTGGGGAGAACAAAATGTTTTCATTGTCTCCACTTAAAGAAGAGAAAAAGATTTTACTGTGGCAAATAGAATCATAGAAATCATAGAAAATAGGAAGGTTTCATCCCTGCTTGATCTAAAGAGAAAGAATTTTCCTCTTCCTACTTTTTTAATGTGACTTTCAAAGGATAGAGCAGTTGTTTGCACCCGTGCTTCACCTCTGGGCATCCACAGATTGGAGCTGGGGAAGGAGGGACAATGGGATCTGGTGTGTCTTTGGAATGTGGCAGCATGCAAGGCCAGGTTGGACACAGGGGCTTGGAGCAAGCTCCTCTAGTGGAAGGTGTCCCTGCCCATGGCAGGAGTTGGAGCTGGAGGGGCTTTAAGTCCTTTCCAACCCAAACCATTCCATGATTCTGTGGTTGGATCAGACTCATTCCTGTTGCACCACAGGATTTGCCTTTGCTTGGGTGTGTGTGGGACAGCTCAAAATTGCCATGGGCACAGATGTACTTGATGCTATCAAGGTCGGCTTGGTCTTGGCAGAGCTGGAGACCATGGAACAAAGAGGTGGAAGCCCCCAGCCCCTCTCCTTGCAGTGTCTTCCAGCTCTTGGCAGATCTATCTTCTCCAGTTGAGGTTTTTAGAGGATAATTATTGGAAGTCATTGCCAGCAAAACCTTGTTGGGGCACTGGTATGGCATAAGTCAATGTGTTGTGATGGATCTTCAGAGGATCTCTGCCCATCCTTGCCACATCAGCCCCTTTGCCTCAGGGCTTTTAAGGGGTGGGAGAATGGGAGCTCACCATGTGCAGAAGAGGCCCAACAGCAGCTTTCTGTGCTGGCTC
Source organism: Melopsittacus undulatus (assembly GCF_012275295.1). Classification (NCBI taxonomy): domain Eukaryota; kingdom Metazoa; phylum Chordata; class Aves; order Psittaciformes; family Psittaculidae; genus Melopsittacus; species Melopsittacus undulatus. The sequence continues at coordinate 4,775,862 of NC_047545.1, forward strand.
CTTGGCTCCAGCCAGGAGTGAGACCAACAGGTACTGCTAAAGAGTCTCTTCAAAGGGACAGGACCTGTGGTGGACCAGAGCACGGTGGGTGCAGCCTCTGCATCTTCTCTTCACTGCTGCCTGCTGTCCTCTGGGTTTTGCAGGACATTGTGGCTTCTCTGTGCTCTGCATGAAATCCAGAGGTGTGAGTGAGCCTGAATTCCAGAAGCTGCCAAGGGCATGAAGAGAGTGGTGTGGAGAAGGAAGAATCCATAGGTGGGCACCAACTGCACTGATGAAGTTACGCATCTCCTAAGGGATAAGGCAGGTAAGCACCCACATGTTCCTGGAAACCAAAGGCATCACAATTCCCAGCTGAGATCACACTGGCAGCACCTTCCCTCCTTTCCTACGAAGCTGATGTCTTGACTGAGATTGTTGAGGCCAAGCTGGGGATCTGGGGGGAATTGTCACCCCTGGGTCCCACCAGCCTCCAACCATGACAGCAGAGATGTGCAGGCAGAGAGTGGGAAGGCTGCTTCCTGCCTGACCAAGGGGAGCCCTGCAGTGAGCACAGCCTGGGCTGTGTGGGATGTGGGTAACACACATCTGCTCCGAGGAGGCTGCTGCATTATGGAGCCCAAAGGAATTGCCTGGAAGGAGCCCCTGTGTGGGCAGAGGCGGCTGTCAGGAATGCATCAAACCCAGCATTACAGCTGTTTGCTGATGGGCCCCATCCCTTTGTGTGGCTACTGAACCTCTCCAGAGAGGCTCAGGAGGCCAATTCAGCAGAGCCAGGGCCCCTCGGAGCCAAAGAAGGAGCTGGCATTTTCCTACTCAAATTCTGGTATATATAAGACATTTCAATGTGAAACTGGTGCTTTTCTCTCTCAGGAGATGGTTTGCATGGCTAAAGCACATGGCTGCAGCTCTTTGCAAGCCTGCATGCTGCAAGGGAGCTGGCATGTGTGCCTGAACCGTGGTGCCTGAGTGATCCATGATGTCCTTGGGGACAGAGACACTCATTAGTCCTGTATAAACACTTGTCACATTGGACTGAGCTTTGTGAGACAGGTTTGTAATGGGGACGGAGCCTGGGGCATGGAGACCTTGACTGACAGGTTGGGTTAAACTGTCTGACAGGCCCCATTGCCTGCAGTGCTCTACAGCAGATCCACACTTGCTTGTGTGGATGAGAACCATGAGCACCTCCTGTAGGAACCATTCTCCAAACTCCTCCATCAGGGAAATATGTTTTGGGGTAGAAAAACTTGATGCTAGAGAAAGAAGGTGGTGGGTGGGGATTGTTTCATCCCCCACTTTGGGTTTCAAAGCCTTAGATGAGGCCTATGGACAAAAGCATCTGGGAGAGATTATGGCCCTGACCTGGGGCTGCTGTTTATACCAAAGGAAAGGTCTCATGGTAAGAGGGCATCGTGTGGCCTGACCTGCCCCACAGGGCTTGTTTACATCTCACAAACAGGGAAACTTCACCCACACTTTGACTCTTGTCAAATGAGCCTGTGGATGCTGAAGGTTTCTATGGGTTTAAGAGGAGACTGGGCAATTGCAAGCAGGAGAAATTGCTGAGGGGTTACTAAGTACATCTGGCTCTAGAGTTGGAAACAGCTGGAGACAGGGAGAGGACTTGGAGCAGTGTCATATATGTTTGTCTTGTTCTTACGTGTCTCTGGGCATCTTCTTATGGTCACTGTTAGAAAGAAGCTATGCGGGAAATGGAGTCTTTGGCCCTGGTGGGAGGTTCTGTGTGAGGACCTTGCTCCTTGTATCCTGTTTGTAGGGTCATTTTCTGCTGCTTTGGCATCAGCTGCCTCTCCAGGGAGCTGATGTTGGACTCTGCTGCTGGCTGAGCTGGGAACCAGGGAGCCTGGTTTATAAGCCCAAACTGTTTCCATCTCCACACTGAATGAGAAGAGAAGAAAGTCCTGATCCTGCTTAGGTCTGTGTGTGTGTGTGGAAATCCCCCCCAGCTCAAAGAAGCTGCACATGATGGATGCGCAGGGTGAGCTCTGTAGCAAACTGTCTGCCAAGGAAGGCTTTGCACCTGCCTGGCACTTGCATCCATCTGCACTTCAAAGCAGGCGAGTTCTCCATCACCAAACATGTCCCAAGGAGCAGGGCTGGCAGCACAGGGCAGAGGTTGTCCTGCTTTTCATCTCGGTGTAGTTCATCAACACCAACCACATCCCCCGATGGGGTCTGTGGGGTCAGCACTAAGATAAACTCCACAGTGCCTCATGGGGCCACTGGTGCAAAGCGAAGGCTTTCCCTTAAAGAGATGTGGAAACTCCTGTTGCTTTTAGACACAGCCCATCCAGGAGGTGCTTTGTGTTTAGTATCTAGTCATAAACATGGATTAGTGCAGCTCTTCACAAGCAAGAGCCTCAGCACAGCGAGTCTGCAAGTGGTGACAGGAACATGATTCATCTTGCTACCAGTTCATGCCCTGATCAGTGGAGGACATTTCTTGCTCTGGGATCCCCAGGCTGTTGACAGCTGACATCTATGTAGAGGCTGCCCCAGTAAAACACCCCCTGACCTTGACATTGATGTGTGAAGGGTTAATAAGGGCTTTGCTCTGCTTCCCTGTTCCCATCTGCTGATTAATTCCAGCCAGGTGTCTATGGTTCAGGTCTTAAAACAACAATTGCTGAAGTGTCTGGGAACATTTAGTTAGGCTTCACTCTGCAATTCCAAGTATGGATAAATATTTGCACCTCTGTGGCTGCAAGACACCTTTGAGAGATGAAGGCAATTACTGGAGGAGTTCTATACAAGAGAAAAAGCCTCATTTCCTGGGGAGCAGTGGTTCAGAGGAAGGCAGGTCTTATGGGCTCTCTTTGCAGCTCTCTCTGGGTGGTCGTGGGCAGCTGGAGGCTTGGTTTGGAAGGGTTTGGGTGCTGGAGGGGCTGTCATCCTACAGCGCATCACAGGGAATCCAAACGTGCTCCCACTGACTTCTGCCTTTACAGTTGTTGGGCCATGGTTGCCCCAGTGATGCATTTTACATGGGAGAATGAGGAGGAGAAATGCAGAATCCAGACACATGTGCAAAGGCCCTTGCTTGGGGTACCCAGAGGAAAGGCCCTTTATGGCTCAGTGATCCCAGAAAATAGGTTTCGTTTTGGTGAGGTCCTGGTTCCACGGAGGTGTAGTTTAATAACTGCAGAGTTCTGCCTCTTTCCATTCGAGAAACCAACAGTTTTCAGCTGCATCTTTGGGGAGATACAGAATAGAGCCCTGTGGCTCTTGATTCCTGGCTTTCAGCAGTGTGCCACCCTGTGATGTGTGCAAGGATGACAGAAAACGCTGCTTTGATGAGGGCAATTCAGCTTCTCAGTGCCTCCCTGCATGCCTGGGCTCTGCAAGTATAACCTGCTGTTCTAAATCTGTTTGTGCATCCTGCTGAGGCAACTCTTTTGTCTTTCTTGGCCTTTTTTTCTTGGGTTTGGGTCTGAAAATGGGATAGAAACTTGTGGCCAAAGCCCCATCTCGCTCTGGCCAGTGATGCACATCACCCTCCTGAGCTGGAGTGCAGCAAACGCAAACTGTCCTCAGGCATTGCCCTTGACTGGGTTCAAAGACATATATGGGCTACAGGATCCTTAAAATTTGGCCAAATAAATGGCCTCTCAAGAGAGCTCTTCCCTCCAGTGTGGGATAAAGTTGCTTTATACCATACTGCTGAGGAGCCTGCGGTGTATTAAAACTGTTGTAATAACTTCACAGGCATTTCCACATTCAAGTGATCATAATAATGCTCATAAAATACACTCCAGCGTGAAGTATTTATGAATTATTCTACTTAAGGTGGGGAAAACAAAATAAAAGGAGAAGGAAAGACCTGGGCTGAATTAATAGCTCTGGAAGAAGCATAAATTTAGAGGAACCATATTGCAGAGGGTTATTTTGTGTGTGCAATAAAAGGAACATTTATGGGTTTGGTGAGTAAATTTGGGTTGAAAGTTTTTGAAGCAGAGACCTTTGAAATACCTTATAACTTTTCTCCTTTCATTTAAATATTGCCTTAAAGAGAAACACCTGACACTTTGGTACTGAGCATGAAGTCAAGTGAGGAGCAAGGTGGGAGCACAGCTAACTTGTGCTTGACCATGGCCTGAAGCAGGTGAGGAGAGTGAGGAGGATGCTCTGGGGCCCTAAGGGAGATGCTCAGCCCCCGGCTGGCTTTCCCTGAGCCCATATTGGGATTTGGTGGCCACATGTCTCTCATTCACTGCTGTGGCAATAAATATACGTGATCCCAAATCTCTTGTTAGTAATCATCTTGTCTGGAGGCGTTTCTGGACGCTGTTCACACACTGCAATAAAGGCAGACGGCTGTGGGATTTGTCTTCCCTCATTTCCCAACCTGAGGGTGATGCTTTTACAGGGAGATGAAGGGGATGGAACTGGGGGTACCCAAGGAGCAGAGATCCCAGCTGCACAACAGGATTAATGCCAGACCTGTGTTTACTCTGGATCAGAAAGAAGGCAGATTCTGCCCTTTAGCAAACTGAAAAGAAAGCATTCACCACCTCCCAGGAGGTGTTTGTGAGCAATGGGGAAGCATTTACACCTCTGATCACCTCCTGCCAGAGGAAGCAAGGTGGGAGAATGGAGCTGGTTTAGGATGTGGAGCTCCTGGATGCCACCAGCAGTGGGGTTTCCTTGGGTTTACTCCTTTGCTACATCTCTCCCGAGCTTCAGAGCGACCTGAAACAAAGCCCCAGCTCATAAATCCTCACTGCTGCCAGGACCCGGAGGGTTTTCTTCCCTCTGTCAAAGTGAGTAATCAAATCCCCTCAAACACGGTTTTAATTGGGTAACTGAGGCTGTAACGTCCCCTCTGGGACATGTGTGATGTGCTTGCGCAGGCAGCAGGGAGACGCTGGCTCCCATTCCCCAGTGTGAGTGACGCCAAGCAGCAGCCAGGGCTTCTCCAGCCTGGAAGCACTTAATGCTCCGGGTGGATGCTGAAGCCCTGGCACCCACATGGGAGCAAGCTGAGGGCTGCACCCGGGGAGGTTGGGGACTGTGTGGTAACTGAGGTGATGGGGATGCTGCTAAAGCACCACAGGTAGGGAGTGAGTAACCACTGAGTAGTTGTGATAGAAATCATGGGGTTTCCAGTGAGAATACGTTACCTGCGCATGGAGGCACCTTTGTCTCTTTGCCTTGGACTTTTGAGTTGTCCAGGCTACAAAGGGAAAGATACAGTGTGGGTATTCCCTGTCCCATCCCAGCTCCTCCAGCCAGGTGGGTATCAATCGAAACTCAGTATTGTAGCTACATATTCCCTTAACTAACATGTTTAATCATTTATCTGATGTTCCAGGCACCTTTTCACTTAAGGTTTTAAAAGACCTCGTGGTGATGCATGGCCAACAAGTGGAGTTTTGGTGGAATGAACTCATTGTCCAAGCCCTTGGCTGAACCATGGCTTTGACAACAACTACAAGTGCCTTCTGATGTGCAAGACTGGAGCCAGAGGGTCTCCCTCAGGGCAAGGGCAGGTGATGGCAATGGGAATCAGGTTAGCAACCAGATCATTTTCAATCCTTGCTGGGATCTGGCACCAGGAAACAGATTAAACCTTGTATTGAAGATGTGAAGCTGGGATAAAGCGAAGTGGGACTCCCTTGGCTCTGATCCTACACAGCTTCATTAGTGAGAGGAACCAAAATTAACACTGGGCAAGTTGAGTTTTTCATTGCTGCTGTTGGATAAAGTTCAGCTTGGAGGACTTTTTAACCTTAAAACAGACGTCTTCAGGTCTGGCCTGAATTATGCCTCCACAGGCTGTCATTATATCCTAAAAGGAGCAGGTAATTTTAACATTTTTGAACAACTGCCCAGATTAAGTTTGCTAAAGAAGAAACCTCTGTGAGCGATCGTGGATGCAGAGAGGAAACCAGGCCTGGAATGCTTTGATTTATGAGTGGGGCCGGGGATGCCCGGGAATGAGCGGGTCCTTGGACCGCTTACACACGAGAGCAGGAGGCTTAAAAGACCTGTTGAAATGCTTTGTGGTCTGAGGATCTCGCTGCTGTACTGATTCATGTCTGGTTATCAAACAGAGCACAAATTCCTTCCTGATGACATGGGGGTGAATGTGTTACCGGAGAAGCCAGCTGATGAGTTCAGGGCCAGAGGGTCCTCTGGGGGAGGACGTGAGTGCCTTTGGTTGTTGATGTGACCTGGGGAGGTTTTGGCAGCCTGCAGAGCTCGTGATGCTCGCTGGAGATGTGGCCATTGAACCAGAAGGTGTTTCCAAGAGGTAAAACCAACCCCCTTGTCCATGGGCTGCTGGCGCATTTGGCACAATAGCTGTATCCCTCCAGTTGGAAGAGAAAACCCCCAGAGCAGCCCTGACCAACAGCCCTGTGAGCAGCAGGCTGGGAAGGCAGTGCTGTTTGTAACTCAGGGGGAGCAAAGTGGGAAAGGAGAGATATTGTGTGCTGCCTTCTGCTCCCAGGTACCCAAATCCTCATACCCCAGTAAACCCTGACTCCTCGAGGGCATGGGTCTGCACAGCAGTGGTGAAGCAGCTCCATTTTGGCCCTATTTTGGGAGTGCAAACGGCAGCTGAGGCTGTGTGGAATCAGCCTAGGGTGGTGTTGGGACCCCTCTATGCTGTAGCTGACGTCAGGCGAAGCGCAGGGGAGCTGGAGCACACTTAGAAACACCCTTTGCTGGTGTCAATTAGGTTAGAGAAGGGTCCCGGGAGGAAGGGGGAATTCATTAAAATGCCACCACATGTGGAGTGAGGTTATAACTGATCCTGAGTGAGTGCAGCTGACAGTCTGAAAATATCTGTTCCCTTCCAAAGAGCTCCTTTCAGCTCTGCAGCCTTCCAATACCACACAGATGTACGTGCAGAGGATGCTCTGACATTGGCACGAGCTTTTCCCAGTAGTGGTACAGAGCAGTGCAAGGCACTGTTGATTATAGGAAGTTATTGAAAGACAGATGCTGCTCATCCCTGCCTTGTGTGTTGTTCCTCTTCCCTTTGCATGGCTGCACCTCAGGGATGGGCTGGGGGCTGCCAAAGCACTGCCTCTCATCAGCCTTTGCCACTGGAGGGTCCTGGAGCAGGAGGCTTGGAGGGAATGGGGCTGGGAGACCTTTCTGGTGGTGGCAGCTGGGCACTGGCTGGGGGACCATGGTAGGTCTGGTCTTACTTCCAGCTCCAGCAGCATCTGGGCGTCAGTGGTGCTGTGCTCCCATTGGATGGCAGAGCACTGTGGATTACCCATACAAGGATCTTCCATCCCCCAGGTATTGGCATCGCCCATCTCCACAGTCCTGACTGCTCCCCTCTATTCCCATGCCATGGTCCCATGAGCATGTGGGAAGTGCTGGGGCATCTGCAGCAATCTTCACAGTTCTCCACTCAGTGCTGAGCTCTCAAGCTAGCGGGAAGACAATGACAGTGGGAGCTGTGGTGTGCAGAGCCCTCTGCCCTGGCTGGAATCTCCTGCCATTTGCCCTCAATCCAGCTGTGGGTTCTGTTCCCAAATGAGCCCGTGAAGCAGCAGAACTGGAGAATGCCAAAAGGATTTGCAACACCAGTAGGATGGAGGAGGTCTTCCTGCAAACCCTTGGTGACATAGGAAGGGATGGTGGTTGGCAAACAGGGCTGTAGAGCATCTCCCCAGGGCTGGCAAACATGTGAGGCCATGCAGAGGGGATGCTGGTGCCTCCAGGATGTTTCCATAACTCAGCCCCAACAAAACCACCAAAACGAAGATGAAACAAGAATCATTCCAAAGAAAGCTCATCTCTTAAAAGCAATAAAACCCCTTGAGCAGATGCTGGCTCACTCTCACTCCAGTTCTCTATCAGCAGTGCTGGGCAGGAAAACACACCGACCCCATCCTGCGGGGAAATGGGGCTTCAGCTTCTTCAGTTGTTGGACCCTGCCCCAAGTGCAGGAGAGCTCTCCAGAAACGTGGCATCCATGGGTGGCATCCATGTGCATCTTCACCAGCAGCACAGGTGAGCTCCCAGCCTGAGGGCATTGCTGGTCACCTGCTTACTGTATGCTTCAGAGCACCCAAAGGGTGAAGCTTTGCTGTACAATCCTGAGCCCCTCTTCCTCCCCCTGCCACTCTGGTGCCTTCTTGAGTTCTATGGTGCAGGTTAATGGGGAAAAGCCCATTTCATCCCAAAATGCTCATTTTACAGCCACCATTCCCCCCCCCCCAGAGGATTGCAGAGCTTTGCATCCCCCTGTATGTGACTCATGGGATGCTGCAGCCTTTGAGACAGCCCAAAGGCAGAGCTGGCTGGCCCCACTGTGCCTGCTGGGGAGGAAGGCGGTTGAGCAGGGCAAGTGTTGCTGCTGGTGCTTGGCCACCCATCCCCACTCAAGCCACAGCAGGGAGTGAGCACCCTCAGGCCCCAGCTGATGGCAGAGCAGCCGCATCCTCCCTGTGCCAGCGTTCCTGGAGCATCACCCTCACCAGAGCCAGTTGTTGGCAACCCCGAGCTCATTCTCTTCTCATACACAAAGCACAGGAGATAAAAGCAGCATCGGCTGCCCCCGCCTCCCCCCGCAGCACCACGCACCCCTGCACAGCCCGGCTGCATCTGGAGCTCATTGGGGGCAGCTGCTGGGAGGATGGGATGGGAACCAGCTGAGCCTCCTTCCAACCCTGCTGCCGGGGCTGAGCGTGGCCCTCGGGTCCCCAGCTTGGTTCTCATCAAAAGGGGCAATGGAAGCATCAAAACACAGGGTGGTTTGGTCAACCTGGAAGCAGAGAAGTGAGGTGGCCATTGGGTGTTTTAACAGCCCAAATAGCTTCTGATTCCCATTGCCATCCATCCCTCTCAATCAACAGCTGGAACAAAGAGCTGCTTGTTAGATCTGTGTGTGCCCTGAATCTTGTCCTATCCCTAGCACAAACCTGAGATGGGCACCACAAGCAGGATGCTCCCCTCAGGCTCTGCAGGGAGATGGTCATCTCAGGAGCAGGCACCTGGAGCTTTCAGCTTTGGGAAGCTGTTATTAGAAAGGTAGATTGGATCCCTTATTTGCAACCAAGAGTCATTGCTGATGGATTTCTCAGCACAGAAAGATTTCTAGTAGCCTGGGGAGAAAAAGCCCTTTGTGGCCACAGTGGAAGCGTTTGCCTTTCCCATTTGCAAGGGGAACGTTTTCCATATTGGGGTTGGAAGTGCCTTCTGTTTAGAAACTTGAGGACAGTGGTGCAAACCTAAAGAGCAAAGCAGCTCAGTTTGCTGCAGCTCCACATGGAGCACATTGAAGTAAATGGAACAGAGCCCCACAGCTGGCCCCAAACGAGATCTCTGCCAGTGGGATGGACACCTTGGCTGATGTTGGCTTTATCAAAGCCTCCCCAGGGCATGTCCCAGTGGAGCTCGCTGCTGGTTTGGGGCAGGAGTTTGGAGCCTGTGGGGCTCTCTTGAAGGTGCCCTACACTTGTGAACCATGCAGAGCAGTGGTGTTTGAATCCAGCCTGGCTATAGCAGATGGCAGCTGGGAGCTGTGGGGATGTGCCTGCTCCCCACACTGCTCCCGTTCCACTTGGGATTGCTCTGTGCTTTCCTGACAAGTCCTTGTCGGGGTGCTGGTTCTCATTAGCTGGGGGAGGGCCGTTTGCTGCCTTGTTGGCTCTTCCGCTCCTGCCCCATCCTTAGGGAAGGCTCAAGGAATAACGGGGGTCAAGAACACGTGGGGAAGTCCACAAGGGTCCCTTCTGCAAGGGTCAGATTCTAGAGCAGTGGGTCCTGTGTTGCCTGAGACCTGTGGTCCTTCACCCACACCTTTAGTTGCTTATCTGGACCTCCTCTACATCAGAGATATGTTGTTAGCATGGTCTTCATTATAGTTTTACGAGTTACATTTCCAGCTACTTGTCTGTTACATTTGCTCCTTCTACACCCTCCCCTTGCCTTTTCTTGGAAAAGAGATGTTGCGTGTATGGGGGGGTCACTGCCCAAATGTGCTTTCTTCTGGCAACCCAAGTGTGCAGCTGGAGACCTGGAACAAGCTGCAATGGAGCCGTCCCCAGGGCGCAGCGCAGCCTTTCCAAAGGATGCTTTGTGAGGGTGTGACCAGTGTCTGGTAAGACCTTATCTTCCTCTTGGCTGTTTTGGGTTGTTATTTCACATGTTTTGGGGTTGGGACTTGTCTTTGTGTCCCCCAAGACAGCAGGGTCCTGCCTGCACAGGGGCTGTGGCTGAGCTGCCGGACACAAAGGGGCTCAGGGAGATGATGGGAGATGCCTAAGAGGGACTCTTCATCAGGGCATAGGACAAAGGGTGATGGGTTCAGACTGAAACAGAGGAAGTTCAGGTTAGATCTAAGGCAGAAGCTGTTCCCTGTGAGGGTGCTGAGGCGCTGGCACAGGGTGCCCAGAGAAGCTGTGGCTGCCCCATCCCTGGCAGGTACCTGGATGCCCATTCAAACCTCAGCTTCATCAAACCTAAAGGTAACAACTGTGGCTTTATCTCCTGCTCCTATTCTAAATGATTTTTAGGTCTTGCTCATTTTTAAGGAGCTTTTGTTTGGTTGGAGCCCCAGGAGACAATGGATAGATCACCCTAAATCCACCTGAACTGCTCAATCTGGTGCTAATCTCTCCCCAGCACTGCTCTGATGCTGCTCCCCTACAACAAACCTTGGTACCATTAATCAGTGTCTTTGGCCCCTGGGTGCCTCATGGTTTGTGTCTATGCAGGGGAACCCTCTCATTTATAAACCTTGGGGACCTCCCACAGTTTCCCATTCCCTGTGACCCTGGCGAGGGGGTCAGTGGACAGAGTAAACTGGTTGAGAGGGAAGGTCCTAATATTTATATGGAAAGCCATTAGCAGGCAGTATCTTATCTACCTTCTGTTTTGAAGCAGAGGCTTGGGGCAATGGCAGGGCTGCGGGTAGCACTGGAGCTGCCTCTGCAGTGCCCTGACATGCTCTGGTTTGCCATCTGCACCCATGGCTGTGTTACACAGCACATCCCTGGTGCTGTGGGATGAGAGTAGCGGGTGCGGAAGCTTTTCAGAGAGGAGAAAAACCCTTGGATCCTTACCTGCTGCATTGTAAAGCCACAGAAAAGCTCCCAAATCTCCCTTGATACCTGCTGGGGTGGTGTGTTCCAGTGCGCTGGTCCCTGTGTGAATGATGTCCTTCCAGGCCCAGCTGGAGGATGAAGTGATCTGTCCTGGCCTGAAAAGGTACAAACCTATGAAATAGCTGTTGTCTTGCAGGCTCCCCTGAGCCTTCCCCAGATGTGGAGCAAGGCTTTGAACACAGAGGTGGTCAAATCTTGTTCTCTCCAGGGGACTGTGCTGGAGAGCCTCTGAGCTGGACGTCAACCAACAGGGGAGGAGTGAAGATGAAGGTGAAGATACAGCAGTGATGAGATTCCTGCAGGACTTGTCCCAGGAGAGCAGAGGGGATGGCTCCGTGGGGAGGCAGGCACAGGGGACACAGGACCAGCAGGTAGGAGGATGCTGGGTGGATACAATCGATTGTCACAGGCTGTAGGCAATGGGGCAAAGAGCAAACCAGAGCCAAGCTAAGGAGTGAGGCAGTGGGATTCCAAATTCACTGATGGTTAACTCACAACATCTTCACCAAACAGAGCCCTCTGCTCCCAGGCTGCTGTGCAGCTCTGGATACACTTTCATAGCACCCTTCTTCCAAGTCCACATCCTCCTAGGATGCTGGGAGTGCAGGTAGGGCTGGGAAAGGAACAGGAGCCATGGGAAGCAGTGAAGCTGTTCGGTGGCATTCAGCATGAGGATTTGGGGCCCTTTCTAGATGCTGGGGAGAGGAGTGGGGCTGAAGCAGCCCATGGGGCTCCACGAACCCCAACAAACCTCACAGCAATTGTCCCTTACTTCAAAGCCACCTGGGATATCCAAGCACAGGCTGGAAAAGTCTTCAAGGGTGGGGGAAAAGTGACCTCACCACCTGCTTGTGTGAGGCTGAGAGATCCAGGTTCCCAGAGCTGTGTGGCTGTTCCCTCTGTCCTCTTCTCTTTCCAAACCCGGCATGGGATGGAAGAAGTGTTTCTAACCCCGAAAGCCGCCTGTTGGCAGCGTTCAGGCTGCTTGTTCACTGGGAATGAGTGCTTGGAAAAGCCAGGCCCTCCCTCACCCATGTTTCTGTGTGCGCCTGTAGCTTTTGTTCTATTTAAGTACCCTCGTCTGTCTATTCGGATTGTTTGTACCAAGATGGATTTTGGAGGTGTTACTATTCACAGTCACTGAAATCCTACCCTGACACCATCACATGCTGATTACTAAATGCTGAGAAATGTAGGATCTTGGCTCTTGACCTGGGAAAGACACTTGATGATTTCAAGGAATGGGCAGGACAGGGACAGTGCGGGGGGAGCAGCACCATGTGTTGGGCCCTTCCTCAGGAAAGGGAGCAAAAACTGTCACAGAATGGACATGGAGACACGGAGCATCACTGATTCCCAAAGCTGATAGGGGAAACACAACCTGAGTCCTCACCCAAGGAATGCTGGAACGTTTCAATGCTGTGTGTGTGCAACCTGGCCTGGGCACATAGGGCCATTAGTGCTGGCATCCGTCTGGCGTGGCTCAGCTCCTGGTGCAGCATTAAGTCATTGTTGGTTTCTTTGGGGTTTTGTTTCTTTTCTCTAGAAGGAAATGTTCTTGGGAATGCAAACAGTTCCCAGCCTTCCTGCACCACTCCCTGTGGGGAGCAGCAGTGGGGCTGCCTGGCCTGGGCTCCTCCAAGGAGTCAGACCCATGCTAAAGGGTGCTGGTGCCCTCTGGGAGGAGTTGTGGGGCTGCTGAATGCTGAATGATATGACAGAGATGGAGCAAAACCATGGGGCAGTCTGGGGAAGAGACTGATGAGATCTGCCCCCCTCCAGGGAGGCAGATGGTGAAGGGGATGCAGGGTTTGGGGCACTGCTGATGGTCAGGGTGCTCCCATCCCAGGTCTCTCCCATCCCAGTCTCCCTGCTGATATTCAAGAGCTTTGGATCAGCCATTGCTAAGGTTGTTCTTGGTGCCTGTATCTGCTCTGCTGTGCCATGAGGTGGGTCTAGCCTAGAAGACCAGGAGCCCATTGCCAGATGCCAACCAGGGCACATGTGGTTATAGGGCAAGGCACAAACAACGTGCTCAGCGTGTTAGGGCCTGCTGTTTGGGGGTTGGAGGTTGGGTCACTGGAAAACGGACCCCTTCCATCCCCCTGATCCCCCTCCCTTGTATTGGGAAGCCACACAGGAAATTCAGCAGAGTGAGAGTTCCTATTGACACTTATTTTATGTCTGGACAGGCAAAAAGGCTGCGGGTGATAAACGGGAGCATCAACAGACGTCCTGTTTGGACAGGACCTGTTCACCCTCCCCATCAAAGCTCAGCTGCATGTTCCGGATGGATCCGTGCTGATAATTGCCTTTTAATGATCATCTCCCAAAACATCTTTGCTCCTGGAAAGCTTCAATGAAAATGTTATGCAAGAACTGAGCTGGGAGCTGTTGGAGACCAGGGCTGTGAATGCCTTGGGCAGAGCTCCCTGGTGAGTCTTCTCAGAGGAATCCTGCATTCCTCCCACTGCTTTGCCCTATTCTTACTCATTGCACTCTGCCCAAAGCAACTGAAGCTGGGAAATGTGGTTTGGTCCCTTCTAGACTTGTCAGAAGCTTTTCAAAGGAACTGGAGGTACATAGAGACGTTTACCCAGGTAATTCTTATGCAAGCATTCAGTGTCTTGATAGTAGCAGAAATAGATTGCTGATGGAGCTGTGAGACATGCCCTGTCCTCTGGGAGTCTCTGTCATATCTTGAGACAAGTCATCCAATTGGATGAATGCATCCAAGAACTCACACCTCAGCTACAGGCCTTTCTTCACATGCTCCGTATGCAATGGGAAACTAAATGGAGCCAGGGCACAGGTCTAAACACTGTCCCATTATCATCTGTACTGTGCACACCTCAGCATGATTTTAGCCTATGCCAAACAGCATCTAGGCATGGTCCAAGAACAGCTCAGGGTAGGGAACATTCCCAGCAAAAGCCCTGGATGTGGCTTCATGAGAGGCAGTGGGGATGGGAGTCATGATGGGCACCAGCCTCAGGGACAAAATCCAGTCTCTGGTCCATTTATTTAGTGATACAGATGAATCCAGTGTGTACAAACCCATTGTTGTGAACTGCTCTTGGTGAGCTGTTTGAAGGTGAATGGTCTCAATGAGAGAGACCAATGTCTGCCCCATTGGAACAGGGGGTTCAGCCCTTGCATTGTCCTGTGCTCACCTGGGTGAGAGCTCAGCATCCAAAGCTCCACCATCACATTATCCCCCAGGTCAGCAAGGGCAGTTACCAGGAAGCTTCTCCACACCAGCATTATTTGTCTTCAGATGCAGGGATTACTGAGTCTATTCATCATAAACCACTAAATCCTTCTGACAACTGCATTTGGTCCTGCCAAGTCTGTTACCTGAAAGGCTTCTTTGTTCTATCCATGCTACAATCTCACATCACCTTCAGGACTAAGCAATCAGTCACCACATGTCACAAGTGCCACTCAGAAGAGTTCTCAACCCACAGCTCTGTGGCTCTCCCACAGCTTCCCCACACTTGCTCATTTGTTTCATTCACATTGCTTACCCTTGCTAAGCTTACATTCCTTGGGATCCTGGTTTTTGGGGGCTCAGGAGGCTTGAATATTCCACCTGCCTGAAGCCTCTTCTCTGGTGCTTCAGGATCCTTCAATGTAGAGCTTCTCATGGTGCTGGGAAACTCAAATCTTCTCTTTTCTTCTCTACAGCCTTGAGTAAAATTGCATTGGAGACATCTGGACATGCAGGGTCTTCATTTGTGCTGCTGGCTCCAGGGAAAGGGCAACAAATCCCAGCTTCTCAAGCATGGAGCTTCTAGGCAGAGCACTCGAATGGCTGGTACCTCCTCAGGTGAGGAGCTGTGGGACCTCAGGCTGCCTGGATCATCCCAAGGTGAGCAAACCATGAGTTACGGCCACATCCCTCGTGCCATGGTTCATTTTGTTGCTCTCACATGTGCTGGAGCACTCCCAGGTCTGCAGGAGGCACCTGGGTACACTTGATGTGAGCTCCAGCTCTGTCCCACGAGCTGGACACTTCTGCTGCTAGAAGGCCTGGAAATGTAGAATCTTCCACCTCATATTGCCCATGTGCATCCCTCTTGCCACCCAAGGTAGTCAGCAACTGGAGAGCTGATTCCCACCGGGTAAAGTACTACAATGAGCTGAAGAAACACATCAGCATGGATGTCTATGGATGGCGTCATTTGCCCCTGCCCCAGGAGAAGCTCCTTCCCACTGAAACGAACAAGGACAAGGAAGCAATAAGGCGTTTGTACGTCTTTGTCTTACTGGAGAACAGGCTGTCACATAGAGTAGTACATTTGATTTTTGCTCATTTAATAGTTACCAGAATTGTTGCCCTGGCTGCAGCTTGGTCTTCAGAGAAGTTCACCTATAGAGACTGTAAGCAAACAGTTTTTACCAGCTTCACAGGCTGGAGAGCCAAAGCAAGTGATGGAGAAGGGGAGGGATGCATACCTATCCCCAGCAGGCTTCGAGGGCTTCATACTGTGCAAAGGTGCAGATCCAAGGGGTGGCCACACCACGAGGACCTGGCCACGCTCCTCTCCCCCAGCCCCACAGCCCCACAGCCCCAGTCCTGCCCTTGCTCTGACCTCAGGCTCTCCCTGGCTGCATCAGGATGTTAAAGGGATGGAAAACAACTCCATTCCTTTTACAAGGCTGTTTTTGGACAGGCTACAAACCAGCGTGGGATTAAGGAGGGGTTGGTAACAGCAGCCTGGTGCAGGAAGGGTGTGAGGTGACAAGGGTGCCTCTGAAAGAACAGTTCTAACGAAAGCTTCAGTGCCTGTGGCAAAGAGACGCTCAGGACCAGCACGTGATGAACCTCCTCCTCTGTGCCCCCAACATCACAGCTCCTGGCAGCGGCTGATGCCTCCAGGCCACGCGTTTGAAAACCAGGGAATAATTGGCCTTTATTGAGCTTCCTGCTGCTGTTCAGGTCCTATCTCTGGAAAATGCTTCCGTTGCAGGTTGAGGAGCCCCATTGCATGGAGGCAGCGGACACGGCTGTGCCCTCCCAGGCTCCCTGCCCCTACCTCTGGACATGCACTTTGTTTTCCTGCCTGCTACTGAGCCCTGAGCTGGGCTCTTCAAAGGTCTGTCCTGACCCCAGGGTGTTTCCATGAGGAAAATCAGCTGGGAGCCCAGCAGGGCTCACAGAGACGTGATTGTTTCCTCCATCAGCAGCACTGGGCACACATCTCCAATGAATTCCCTGTGCATCAGGGTCACTGACTCTCCTTGTGCACTTTGGGCTATTTCGGCAGGTGAAGGCCAGACAGGTCCATCAGCTTTATCCCTCTCTGGGATCCAAGATCTGTTTGAGGGAGCAGCAGGGACCCTGAGCCCAGCCAGCCCTTGAGGGGGCAGATGTATGAATATTGACCTTATCCTCATCCCCCAAATCATTCTGCAGCCTTCAAAAGGGCGACCGAAAGATGAGGTTTAGTTGTGCTGGAGCATTCAGGGCTGGGGTGTTAGGAGCTTGCACCCAGACAGGCTTCAGCCATGGTCCTTGAGGAGGGGACATGGGGTTGGCAGGACAAAAGTCACGGGATCATAGAATGGTTTGGCTTAGAAAGGACCTTCAGGTCATTTAGTTCCAACTCCCTGTGCCTGCAAGAAGTGGCCAGGAGAGCAGAAACACGGATCGATGGCTCCTGTTACAGTCCAGTTCCAGCTTCATCCAGTGCTGGGAAGGTCCTCTCCTGCAGTCAGTGCCAACAGGTCCAAAACTGGAGCATGTGAATCTCACATTCAGGCTTCCCCTCGGTGCAGCCATGTCCCGGGGAAGGGCTGTGGGTGACGTGGAGCCCCACACAGGCTGATTTCGTTAGGAGATGGGAAAGCTGACACCACACTTGGGGAACTCTGTAAGGGGGGGACTTGATCAAGGGAAACATCTGGATGGCTGCGCCACAGGGGCCCGGGGCTGGGAGACTGTGCTGGGAAGTCACAATCCGGCTTCTGGGGCTTGCTGCCTCCTGGATGAAGTGGGTTTTCCCCCTCTGTGCACCATTGGAGGTACCAGCACAAGGAGTTGCATCAGTGCCTCACAGTGAAGATGTGAAAACACCCCAGTTGACCCCACATCTCTGCTCTCTTTCCCTAAAGGTGGTAGGAGGCAGGCTGGAGTGTTCCCAGCTCATGCTTTTGGGTCCAAAAAGCAGAGAAGGGGAGATCTTGATGAGATGATGATCAGTTGAAAGGGCATTTCCCCAAGAGGTGAGAGAAAGGCTGCTCCTCATGGGAAATCAGTGCGATATGAACTTGAAAATGGAGGGTTTGGAGCAGTGTTGGACTTCAGCTCTGCAGAGAGACCATAGGGAAGCCAAGAGGAGAGGCAGAGCTTGGGAGAAACAAATCCTCACCAAGCCCTGTTCAGCAGAACCTTGCACATTGGGAAGGGAGGAGACAATGCTCAGATACACCAAAACCCTGGAAAGAGCAGCTGGAACCTGCAAGCTTCAGGTTTCCATCCTCCATCCCTGCGTTTGTCCTTCTGGATGTGTGAAGGTGCCTGAACCAGCCCTGTAAATTCCATGATTTCCTGAGCCTGCAGGCAGATACCCCCCGTGCTTTGGAAACCTGCTTTGTCCAGGGGGGCAGGGAGAGGGAACATGGAACTATCACTGAGCTCCTGCCTTCCCTCATGGCAAAACCCCACAACAGCTGAAGCAACTATTATCTGGTACAGATATAAGGAGAGAAATCATGGAATGATAGAATAGTTTGAAGGTTGGAAGGGACCTTAAGATCATCCACTTCCAAATCATCACCCACATGGGGCTGGGGTTGGTTCTTTTTAAGACTTGCAAACCCCACACTTTTGTCCTCACTTTGATTTCATGTTTTCCTCTTTGGAGCCAGGCTGGGTTTGTTCTCCCCCTCTTTTTACTGGGAGGCAAATCTGAGCAGCACAACCGGAGCGCGGAGGTTGAGCACTCTCAGCATCCTATTTCCTACTGGTTCCTTTTTCCATCTAAAACCCAAACACATGAAGCCAGGACGTCACTGGAGAGCTGGGATTTGTATAGCTGGGGCTTAAAAGCAAGAACCAGAAAATCTCCCATTTACACTATGAAAACCAAAGAAATTACACCCAAAATCAGCCCCGGCCCAAGCCAGCTTCTCGCTGTTGTTTCCTTTCTGGTTTTCTTCCCCTTGCTCTTGGAGGAGTCAGATTTTCCAAGCATTAAAGCTTCACTTTGTGCTGTTGTTTTCCGGACAGGCTGGCAGTGGGATCGCTGTGTCCGTGTGTGCCTGCCGAGATTTATGAGCCTCAAAAGATGCTTCATAAACTATTTACACAGTGGAGCTTGGAGCGTGAAGGTTTGACTGGGCCACGGGGGCTGTCAGGCCTGCGGGTGGGCAGCAGAGGGGAACATAAACAGACCTTGCTTTCCATTCCCCAAACCCCCCCCCACCAGGAACCTTTGTGGGTCCAAAGCTACAAGCACGGGACTTTGTGCCCACCCTCACCATGGGATTTAGGGAGTTTCCGTCTATTTTTTCAGTGAAAAAAGGACTAAAAGTCATCTTTTTCTCAGGACGGACTGGGGTGGGATGGTTGTGATTTTAAAGAACAGGCATTTCCCTGTCAGGGACACGGATGCTCTGCTCGTTAAATACCATAATGTGCCTTAAATGAGAGTAATGTGCCTTAAGTTACAATGACATAACTATAATAGGTGCTAATTTGGGGTCATTGTGTTCAGTGGGGTCAAATGGAGGGGGTCATGTGTGTTAACTGGAGGTAACCCATGTTAACTGGGGGGTAGCACATGTTAAAAGGGGTAAATGCACATTTAAAGGGGTCAGTGCCAGTTAAATGGGGTTAATCTGTGCTAAAATGAGGCTTCAACAGCAGGACCCCTCTGGCTTTCACCCCCAGGGAAGCTACTGGAAACCAGTAGCAGGGAGAAGGAGCTGGGATGGGACTGGAGAGTGTGCAGCCGCTGGGCCCAGCGCTTCCAGTTTCCACTTTGAAACACGTTTGTGTCCTGAACTTGGCTGGGCTTTCAAACTGCAGCCTTTCATCCAACCCAGAACATCATCCACCAGCATCATCCTGATGGGAAGAGCAACAAACCCCAGCCAATGCTGCTGCCACCTTTGATGTGTTTTCCATGTCAAATGAAATACGTGTCTAACCCCAGCACCACTTCCAGAGCAGCAACTGAGGCTTTGTTTTCTGGCTGACCTTATCAAAACCTTGCAATTTTTGTCTTTTTATTTTTTCCTTGTTTTTTTTAATGTGATATGGCCAGAATTGACATGTCTTTGAGCCAACCCAACTGGAAGCACCTTCACAAGAAGGGGTAGCACAGCCCCATGCAGGCAATGTCCCAAATCATCGGTTCCATCAATATAGTTTTGCAACAGATGAAGATGGAAGAAATGGAACTGTTTGCAGGCATGCAGGGAGGCTCCTGAAGGAAACTGGAACATGAAGCTGAGCTCCTGCCATCCTTCAGCCTGCCACATGGACCTCCTCTGCTCTCCCATTTCCATCCCCACGTTGAGGACATAACATCCCCATCGCTTACACATCAGTGAGAGACAATACATGGCAAGAAATCAATATAATCCTTTTATTTCCACTTTGTCGTGAGTATGTAACAGCATCACACCCGCGTTTATGGTTGCTTAAAAAAACACCATCAGGCTGCTTTGCTTCTCCCCCCAATGTTCAGAATACATGGTAAAAACGTCATAAATGTAAACTGCACTTGGCACCACTGGATCAATAAATAAAGTTAAAAAACAAAGAAGAGAGAGAAAGACAGAGCGCGTTACGTAGATGGCACGCTATGGGATCTAAATAAATAACATAAGTTACTTCCAATAAATAGAGAGTATCGAAAATATAGATGCATTGCATCAACCTCTGCAGATGGTCGGTCAGACCCGACAATACCAGAAGGGAAACGGGTTCATCCGGATGGTGCCGAGCGGAGCCGCTGGCTGGGCCATGAGCTCCTGCCCGGCTGTGGAACCAGGCTCCTTTTTGTCCTGGGTTTTTCCTTATTTTCTTTTATTTTCCCCCATTTTCATCCCCCCCCCCCCCTCCCATCTCTTGGGCCTCAGATTGGAGGCTACGCCTTGTTGAACCGAGAAAGAAAACATGTGGGAGCCCTATTTACCAAGGGAAGAAGGCTGAGGTTTTGAATCCCGCTTGATAAATTGGGAAAGTGATTTCTTCCCAGCAAGTCTCTGGACCTGTTTAAATAAGGAACGTTCCCTTTGCAAGTGCTTCCATGGAGTGGAAACAATGATGTTAGACCCGTTTCCTCCTCACAGATACCAAATTGGGAGTGAGACCATGTCAGCAAATGGGATCCCAATGGATGCGAGTGATGGGTGGATCTGAGCCAGAGCCGGAGCCCCGGCGCTCCGGCCGCTCCCGGCACCGGCCAACATTACACAAACACAGGCTGTACATAGAGCAATGTGTATAGTAAAACACAATGAGCCATCCCATAACTCACGTCGCAGAGCTGGGATAACACAACACTCGTATTTTGTGCTGTCACAACCATGGGAAGAGTTTTAAACATCTCCTTGTGTTTCCAAACCTCTTGATTTTTCCAGCCCTGTGAAGCCCCCCTCATTGCCTGGGGTGTGATGCCACCTCAAACAGCAAAGCTGCAGCAACACAGAGGCAAGCTGCAAAAACCCCAACCTAAAACCAACCCCATGCGGATGCTGCACCCTATTGAGTAGTATTAACATTAAATAACGCATGGGATGAGGAGGAAGGAGCCAGATGCAATTCTGTTGTAGCTTTGAGCAGGGAGTTTTCCGTCCTTTTTTGCCCTTTCTGCATTGTAGACATTCTTCCGGACAGCTCCAGCTCCTATTACAGCAGAGAGGGCCTTAGAAATGGAAAGCATTAGGGAAATATCAGCCTTTCCATTGGAACCACATTTCCATGCCCAGGCAGCGCGGGATGAGCAGTGCTCCTGCAGTGCAGCCGCAGCAGCTCCACGTGGAGGATGGACCTCAATGAGATGCACGATAGAAGACACACAAAGCAAAAGCCATCCTTTGGCCACGGCCGTGATGCCCCAGCTAACCCCAGGACCTGGACAGGGAGTTTTGCAGTTACAAATCCCAGCTGCATCCCAAATCCCAGCTGCATCCCAAACCCAAGCATGCAGGCGCAACCGCGGATGTCAGGCGCTTCCCCTATTCCTCTGGTGCTCAGCTGCTGAAGGGTGAAAGGAAAAAGGAGAAAAACCAGATGAATTGGAGCTATTTGTGTTGGTTTGCAACACACACATTGCATTGGGGTTGGTTTCCAGAGCTTCTTTGGGGTGCAGGCTGCATTTACACTGGCTCCCTTTGCCTTTGATCCCTGCAAATCATGGCACCCTAAATCCCTAGATATTACCAAAACCCATTTCCCAAGCAAAGGCTCCAAAATCTCTCGGCCACCTCCTTGTGCTCCGGGTAAGGAAACTCCAGGCAGTCGGGCTGCAAACCCTGCTCCCACAGCACGGGGCCCTGCTTTGCTTCTGCAACACCTTCCCTTGCTTTATTGCTCAAGTTCCTTTTGGGGTTTTATTTCCTACTGCAACAGAACTAATTTTAGTTTTATAGTAGTGAGAACTGGAAAGCACCCAAGCCCTTGAGAGCGCCTTCAGCATTAGTACATTTGGGTGCATTTACTCTGTTAAAGTCAATAGCAAGCCAATGGCTGTCCCCATCCTGCACTGCTCCTCCAGCCAGCTTCTTCCTTTCCCTGCAAGCCCTGTGCTGCAAACTCTCCCTTGCTGTGCTGCAGCACATCACCTGCGGCATGGAGCACGCTTGTCTGCTCTCAGCAGCATCCACATCCCCATGGTACAGAATCACCAGCACGGATGCTCCCTGTACCTATGGCTGCCTTCTCCCATCCCACTCTGCTGTGGTCACCTATATGAGGACTCCTCCTCATCACTACTGCGCTGGGATGGAGGGAGATGGGCTATTGAGTCCCATTGAGCCGGATGGAGGAGCTGGGACACTGCTGCGATCAGGGGGCAGCAAGCAGAGCCCTTTCCCCTCATGTTGGTTAATGCCCAGGACATGACACCAATATTCTCCTTCTGTTTATGATTTGCTTTTTCTGGGAAGAAGGCCAAGGGGAGAAAACCCATCAATCCCAGGCAGCAAATATAGCCTGGCCTGAGGACGCCAAAGTCTGCGGTCTCATTTATTTCTCCGCAGAGTAAACAAGAGTGACACTGCTGTAAATGTGAACCGGAGCCAAATCCCGGGATGAGCCCCCTCTCCCGCAGGATTCCAACCCCACCGATGGGCAATACTCACATGCCATAGCCGGGAGAGCCTGGTCTGGCTCTGGTGATGCCAAACCAGGGATGCTCCTGCACTGGCGGCTGCACCGGTGGCCTCTCGAGGCTCTGTCACCGGCAGCTGCCTGGGCTCGAGGTTAATCCAGTTACTTCAGATCAGTGTGAGCTTGACAAAGAAAAGCCCAGGGCTGCGGTGTGGAGGTGATGGCAAAGGGGGCATCGGTGGGGAGCGGAGCCAGAGCCTTCCCCCGAGCATCAGCCGGTGCCAGGGCATCTCTGACCCCAAACACAGGCACCTGGGGGGACAAACTGCCCCTGGGAGTGCAGGGACCTGCAGGGCTCAGCACGGGCACACACGGCCATTTAATGCACCCCAATAACACACACTGGGCACGCAGCACACCCTGACCAGCACCACACCATGTGCAGCAACACCCGCACAACACCCCCCGTGAACAAACACACTGCCCAGGGTGCCCCATCACCTCTGCATGGCTGGGGGACACCCCCTCTGCAACACCCCCTCTGCCTGTAACACAGCCTCTCCGTGTGACACATAATGCGCCCGGTGTTGAACATGCCCTGCGTGTGTTGCGCACCCACCGTCACCCTCCGGAGGGGCTGACAGGGACCCCACGGCCACCGCCGGGGTGGGACAACAGCCGCAAGCAGCCAGCACCGCTCCACCAACCACAGCCATCACCGGCACCCCCAACCACGTCTCTAGTCCTGTGCGGTCCTAAGGGACGCACCAGTCTGGGCTTATCCTTGTGCCCAGTCCCAGTGCCCGGTGACCAGCGCGGTTTCGGGGCCGGGTCATCACCTCTCCCTCCTGTTCCTTCACACCCCGACCCTTCACACGCAGCCGCACTCCTTGGCCGACAGCTCATTGACAGTGTAGTAACGGTTGTAGGCATCCAGGAAGGAGACATCATCGTCGTACGCCAGCGGCCGGCAGCAGGGTCGCGCTCGGACCTTTTCCTTCTTGATCCTCCTCTTGCTCCTCATGCTCTTGAGTGAGAGGTCATAGCTGCGCAGGGCGGCCTCGCAGGTGCCGCTGCAGTACCGGAACAGAACCGTCTCATCGGACTCATAGCCCAGGCCCAGCTCACTGACGCTCACCTCCAGCTCCTTCAGTGCACAGGGTTTATGGCGAGCGCGGGCGCGCTTGCGGCGGCTGCCGGTGCGGGGGAACAGGGGCAGCTCGTGCCCACCCGAGTTCATGGCCTGCCGGTAACGCTCCACCAGCGCCGCGATCAGCTGCCGGAGCTCCCCCTCTGTGTAGCTCTCCAGCAGGCTGCTGTCTGCAAGGGAATGGGTGTGTGTCAGTCGGTGCCCCCCTTGCTCCATAGCATGGAGGTGGCTTAGGGCACATGGAAACATAGAATGGTTTGGGTTGGAAAGGAGCTTAGGGTCATCCAGCTCCAACCCCCTGCCATGGGCAGGGACACCTCACACTAAACCATGGCACCCAAGGCTTCATCCAACCTGGCCTTGAACACTGCCAGGGATGGAGCATTCACAACCTCCCTGGGCAACCCATTCCAGTGCCTCAGCACCCTCACAGTAAATAACTTCTTCCTTACATCCAATCTAAACCTCTGCTGTTTCAGTTTGAACCCGTTCCCCCTTGTCCTATCACTACAGCCCCTAATGAAGAGTCCATCCCCAGCATCCTTATAGCCCCCTTCAGACACTGGAAGCTGCTCTGAGATCTCCATGCAGCTTCTCTTCTCCAGGCTGAACAGCCCCAATGTTCTCAGCCTGGCTCCATACAGGAGCTGCTCCAGCCCCTGAGCATCCTCGTGGCCTCCTCTGGACTTGTTCCAACAGTTCCATGTCCTTTCCATGTTGAGGACACCAGAACTGCACACAATGCTCCAGGTGAGGTCTCACAATGGCATCCCCTCAGTGCCATGGGTCAGTGGTGGCCTTGGCAGTGCTGGGGATCGGTTGGACCTGCTGCTCTTAAAGGTCTTTTCCACCCTGGTTCATTCTATGATTCAATAGGGGTGGCCTGGGGCAGGTGGACGCTGCCCACACTGGAGGTCCCCAGGGCAGTGCCCATCCCCTGTGCTGGTTCCCAGCAGCCGTCTTGAGGTGTGCATGAGGCACCCCAAGGCTTTAAAACCCGAACCCCAAACCCCGAGGCCAGAGCTCCCCTGTGGCCTTGGGAACCCCAGGGTGAAAAACCCCAAACTCCTTCATCTCCTTTCCCTTTTCTTGCCTTATTTTCTTGTTTCCTCCCTCCCAGCTCTCCCCTGCCTGGAGCTGTCCCAAACAGCCCCTTCCACTCCCAGCACAACACAGAATCAAACTGGTCTGGGTTGGAACGAGCTTAAAGCTCCTCCAGCTCCAACCCCTTCCACTGGAGCAGCTGCTCCAAGCCCTGTGTCCAACCTGGCCTTGAGCACTGCCAGGGATGGGGCAGCCACAACGATTCTGGGGATCTTTATTCCTCTTCCTTGCCAATCAGCCAGAGTGTTTCCCTATGGCCTGGGTGGAAGATCTGCCTCCCCCAACGTGCAAACTGTCCCCAGCCACCACTGGCAGCATCCAAATCCCTTTATCCAAACCCTGAAGCTGGGGTTGGTCCAGCTCAGCGCCGGGGGAAGTGCAGGAAGGATGGAGGAAAGTGTAATTTAACAACTTGTCATCGATTCCCACGTTTCAGCCCCAAAAGAAGTTGCTCTGGTTTGGAATGGGAACAGGCACGCCAGGATGCTGAGCCAGCTGCCAGCACCAAAGGGGGAGGCTGCTGCTTCCCTGTGGAGTGGAGCCGTCCCCCTCATGTTCAGCTCCCGTTTGACATGGAGCATGTGTCAAAATAGCACAGAAACATTGAAAAAAACCCTGAAAATTAAAGAAAATAAAAAGCCATTTGGTGCTAAAAAAGCAGCTTCTTTGCATTACGATGAGCTCTTTGCATGCTCACAGTTTGGTGCCCAGCGCCTGCACTGCAGGACCCCCCACTGCATCCCAAGCTCCTCCTTAACCATGCATAGAGGGGTGTGCAGAAGCAAGAGCAGGGAAAGAAACCAGGGAATAAACCCTCTGGAGCTTTGTGAGCTGGAAGCGTGTCCCAATGGGAATCTGGGGCTGGATGCTGTGGGATCAGGAGGGACGGTGGCCCCAGCGCAGAGGCACAGCAGCTTACACTGGGCAAGCAGCGAGCTGTGGCGTTGCAGGGCCCGTGGGGATCTCCGGGGAGCCACCGGCAGCGAGGAGGAGGAGGAGGAGGAGGATGATGCCCGTGAGGAAGACGGCGAGGAAGGCAAGGGGCTGTATTTCCGGCTTCCGTTGAACATGTCTCTACAAACTAAAATGGATAACATGGAACTGAGGAGCATCGATGCAATGGCTGCAAACTTCCATACCTTCATCTTAGAGCAAGTCAGAACATTGAAACTCTGCAAAACAGGCAAAACAAATATCCTTATTACGTGGCCTTCACCCATGGCCCCTCTTCCCACCCCCCATCCCCACGGCTTGGACTGGAGGACCATCTCCCATAGGACCACCAGCATCCCCTTGGCTCCATCTCATCCCCTCTGCCGTCCTGAGACCGGAGCAGTGTTAGTGTAGGGAAACTGAGGCACGGAGATAGGGCTGCACTGCAGAGGGGGCATTGGCCACAGCAGGTGAGGGTGGCCTGGGGCCAGGGGTGGCAAAAGGACAAGGGGCTGTCCTCAGCCAAGCCATGCAGCCTGGCCGGGCAGGCTGGTCTCTAGTGGAAGGTGTTGGGACTGGATGAGCTTTAAGGTCCCTTCCAACCCAAACCATTCCTTGATATCCACCTCCCGTCACTCCGGCCAAGTTTCCTCACACCAGCGGCTGGCATCACAGGGGAAGGCTGCGAGTAAAGGACGGACAAACTCATGTCACCCCAGCCCATGACACCTCTTTGCCTGGCACATCCCCTCCTTGGGACATGGGGAGCAGTGTAAGGAGCCGCAGCTCCATCATCCTTCCTCCTCCTCGCAGAGCCCCGATGTGCTTTGGTGTCCTTGCCCAGATGCTCAACCAGAGCTCAAATCCCTCCCTGCTGGCACAAGGACATGGCAGCTCCATCCAACCCAGCCCAAATCATGACAACCTCAGGAAGAAGGGAATGGGATGCCTGGAGCATCCCAGCAGGGCTGCAAGGCTTCTGGTAGGACCTTGGCCATGCAGAACATCCAGTGCAGCCCAGCCTGGTTTCTCAAAGCATAAAGGAACCCCACTGGCATTTCCCTCGCAGGCAAAGCGCACCCTTACCTTGTGCCATTCCATTTCCTCCATCCAAAGCACGTTGGATCTGGTGGGATTTTACAACTGACCTTGCAGCCAGGCAGGGCAGCAGGGAATTGGGTCCGTGCTCCCATCAATGGGCATTAAATCCCCATCAAGGATGCTCTGGAAGCTGCACCCTCTTGCAGCTGCCTCCCGGCCCCTTGTTTGATTCCAGCTCCTTACAAAGTCCAAACATTTCCCCTTTTCAAATACATTTTCCACCAGGGAAAAGAAAAAGTGGTTCCTGTTCAGCAATTTGTGGCCAAACAGAATTTACCAACGGGGGGGAAAAATGTTTATTCCCAAATGGAATTTGACAGGTTCCTGCTCTTGAAGAACACAAGGAGGGCTGGGAACGCCGCCTCCTTGCCAGAAAGCCTTTCCTTGACAGGATGCAGCTAATTGCACATTAGCTAACAGTGATTATCTGCCCTGTAGGTTACAAGGTAATTGTAGAACCCAGCCAGAGCCTAAATAGTTTCAACTATAAACAATGCCAAGCTAGGAAAAGAATAGTTTCACCATATAAGGAGGTCAGACCATGCGGGAACACGGTGGTGGAGCTGGAGGAGATAAGCACCAGCAGCACCAGGTCAGAGCCTGCAGCCAGCTCGTGGGGAGCATCAGGAGCACCAGGAAGGGGGTGGGATGCTCCTGTCCCTGCCTCCTCCTGCAGAGCCAAGGTGGAGCTGTCGCCCCATCCAGAAGGTGAGAGGAGGGTGATGGAGGCGCTGGGTGTTTGGCACCTACATCCATCACTGTGACGAGATGAGCTCTTAGGCAGAAGCTCTTCCCTGTGAGGGTGCTGAGGTGCTGGCACAGGGTGCCCAGAGAAGCTGTGGCTGCCCCATCCCTGGCAGTGCTCAAGGCCAGGTTGGACACAGGGGCTTGGAGCAGCTGCTGCAGTGGAAGGGGTCCCTGTCTATGGCAGGGGTTGGGGCTAGAGGAGCTTTAAGGTCCATTCCAACGCAAACCCTTCTGGGATCCTGTGATTCCATGAATTGGGTGCCTTAAGTTCAGATTTCTCCTCTGAGATAAAAGCAGGAGCAGGGAAAAGGTGCTGAAAACGCTCACCAGCATCAAACGGTTCCCAGCAAGGCAGAGGGGATGGGTGCCAAGAGGTGAAGCACTGAGGAAGCTGCTGTTTGCTCTTGGAGACCTGGTGACAGCTCAGAAGCAAAGGATGCGAGGAGGAACAGCAGCCCCAAGTGATGCAGATGCAGGGGTTCGGATGGTGGGAAGGGACCCGCATGCAGTGATGTTGGATGTGAGGACAAGCAGCTTTTGGCAGCTGATGTTTGGGCATTCTGGGAGGTGAATATGGTGATGGACAACCAGGATGGGATCACCCATGACCTGGATCTTCATCATCACCTCCTGAGCTGCTCGCGGCTGTGCCGGGGAGGGAAGGGCTGAGACCTTCAACCCATCCACCTGAGAAAGTGCCTTGGCTCATTGCAAGCCCATAAAACGTTAGCAGAGCGGTTCCAGCCCTGCTGCACATCCCATAAAAGAGGCTGCTATTCCAGCAGCCAGGCAGCCTGGCCCCCACCCATCACCAGTGACCTTTCCAAAGGCTGAAATCCCAGCTCCAGCGTTCAAAACAACATCAAAACCCCAACATTCCAGGCTTTGCCTTTGGTTTCTCTCTCTCTAAAAAGCCTCGGACCACGAGTGCCAACCTGCAGTGAGAGCTGAAGGCTGGGCTGAGGGGAAAAACACACACAAAGAGAGGAATCGGAGCCGTGACTCAGCCGGGATGGTGCCAGAGCTGCCCTCTCCCATCCTCCTGCTTTCCACATAGCTCAAGCCTACTCCCAGCAATGATAAATGATCCCATTTGAGGCATGGGGCCCAGGTTGCTGCCAACACATCCTGGGGTGGACACAGGGATTCTCCCCAGCTCCACGAGAGCCCGAAGTCTCCATCACCTGCCCCTCCATCACCAAGTCTCCATCTCTCAGCCCTACCCAGGGCTCACTGCTTCCCAAGCAGAGCAGAAACCGCTCCGTGTCCTGGAGACCTGGAAATCCTATGGAAAAGGAGCCAACAGCGGCAGGGCCAATTCCTGTCTCTGTGTCTGGAAGGAGCAAGCTGATTGTCTTGGCTCCCCCCTGCTGCAGACCCCTCCATGCTCCTCTCAGTTTCCTTTCAAAGGGGATCCAATGAATCCACCCCGCGGCCCTAAGGAAACTCTTCCAAGCCTCACTCTTCAGCAGAAATCCCATTAAATAAACTCGAATCAATCCAGTCTTGTTTCTGCTTGGGCTTCCCTTCAGCCCCCAAGTGTCAGCATTTCCTTTGCTTTTTCCTGTGAAATCCAAAAGCAGAGACCCCTTTCCCTGCGGATGCATTACCTTTGCTCACAAACCTGCAGCATTTGGGGCTTCTCGGACTTCCCTCACTGCTCACACCCTCAGTTCTTCTCATCCCTCTTTTCTAACCCATGCCTGATGCTTCAAGCAGGATTTGCTCCCAGTATCCACTGCCTTGAAGCCTCAACTCCTTGAGCCATGGGATGAGGAGGGAAAAGCAGAGATTTCTCTTTTGTACCCTTCTTGCTGGAAGGGAGAAGGAGCAGACATGAAAACTCTCAGCCCTGATGCATCAAAGCCCAGGGACCAAGAGAACCCAAAAGACATTATATCCTACATAAGTGTGCCATCAATTCACAGCACATTCATGCTTCCGGGCACTGATTTATTACCTTCAAGCACTTGGTCTCAGCCACGCTGTGCAAGAATGGAGGAGGCCATGGAGTGGCCGAGGGTTTTCTGGCACCACAAAGCACTTGGAAAGACAAAGGCCTTGACGGGACATCAGAGAGAGCTTCCACCTGCCACACACTGTTTATTTGAGTGCCTTACATGGGAGCCAAGCTGCTTTGAAATCCGGCTCCTCATGACTCATCCCACTGGAATTAAACAATTTCCATCCAGGCTCATGGGGAAGCAGCTCCAGAGGCTGCTGCAAAGCAGCTCCTCCAGCTCCAAGCCTGCTCTGAGGATGGTCGGAGGGGACAGGGATGGTGGGAAGCACCCAAGCAGGGCTCATTGCAAGCTCCTGATGTGCTCCGTTGGGAGTGGAACCCCCCGGAGAGCATCAGTGTGTTTGACACCCCCAAGCAGGGTGGATGCTGCACTGGGGGTACCAGCCTAGAGTAGGATGCCTCAAACCAGCTCCAGAACGGCAAAACTGGGCCCAAAGTGGGGAATGCTGAAAGGGAAAAGCAGCCCCAAAGCCGGGTCTGGGTTGAACTGAGGTTTGCTGTGTACATGGGGGGAAAACCCCCAACATTCCCATCTCCAGGGGTGATTCCTGGGACACTCAGAGTCTCAGCACACATTCCCTTGGCTGGCGACACAGCAGCAGCAGCCGGGTCCCCGCTGGCGGCTCTCCCACAGCCTCGTGCTTTGAACACCAAAGGCACGGATGGCCAATGGCACATCCCACATCCCTGCTCATCCCTGCCCCTCCTTCTTCCCCTCCCCAGCTCTTCCCGTTCCCCCATAAGCAAAACCAGAGCCGCGCACGGGACACATGGTTCTGTTTTGCCTAAGTGAAAACCAGACCAAGATGAGAAGCTCCAAAGCTCTTCCCGCAGCCCCAGTCCCCTCCCAAAAGAGCCCACCACAAACAAGCCAGACCCCGATCCCTGGGACATGACCACAGCCTGGATCCTCTAGGAATTCCTCTTGGGGTGACCACCAAACCCTATCCCAGTGAGGAAACGGAGCCGCTCTCAGCCCTATGGGATGGTGAAGGGGGAGAAGGGGCCATGGTGGGGTGGGGGGAGCATCCGCATTCCCGGGATGCGGGGAGCCCCTCGGCTGACACGCCAACCCCCGGGAAGCTGCAGCGTTCCCACGCTGACATGACATTTACATTCGGGCTGAATTACAGCACTTTGGGTTTACATCCCTGCAAACAGCTTTGAGGGGGATGAACACCCCCCCACCCCCCCCCCCCCCGTCCAAAGCACCACAAGGGAAATGAGCAGAGAAACCACATTTGGTGGCTTTGCCACAGCCAGGATGCTGCGGGGATGGGCTCCAGCCTGAGAGCCGAGCCCCCCTCCGACAGAGCAGCCTCCATCCGTATCCCCACCATTGCCCTCATGTCAGGCTCCAGGGAGTTAAAGCAGCTCAGAGGGAGATGGCAGCAGGAGGTAGCAGGGGTTTCAGGTACCTCAACCCATCACCATCACCCTGTAAATCACCTGGCACCATCCCGGTGCTCCCAGCCCATGAACCCCATCCCCAGACCCATTCTGGGGCTGGACCCCTCGGAATGGGGTCGCAATGGACGCGGATGCCAGGATGATGCTGACCGCTCTCACCATCTCCTGTCCCTCCCATGGGGTTCCTGCTCTCAGCACCCAGCGGGGAGACCATCAGCCCCGTGGGATGCATCCATGCTCTGGGAATGCACCAGCTCCTTGGATTCCTTCCCCAGAGGTGCTGCCTGGACCCTCGTGTCATTAACGAACAGGGAAGATGCAGGAAGCTCCTGTGGGATGAATCCCACTGCAGACACAGCCCTGAGCCCTGCGGGTGCCAGTGCTTGGACCAGCTCAGCCCTGGCTGGGTTCAGCTGATCCCTATGAGGGCACATAAGGATGGTGATGTCCTCATCTCCCATCCCTGCTGCTTGCTCTGTGGCTCGCCGGGGCAGGCAGAGGCAGAAACGCAGCTGCAATATCAATGAGCAGCAAAGGACAAGGAGAAAGCAGTTTAAATGCAGCACGACTCTCACTGCAGCACTCACGGACACAGGAAGGTGCCTGCAAGGGGGTCTGAGGACACCAGGACATAACCAGCACTTCCCAGGACTGCACAAACAATCATTTAAACCAGCAAAGGGCCATAGAATTCCAAATGGGTTGGGTTGGAAGGGACCTTAAAGCTCATCCAGCTCCATGGGCAGGGACCCCTTCCACTGGAGCAGCTGCTCCAAGCCCCTGTGTCCAACCTGGCCTTGAGCACTGCCAGGGATGGGGCAGCCACAGTGATTTTGAGGATCTTTATTCCTCTTCCTTGCTAAGGATCAGCCGCAGCGTTTAAATCAGGCTGGACATGGATGCTGTGGTCCCAGCTCCGGTCCCCAGTGTGTCCCTGCTCACCCTGGCAAGGGCAGCAAGGCCACTGCACCCCAGCCACCTTTGTAAGCTGATTCCGTCAGCTCTAAGCAGCAGCAAGAGCTGCCCTTTGTGGTAAGAGATGAGTAATTAGAGGTAAATGACGATCAAACGCTTCAGGTGGTTTCACTCCACACATCAGCTGGAGCAGAGCAGGGCTCATGGCTGGAACAGGGAATGAGGTTGGAATACAAACAGCAAACCCATCCCCACTGATGCAGCCAAACCCCTTTTGCTGATGGGCAGAGAAAATACAAGTGGTTCCTTCGGAATCACATTAAATCCAGGAGGATTTTATAGCCCCCCCCCCCCCCAAGCAGATCCTCACCAGCACTGGGCACCCATGGGTGCTGCTGTGCCCACATTGTGCACTACCCAGCACTGTTCCCCCAGCACTTCATGCCAAAACCTGATGTCTGGATGTCAGTGCCTATTTCCCCTCGGTGACAAAGCATCCCCCGTGCACTAAATCATTGCACGATGCCAAAAAGGGCTGGTTTGTTGGAGGAAACCAATTACTGGGGCTTGTTTGGACAATCCCAGTGCCTGGGGAAACAGGGCTGGGAGCTTTCATTCTGGCAGCGAGATGGAGCCCAGGCCCCAGCTGTGCTCTTCCCTGGGCTGGTTTCAACACCGCTGGTACCTGGGAGCTGCCACAGGGGCAAAACCTCCTTCAATGGAGCCAGGGGGGAGAATACAACAGAGGAAGGAGGGTGACGGGGCCCTAAGGGCATTGTCTTCTCCCATTTGGGCTGTGTTTGCCTTCCCTGGTTTGTAGTTTCCCTTCCCTGTGGATTTGGCATCACAGCATGCTCGGCCCCCCCCCGTGCTGCAGCGTGCCTCAGTTTCCCCTTTGCAAACACACCCTGGGAGCACAACGGTCCTTGGAGACTCCGTGGATGAATTCCTTGTTTTCCCAGGGTGCCTGTGGGAGCAGAGGCCACCTCTGGCTTCTCCATGTGTCTCCAGTGGACTGGGATTTTCCTTTCCTTCCTGCTCTTATCCCTAAAGAAACAGGTCCTGCCCTAACCCAGCATCCCTGCAAGCGGGACAGGTTGAGCCAGAAACAAGCCCCTGGATGCTCAATGAGGGATGAGGACCCTCTGCATCCCTCAACAGGATCCATCCACATCCCTCAACAGGGAGCGCCGGTGATGCCGATGCCACTTCCAGCCCAGCAGTGGGAATTCCTCCCTATCTTCACTCCATTTTCCCCTCTCTATATGTCTTTAATTCCTTTCTGCACAGAAGGAGCTGGCTTGTCAAGGCACCCGCCGGGGATTACAGCGCTTTTCTAAGGGCAGAGAGACCCAAGAGATGTTTGCAAATCCAATTTGCACTAAACCCTTCCAGTGGGATTTGGACGGTGCACAGACTAATATCCCATTTAGCATTTACTGTCCGACTCCAGCAGCAACTGCCGACATCTTGAACCACTTAGTGCTGCTCCAGAGAGAACAGATGAGGAATTCCTCCTGAGACAGCTACAGAGATGAGCTGGGAATGGAGATTTTAGGTGGAGAAAGTTCCAAACTGGGACATACTTGGGATAAAGAAGGGCTGGAGATGATAGGAATTGCTGGAGGCAGCAGGTCAGCGTCACCCCGACCTTTGCATGCAGAGATGCTGATACGGTGGTGCAGCATCACACCAAGGGACACATTCCCTGAGCTTTCCCATCCAACCTGCTTGGGATGCCCTCTTCCACATGGAAGAGCCACACAGCTTCCAAACCAGCAAAGCTTTGCCACCTGATTGTAGTCAGGGGTGTTGTTGTGCAGGAGAGCTGCAGTGACACTGACCTTCCCATCCTGCTGCCATCTCCTATGGCTCCAGCTCAGACCTGATTGAGCTATAGATGAGAGACTGGGATCATTTATCCCACCCCGAGCCGATGCCGTGGTGCTCTCCATGCTGCTGTAAACCACTGCAGCCACACAGCTCTTGTGCATCATCCCTGTCCCTGCCCATCACCAGGCTGGGACAATCCCTCACACCCTCCCAGTGTCCCCAGCCCAGCAGGGAGCCCTGGCACAGTGATGCCACCTCTCCTCCATCACCGTGGCACACGCAGCCCGTCCTGCTGCAGCTTCTGAGCCGGCATTTGGGGATGGAACGGATCAATCGCTCTGGAATCTGCTCTTGGAGACAGACAGGGGCCAGACCCCTCTCTGCTCCCACCAGTCCTCTGCCATGCAGATCCTATCAAGGCCAGGTTGGACACAGGGGCTTGGAGCAGCTGCTCCAGTGGAAGGGGTCCCTGCCCGTGGCAAGGGTTGGAGCTGGAGGGGCTTTGAAGGCTCCTTCCAACCCACACCATTCCATGACACCACAAGCGATGCTTTCCCAGGGCACAGCCCCTCATGCCCACACTGCCCATTCTGAGGATGCCTCACACCACCCAAATCCTGGCTGAATCCTTCCAGCCTCTCCCCCAAAACACCTCCCTTGGGCACTAAACAGGCTCCTGTGTCCTCTGCTTTGGGGCCATGGGGCGATGTCTCCAGCCCGAGCCCTGCCCTTCCGAGCATCAGTGCCAGCAGCCGCCTCCTGCATCCTCCTGCCACGTGCGGCAGCTCCGCCGCTGGCACCATCACTCCCAGACGGCTCCATGGAGCTGCTAAGCCTCAAGAATGTGCTCTTAAACAACCAGCACCACTTCAGAGAGCAGCTGCCCTGCGAGACGGGAGGGGAGCCTCTTCCCTGGGACACCACAAGATGCTCTGGTGCCATACCCGAGGTTCCGGCTGGCTTTGGCACAAGGGCACAGCATCCCTGCCTGCCCTGGGGAAGGCAGCAGAGAGGGAGAACCCCAAAAGGCCACTCCAGCACCTTGCTGGAGCCATCCCCTGCCTGTTCCTCCCAGCACAGGAGCTGCCCATGGACCACAACTGCTGGGATGGACCCTAAGGATTCCAGCCCTGTGGCACAGGGACAGGCTGCCCCTGCTCTGCTCCAGGAGCACAGCATGAGGCTGTCCAGGGCAGCAACACTGGGGGCTCTGCCCCATTTTATGGGGCCAAAAGGTCCTCTGCCTTCAGCAAGTCCAACAGCCCCTGTGTTTGATAGGGAAGGGTCAGGGAGCAACAAGAGCAGCAGCAAATGTACCCCATGCATGCAGGGAGGGTGGCAGCCAGCTCCACCTGGACACAGCCAAACCCAAGAGGATTAAAGGCAAAAAGACCACCACAAGCCATGTAGAAGCCAATGGCCAGCCCTTCCTAACCCCCCCAAAGCCCCCAAATCCCCAAAATCCTCACTTATTGCTTGTTTTAAATGGACTTTGAAACTTGGCCTTCATTTGGGACCCATTTTTCACCCTGGGAAGGACTAGGGTGGGCTAACAACAGCTCACCCCTCTGCTGCAGCCTGGGAAAATACAGACCAAGGGCAAATCAAAGGGCTCCCTAAAGCCCAGAGCCCTCCTACAGCAAGCTCCACAAGCCTAGAGCCTGCTCAGCACTGGGTATCACCCAGGAGAGCTCATGGATGGCAGATCCAAGATCTAGAGGTGGATGCTCCATCCCTCCAGACATTCCAGGCCAGGCTGGATGTGGTTCTGGGCAACCAGGTCTAGATAAAGCTGTTGCTGCTCATTGCAGAGGGCTTGGACTGGATGAGCTTTGGAGGCCCCTTCCAGCCCAAATCATTCCATGATTCTACGATTCTATGGGATTTAACTGCAAGAAAAGCTGCTGAAATAGAGAAAACTGCAACTCCTGCTTTGGCTTATTGCAGCCTGGGCGTGATGCTAAAGGAGGAACTTCCCCTCCTGGGCCATGTGCTGTGTGGGGATGTCGGCCCCTGAGCCCTGCTTCCCTCCCAGCAGCCTCCATCCATCCCCTTACATGCTCCGTTTGGACCAAGTTCAAAGGAAACCTTTTCTGCTGGAATCGGAACAGAATGTGGCTCCATCCGAATCAAAACCCTCCAGGAAAGCAGGGCTGATGTGACTGACATTGCTGATTAGGGGACCGACACTCAGTGACGCAGCTGCACAAGGAAATGGTTTCTCCTCGTCGTCCCACAACAACGTGGTGGCAAAGAGATTGTTTCAGTTTAGCTCTTTGGGTGTCGAGGTACAAAGTGAACCTGGTTTGGGTTTCATGGGGAAAAAGCAATGGGAAGGAAACTGCTCATGGCATTTCCCTGTCCAGGGGCAGGGAGTTGCATCATTTAGGCATGAGGCTCTTGGGATGCTCCTTCACATGAGAACACCCCTGTGCACCTGGCACAACCAGTTTGGGTTTCTCTTCCTCTCCTTTAAGTTTAATGGAGAAATATTAGGCCAAATCCCAAGAAAAGCTTGGTTGGGTGGAACTTCCCCAGTCCAACCCAGCAGACGGCTTACCCTGACCAAGGGACCAGCCCCTTGGCTGCATCGCTGCAGCAGCACTCCAGGGATTCCAAGTGTTCCCTGGCATGGTGGTAGTGGAAGAAGAGGCTGGTACCCAGATCCTTGCCCCCTCCCCATGCCAGAGCAGGAGCAGATGCTGCTGCCCCCCATGGGCTTAGCAAGAGCTCTGGAAGCAGGATTGTGCACATGTTCTTCAGCTTATATCAGCAATCATAGAATCATGGGTTGGGTTGAAGGGACCTTAAAGTTCATCCAGTTCCACGGGCAGGGACCCCTTCCACTGGAGCAGCTGCTCCAAGCCCCTGTGTCCAACCTGGCTTTGAGCACTGCCAGGGATGGGGCAGCCACAGCTTCTCTGGGCACCCTGTGCCAGCGCCTCAGCACCCTCACAGGGAACAGCTTCTGCCTTATCTCCTAACCCTGAACAGCCCCTGGTTAAGTGTGATCAGGGAAAAAACCAACCCACAGCAGTAAAACACACACCAGCCCTGAGAGGCACAACTGCATCCCTTGCACCAGCACCCACACAGGGCCCCAGGACCCTCCCTCCTCTCAGCATCTCCCTCTATGCCAAGGCTCAGCCCTGCTGTGAGATGCTCCACAGGCAGGGGCTGACATCAACAGGCAGCTGAGGGCTCTTTGTGCCCCTCTCAAGCCCACCTCTGCATGGCCAAAGCACAGGATAGGGTTTTCCTGGGTAGGAAGCTGCTTGTCCATGTGCTGAACACCTTGGGGACAGTGATGGGATGCCTGCTCTGGCCTACTCTGTGCTTAGGGCATCACGAGAGGTACTTGACCTCAGAAAGTGCATAATGCACCCGAAGATGGAAAACAACCTTAAAAGCTCACCCTGGAGCCCCTGAGCCAGGTAGGGCTACAGGAGAGCAGCCCAAGGAGGTCTTGGAGGGCAGGGTGATGGCAAAGCAGAGCTGTGATTCGCATCTGCACCGTGGGAGGGCACCCAGTGCAGCACAGCCTGGGCTGCTCCAGCGCTCAGCACCACCCAGCCCTCAGCACCAGCACCGTGGGGTACCCAGGGAGAAGGGACACCGGAGAAGTGCCAGCACCTCCATGCCCCCCCACGCTGTGTCACAGCAGAATGGACCAGCTCCTGTTATTTCCAGCCTAGGGGCTGGATGCTGCGAGGCCTGGAAGGTGCTGGGTCTCCCCTTGCCCTGGTAAACCCTGTGGCTGTGCAGCCCAGGAGAAGCTCGGCTCTGGTGCCGCATCTTGCTGCAAAGTAGCTGCAACCACACACAGACTGATTGCAAAGCAGGAGGCACGGAGAGCTCGGCATTCCCTGGGTGCTGCAGCTGCATTGGGATGCACTGCGCCTTCTCTGCTCCAGGCAGTGCAGGAGCTGGACCAGGACTGAGCAAGAGCTCCGAGGACCAGCACGATGTAAAAGTCGAGGTGTAGAAACATGGAAATCTCATTTCTCCTCACTCTAAGCCCAGCCCTGGACCTGCTGGAGCTGGAGGAGCAGGACAGGCCCCGCAGCTGCTGCCATGGGGTGACACTGAGGATGCAAACCTCAGGCACAGCATCACCAGCTCTGCTTTGCAACCCGGAGTCAGGGCTGTAATGGGTCTGAACCAAAGGCCAACTTAGAACCAGCAGCTAAAAAAACAAAACCAAGAACTCAAACAAAACCCTTGCACAGAGCCCCCCTCTTCCCTGCCTGATTGCTCTGTTCTGCTCCATGCAGCACCTCACTTGCTTCTGCAGTTAAATCTAGGAGCACCCATGACCCTGAGAGCCTGAATGTGGGATCCACACACGATCAGCCCCAGGACTGCAGCACACATCAGGACTCCCACACCACTTCCACCAGCCGCCAGCCCCTTCTCCTCCTGTGATAAACCGTGCCCTCGACCCAGCGCCTAATTGAGGATTGGCTCCCGAAGCAACGATGGGATTTAAATCAGTGCTGGCTACAAGCTACCATATATGTGCAATAAAGACACCCGAGGTCTCGGTTGTTTTCATAAAGCCTCCGTGCAGACCGCAGCAAGAGTGGGAAATTCCCTCCCTCGATGAATTCGCCTCCCAGCCCCTGCTAAGGGCTGGAGATGGAAACCTCGGCTCGGCGGTGGCCGAAAGCCGGCGGCTGGAGCCGGGAGGAGGTGACGGGGCTGCAGATGCCGCAGATCCTTCCGTTCCTTAAACTAATATTTAGACAGGACACGTTCCCCCCCCCCCCCAGGGAACAAACTGCACCCGGAGCCGTCCCGAGCCGTGTTTGTGTTCCTGCGTGTGGGACGCTCTCCAAGTATGAAGCCAACTCCTTCGGCAGCCGCAACGGCCGCCCCGACGCCGAGCGAGAGATGAGCTGCGGGGCCCGATCCTGCTCCCCCCCGCCCCGCACCGCGGCGGCCCCAAGGACCCGGTTCGGCCCAGTTGCGGGTCCCACCATCCAACCGCACCGCGCTCGGACGGGACGTGCGGCCCCGGGAGGGGAAACGAACAGCGGTGAAGCCCCTCTGGGGTAGGGGGGAAGAGGCTCCGCCGGGACCCGGCCGGCCCCGCAGCGCCGGCCGAGGGCAGGATCAGTCCCGCAGGTGCCCGGGGCCGCCCGCGGCGCTTACCTGGAGGCCGGGCCGGTGCTCAGCGCTCAGCGGCGGCTCCGGACCGGGGCCGGGGCCACGGCACGCGTGGGGCCGGGGACCGCCATGGGCGAGCGGCGGAGCGGCTCGGGGCTGGCTCGGCTCGGCTGGAGCACGGAGCGGGGGGGGGGGGCTCGGCCACCGCCTCCTCCCCGCGGCGAGGGGCGGGTTTGGAGCCTGCCGGTTCCCCCGCCCCGCCCGGGTCCGCCTCCGTCCGGTCCCGAGCCCAGCTCCGCTCCGCTGCCGGTGCCGGTCCCGTCCCTGCGCCCTCCCGGTGCCGCCGCAGCTTCCCCGGCCGAGGCACCGGTCGCTTCTCGCAGCGGAGCCGATGGGGTCTGCCCGGCCCCTCCCGCCCCGCCCCGCCCCGCCCGGGTCCTGTCCCGGAGCCCCCGGTTCTGCCCCGGAGCCCCCGTTCCTGCCCCGGAGCCTCGGCACTGTCCCCCGCATCCCCCCCGCTCTCTGCCCGCGGCCCTCGGTGCTGCCCCCGGTCCCACGGAGCAGCGCGGAGAGAGCTGAACGGACACAAGGGATGGGTTTGTTTCCTGCGGGAGAACTGAATTGTCGGGTCGGACTCACACCCGCTGCACATGCGGCTCCCGCTTTGGGGGAGTCCCAGCCTGAAAAGGGGCATCCAGGTAAAGTGAAACTCTGAGGTTTATGTTGGTCAGAGCTGAACATCCGAGGAGTGCATCCCACTCCCCTAAAGATTCTCATTAAATTACACTTGCACAGTTATTAACTAATGTCCTCCCTCTGCAAAACACTTTGTGTTGCGGTTGCATCACTTTATCTCACCCCAAAGGTTTCTTTTCTCCGGCAACTTCTTGGTTTGCAGAAAAGAAAGAAACATCCAGAAGGGATGTTCTGTCTCACGTAAACATGTCACAGATCCCTGCAGGGCTGGAGACAATGATGGACCAAGGGGACAAACATGCTAGGTCTGTGATCCTGGCCCCAAACCAGCTGATGGATGCTGTAATGGGGCAAAGTTGGGAGAAGTAACTTCTAATAATAAATAAATCAATCCAGACCTTGGTAGGGATGCCTGAGAAGAGCCAGGGACACCTCCTGCTTCATCTCCTAATGGAACAAACCCTTCCCCAGCCTCATTCATCCCCACATCCTCATCCTGTGGCTGGTGGGACTGATTTAAGCATCGCCATCACTCCCCCTGCTCCTTGTGGGTGGGTAAAGGCACTCACCTCGGGATGAGCACAGGAAGACACCTCAGTTTACAAAATGCAATGCAAAGTATCACAGCTCCTTGGTTAGAAACAAGACAGTTCCTGCTGCTCTATGCCCTGACACCATTAGTCTTCAGAGTTAACAGCCAGCTTGTGGGTACAGGCAGCCCCTACCCCTCTTGTAGCCTCTTTGCAAGCACCGGCGGGTGCTGCAGCCCCAGGTTTAGAGCTGGGAGAAGCTTTTTGACTTGGGGAACTGGCAGTAGGTGCAGACAGACACGGCTGCAGAGCTCGGCTCGATGATTCCCTTTCATTGCACGGGAGCGTTTCACTGCAATCCTCCCTTTCTGCAGCTCCCCAAAAGCAGCACCGGGTTTGTTTGCAGGCAGGTTTGGAAGCAACGTGATCCCTGTTTCCGTCTGTGTTGTGTAAGCCGGAGGGGTGCAGGTCGGGGCAGGCGGCGTGTGCCGGGGGGGGGAGGCACGTGTGTCCCGGCTGGGGCACCCCAGGCACCTCACTGAGGCTGCAGAGGCTTCGGCTGCGCTGGAAACCATCACAGATGTCACAGAGCAAACAAACAAACAAAGAAAAGGCCCAAAATAGAACGGTTCCAACTGGAAAACTGCGCACGAGCAATCCCGTTTGTATGGATATCTGTGGAAGAGGAGACAAAGAGGGAGGTGAATGACTTGGGGGAGAGGGGCACATTGAAGCCTTGGTCTGACCCACACTGGAGCAGAGCAGGGGGAGCACCCAGCCCCATTCTTTGAGGCAGTTTTGGGGCTCAAGGAGGGGACCAGCACACTGAGTAGTGCCAGTGCTCTGGGCACAAGCAGCAAGCAAGGGCTGGGAGCACAATGGCAATACTTGGATTTAATCGACCCAGAAAAGGGCAGCGCAGAAATCCTTTGGGCTCCCCAACACCCAAGGCGCAAGGGTGGCTCTGCAGCTCCGAGGGAAAGGAGCACATCTCTGCCTTCAAAAGCCCTCCGGCCACAGTGGCAGCACGAAGCAGCCTGGAGCAAGGAGGAAGGAGCCCAGCCAGGGCTGGAGCCAAGTGGGAATACAACCCAGATGTGTCTGCTTTCATCCAGCTGTGTGTCTCCAGGACCCCTCTTGCAGGACTGAGGCTCGCAGGCATTTTCAGGCCACATCCCAGTGCAGATCGAGGGGGATACTGTTGCACAAAGGCCTTCATCTCCCAGCTGGGGATGCTGATGGCCCCCAGAGCCAGGGGTGGCTGAGCAGAGCATGGAGCAGGCACATGTCACCGCTGTGGCTTGTCCCCAGTGCAGCCAGGTTGGACACAGGGGCTTGGAGCAGATGCTCCAGTGGAAGTTGTCCCTGCCTGTGGCAGGGGTTGGAGCTGAATGAGCTTTAAGGTCCCTTCCAACCCAAACCACTCTGGGATTCTATGAACTCATGGTTCCACAGCCTCTCCTCCATCAGCCCTAGGGCACCACTGAAGCCATTTACAGAAGATGCTGTTGGCACAGGGCATTCAGGGAGGCAATAGACACAGGAAATGGAGAGACTGGGACACTCAGTGCTCCCTTAATGTCCTATTCCTTCTCCTGCCTTCCTAGTGTTTGTTTGTGCAAGTATTAATATGCTGGGACTGTTTCCTTTAGAGCACGTCGGGTCTGGATGGTTCCACTGTGGGTCTGGGATCTGGGTGACCTTGGCTCATCAGGAAACCTTCCCAGGAGCAGTCTCTAGATCCTGACCCATGGATGGCCCAGTCCCTATGGCCCTGCCACAATGAACCTGTGCGATGGTGAGACCTATGGGGCGGGCAGCAGTGATGGTGCCTCTGAAGGGAGGAGGCTTCACCTTGCCCTGCCTGCCTGCTCTGCAGAGCGGCGTTGCATGACACCCTCCTGCTCTACAGCCTGCAGAAGGCAGCAGCTCTCCTGCCAAACCCCTAGTAGCTGCTAAACAAACAGTTTAATGCAAACCAGCCTCAATGGAGCAGGAGCAAACGTGCCCAAGGAAGCGTCGAAGCCATTAGAGAGCCGCAGAGAAAGCACACGGCATTGCAGAGGCTTCGCTGAGCGCTCCGGGAGCACAGCCTGGTGCAATTTACATCTTTCCTTGTAACTAACATTTTCCTAATGACGTGTGTAATATGGTTTGAGATGTGCAGCTTCCATCCCGCAGCGCTTGCTAAGAGCCCAAATGTCAGCCTGTCCCCACACCTCGCCCTGTGGCATCCGACAGGGTTGGTACCAGCATCTTCAGCCTCCAGTCGTGAGGCTCGGAGATCCAGAGTGTAATGGGGAGCTTCCAGCTCCCAGTTGGAGTTGTTTGGTAGCAGACAATGTACAATGACATTGCCAACATCTTCCTTACACAGAGCCAGCAATGGCCTTAGATTCCCACATCATTTGAGCTAGGGAGGGATGTGCAGGTGGATGTTACCTCTCACTTGCCCATTTGACCTGTTGGGAAAGGATGGAGTTCAGGGACACGATCTGGATCGAGAAGAGATGTTGTGAACCACTGGGATGGAGAAAGAAATTGGAACCAGCCCGAAAATACATGGTACATAATGTCACATCCCAAATCCCCTCCGAACAAGTGTCCATAAACACTGAGGGGGGATATCTAAGCAATTAAGTCATTTGAAATGTCAAATAGCCCATGGACCCCACATTTGGACATGACAGATGAATAGAAACGTAGACATGAAAAATTCCTGAAAGCTAACAAAGGAGCAGTGATTAATTCCTCTCTGTTCCAGGGCAATCGCATTATATACACACAAAGGAGTCATAAAAATTCCAGGATGACGGAACAAAATCCTTACAGAGCTGCACAGATAAAATACAACCATACTGGAAGGAGCTGGAATGGGCCAGGGAAGGAGCATGCCTGGGGCTGGCTCCTATACATTGTGCTGGATGAAACACCTTCCCTGGAGGATGTGAGTGTGAGACTCCACCTGGTTGAAGTCCTGGTGATCATAAATGTCATGGCCCAGCTCAAGATGGGACAAATCCTTGCAAACACCCTCATGTGAGATGAGCTGGGCATTGTAAAACCCAGTCCCCATGTGGGAATTGAGGGTGCGGATGCATCGGTGGTGGCACAAGCAAAGGACAGTGCAGAAGATGTCAGGAAGGAAACAGGTTAAAGAGGCCAATTTAAGACTTCTATGGATCCCCAGGAAGCATTTAGGAAGGCAAGAAAATGAAGGGATAAAGGCAAATCATTTCAGTCCAAGAGAGGAACTTCTTTCTTCATTTAAGAGAAGGATATTCCAAACCAAAACCACAAAGCAAATATCATTAGAAGAGGCCACGGTGCTGCTCGGTGACTGTTCATTGCCTTTCTGTGGGATGTTTTCCATCAAAACCGGCTGGGTCGTCTGCAGAATGGATTAAGGAGGGTGCTGAGCTGTGCCAGGGCAAGGGGGGGGGGGGTGTTTAGGGGCTGCCCCTATGGGCCACAGACCCTGAATGATGAGGACAGAGCCTCTGAGTGCAGCAAACAGCCCCCTTGGCTCTGCAGTAATGATGCCCTGGGACAGGCAGCCACAGAACACCAGCAAGCAGGAATGGGGGTCCCAGCATCCCAGCACCTCCAGGAGGTGCATCCCAAGTGACCCTGTCCTCATTGGAGGCTGCAGCCTGGCTCTGAATTCACTCCTGGCTGCTCCACAGCCAGAGCAGTGAACCCGGCCCATGGGGACATCATTCCCTTATCCTAATGGGCCATGAAACTTCAGCTCAGGATACCCAGGGTCCTGTCTGGGAAAAGATAGAGAAGAAAATGTGGGGTCTGGGGCAAAATGGTGTGAACCAGCTCAAAATGCATCAGAGCAAGAGGGGTGGAACAGGGATGCAGGGCACTGGCCTTGCCCATGGTGCGGGGGACCAGTCATGGGTGCTGTACTGGGGTCCCCATGTCCCTGTCACCTGGAGGTGATGGCAGCAGCTGTGCCTTGTGCCTTCCCCATGCCAGTGCTCCCATTCCCCATCCAGGAGAGGAGCCAGGCAAGAGCCATGGCAACTCCAACACAGAGTCCATAGGAACCAGCAAACTAATGACTTCCTCCTGGAATTCTCCAGGGAAGGAAAAAGGCTCCAGGGCAGTTCTGCTGCCATAAACCAGGCTCTCACTGCAGCGGAGCCTGCTCCAGCCCAGCCTG
The DNA here is from genome assembly GCF_012275295.1 of Melopsittacus undulatus. Classification (NCBI taxonomy): domain Eukaryota; kingdom Metazoa; phylum Chordata; class Aves; order Psittaciformes; family Psittaculidae; genus Melopsittacus; species Melopsittacus undulatus. The sequence continues at coordinate 4,819,970 of NC_047545.1, forward strand.
CTCCTCCCGTAGCACTGGGTGCAATGGGATGGATGGTTGTGCCAGTCCATGCACTCCCCCTGGCCGCACCAGCCTAAGGATGGATCTTGGATACCAGCCTGGAAAGGTGGGAGAGAGACACCAGATTAATCCTGTTTTCTTTTGTTTGGCATCCACCTTGAAAAACCATTTTGTATTAGAATCATAGAATGATTTGGGTTGGAAAGGAGCTTATGATCATCCTGTTCCAACCCCTCCCCACCATGGTATTAAACCCAAATCCAGCGGTTTCTGAAGGAAAATCTTCTTTTTCTTTTCTTTTTAATGGGAAAAAATCCATGTAGGAGGCAGGTTCCTGTGCTGGGTGTGAAATGCATCCCCCCCCCCAGGCTGTCAGGGACAGTCCTGCACCTTCCCTGTGGGCAAAGGCAATGCTGAGCCCTGGTGCTCACACATGGAGCTGACCCGGCCACAGTGTGGCCCTGAGGAGTCAGACACAAAGTTGGGAAGAAGCCAAGAAACTCCTAATTGGAAGTGGTTCCCGAAATGCCTGTCAGTGGGGTCTGTGCTCGGGGAACCCTCCTCTGTCACTGTGAGTTACGAGCACGTTCTGCTTTGCAATGAGGCAGAGGAAATCCAAGCATGGGTTTATGACCCCCTTTTCCTCCTGCCTGCGCTGTGCAGGGGGAGAGCGGCAGCTCTGCCTCTTCCCAGGGCCATGTCCCTGCTCCGAGCACCGCATGGGGTTAGGAGCAAGTTCCAGCTGTAAGGAACAGAGTCCCCAGAGGTGAGCTGCAGCCACGGGCTGGGCAGCGATGGGCAGAAGGACCAGCAGCAATCACTCACCTTCTCCCCATAGCATGGTCCAGATGGGATGCTTGGAAGGAGCAGGGATGCAGAGGTACAGGGGACACGAGCCATGTGTGTCACTGAGCAGGGTTGTTGAGAGGTGAAGCAAGAAGCGCTGCAGCATCACCAGTGCTCCCATCAGATGGGTCTCAATGCAGAGCAGCAGGGCTATATCAGACACTGAATCTGGACCACCATGGCCAAGCTGCAGCTCCCAGCAACCCCCAAAGGTCCCCAGGACCTTGCCTTGGGCTCTGCTCTGGAGCAGTAACAGCCACTGTAAAGCACCCTGCCTGCTGCGGAGCTACCTCCACCGAGTCACTTCACACCTCCTCGGGCAGGAAGGTCACACACCAGATGTTCCCCATCAGCAGTCAGATCCCAGGCCATTTTACACTGGATTTAAGCCCCGCAGTCAAATCACCTTCATTTTCTCAGAGACAAGCGATGCTCGTTCTTGGAGCAGTGTTTTGGCTGGGAAGGAAAGGGGATAAACGCTGATGTACAAGGAATAATATCCGTGGGATGCAGAGCAGAGCCTGACTTCCCCAGGTCTCTTCCAAGCAACTGCTGGCAGGCAGAGGTGCCTGGCTCTGTTAGCATCCAGGACACTGCCCCATCTGGCCAGCACAGCTCAGGGTACCACAAGCAAATGGGTTTCAGCACCCACCCTGGTAGAGCAGGGATGCAGTCAAAGCTGAGCTCTTAATGCCACCAGGAACGGCTCAGCTCCATGCTGGAACAGTTCTTGTTTTGGTACCAGCCACCCACAGCCTTCAGGAACACAGGGATGTGGTGCAGCCTCATCCCTCGTGCTGGAACTGCAGCAGTCTGTGACTTGAAGGCATTTCCAGAGGGTCAACATTAGGTAATATCCCTTGAGGCAGGAGTAGGCTCTGCTCCCAGCAGGACATCTCTTTGGGAGCTCAGAGCAGTAGACCTCAGCCTTATGGATCTATCTGCAGTCACAGGCTTGGGGCTCTGGGTCAGAATTCAGCCTGCAGCAGGATCAGTGCCAGTGGCACAAGGAACAGCTATTGGTACTATGGTGACAGGTAGGAAGCATCAGCTTAGAGCAGAGCCTCGCACTGCAAGCACAGAGATGATGCAAAGCAGTCAGAGAGAAGGACCTTGTGCATCGGGATGCAGGAATAACCCAGCCTGGGAGCTGAGCTGAGCCGAGCCACATCCCGGCTGTGTCCCTGTGAGGAGAGGTGGGGGTCAGCCCTGAAACAAGGGCTGGAGGGACACACAGGCAGGGAGCAGGGGCAGGTCTCTAGCAGTGCATTTAACCCCCCCCTCAAGCAGATCTGGGAGATGCTGCCTGCCCTTAGCTGGGACACAGGAGCGGCTGCACACACACAAGGTACAATGGATTTGCTTCAACCTTCCCACACGCAGACCGCAGCCAAAGCAGCTGCCCCCGGGACACACAGAGCAGGAGCCGGTTATCTCCCTTCCTGAATGCGCCTCTGTTCCCAGCAGAGCCTTCCTCCAGGGCCCATGAACCCCAGTTCTGGGCCAGCCCTCTGCTTCCCAATGCTGGTACATGGGAGATTCCAGCCTGCTCCTGCCCCTCAGCTTGGAGCCATCGCTGCTCCTGCTGGGAGACAGCAGCACATGGGGATTGCTGGTGCCGCAGCAAGGACAGGAGCGTGTCCCAAGGGTTGCCTTGGGACTGTAGGAAGGTCTCTGGACATGAAGCATTTTAACACACACAGCTCTGTTAAAACAAATGCAAGCAGAAAGGCAACTGAGCCCATAGGGAAAGCTCTTTGCTCCATGTGTGTGCTCCATAAAGACATTTCAGCTCCAGCCTTTCCTAGCCCTCTGGGCTGACATCTCCCTCCCTCTGCATGTGCCAGAGAGCGCCGCACACCAGCTCCCCAGCCAATAAATCCTCTCCAACATTAAAGAGTGCAGGTCCCAGTTAATTAAATGAGCACAAGCACCACCACCATCCCCTCAGCAATTAGAGAAGTGGGTGAGTAATTAGATGGAATGTTAATTTAATTTCCAGGAGGGGGAAAAGCAAAAGAAAGGAAAAGGAGGAAGAATAAATAGGATTACATTTGACGAGAGGGAAATTGAAAGTCACTTAATCATAGAGCAATTAAAGTTCTCCAAACTACGGAGCTAGGAAAAACAACCCTAGCAACATAGAAGGACAGGACCACCAGCATGTATTGTGGATGCTCACCCAGGTAAGGTATATGCTCTAAGCCCCCTGTGTATGTGGATTTGTATAACACCCACATCAGCTTAGCTTTCCTTCCCCTTCCTTAGGGAACAGGGAGAAGGCTATTGCCTTGCAAACAACTGCTTCATCCTGGCCATACCTCCAGATAATGCTCTTATCAGCCTTCCTCAGCAAAGTAAGATCAGTTGTCCTCTGCCAGGAGAAAGGAATGCAAGGCGAGCAATCCCTGAGCCTGTGCTGCAGGGGCACTGGGGCTGGTGGCACAGGGCACAGAGAGGCAGCTCCAGTGCCACCCCGCACCAGCACCAGGCTCTGAGGGCTGCATCCCCCATCCACGTGCCCTCCTGGTGGATGTTCTCCCCTCTCACTGTTTTCCATCTGTTTCTGGTTTAAACATTGCTTTGCAGCCATTGAGAGCATCGACAGGTACCAGGTTTCACCCAAGAGCCTTCCACTACACCATGACAAGGGATGCACGGAGCTCATCCAAGGTTCTGCTCAAAGGGCTGAAGGCTGAAGTGGAAAATCCTCCCTCGGCCATAAGACATGGACAAGACCCCCAGGAGCTGGTGTCACTGAAGGAGCTGGAGCAGCCCAGCCCGTCCCTTTCCCTTTCCTAAGATACCTTTCAGGATGGCACATTCCCCATCCCCTCCATGCTCAGTGGGGTGCAGGGGGGGGTGCCAGGCTCTTGGGTGCAATGGAGCTGTTGGATTTCAGCTCCCAGTGGCCTCCTGCCTTATCCGAGCCTGCGGCAAGGTTGGAGATAAAGGTGGGTTTTGTTCGGTTTAATTAGAGCTGGCGTGGAGGAGCTGCTTGCTGCCAAGGCCTGACAGGCACATGCATTAATCCGCTCACCCTTGTCACTTGGAGACAGCAGCAAAGTGAGGAGCAGAGAGCCTCAGCAGCGCACAGAAGGTGGGGAGAGGGGATGCGAGGAGGTATTTGCTCCCTGTTGATGCTTTCCCCCCTTTTCTCGTGCCCAAGCATCACCCTGAGGCTCTGAGCTAGGAAAACCAGAGCTCTCTCAGCCACAGGGTTGAAGACTCAAACCCTCCGCCATGAAACCATCCAGGGTCTATGGCAGGGGGTAAAACAGGGAGTGAATGCCCTGCAGACCTTTGGGAAGCAGCAGATGGTTTGCTAGCACGAGAAGTCTGCTTTTATTACTGAAAGCCATGTGAAATAAAGCAGAGCAGAAGCCTCTTGCGAACGACCCTGCTGCCGCCGGGCTGCAAACGCCCCTGCTAATTCCAGCACCACAAGCTCTTGGGTACCATGTGCTGCATCCACAGCAATCCAGGAGGGGAAATAAACCCCTCTTTTCCACCAAACAGTTGTGTTTGAAGGCTGGAAGCAATGGCAGTAGGGAACAGAGCAGGCACTCCGATGGTCACTCAGGGTTAAGTTAGATGCTCCCGGCTCCACTGACACGGCATAGGGAGGCTTTAGTGCTCTCCCCATCTCCAGCCACCAGCTTCGTGTGGCCACAATCCAGCCTGGCAGGACTGAGTGCTGCAGCAGGCACAGACTTGCTCAGGAGAGAAGAGCAGGAAGAGAACTGGGACTGAGCCCTTGGGAAGGCTCAGGGGGAACAATTGTGGTCACTCATGCTCAGGAAAAATAAGGGGGAACTGGGATGGATGAAGAGGAACTGGGATTCTGAGAGTGTCCAGCTTGCAGGAGGTCTGTGGGAGCTGGGAAGCCAAGGAGCAAGGAGGGAGGGTGGAGAGCTGCAAACACCCCTGCAGACAGGGGACATGCAGAGGTAGAGGGGGGTGATTTAGGCTACAGATGAACATTTGCATTGGTGTAAACACGCGCGGTATGGCTGCATATAAACCTGGAGGATTGCTCCCAGTCATCAGGGAGATAGAAACAGCTTTGCTAGGTGAAAGCCTGGCTGCTCTGGGGTAAAGCAATGCAACACATGGGCTCCATCTCAGAGCCCTTTCCCCTCCATCTGCGTGTCCCCATAGACAGCCTGTCCCCCATGTGCTCCCTGTGGCAGCACCTGCACCCAAACTGTCCCAGTGCAGCATTCCCTGACTTTGCTCCTGCATTTCCCTTGGCCTCCAGCACAGCATTGTCCCAGCCTGGGTTTAGGGAGACAAGCGCAGCATCCCCAGCAAGCCCTGCTGCATCCTCCTCCTTGGGGTCACGTCCCCTTCTAGCAGCTCAGGGGCTCACTGCCCTCCCCAGCTCACCCCAAATCCCCTATGAAGAGGAAACGAGTGTGTGAGCTGTGTTTCTAAAGTACAAAGGTCTGGCCTGTGTAGGTGAGGGCATGCCAGGCTGGGGGGCTCTGTCTGCGTCCATTCAGGATGCAAGAGAGAGGCTGGATCCAATTCTGCATCCCTTGGCAATGCCCCCTACCTCGGGAGATGTGCCATGGACCATCTGCAGGAACCCAGCAGGGGAAGGGCAGAGGTGATTCCTGCTTGGCTGCATTCCATGGGATAAGAAACTCATCCCAAATAGCCCAGAAAGGGAGCAAAGAGACTCCTGCCCAGCAGAAAGATGTCCTTACTGTGCAAAACACACAGAGAGATGCTTCCCTTTCCCAATTCCCATCTCCTTGGGCTGCTCCTGCGTGAGCCCAGGGCAGGATGCTGTAAAATGAAGCATTTGCTCCAAACACATCCCATTCCCGAGGGATGGACACACACAGAGGATGTGCTGCCGGGTTCTGCAGAGGTTGCACAAGCTTTGCGTGCCTCAGGATGCTGCTGCTCTTTGGGGTTTATTTACTTTGCAGTAATTATAATCAGCGCTCCTCGACCAAAGGAATCTCATTGCTCCAGCTTTTGGGCCCCCCTGTTCTCAGAGCCATTTGCCAAGAGGAATCCTGGGATTAACATAACACTAGGTCCAGGGAAATGGAAAACAGGAGGGAAGGAGGGTGAGCCCCCCCCCCCCCCCCCCCCCTGCACCCCCCAGCCAGCTTGGATCACATCCGGACAAGATGCTGCAGGGGGAAGCTGGGAGCACTGGGGTGTTTCTGTGCTGTCAAAGGGGATGGCACAGCCACACTGCACCTTTTAGCTGGGAGTGAGCAGCCAACCAGCCCCATCCCAGCAGGAAATGGGTCTGTACAGACTGGGGGGGGCATCGCTCCTGTGCGTGCTCCCTGCTCCCTATAGAAACCAAACATGTTTATGTGGGATCAGGCATTTGGGCAGGAGCCAAACTCACCTTTCCAAGTGCGTGCAGCATCCAGAGGTGTCAGCTGAGGACAGGTTACAAACAAGCCCAGAGACACAAGCTCATCCCGAGTTTTCTTCCTGCCCTGCAGCAAGTGACTTGGCTTCCCTCCTGGGAAATCAAACCCCATGGATTGCATGAAGTCTTTGAACAGTTCCCATCTGATCTTGGGAAGGTTGTTGATTGATTCAGTTCAGGGCTGCTGGAAACGGGAAAACCAAGACATTTTCATCCACAAGAAACCGGAGATGAAAATATCTGCATTTTCCTCTGTGCTCCCAGGGCTTGGTTGGTTTCATTTGGGAAAGCAGCTTCTTCAAGGGGGGGGGAATCCAGAAGTCAACTGATCTCTCCCGAAACAGAATAGGTGAGAATAAACCCAGGAACTAAAACCTTTTGGATTTAAGATTGGGTGTTTTAAGAAGCATTTGGAGAGCTCCTGGTGTATCTGGAGGTTTCACACTCCCATCCAAGTCAATTCCTGCTCTCACCTCTCCACATAAAGAGCTCATCAGAGGTCCTCAGCAGCTCTATGAGAGCTGGGAGCCAGGGATGGGTGGTGTAGATCAATACCTACACACTGTCACATGCCAGGAGAGGAGCATCAGCCTCTGGCAGCCTCGGTTGTCCCTCTTGGCTGTTCCTCTGGACAAGTTGTCAAGAGCCAAGATCCCAGACTCAACCTGATTGATGCTGGGTTTACATCCGTTACAGGCAAAAAGGGATGGAGTCCCTTTGCCAGGCCGTGTGAGCCTGCTGCCCTGTTCTGCCTGCGGATGGACCATGCCTGAAGCCCACCTCTTCAGCCCCCTCTTTTCTTCCCCTTCCCCAGCATTGATGGGGTTTAAGTGCTTCCCCACTGCTGGTGCCATTCAGAGCACCCACACCCCTTCCAGTACCCCTCCCCTTCCCTGCAGCCCTGCTCCGGCATGGAGGAGGTGAGAGGCTGGAAGCAGCAGCTCTGCTCCCCATCCTGTCCTGCTGAACCCTCCTTGCTTGCCTTTTGGGAAGCGAGATTCCCTCCCCACCCCTCTGCAGGGCACAAGTCCCTGCTGCCTTCATGCCCTTCCCCTGCATCCCAGGAGCTCTTTGGTTTTCCTCCTTCTGCATCCAGTGACTGGGGGGGTGTTTTTCCCAGGGCTTTCTTTGGGATGTAAATAGGATCAGGGAGTCAGGAAGAGCCGGTCACAAGGGAGAGGATGTCTGTGAGTGCCTGCCTCAGGAGAGCACTTGTCTGGCTTCCCGCTGCTCCAACCCTGGTCTCTGGGATCTGTTCTTTGTCCCAAGTGGTGCTGACAGGCTGTGCCTCGCTCCATCCGTAAAGGGTATTCACCCTGAGGCCGGCCATGGGAGATGGGGATGGTCTGCCTAGAATTCACAGGAATTGCATTCGAAAGGAAGATATTCCCAAATCCCACTTCTCCCCCTCTCCAGGAACACCACCTTTGCTCCCTTCCTGGCCAACAGCCCCTCATTGCTGCTGTGCTCAGCACACCTGTAAAGACAGAGCAGCACCCAGTGAGATGGCTTTGAGTCCAGCAGCAGGTACTGCAGAGCTGGCAGGGATCAGACCTGGAATAGGACTTTGTGTGGGCGCTGTTCACGTTGCAGAGCTGTTTCCCATCACCCAGCATGCAGGTGAGGCAGGCCCAGGGGCAGATGAGGTGTCTCCAGATGAGCTGCAGAAAGCAGCCGTGCGTGATGAGGGTCCTGGGATCATCACGGATGTGTCAGCCTCAAGGAAAAGGACTTGGGAAATAAACCAGCGGAGCTCATCATTCCTGCAATCCCAGCTCCCAAACCCAGTGGAGGAGGTACCAGCGGCAGCGATTAGAGCTGGTTTGTAAAGGGCATTGAGTAAAACAAGGCTGGAATGCAAGGACTCCTGCCACAGACCTGGGCATTCAGTGTCCCAGTGCCACCAGTAGCTCTCCAGCAGCACTGACTCTTCCCTGGGGCTATAAGGCAAAAACGTGCAGGGTTCATGAGTTAAAATGGTTTAATCCTGACTCACAGGCAGCAGCTCATCCTGCAGCACAGTGAGACGCAGGCTCTAGGGTGTCTGGGCAGGGGGATGCAGGAAGATGCTCTCCTGCTGCCACCATCCCTTCCTCCTCACTCACTTGCTTCAGCACCGATCCTTCCTTTGGGCCTGGAGCCAGAGTGAAACCTCATCTCCGGAGGAGACGTTTTTAGACAGTTTACAGAATCTGTCTTCCTGCTTTTAAATATCTTGGGTTCTTCTGTTTCCCATCACCTGGAAAGGAGGTGTGAGAAAAGTCAGTGTCCCCAAGTGACTCCACAAGTGATCTTGCCATGGGTGGGCAACCAGGAGCCAGAAGCAAGGCATTGAGGCATGCATGAGCCTGCGACCATCCCAGCACTGCTGTCACCCCTGTGCTGGGGTACAACCTTCTCCCCTGCACTATGACCACAGACCCATAGAACGGGTTGGGTTGGACAGTACACCCAGAGACCAGCTAATCCAACCCATGCTATGGGCAGGGGCATCTTCAACTAGAACGCATCCAGTTTGGCCAGGACCACCATCAGAAGGTGCTGAGACACCAAGCTGCAGTCAAACAAGCAGCAGGACCCATGGGTGTCAGTCCTGAGCCTCTCCAGAGCTCCCCATGGACCTCAGGAAGGGCCAGCACTGCGGTGGAGGTGCAGTATCAGACCCCAGCCTGTTCCTGCTGTTCCTCCTCACCCGACAAGCCCAGGCCTGGCGGGACACAAAGCGTGCTCTGTCTCACACACCCTCCTGGAGCCGGGTGTGCTGGCACAGCACCACCACGGGAAGCTGCTGCAGGGGGGACTTGGCTACCCCGAGGCAGGAGTCAAAGGGGGTTTGCCACTTTAAGGCTCCTCTTTATGGCTGCTGCTCAGAGACATTGAGATGCTCCCATCCCTGGACCATTTCTGTCTTCAGAACTGCAGCGCGTGGGTTCCCCACCAGCAGTTTACATCCAATGGGGTTGGCTGGAGCAGGAAAAGGGAAACAAGGCTCTTCAGAGGCTGTCAGCAGCATGGCACTGCCCTGAGCTCAGACCCAGTGTGGCACTGGTCTGATCTCCAACCTGAGCCCAGAACCCAGACCAGAGGGGATGCTGCTTTGCTGCCAAGACATCTCCTTTCCACCACAAGCTCAGCAGCAGCTCCCCTGCCACAGGACTAAATGAGGACTAAACCCAGGGACAGCACTCGAGCTTTGGGAGCACAGGCAGTCAGGAGCTCTGCTCCCAGGGACTTCTCATGGAGGTGTCCATACATCTCTGCTTATGGGATCTTCAACTGGAGGAGGTTGCTCAGAACCCATCCAGCCTGGCCAGGGCAGGAGAGAACCACACTGAGAGCAAAGGTGCTGAGACACAAAGCAGCAGGACTCTGCTCCTGGAGTCTTGCTCAGCACAGAGCATGAGGTGATGGTGGTGGGGGTCCCTTGCCAGGACCCCCCGGTGCAAGGCACGCGAGGGGGCAGAGCCACCCCTCACCCTGAGCCACAGAGGCCACATCCTGGCCTTTTGTTCCTGAAGGAGAGCGTGCAGGCAGTTGGGTGCCAGCCACCAGAGCTTGTGCTTCCTCCCTTGGCACATGGTGCCCGGCGCCTCTGGCCAAGGCTCCCTTGCGTAAACAGCCCCAGTAAGGAAGATAAATGAGGCTGAGTGGCAGGAGGGCAGCACGGGGCTGCCAGCCAGCCCTGCCTGTGAACCAGGGCATGCTGCTCTGCTCCGGGGCCACGCTCCGGTGCAGGGACTGCAGCATCCCGTGTGGTGCTTTAGGAGATGCTCCCCCAGATCAGCATCTGAAGAGCAGGTTAAAGTTCAGACTGGTTAAATGTACTCATGAAGAAACAATTCTCCACATAAAATACTCCAACTCGGTGACAAAAAATGCCCCCTGATCTGCAACCATTGCTCAGGCATGTCACAGACCCAGCCACAGCCACACATGCTCATAACCACAGCGAGATTCCACATGGCTCTGACTGGAGTGGGTTCAAAGCCTGTTTGCACCAGGCAGAAGGTTCCTCCTACTCACTGGATCTTGCTGGTGGCTCCTGGTATGGAGGGAGGCTGACATCTTGGTCAAGGATGGCACCCAGAGGAAACCAACCCCTGCAGCGATGCTGATGCTTCCCACCAATGCAGAGCCATGATTTGCTGCCCCAGTGTCTGTGTCTGAGCTGCATCTTCTAAGGGATACAAGAGGTTAATATTAACAAACCCCTGTCTTGAGCCATGCTAATGCCACAGCAGAACAGAGCACCCCTGCCAAGAAGCTTATCTGAGGCTCTTTGTGAACAAAGTGAACCCTGGAAGGTGGCAGGCTCAGTGACAGGGAGCAGGGATGCAAGCCAAGATCACTGCCTCTGGCCAGAAGAGAAATTTCCAACTTAGAGAGGAGCCACCCCATCCTGATAACTCCACTGTTCCCAGCATGGAGAGGGGCCTCGGGGGGACAGGACCTTGCTCCCTGGGAGCTGTTGCACAGCTCGGCTCTGCTGGGGCAGCATCTCATGGCTCTGACTGCACAGACACTTGAGCTAAAGAGCATCCTTAAGGGATGCAGCACAAGGCAGGCAGCCCTGCACTGAGCTCCATGGTGGCTCTGCCTTTCTGCTGGCTCCTGCACCTTGTGAACTGGGGCAGAAAACAGCTCCCTCACCCAGTTGTTACCCACTGTTAGAGCCTCTCTGCTTCACACACCATAGGTCTAAGCTCCCGCAGGATGCAGCTATCACACCACATAGATACAATGAGCCTTTCAGCCCTTCAAACCTCTGGATATACACTTGAATGAGCTGTATGTCTAACGAATATGTGGGAAAATCTCAGAGCAGCCAGGACTGCACAGAGGCTCTGGCTCAAACCTTCTGCTTCCCAAATCCTCTCGAGGCCGTGCGGGACGGGAAAGCTCCAGCCCAATGCTCTTCCCATCCCAACGCCCAGCAGTGACCGAGCACAGCTCCTCTCTGCCTCTGTGTTCACTCTGAACTGGGGGAGTTGGTGGCTCCAAACTGAGCTGGACCCCACCAGTTCCTGGGAATGTAATGCATGGATCACTCCTCTGCAGCTACCGGGCAGCAGCAAAGGGACCCCAGGCTTCAAGCCCTCTCCCTGCAGCTGGGAGGCTGCTCCACTCGGCCTGTGATGATGCTCTGCAGGCAGAATAGAAGGGAAATCATGTGCCCTTCAGGCAAGGGAAAGGCAGAGAGGACAATACAAGGGGAGGGACCACCGGGGTAAGGGTGGCTGCATCACTGCTTCAGGTACAGGCAACCAAGTGGAGCAGTTCAACAGCGCTTGTGTGAGCTCCAGGTGGGCACTGAGCTGCTCCCAATGCCTCCACCTCTCCAGAGGGCTGGAACTCGCTGTCCTACATCTGCTTTACTCCCCAAAACCAGCGTAGGAAGCTCGTGAAGGGTTTCCTGCTCCCTGGGGCACGAGGGAAGGAACAGGTCTGTCTGCTCCTGGAGAGGGACAGCAACAGATAGGACCTGGTGTGTAAAGATCCCAATTAGACTTGGCAGGCAGCACAAGCTGCAGGAGCTTCCCCTTATCCTCGTGCGCCCTGCCATCGGCAGAGCTCTCCCGCTGATCCTCCGGAGTGACAGCAGGGTTTAATCTCCATGGAGATGGGGCTAATACAAGCCTCTGATCTGCTGCAGGTGGTGGCTTGGCTACTCACAGTGCATCAGGAGCCAGACTACCTTTTTCCTTCTGTTCTCCATCCCTTTTGGCAGCCGCCCTGGAGCGTGTCTGGATGCTGGGACAGGGTTCAGGACTGCAAGAGCTCTCATTGACTCCAGCCTGTGTGAAGGAGAAGGGCAGAAGCAGTGGGTGCAGCAGGGGAAGACACAGCAGGGTTGGGACCTGGCTGCAGGGGTTGGCCAGCTCAGTGATGCTGTGTAGGGATGCTGTGGTAAAGCTGGAGCTGAGGATGCTCCTGAGCACGCAGCTGGGACACACAGTGCCCACATCCCACTGCAGCTCCAGGAATGGTGTTTGACTTTCCCAAAGGGTTCTCCATTCGTGATAGATTTCTCTTAGGGTTTATTTCCCTTCCTTTGCAAAAACCTTGTTTGGACAATGCACGGCAACATCCTCGCTTAGTACAGACAGGGATTAAAGCAACCAGATGCTTGTTTGCTCGCACTGAACCTAAAACATTCAGCAGAGTGAGTTTGTCTTTTCCCAGCTGGAGACTTCCCTCTGTGTGTTTTGAAGCCAGGCTCATGCTCTCCATAGCCCAGCAGGTCCCCAGCACACAGAGCTGAGCTCCCCAGTGTGTGGTCCTCCAGCACCAGCCTCTGAATGCACCTGCACATTGGCCCTAAGAGACCTGATGAGGCTGTGTTGCACATGGCTGTAGCTACACAGCACTCTGCAAGTGACAGGGATGCAATAAACCTTATGTGAGGCAGAGATGCAGCCCAACACAAGGATTTTGGAGGTACTGATGGACAGTGAGCACGCCAAGGTTCAGAGCTGAACCCAGAGCTCTTCCCATCAGCTGCAGATGTCTCGTTGCCAAAGCTGGATGGGGTTTATGGAATCAGAGTTGAAGGGGCTGCTCTTGGCATTCTCAAAATCATTGCAGAAGCCTTCCAAGAACCCATTCTTACCGTGCTGGCATCCAGCTGCTCTTCCTTCCTAAAGCCCCTAAAGGGGGAGCAAAGGACCCAGCAGGCAGGAGGCTCCTCTGCAGATGAGGTTTCCCTCATTCTTGTGGTGTCAACAGGAGGAGGACTGAAGATGTTTGCTAAGAAAACAAAAAGCATAAAGAAGTCGTGCAAATGTGCTGGAATAACTGCACTCTAACTGAGAGGCTCAGAGAAGCCTGCTCCTTCCGGGCTTATTCCCTCTCCTCTGCCAAAAGGAGGCAATCAAAGGCTTTGCTTTGGCTAAGAGCTATGAATACTCTCAGCTGTAGACTCTGCTCACACCCAGCAGGGTGTTGTAAACCTTGGCACACCTGGGAATGAAGCAGGAAGGAGGAATGTCAATGCCTCCATAGGAAAACCAGCACCCATCAGCAAGCAGAACCCAGCAAGGGTTTGAACATCTGGTGGCTGCAGGAGGTCTGGGCTCACCACATCCCTATTGCATCCTGCTGATACCAATGCACTGAAGGAGCCTGCTCCAGACCCCTCACTGCCAAAGATGAACCATTGCAGGTGAAGGGGACCCAGCTGCAGCCCTGCAAGGGGCTCTCCCATCCCAGTCACTGGGAAGAGGGACAAGCACAGCCTTTGTCCTCCAGGATACACCAAACCACTGCAAATCCCGCATATCCCTGGGAGCAACGACAAGGCAGGGGTTTTGTATTCCTATCCCCATCACAGCTGGCTCCAGGATAGAGCACAGGGATGCTTGGATGTGTGGTTGTGCATTGCAGCAGGGTTGTGCCTAACCCACTGGGGTCCAGCTTAGCGTGGCTGAGCCTCCCTGGCAGGTAGCCCTGATGGGCTAATGGCTGTGTCTGAATGGATTAATCAAATGACTCTCTGCTTTCCTAGAGCCCCAGCCAGGCCCCAGGACTATTTGTGTTGGCTTTGAACCCTCTGCCCATCTCTGCGCAGCATGAGCACATAACCACAGGGACTTGTTAATAGAAACCAAAGCAGAACTCAGCAGCAAGGCTTGCAGGCAAGGGGCCTGTCCTAGAACAACAGCTCAGGGCTTTGCTGTCACAAATGGGATCTTCCAGGGTTTCCGGAGCTCTCCTGGACCTTCCTCTGCGGTGACTGCAGAGCAACAGCAAACCCTAGGCCCATGGTAGCAGGGCTCCACTCCACAAGTTCCCCAGTCTGATTTTAAGCAGCTCAGATGCTGAGGTTCCCTTTTACTCCCTTTAGGAGACAAAGGCCACGTCTACATGATGGATTTTATGCTGCTTTTCCTCATCCACTTGGCTTTGAACCCAGCTGAGACCATCTGGTGTCAATGGCTGTGCAGAGGTTCCTGTTGCAGCTGAAAGAGCATCTGAGGTTTGCTCAGCCTCTACCATACATTGGGTCTGCAGCAGTTTAAATATCAAACCAAGGTCAGGATCAGAGTGTACAGCAGGCCCTGAGTCCAAGCTCTTATCCTCATGTTGGTCCTCATGTACCCTACGTTGGTCATGCACACCAAGGGGACAGGGAGCAGGCTTTGTGGTGGTTCCCTCCATTGAGGGTTGGATCTTTGTCACCTGCCAAAATTAGAGGCTCCTTGTACAAGGGACAAGCCTCTCCTTAGCAATGTGTTCCCTCACCAGTCTCCTCTCCTTCTCCCATAGCCAGAAGCTGCACTGCTCAGATCACAGCTCAAGAGCATCCAAGTGACCTGAGGCCAGGCCCCTTGTGCAGATCTATGCACCCAGGGCTTAGTTCCCAGCAGGGAGGCAAGGCTCAAGCCTCATTCCCCATGTGTGAATGCAATCTGCCTTGAATTTAAATGCAATAATCCCAGCCCAACCCTACAAACCACAATTGACATTTCGCAGGGAAAGCCAGGGGGTTTGGGATAACACATTACCAAATATTTCCCAGTTCATACCACTCCCAAACCAGTGCAAAACGCACAGGGATCCAGGAGGAAGGAATGCTGGGTAAGTGGAAGCATTGCTGGGAATGTTCCTTATTTACAGGCAGGATAAATCACTGCAGAGCAGGGCTGTGCAACCTCTTCATTAGCTCCAAGGACAACAGCAGAGCTCCTCAGCAGGTGTGAATTGCCAGAGCTTAAGTCTGGGTGAGATTCTCTGATTTACCCCATACTGAGGACTCGGTTCCATTGTGGGGACAGAAACATTTGCCTTAGAGCTGTGTGTCCATCCAGAACTGCCCATCCTCAACAGCAACCACAGTGCAATGATGACTGAGGTGTTCCTGGAGGACTAACATCATCTCCACGGAGAACCTTCTTGATTCCAGTCATTCCTACATATCCAAGGTCATGGAGCTGTCAGCCCAAGTCTATGTTCCTCCCACTTACGCACAGCACAAGAGATGCTCTTCAGCAGCAGGGTGATGGGGATGGGCCTCTCCAGCTCTGATGGCAGTGGGGAAATCTGGGACTGGAAAACCTTCTCCCACTTCCAACTGGGATAAATCTGTCCTCAAATCATCTCCCACCCTAAAACCTTGTGACTGGGCTGAAACAAATGAAGCGTGTTACGTGTAGGCAACAGGCAATGAGAGTGCATGAAGGGAAGCAGGGATGTGGCAGGACTTAACACAGCTCACAAGATGCTGCAATGGCCAAACTCAGCCCAGGCCTGGGCAAATGCCTCTGAGCCGGCTGCAGACATGGCTCAATTGGCTTTGGTAGGGTTTGGATTGCATCAGCCATGCAAAAGGTGCTACTGCTGTGCTGGGGCTGCTTACAGGATGGTCTTCTCCCATGAACTGAATTGCCAGGCCAAGGTCAAAGTCCCTCAGTGTGATGGAGGTGGCTGCAAAGCCTTGTGCTGGTCAGTACCTGGTCCAGGGCATCCCTCTGATCCCTGCTGGAAAGTGGGATCCAAGAGCTCTGGAGCTCGCTCTTCATCAGGAATGTGGCCTTCTTCCACGTGTGCCTCACTATCCAACAGGGATGGAAGCTGCATTCCTTCACCCTGCAACTCTCACAAGTGAGGTCATTTGATTTCCTGAGCAAGAGAGTGGCCAAAGCCCCCTCAGAAGCTCAAAAACACAACATTTATTAACATTCTTATTCACAATGTAACTCCCAGTTACTATCTGGCATGAAAAACTCAAAAGAGAATGTGCAGATCCCAGCACTGAGCAGCAGCATAGGAGCCGATTCCTTTTAGTCTATACACACACATATGCATATACATCTATAAAATCTAAATATATATGGATGTATATACGTACATTCATATATACAGAGAGCAAGAGAGCTTTTACCAACCTGCTTGGGCTCCCCAGATGTCCAAAAGCCACAACCCAGCAGCACTCATTGGAAAATCTCACTTCAGTGATTTTCAGAGCCATGAAGAGCCCCGTGTTTGCTGGCACCTCCGCAGAGGATGGGTGAGGACATCAATCTTCATTGCCATTAGCACTGGAAAGAATGTCCAACTCCATTTAGGATGGAGAGCAGCATCTCACACGTTACGGGCTGTTTCCTTGCTCATAAATCTCCCATCACCAGACAGCACTGTGGCTGTTTTGCTTTGCTGGGCTGTGCTTAACAGATATTTTTGTAAGGCCAGACTCGGGTAATGCAAACAGAGGCACCTCCCATTGACTTCCACTTGCTGCAGAAAGGGCTAAAAGCAGATTTCAACATCCTAACCCGGTGTAAGGAAGGAGTAAATCAACCCGGGGTGGCAAATGGAGTGTAAAGGAGAGAAGGATTAGCCCTGTATAGAGGGGAAAGACACGCAGAGCAAGAGCCATCAGTCACCAGAATGGTGATGAGCCCCCTTTTATGCAGTTGAAATGACTCTGGAGGAGCAACAGAGTGAGGGATGCTGGAGCCAGGTCCCAGGAAGAGCTGGTGGGGACGTGGCAGCATCAGTGCCATGTTGCACTCCTGGGTTTGTGCTCCACAAAGCCTCTCCCAGAGCAGAATGGGCCCATTCCACAGGCTGCAGTGCTGGGGCAACCTTGCTGGAGCACTCCATGCCCCTCAGCCCATTCAACATAGGAAACCTCTGCCTGAAAATGAGCTCAGAATAACAACAGTCAGGCCTGCTCCTAAGCTTGGGTGGCTTTGGCCGTCTGCTTTTGCCATTCTCTTCCTAACGACTCCCAGAGGTGGGATGCCAAGAGCAGAATTGATATCCAGCCTTGCACGGTCAGGGATATTGGGCTGATTTCTTTATTGGAGCCAGGAGGAAAGATTTCTATTATTCCAAGACCAGGGAAAGCATGTTCAGGCTGATAAATATCTGTCAGCAAAAGCCATTAGCTGATTAAGTGAACTACAAGGGGAACATAAAAGACAACAAAGCCCTGTCATTCCCAGGAGCTCAATGGCCTTTTCCTCCATGCAGGATTCCTAATGGATTTCATAGAGTGTTTTCTGCAGGTCTGCACATGTGTTGGTCTATTAAAGGGATGGATCATCAGAATTAGTCTAAACTAAACCTCATTCTCAGAGATCACAAGGAAGTAGCTGCCCAGCATCAGCTTTCCCTTTTGGGTCTTTCAAGCATCAAGCCTGGGCTCAGCTCTGCTGCAACCCCCACACCAGGAAGTGTTGGCATCCTCTCCAGGACAGGCTATGGACCAAACGTCATATGAAGCCCCACAGATCCTTGCTTCTAGCAGCAAGGAACATCCCTCTTTTGTGCCTCAGTTTCTCCCTCTGTCAAATAAAGATTATGGCACCTCTGTTCAAAGTTAACCACTCAAGCCTTTAGCTTTGAGTCCCATTTAAGTGGTCACTGCTGGTGATGGAAGCTCTTATCAGTGTGCTGTAGGTCCCATGAGTTTTAATGCCAACCTCAAAGCCTCAGTTCCTAGAGGGATCACACACCTTTAGGGGAAGGGGCTATAGGGGAAAACCTCAGAAACACCACCCCAAAAGCCCTAAGAACTAAAATGCAATGAAAAGGATGCTCATTATTTCCTCCTTAACCTGCTTGGTCTTCAGTACAAGTCAGTAGCTGCTGGGGGATCAGGTGATGGTTTCTCACTTGGGAAGAACTGGGGTCAGCAATAGTGTCCTGGGAAGCACCAACCTCCTCTGTGCTTAGCTGGCAGCAGTGAGAACCATGATTTACTGCACGACCACACTTTAGGTCCCATCCTGTCTCTAATCTTTCACTCGAGGAAACTTCAGGGTATTGCGGGTGAGAAGCAGGCTCAGCCTTAATCCCAAGCCTTGCATGGGAGCAGCGGGTCACGGCAGGGCTGATCCTCCATCGCTGTGCACCACAGCTGGTGCAGGATTATGTCTCCACCTGGACTGTGTACAGGCACACAACAGGAGAAGGATGGATGCAAAGCTTGGCTCCGCACCTCCTGCTTTCCCTACCTCCGTCCCCAGCACAGCCCCTCCATGCCAGCTCAGTGAGGAAAGCCAGGCACCATAACCCAGGGAACTAATTGTCCCCAGATGGCTCATTAAGGCCACAGGAAAATCCTTCCAGGGTCAGGAAAGCACTTGTGGAAAGCACCAGGGTCGCTCTGCCAAAGCTTCCCTGGGGCTACCAACAAAGCAACAGCTTCCTGACACCCGAGCACACAACCACGAAGCCATGGACCAGCCTCCTGCCAAGGAAAGCAGCAGCTCTGCACAGTGTGGCTTGGGTCTTGCACTGCAGAAAGCAGGATGGAGAGCACCCTCCAACAGCTTAGCAAGCCTGTCCATCCTGCTAAAGCTGCTCCCAGCAAAGCCAAGCTTCTCAATAGCCCCTGTCCCCATGACACGAGGCAGGTTTCACTTCCACCCCATTAGCCCTGCTGTGCTCCCTGCAGCGGTTGTTATCCCGTGGGATAACGGCCTTGTGTCCTGCCCAGGCAGCAGGAAGCTTTGGGGTGACCGAGGTAACGCTGCTTATGGAGCCTACTCCATCTGCAACTCGTCCCGTGCCAGAACAGCAGCGGAGAGATAAGGAGTCTCAAAGGTCTCATGGAACACTCTGACAAGCAGTCTATTTTGAGCTGGCCTGGCTCCCTTTTCCTGCTGGCTGCTCCTTGAGGGCAGGCATGGGATGAGCTGGACCTCGGACCAGAGGGCAGGAGAGGGGAGGAAGCTGTTCCCTTCGGCAGGAGGCAAGCAGGGGCAGCAGCAGTGGGCTCTGGTGTGCATGGGAATGCGTCCATCCAGGAGAAGCATCCCAAGCTGTTGAGCAGCTTCCCAATGGGAAGGACTTCAAGTGCTGCAGTGTCCTGGTCTCCATCTGCAGTTATTTCATTGCCTGGGGAAGGGGAGGAGTATGGAGTTCCAGGCAGGAAAAGCGCAGGAGGCAGGAATTCAAACTCTGGATGTGCCTCTCTGAGAGGAGCAAACTCTGCCTCTGTCCTCACTCTGCCTCTCATCCAGAGCCCACCCAGAGCAAGAGCAGAGCTGTTCTCACCCACCCAGACCTGCCTGGGTCCCACCACAGTGCCACGGCCAAGGAGGGCTTTGCTGCAGGGAGCAACCCCATCGGCTTCCCACCTTCATTCCTGCCTCCCTGTTTCCAGGCTCAGCATTCCCTGCCCTTTGGCTGGCCCCACTGCTGCTCTGCAGCTTGGCACACGCTGCATCCCTGGCTCCTTGCAGCTCCAGTACAGCTCTGCTGGGCTCACTGTGTAAGCCCCCAGTCGAGGAGGTGGGTCCCTGACCCCAGGCTCCATGGTTTGCTCTAACTCAATCTCACACCAAGGCACTGCCATCCACATCCCACTCGCAGTCACTTGCTCTCCGATGGCTGCAGTCCCCACTGGCACATGAGCACGGGCTTCACTTTGCTTATTTGGATGCAAAAATACAGCTTCAAAGTTCAGTTCGTTTCAAAACACCCCTAAAGAGCCACAGAAGTGACCCAGTGCTGGAGGGGAGCGGAGCTGGGATGCAGCCAGAGCTGCTTCCTCACCACACCCCTGCATGGATGGGAACCAGGGCACTTGTGCTTGGGAGCAAAGCAGCCTCCTTGGGGAAGAGCCGAAGGGAAACCATGACAAAGGCTGATAGGGAGAAGTGGCTGCAAAGCAAGGCGATGCATTTGCTTGGTGCCAGGGAGATAAGGCCAGGGCCAGCACGTGCCAGCCAGCACCAACTCAGCCCTCCCAAAGCAGGCAGGGAAGCTCTGAGCATGGGCTCAGGCCCACACTGGGTCAGTCCCAGTGTGCAGATGGGAGAGGACTTGCTCCAGAACTTGCTCCCAGTTTGGGATGCTCAAGAGAGATGCAGGGGTCTGCTGCTGACTCCATAGAAAGCAGTGGAGGCTGAGGAAGAGGAGGACTTTGTGAGTGAAGCACTGCAGTTTCTGGGAACAGGGCTCCTGGGATATGGGAAGTATGCAGCAGACAGCTGGGGACAGGGACTGTGATCCATCCTGGAACCTTTGGAAGCAGGGAAAGGAAACAGGGAGCCAAGGCGGTTAAGTAGGGATATAAGAAGGAGCATAAGCAATGGGCTCAAGGCTTTACAAACTATAAACACTGTGATGGAGGAGCTTGGTATTCAAAATAAGCAAAGGCAAATTAAAAGAGGGAATGAGGGGAAGACAGCAGGGAGGAGAAAGAGACTGAGCAGAGATGTGTGAGCAATGCCAGGTGAAGAGAAAGCTCTGCCCAGGCTCTGCAGAAGTGACCTGCTCCTTGCTTCCAGAACAACAAACCCTCTCCATAAGCACACAACTCCCCTTCAGCCTATGAGGGGAATCAAGAGGAGGCACCAGCTTGCCCAGCATTCAGAATAAAGGTCACTCTCATGCTCCACATGCAGAGAAACCTGCTCCCACAAGACCTGTTTTCCACTCCCTTGGAAGCCTGAGGTGTGTAAGCTGCCTTGGAGGAGATTCCAACCTTTCCATCCTTATACAGCTGAATCCCACTTGCTTCTCTGTCCTCCAGGTCCCAGCTCCATCCAGAGCCCTGTGTAGACAGTGAGTGATGCTCCACAGCTCAGAGGTCACCTCTGGGGGGAGAAGAGCACAAACAACCCAAGTTTAGCTGCAGGAGGCACCAGTGACTGCAGGACTGGGAAGGAGCCACCCAGGCAAGATGCTGAGAGCCACGGCCAACTGCTGAGTCAGCAATGCAGCCGCATGGGATGGACTCGCAGGAAGCAAAGAGCCAGATGCCTTCACATGACCCTTTCACCCAGCCCAAGAGGCTCCAGGACTCCTGTGACACATCCCTCTGGGCTCCTTGAGCTCCAACCCAGGGCCTGGGTCCCCTCAATGAGCCCTGCAAGCTCTCCACACGTCTTCACGCTGGACCTGCACTGATGTATCCCAGCTCTTCAGTGGCTATCTCCATTTATCAGGCCTCCACGTTGTTTTAATCCCATCTCAGCCCTCCCCAAAGTAAGGAGATAAGAGGCAGGCTGGAAAGGCTGATAAAAGGGAACTGCACAAATCCATTAATGCAGTTTCTGTGCCAGGAATTACAAAGCTCAGCTCCCGTTAATACACTTGCCAGCCCGAGTCCCAGCCCACCAGAGCCCAAGAAGCAAGTCAGGCTCACTACTAACCTGTCCTGAGGATAAAGCAACCCCTGGAGGACCAGGACACTGATTCTTATGCTATATGAGGCACTCATTTGTTGTCTGAGCACAGAGGGGAGTCAGAGCAGGGTGCCCAAACCTACAGAGCTACAGCATCACTTCCACAGAAGCCTAAAGCAGTGCAAGTGCTGGTCCCCAGAGCTGCCCTCTTGGCTGGGCACCCGCCCTGGCCCACGCACTCTTCACACCCTGTGCTGAGCCATTCAATGTGCTCAACCAGCAGAACAATTCCCTTTGGCTTCAGTGCCAGCAGCAGAGCTTGGCTCCAAAGAGGGAATATGCTGTGGAGCCGTATGGAGCTCAGTGAGAACACAGCGCAGGAGTCAGCAGGCTTCATAGCAGGCTGCAGGGGGGCTACAAGGATGCTGGAGAGGGGCTCTCCATCAGGAACTGTAGCAATAGGACAAGGGCTGATGGGTTCAAACTGGAATAGGGGATGTATAGACTGGAGATAAGGCAGAAGCTGTTCCCTGTGAGGGTGCTGAGGTGCTGGCACAGGTGCCCAGAGAAGCTGTGGCTGCCCCATCCCTGGCAGTGCTCAAGGCCAGGTTGGACACAGGGGCTTGGAGCAGCTGCTCCAGTGGAAGGGGTTGGGTCTGAATGGGCTTTAAGGACCCTTCAAACCCAACCTGTTCCCTGATTCCATGAATTAGGGTCTGAGCCTTGGCCAGGAGGTGATGAACAAGAGCTGAAAGACCCAGGATCTGAAGCCCAACATTGAGAACATGCAGAGGCCTTAACAGTGCTGAGCTACTGCCTGGCTGCTCATGCAGGGACACAAATGTCACCCTGCAAGATGCTTCAAGACCTCTAATGTAAAAAACCAACTCACCAAACCCCAAATCACAGGAAAACCCCAATTCAGGCCATTTTGTCAAGGTTCTAAATCAAAGAGTGGAGGAGAACTTCCCACCCGGGTCAAGTGGGACAGGTTTTAATTGTGCCCCTTGGAAAAACAAATTTCCTCGTACAAATGGAGATGAATGGGCACTTCAAAAGACACAGTGGCTTTAGTCTAACCCCCCCCCCCCCATCTTCCTTGGAATGTGGCTTAATGATGCATCAGCAATGTAAAAAGCAACAGAAAGTAACTAAATAAATGGAGCTGCTCACCCAACCGACAGCCTCTCTGGAAGAGATCCAGGCTCTGTTTTCATTGATAGCTTCAAATAAAACAAATCCTTTCCCAGGAAAAATAAACCACGGCCACTTCAGGGAAAACCATCGCAAGGTTTGCCACAGATCCCTCTGTTTATGGGAGCCAGAGGCAAGAATCCAGGTCAGGATCACAGCACTGGGCACAGTGGCACAGAAGAGCACAGAGAATCAGAACAGACCCAAGTTCATCCTCATCCTTTGGGGCTTTTCTCCTTCCTGAGCAGGTATTTGGGTTCCTGACATTTGGGGTCCAGCAATGGGGGGGGTCTGCATTCTGCTCAGAGCCAGCTCCAGCACTGTGGAAGAGCCTCTTGGTTCTTCCCTTTCCTGGAAGCTTGTTGCCAACGTGCTCCATCTTCCTCTCAGCTCCCCCTTGAGCAGTCCAAAGGCTCGTTAGGAAATGGATCTAATCAGGTTTGATGGATGAGGGTTGGGGGCTATTACTCATCTCTGTGCAGCACTCAGCCCATGAAGGATACCTCAGAGAAGAACTGCACAGCATGTACCTGGCCTCATTCCACACACCCAGAACCTTTCCCATTCCCAAGGCCTCAGATCCCAAGCAAAGGGCCACGGAGTCGGGAGGACAAATATCCAGTTACTGTCCCAGTATCCCGGATGAGACCAGGACTGTACTGGAACTGCAGGGCCACGGAGGCAGATGTGATGGAAAGCTTTGGAGCAGGAGCAAATTAAACACAGAAGCCAAAAGAACACAGAGACTGCAGCAGAGAGGAGGAAAACGAGGTCTTTGAGTAAAACCAAGGGTCTCCAGCTCCTGTTCCATTATAAATACACCTGATGGAGCAGCTCAGAGCTCTACTTCCCCCTTCTGAACCACTCCAGTTCACCACATGGCCTCCAAATACTTAATGCTGTGTTGGGGCCATTAGCAGTGGCCTCAGGGCAGGAATAGGAGGTTTCATTGGGAACTGTTGCTGGGCCAGGCTGGGGTTTGAGCCCATTGATCAATGGACCAGCCCTTGCTTAATGTGCTTTGCTGGCTGAGAAAGCCTTGGGCTCACAAAAGCAGGGACATCACAAAGCTGGGTCCAGAGTTTTAAGTCCAGCAAACAGGAAGCATTCTCCCCCTTGAAGAAGGAAGAGGGTTTCTCTCCTCTGTCCTACCTTCTCTGATGGTGGGAGAGAACACCCCACATGGGAAGATATCCGAACATCCAAGCACAAGCACTTTAGTGGGCATGAAGGCTGCAAAGCAGGGGAAGAAAGCAATAGAGAGAAGCCAGAAAACAACAGAATAAAGCCCAGGCCTCTCAATTCCAGGCAGTTTTCAAGCTGAAAGCAAACAAGTCTCTAAGCTCATTCTACATGGATCCACCTCAATGACTTGGAGCTATCCAGGAAGAGAAATGAGAGCCTTTTCTATTACAGCAGAGGAAGATAGAGGAGAATATGCCAGGCTGAGTGAGCTCCAGTTCTGCTGGCTCGGACACCAGAACACATGAGGATTAAGGTTAGGTTCCTTCCTACGAAGGGAATATCCCCGTCCCAGGAAACAGGGAGCAGCCAGATCCATTCTACAACCTGGTTCTCTGCAGTCACACAAGGAGCTGCATCAGTGCAAAGGAAGGAATGTAATAGGGCAGTGGAGGCAGCTCACAGGGAAATACATTCAGGGCAAGGGATGCACTGAGCCAGAGTAGAGAGGAGGGAGGGGGTGAAGCCTTATCCAGGCAGCAAGAAAACTACTCTCGGCTTTAGGTCTCCCACATGAGGCCATCTGGGATCAAACCCCTTCATCAGCCACATGGGCTCCCGTCCTCCCGTTTGCCACAACTCCTGCTGAGCGCCACATCCCACTTAACCATCCCCCAGCACTTCCCAGGCTTTATCTCATCTTAATCCAGCGTCATCCCATCCTTCATAGGGAAAAGGGGATGAAGCTGCCGCAAAGCCTGTGCAGTGAGATAAAGGCACACCAGGGAGGCTGGAGGGTGATGCTCATCCCAGGCAGGACCCAGGAGCACCCTGCCCTGAGCGCAGCACCCTCAGCACCCACCGAGGCTCCCGCAGGCTCATGACCCCCTCTCGTGGCAAACACGCAGCTCCCGGAGCCCGCACGGGAAAGGCTTTTCCAGCGCATTCCCGGAGCCCTTCGGAGGCCCTGCCGTGAAGCACGTCAATAACGATGGGTTGCAGGGATGCAGCAGGAAAAGCAGCTGCAGGAGCAGAGCACCCAGAGCAGAGCTGGAGAAGGGAACGGGAGTCACGGAGCTTTGGTGGCGATGCACGGATCGAGCCTTTCAATAGCACTCAGGGCATCCCATTCCTTGTATTCCTTCTTACAGCTCAACGGCTCTCTGGGATAGCAGCTTTACAGCTGGAGAGACCTGTTCCTGTCAGCAACCCTGCCTTGGAGGTCAAAGCCAGCACCACCAGGGATGTATTTATAGCAGGGTTATATTCCCAGCTGCAGGTGCTTTGGAGCTGCACCACCCAAGACCTCCCTTAAAGAGGGCACAAATTTGGCTACTAAATTCCTATGGAACTTGCAGGAATTTCACCCTTTGGAGACATTTCCTCTCTGGCAAACACTGCTGACATGAGCCAGAGGATTCAGCTGCTGTCAGCAGGGGAAGCAGCACACACTGGTTCAGAGATGCAATCTCACATCAGTATCGAGCCAGCCTAGAAACCAAGTGTATTAGTCCCTGCTGTGACAGGATATGGAGGCAGAGGAGGAGAACTGAATGGGACAGAAGTTTCCCAGTTCAGGAAGGGGAATGTTAAGGCTCATTGCAACCTCCCCACTGCCCCACCAGGACAGTGAGTTCTGGTAGCACAGCTCACGTTCAGGCTCCCACACCTCAGCCAAGGCCCATTTGCTTCCTTCTGCACTTTCTACATCCCAGACATTGCCAAGGTCATAGTTGGGAGAAGCCAATGGCTGCTCTCAGTGCTGCTGGTCCTTCCCCCTCCAACAGCATGAGCAGAGCTGCCAGCAGCTCAGAGCGCAGCAGAAAGCCAGAGAGGATGGTTTGTCCTGTATGAGCTCACATATGATATCTATTATTGCTAAACCAAAGCTGCTTCACTCCTGTGAACATCCTACAGCATCCCCTTGGGTTTAAAGTCCTATGGTTAACCTTCCAGAGCAAAGGCTGGAAAGCTGAGACAGCATCACACTGAGACAGGGCAAACCTGGAGGCGGTCCTATGGTTTCTAAACCTCATTTGCTGCTCCAGGTTCAGATAACATTGCATCAGTCCTCAATACCTTCTAGTCAGGAGGAAAAGATACACCTACATCTGAACATATCAGCTGCCGAGCAGGGCTTTGGGTAAACTGGGATGTTATTTAACCAAAACCACATGAAATTGCAGGGTTTTCTCTTGTAAACGTGTATTGCCAGCAGGATGCTGAAGAGTGAGTGAGGTAAAGAAAGGGAATGAGTGACCCCCTGTCTGTCCTAAGCAGCATCTCCTTGTCCCACAGTCACAGGCTCAACAACCAGCTCATACAGAAGGGATCAGGAGAGAGGTGATTCATAGCAGCCCTTTCATCCAGGTGCCTCAGGACAAGGGGTGAGCAGAATGGGGCCAAAGGATGCTAAGAAACAACTGGCTCCAAAAGGGAGCCAAGGCAAGCCCTGTGCTTGTGGGCAGTGCTGCAGAGCACACACAGGAGGACAGGCTGAAGCTCTGCCCCTAGCCCTGGATGGAGCAGCATCCATCGTGGAGCAAGGCTCACTGGATGGAGTGCATCATGGATGAGGTGAGGAAGGGTCCAAAACTGACCAAGGCAACAACATGTGTTTGTGAGCCTCCAGCACTGCAGCCATGTGCCAGTCACAGAGCACGTTATCACAAGCAAACCAGAACCATCTGTGACCCTAAAACTCAACACATGTTGTTCCCCTCTGAGTCACGCAGGCAGAGCAGATGCAACAGCAAAGTTCCCGGCTTGTTCATTATTCCCAGCTCATTCCCAGGGCTGAGGCACCACGCTCATGGCAGGCAGGTTATGGGGAGGATCCAACCCGGGTTGTGGCTGCAGCTGGGAAGAAGCTGGCACAGAGCATCAGCCCAGGTATGGCATGGGGTGCAGTGATGGGATAGCACGGATCCTGCTCCAGCACCGTGTGGACCAAGGCTCCATCCACATGTAGGAGACAGAAATGAGCAAAACGAGAATCATAGAATCAACAGGGCTGGAAAAGAGCTTTAAGAGCACCAAGACTACCCATTCCCAGCACTGCCAAGGCCACCCCTGCCCCATGGCACTGAGGGGTGTGAACCCTTGCAGGGCCGGTGCCTGCAGCCCTGCCCTGGGCAGCCTGTTCCAATGCCTGAGCACCCTGTGGGGCAGGAATTGTTCCTCAGCTCCATCTAAACCTGCCCTGGTGCAGCTTGAGGCCGGTTCCTCTTGTCCCATCCCTTGTTCCTTGGGAGCAGAGCCCAGCCCCTCCTGGCTCCATCCTCCTGCAGGCACTTGGAGGGAGCCATCAGGTCCCACTGAGCCTTCTCTTCTCCATCTGAACCCCCCTCAGCCGTTCCCCATCCCTTGTGCTCCAGGCCCTGCAACAGTGAAGCAAACCCGCAAGGAAAGCCCCTGGTGTGAGCAGGGCAGAGATCAAACCTTTATTCACCAATGACGGGAAAAGACACCAAAATAGAAGCTTGGGAAGGTTCTAAAACTATTTGGGAAGTGAGGCCAAATTGGACCCAAACCGGAGAGAATAATTAGAAAAACATTGAAACTTGTCATTTTTAGTCCTTCCTTATTTCTTTTTTTCTAACTCAAACATTTTGCTTCGGAAATGATGAAACCTTTCAGTCCCAGCAGGATCCTGGCGCCTCTGTCCCAGCGCAACGGGAATGTTGGTTGGGTTTGTCCCTCACTGAGTTAAATGTCAGCAGGAAACCCCAAAAATCACACAAAATAACCTAAAAACCCACAAAATCAGGCAAATCCGGGTAATGTTCAATTACAAACGGCGGCTCCGCGCAGCCTCGGTCCCGGCACCGGCTGCAGCCAAGAGCCGGTGCGGAAGTGTGCATGCGCCAGACACCAGGCAAGCTGCAGATCCCTGACGTGATTACGTCACCAGCACGTCCACTGACGTCACCGCCTCGACGGGGAGGGGGAGTAACGCCCGCAAGGAGGTTCCGCAATGGGGTGGGGCGTGCCCCGAACCGTCCAATAGGAGGAGAGGTAGTGGGCGGAGCTTAGGGAGAAACGGAAGCTCTGATTGGCTGGAGCCCTTGTGTTTTGGCGGCGGGAGGGCGGTGACCTACGCGCGAGAGAGATTCTCTGATTGGCTGCCGCCTTCCCGGTGAGCGGCGGCGCATGCGCAGAGCCGGGCGGGCGAGGCCTGATATGGACGGAGGCGGCGAGGGGCCGGTGGCTGCGTCCCGATCGTGTCCGGTAACGGCAGCCCCGCACCGGGCCCCGCACCGAGCTCCGCACCAGGTCGGCTGTCTGCCTAGGGCAGGGTGAGGAGCGGCGGGGGCCGCGCGCACCTCACGGCGGGTCCCGGTGGAGGAGCCCTGGGGGAAGGTGGGGCCGCAGGCGGTGACTGAGGTGGGCCCGTGGCGTTCGGTTCTGTGGTAACGGCCCCTTCCCGGCGGCGGAGCCGAGGGCTCGGCTTTGTACGCGCAGGGGCCGTTCATTACGGGTCTTTCTCGAGGCTTTTGGAGCCGGAGGGCCTCGGAAGGGCTCCGGAGCTGCTTCACTCAGGTTATAATTGTTAACTACATCAAAACCGGCACCGCGAGGTGTAACTTGGGGGTGGAAGAGGCGGCCGCTGTTGTTTGGGCCCGGGGAGCTGCAGGCTGTGCAGGCCCGCAGCAGTTTGTGTACACGGTAAAGCCGTCTGATGGTGCGCGGCTACAAAA
Organism: Melopsittacus undulatus; assembly: GCF_012275295.1. Taxonomy (NCBI): domain Eukaryota; kingdom Metazoa; phylum Chordata; class Aves; order Psittaciformes; family Psittaculidae; genus Melopsittacus; species Melopsittacus undulatus. The sequence goes on from NC_047545.1 coordinate 4,848,379, forward strand.
AGATACCCTGTTAGAGCCTAACCTGGGAGGATGTATGCAAAGTAATGATCATAGAATCATAGAATAGTTAGGATTGGAAAGGACCTCAAGATCATCCAGTTCCAACCCCCCTACCATGGGCAGGGACACCTCACACTAAACCATAAATGATAATCTTTAGTTAATTATTATTAATTATAATGATAATGCAGACACACATAACTGTAACAATGTGTTCTGTGTAGGTCCTGTATCCCTTAGAGAAAGGGAAGACAAAAATGAACCAAGTGATGGGTAATGCTTTTATTCCCTTTATTTTCAGAGCATACTGGAATCTTCCTTTACTACGTGAAACAACAGTCATGACAGACCAAGAGTATATTCTTTGCACATGGAGGAAGCGTTTATGGCCAGCAAAGGTAAAGCAGGTGTCTAAATGAGGAAAGGTCAGTGGGTATAACTTAGAAACGATTAAAAGAGAGTAGTTAGTGAGAGCTCCAAGTAAACATAAAATCACAGAACGGTTTGGGTCAGAAAGGATGCTAAGATGATATAGTTCCAGTCCCTTGCACTGCACCAGCTACTAAGGAGGAGAAAAATGACTGCTACAGCTGAACCCAGGACATTTGGTCAAGGACTTTTTAAATGCAGGTTTTTCTCTTTAATATAGGTTTTGCGCAAAACTGGAGTTTCGAAGGGGATTTCTTTGGAAGTCGAAATACTCGGTTTAAATGAACAGTTAAGTATTGGTTTAGTTGTTATATGTTTGTATGCTACCATTAAAAGAAAGTAATTCCTTTATCTAAAGATATGTGTGAAGAGAGATTGTTGATTTACAGAGGCTAACCCCAAGCCCTGTTGCCTTTGTAGAGCTGTCTATAGTGTCTCATGGAACATCAGCAAACAACATACTGACTGTTAGCTCAGACATGCTTCACAGATCTGTCTTTTTTGCTTTACTTCCCCTAATAAGTGGGTTTTTTTTATGGTGGGGGAAGATATTGCAAGTTTCTTGCCAGGTGAAAGCAGTGTTGTGCTTTTAGTCGTGTTTAGTGCTGTGACATTTTTAGCCAGCTTTGTTGTGTTTTCAGGATCAGTGTGAGCTGTGCAGATGTTGAACCACTGAAGGAAGAACATATAGTGAACATTGCCTCTAATTTAGGTGAGGAAATGTCACAGTATTTGCTGCCTTGTATATACTCTGAATGTAATCATACACAGTAGGTCTATATTACACTTATGTATTTATTGAGTGGGTTTGGGGTTTTTGCATATTTTTTTCTCCATTCCTTTCCATCTGTAAAGTCTGAAAATAGACAAAACAAAATCACAGTTGATTTTGCTCTTCCCTTGGGTAGCATGTTGGGAGGAATATTGAAGGAACTTGTGTGTACTTCCCTAAAGGAAGGCACTGGAGGCTTGCTTCTTATGTGTTTCCTCATACTTTGCCTTAAGAGTCACAGGTGATTTGAGTGTTAAGTTGCATCTTAAACAAGAGATAGACTATAAAGGACACCTCTTGGTTCTTAGATTTGAATGAAAGTTATTGCATGTTCTTCATCAGATCAAAGGAATAATCTGAGTGAGGCTGTGGAAGAGCTACAGTATCGCCGGTCTCTTAAAATTGCCCTGGATATTTTGAATTCAGATGGTTCACCCAAACAAGTACCACCTTCAGAAAACAGGCCAAGTACTCAGTTCTCGCAGGAGAACCATTCAGGATCTCGCTCACTGACCCCTTTACGCAGCTTCTTTAAAGACAAGTTGGAGCCTCAGGCTTCCAAGAGGAAAGGAGAAAAAAAAACAAACCCCAGCCTGAAGACTGACTTAGAAAAAACAAAGTGGAAAGGTTCTTTTGTTTTGGAGGAGAGTGCTGAAGCACATGAAAGTGGAACAAACCCTTCCGGATGTGACACTGAGGACTTGTCTAATACACTGAACTCGGAGAGTCAGAACTCCAAAGTATCAGAATTGGAATCACTACCAAGACAGAAAACCATCGAGCCCAGATTGACGAAATCCAGAGCAGGAAATAAAGTCTTCCCTAAACCAAAGGAGGAAAAAAGTAAGCAAGGAAGAAAACAACCAAGCAGTGCAGGATTTCCTGTGTTGTGTAGGAATGATTTCCCCAAGGATCAAGTACAGCCCTTTGCTGAGGAGGGGTCTGCTCAGTCTGTGCCCTGCACATCTGGCACAGTGGTACCTGTCAGAAGCACAAAGACCAGAAGTCAACTTAGAAGGACATTACTGGATTCCTCTTGTAAAAGTGCCTCGGATGACTTGGAAAAAAGCATCAGCAGTGAGAGTGGAAGTCTGTCAAAGCAATTAGATGGAAGGAAAAAGCCAGCGAGCTTAAAACGGGTTAATGGAGACCGAAAGATTGGTGCAACTGCATCCTCATACAGGAAAAGGAAATGCAGGAATTGCTCTGAATCTTCATCTGGGCCATCTAATGAAGAGATGCTTTCTGATAGCATCTCCTTGCAGTGTAAAGAAGAGGAAAGTAAGAACACTACACATGTGGTCATGAATAAAGTAAAGCCGTTTCAGCTGTCTGACTTTGAAGAAGATGAAGGTGGGTATGTCCATTGTGGAAGGGAAAACATCCTGCTTGATGGTTTGATCACCTTAACTCATCTTGGAGTGTTGCATTGCTTTTGTGAATGCAGTTCTTGAATTGCTGGGTTTGGTTCCTTTTGGTGTAATTTTTGGAGAAGCAGAGAAAACACAGTCACTCTATCACTAGCCAAATGCTGGTGTGGCCTTGAGGCTGTGTGGGGCCATTTAAGGTTTGGCATTGGACAACTGTATTTAGCACTAATTCTCACCCTTCACTAGAGGACTTGCTGATTTCGTGCTTAGTTTTCTCTTTGCTGCTGGCCATTTAGAGATAAAATGATGCCACATAAAGGAACAGGCTGGTGTAAGGCCCTGAAACCAGCCTCTTCTTCTTCCTTCCTTCCCCTTTTTCATCTTTTATTCAGATTATTAGGCCTTTACCTAGGCAGAGGATTGAGAATGGGAGTGCTGGGACAGGCCCTGATGTGACAGTGACTCTCGTGGCTGCAGGGGTACTTAGAGGGTTATGTTTCACCTGGGCTGAAGCTGGTACTTCTTAATCACTGTCCCATGCTTCTGAACACTGGTGCTTGCTGCTTTTGGCAGGACTGGAATCATCTAACCTATCTTCAGAGATCCTTCCCTCAGAGAGTCTCTCTCGCCTCTCACCTCTGGTAGATGAAGAGGAGGAGGATGAAGAACTTCCAAGTGTTTTATCACATCAAGGTGAGATGTCAGAGTACCTCTGTGAGACTTTACCCAAGATCGGTGCACTCTTTTTAGCATACACGTGCTTGTAGTTTGCTGATGAGCTATGGTGATGAAACCTAACCTTCCCCGAAATTCACTCCAGCTTTGTACAAGCTTGGAATAAAATGCATTTATTTGATGCCCCAGAGGGGCTTCTTGAAACAGAATGAAATGCAAATTGTTGTGCAAACTGGGCAAGGGCTTAGGAGTGAAGTCTCCTACTTGCTCTATTCAGATCTACTTGGGCTGCATTTCTAGGGGTAGTGTGGTTGAAACCTGTAAAAGCACTGCAGCCAAACTCCCTAAAGGAGGCTGGTGAGAGAGGACAAGCTGTCTTATGTTTTAAAGAACTCTTTATTTTTCATCATAGAACCACAATCAATTGAAGAAGGGATTTTGGTCTGGTGCAGATTGCGAAGGTACCCATATTGGCCAGCAGTGGTAAGAACAGCTTGCTGCCTTCTTGGAGGGATATTGCAGAGGGGATGATACGGAGCTGCTTGCCACGTTCTTGAGTGTCTTTTGCCATTTTTGACTTGTGTAGGGCTGGAAATGTTAAAGATCTTCCAGTAGAAATGTTCAAAGAGAACAGAAGTAAATTTATATATGACAAAAGCATGTAAAAAACAAATGTGGTTGATTCCCATCTGGGTCTATTAGAGCAGAGCAGTACTACTGAGCCTTTATATCTTGTGTCATGAGGTAGGGTGATCGTACCCAGCTAAGGAAAGAAAGAGGATGGCTCCTTGTGCACTAACTAAAAATGCTTCACTGGGGTAACTTGCTATTCTTGCCACTTTAAAACTTCTTTTTTCAAGTTTGTGTCACTTCCTTGAAGTATGGGGTGTAGTGTAGAATGTAGATGGAAGATGTTCCTGCTTTGGAAGGGTTTTAGGATTTTAGGATGCTAATGAGACTTCATCCTTTCAACAGGTAAAAACTGTGAAGAGGAAGCACAGAAAGGCCTGTGTGCTGTTAATAGAAGAGGATACAAATGACAAGAAAAAGGGGTAAATGTTGTGGATTCTGAGCACATTCCAAACTTCCGGTTTCTTTTAGTGCCCTGTACTTGTTTCCTGGCACAGGGCAATTGCACTGTTAGTTAAAACAAAGGTTGATCTTGGAGGGAGGGACCAAGCAAGGTGAGGATTTGCAGGTGTGGACTATGTCCTTTGTAGGCTGCTGGTTGAGATAAGCTGGCATCGTGTGAGCAGCTGATGCTCATGTGAGGAATAGAAGAATGGCTGGGGACCCAGATAGTGGTTTTTACTTGTGATTCCCAAACTTTCTGGAGACACCAGCCTGCCTTTAGTTTTGTCTTAAAAGGAGGCACTTCTCAGTTGTTAAAAGATTCCGTAGTTGTAGCTTACTATGAAAACCCTAACTAAAAAAGCCTGCATTTCTGAATTCCTCATGAGATGTAATTTTCAGGGAGCTATAGAATTGCAGTAAATACAGAGGTGCAACTCAATTGCCTCTTCTCCCTGACTGTGTTTCTTTTGTTTCATCCAGTTTCTCAGTACCTCTTAGGAGTCTGAAGCACTTTGACTGTGAAGAAAAGCAGGACCTCATAGTAAGTACTACCAGTAACATGGAACTGCAAGTCTGTGCATGCTTTGGAAAACATAAAGTGGTATCACAGTGTGTAACTGACCCTGTGAGAGGAGTTTGGTGCAGCTGGCTGCACTGTGGCTGTTCACGCTTCTGTCTTCTCTCTCACTGTATTCAGTGCTGTAATTAAATGTAATTAATGCTCCACAAGATGGAGACTAACACAGTAAGGGGATCCCCTGACACCCTTTTCCATCTCAGTGGGGCTGCTGTGCAGAATACCTGTGGAAGGCAGGCAGTTGCTTGGGACTCTTTTCACTCGCGGGTCTCCCGCGTACCACAAAGCCACTCACGCTGGGTGACAAAGCACTGGCCAGAAGTTGCATTTCAGGAGAATGCAGAAACTGCAAGTAAACTTTGATTCATTATCATTAGCCATTTCTGTTACCTGGTTAGTGTCCTAGACTAAAAGCTTCAGTAGGTTACTCCTTTTAGGACTGTGAAGAGCTCTTGTTTTACAGGAACGAGCCAAAGAAGATTATCGCCAAGAAATTGAGTGGTGTATTCGACTGATTTCTGACTATCGAATTAGAGTAGGTAAGGAGATGTCATTCATCAGAAAATAGATAACACTGAAACTACCAGCTCTGTTTCACAGGCTTAACTGAACTGATTTTGGGCTTTTTAGGTTGTCATTCTTTTACGGGATCCTTCTTGGAGTATTTTGCTGATGATATCAGTAAGTGAACCTGTTATCTTTTGTAGTATTCTCTCGGGAGACAAGTTTAGCTCTAATGTCTACATATGTGTTGAGTGAGGCTTCAGACCCAGTGAGGGAGTACCAGGCCTCAGTACTCAGGCCATTGTTGCACTTTAAGGGTTATCATAACCACAACTGAAGTTAAATATTAAGACAAGTAGGGAAACCACTCATTTCACCTTGTAGAGAATTAATTTTAGAGCTCCTGTCAGAGCTTCAACTCCCTCATTTTTCTTAAGGCAAAATCTTTTTTGTGGAGGAAAAAAAACCCCACTTTATCAAGCAAGTCCCTTGTATTCAGTCTGTGTATGTAAGCATGTATGCATACACAAATGCTTTGTGTATTTAAGTATGAATGATTGTGGCTTTCCTTTCAGGCTACCCAGTTAGAAAGGAAGGTTATCAAGGTTTAGTCCAAATCACCTTTCCAGATGTGGCAGAGGAAGATACTGAAGAGGCCTTATCAGAAACATCACTTCAGAAGCCCTCCAGGAAACTTCTTCCTGACAGGACAAGAGCTGCTAGAGATAAAGCAAATAAGAAGATAGTGGAGTTTATAGTGAAGACTAAGGGGGCTGACGAGCATCTTTTGGCTATTTTGAAAAGCAGAAAACAATCCCGGTGGCTGAAGGGATTCCTGAATTCAAGACAGTATGTGACCTGTGTTGAAACCTATTTGGAGGATGAAGAGCAACTGGACCTTGTAGTGAACTACTTGAAGGAAGTGTATCATGAAATAGAGGCTAAAGATCTGCATCACATAAATGGAGATGGCATAAAATTTATTTCAGATGTCCTTTTGCCTGAAGTAAGTAAACAAGAAACATTGAGAAACTACACCTTAAAGGAAGGAAATGACATTAGTGTTTTGTGATTTGAGTTCAGTGACTTGCAGTGCTCCTTGCGAGCTGAGCAGTGGTTGAGCTGAGCAGGTATGTTCACACCTGCATGCTCCCTGTAGCTCAAGGGGCATGAAACTGCTTAGTTTATATCTTGGGCAAAGACTTTTCAACTCCACGCAATCCTAAGTTATGTTTGTGGGCTCTTAAGCTGTCAGCACAAAATGGACAAGCTTTAGGTGGTACAGTGTTTTCTAAAGGCAGAATTGTTGCTTTCAAGTCTATTTGATTCTTTCTGAAACTCTTCAAATCTTTGGGTTTGAGGTGGTTTTTATTAATTTGGCAAGGTATCACTGGGGTTTCTTGGGTTCTTCGTGCTTGGGAGGTGGTGGGTTGGTTTTTACAGTTATACTTTTAGATATTTAGTGTCCTTCCTAGGAATTTCCCCAGCACAACATTATTAACCTCTGTAGAAACAAGTTACTATGAAGAGTATCATAATCTGGTTTTAAAATACTCTCCTGGGAAAGACCAAGGACAAGTTTGTAGTATTGACGAGGATCAGGTTTTATCAAACTTTCCTAAGTGATTGATTTTAGAATAAGGTTCCTCATTGACTGAGACAGTTCATTTATACTCATGAAATAAAAGCTAAGTTACAAACAGTGATTTGGAACCAATTACTTTTCTAGGCCATAATTTATGCCATTTCTGCTGTGGATGATATAGATTACAAGAAGGCAGAAGAGAAGTACATCAAAGGACCATCTGTGAGCAAGAGGTATCTTTTATTTTTAGTATGCTCTGAATTTTTCCTACTACTTTACTGTTTATATAGAAAACAGTATAAGGGCAGGAGAGTCCGAGATCCTCTCTCCTGTATGGCAATTTTCTTCCATTGTCTTAAGTAACAAAATGATTATACATGGAAATGTTCTTGCTGTGTTACAGTAACACCCTGCAAACAGTTTCATATGGTGAGGTTATTTTTACTACAGAACTTTGTGTTTCTTTTCAGGGAGAGAGAAATCTTTGACGAAGAAATCCTAGAAAGAAAGAGGTGGAAGACCAAACCAGAGCTTGCAGATGGTGTCTGAACAGCAGCACAACCTTTCCCTGGCTCCCCTGGCACTGAGTGTATGTCATAAAGTGCTTATTTGTATAAAATGTGTAATTCTAACCTTCCAAAACCTGTTTGTGTATCTCTGAAAGAGGTAGCCACTGCACTGCTCTTGAATGCAGTCCTGTCTTCAGTCCTTGCTCCCCATTCTGTGCCCTGGAGCTGTTCTTGCCGTGTTGAACTGCCTGTGAAAGATGATGCAACGGGTGTTGGGAGCACTGCGGGTGTGTGGCTGCCTCAGTCCTCATCCATTCAGCATCCTTAGCACGGAACTGCAGGTGTTTTGCAGAGCTTCTTGACCGAATGCTGAGTTTTGTAGGAATTACTTTGGCCAAATAGCTGACAACGGGAGGGCTGTTGGCTTTGCTGAACACAGACTGGTGGAGGATATAGCCATGTGTTGCTGGGTGACTTTACCACTACTGAATGTCTGCGGGTTTCCTGTATAAAAACATTCCCACCGGATTGACTGTTCCTGCTTTACATGTCTTGAAGTGTGGGGAAATAAAATTGGTAGCTAGTGATGCAAGCAGAATAACAAAGGCTTTGTTTTTATTCATGGGATAGCTGTAAAATCCAGTGGGAAAGGAATCCAGTGTTTGCTTAAAAGAACAAACCCCATTCACTTTTCCATGTGAAACTGTTCTGAATGCTGGCTCATTGCTTTTTGAGGCCATACTTTTAGGAGCAGTTATTTGTCTTTGTCCGCTTTTTAAATCCCAAATGCCATTGTTTAGTTCCAGCTTTGTGCAGGAGGTCTGGCACACTTTGACTTGCAGTGTTATTGACAGCTGCTTAGATAAAACCCCAGTGACTTGTTTTTTCTCTTAGGATGAAAACATGATCTGCTTCTTCAAGAGAAACCAAGGCGATTTGAAATTCAGAAGTTTAAATTGAGATACAGATGTGTATTCTGGCTATAGTTACTATCTTTCACATGTATTTTAATTATACTTTTAATTACTTTATAATGAGTTTGAATATGCATTTGGAATCCTTATGTTATCAAAGCGCCATTAATGAGTACCTGAACTATAGGTGACTTTGCTCTCAGTTTATCCTCAGGTTCCCTCTCCTTCAAAACATGATCCTGTGTGCGCTTCCCAGTTAGAATTCCTAAAGTACTGCTAAGGTCTTTCTCCATCTCCCTGCATGGCAGTGGAGATCCCCATCCACCTCTCCTTCATCTCAACCCTTTTCTCACACCTTTCACGATCCCAGTTTGATTCAGTGTGGACAAGTTCTCCTTTCAAAAGTCAAACTGTGCTGTGCCAAAGGCTGATGAAGAGTGTAAACGTGAGTTGGAGCACTCTCAGCTGTCTATGTCTTTAAAAACCACCTTCAGATGAGCTGTTACAGGTTCCTTATGGGGCTGTTTGCACCTCAGGACCAAACTCAGTCCAGAGATGTACAGGATTGTGTTGTCAAGCAATTAAAGGTTGATGAAGCGAATCATTAAAGGCTTGTTACTCTTGTGTGCTTCGGTTCTGCCAAGCAGGATGCTGCTGCTGTGCTTGCCTTGTCAGATGCTTCCACCTCTATTTCACACTGCGTGGTCATTATTTCTGTGTATCGGATAAAGCTGCACTATTGTGCTGCAAGTGTCGGTTTCGTGTTATTAAATGCATTGGGTTGAGTACAAGAAAACAAATGTGCTGCTGCCTGATCCTGTGCTTTCTTTGAGCATCTTCCCTCTGCTCCGACCAAGCTGCTTCTTGAACTTGTCCCGTTTAACTAAAGCAGCTCCCTTGTTCCGTACCGAGGTTAAAATGACTCGGAGCCGGGTTTTGATGTGTTCTCCGGCAGGAAAAGACACAGTTGCCGAAACCCGGGATCGAACCAGGGACCTTTAGATCTTCAGTCTAACGCTCTCCCAACTGAGCTATTTCGGCTGCGCGGAAGCGCTCCCCCCACCCCTCCCGTCACCACCGGCGGGGCCCGGGGCCGCTGCAGCCTCCGGAGCCGCTAGAGCCTCCGGGCCCCGCTGCAGCCTCCGGGGGCCGCTGGAGCCTCCGGGCCGTTAGAGCCTCCGGGCCCCGCTGGAGCCTCCGGGGCCGCTGCAGCCTCCGGGCCCCGCTGCAGCCTCCGGGTCCCGCTGGAGCCTCCGGGCCCCGCTGGAGCCTCCGGGCCCCGCTGCAGCCTCCGGGCCCCGCTGCAGCCTCCGGGCCCCGCTGCCCCAGCGGCGGCGGCAGCGCGGTCTCTGTGGCGCAATGGGTTAGCGCGTTCGGCTGTTAACCGAGAGGTTGGTGGTTCGAGCCCACCCAGGGACGCCCGTTCCTTTTGCCTCCGCGGCCCCGGTCGCTCCCGGCTCCTCCGGCCCGGTGTTACCGAGGTCCGCTGCCGGCGGAACTCCCCGCACTGCTCCGCGTTCCCCGCCGGAGCACTGAGGAGGGCGCACCGGGGCCGGGCCGGGCCGCTTAGCGTGTGCACCGCGCACAGAGGTTGCCTGAAGGGCTGCGGGCGAAGATGGCGGCGCTGGGCTGTGAGCGGGGCCTGTACCGAGGGAACGGGACCGGGACCGGGGCGCAGGGGGGACCGGGGGCAGCGGGCGGGGGTCGGGGGGCACCGCTGACCCCACCGGGGCAGCCCCGGGCCGGGCGGTGCCGGTGTCCGCCCGGGCTGAGCTCTCCCTCCTCTCGTTGCAGGTCTGCGGCTCGCTCGGCTCGGCGGCCTGGCCTGGCGGTGAGCGCCGGGCTCGGGGCCGGGGGGGCCGCGTTGGGGGCTCGGGTGGTTTGTCCGTGCCTGGGGCCGGTCCCGGTCCCGGCCCCGGTGCCGCTCACGCTGCGGGTGTTGTTCCTTCCAGGCCCTGTGCCCTGGCGCCCGTTCACAGCCGCCTGCTCCATCCGACGCCGGCGGCCGAGCAGGCTGACAGGTACCGCTGGGGAGTGGGACAGCGCAGGAACCCCGTGAGCAGCAGCTCTGTGTGTGCCATGAGCCCCTCCTCGGTCCATAATAGCAGCCAGGCTGGAGACGAACCCCCCAGGGCCCCTCTGTAATGTGGGTACAGTGAACACAAGAGCAGTAACAGTGAGGGGAGCATCCCTCACCCTGCTCTAACACAGTGTGCAGTGGGTGCGAGGTTGTCCATAAGCGATGTGCCTTGGGTTCCTCATAGGATCAGCACTCCTTGGGGCTGATGGTTGTATGCAGTTACACTGAATAACTGGAGCCTGACACTCCTGTGCTCTCTGCCTTCAGCGCTGTCCAAGTCCAGCAAAAGAGCTCAGCCATCGTGCAGAAGAAGTCCTACGTCCCCAGTAGCAGGGGTGAATACATTGTCACCAAACTCGATGACCTGGTCAACTGGGCAAGAAGGGTGAGCGTCTGAACCTGTCGTGCTCGCTTAGGGAGCAGTGGTATCGAATGGTTGGAAGTGCTGGTGTGAAATGGGCTTGAGCCATCTCAGGGTAAAAATAGCTTCAGAATTCTCCAGTTTCTTGGCCCAGAGGTTAGTGCTTGGGGTCCAGTGTCAGAGCAGGAGGGTGCTGCAGAGCAGTGCCTGTCTGAGCGGAGCTGACCTTCAGACACGAGTGGAAGGTGCCTTCTGGTTTCCCATCACCCTCGTAACGAGTGGCTGCTCTGTGCCATGGAGAAGGCTGAACCCAGGGGGCTCTGCCTTAGCTGAATTGTGCCTCCTGCAGTCACGGCTGGGAGGTGGCTGCTTTAGCAGTGTGACACGTTAAGGGGAGCGTCTTCACCTCTGAGCACATTCAGCATCCCTGAGGCTCCATACACTCAGATCTCTACGTGTCTGTTCCCCTGGAGCAGTGCGTTTTGCTCTCCTGCATAATGGCAAACACCGTTTTCACTTACAATGCACTGAGCAGACCTTGGATCTGATCACTGCTCTCCCTTTGAGTCACCTGTTGCATGGGCTCAGCTCTCTCCACAACCTGCCTCTTGTCCTGCAGAGCTCCCTGTGGCCCATGACGTTTGGGCTGGCTTGCTGTGCCGTGGAGATGATGCACATGGCTGCTCCTCGCTATGACATGGACCGCTTCGGGGTGGTGTTCCGAGCCAGCCCCCGGCAAGCCGATGTCATGATCGTGGCTGGCACCCTCACAAACAAGATGGCCCCGGCTCTGCGGAAGGTACCGGGGCTGCGGTGGGCACCTCGTGTGCTGGGAGGCAGCGGGGGCTGAGCTGGGCTGTCTGTGTCCTGCAGGTCTATGACCAGATGCCGGAACCTCGCTACGTGGTCTCCATGGGGAGGTAAGTGCCAGGACGTGCTTGGTGCCTCCTATGTGGTAGGAGAAATGTGCTCTTGCTTGAGCCAGGGAGGTGAAGGGAGAGGAACCCATTCCTTATTTGGTTTCCAGCCCCTGAAATGACATAAGGAGCCTTGTTACAAAGGAAACGTAAAGGATCCCTTTCATTAGGGTGAGGAGAACGATGGCTGTCCCATCACTGAACTGCAGAGTTTTCCCTGGGGGGGTTGCAGCTCTCAGAGTTTGAAGACTTGCATAAAATCACAGAATGGTTTGGGTTGGAAAGGACCTTAAGATCACCCAGCTCCAACCCCCTGCCATGGGCAGGGATGCCTCACACTAAACCATGGCACCCAAGGCTTCATCCAACCTGGCCTTGAGCACGGCCAGGGATGGAGCATTCACCCCTTCTCTGGGCACCCTGTGCCAGCGCCTCAGCACCTTCAGAGTAAAGAGCTCCTGTCTCCGCTAAACCATGTTTAACCAAGCTGAAACCTGCCCATCTCTTGCAGCTGTGCCAATGGAGGGGGTTACTACCACTACTCCTACTCCGTGGTGAGGGGCTGTGACCGCATCGTGCCGGTGGACATCTACGTGCCAGGTAGGAAGGGTGGCTCCAGGTGCCATGGCACCAGCTCGGAGCAGCCTGGCAGGGAAGTTCCTTTTGCCTGTTTGGACACTGCTCAGTGTGGTTCAAACTGGGGTGGTGAAGTTGCAGATGCTTCAGGAAGATCCAGTAAGCAAGTGGGGTGGTTCTGGTGATGCTACTCACCAGTAACCAGTATGTAAAGTGTGCACTATAGTTTAGTTGACCACATACTCCTGTGAGATAACCCTTTATTGAAAACTGAAGCATTTCCATGGTTTTAAAAGACCTTTCCAGACAAACACTTTAGTTTCTTTAAACTGCAGGAGGCCTCTTGCTTTTTCAAACCCCCCAGCCAGTGGCAAAGGCAGAAGGAGATGGAAGCTGCTTCCAGGCCAAGCCTGGGGTTTGTCACTTCTCCATCTGCTGGCTACGCTTCAGTGCAGCAAGCAGCCCTGTGGCTTCCTTTTTGTCTCTCTCAGGTTGCCCACCTACAGCTGAAGCTTTGCTGTATGGAATCCTGCAGCTTCAGAAGAAAATCAAACGGGAGAAGAAGATTCAGATCTGGTACAGGAAATAGCCTCTTATTTATGACCTCCCCTCTTGCTTGCTTTCATACGCACAATCAACCCATGTCCTCACACACCTAATAAAAGTCTACCTGGTTAAGATACTCTCCTGTCATTAATGCATCCTTCCTATCTGAAGTGTTCTAACTCCTTTAAAACACATTAAAAGCAGGAGTTGGATTTGGTAACATTCACTGTGGTGGTTTCTCACCTGAACGGCTCTGAAGGAGGATGTCTGAAGTTACCTATCGTGACATCAAGGCTTTGCCTGAAACCTGGGACTTGCTCTTTGGCTTTGTTGGGAAGTTTTGAGACCAGTGCAGGTTCTGAGGCCTCCCTGAGCTCATCTCTTACTACCTACTTTTTGCTTATAATTCCTACAAAGGATCTAATGAATCCTTTATATCTGTGTGCACAGCAGCCAGAAAGCAATTCTATTTCTGTAATCTGAAATATTAATGCTAAAAATGTGATTACTAAAAACGAATGCTGCAGCACTCCTTGGCACAGGAGGAATGGAGCAGCCCCTGGCAAGTTTTGGTGCTGGATGTGGCCTAGGACAAGGAGCAGTCACAGCAGAATTACACACACGCTTTTGAAAGGTAAATAATTTGCTCTGAATCAGCAATGGTGGATTTCATTTGGGTTCTTTAATGGATTTTATCCCTTCCAGGTAGAGAGAGGAAACATCATTCATGCACTGTTGAACTGCAAGGAGGTTGTGAGGATTGGAACTCGCTGCAGTGGGCTTGAGCCAGGAATACTGGGATAAGCAGCAGGGAGGTGCTGCAGGAGCAGCCCAAGTGCCTCCAGCCACCCCAGGCTCCTGCTCCTGCCTGGTTCAGGTCATTTGGCCACCAGGGCTTTCTAAAAAGGAGCCAGGTTTTAGAGGATAAACATCTCATCCTTGAAGCCCTTTGGCCAAAGGCTCTGCACCACCTCTGGGATTACAGCTTCACTGAGGTATTCATCAAGGTCTGAGTCTTGAGTGGAAAATACCAGTCCTTGGGTGGGATTTTGCACTGCAGAGCCCAGAGGCCCCTCCAGGGCAAGGGTTTCACACTGGGTGACATCCTCTGGGTGACATCCGTGGTGGGGCAGGGAGTCCTTTTTCCAGAAGGTTCCCTAGAGACCCAGGACTTCCATCCTAAGCCTCCAGATAAATCATAGAATCATAGAATCGGCTTCAATCTTCTCAGCACCAGAGGAGGTAAGAGCGTTTTTCCTCCTTGAAGTGTGCATCATCAGTCTCCTTTCCTTAGTGTTTGCTTCCTGTGGCTTCAGGGCAGCCCCAAGGCATGGTGCCAGGCTGGCAGCACCCTCAGTGCTTAACAATGGTGGGGGTGATCATCTTGTGGAAGGAGTAGTACCTGCAGTCCTTGGGGGCAACCAGGTCCATCACCGTTGTGCTGATGTTCTCCTTCTTGAACCCGGCCTCCAACAGGTGCCCTACCTGGGTCTCCTGTGAAAGTGAAGGGTAGGAAGGAGCAGGGAATGGTTTGAGCTGCCCAGATGCAAGTGCAGCTGCTACTGAGCCCCAGCTTGTGTGGACACAGGACAGTGCAGGGAGCCCCATTTTGGGCTTCTGTGGGCAAAAACCTGCTGACCTCCCCTCAGTGTTCCCTGCTAAGCCCCAGCTGGAGGAGCTAAGCAGCTGGAGGGCCCTTATGCCACTCCACATCCCCAGTATCAGCCATGTGCTGGGGGATGCAGGCAGTGCACAGCCTGATGGGGCAGCTTTGGGAGCCTGGGTTGGGCTGGGGGTGCCAGGCCCCCCCCCAGCCCAAGGACCAACGCTCACCTCAAACATCTTCTTGATGTCAGTGTACTTGGTCTTCAGCAGCTCCCCCCAGGAGGTCAGGTTGCAGTAGGTGAGGACCCCTCCGGGCTGCAGCAAGCGGAAGGCATGGTCCTGCAGTGGGGATGGAGGGGTGCTGGCTCAGCACCCAGCTCCCACCTTACCCACACCCCCCCCCCCAAGCTCTCTCCTCCCTGCAGAGCCAGACATTGCCCCAGCCCACCCAGCTCTGGCCCCTTGCACAAGGCAGCTGCACCCTCACCACGTTACCTTGATGAAGGGGAACTGATGCGTGTGCCAGGTCTCCTCCGACAGTGGGTAGGTGTCATACAGGATCCCTGCCCGGAACAGCGGACACCATCCATTAGCCAGGAGAGGCCAGCACGGGGCTGCTGGGGCTCGTGTGCCAGGGAGAAGATTCCCCCTTCCTGGCTTGTTACTCTTTCCTGTTTAAATCTGCACCCCTACCTCTGCCCCCCCCCCCTTAGACAGCGACAAGAGACCCCCATGCAGCCCATGGAGGGAGCGAGCGGGGCAGGATGCTCACCCTGCCCCCCCTGTTCATGATGCAGCAATGTGCAGGGACCCTTCTGCCTTGGGGCCCTCTCTCTGCTCCCAGGTTCTGCTGCAGGGTCCAAGGAGGGGATCCTGCCCCTCTGCTCTGCTCTTGTGAGACCCCCCCCACAGCGCTGTGTGCAGTTCTGGTGTCCTCAACATAAGGACATGGAGCTGTTGGAGTGAGTCCAGAGGCCATGAGGATGCTCAGGGGCTGGAGCAGCTCCTGTATGGAGCCAGGCTGAGAACATTGGGGCTGTTCAGCCTGGAGAAGAGAAGCTGCATGGAGACCTCAGAGCAGCTTCCAGTGTCTGAAGGGGGCTATAAGGATGCTGGAGGTGGGCTCTTCATTAGGGACTGGAATGACAGGACAAGGGGTGATGGGTTCAGACTGAAACAGGGCAAGTTCAGGTCAGATTTAAGGAAGTTCTCTACTGTGAGGGTGCTGAGGCTCTGGCACAGGGTGCCTGGAGAAGTGGTGAATGCTCCATCCCTGGAAGTTTTCAGGTTGGACAGAGCCTTGGGTGCCATGGTTTAGTGTGAGGTGTCCCTGCCCATGGCAGGGGGGTTGGACCTGGATGATCTCAAGGTGCTTTCCAACCCAAACCATTCTATGTGTCTATGACCTCCCTCCAGTCCCACAGGTGTCTCACCATTGAAGTGCCCATCCGGCAGCGTCGGTGCCACATCCTCCCACAGCCCCTTCATGGGTACAACCTGCAGGTGGGAGGGCAGCGCCGTGAGCCCCAGCACCCGGCACCCACCAGCACCGTGCTCTGGCACAGCCCCCCCACACCTTGTGGGGCTGCATCCGGGCCCATTCCTCCAGCCTCCGGAAAACCCCCTCGTTGCACTCGATGATCCAGTGCTCCTGGATGTTGAACTCCTGCACCTTGGTGGCAGCGATGGCCATGCCGAAGCCCACTTCCAGCACGCGGCCGCCTGGGCACAGGATGGTTGGACTTTGTGATCCTGGAGGTCTTTTTCAACCTAGTTGGCTCTGTAGTCCTATGGGTCTAAGAGGGCTGTGCCCACACAGGGGCACCGGGTGGACAGCACAGACCCAGTGATCACAGTGCTGCCCGCACTGGGGTGAGAAGCCAGGAGCAGCCCCATGCCCACATCAGCCACTGCTTCCACAGCCCTTTGCCCCACCGAACCCCCCGAGTGGCCGCAGTGGGGACGAGCAACCCCTCACCAAAGCCTTCCCTTGCCCTAAGAGCAGCAGGGCTGTGCTGTGCCTGCACCCATCCCCATTCGGGAATGTGTCACCCTGACACGAGAGCACAAGTGGCTCTCACTGCATGGGGACCACCGGTGGCAAGCGGGGTGCACGCAGTGGGGTCCCTCGGCAGCAACACCCCACACCCCCGGGGAAGCTGCCCCATTCCGCACGCCCGAGCTGCACCCCATAGCCCCCCGTTACCCCTTGACGCAGCCACGGCCGCCAGCGAGTGCATGTACGGGGTCTCCCAGCGCTCCATCACCGGCTTCCCCAGGATCTCCAGGTGAGCCCCGGGCGCATCGTAGCCGGCGGCCGCGTCCCTCCAGGCTGCCCGGCAGTCCTCGCCCTCCGTGAAGATCGGTGCCGGGGCGCTCATGGCCGCTCCGTTACCGCTGCGGGGACCGAAGTCCGCTCGCTGGACGGCAGCGGTGCAGGGGGAGGGAGAGGGGCCCTGGCTCCCGGACGGCCTTAAATAACCACGGCTGGGGACGTGCTGAGTGTGCAGAACGGGACGGGGCCCTCCGGGGGGAAACGGAGCCCCTATCGGGAGCGGGGGGGCAGGCGCACGTGGCCGGGTGTTACCGTCGGGGGCACACGGAGGAGGGGCCGGGCACTAGGACCCTGCGGAGCTCCGCCTCGTCCCGCCCCTCCCTCCCCTGGGCGCGGCCCCGGAGACCCCGTAGCGAGGGGAGGGGCGGGGGTGGGGGGGGCAGGTGCGCGCGCAGCGGCGGTTGGCGGCGCTGAGGGAGCGCGAGCGCGCGGTGGGGGGGGGGCCGGGCCGGGGGCGGCCTTAGCGCAGGTCGGGAGCGCGCACGCGGGGGGGGGGGGGGGAACCGGGGGTAAACGGAGAGGAGCGAGAGACCGGAGCACGGGAGCTGCCGCTTGGTGCCGCCGCCAACGGACGGGAGAGCCGGGAGCGGCCCCGGACACCGCCGAGGAGCCGCCGCCATGAACAGCGTGGGAGGCGCCGACGAGATCGGGTGAGGGGGGGGGGGCCTGAGGGGGTGGCGGTGGGGGGGGGGGCGATGGGGCTCGCACCCGTTCCCGTGCGCACCGGGGCCGGGGCCGCACCGGCACTTCCGCCGCCACCGGGGCCCGTCCGCCATGCTGGGCCCTGCGGCCGGGAGCGCGCCCCCCCCCCCCCCACGTGACCGGGCCGGGCTGCGGCGGCAGGTGCGCGCGCGGCCCAAGGTCACCGCGGTGCCTCCGGTACCGGGAGCACCGGGGGGGGGGGTCCTCGCCGGGCCCTGCTCCGGGGCTGCCCGAGTGCGCCCGCAGGGGCCGGGAGGGCCTCGGGGCAGGGACCGGGGCTGTGCGCTGCTCACATGGCAGGACAAAGGCAGCCGCCGGCGGCCTCCCCTCGCTCCGGGCTGCGGAGGAGACCCGGAGCTGCGCTTCCGAACTGCCCCGTCCTGTGCCGGTGGTGCGGGCACAAACCCGCTGCGTGCTGCAGAGCGGTAGCCTGGCATGCCTGGCCTTTCTGCCATGTGTTCAGTGTTATTCTGCTTCCGTGCTCTGTATTCTAAAGCCTGGTGACATTTAAGTTATGAGTCTGTAGATTTGGCACGTTAGAAGTAAAAAATAGACAAAATAATAGTGAAGATTGGTTGCTGAGCTTCCACAGGTTTTGGCTCAATATGCACATCTTAACCGGTCACCTTTGAAACTAGAGAGGACACTTCCCATCCTGTCTTCAGTGCGTAGTGAGCTGCTTATTTACTTTGCATGTTCTTCATTGGTATCGTTTTAGATACACGAGCGGTAGGATCATAGAATTATAGGATAACTGTATTGAATACAGCACGTTGCTGTGAACCACACATCCTGCACAAAGATATGTAAGGTTTGCTCTGAAAGTGTTTGGTCCTGGCCTTAATCTCTGCCCACTGCGTTATGAGAGCACTGATGAGCAAACTCGTGTGTGCTGCTGCTGTTCAGGACCCATAGGTGAGCACTGGCTGCACGTTCTCAGTGAGTTTTCACCCTGACCAGGCCCAGTTGTCACAGAGCTCATTCCTGCTTGCAGGCTACTTAGATTTTGATCCTTTTGAGTTGTAATCAGATTGGAAAGGATTGGATTTTAATCAGCAAGGATAATTTTGGGTTTTTTTTTTGTTCTCCCCCCCCCAGCAGTGCTCAAATACAAAGGTGAAACCATAGAACAAACTGCAGCTGCCTCCAGTTGTGTGAAGGAAGTTGTATTTCGAAAAAGCTATTGTGAGATGCAACTTTTATTAGGAAGTAATGAATTTAACTGCTTTTGTAGATAGAGGTTTTAAGAAGAAATACTTAGCAAGGCTGTAGACCTTGTGTGGTTTTGGATGAAAGAAAGTACTGATCTTGAGGTTCTTCTGCTGCAGGATGTAGCTGTGATGGATGTTAACTGACTTGCAGAATTGTTTTACATGGGCAAAGAGCTTGTGCTTTTGTTGAGTTTTAGGCACTTTTGCAATGCATGCTTTCTTGCAATTGGCAAGTAAAAATCAGTCGGGAAATAATTGAAGCAGGACACATGAAACTGGGTTAAAACTTCTTGTATGTTCTATAACTTCTGAAGAGTTTCCAAACTGAGCCCTGTGCTGGATGCTGCTGCTTCAAGCGTGCTGAGGCCGTTGGTGTCTTGCTGGTGCACGGTGTGCACTGTTGTATGTTAACAGTGGAGAGAGAAACCTGCTCAAGAAGCAGAGAAAAGCAGGCTGGTGCTGCCTTTCATCCCATTGGGAATGGGCTATAGCATCCTTCTGGCACTACAGTCTGTATTTGAAGGTGATGTAAGTAGGTATGAGGACAACGATGTCAGCAGCCTCAAACTGATAACATAATCCTAATAACTACCAGCCCAGAAACTGTTTGAACAAGAAGTTTTGCAGGAGGCCCTGTATCTAAGACCTTAGGAGCAGGCTGAGCTTGGGGAACCTGATGTTACTTCACGCAACTGTCCTATATAATACCACGTCTAGATTTTTGTATTAGGCAGGGATTAGTTAACTCTTGCCTTTGCTCAGCATATTCAAAGCAATCCACTGAGGAGTTGAAGAGTGGGTAGTCCTGGCTTTTGGCATTCTATGGGGTGCATATAAATAGAAGCCTTGTATTTACATACAGCTGCTGTCTTTGACCTTAGGCAACCCAGCTTGTTTTGTTTGTTTAAATGTATGTAGGGTGACTACAAATAATTCATAAAATGGAGCTGGAAGGTGTCAGTGACTGTTAACTGCAGGGAGTCCTCTGTCCCTAAAGACAGCTTGATGCTCTGTCAGAATGCACCTGGTATCTTTCAACTGATTTTGCATAGATTGAGCTTATATACCAAACTATCAAATTTAGTTAAAATAAGGGGAAGAGGGACACCAAAAAGCCTAAACAAACAAACCCCAAAACGACAGCCAATCCCAAAATGTGTTTGGTTGAGAAAATGTCCCATAGTCATGGGCTACATCAAAACTTTACTCTGGTATATAATACAGCATTACAGCAGTTATTCTTTTCATTGTTATTAGGAAGTAAAGTTGTTTCCTTATAGAACTTAACTCTTCCTAAAAATGACACAAAAAAAAGCCCAAAGATCTATGTTTGTGTCTGGGACATGGAGAAGAAATGCAGTCAAGGGGCAGTTGTGGAAGGTACTGGGAGGTTTGAGCATGGTGAGGGCTGGTGGGTGAAGCTCAGATGGGGTGGAAGAAGCTCTTTGAGCTGGTGCCGGTGGAGGGAGGTGGGGGGAGCTTTCCATCCTGGAGGAAAACTTTGGCATCCTGAAAGGTGCAAGTAGGAATCAGGCAGCTTTCAGGGAGGGTGAAATGCCCTTTTTGTGCCGTTATCAGGTGCATTACAATCTGTCTTTGGCAACACTGTGAAGACTCTGCTTTCTTTGCCTATTAGCCGTTCAGTTACTATCTGGCCTGCTTAAGATGCTTTGATCTGTGCCTAGCAGACGTTTTTTGAAGGACAAGATTTCTATCACCTCTCATGACTTGTAGGTACTGTGTAACTCTGAATGCAGTCACCCCTTGGTTTCACATGCAGTCTTGAGGTGTTGGTTTAGTCACTGTTGGCTGTTGCATAGGGGTCACAAAATGATGCCATATCACACAGAAATGAATCAAAGCAAAAAGGGACTGCTGTTTGGTCTGCAAGCCACCCTGCTACACAGGACCTTCTAGCTCTGACTGGGGGTGGATCTTTCTGCAGTTGGTTGCTCCTGAAGAAAGCAGGTGTTTGTTAGGAGAAGTTCACATTTCCCTATGTATGTAAGTGAAGGTGCTCTTGTTCCCAGCCTCAACACAGATACAGCCGTACTTGGATGTATCTGAGGGTGAGTAGCAGACAAAGCAGAATATGGTTCCTCTTTTTGAGGACTCATATGAGAAATAGAGGGCATCCTTTGAAAAAAACCAGCCCCCAAAACCAAACTATCCCAGCACTTGTCTGTGCAGACCCATAAAACTATTAACAGGAGAGATTTGGAGTTGGTGACTCTTACTAAAAAGGACCTTCTTACTGAGCTGTGAGGTGCCTTTGAACTAACCTTCAATTATGGAGTAAATTACTTTGCATGGAAGTTCTGTCACACCCTACAATTGATAAAGAGTTGCAAAGCAGGCAGTCTGGCTTCTTACTGCTCTGCTTGTACATTCACCCAAGTACTGTGGCGTGCTCTGACATGAAATTGCACCGATTTGGATGCTCTTTTCAGAAGGTGAGTAGATTTGGATTGGCCTGAAATTTGAAGCATGGAGCTTATTTTGGGTGTTGGCCATGACTTTCTCATCTGTTTGGTGATATCTCTGAATTAGATTGTAAAATGGTTTCACAACTAATTGCTGAATTAGTGCTACTCTGTTCAGTACTTGCCTCACAAGTTTGCCCTCTGTCTTAGACTTGAACTTGGTAGTTCTGCTTTTGCTTTCATTTAACAGGAAGATAATGGTAGACAAAAGTGATTTTGACTGGTCTTTCAGGGTGAGCAGGCAGTAGGACATAAAAGGGAGGGATGGAAGCCTTTTGGTTGTTTTAATAGGCAGTTTCAGGACTTTTCCAAGACAGTACCTGGAGAACACAGGGGCAGGACACCTGAGAGCTGACTTAAGCTTTTTCTGATCCAGTGGTGGAAAACACTCATATGCTTTCTGCTTTACCCAATTACACAGCCAGAGAACAAGTTTTAGCTCACAAGTTCTGGATTTTGTTTTCATCCTTTCATTTGAACTGCATGGACCCTTAGCTGTGCTAAGATAAGTTCTGTAAGTAGCTCACAGCCTATGATCCAGGAATCCAAACATCCCATTTGAATTAGGGGGTTAACCAGGTTTTATAACTGTTCTTGGACCACTTCCCAAGTTTTAGTGAAGCTTTATATGAAGTGTTCCATGCTGGAACTCGTTTCTGCCCCAGAAGAGCAGGTAAATGTACTTTGTGTGATGTTCTATGTGTTTTTTCCTTCTGGGTAATGGTTTCTCAAAGTACCACTGCCTTCCCCAGCACCTGCACCTAAGAAGTTTAGAGCAGCTGATATTTGTTGTATTCTCTTTGTGTGAAAGAATAAAATCTTCCTGTAATAAGCTTACAATCTCTGTTCACGTTTGTGGCACACAAACCAGATGCTTCAATTTTATGTGGGCCTTCATGAAACACAGGGTAGTTGTCCCAAAGAGCAGTGAGTTATAGTGAGGAACAAGGTTTGTAGTGTGTTTTGGAGGCCTCGGTACCACCAGACCTCATCAGTATAGCTGACTTTGCATTGAATAATGTGAAGCATTTGTCATGTAGCACCCTAAAACTGCCCTGTGCTTCATTTGCAGAAAACTGTTTGTGGGTGGCTTGGACTGGAGTACAACACAAGGTAGGTGATGGATGTCCTACCCTGGTTGAGCCAGGAAAACAATGTACAGAGATGTAGCTTTTTAAAGACAAGACTGTGGTAGGAAGATTTCAATGAGATTCTACTGCTCTCTTCTGTTAATAGAATTTTCTGCAGAGAGTTCAGATGGGTGTTAATCACTTTGGGGTTTTCTGTCAGTGTTTGGAACTGAAGTTTTTGTTAGCTCAGATGATGACAATATTGTATCATTGCTTTACTACAGCACTGCTTTCCTTTTGTATGAGTGGAAATCATTACATACAATTTGCTTAGAGGAAGTACAATCTAATCATTCTCAGAAGATGAGTTTGAATTTGTTTAGTGATTTGCTTATCTCTTGTCTCATAACTGCAAACACAGCCTGTTTAAAGTTAATACCTGGTTCTGTTTAACATATGCTTTTGTTTTAACAGAAACCCTTCGTAGCTACTTCTCCCAGTATGGAGAAGTTGTAGACTGTGTCATAATGAAAGACAAAACAACAAACCAGTCTAGAGGATTTGGATTTGTCAAATTCAAAGATCCCAACTGTGTGGGAACAGTACTGGCCAGTAGACCTCACACGTTAGATGGCCGAAATGTAAGTTGTTTCTGTGTTCTGGGTTTGTTTCTGCTCCACACTGCTGCAAAGATCTGGTTTAGGTTCCTGTGGCTTGTTTGCGGATAGTGTAAAAGTTACCTGGTTGCTGGGTTTAATTCTTTATTGTAAACCAGCTTTAACTCAGTAATTTGTGTCACATTGTAGAAGCAATGTATTGATGAGAGCTGTGATCTGAGGAGCTGGATTTCAGCAGTGCTGTGTTCAGCTGCCCTGAATGTAACTTTTAGAACAGTATTCTGCATGCTGAGATCTGACCAAACTGGACTTCTTCCAGATTGATCCAAAGCCATGTACACCTAGGGGGATGCAACCAGAAAGGACACGACCGAAGGAAGGATGGGTAAGGAAAGATACTTGGTGTATCCTGCCTGTTTTCCAAGCTTTGGTTTACCTTCTAGCAGTTGAATTGAGTTCACTTGGATTATATCCATGGTTTAAAATCAGGAATCACTATGCAGGCCTCGAGTATAAATTTGATTGCTGAAAAATGTCTTTCACTTAAATTTCCTTGGTAGGGCTCCAAGTACAACAAAGTGTTAATGAACATCGTGGTTTTGCATCAGACTCAGTTTGGGTGTGGTATTTTCTTAAGCTCTTAGCAGTGCTTTTAGATCAGTTATTAAGATCTTGAAACAAGTGTCTGGAAGTGCACTCGCAGGACTGATGCTCTTTTTCCAGCCTACTTCACACCCTGCAGGTTTATATGATTCATTAGAAAATGAGTAAATGGCCTCAGAACATAGTCCCTGGGTTTCTGATCTCCTGAAGAACAGAGACTGGGTTATAGCTGCAAACACTAACCAGCTTGAGCTCTGAACATGCAGTTGCTTCACTTTAGTGACTGGGAGACTTCAAGCCTGGAGATGGCTTCCACTCAACCTGCAAGTTCATGTTTCAGTATAAAATGCTAGAAGTAGCCAACTTGATTGTCCTTCTGACTGATTTCTTTTCCTCCTTGATTTAGCAGAAAGGGTCCAGGAGCGATAACAATAAATCAAATAAAATTTTTGTTGGTGGGATTCCTCATAACTGTGGCGAGACAGAGCTCAGGGAATACTTCAAGAAGTTCGGAGTGGTGAGTCATTCCGCATGATGGTGGTTCGCAGTTGGTTGCAAGATCCTTGTCCTCCCCACTGCTATTTCTCAGTTTTCATCAAGCTGTTGGATTTTGGGTTCATTTATACAAACTGCTCTAGGGACATACTGAACCATTGGTAAATGTTCATCATCTTGAAATGCATCTTGCTGTTTGCCAAAATCTATTGCTCTGACATGTACTTCCTCTGCTGCTTCTGTCTCCTCTTATTTAAGTCTACCTGGTGCTTTGTTTCATTCCTTTGCAAAAACTGAGTTGGTTTAAGATTCTTTTCTTTCTCTTTTCAATTGGTAACTTGAGGCCTAATGATTAAACTGGGGGGGAGGGAGGGAAGGGGCACAGCAAGTACTTCACTGAGTTTGTCTAAGATCCTTCTCTTTGACTACGTGTACGGGTAGGTTTGCAGCCTCCTGCCAGTGTTTTGGTAACAGCAGTTGCTTTTAAATCATCATCTGGAAACGTCTGAGTTCTGTTGTCCAGAACCTTCATTCTAGAGACAAACTACTACTCATGTTATGCACTTGGTTTTAATTCAGTTGCTAACCTCAGATTGAAATGACTTATATTCTGACCTTTTCCTATTTAATTCCGATGTATCCCAACTCTCACTGCCCCTTTAAGATGGTAAACTATTGAACTAAATTACTAAGTTCTGCTGTAAATAAGCTTTAGAAACATGAAGATTGCCTGCCTTAAATTCAAGACTCTGCTGGTGAACATGAACTTGCCATTTTCAAGTGGCATTTAATGTGTTCTCTTGATACTTCTTTTTAATCACCTTTCTCCAAGATCTCTTCTTAGTGGCAGCAAAGGATTTATTGGTTCTCTCTCAAGTGGCTCAGTCTATCAACAGTACTGTATTGAGAGTTTGATTTAAGATGGTTTGAAAAAGAAAAACCCAGGGCAATGGCTAACAACTGTTTCTTTAGTTTGAAAGGCTGCAGTAAACTCAGTCATTCAGAATGGGGGAGCATGCTCCACAGCTGTGGAGTGTAGTTTCTAAAGGCTCTTCCTCACAGACTTTTGGCTTTCCAGTTCTGACCTCTGGATGGCTTGGGAGATACAGGGTTATGTTCCACCAAATGTAGAAGGCAACAGCCATTAAGTGTAAGTGCCTTTGAAAGTAAGTAGTAGAACTTTTAACAGTAGTGTAGAAACTGGAGAGTCTGTGTAGTCTTCTTGAGAGTTCTCTTTGGAGAATTAGAGGCTCATACATGTTTTGTGGCCACAGAGTTGTTTGGGCTTTTTTCCTAAGTTAAAATGTCACTGATACTGATCGTCTGTAACTTGGGGAGGGGTGTGTGTAATGCTGTTTAAAGCATCAGTTTATACTGTTAACTCTATGCCACACTGATGTTCAAGTCAGTCAATCAGAGAAGCTGTGCAGATTCTTAAATGTGGCTGGAGTTAAAGCTGCTTTTCATGGTGAGAGTGAAAACACTTAAAAATGGACAAAGTAATCTTTTAAAGAAGCTACACTGATGAATAAAACCAGAAACCTGTGGGGGGGTTATAGGCTGTAGTGTGGCTATAGACAGTGTGAAGACCTTAATGCCAGATTAAAGTCTTAAGTGCGATGAGACCGTAAAAAGCCACAGTGAACCAGCAGCTTTCTGGAGTAGACGAACTCATGCTTTCCTTAAAACCCCATCAAGAGCAGCATCCCCTGTTTGTCTGCACTGTGCTGGGACAGCCTGGTATGGATGGCTACATCGAGCATTTAATTGTGCTTTGTGGATAGAGGGTGGGAAAGAAGCCTGTGGTAACTGTTGATAACACTCCCCTGGTAGCACAGTTAGTAGAATTTGCCTTCTCTCTTCCAGGTCACTGAAGTTGTAATGATCTATGACGCAGAGAAACAGAGGCCCCGAGGTAAAGGCTGATCTAGTTTGTCCTTGAAATTTCTTCATACTCTCCTATAGTCAGATGGCAAACTATTTCACACCATCAGAAAAGGTAGCCTTTTTTTTTGTTCCTATGTTGCCTCAGGAAAAAGAATAATTCACTGGGCAAATATCACTTCAAGTCTAACCTCTTCATCTACAGCTTAGTTGGTATCTGTGCATTTAAAGTCAGATGTTTCATGTTCATTCCTGAGGTTTTTGGGTAGTTTTTCAGTTGAATGAAATTTGGTTCTTGAGCCTCTCCTGTGGCTTAAGGTACTATTGGGGGGTGGGATATGGGGAAGTGCAGGTTTTCCTCCTTTTCCACATGAAAGGTATGTTGATGTCTGTAATTGCATGGGGGGGATACTCCAGTTCAGAGTATTTCTGAACGCCAGATTAGAACAGAATGCATCCATTATATGCTTTTTGTTTTGGTTAAATGGCTTCACTTCAAACTAAAGAAAACCACTCCTGAAACTACACCAAATAATTCTGAAATCTGTGTCTATGTTTTGATTGGGGTGTATGATCCCTGTATTCTAAGACTGCTTTTTTAAAGGGGGGGGGAGAGACAAAACCAACACCACAACCAAAAAAAACCCCAAACTTAACAAAACCAACCAACCAAAAATAACCCCAAAAAAACCCAAAAACCCCCCAACAAAATCTGAGAATTTAATAAACTTGGTAACCTTTGGTCAAAATATGAAGCAAGATTCATATCATTCACCTTCCATTGCATCTGTCATCAGTTGGACAATGAAGAGGCAATACTTTAAATCTGTGAAGCTTAGTTGCACCGACCACCTTGTAGCATGTTCTACATGCTAGAGAATAGTTTGCCATCTGAACTTGCATTTCTCTTCTGACTCATTATTAAGAAATATATTCTTCACTTCATATTTATTAAGCTGTTAAGTCTTAGTTTTATTTTTAATTTAGACATCCTTAGTGACATATTTAAGTGTTTCATAGTAAAGTATGGTAATGTTAAGTAAGTTATTTTGTTTTCTTTTCTCTCTGTGAATTGTTTGACTGTGATTAACGATATCTCTTTAGATTTCCTCTCTCTAGGTGATAATTTATCACAGAGGTACAGGCCAGTTCCACAGTCAGAGGAGGGACGGGCTTTGTCTTTTATTGGAGTGTAAACGAAGTTTCAATATATTTGTTTTTTTGTTTTCTTGCTTTGGCTATCTTAATCTTCTTTGAACAGATACCCCTTATTTACCCAGCTCATACATTCATCTATTCAAGTGCTCTAGAACATCTGGTTTTAGAGGAGGCAGTGGAGACAAAGATGCAGGCATCTGAATATAAGTTGTGGCTGGAGTTCTGCAATATTTAAGTAACTATTGTGTCATCTCAATCTTTGTCATATTTAATCCCAGCTTTGCAGCCTCTGAGCAGAAGGTACTAAAACATCACACCTCATCTGGATTAATCCTCATCTGAATGGCTTTTTTCTGCTTAAAGCTATACTAAACCAAACCAAAAGAAGGTTTTGGGTCCCGTTAGTAGGTGGTAGCTTAAAGCAGAAGTGACAGATGAGTGCAGGTTTGGAAGCCTCTCTGTCTCCATCCTGGGTGCAGCTGTACTGCCAGGTACATTCTTCCTTAATTCAGCTGATTTCTGAAACACTGTTCTTGAATCCTGTTGCTCTGGCTTTCATTTTTGTGCTTTTACATTCTTTTATGTAGTGTGGCAACTAACTGTCATCTAAAAAATGGCCTTGTTAGTCCCTGGGGGTGTGCTGGGAACAAGTCATTGTTTGTATTCAGTACTCCTGGTCATGCATCCCAGAACACATTTTCTCTTGCCTCCTCTTTCTGATCTGTGTTCTGTTGCAGAAGGTGCTGCTCAGTCTATACACTTTTCCTTTTAACATGATACCTGAGTAAGTATATATTTATAAAATCTAAAAGGCTGATTCACTGCCATTCTCTACTTGCACCACTCTGCACTTTGCCTTCTTCCATTACTTATCCTTGCACTTTGAACTGCGTTTGGTGGTAGGAAGAGGGGAAAAGCATCCGTGTTACTAATCCCTGTAGCATTCATCCACCTTCAGCTTCTCACAAGAACACTGGGAACCAGATTCTTGATTAGTGTCAGAGCTGTGGCTTTGCCCTTGAGGAGCCAGGTGTGTCTCAAGTCTTTGCTTACTCACTACTTCCGTTAGCTCTCCTGCAAGCAGTGCTTTCATGAGAACTCTCAGTCCCCAGTAGAAGCACAAGCAGCCTCATTGCATCTTAAACTGGCTTTGTTGCAGTCTCTACTCCTCAAGCTTTTGATTTCTTGGATAAACCAGCAGCTGTGAAGCAAGTTACAGGTTCTTGCTGTATTTGTTCTCTTCTTCCCCTTGGCTGCAAACCAGTGGCATTGCTCTCGTCTATAGTCCACTCAGATTCCTGCTATTAGTTTCTCTAGTCTTTAATCAAGTCCTATCCTTCCAAAAATAAAGCTACTGGATGTTAGACTTCCTCACTTTGATACTATTGAAAATTGCATTATTGGAATTTTGCTGTGTATTATACTGATTTCTTCACTGTTCTTATCTTGTGGGGTTTGACCCTTTTATATCTTTTGTTTTTCTTTACTGACTTCCTCAGTGACCCCTTATTCTCTTTTATTCTTTTTCCCTTCCTTCTCCCCTTTCATGCCCTGTCTCCATCCCACAATCGATTCCCCTCCTTCAGTCTTACTGGAATCAAGTTAAATGAGCAAACTTCCTCTGTAGATGCTATCCATCATTTTCCTTTCCCTATCTTTTGAGATAAAGGCTTCAATATTAAATGTGTGATTTAAATACAGATACTTTTCTTTTGGCTCTAATACCTTAGATTTCTGGTTAACCTCAGACAAATATATTGTGATGAAATGCTGCTCCCAATTTGGAGGCTGCTTTCATCACAGATGAACAAAACTTCGTTTATACTGCCAGTCTCTTGTGTGTGGGAAATGCTAAGTTTTTTCCTTTTTATTTTATTTTAGTGATGTCTTTTGCTCTTGTTGCTGACAGCAGAATTTGACCTGCTGGAATCTATTTTGGCCTGTATCTTTGTGTATTTTTTATATATATATATATATATAAACTTTCTCTACAATAGGCCTCTTTGGGCTTACCCAACCCAGTTGGATAAGCTCAGAGAGACACTAACTGTTATAGATACTGTATTTCTGTTTAACGCTTTAGAGCAATATATGGCTGCTGTCAGCACTAGCTGCAAAGCAAAATGCAAACCAAGGGGGAAATCTTGGGTTTCAGAAAAGCAGAAATGCATCCATGTTCCATATGCTTTTGATGCTGCACCTTGTTTTTCTTTCTAATTTTTATTGCTCTACCCTTAGCTAATCTGAAGACTGGCACAATTTATGTACTGCATGTTTCTTCCCTTTCCTGGGGTTGGTTGGTACACCAGCAGCAAGTGGTTGATGGCATGAACCAGCCTCTTGTGTTCTGTGAAATTAACCACTATTTTGCCACTCTCTCGGCAGTACCAGCAGCTACAACCTAAGTGCAGTGGTTCTCAAAGGGTGCCTTCAAAAAGAGGTTTAGTCCCGGGGCTTTGCCTCTTTCCCAGCATCTTCTGCAGGCATCAGACATTCCCCTGGGACATTTAAAGAGCTGCTGGATTTGGCTGAGCTGCCACCATCAGGGGCTATGGTCAGATGAAAGGGTAGGAGCCCCCCTTGGGGATCTGGAGCAGTTGGTAGCAGTGCTTTTTGGGTGAAAAGAGGGACTGAAAAGGGTTGCTTTTTTATTCCTTTTTCTGAGAGAAAAGCAGCAGGAAATAGAAGAAATGGGATAGATTAAAGGATGTGATGGCAAGTACCACGTTCTTTATAAGCAGCACTTCTTCAGTTGGCAGGGGGGTGTGTTTGGAACGTGTGATATCTATTACATGCTTGTTCTAAGTGTGGAAAACTTGAGAACCTCTGCTCTAGGTTGTTAGTTTCTGAAGCTTCTCATTCATCCATGGAGTGGTAAAATTTTTCATGCTTTAACAGCTACATTTCAAAACCAACTTTATTATTTTTAACAGAAAATATTCCCTAAGCAGAAGATGGGATAAGGGATGGGAGGAAGTTGCTTTGCAGCTTTGGGGAACAGGGACAGGATAGGTTTTCCTTGGGAACCTAGTCTGAATCAAAGATAGGAGCAGCGAAGTTGCTTGACTGGAATCTGCTGTCACACAAGTTTGTTCTTAATCATGTGGCACAGTTATATTTATGACTATATTCACACTTTTTTCCCCTCCTGGTAGGCGGGCTTAGGAGTAAACTCAAAGATAGTGACCAAGCTCAGTTTAAGTTGCATGTGTGAAACCAGGCTGAGGCATTAAAAACTGCCTGATTACAGGAAGTATCCATTGCAATTTTCTCAGATTGACCTTTTTTGACAATTTAACACAAGTCTGTTATCTGAAACCCCTGCTTGAACCCTTGGTCCGCCCCTAATACTGTTCATCATCCTGTTTTGTGTCACAACACCCTGCTACCTTGATTCACTCTTCGTCGTTGGCTAGGTTTTGGATTTATTACTTTCGAGGACGAACAATCAGTGGACCAGGCTGTCAACATGCATTTTCACGACATCATGGGCAAAAAAGTGTGTAGTTGTAGTTTTATTTTACCTTAAGAAAGAACCAAGTCTTGGGCAACTAGCAATTTCACTGGTGAATAAAACTTAGGCATGGATTCAGTTAGGTGGGAGAGCACCTAAGCCCGAATTCGAGGCTTTGCCCATGAAGGTGGGGGAAGATCATCCCATAGAAGAAAGAGATCTTGAGAGCCAAAGATCTTAGGTTGTGGGCTGTTGTGGTTGGGGTAAGGCCTTGTGCTTACAGACCTGGGGGGTTGCTCTGGCTGAGCGTAGCTCACATTGGAATGAGTTGATGGTGACTACCTCTGGTTTGAGCACTGCTTAGATGCAAGGAGAGAAGTTAGTTGTTTCCACCTGCTTGAAAACCAGAATCCCAATGAAATCTGAGTTGTTCAAGGCTTGGTTTAAGATACCACTCCTTCAGATGTGTATTTGATACTCAAATTTTGAGGTGGTGTGAGACAATGTACTTTATACAGTCTGAAACTTAAAAGAAAAGAGGAAGAAAAACATCATGAAGGATTGGTCTTTTACAAAAAATTGGGTCACTTACTGTGAAACTTTGATACAAACCCACGTACTCTATGTAGTATTTAACCACAATGCAGTTAAGTGACCTCTGGTTGTTTCATCTTCATACTGTGTTGTCAGGATGTTGGCTAGAGAGGAATTTTTGAGGCTTGCTTTGATGTTACTCAAGGAACATGCTTGGACCTGTGGAAAACAAAAGAAAAGCAGAGTAAATTGGTGCAGGAAACCCAGGATTTTAGAGAAAAAGATAACTCCTTAAACTAAAAGTAACCCCAGGAAATTCTGGTAAACTTAAAAGTCCTTTACAGCATATCCACAGTTTGTAAAGCCAGTGTTAAAACTGCTGACTGCAGAGGGAATAGATTTCTAGGAGACACACGACCACTGTTGCTTTCCTTAAACTATTGCACTGTGTAATTTTGCATTGTCTTTTAAAGTCTCTCTGTGTGCTGATAGTCCATAAGTATTTATGTAGCCAGCAAGGGGGTATATTCTTGCCCATCAGTGAAATTATGGCTCGTCAGTAGTTAATTATGCAGGATATAATGCTTTTTATTCCTGTGAACTTGTTTTGGGGTTAAGGGGTGGGCTGATTTCCTAGTAATGGAAGTGAAAAGAAGATGCTTGTGTAATTACTAGTGTTTTGTTCTCGTTGAGCACTCCCATTTGTGAGCAGATGCACTTACAGTGCTAGAGTCACATTGGTTTGTGTAAGAATTACCTGTATCCTTACTTGCACATTCAGATCTCCCCTTGGAATTGCCTTAAACTGATACCAACCACTTAAATGAGACGTCCTGTCGCAAAGCTGCATGATGTAGATGTAGAGAGGAACAAAGCAGAGTACCTCTGCAGGAATGGTTGTGGGAATGGATGGAGAACCCTGTGTGAGCCTTCAGAGGGTCAGCTCTTACTCTGAGGCTTTCAGCATCTGTCAGTGCTAATGCAGAGTTCCCCATTGTTTCCCAAACAATCTCAGAACCCAAAGGAAAGAATCTCTTTCCTGTCCTCTTTTTTTCCCTTTCAATGACATCAAGGACAGGACCCTGCAGTGTTACACAGGGATTTCTCAGCCAGGAGCAGCGGAGATGCCTCATTTGTGGGGGCAAACTGGACTTTAGGTAGAATTTTAACCTCGGTTCAAAGGGCATTGCACAGGGAGTTTTTCAGTCCTCGATTTGGCAGTTCCCTTCCAAATGTGCACTGAAAAATGAATGGACTGCTTCTACATAGATTAATGAACTGCAGATATTCTGCTCTCCTTCGTTGGCGGATAATGCCTGCTTTAAAAATGGTATCTTTTGGGTAATTATAAAGGTATTGCTGAAATGAATCCATATGTTGTTGAAAGGAGGAAAAAAAGGAATTAAAATTGCAAGAAGAACTTGCTTTTGTCAGCAATAACTGAGTTCCCTCGAGGCAAATGTGTTAAGACTCATTAATTTGAGTCCTTTGAAAAATTCCCTTGGATCCTCTCTGGAAGGACTGAGATTTGGTTAATGTCATGTCTAATGTCCTTGGGGCATCTGCACTGGGGTGGGGGCGGGGGGCTTTGTCCTTGCCTTGTGCCTGTTTCCTGTTTGTTCTCTGACATGAATGGGGTTTAAGACATGGCAGGAAGGATTCTGAATACTGTCTTTTCCATACGACTCTGGGTCCATTGATGATGGAGATTTATTTTCTTTGTACTCTGGCACCCATTAAAATTAATCATAAAATAAAGCCTTGAATTCAGCATGCAGGAATGCTGAGAGTGTTTCATTACATCAGAAACTGGGATTTTTAGGGGGTTTTTTTGAGAGAGGTTTATATTGAGTATGCAGCTTATTTTAAGTAGGTCAAATGCACTTATTCCATGGCTTGGAACACTAGGACACTTTCTCTTTGACTAAAATAAGTTAAGCATTGTGGCTTACTCATTTGAGAAACAGGAGGGCTTTTGTCACTGACTTAACACAGTATGAAGATTTGCTTCTTATTGACTCAACTGTCCATTTTTATTACTTGCATGTTTGTTTACTTTTTTGTTAGATGTAATGTAAGATTCTCTTATCACATCCATTCCCTCTGACATTGTTTGAGTTAATTGAGATTCTTTAAGCGTTAGCCTGGGGAAGGTAAGTCTTTATCTTCCATTAGACATTTAAATAAAATCTTTAAGTTTTTTAAAACAAAACAAACCAAAACCACAACAAAAAAAAAAAAAAAAAAAGAAAAAAAAGGAGAAAACCACCAAAAAAAAAACAAACCCAAACCAACCAATCAAATGTGTGTTTCTCAGGTATGAGCAGAGCTGAAATTGCAGTTAGGTGGGGTGGGCTTAAACTGTAACTTCCAAATGAACCCCAAACATGTTGGAAAGATTAAAGCATTAGTACCCTTTTTCAGAGCGTCCTCTTTACTCAAAGTTGGTTTGTTTTCTTTTGGCTGAAAATGTCATCTTTGTAACTCCTGCCTCAAGTGCTAAATTAGTCCATAAATAATGTAAAAGATCATGCTTTTTTTAAGTGAAGAGCCATTGTAAGAGGGTACTGCTGTTTTAAGATTAAAGCAAATGAATACTGTGCTATGATGAAACAGAAGTGATCTGTAGGATGTGTTTTTCTCAAGACCTCAATAGTAGAACCTGTAATGTCTTACCATCATATATATTGTACCTGAGAAACATTTTAAATTACTGGCCTTAAGTTTAATAATTAAGTATTTAGACATAAGTCATAAGATGCTAAGTGTAGTCTTAAGTGTAACTAAGGGTGTGTGTGAAGGGAAGGGGGGTATACATTAACCTGTGCCATCTCTCCTAAGTGGTGACTCTGTTTGTTTAGGTGGAGGTGAAACGTGCAGAACCTCGTGATAGCAAAAGCCAAACTCCAGGTCCCCCCGGCACCAGTCAGTGGGGAAGCAGGATCATGCCAAGTGCTGCCAATGGCTGGGCTGGGCAGCCTCCTCCAACCTGGCAACAGGGTTATGGCCCTCAAGGTACTGCTTTAATCAGTATCACTGTTGCAAGAGTCTTTCCTTTACAGCTTACTGACAGTTTGGGTTTCTGGCAAATGATGGTATTCCCATGCTTTTCAATGCAGTGGCTCTGCTGGCTTCCTTTGAGCACAACTAAAATTCCCCACATCAGTCCTTCCCAAGCCTGCTGAGCTTGTTCCTTCACTCCTTTTCCCAAACCACTTGGTTTTGTAGGGCAGAAGCCAGTGGGTAGTGTCATGCCTAGCATGTGTCTTAGGCAGTGCTTCACCTCTGCTGTTCGGTTCTGCCTCTCCCCAGGTGGAATGGGCATGGTTTTGGGTAATGTGGAGAAGGTATTGAGAAAGCTCAGCAGCTCACCTTGTGACTCCAGCTCAGGGCCTGCTTCAGACCCCTACAAAAATCCTATTGAAAATCCAAGTTTTCAAGGTTGAGGCAGTTTCAAAGGAAATAAGTAAAATTTAAAAGGGAAAAGAGAAAAAAACAGATGGTCTTTTGGATTTTATTCCTTGATGTATCTTAGAGCAATAACAAGCAGCCATGGGGCTGGCAGTGGTGCAGGGGAGCGCTTACTGCCTAGAATCTTTGTGACTTAGCTTGAACCCTTCAGAGCTAAAAAGAGCAGCCATGTAGTTTGGGCTTGATGGCTTTAAACCCCCCCCCCCCCCCCCCCGATTTTGAAGACAGGATAAATATGCTGAGTTCATCCAAAGACACTTTTGATAACTTATGGAGAATTCCAGTGGTGTAATTGAGTTGCATTTGACAGAACAGAATTTGCTTGCTCTGATATATGAGAAACTTTCACTTGGGGGGGCTAAAGGGAGTGTCACTGCTTCATCTATTGCTAGAATAGATGGTACCTCAGTGGAGGGTTTGCTTGTTTCCCCATGGTGCTTATTAACTTGAAAGCTGCAGCTGAGGCTTTGACATTCACGCAGATGTGCTAATCTGCAACTGTGCAAATTGAGAAGCTAGATTATTTTCAATGCAGTCATTGTAGAGAAGATGATACCTGATTTACTGGCAAGATTACTGTGAAACAAATGCATTATCTTTCAGTCTTAGTGTGGGGACAAATGCAGAAGGTGATGTTTTTATGGTTACCTTCAGAAATAACTAGAATAAACCTGGAAATGTGCTAAAACCACTTCGGATGAGTAGTCTGCTGTGATCCTCAGTGGTATTGTTCTTTATACCAGTACAGTTACCTGCACTTGGTATGCTTGCAGCTCTTGAGTGCTTCATCTGATTGGAGTTTGGGGATTCCTGTCTCCTCTGTGCATTATCTGCTGAATGATTCACAGCCTTTTCAGAATTGCATATGCAGAAATAGTCCTGGTCTATTTCTCAGACCATAAAAATAGAACTGTAAGGGACTCTCGAGGATCCCCCCCAGTCTATTCCAGGGCCCTGAGCAAGATCAGCTTTCTTTTAAATCATTCCTCTTTCATAGTACACAGCTTCAGTGTACACTGTTTTTGTTCTGTTTTAGGGATGTGGGTGCCAGCTGGACAGGCAATTGGTAAGTACATTACATGGGACCAATTGTAAAGAAGAGATTTTACTGAGTGAAGGTGCAGTTTCTTTAAAAACTTGCAGTAATTTGTGGATTTCTGTAGTATTTAACTTACGTTTAAAAGCTTGATTGGATTTGTCCTGAAAGAACGAAGAAGATAATTTGTTCTTAAAAAATGAGTAATGGGAGCTGGCATACATCCTGCTCTTACCAGCCACACTAATCCGTTATAAAGGAATTACATTCTAAACAGCAAATATTTACAGTAGGGATACTTGGAGGACAAATATTTCCCAAAATAAGAATTCATAGAAGGGCTGAGACCATGTCTGAAATCTGTCAAACAGCTTTACCCCATCTAGAGAATGCTGACTTAAGCAGCAGCTCTGCATTATGAAGCTGCTTTAGTTCTTGGTTTCTCTTCATTTTCTAGGTGGGTATGGACCACCTCCTCCAGGAAGAGGAGCTCCTCCACCACCACCACCATTTACCTCATACATAGTCTCAACACCTCCTGGAGGATTCCCACCTCCACAAGGATTTCCACAGGGCTATGGCACCCCTCCACCATTTAGTAAGTGACCTACAGGAGTTGCCCATCTTCCTCTGGACTTTGATTTTTCACCCTATATTTCATTAATCCTCACAGGTTTTGCCCATATCGTGTGTTTCTGAGCTGTAATTAAATACTGAATATTTTGTCAGTGAGTTGGGTTACTTTTTTACTAGGGTGCAGTGATCATTTATATTCTCAAGCTTAAAACTGTGTTGCTAAATGAATTTAGATTGATTCTGTACTTCTATTACAACATCCAAGAGAGAAGTTAGAAATTACTGCATGGTGACCTGGGATAGACACAAGCTGAATGTTTTGGAGGAGCTTAGGGAATTAAGGTCACAAGTGGCACTGGGAATACAAATAGGATTTTAGCACCTACCCCCCAGACCACCTCTTGAAAAGTGTATTCACAAACCCGGCTTAAAAATAAGGTGGTGGAAAATAGCACCCAGTTATCCAGAGTTACTTGTTCTGCTATAAACCATTTGCTTGGGATAGCTTGGGTTTCCTCCTGTGATCTGGAATAATATGCCTTCCTCCTCGTGTTTCTTATGTGTGTGTGTGAGTGTGCAGACTTTGGGCCCTAGTTCTCCTTGATTGCTTTCTCTTGCTCATTGCTGCTGAGGCCACAGTCTTCCTTTGGGGTGAGGTTTTTCATGTCAGAAGGTGGATCATTGGGTCTTTTGGCCACAGTGTTTGCCAGAGTGTAGGAGTGCATTGCGTATGGCCCATAGTGGGTAACAGACACTGGTTTTAAGGCTTGTGTTTGTAAAAAAGAATGGATCATACAGTAAAGGCAGCCAAGAAGTCTGGGTGCTGTTCACCTGTGTCTTTTCACATGCATTGTGTTTCCTTGCCTTTCAGGTTTTGGTTATGGTGCTCCGCCTCCTCCACCTGACCAGTTTGCCCCACCTGGAGTACCCCCTCCACCTGCCACTCCAGGAGCAGCACCACTAGCTTTTCCACCACCACCACCACCATCTCAGGCAACTCAGGACATGAGCAAACCCCCAACTGCTCCACCAGAATTCCCTTATAGTCAGTTTGGTAAGTAACTGCATGTAAAATAAATGCAGCTTCATCTTCCTCCCCTTCCTGCTTTTTGGGGTTTTTGTTTACTACTTGTACAGAAAACCAGTGTTCAGAAACAGTTTGCTACCAGACACTTCAGGACACAAATGCCAGCCACCAGCTCTCAAGAGATCCTGAAATCATGCAGTATTCTAGCCAGAGGGTGTTTTCTTAATCCACTCTAAAACACTGCTTGTATGCTGTGAAATAGTCTTCAGAGACTAGTGCACTGCTAGGCTAAGTTACTGATTCGCACTCTCCCTGAATCTGTAGTGAAAACTTTTTGTCTCCAAAAGCATTCCATAGCTTGCAGTCAGTGTTTTTTGTGTAACTGACTTTGGTCAGATTGGAGAATAGTCTTCAAGAGTAAGAACAGCAAGAGGCAAACAGTGCCAGGGTACCAGAATCCAAGCTGCAGGCCTTTTTACTTCTTCCCCCATTCCTTTCCTGTCTAGCTCAAGTTATAGTTCAGTCAGAAGTGTGTAAAGCTTCACTGTTCTACGTGGAGAACTGTTTCAGAGACACTGGTGTAACAGTGGTACTACCAAAACCGAACTAAAATTACTAGACAAACACTTGTGCTCCTTAGTACAATATCTGCTCCTCCCTGTGGATGCTGAGAGGGAGTTCTTGCCTTCTTTTAGCCCTGATTTTGAGGAGTGTTCTCCAAAGAGCTATTTGTGCCATAGTGCTTTTTAATACTGTTTTTGAAGGGGTTGTAATTTGTCATTTTTTACTTCAGGTGACCTTTTTGCATGCAATAGGTCATGCATTAAGACTGTTCTCTCCTTGAACATGTTCTCCATGGGTGTTAGTTTGCCTCCTTCCTTTGAAGTGCCTGCAGAAACTGTTAGGAAATGAACACTTCAGAGAGTTGTTTAAAAGTATGCTATTCAAAGTTCCAAAAATGTGGAACAGACTGAAGGAAGATGAGCCTCTCATGTGTTTGTAAAGCAAGCAATATGATCCTGTCCATGAACTTGAAATGGTTTTCAATTTGTTTGTTACACACATGGTTGCTTTCATAGGCAGCTTTGCCCTTGTGACTTGAGGAAGTTTTTCTTGCCTTGCCAGAACTTGTCTCTTTGCAGACTCTCTTTTGAAGGGGGGTGCACCCTTCTAAATGAAGTATAAATCCATGCACAGAATTGGGAGTGGGGAGCCAGTATTTGTGATGTATTAGGTTAGGGAGAATCTGGTTTACAGCCTGGTGAAAAACTGGGAGGGGGAATTGTGCTGTTTGGTGTATATAGTACCACTTGCCTCTTGTGTGTTTTAGGAAGCCTCTGTGCCAGGGAAATACTTGAGGTGCTCTTTAGCCTCCTAAGAGGGCTGGATATGGAGGGAGGAGGGAGGAAGAGGTGTGTAGTACTTCATTCTGAGGAGGAGGGCTGAGAATGTTAGGTGCTTAAACCACAACTGCAGTTCAGTCTTTTTACCTCGAGTGCTTTCCTAGGCTGAAAGCTGTGCTGAGTACAAGGGATAGATGTATTTAATACACTGCAGTACCCACAGAGTCATCCACCTGTTCATAAAGCTATGTATAAAACCTGTTGACCTTTTTAAAGAGCTTCAGCACTTGCTGTGATTGCAGATTTGTTAGCAGCATTGGCAGGGTAGTTGATCTGCATGTATGTACATAAATGCATAGAGCTTATGGGCTTTAAAGGGGCACTGAGCTATCTAATCATTATGGCATTTTAAGTTTTGTCCTGGCTTGACAGCATCTTAAATGCTGCTATGTTTACAGCTAGGATGAATGTAAGCACTAGTACATGAAACACTAACATGGGGGTGTCTCCCTCACCCTGAACAATTATCTCTGTACAGGGCTCTCTTGGGGTTCGTCACCCTGGTCTCCTCATTTCTTACTAGGGCTGGGTACCTATTCTCAAGACCCTTCAGGCTACGCGCCAATACTTTGTTTACACTCTTATGGTCAGGCTGAGCAGTGAGGAGCATAGGTAGGTGGTGCCTATTTACAACCAATGCTCTTGATGTATCTGCCTTTGGGAAATTAACTTGTGTTTCTTACAGGGTCCCTTTTGGGGGGGGGGGCGGGGAGGGAATGAAGTGGCTCAAACATTTACTCCTGGGAGTACGGACAACACAGTCCTTGCTGTTCATGAGCTGGCTGAAGTGAAAGCTCCTGACTGAAGCATGACTGAGGCTGCTGTTGACTCCCCAGGCTGCGGCATTGGAGAGGCTTTATGCTGTGTAATGGAACTGAGCTTGGGTTCTTGAGCAAAACCAAGCTCAAGAGGTGAGCACAGCTTACTTGAAGAGCAGAGGTGCTGGTGCAAGCTGAGATTCCTGGTGCAGCAGGGGGAAGATGAGATGTACTGAAATGTCTGGCTGTTCAGGTTTATGCTGGAGGTTTTCTTTGTGATAAACCTTGAGAACTGAGGTTTCCAACACTTAATGCTGTAACACTGCAGTGTACAGTGAGAACAACTTGATTGCTTGTTTTTTCCTCTTCCTACCCTGAGCCTCACCCTTTTGCAAACCATTAAACTGTATTTTTGGTTGCCTGCTTATCTCTGTCTGAAAAAATGACTGGATTAGCATTTTGAGCTAATAGGGGCTTGCGATAGATGTGCTTTTAATGCTCGTTAGTGGCAGTAAGTCCTGAGAGACAGGCAGAGCTTGAAATTGAAATAGTGAAGACATGCGAAGAGATTTGGGTTTGGATTAAGAGAATTAAACCTGCTTTTAAGCCTTCATAGAGAAAAACAGAACTGCAGAAATGTAGTTAGTGATTAGGATTCTTAATGTCATCTTCCATAGCAGAGGCTTGCACTGATGCCACTGTTATGATTAAGAGTCAGATTTAATTACGGGAACACTTATTAAATTTCTTAGTGTTCCTAATTTACATCAAGTTGTCTTCCTTATTGGCAGCAAGAACTGCAGCAAGTCTTTTGTCTTCACCTGTTCTCTCTGTCCCCAAATTCTGCTTACTCTGGTCCAGACTGAGGAAGAACAAGATAAACATTAACTTGTGGCATACATTAACCTGAACTTTAGTTGAGATGCAGAACCTGTTCAGCCTTAAAACTAACTGAACTCAGATGCAGTTGGGGGATGTGGGAGAAGGGAGAAGGTAGCGAGTGGGTTAGTGACTGCTGCTTCTCTTAGCTGGGTTGGGAGTATTTGCTACCATCTGCAGTAGCTGTAAGGTGTCAGGTTTTGAAATGGAGCTTTGTTTTTTGAATGTGCAGCACACACCCTCCAGCCCACCCATACACTGGGGTTTGAGGGAAGGATCTTAGTTATTCCTGCAGGCAGCTGTTGACCAAGGGCTCCATTGTAAGGTGTATAATGGGGGCAGTAGTTGCAACCTTCTGGATCCCACTTTTCCAACTTTGATACCTCAATTCAGTTCACATTTTCTGACTTTAGTATTTCTTGAATGAGAGGGTGGCTAGTTAATAAAAATAAATACTCATGCAGCAGGACTCTGGGTTTGAAAGGGACTTTAAGATTGTCTTCTCCAGTGTGTCTCTTCAGCAACAAAGCTTACTGCCTGTCCAGGGAGGGTGGTGGAGCTGCATGTACAAAGCCAGAATCTAACTGAGGTGCTGCAGGTACAATAGGTTTCAGGAAGAGCTTCTTGCTGTACCTTCATCTGTGCTGAACCTGACAGTACTAGTTTTTAGGCAATTAAAAACCCAACCCAAACCAAAATACAAGTATTGAGAATGAGCTGACAGCAAACTTGCAAGCCGCTTCAAGCTTTTGAACAGCCAAAACACGATACCTGAGCTGCCAGCCTGGGCAGGATTACCTCAGACGTGAAAGCGACCATTGCTGCATACCTGTTCAGTTCTGCTTTTTGCCTGTTTCTTCTCTATAGAAGAGAAATAATTGCAAGAACTGAAAGCAGCTGCTTACTGTAATGTTAGAGGTGTGTGGGGATGGGGTGGGATCAGGTCCTGGATTTGTGCCTCTGCTGTTGTGTGTGTGTGTATGGATGAGGCTGGAAGCTGACTCTGCTGCCTCTTTCCCTTCTCTCCCCAGGGTATGGACAAGACTTGAGTGGTTTTGGACAAGGCTTCTCTGATCCCAGCCAGCAGCCCCCTCCCTACGGAGGCCCCTCAGTTCAACCATCAAGTGGCCCACCTGCAGGAGGAAGTGGCTTTGGACGAGGACAGAACCATAACGTGCAAGGATTTCACCCCTACAGGCGCTAGCATGGGCTGGCAATCAGGGAATTCTGTCCGCACTGGGATGTCTGGTACCAGCTGAACCTGGCAATCCCAGACTTGTGAACTTGTGACAATCACATACTTGATGGAAGAAAAACCTAACGACATATTTTTTTGGGGGGTGGGGGAAGGTGGCTTCTGAAGGCAAAGCTGTGGGTGTTTGGACTGCAGTTTTCAACCATTTTCCTTTCTCTAACCCATCAGCACAAATAAAGAAAACGTCACTGGTTCAAACTACAGGGTTTTAAAAATGTCTTCAGCTTTAATTCAAAACTTCAGGTTTCTTTTTGTTTCTTTTTTATTTCTTTTTATTTCTTTTTTTTTGAGATTATTTTTCCTGAGCCTTTGTTTTACCATATATTGTAAACTTTTATGTTTAAGAGAAAAAAAATATATGCATTTACAGATTGTGAAATTTTTAAGAGAAATTTTCTACTATGTATGCTGGCTTATTTTTTAATTTAAAACAGGGTTTCCGTTAGCACTGTTGGAAGTGAGGGTTAAGCTGCAACCCCCTTACTCCTAACACGAGCAGTGGGGCGGATGGTTCCGAAACTCTGGGAGTTCAAAGAAATCTACTGAGTGTATTTTGCTGTTGTTACCTGATGGTGTGGAGCTGGTAACAAGGCAGGTGCAGACTTGCTGACGCACAGAGTCACTTAGGAAGCACAGTGTTAGATCTGCGCTTCAAACGCTTTCCAATCCTCTGTGGATTTCATTAGGGGTTAACGGAGGCCTTGTTAAGATGTAGATTTCCCTCAGGCAAAAGGTTTAGGTGCATTTTGCACTAACCAGTGATTACCCCTGGTTTGAATAAAGAGAAGTACATTTGGATTAGAAACACAAGCCTGTCTCCATTTTATTTTTTTTCCTCTTTTGACAAAAAGTTACATGTGAATTTTGTGTTTTCATGAGGAAATCAATTGGCAGCCTTGAAAAATCACGTCTTAGCAGCAGCGCGAAGGCTTAGGCTGTGCCTCAGTGGACTGTGAGCTGCCGGCAGTGGAGCTCAGGCAGCAGCTCTGCCCTCGTCAAGGAAGTCCCCACTGGATTTGCTTCTAGAGGCTGAAGCTGCTGCTGGCCCTGACCTGGAGTGGACCTGAGGTGCTGAAGGGCTCTTGCACTGCATTCCAGCCAGTCACCATGCCTGTC
Source organism: Melopsittacus undulatus (assembly GCF_012275295.1). NCBI lineage: Eukaryota > Metazoa > Chordata > Aves > Psittaciformes > Psittaculidae > Melopsittacus > Melopsittacus undulatus. The sequence continues at coordinate 4,890,940 of NC_047545.1, forward strand.
CCCCTGCGTGCTGGGCCACTGGTGCTGCTCTTCCTCTGACCTTCATGCCTCAAGGCACCGGGTAAAGCGTGGGTTTGTGGTTTCTGTGTGTTCTACGATACTGCTCCAGTGCTTGTCTTGTGTAAAGGCAGGGACAAGCCCAGGGGACACAAACTATCCCAGTGTGATAAAGGAGTGGCTGATTCAACAGCAGCACTGTGTTGCAGGTGTAGCCGCATGGATGTGTTGGGACATATCCATGGCATTGGAAATCAATCACTCTCAGAAGGACTTTGATCAGTCCAAAAGGGGGGTTCTGTTGTCTGGGTTTTACTTTGCTTGTCTGGACCGTGCCAGCTGCACTGGCTCCAAGTCCTCTTGGCTCTGCTCCTTGCTTACTCACTGAATACCATGAGCACAAAGAGCAGGGTGCTGGAACAGGGGCTGCTCCTGTACTCTGTAACTTCCATGTGCTGTAACCACTTTCCCATTGGGGTTTGGTATGCAGTGTACTGCTCTCTGAAATACACCATGGAAATACACCATCGTGCACTTCAGCCATGTGGAATGGAAGGAGACCTCAAGTCCTTGCTGCCGTTCAACCTCACCTTGGGTTAGAGGTTCTGGAGATGGATCCCTTCTGCACAGAACCAGCTCATGGCAGTTGCTGTTCCATCCACCGAGGCTCATCTCTGCCCAGGGACCAACACAACCAACGGGGGCTGGAAACACTGCCCGGTTCTGCAGGAAGGCAGCAGCGGAGCCAACTTCCACTGCTGACAGACGAAGGCGGCTGCTCCGCGGGTGTTGCCTGAGCAGGGCTGGGAGGAGATGCTCGGATCCAGCCTGGGTGCTGCCGGACGGGGATGCTGCGGGGCCGGGGATGCTGCGGGACGCCCCACCCGCACTCTGCGGGCTGCGGCCCCTTTAAGGACAACGAGGGCGGAGGCTCCGCTGGAGGCTGCGGGCTGGGAGCCTCTCGCGAGATCTGCCTCTTCCGGCCTCAGCGCGGCGTCTCCTACCATACCCGGCCAAGATGGTGAGCGTGGGGGGGGGAACCGGCGGCCGCCATCGGGCTCCATCCTCCGCACCGGCGGCCGCTCGGGGCCCGGTAACGGCGCTGCCGCCTCGGGCTGCCCGGGCCCTGTCTGTGGGGCGGGGGATTGGCTCCGGATGGGCTCTGCCGGGGCCATGGCTGCCCCGGCCGGACCAGGCCTCAGCGGGGCGGGGGAGCCCGGTTCGCCATGGCCGTGCTTGGGGGGGTTGAGCAGGGGCTGCGGGCCCTGACCCCCGTTCCCTGACCCCCGTTCCCTGCCGCTGCAGGCGGAGGTGGAGCAGAAGAAGAAGCGAACGTTCCGTAAGTTCACCTACAGAGGGGTGGACCTGGACCAGCTCCTCGACATGTCCTAGTAAGAGCCGTCGGTGAGCGGCCGGTGCGGGTCCTGCCCCGGCCTTGGTGCGGGTCTGGTGGGGACCCCCCGCCCCGGCCTCACCGTGTCCGTCCCTTGCAGCGAGCAGCTGATGCAGTTGTACAGCGCCCGGCAGCGCCGGCGCCTCAACCGGGGGCTGCGCCGCAAGCAGCACTCGCTGCTGAAGCGCCTGCGGAAGGCCAAGAAGGAGGCTCCCCCCATGGAGAAGCCCGAGGTGGTGAAGACGCATCTGCGGGACATGATCATCCTGCCGGAGATGGTGGGGAGCATGGTCGGGGTGTACAACGGGAAGACCTTCAACCAGGTGGAGATCAAGGTGAGCTGGTGCTGCAGCATTCCTTGGGTTGGTTTCCACCCTCTGTATTCCTGCCCTGTGCCAAAGGATGGAGGCTCCTGCGTGGAGCAGAACCGGCATGGAAGGAGACTGGGAAGTGTTTGCCCTATGTGCGGGCTGCTCACTCATGAGGCTTCAGTGCAGTAAGGGGGTGATGTTAAAGCACACTGGGGCCATGCGCTGCCTGCTCCTGCCTGCCCATTGGCTCTGGGTGATACAGATCCCAGAGCTCTCCTGGGAGTGGAATAACATGAGGGGAGCTGTGACCTGACACTGCCACCAGCATTAAGTGACATTAAATCCGACCTGAAAGCACAGAAAGCCTCTGAATGTTGTGTGGTCACCTCTGGTTCCACAGCAGGCTGCAGTGGCCGATGCCCTGGCTGCTGCAGGGGGGCACTGGGGGGGTTGTGGTGTGTGCCCCAACCCAGGTTGCTGCCAATACCAGTCTCTGTTCTCTTCCAGCCCGAAATGATCGGTCACTACCTGGGGGAGTTCTCCATCACATACAAGCCGGTGAAGCATGGGCGCCCGGGCATTGGAGCCACACATTCCTCCAGGTTCATTCCTCTGAAGTAATGAAGTGGGAGCCTTTTCCATGTGTAAATAAAAGGTGTTTCTCACAAGTATTTATCTCCTGGACTCAGTTCCTGGGGCTGTGGGCAAGAAAAACTCCCTCATCTCAGCCATGGTTTGATGTTCTCCCCAGAATTTACCTGTTCTTTTGGTCAGTGTATGCAGCAAACACAAATGGGCTTAGTAGATGAGTTAAATTCCTTGTTCTTTGCTGGGAAGCCATGGATGCCACTTCTGTCTGAGGCATTTCCATCTATCTGACATTACTTCTGGTGTTCCAGGTGATGCTCTGGGAACACTGGAAAGCGTTTGCTCCATGCCTGAAGTGTGAGTTTGACCATGGAAGTAAGGCAGACTGAGGGGTGGGTGGTTGCCTGGGGCTTTGGAACCAGCCCATCTGCTGCATGGAGGGTACCAAGGACACATTGTGGGGCACTGAGATCCCAAACTCCTATTTTCTCATCTGAAATGTGGGATTCCAAAGGGTTTTGGTGTCTGCTCAGAGCAGGTGGGTGAATTGCTGGTTTCTTGCCCAGGCTGAGGGGGGTTAATGGTTTTCCTTCATGGCTCCAAGGGGAAGCTGCTCTTGAGGACCATGTGGATGATGCAGTCTGGCTCTGGAGCCACCCAAGGTGAGGGTGTCTGTGGTGGCTGCTGGAGGTGTGGTGATGGCCCCAGCTCAGAGGAGCGTTTCCAGGGGGTTCCCTGCAGTAGTCACTGGTGTGGAGGGTCCGTTTTGTCACTGCCCCCAGTGCTCCCAGCACCCTTGTCCTGCAGTTTGCTACCCATGTCAGTACCAACACCATTGCCCTGCCCTGGCACAGCTCAGGGGTTGTGTTGGCACAAGCTGGGCTAGGAAACCTCATGGTGCTGCAGGTGACTGTGGCCAGAGATAGTGACAAACACCCTGATGGTCTCATCCAGCGTCACCAGGATCCGAGGGCCAGGTCTTTGCCCTACAAGGGCTCAGTGCTGGCCCAGGGGGTGATCCCATCTGCTCGGGGGGTCCAGCGGGGGTCACACTGGGGACTTTGGGTTGTGCCCTGCTGGGGTGGTCCCTTTGGGCACTGAGGGCTCCTGGGACCCTTTCAAACCCCAGCCGGACCTTTCCTGATGCTGAGGCCGTTTGTCCTGCAGGGAAGATTCCTGTCACCAGGTCCCTTCTGTTCAGGTGATGTGACCTTGATGGTCCTTGTGCAGGTCCTGCTGGGGGGGGCACAAGGCTGTGGGTGACGGTGATGAGCGGAGCACCCATGTGCGGCCCCAGTGTGGGGCCTGGTGTGGGGCACAGGTCACAGCCACAGGTGTGGGCCAGGATCAGGCCATGGGGTGGGAACGGCCCCGGTTGGGTCCAGCCGGGCCCTGCCGGGGGGGGGCTGCAGAGGCAGCCGATCCCAATGCACGGTGACAGCGGGGGGGGTGAGGGGGGGAAGGGGGTGGTGAAGATTCAGCCCCGGGGTAGGGGCAAATCCCAGCACGGTCCCGTTCCCCCCCCACTGTCCCGTTCCCCCCCCACGGTCCCGTTTCCCCCCCCCCACGGTCCCCTTTCCCCCCCCCCACAGTCCCCGTTCCCCCCCCACTGTCCCGTTCCCCCCCCCACGGGCACAGGAGAGGGGGGGGGCCTCGGCTGCCGCCCCCTAACGGCGGAACCTCCCAACCGGGAGCGGGGGGGGCGGGGGCGGATGCGGCTGCTCGGACCGCGCCTCGCTCAGCTCCGCATCGCCGGGGATGAGGTAACGGAGCGGCCGCACCGGCCCCGCACCCCCCGGGGGGGGGGAGGGGAGCCCCGGTTGGGGGGTTCGGGGTGCGGGGGGGGGGGCTCTGACCTGCATCACCCCCCCACATGTGTGGGGTGCCCCACGGCCTTGGCTGCTCCGATCTGCCCTTGGGGGGGGGGAGCGGCTCCGTCCTGGGCACATCGGGGGGGGCTCGGCAGCTTCAGCCCCAGCGCGGACAAAGGACGGGCAATGCTGGGGATCCGCCCGGAGCCCCCGGGGGGCAGCAGGGACGGTCCCTGTCTCCATTCCCATCTTCATCCCCATCCTCATCCCCATCTTCATCCCCATCCTCATCCCCATCCTCATCCCTGCCCTGCGGACACGGCAATGGGGGCACCAGGGCCCGGGCTGGGGGATGCCAGCGTCTCCCCCCCCCCGCATCCCGCTGCGGGCTCGGATCCCAGCGGAGCCCCCCCCCACCCCAGTGATGCTCCTCACTCCCCCCATAGCAGGGCCGGGAGCTGGGGCTGAGCCCCGGCCCTGAAGCCCCAAACCTGCCCCCTCGGCCCTAAACCTGCCCCAAACCCCCGCAGGGGAGGGGGATCCCGAGGGTCCCACCGCTGTGCCCCCGGGGAAGGAGGTGTCCGCAGCCCCCCCTGGATGCCGCTGTGAGGTAGGTGCTGCCCTCCGGCTCCCATGGGCTGCGGTGTGGGGCTGGCCCCACGAGTCCCTGCATGGGGGGGTCTCTGCTTTGGGGGTGCAGGGACCCAAGCACTCGCCCCACCGGGGACCCAAAGGCTGTGACATGCGCGTGCACGCGTGTTGCATGTAGCAGACGTGTGCTGTGTGCGGGTGTGGGTGCTGCAGGGGGGCGGATGCTGCATGTGAGGGGCAGCAGGTCCCGTGTGCCAGCATCCCTGTGTGCGCCCCACCGTGTGAGCCCCACCGTGTGCGCCCCACCGTGTGAGCCCCACCGTGTGAGCCCCACCGTGTGAGCCCCACCGTGTGCGCCCCACCGTGTGCCTGTGCTGCCGGCAGGGAGCCGTGCATGGGGCTGTGTGTGGGGCTGTGTGTGGGGCTGCCCTGGGGCTCCCTGGGGGCTGTTTGCCGTGGCCGGGGGGTCCCCGGGGCCGCCGCATGTGTCCGGGTCGATCACGGGAGCTGGTGACAACACAAGTGTTTGTTTAACGTCCCTGGGGGGCTCCGGGAGCCGCAGCCGGATGGGGGCTCAGATGTGGCTTCTGTCAGAGGGGCTGCGCTCGGCTGAGGCTGCGCTGCTGGGGCCGCAGTGGTCCCAGTCCCCATCCCCAGTCCTGCTGCTGGGGCCGCAGTGGTCCCAGTCCCCATCCCCAGTCCTGCTGCTGGGGCTGTGCGGGGAGCAGGGGGTACAGGGGGTGGAGGGCTCCCCCAGCCCTGCTATGGGGCAGTGTGTGCTGCAGGAGGCTGCTGCAGTGGGGTGGACAGTGCAGCACAGGGGGTGGTGGGAGCTGTGGGCAGCGCATTGTGCTGGGTACCGCAGATGCTGCCTTGCACCCACTGCAGCATCCGCCCTGAAGGGACCTCGCCGGATGCATCCCGGCCCTGCTGGTGGCCTTGGCCGGTCCAGGGGGGTCCTGAGCACCGTTGGGTGCTGGAGGAGCTGGTCCCAGTGTCCTGGGCAGTCACACACACGGGGTGTGCCCATAGCCCCCCAGCACCGAGCCCCACAGCCTGCGGGGATGTGCTGGGTCTATGGGGCAGGGACGGTCCCGGTGCCCTCCCCGCTGGGTCCGACCGCTCCGCAGACGCCGGTGCCGCGAGAGCCCCTCCCCGCAGGCTGCGGATCCCGGCGTGGCTGCGGCTGCGGCGGCTCCGGGCCCAGAGCTCAGGCCCCGCTCATCGCCCCCCAGACCCCCCCCGGCAGGGGCAGGAGCCGGTGGGGGGGGTGCCCATCCCTGCGGCAGCGCTGGCAGCACCCCCGGAGCGGCCCCAGCCCCACTGAGGGGCTGCGGTGACCCCCAGGCTCCTGCAGCAGCATCTCAGCCCCTGCACACGGAGCTGAGGTTTGTGGGGCTGGGGGGGGGGGGGGGGGGGAAAGGGGGGAAAAGGGGGGAACTGTTCCCCTGCATCCTCCCAGTGCTGTGTCCTCAGTGCTGACCCCCCTGCCCCGTATCTGGTGGGTGCTCTGGAAGGGCCATGGACCCTCCTGCTCTGCCCCATCACTGTCGCCATAGCAATGGGAGGCTCTGCTCAGCCTGCATCCTGCATCCTGCATCCCTAATCCTGCATCCCTGCATCATCCTGCATCCCTCACCCACCCTCCCGCAGCCGGTATCCTCCTTCCTGCATCCCTCATTGTTCATCATCCATCCCACATCTGCAGCCTGTGTCTTGATTGTCTTGCTCCCACATCCCTCATCCCATACCCCCGTCCTTCTGCCACCTCCCACAGCCTTGTTCCCCCAACCCCCCCTCTGTACCCACCCCCTCCGGGGGTTATTTCATTCCGGGGGGGGGGGGGGGGGCAGCGATTTGGAGAGGGGCATTTGCACCGTGGGGTCTTTGTCTCCCTTAGGAAGCGTGGCTGGCCCTGGTGCAGCGTGGTCAGAGCCAGGCAGTGGGAAGGGGGGTACACCCAAGCTGGAGCAGGATGGGGGACCCCCATGTGGCGTGGGGCGCAGGGATGGGGAGCGATGTGGGGTGGGGCCGGGATGGCTCCTGGGGTGGGAAGGACACAGGTGGGGGCTTGGGACGGTGCTGATCCCCCCCCTGCCTGGTGCTGGAGCCCCCAAACGGATCCCAGCGCAGACACCGGCGGTGCCAGGGATCGATCCGGGCAGCTGCCCCGGGCGGGCTGAGGGGGGGACGGGTAGGGCCCGATCCTGCCCCATGCTGGGGGCACACGGGGAGGGATGAGCTGGGCGTGCAATGGGGTAACCGCTGTGCACCCCCTCCCTGCCCGCACCGCCTGCACACGGGGCACGGACGAGGGCAGCTCGGGGCTATGGAGCCGGACCCGTCGGGATCCCCATCCCTGTGCCCCCCATGCCCCTTGTGTGCCCCCCCCCCGTCCGGTGCGGGGGCAAAGGAGGAGGTTTGGGGGGGACCGGGGTTGGCTGCAGTGGGACAAAGGGGGGGTGGGGCATGGAGGGGGCATGGAGGGGGCTGGGGGTGCTGCGGGGGGGCCGGGACTGGTTCCGCTGCGGGGGGAGCGCGGAGAGGGAGAAGGCTCCGGGAAGACAAAAGGGAGACAAAGGGGGACGGGAGCTGCGGAGCTGGGAACCAGGCAGGGGCTGCGGGCGGAGTGAGGGGCCGGGCACCCCCTATGGGGGCTGTCCCTGTGGGAGGCTTGGGGCCGGGCACCCCCTATGGGGGCTGTCCCTGTGGGAGGCTTGGGGCCGGGCACCCCCTATGGGGCTGTCCCTTCGAGAGGCTTGAGGCCGGGGCAGCCTTGTGAGGGCGGCCGGGCTCCCCCCTCGGGATCTGTGGGGTGCCGGGGGTGCTGCCACGTTGCCCCCCCCCCTCGCAGGAGCAGGAGGTGCTGAAGATGTCCGGCTCCATCGCCTCGTACGATCAATTGGTGCGGCAAGTGGAGGCGCTGAAGAAGGAGAACAGCCACCTCCGACGGGAGCTGGAGGACAACTCCAACCACCTCTCCAAGCTGGAGAATGAGACCTCGGACATGAAGGTGAGGCCGAGCCCGGACCCCGGCACACGGGATGGGATGGGGGGGATGCTCCTGCACGGTACCCACCTCCCCAATGGTCTGTCCCTGGGTTAGGAGGTCCTGAAGCACCTCCAGGGGAAGCTGGAGCAGGAGGCTCGGGTCATGGTGTCCTCGGGACAAACGGAGGTCCTGGACCAGCTGAAAGGTGCGTGCCCAGGATGGGGTGCGGGTGTCCCAGCCAGGCCCCCCCTTACACTGCTGCCCCTGTTCCCAGCCCTGCAGATGGACATCACCACCCTCTACAACCTCAAGTTCCCCCCGGAGGTGCCTGGAAGCAGCCGCAGCACCGAGGACACCCCCTTGCCCCCTGCCCCACAGCGGGACAGCAGCGGGGACCTGGGCAGAGCCACGTTCCGGATGCTGGAGGAGCTGGACCGGGAGAGGTGAGGGCCGGGATGGGAGGGATGCAGGGGGTGTGGATGGGGCTGGGGGCTCACAGGATCCCCCCATCCCAAGGTGCTTCCTGCTGGGTGAGATCGAGAAGGAGGAGAAGGAGAAGGTTTGGTATTACACCCAACTGCAGAGCCTGGCCACGCGTCTGGAGGAGCTGCCCCATGTGGAGACGGTGAGCAGGGGGTCCCTGCCCCCCCGGGGCACAGGCAGGGCCCTGCACCCCCTCATGCCATCCCCTCTCTTTGCTCCCCCCAGTTCTCCATGCAGATGGATCTCATCCGGCAGCAGTTGGAGTTCGAGGCTCAGCACATCCGCTCGCTGATGGAGGAGCGCTTCGGGACAGCGGATGAGATGGTGCAGCGGGCACAGGTCAGGGCGGGCAGGATGTGTCCCTTGTCCTCCCCACACCTCCTGTGCTGAGCCTGCCCCATCCCACAGCCTCAGCCCTGGGCACCCTCACGCTCAGCACCAGGGTCTGTGCAACCTCACACCCAGCTCTTTGCATCCACACACAGCTCCACGCACACTGACACAAGCCCTGTGCACCCCAACACCCACCCTTGTGCACCCATTGCACCTGTGGGGGGGTCCCAGCCCTCGCTGACCCCCACTCTTCCCCCAGATCCGGGCATCCCGGCTGGAACAGATCGACAAAGAGCTCATGGAGGCACAGGACAAGGTGCAGCAGCCGGAGCCGCAGGTAATGGGACGGGGCTGACCCTGCGGGGTCTGTCCCAGTGCCCATGGGATGCTGGAGCCGGGACCGGGCTCCCCATCCAACTCCATTATCCCAACGGGCCCCGCCGGCGCCAGGGCTTTGTGTGGCTGCCGGCACCGAGAACGGGCAGTTGCCATGGAGACGAGAAGTAGGCCATGGCGCAGCGGGCGGCGGAGGCTCCTGCAGCATCTGCCGGATGGTGCCAACCATCACCACAGCCACCAGCACTTGCTCCTCCATGACCCATAGACACCATCACCCCCAGCCCCTGCATCACCCCCAGCCCCTCCATCACCCCCAGCCCCTGCATCACCTCCAGCCCCTCCATCACCCCCAGCCCCTCCGTCACAGCAAGGCTCCTCCATCACCCATGTCCCCTCCATCACCTCTGTCCTCTCCATCACCCATGGCCCCTCCATCATCTGCAGCCCTGCACACCTCAGCTAGCCCCACTTCCCTTGCAGCCCCTCCATTGCCACGCAAGCAGCTCTGTGGGCTTGTCCCCAGCAGTCCTCACTGCCCCCCCCTTGCTTCACCCACGCTTTTCCTTTTGTGAGCCTGCTGCTGTGGCAGCCCCCTCCCAATCAGCCCCGATTCCAGCTTAAAATACAGCCTTGGCACTGGTGAAAGCAACTGGGAAACGCTGCTATTTAATGGCACCCGTGGGTTGTTGCAAAGCAGGAAGGGACTGGGCATGGGGGGCAAGGGCAGCGCATTGCAACCCACCCCCATCTGCCCCCTTCTCTGCAGCTCTGTGGGAAGGGGCCGGGCATGGAGGGCGATGGCAGCCTGGACCCCCCGACCCACCCCGAGGAGGGGGGCAGCAGCAAGGTGAGGGGCAGCAGCACCAGAGCCTGGCTGGGGTGGGCTGGAGGGTGGGGGCAGCCGTGTGTAACCCTGACCCCCCCGCAGGTGGAGGTGGTGTTCTGGCTCCTGTCCATGCTGGCCACACGGGACAAGGATGACATGTCCCGCACGCTGCTGGCCATGTCCAGCTCGCAGGAGAGCTGCCAGGCCATGCGCAAGTCGGGCTGCCTGCCCCTGCTCATCCAGATCCTGCATGACTCAGATGGGGAGCCGGGACCCCCCGAGAGCCCCCCCGGCACCAAGGATGCCCGCATGCGTGCCAATGCTGCCCTCCACAACATCGTCTTCTCCCAGCCCGACGAGGGCCAGGCCAAGAAGGAGATGAGAGTGCTGCATGTGCTGGAGCAGATCCGCTCCTACTCGGAGACCTGTTGGGACTGGCTGCAGATGCAGAGCAGGGCTGGGGGCAGAGGCCTTGAGAATGGCACAGGTATGGGGCGAGGAGCATGGACACACACGCATGGTGGTGCACATCTGTGAGCATCCGAGGGTGCTGGAGGTGGTGGTGATGGGAGGACACCCCCCAGGCTGACCCCTTTCTCCCTGCAGCACCAGTGCCCATCGAGCCCCAGATCTGCCAGGCCACCTGTGCCATCATGAAGCTGTCCTTCGATGAGGAGTACCGGCGTGCCATGAACGAGCTGGGTGAGATGGGGTGGGCACTGGGAGCGGGCTCCATCCCTTCTGTACCCTCCTCCCCGGTGCCACCCCCCATCCTGTCCTGCAGGAGGGCTGCAGGCGGTGGCAGAGCTGCTGCAAGTGGACTATGAGATGCACAGGATGACAAACGACCCCCTGAACCTGGCTCTGCGGCGGTACGCGGGGATGGCCCTCACCAACCTCACCTTCGGAGACGTGGTCAACAAGGTTGGGGGTCTGCGGGAGTGGGGTTTGAGGGCTGGGGGGGGGGTACAGCATCACCTCAGCACCCTCGTCCTCCCACAGGCAACGCTGTGCTCCCGTCGGGGCTGCATGGAAGCCATCGTGGCTCAGCTGGGCTCTGACAGTGAGGAGCTGCATCAGGTGGGTGCTGGCTTCCTGTGTGCTCACAGCCCAGAACCCAGCCGGGTGCTGGGCTGCATCCAGAGCAGTGTGAGCAGTGGGATGAAGGAGGTGATCCTGCCCCATTGCTCTGCTCTGTGAGACCTCCCTTGGAGCATTCTATGCAGTTCTGGTGTCCTCAACATAAGGACATGGAGCTGTTGGAGCGAGTCCAGAGGAGGCCACGAGGATGCTCAGGGGCTGGAGCAGCTCCTGTATGGAGACAGGCTGAGAACACTGGGGCTGTTCAGCCTGGAGAAGAGAAGCTGCGTGGAGACCTCAGAGCAGCTTCCAGAGTCTGAAGGGGGCTACAAGGATGTAGAGGGAGCCACTTCATCAGGGACTGCAGTGATAGGACAAGGGGTGATGGGTTCAGACTGAAACAGGGGAAGTTCAGGTTGGATGTAAGGAAGAAGTTCTTTACTGTGAGGATGCTGAAGCTCTGGCACAGGGTGCTCAGAGAAGTCCATCCCTGGCAGTGCTCAAGGCCAGGCTGGTCAGAGCCTTGGTTGACATGGTCTAGTGTGAGGTATGGCAGGGAGCTGGACCTGGATGGTCCTGAGGTCCTTTCCAACCCAAACCATTCTATGATCCTATGGCAGTGTGGGGGCTCCCTGGGTGGGGGGACAGGCAGGGACAGTCCCATTGCCCACGTCCTTTGCTCTGCCCTCCCAGGTGGTCTCCAGCATCCTGAGGAACCTGTCCTGGCGCGCTGACATCAACAGCAAGAAGGTGCTGCGGGAGGTGGGCAGTGTGACCGGACTCATGCGCTGTGCACTGCATGCGGGCAAGGTGAGCACCGGAGCGGGCAGGAGCGGGCGCTGGGGCGGCCGGACCGGGGCTGATGGATCCGTGTCCCATCCTGCATCAGGAGTCCACCCTGAAGAGTGTCCTGAGCGCGCTGTGGAACCTGTCAGCCCACAGCACAGAGAACAAAGCTGCCATCTGTGGGGTGGACGGGGCCCTGGGCTTCCTGGTGAGCACCCTGACCTACAAGTGCCAGAGCAATTCGCTGGCCATCATTGAGAGCGGAGGTGGCATCCTCAGGAATGTCTCCAGCCTCATTGCCACGAGGGAAGACTACAGGTGAGGGGCACTGCAGACTGGGGTGGGAGGGGAGAAGAGAAGCTGTGTGGAGACCTCAGAGCAGCTTCCAGTATCTGAAGGGGGCTATAGGGATGCTGGGGATGGACTCTTCATTAGGGACTGTAGTGATAGGACAAGGGGGAACGGGTTGGAACTTAAACAGCAGAGGTTTAGATTGGATATAAGGAAGAAATTCTTTCCTGTGAGGGTGCTGAGGCACTGGAATGGGTTGCCCAGGGAGGCTGTGAATGCTCCATCCCTGGCAGTGTTCAAGGCCAGGTTGGATGAAGCCTTGGGTGCCATGGTTTAGTGTGAGGTGTTCCTGCCCATGGCAGGGGGTTGGAACTGGATGATCTTAAGGCCCTTTCCAACCCAACCCATTCTATGACTCTCTGATGTCCTGATGTCCGGGATCCCATCTCGCAGGCAGGTGCTCCGGGACCACAACTGCCTGCAGACACTCCTGCAGCACCTGCGCTCGCACAGCCTCACCATCGTCAGCAACGCTTGTGGCACGCTCTGGAACCTGTCTGCCCGCAGCCCCCGGGACCAGGAGCTGCTGTGGGACCTGGGGGCGGTCAGCATGCTGCGCAACCTCATCCACTCCAAGCACAAGATGATCGCCATGGGCAGCGCGGCCGCATTGCGCAACCTCCTCACCAACCGGCCCCCCAAATACAAGGAGACGGCTGTGGTGTCGCCGGGCTCCTGCATGCCCTCCCTATACATGCGCAAGCAGAAGGCACTGGAGGCCGAGCTGGATGCCAAGCACTTGGCTGAGACCTTTGACACCATGGAGAAGCAGAGCCTGAAAAGCCAGAGCGCGAAGAAGCCGGCGCGGCACGTGGAGAGCTTGGTGAAGGACTATGCCTCCGACTCCGGCTGCTTCGACGATGATGAGGTGCCCAACATCTCCACTGGTGTGGAGACTGCCAGTGCTTCCGTGCTTTCCATGTTCCTCAATTCCTCCTTCCTGCAGGGGCAGGCGCTGCCCCGGGCGCTGGCACAGAGGCGATGCCCGGAGCCAGAGAAGGACAGCACCAAAGCAGCCGAGCCCAAGAAGCTGCCGCTGCCGGAGGACGACGTCTCACTGGCTGCCGAGAAGTTGGCCAACAAGATCTCCAGCACAGTGGCCAAGATCGACAAGCTGGTGGAGGACATCTCCACCATGCACACGTCCTCAGACGACAGCTTCAGCCTCAGCTCCGAGGACCACTGCCTGGAATGGCAGTACGGCCCCGAGGAGGTGCACGAGGCACGTGCCCAGTCCTGCTCACCGTGTCGCCTCTCGGATGCCGGCGGCTTCACCAAGCGGGAGGGCCTGAGCCGGGCACACACATTGCTGCGGCTGAAGACAGCCTACACCAGCCTGTCCAACGACAGCCTCAACAGCGGCAGCACCAGCGATGGGTACTGCACCAAGGAGCACATGAAGCCCTGCACCAGGGCCTCCTTCCTTGACTACCGGGAGGAGCTGCCGCGGTACCAGAAGCGGCCAAGCCGGCTTGACCTCAAGAGCATCCTGAGCAGCAAGCCGGAGAGGGCTGAACCCCCCACGCTCAAGGGCAGAGACCCGGCTGAGCCTGACAAGCCAGAGCAGCGAGAGCTTCCTGAACGGACCAAGAAGACGGTGACTTTCCCCAGCCCAAAGGCACTGGAGAAAGAGGCTGAGTGGAAGAAGGAGGCAGGCAGCAAACTATCCCCTGACTCCCAGGTCCGCACCATCAAACTCTCCCCATCCTACCAGCACATCCCCCTGCTTGAGAGCCTGGCGAAGAGCGGCATGGCCACTGGCACTGGCCACCACTCCTCCCTCCTGGGCAGGAAGCAAGCCTGTCTTCCCCCCACACTGCTGCAGACAGCCGAGACCTTGAGCAAGATCCCGGAGAAGCTGCCTGCCCACCCACCGGCCACAGCGGAGCAGGAGTCAGTGCAGAAGTACTCAGTGGAGGACACCCCCATCTGCTTCTCAAGGTGCAGCTCCCTCTCCTCCCTCTCCTCGGCAGACAATGTGCTCGATGGGCAAAGCCACAGTGAGAATGAATTGGACAGTGACTCCTCCCTGGAGATCCTGGAGATGGAGGAAGAGGATGCAGAAGGAGAGGACAGGAGGCAGGAGAAGGCCGTAGATATGGGTCTAGCCATGCCGGTGGGGATTTCCCAGCCCATCAGCATCCCCTTCCCAAAGCGTGACAAGGTCTTCCTGCGGGAGTCATCCCCATCGCACCAGGAGGACCTCACGCCCTCGAGCTCCTCAGAGAACTACATCCAGGAGACACCCCTGGTGATGAGCCGCTGCAGCTCCGTCAGCTCCCTGGGCAGCTTCGAGAGCCCCTCCATCGCCAGCTCCATCCAGAGCGACCCATGCAGTGAGATGATCAGCGGCACCATCAGCCCCAGTGAGCTGCCCGACAGCCCTGGGCAGACCATGCCACCCAGCCGCAGCAAGACCCCCCTGTTCGAGCTGGGCTGCCAGCCGGAGAAGGAGACCAGTCAGTTCAACATCCAGTGGGAGAACAACGTCAAGAAGTTCATGGAGATCACTGATTTCAAGGAACGCTTCCAGCTGCCCCAGGACCTGGACTCCATGGTCTACTTCACAGTGGAGAAACCCAACGAGAACTTCTCGTGCGCCTCCAGCCTGAGCGCGCTGCCCCTGCACGAGCACTATGTGCAGAAGGATGTGGAGCTCAAGCTGATGCCCACGTTCCCGGAGAAGAACAGCCTGAACTTCGTGGCTCATGAGAAGAGGGAGGAGCGTCGGGATGAGCGGTACCTGGAGGGCCGGCGGCGAGGGGACCGCGCTGAGCCCCCCGATGATGATGACATCGAGATCCTCAAGGAGTGCATCAGCTCTGCCATGCCCTCCCGCTTCCGCAAGGTGAAGACCTCCCTGCTGTCCGGCCAGGTCCTGCACCCCCAGACCAAGAAGCCGGTGCACGTCCCTGTGTACATGCTGGTGCCAGCCCACACGCACCCCGGCATCCCCAGGCACCTGCGTGCCTCTGCCCGCGACCTCTTCAAGGATGATGACTCCTTCACTGACTCTGCTGATGGGACCCCTGTCAACTTCTCCAGCGCTGCCTCTCTGAGCGATGAGACCCTGCGCTACCCGGCCACCGAGGAGGCCGAGCCCCCCCGTGGCCCAGGCACAGGGCACCCGGTTCTGCCCGATGGGCACCACGAGGCTGGCACCATCCCGGCCAGGAGAGCCGCCTCCGGCAGCTCGGCACCCGCCCGGCTAAGCTCAGCCCGCAAGGGGAAAGCAGGATCGAGCTGTGGCCAAGGTGGGGATGGGAAGTGGGGCCAGCCCCCTGCAAAGGGTGGCCCCAACCTGGAGCTGGAGGTGGGAAGGACCAGTGGTCCCTCTGGGAGGAAGGATGCTCCCCAGGAGGATGGGGTGGCCTTCCAGTCACTGTGCCACACCACACCGACCGAGGAAGCTGTCTACTGCTTCTATGAGCAGGACTCGGAGCAGCCACCCGAGGCAGGCAAGGGGGTGTCCAGCAGCAGAGCCCAGCCTGGCCAAGCAGCTAGGAAGGAGAACCGGAGCAGCTCCGGCCCCCGGAAGGAGCCTGAGCCCCGTCCCAGTTCACGACCAGTGAAGATGAAGCCACAGAACAACCTCATTGCTGATGAGACACCACCGTGCTATTCCCTTAGCTCCTCCATGAGCTCACTGAGCGATGCCAACCTCTCCGACAGCGAGGAGCGGGGCCAGCCCTGTGGCAAAGCTGCTTGGTTGCGGTCAGGGCAGGCTCAAGGGGGCTCCCCCAGCTCCCCCAGCCTCAACTCAGAGGATGATTTGCTGCAGAAGTGCATCGGCTCAGCCATGCCCAAGCACCGGCGGCCCTCAGCTCGCCGGAGGATGGCAGAGCGCAAGCAGAAGCCTGTGGGTGCCAGTGGGAGGGATCGGAAAGCAGAAGGGAGGCATTGTCCTACCGAGGATGCCAGCTCCGACCGGGGCTCAGACCTGGACAGTGTGGAGTGGCAAGCCATCCAGGAGGGGGCCAACTCCATAGTCACCTGGCTGCACCAGGCTGCTGCCTCCCTCTCGCGGGAGCCTTCCTCCGAGTCTGACTCCATCCTCTCCTTCATGTCGGGGCTCTCGGTTGGCTCCACTCTGCAGCTCTCCTTGGGCAGGCAGGACAAGAAGCGGGTTGGCAGCGTGGCCAGCCGGGATGCAGCGAGGAGGGAGCACAGCAAGAGCCGCCCGGAGAGGAAGGATGCGCCCGGTGCCCGCTCTGCCGGACGTGGCAGTGCCAGGGCAGAGCGGAGCCCAGCTCCCACCAAGCCGGTACCGAACCTGCCCGTGGTCTTCCGTGGCAGGACCGTCATCTACATGCCCAGCCTGGCCAAGGACACCCCCAGCCCGAGGGCCACCCCGAAGAAAAGCCCTGCAGCCAAGCCCGAGGCGCCGGCAGCCAAGAACCTGTCCCTGAGCCAGCAGCGCTCTCGGAGCCTGCACCGGCTGGGCAAGCCCCCCGAAACCGGGGACCTGGCGCTGCCCAAGAGGAGCACAACTCCTCCCGCCCGCATTGGCAAGGGCCCCCCTTCCTCGGGCTCCTCTCGCACCTCCACCCCGTCCCAACACGCCCCCAAGAAGCTGCCGTCTCCCTCCCAGCACCCCAAGCAGGGTCCTGCAGCCACGGGCAAGGTGGGCAGCTCATCCTCCCCACCCGGCCCCCCGGCTAAAGCCCCGGCCCCCAGGCCCTCGGCTCCCAAGCCGTCCAAGACGCAGAAGTCACCGGTCCGCATCCCCTTCATGCAGAAGCCCAGCAGGAAGGTGCTGCCTGGCCGGGGAACCATGCCGGTGCTGGAGGAGCAGGCTGACGGTGGGAAGGGCAGCAGACCGGCAAGCGGCCGCCTCAACCTGGTGCGGATGTCATCCACCCGTTCCAGCGGCAGCGATTCGGAGCGCTCCGGCTTCCTGCGCCAGCTCACGTTCATCAAGGAGTCCTCCAGCCTGCTGCTGCGGCACCGCGCGGAGCGCTCCCCAGCGCAGCCCCGACGGGGCTCACCGCAGCGCAGCCGGGACACGCTCCCGGCCGTGTTCCTCTGCTCCTCCCGCTGTGACGAGCTCAAGGCAGCCAAGCCGGCGGCCTCCAGCCCACGGCCGCTCGTCTCCAGAGCCCAGCCCGGCAGCAAAGTCCCCACCGGGGTAAAGCCACCGCGGAGGACCAGCTCTGAGAGCCCGTCCCGGCTGCCGGTGAAGACCAGCATCCCTGCTCCCGAGCCCTTCAAGAGGTACTCGTCCTCGCCCAACATCAGCGTGGCGCGGAGGACGAGCAGCCCTTCCTCCGTCCTCTCGGCCCGTTCCGAGGCTTCAGCGCGGCAGCGGCGGCAGCCCCAGGCGGCCCCCGGTGAGCAGCCGGTGAAGCCGCCGGTGGTGGTGATGAAGGGCACATGGAGGAGGATTCGGGATGAGGACATCCCGCACATCCTCAAGAGCACGCTGCCCTCCTCGGCTCTGCCGCTGGCGGGTGCTGGTGAGGAGGAGCGTCCCAGCAGCCCCAGGAAGACCAGTGATGCTGTGGTGCAGACTGAGGACTTCTCCACCACCAAGACCAACTCCAGCACCTCTCCCACCCTGGAGACCCGTGAGGGGCCCCCGCACACCCGTGCCACCTGCGATGGTGAAGCTCTGGTCCCACCCAAGGCCACGCTGCCCATCTCCTTCAGCCACGAGGCACCCGCTGGTACCTTCCCTGCCAGCCGACACGGCTCCCCAAGCAAAGCCGCCCGTGTCACCCCCTTCAACTACGTCCCCAGCCCCATGGCGGTGACAGCGGTGGCTGACAAGGGGGTGGAGAAAATCCAGGCTTGAGCAGCCCCAGCAAGGGCCCCATGACACCCTGTCCTATGGGAGCCAGCCAGAACTGGGCTGGGGACACAGCAGCCTGGGATGCTCGGGAACCAGAAGCCACCGCAATCCGCTGCCTGCCCCAGCTGGGGTCATGCTGTACCAGAGCATCGCAGTTCTCAGTGCTGAGGACCAAGCAGAGCCAGGGGGACCTGCTGGGTGCTGGGATGGGGCTGATGTCCCATCCCATCCTCCCACTGTTGGACACCCTGGAACAAGCTGAGGGAGGAGCCGTACCCTCATCCAGCTCCCTTGAATTGGGCAGAGGCTGAACCAGGACCTGACCCTGCACACCAGGAGGGTGGCACTCCCTGCTTCTGCTTGCGTTGCCACCAACACCCTGCTCTGCCAGCAATCAGCTCACTTATTACCTGGTGGGGAGGGAACACGTGGCTGGATCAATGCAGGGAGAGGCTTCACAGGGGAAGAGCTCATGGCTGTGGGGAGATGGGGGCCAGAGCCCCCCTGTTGGTGCTGCTGGAGGGTCCTAAATAAGGGCCATGGCTGATTGCTAATGGGTAACCTGCAGCCATGGTGCTTGCACTTGTTCACAGCAGTGTTGGAGGGAAGAGGCACAGGAGGAGCCAGGAAGGGGCTTGCTGGTGGATAATGGGGTCTTGATGGGCTCGTTCCTGGAGGGTGCTTGCAGGGTGGGAGCTGCCCTGGAAGGGGAAGCATGCTGAACTGGTGCCAGGGTGCCCAACCCCTAGGGAAGGGTCCAAGGCCCCTCACCCCCATCCGCAGCCCCCCAGTCCCATCCCAGCCCACAGCCGGGGTGTCCCCATGTGCCATGGACACGAGTCCATCTGGGAGTGGATCATGCCCATGAGCATGGGGGCTGCCAGCCCCAAAGCATCCAGGAACCCCCTGCTACTGCTGTCAGCCTCATGTGCTGGGACTGGGAGATGCAGGAAGCACCTTGACCCTAAGGAGTGGATGGGATGGGGCTGAGCTGCTGGTGAACACACCACCCACGCTGGGTGCTCCCTATAGCTTGTTGCCTGCTGTGGATGACCAATGGCATCCCCACAGTGCCAAGGGGGCAGACACAGGACTATGGGGACATGTGCAGAGGAAACAGGGATCACCCCAAGGGCCAAGGGGAACATAGCAAGGGGCTCTTGGGACTTGCACAGGGGTTGTGGGGACATGCAGTGGGCTCATAGGGATATGCACTCAGCCCAGGGAGACACCAGGGCTATGGGGACATGCAGTGGGCTCATAGGGATATGCACTCAGCCCAGGGAGACACCAGGGCTATGGGGACATGCAAGGGCTCCCCGGGGATGTGCACCAGGGTCATGGGGATGTGCAGACCCCGGTGCTGGCTGGAGACCTCTGTTCCAGCAGTGGCTGGGAGGCTGCAGCCATTGGAACCCAGGGCTGGTGCTGAAGGAAAGGAGACAAAGTCCCCTGGGAAACTCCTGAGTGCCATAACCCAGCATCGGATGTGCTGGGAGGACCAACATCATCCCATGTACTTGGCAGCAGCCCCACGTTCAAGCCCCACCACCCAGCCCCACTCTTGCCCATCTCTGCTCCACATGTGCCCCTTGACTTCAGCTCTCTATGGACAACCCCACCAGGTTCTGCGGCGCGCTGCTCCCTCCTTCACTGTATGTATGTACTAAGGATGTTATCTTACTGGGACTCTGGGCAGTATTAAGAATTAAAAGCCAACCTGTGTAAATAGGAAGGGCTGGTCTGTCTATCCCACACACTTGGGCTGAAATGCAGCCTCTCCAAAGCGTTTTCTGCATCTATTTCTTGTGCAGGGTGGTAGCAGGATACAGACTCCTGTAAGGCAGACAGCCACCCTGTGGGGTGTTATGGTGACTTTACCCCCCAGCCACCAAGTGAAACAAGGCAGGCAGAAAGTCACATCTTGGAGAAGGGCTTTTAATGAGATTTGTGACAACCCCTGTTCCCACCACCTTTACTATCAGTACAGGATAACCCTGCTTCTACCACCATTGCTGCATGGCCATCAGCTCCCAGACAGGCTGGAAACAGCCCCTCAGTCACCCATGGTCCTTCACCTCTTCTCTTTGGAGGACAGGGCTCGCCGGGCTCTTCGTGCTGCCAAGCAGGATGTTCTCATGCTGTTCACAAGCCGGTCGAAGAAGAACTCGTTCTGGTACTCGAGCTCAGTGAGGTGCTGCAGGAAGGGGGGCACCTCAGCCTTCTTCACACCCACACACACGGGGATCACTTTGGTCCCGTGGCAGTGAATGATGTGACACAGGTTCCACTGGGAAACCCGTTGGCACCACGGGTCACCCAGGGACTTGGCAGAGAGGAGGAGGATGGCCACCCGGCTGGCCTCGATGACCTTCGTGGCACTCAGGATGACTGGCTTCCCGGCCACGTGGTCCTGGTGCTCTGCATAGCCCCGAAAACCCTCTTTCTGCAAGTGCTCGGAGATGCGGGAGGCAATGCAGTCATCTTCAGGGCAGTACCAGAGGGAGAAGTCATAGGTGAAGCCACAGCACGAGGGCGCAGAGGATGTGCCACCCTCTGGGGACAGGGGCATGGAGCTCATGGGCAGCAGGGACAGCAAAGGTCTGAGCCTCTCCTCCTGCACCAGGCACTGGCAGCAGGTCCCACTGCTGCCAAGGGGGCAAAGCTCCAGCCCTTTGCACACAGCGATTCCAGCTCCTTCCGTAAACCAAACCCAATTCCCCTCTCCCCTATGGGACAGAAGCTACAAGGATGCGACGCTCCGAGGCCCGGGGCGATGCTGCAGCACCGGCAGCGCCCGCTCCTCACAGCGCTCTCAGCCTCATGTCGGCGATGCTGCTCTCCAGCGCCTCTCCCGTCCGCTGCAGCTCCTGCCGCTGCTCCCGCAGCCGCTCCCGGGACCCCTCCAGCCACCGGTGCATCTCCACGTAGGAGCGGCTCTGCCGGTACAGCCGCTCCGTCTGCTCCGCAGCGGGGCCTGACGGGGGGGGCAGAGCAGGGAGGCTCAGCCGCGGCCGTCGAGGCCTGGCCCGGCCCGGCCCGGCCCCCTTGGCCGGCGCTCACCTGGGCACACGCCGGGCTCCCGTTGAGGCTCCGCGGGGAGCAGGAAGACGGGGTCGGTCGGGTGGGCGCCCCGCACGTCGGACAGGATCTGCTCCACGGTGGGGGGCTCAGGACGGGTGGGCAGCACCCGCTTGGCCTTAGCGCTCATCACGAGGCCGCTTCATGCGCGGGGCTGGTGTCGGGAGGGGCGGGATGAGCGGACGGACAGACGGACACACCCCCCCCCCCCCCCCCGTGCTGCGCTGGGGACGGACACACAGACAGATACACACCCCCCCCCCCCCGTGCTGCGCTGGGGACGGACACACAGACAGACAGACACACACACCCCCCCCCCCCGTGCTGCGCTGCGGACGGACACACAGACTGCACCCCTCGACCGGCAGAGCACCCGCACTGCCCCCTCCGCACAGACCCTCTCGGTGCCCGGCTGTCAGACAGACAGACCGACAGACAGACCGACCAACCGGCCTCCCCGCTCCCTGCCCCGGGACGGACAGACCCTGCCTTGCCCCTGGAACGGAGAGACACGGACACCAACCCCTCCTCCGCTCGTTCCCCGCCGCGGGCAGACCCCTCACCCCCCTCCCGGCCACCGTAGCACCACCTCCCTCATCCCGCCCCTCCCCTCCATGACGTCACACTCCCGCGCAGTCCCCGCCTTGGCTCTTAAAGGGGCCGCGGCGCCGCCCGCAGGGACCCGACGGCAGAGACGGTTCAGGAGCACCGGGAGCCCCGTTCGTTTATTGGGGAGGGGGCAGCAGCCGTGGGGCCTGGGGCTCGCTCGGGGCCGTTCATTGCCTCTTCTCCTCTTCCAGGGTCAGGGCTGCTCCGGAGGCTGCCGGGGACACAAACAGGGGTCAGGGCCACCGACCGGACACGCGGTGCCCCCCATCCCCTCCCGCTGCTGCGGCAGCTCCGGCCCTCGGACAGGTTTGAATGGGAGCCCCGGGCTGTCGGTGGGGCCGAGCAGGGGGCAGGGTGCTCGGGGGTCTGGCTACGGAGAAGCAGGAGGGAAAGCTTCTGCTCTACCCAAGCTGGGGGAGAAGGGGACGGTTGTGTCAGCCCCCCCGGAGCCTGCAGCCTGCAGCTCCGTTCGGCCGACACCACCGTGGCCGCAGCCGTCTGCGGGATGCGGCCGGGAGGGCTGGCACAGAGCGGCCCCTTCTCCCTGCTCTTTACATACAGACAGACTGAGCTGTGGAGCCACCTCGGCCGCCAGCCGGGCCCTGCTGCTGGTCAGAGTCTGCAGGACTGGAGCATGAGGCACGGAGAGAAGAGAGAGAATTACAGCGAGGGGAGAGCTCAAGCCCTGCTCGGCTCCTGCGGCCACGGAGGACACGGCTGTGAGCCCAGCATCACAGGGAGAGGGCTGCTTGCCAGTCCTGCAGACAAGAGCTGCTCACATCCCAGAGGAGCTGGCCCCAGACATGGAGCAGGGTGACCAACCCCTGTTACCTTCTCTGGTGACACTGGAGGCTGCATCCAGGGCTTTGGCGCTGAGGTTGCCCAGCACACTGTCCACGGTGCGGTGATGCCTGAGGAACCAGGGCCGGATGATGTTCTGGTAGAGCACCTGCGACCCGTTCCAGGGCACGGGAGCCATGCACCACAGCAAAAAAAAGCACTGCGGGGAGGAGAGATGCTCTAGAGCTGGATGATGGCAGGGCAGGGGCTGAGCAAGGCAGCCCCCAAGGATGGCAGCAGGGGCAGGCCAGCAGCTGAGCTGCTCCAGTTTCCCCCAGGCAGCCCAAAGGGCTCAATGGAGGTGCTAGGACCTCAGCCGGCTGCAGCCCCACTGTGACCCCACCATGGCCACCACCACTGTCCTGCCAGCAGGACAGCACCCACCACACTTGATTCCTCCAAGTTTAGCCCTTGGGTGAGAGGACTCTGACCCCAGCAGCCCCCAGTACCTTCCCAGCATAGTAGAAGGGGAACCAGTAGAGGAAGATGTCAGAGAAGACCTCGGCTACGTTGAAGACTCCATACACCACCCAGTACGTCAGCCACGTGGTGTCATCCTCCTTGCTGGAGCTCTCGATGGCTTTGATGCTGTGGCAGGAGATGGGAAGGGCACTGCTGCTGCAGTCCTGCTGCTGGCATGGGCACTTCCTTCCCAGATCCTCTGAACCCTGGAGCAAACCTGCCTATTGGATGCTGCTGCCCCAAGCTGGGCTCGTGCCAGTCCCCAGCATGTTCAGGAAGGTCTCAAGAGCTTCCCAGTTGTAAATGCCTGTTCATTTATCAGGGAGACCCTCAGCTAAGGGCAGGGGAAGCTCTCCAGACCCTGAGACTTACGAGACGTATGCAGGGTAGGCGAAGCCAATGAGGTTGCAGAGCAGTGAAGCACCATAGCCAAACACGAGGTACAGCCCCAGCAACGCCGCAGAGCCTGCCAGGGCACAGAGAGGGTGGTCATGTACCTGCCAGCACCAGGACAGCGAGAGGAGACCCCAGCTCTGTCTGCAGAGCAGGAGTGAGGTGTATGCAGGACCCTTCTGTTGGGAATAACAACCACTCCCAGTTAATTCCAGTATCAGCCTCTCCCTCAAGGGAGTCACAACCCGGAACCTGTCACTGCCTGTCCCCTCCCTGGCCTGGAAGGGACTTTACCACAACAAACTCACAGCACCTTCAACCCATCACCAGCGTGGACCTGAGCCAAGGCTGCAGAGACATCAGGAGCAGAGACTTTAACACACAACTACAGTCCAAAGTCAAAGCACGGAGCAGGGCTCAAACCACTTGGCATTTCATAGGAACTGTTCCACCTGCCAGGGACAAGCCTTGCTGTTGGGAGCACTCAGACCCTTGCCGAAGGCAGCCGGTGGATGGGGGGAGCTGGGACAAGGAGCCCTTGCTGCTGAAATGATGGTGCTGTGAAGAGCTCCTGCTCACTTAGAAACATAGACCCTGAAAGGGCAGAGAGCAGGAAAGCAGCTTGGGAACACGGAGCCAGAGAGGAAGGTGTAGGCAGATAGGGCCTGGCGGCCGGAAGATATCGTGCTGTACGGAAAGATAAGACCCCTCTCCAGGTAGCCAATAGCATTTAGGTGATGATACCAGTTTTACGATGCAAGCAGATGGAAATGACATCGTAAACCTAGGCTATATAACACCGTGTTCTATCTCAATAAACGCCATTTGCCTCTCGAAGGCAACAGGAAGGCATTGATTGTCACAGCCCAGCAGTGTCTCCCCTGCCCTGTGTACAAATTCCTCCACCAAAGTAAGCATCTTACTTCAAAGCAGGCAGGAAAGCCTGCACTTAACCTGTCTGTGCTGTGACTTAGAGGAAAGCCCTTGCTCGGGCTTGCAGGATGGTTTATCCTCACGCTGCTCACTGCAGCATTTCTGTGCCTTGCTCTGGCCCCTGCTGTGGAGTGGCTGTGCCCCCGGGCATGAATGGTGCTTTGGAAGCACTTACAAACCTCCCTTCAAGGAAAACCAACAGGAAGGTTCAGGCAGAGCTGAGTTTTGATCCCCCAAGAGCCTTAGAAGGGGTTTCAAGGGCTAAATTAGCCCCCAGATATATTTATATGAAAGCAAAAAACCAAGTGAAAGGCTTTGCTTACAAAGAAGAGCTGCTGAGGGGGGCGGCTGGATTTGTCCCATGGCTCCTGTCCCAGCAAGGAGGGTGAGCAGTGACATGAGCCAGCCCTGAGCCTTGAGAAGGGAACACTATCCTCCTTCGGGATCATTTTTACACAGCCAAAGCCACTGCAGGGCTGACCTGGCTGTGCTGCTCAGAGGTCAGGTAGGATGGGGTCCAAACTGCAGCCCATGGGTGCTACTGGCTCTAGAGATGCAGAACTGACCCTGCTGGGTTCAAACACAAATTAGGGATCACTACGGGGGGGGGGGGGGGGGGGGGGGGGGGGGGGGGGAAGGAAGGAGAAATCCGGTATTTTGACTTTAGCAGAAGCTTCTCCTTTCCAGGACAGGCACCGGGAACAAGGAACCATCACTCTCCAGTGGAAGAGGTACCTCTGCTCTTCCCCTACCCCTCGGAGCCCATCGCACCCCAGCACAACCAAAGCCCCGGCCCCGTTTGGCTCAGACAATGCGGGTCCGCCCCGCACTGCTGCCCACAGCAGCACACGCTCCGTGGACTCCCTCAAGCGACGTGGCCGGTAAAGGGCCAGGGAACAGCAGCAGGAGGCAGAAGGGGCAAAGGAAGCACCCGACGGGACCCGCGGCCGTTCCGGGGTGCGGGTTCGCAGCCGCCGAAGACAAGGACGGACACGGGCACCCCCGTTCCCCCCCCCGGGGGGCCAGAGGAGCGGTGAGGGGCGCCCCGCTCGGGGGGGGGGGGGAACGGGGATCGCACCTGTGGCCAGGTGGAGCCGGCGGACGCCGGTTCGGGCCTCCAGGCGGCCCAGGAGCTCCCCGAGCGGCCCGGGCCGGTCGAGGAAGCGCTGCAGGCGCTGCGGTACCGTCCCCATGGCGATGGCGGCGGCGGCGGTTGCTCCGGTCCGACCGTCCCCCCCCCTCGAGCAGGGCGGGGCGGAGCTGTCGCCGTGACAACGGCCGTTCAACGCCTGCGGTAACCATGGCGGAGGGGCCGAGGCTGCTCCTGGCGCTGGTGGAGGCCGCGGTGATGGCCGCGGTGGTGGCCGCTGCCCCCATCTACGTGAGCAGCTGGGCCGTGAGGGTGGCAGGGCCGACAGAGGCACAGGGCCTGGCCCGACGGCACGGGCTGCTCTGCATGGGCCAGGTGAGGTGGCAGCCATGGGGCAGCTGCTGGACACAGTGCCCTTGTCCTCTGCTGCTTGTCCCCTCGGCTCCTAGAACCATAGAACAGTTCGGGTTGGAAAGGAGCTTAGGGTCATCCAGCTCCAACCCCCTGCCATGGGCAGGGACACCTCACACTAAACCATGGCACCCAAGGCTTCACCCAACTTGGCCTTGAACACTGCCAGGGATGGAGCATTCACAGCCTCCCTGGGCAACCCATTCCAGTGCCTCAGCACCCTCACAGTAAAGAATTTCTTCCTTATATCCAATCTAAACTTCCCCTGTTTCAGTTTGAACCCGTTCCCCCTTGTCCTATCACTACAGTCCCTAATGAATAGTCCATCCCCAGCATCCTTGTAACCCCCTTCAGACACTGGAAGCTGCTCTGAGGTCTCCATGCAGCTTCTCTTCTCCAGGCTGAACAGCCCCAATGTTCTCAGCCTGGCTCCATACAGGAGCTGCTCCATCCCCTGAGCATCCTCGTGGCCTCCTCTGGACTTGTTCCAACAGTTCCATGTTCTTGTTATGTTGAGGACACCAGAACTGCACACAATGCTCCAGGTGAGGTCTGATGAGAGCAGAGTAGAGGGGCAGGATCACCTCCTTCGCCCTGCTGGTCACACTCCTTTTGATGCAGCCCAGGATACAGTTGGTTTCTGGGCTCGAGCACACACTGCAGCTGGTTCATGTTCATTCTCTCATTCACCCACACCCCCAAGTCCTTCTCCTTGGGCTGCTCTGAATCTCTTCTCTGCCCAACCTGTAGCTGTGCCTGGGATTGCTCTGACCCAGGTGTAGGACCTTGCACTTGGCATGGTTAAACTTCACGAGGTTGGCATCAGCCCACCTCACAAGCGTGTCCAGGTCCCTCTGGATGGCATTCCTTCCCTCCACCATATCAACCAAACCATCATCTGAACCTATCATCCCCACTGTGTGTCCACGCTGGTTTAGTGCTAGAACAGGGCATTTGATTACCCCCTCTGGTGGTTTTAAGCCCCTGAATACATATTAAAGGGTGAGTGCAGTAGGGGTGAACACTGCCAATGGCCTCTGTGTGTGCACCGGCCACCCACAAACCTGCCCCCGTTCCAAGTGATGTTCTCTGCATACAACTCATCAAACGTCTCCTTACAGTCCCTACCACCCGTGTAGAGCAAGCACACAGGCCCAGGTGATGCCATGATCTCTCACCACAGCTCTTTTTGCCTGCAGGTGATGGAGGGAGAGCCTTATTATCATTTCAAACACCGAGGCACAAGGCAGGAAGCCTTAAGCAGGCACTGGGGCTGGAATATGCGCCTGACAAAAGAGACAAAGGTAGGGAGGAGGCAGCGGCAGGAACCCAGGCTCTGGTGCTGGGCAGGCTCTGCCTGACACCAGCAATGCTGCTTCCTGCCCAGGTCCTCTGGTTTGAGCAGCAAACCATAAAGAGGAGGGTAAAGAGAAGCATCATCATGGTGCCAACAGATCCCTGGTTCCACAAGCAGTGGTACATGGTGAGAGTTTGCTGCTTTCTCATCCTCAAGCAAATCATCCCCCCCCCCCCCCCCAAGCACATAACAGGACTGATGCTGGCAGTGATGAGGCAGCAGAATTGTCCCTGAAGGTCACCCTTAGCCCAGGGGCTGATCAGATTTAATCCGTTTTCCAGAATAATGACGTCAATCCCGACCTGAACATCCTCACTGCTTGGAGCAAAGGGTACACGGGGCTGGGGGTCGTGCTGACCATCCTGGACGATGGCATCGAGAAGGATCATCCGGACCTGTCTGCCAACTACGTAACTATGTGGGGCTGAGCAGCACAGGCTCCTTTGGGGCATGTGTTTCCAGGGGTGGGGGGGCTGCTGGGGCCTTCATCCCCCCTGTGGGACTTTGCAGTGGGAGCTCAACCTTTCCATGGCTGCAGGAAAAGGTTTGGCATCTCCTGCAGTGACTCTGCACAACAGGGAAACACTAGAACTTGTACCCATTGCCCCCAGTGCAAAGGCAGGAAGGCTGGTGAACCTTCACGTGCTCTGAGGGAGGACAGGTAAACCTTATCTGTCATTGATAACAGCACTGTTTCAGTGCCTTGTAGCTCCTCTCCTAACTGCACAGGCACTAAGGCTCGCCCTCAGGTGAGTGGCCATGCCACTGAAGGGGAGCTTGGACCTGATGAAGCAGTAGAGCAATGCACAAAGTTATGTTCCTTCAACAAAATCCCATTCCCAACATCTCCAGCTTAACCCAATGCAGTTACTGAGTGAGAAGGGCCTCCCCCCCATCCTCCCCAGGCCAGGCAGGATGATCCACAGTGCCAGGCACTGGGCACAGCACCAGGCAGCTGTGTCAAGCTGTCACAGCCCATACAGAGGCAGTTTGCTCATGCCAGTCCCTCTTTCTGCAACAGGACCCTCTGGCAAGCTACGACTTCAACAGCAACGACCCTGATCCCCAGCCCAGGTACACCAGTGGGGAAGAGAACTGGTGAGTCCTGCCCAGCACCCTGTGCTGGGTGCTCTATCTATGGCCAGCACTGCCCCAGGCTCTTTGCCCCTCATGGAGGGGGGCTCAGAGGCCAACTCTGCCCCCCAGGCATGGAACACGCTGTGCAGGAGTAGTGGCAGCTGCAGCCAACAACCGGATCTGCGGAGCAGGCGTTGCATATGATGCCAGCATTGGAGGTGAGCCATGGAGGCACAAAGGTTGCTCTGGCACTGGGGAAGGGACACATGGCCCCGGGCAGAGCTGCTCTGTGGGGTGCTCACTGGGAAGCAGAGGGTGCTGTGGTCTCTTCATCAGGGACTGCAGTGATGGGGCAAGGGGTGATGGGTTCACCCTGAAACAGGTTAGATCTAAGGAAGAAGTTCTTTACTGTGAGGGTGCTGAGGTACTGGAATGGGTTGCCCAATGACGTGGTGAATGCTCCATCCCTGGCAGTGTTCAGGGCCAGGTTAGACAGAGTCTTAGGCAACATGGTGTAGGCTGAGGTGTCCCTGCCCATGGCAGAGGGGTTGGAACTGGATGATCTTAAGGTCTCTTCCAACCCAAACCATTCTATGGTGTCACTGCACATCCAATCACAGCACGGGGCTCACCTCCCAGGGGGTTTAACACCCACCACAAGCTTCCCTGTGGAAGCAAGGAGGGCAAATGGGGTTACAAGCTGGGAGAACTCAGAGCTTAATGGAAAAGAGCTTAACAAGGAGCTCTGTGAAACAGCTTCCAGCCTGCAGGAACCTGATCTCCTTAGGGCAGCATCACAATAAAGGTGTTCAAGGCAACAGGGAGGTGGGGGAATGGAGTGGGGTTGGTGAGGTGCCCCTCAGCCCTTACATTGCTGTGCCATGTGCGAGGCTCCTGTCCACCCAGCCTCCCAAGTGCTGCTGCCTCTTTGACACTGCTGCTCCTCACCCTGGCCCTGCAGGTGTGCGGATGCTGGATGGTCCCATCACAGACATGGTGGAGGCTCAGTCCCTCAGCCTGCGTTCCCAGCACATCCACATCTACAGTGCCAGCTGGGGCCCCAGGGATGACGGGAAGACCGTGGACGGGCCGGGTGTGCTGGCTGCAGCAGCCTTCCTCAGAGGGGTCAGCAAAGTAAGCTTGATGCTGGCCTGGGCAACCTCCCTGGTGTGAGGGCTCCCTGCTGATCCCCCTCTGTCTCCCCCCTGCCAGGGCCGGGGTGGCCTCGGCTCCATCTTCATTTGGGCCTCTGGCAATGGTGGGATCAACTATGACAACTGCAACTGCGATGGGTACACCAACAGCATCTACACCCTGTCAGTGGGCAGCGTCCTGGCAGGCGGACAGAGGCCCTGGTACAGCGAGGGCTGCTCTGCCATCCTCACCACCACCTACAGCAGCAGGACCAGGAGCGAGGCACAGATTGTGAGTGCCGGAGCAGTGACACTTGGCCAGACACCAATTCCCAGCACAGACAGGGCTCACCTGAGCCCTCTAGGGAGGGAGAAGCAGGGAGGGGGGTTATTAGGATGTCTGTATTAGACCCCAAACCCATGTAGGGAGCCAGAGGGAGCATTTACTGGAGTTAACTCCATCCAGTCCTGTGCTGTGCTGAGACCCCTCTCCCCCTCAGGTAACCACTGACCTGCATCACCGCTGCACTGACAAGCACACGGGCACCTCTGCCTCAGCTCCCCTGGCTGCAGGAATTGTTGCCCTTGCTCTGCAGGCCAAGTAAGTGAGGTCGTGGCAGTGGGACAGTCCCCAGGGGAGCCTGGTGCCTCACCAGGACCCTTCAGGGACAAGGAAGGGGGATGTCACCAGCGGGGAGCTTTGGGGGTGCAGGGCTGAGGTCCCCCCTGGGTCTGCTGGGACATCCTCCCATGTGGGACACTGCTGGAGAGCAGGCAGAGGCAGGAGGAGAGGTGTCCTCTGCAGGTCTCTCTTGCTCCCGTTTTGGCAGTGAAGGGTTTTTGTGCAGGGGGGACCCATACAAACAACTTAATCCATGTCCAAAGAGCCAAATCTCACCCTTGAAGGCTAAACCAAAGCAGAGCCTTTGGTTCCCAAGTCTTCCTTGCTTCCAGCCCAGCACTGACCTGGCGTGACTTGCAGCATCTTGTCATCAGGACCTCCAATCCCGCTCACCTGCAGGCAGAAGACTGGGCTATGAATGGGGCCGGACACAAGGGTGAGTTGAGGGCTCAGCTGCCTCCTGCCCTCCCTGCCCCTGCTTCCTTTGCCTGCCCCTCAAACCCCCACCAGCAGGCCTGGGGCAAGGGCCCCCAGGGCTCTCTCAGTGCAGAGGGGCTCATACATCCTCTCTTGGGTGATACCTGCTCTTCAGTGAGCCACCACTACGGCTACGGGCTCCTGGATGCTGGTCTGCTGGTGGAGATGGCCAAGGCATGGACAGGAACTCAGCCTCAGCGGAGGTGCTCAGTCAAGGCTCTTCACGGACCCTGGTAAGGGATGATATTCCCTGCGTCCAGCCTCATACAAACACATACAGGGACATCCATATAGCAAAGTTGTGCCATGCCCATTGCAGGAACAGGCGTTGCTTCCCAGATAGCAGTAGCTACAGCACAGCTTCTGCTGTAACCACAGGGCTGTGCAGAGGGCAGGAGGCCCATGAAGGCAGAAGAGATGCCCTTACCTCCACCTTGTACTTGACAGGAACATCGGCTCCAAGCTCACCGTCACTACAGATGCTTTCTGCTCTGGGAGAACCGAGCACATCTACTCCCTGGAGCACGTCCAGGTCCAGCTCTCTCTGAGCTACAGCCGCAGAGGGGACCTGGTGATCACCCTGACCAGCCCGATGGGGACCACGTCCACACTGGTGACCGTGCGGTAAGAGCACTCTGCAAGCTCACAGGGAGCACACTGCACTAGTGCCAGCTGCTGTGGGGCACAGGGGTCCTCCTCTCACAGCCTCTCCTGGGGCCAGGAGATGCCCCTGCACTGAAGTGGCCACTTGTGGCCCCCACAGGGAGCAGGCCTCCATGCTCAAAACCCTTGTGTGGTCCCCGTGAAGTCTTGGCAATGCCCTTTATACCAAGAAGAGGGTGACTGCAGGGTCCCCTTGGGTTGCATTCCTCCCCTGCAGCCCCTGGGCTGTCACTCTTGGGTCTCCTCTCCTCCAGCCCATACGACACCAGCCAGCAGGGCTACAAGGACTGGACATTTATGTCCACGCACTTCTGGGATGAGAACCCAAATGGGACCTGGACACTTCAGCTTGAGAACAAGGGCGATGCCTACAACACAGGTGGGTGCCCAGTGAGAGTGAACCCCACTTTCCAGGGTCCTGCCGGGCTTGGTCATTGTTTCCTCTTCCTTCTTCCCCTTCAGCAACTTAACTCATCTTCTTCCTGCTCCTCCTGGGCACCTGAGCCCTCTTTTACTGCAGGACCATGTTTGTTTTGGGAGCCTCTGGCTGCCCCACAGCCGGGAAGGGAGCATAGCTTGCTCCCCCCATCCAAAGCTTCCAGCCCCACATCCACCAGCTTGCAGGTGCCAAAGGCTAGAGGGTGGGAGCAAGCCAACATCAGCACAAAGTCCTGTCCCTCCTGCCCGCAGGTCTGCTGACCAGCTTCATCCTGCACCTCTATGGCACAGCTGAGGACATGTCAACCCGGCACTTTGCAGCCTCTGCCATGGACGAGTGCATCAGGCAGGATGCACAGGGAGCATCCAAAGGTGAGCATGGAGGGGACGGACATCGTGACACCAGCCTGGGCTGCACCGACACAAGCAGCCGGATCCTACCCTGGGGCGGAGCTGCCCTCGCCTGGCTACTGAAATAAACTCGTTGTTGCCTTTGTGAACAACCCTGTCCCTTCCTGTGCTTGGGCTGATCCCAGCCCGTGTCCAGCTCCATCCGCTGACAGACACAGAGGTGGTGGGTTCCCTCCCTACCTGGCTCACCCCATCCGGAGGGACCTGGCCTGTGAGGGAGCTATTCCCAGTGAGGCTGGGAGCTCTTTCCCAGGCACAGGAGGCCATGGGGA